>NW_028270166.1:23106689-24575625 GCF_037043375.1 Chiloscyllium plagiosum
GATTCGCATCCAACAGCTTTTATGGCAGATATAATCCGCAGTAACCCTTAAACTCTCTTTCAACTCCCACATCTGACAACTAGTACATATCACTGCAAAGGCCATTTTTGCTCCTTCACAATCTACAGACCCAGAAAATAACACCGTCTTATTCCTCTACAAACACTGCCCCAGGTTAAATTAATAGCTATGGCTTATATTTTAAGTTTAATCAAGAGACTTATCTCCAAAAACATATAATCAAGAAAGAATCCACTATACTCACTACTGCAGCCTTTCTCTTGGACAGACTTAAAACAACAACTAACTTATCTGATTCTGTGCTGTGAACATCCTGAAATGTTCTGTGCAAATGCAGATCTTGGCAGGAGCCAGGACTCTTTGTAGCTGAACCTATATCTTTGATTCAATCCCCTCTTCTTCCTATTTCTATTTGGCATCCATTTGGCATTTTAGAATGTTTCACACAGTTAAAGGTGTAATGTTAATGTTGTTGAGCTGTTTTTTGAATTGTTCCCTTTTAATCATCTGCAGCATTTAGAATGCAGAGAGAACTGACCTTTGAGTGAGGTTTCAGGGACTGGGTGCTGTCATCATTAACCATCTATATGGTGACTCCAGGAGGTTACATTACTACATACTACATTAATATGATGCTTTAGGCCACCAAGATTTATTTCTTTGAAGGGATGTAAGCATCATTGGCAAGGCAACATTTGTTGCCCATTCCCAATTGCCCTTCTGAGCAGTATTATTCAGTTTGGATTCTGGTGATCTTATAACATGGTGCAAATATAAGATTAGAAATGAACATTATCAATATTAGATGCATAATTTATTTATTAAGACTAACACCTTCAACATTACTGAACAAGGAAGTAATAGGACCACATTTAACACTATACATTAATAATGTTGGCAGTAATTTCTGGCCATAATCCCTAATAATTGGAATGGGAGTCCAGATTATAACATTGACAGTGCCAGCTTTGTTAAAATGTACCTTAATTTATTTTAAATAGTTAACCCTTGAATTTATGTAGCCCCTTTACTTCAGAAAAAAAAGCCAATTGAAATATTTGATATATACTGTGATCAATTCCTGAATAGATATGACCCAAATCCAGAGAAACTGTTCTCTCCTTACGGTGCTTTCCCAGTTCTGGGCAGATCTCCCTTAGGAACACACACTGATGACACACAATCAAATCAAATGTCAGTTTATCGAACTTCGCCGCCGCAAATGGTAATCGGAGCAGAATTTATAGTCCATTGAGACAGCGCCCTTCACGATTTGAAGCAATCCAGGGAATATATAAAGTATGCTGTTCCTCAAATGAAATTAGACTCGAGTGCGTCATGTGATGCAATTTCCTCCCTGCAAACTATTTTGAAATATTCGCTGAAGAGGATTTGTACTTTAGTTCTAAATGGAACACCTAGTCTCGCCCGGGTTCAGACAGAAAGACCGTGGAGAGAGACGAAGTAATAATTACCCTCCCAGTTAAACTTCATCCTATGCAGCCCCACGACAGTCTGATTGCTCTTCTAAGTGCAAAAAAAACTGCTTGAAAGACAAACCCGTCCGAGCTACATAGTGTGCACTGAGAGAACTTTGCGTTAAGTAGATAGCTGGGGGAGTAAAGATTGCTCAGGTGAGTTTGTTTTAATATTTTGAAACTGTAAACGGATCAGCTCCAACACGGAGCTTTGTTGAGATGAAGTTCTGTAGGTGTGGGCGCGTATCACTCACCCAGTGGCACTAGCAGCGAGTGAACATGCCACTTCGCAAAGGCTCAGTCAGCGTGGGCTAACCATGAGCCCCGGCTACAATTCTGATCAGAGTGGATTAATCATTCTGCATTTCTGGCAACTCACGATTACATTGCGGTTTATGCGTTTCTTTCTTAAATTATTGCGCAACCAGAAACAGCATAGAATTAGTTAACAGCTAACAAAAAGCAGCCACACAGAAAATGGGCTTGTTTTGAAAGACAAGCATTCCAGACCGTGCTGAGGGAGAATAGAGAACACTGGGCCCATTCAGTCTCTCGATATTTGACACAACAAATATCAAGCCACTGCAGCCTCTGCAATCAGGAAGGATAGCACTAGAGCTTCAAAGCAACACTTGTTAACGGAGAGAGTTGCCATTGTGCGACCAAATCCTGGGGCTGCAGTCTCATTAAAGGGGGAAGACTGGTGGTGGTTTGATCCTGAGAGTCATCACACCTCAAGTGAGGGGAAAGGTTGAGAAGGAGAATTCTTCATAGTCACCTTAGCCATTGTAGGAATTGAACCCACGCTGTTAGTATCACTGTGCATTACAAAGCAGCCATCTGAACAAACTGTCCCCCTTTCCTCATACGTAATAGTGTAGAATTGGAATTAATTTAATGGTCTATCCCCATTGGAATAGAATAGAATTTCTGAAAAAAATATCAAATCCATACTGTATATTGTTGGTTTAGACACCAAAACTCTTACTATTTTTCAGCTAGTGTGCATTACTTCCCACTACATTTACTTTGATATCTGTTGGTGTTATGATAGGACAAGGATGTAATGTTTTTGATTTATTGGAGCTTTTATGTTTAATTCTGTTTCTAAATGTTTCAAGCTCACCACATCCAATTCAGGGGAGAGCGCAGGTTATAAATACCAGCATTTGTGGTTTCCTCTGAAATGTGTCACGCCATTGCTCAAACATGTGTTACAGCCAACACAGGGTGGAGAATCCACATTGGGAGCTGGCATTCTTTGTGTGCATCTAATTGTTGCACAGCTGACACAACAGTATTGATATTATTGCCTGTGCCTCAGGGCCTGAGGTTGGCTTGGAAAGGTTGGACTCTGTGACAGTATCTATTATCCATTGTCTCACAGATACTGACATTTAAATGTGTTATTTTGTGGGTTCTCAGTTGCTTCATTCATTTATTTCAAATGATGCCATTTTACTTTTCAGCACCTGCAATGGCGTTGAATCTGGTATGTCATTGCTTTGCAAAGTTCTCTGGAAATGTTTGTACTTTTTACGGTTTTATACTTTTAGCATGTTTATAGTTTTTATAGTTTAAACATGTTGTCAAATTGAAACCTTGAATAAACCCTTTTGTGCAAATGATCAAAGTGGAATTAAAATGTAAGTATTTCAGTGAATGTACACCATAACCTTGTCATCTCTGGCATGAGACCCAAGATGTGCCTGTATTTTCGTGTTTCTATAATAATATTTATTGACAATGATTCTGGTTTCCTGGCATTCTTGTTCCTTTTGTTTGTTTGTTTGTAGTTTTCAATGAATAGGTGATCATGTTTTCCAAAACAGACCTATCACATGGCACTGTTCTTAATAAGCTTAAGACCAAGGATCAGTGGTATTTAAAGTGACTGACTCGCACTGGCTATAAAGAGAGATTAGTACAGAGATTCTCAGGTAAGGAGAGGAGGAAGAAAGTAGAAAAAAAAATTTGAAAGCTGGAAATCAGAGCAAATCAAAACAGAACATCTGTGGAGAGAAAGCAGAGTTAATATTTTGGCTCCAGTAACTCTTCTTTAGAGGAAGGTAGAGATCATTTAAATCTATGTTTTCTCTTCTTGCTGCTGTTATCATCTCAACTTCTTTTCTTTCGCTACTTATTTACTCTTTGGGTAAGTTTGTTCTATTTCAGCTTTGACATGGTAAATATGAAGAAACTGTTTGCACAGGGAGCATGGATGATAATTGGTGGATACAGATTTAGGAAAAGAACTAGGGTGTGGCAGATCTGGAAAATTGTTTTTGAGCATTTAATTGCTTTCATCTGAAATAAAACTAATGGAAAAGGTGGTGGAAGCAAATTTGATAGTTTAGAAGTGGAATCAGATATACATGATGAAAAGGATTAAAAGGATACATGGCCATAGGTAACAAGTATGGAAAGTGGACCCAAATAAGCTTTCCAAATTTGACACAAACATGATTACCTAAATAATCTCTTCCTTTGATTTTATTGTTAGTTGAGCTCCAGGTATGTAATCTCCTATTGTTAGCATTGAACTGATAACATGAACATTGAACTAATTAGGAAAGTGAAATATTTTGCTTTGGCATTTGTAATTAAAATAACCAAGATGCTAAACTGCTAAGAAAACCAATGGGAGAACCAATGGGTGGCACAGTGGCTAGCACTGCTGCCTCACAGTGCCAAGGATCCGGGTTCGATTCTAGCCTCGGACGACTATCTGTCTGGAGTTTGCATAGGTGCTTCGGTTTCCTCCCACAGTCCAAAGATGTGCAGGTCAGGTGAATTGGCCATGCTAAATTGCCTATAGTATTCAGGGATGTGTAGGTTAGGTGCATTAGTCAGGAGTAAGTAGGGGGAATGGATCTGGGTGGGTTACTCTTCGGAGGGTCAGTGTGGACTTGTTAGGCTGAAGGGCCTGTTTTTACAGTGTAGGGATTCTATTCAAAAATCTTCTATAAAGAAATGTCTTTTGCATTGTTCCATTATTAGTGCCCTCTCACTTTTATTTGGGTTCAGGTACATAATTCCTTAAAGTTTGCGTCACATGCAGACTGGATGATTAAAAATGCGTTTAACATGCTTGCCTTCATTGCTTAGACCTTTGGGTATAGGAGTTGGGACATTATATTAACACTGGTGAAGCTTCTTTTGGAGTACTGTCCAGTTCTGATCGACCTGATATGGAAGGATATTATTAAGCTGGAGCGGGTTCAGAAAATAATTACCAGGATTTTCTTGGGAATGGAGGGTTTGAGTTATAAGGAGAGGCTGGATAGGCTGGAACTTTTTTCACTGGAGCTTAGGAGGTTGAAGGTGACCTTATAGGTGTATATAATATCATGAGGGACATAGATAAGACGAATAGCAAGGGTATTTTCCCCTAGGGTGAGGGAGTTCAAAACTCGGGGGCATATATTTAAACTGAGAGGAGAAAAATTTATTAAGACATGAAGGACAACTTTTTTACACAGAGAGTGGTTCATATGAGGAATGAACTTCCAGATGAACTGGTGGATGCAGGTGCAATTACAATGTTTAAAAGACATTTGGATAAGTACATGAATAAGAAATATTTGAAGGGATATGGACCAGGTGCAGATGGGTGGGATTTAGTTTAGGATAATGATAGGTATGGACTGGTTGAACCAAAGGGTCTGTATCCTTGCTATATCACTCCATTACTCCATGTAGTCTGAAGTAATATAAAAAAGGCAAATAAACATGGGTTAAACGTTGTAAAAACTGTCCTTTTTTTAAAAGATTTTTACTAAAACATGCAAATATTTCTTCAGTGGGAAGGGCACAAAATCAAGGTTTTGAACTCCCTTGCACAATGGGAGTCTTGAATATGAAGGAAGTAGAGTGTTTCGGATTTGCTTGTATAAAACACCAAAAGTGAATCTCAGCATTTTCAGTCATGCAGAAGAGCTATACCAGACAGTTTTGAAAATGCTGAAAAGCACTGAGTTTTACACTCTGGGCCATTGAGGCAACAGCAGAAGCAGATGGAGATTTATGTATTTTAGTTTTCCTCTCAGACAACATCTGTGTAGCAACTTGTGCACAAATCAACAACTATGGTAATGGGAAGTACAAACATGACCAGGGAACTTTGCAAAGCCATGACATACTGCTAAGGAGAACACATTGTCCTCTCACTTCATATTAATTTAAGATTGATAAACTTTTGTTGAGCAAAGTGTTAAGAGATATGGGCCAAAGACAGGTATATGGAGTTAGGCCATAGATCAGCTATGACCTCATTGAATGGTGGAATGAGCTCGAGGGGCTAAATGAGCCGCTCCTGTTCTTATGTTTCCAATCAAGTTTACTAAGTTTCTTTGATGGGCAGAGGAGGTGGAGTGGTGACTCATCGTAGATGTGACTTATTTGTTGCAACCATTCCTACTGACATTTCTGCAAAAATCCCACAGACTTCACATTCTTCACTGCTGGGTAGTGAGTAAATCTAAATAGTGACAGCAGCATATTGCATGTTGTACCAAGTTGTTATGATCAAGGCCTCAGTATCGATATGATTGGTGAGCAGCACAAAGCAATGGAAGAGCAGGAAGGTGATAGTGCACACTAACCTTTGCAAACCAACCTCAATAGTCTGGCTGACAAGTATGTAGGTGATGCTTTCTTTTAGTGTTGGTGAGCTTTTCAACTGGATAGTAATATTTTCATATGAAGTGTATTAACTGCATAAAATGAACCTTTACTGGTCAATTTCTCATCTGTTTAGGAACATGGTATTGAAAAATAGACTGGATCATCTGGTGGTTTCAGATTCATTATTGGAACTTGTTAGCTTCACATCCATCTAAAAGTGTCGTGTTAATTTCTGACTTATTTATTATTACTTCACGTAGCCATTTTCAATGGTATGAAACATTTTTCTTATTTTCTGGCAAAGATGCTTCCTGTTTGGATGCCTGAAGTTCCTTGGTCTAGGAGCTGTTGCAATTAACTCAAAGTGTTTTGGGCACTCCAATGTTATAAGGTCACAGGTGTTGCCTCTCGAGTGAGATAGAAAAATCTGGCCTCAAATGAATGTAAAGAAGTGAAGTTTGAAGAAGTATAGAGGAGTTTTCTTTAAGTTCAGTCATGGGACATGGATGCTGCTGGCTAGACCAGCATTTATTGTCCATCCTTATTGCCTTTGAGAAGGTGTCTTCTTGAACTAGTATAGTATTGGGACTCCTACGGTGCTGTTAGAAGGCAGTTCTGGATTTTGACCCAGCAACAATGAAGGAGTCGCAATACAGTTCCAAGTCAGGATGTTGTGTGGTTTTCAAGGGAATTTTCAGGTGGAGGAGTTC
Organism: Chiloscyllium plagiosum; assembly: GCF_037043375.1. Lineage (NCBI taxonomy): Eukaryota > Metazoa > Chordata > Chondrichthyes > Orectolobiformes > Hemiscylliidae > Chiloscyllium > Chiloscyllium plagiosum. The sequence continues at coordinate 23,113,525 of NW_028270166.1, forward strand.
ACTGCTTTTATCATTCTGGGTGGTAGAGGTTGTGTTTTGGAAGAGGCTTGGGGAATTTATTACAGTGAATCTTGAAGAGGTACACACTGCTTCCACTGCATATCTGTATGAAGGCACTGGATGTTGAAGGTGATAGGTGTGGTGACAATCAAGCAGCTGCTTTGTCTTGGATGTCAAGCATCTTGAGTGTTATTGAAGCTGCACTCGCTCAGGCAAGTGGAGATTGCTCTTGAGCTGTGCTCTGTAGATAGTGAACAGATACTGGAGACACGGGAAGTGAGTTGCTGGCCATCAGACTCTGATCTGGTCTTGCAGCCATAATATTTAAATGGCTGGTCCAATTAAGTTTCTGGTCAATGATAAACCCTATACTTATTCAAAATCGGCTTCTTCACATTAATCTGAAACATTCCAATTCTCCCTTTTGTATTTTGACAACAAATTTCGTGAAGATGGTACATAAACTGAAGACTTTTATTAATGAATATACACCCTGCTGATTTGAAATACAAAGACACCTCTCTATTGTTGAAGTTGTCACAGTTAAGCTGTCTCTGCATGTTGTTGGTTTGTTATGGGACATACACCATGGGTGCATGAACTGTTTGATATTTATACACATTTCAGCATGGGTAACACTTCAGTGGAAAATTCATGAAAGAAAAATGATACTAAGATACATCAAATAATTAAAAATAGTAGCACAGATTGATTGCAGAGCATATATTGAATATACAGTTGAATTTAAAAATTGCTTAGAATGCCCAATTTACCATTGGACAAAATCATACTTCATTGATGTTCTTGAAAAAAACACTCTCTCTAAATATTTTAACATGCTCTGTAAGTCTTCACTTTCATAGCTTTGAAATAGGATGGCAAACATCGTCATGCCAATCGACTAGTTGTTCCTGTCCTGCTTATGATTAGTATGGTAACATAATAAATTTTCAGTGACATTGAACATGGAGATTTTATCTTAATCATGTGGGCAATAAACTGGCAGAGTGAATTTTCAGCCATTATAAAGCCTACTTGAATTTCATTGCATAGACATTGAATGAATGAAAATAGGATGAGTTAGAGACAGTACATGTGGTGAAGATGAAAATTTACCCTGAAGATAAAACTAAATGCAGTTTTCAGGTACAATTACCCTTAATGCTAAAGTCCTAGGGAGTGTTGCTGAACAAAGAGACCTTGGAGTGCAGGTTCATAGTTCCTTGAAAGTAGTGTCACAGGTAGATAGGATAGTGAAGAAGGTGTTTGGTTTTCTTGCCTTTATTGGTCAGAGCATTGAGTATAGGAGTTGGGAGGTCATGTTGCAGCTGTACAGGACATTGGTTGGGCCAGTTTTGGAATATTGCTTACAATTCTGGTCTTCCTATTGAAGGATGTTGTGAAACTTGAAAGGGTTCAGAAAAAAATTTACAAGGACGTTGCCTGGGTTGGAGGATTTGAGCTATAGGGACAGGCTGAACAGGCTGGGGCTGTTTTCACTGGAACATCGGTGGCCGAGGGGGTGACTTTATAGAGGTTTATAAAATCATGAGGGGCATGGATAGGATAAACAGACAAGGTCTTTTCCCTGGGATGGGGGAGTCCAGAACTAGAGGGCATAAGTTCAGGGTGGGAGGGGAAAAATATAAAAGGGACCTAAGGGGAAGCCTTTTCATACAGAAGGGGGTGTGTACATGGAATGAGCTACCAGAGCAGAGGCTGGTACAATTACAACATTCGAAAGGCATCTGGTCGGCATGGATGAGTTGGACTGAAGGGTCTGATCTGTGCTGTACATTTCTATGACTATATTTCTATGACCAGATACCCCAACCCATTCTAGTCCCACCTGCCAGCAGCCGGCCCATATCTCTCCAAACCCTTCCTATTCATATACCCGCCCAAATGTCTTTTAAATGTTGCAACTGTACTAGCCTTCACCACTTCCTCTGGCAGCTCATTCCACACACGTACCACCCTCTGCATGGAAAGGTTGCCCCTTAGGCCTCTTTCATATTTTTCCCCTCTCACCCTAAACCTATGCCCTCTAGTTCTGGACTCCCCCACCTCAGGGAAAATATTTTGTCTATTTATCCTATCCATGCCCCTCATGATTGTATAAACCTCTATAAGGTTATCCCTCAGCCTGCGATGGTCCAGGGAAAACAGCCCCAGCCTATTCAACTTCTCCCCATAGCTCAAATCCTCCAGCCCTGGCAACATCCTTGTAAATCTTTTCTGGATCCTTTCAAGTTTCACAATATCTTTCCGATAGGAAGAAGACCAGAATTGCACGTAATGTTCCAACAGTGGCTTAACCAATGTCCTGTACAGCTGCAACATGACCTCCCAACTCCTGTACTCACTATTCGGGCCAATAAACGAAAGCATACCAAACGCCTTCTTTACTATCCTATTTACTGCGACTCCGCTTTCAAGGAGCTATGAGCCTGCACTTCAAGGTCTCTTTGTTTAGCAGTACTCCCAAGGACCTTACCATTAAGTTCATAAATCCTGTTAAGATTTGCTTTCCCAAAATAAAGTACCTCACATTTATCTAAATTAAACTCCATCTGCAACTTATCAGGCCATTGGGCCATCTCATAAAGATCCCGTTGTAATCTGAGATAACCTTCTTCGCTGTCCACTACACCTCCAATTTTGGTGTCATCTGCAAACTTATTAACTATACCTCTTATGCTCACATCCAAATCATTTACATAAATGATGAAAAGTAATGGACCCAGCACCGATCCTTGTGGCACTCCACTGGTCACAGGCCTCCAGTCTGAAAAACAACCCTCCACCACCACCCTTTGTTTTCTACCTTTGAACCAGTTCTGTATCCAAATGGTTAGTTCTCCCTGTATTCCATCAGATCTAACCTTGCTCACCAGTCACCCATGGGGAACCTTGTTGAATGGAAAAGCGCAGCAAAGTGAGGGGTCCTGCTGTGCTTTTCCAGCAACACATTTTCAGCTCTGATCTCCAGCATCTGCAGCCCTCACTTTCTCCTCGAACCTTGTTGAACGCCTTACTGAAGTCCATATAGATCACATCCATTGTTCGCCCTCATCAATCCTCTTTGTTACTTCTTCAAAAACTCAATCAAATTTGTGAGACATGACTTCCCACGCACAAAGCCATGTATCCCTAATCAGTGCTTGCCTTTCCAAATACATGTCCATCCTGTCCCTCACAATTTCCTTCAACAACTTGCCCACCACTGTCAGGCTCACTGGTCTATAACTCCCTGGCTCGTCCTTACCACCTTCCTTAAACAGTGGCACCACGCTAGCCGATGTCCAGTCTTCCGGCACCGCACCTTTGACTATCAATGATACAAATATCTCAGTAGGAGGCCCAGCAATCACTTCCCTAGGTTCCCACAGATTTCTGGGGTACACCTGATCAGGTCCTGGGGATTTATCCACTTTTATGCATTTCAAGACATCCATCACTACCTCCTCTGTAATATGGGAATTTTTCAAGATGTCATCATCTATTTCCCTACATTCTATATCTTCAATGTTCTTTTCCACAGTAAATACTGATGCAAAATACTCGTTTAGTATCTTCCCCATCTCCTGCGGCTCCACACAAAGGTCGCCTTGCTGATCTTTGAGGGGCCCTATTCTCCCCCTCGTTACCCTTTTGTCCTTAATGTATTTGTAAAAATTATTTGGATTCTCCTTAACTCTATTTGCCAAAGCTATCTCATGTCCCCTTTTTGCCCTCCTGATTTCTCTGTTAAGTATGCTCCTACTGCCTTTATACTCTTCTAAGGATTCACTCAATCTATCCTCTCTGTACCTGACATATGCTTCCTCCTTTTCCTTAACCAAAACCTAAATTTCTTTAATCATACAGCATTCCCTATACCTACCAGCCTTTCCTTTCACCCTAACAGGAATATACTTTCTCTGGATTCTCATTATCTCATTTCTGAAGGCTTCCCATTTTCCAGCCATCCCTTTGCTGGCGAACATCTGCCCCCAATTGGGATTTGAAAGTACTTGCCTAATACCATCAAAATTGGCCTTCCTCCAATTTAGAACTTCAACTTTTAGATCTTGTCTGACCTTTTCCAACACTATTTTAAAAGTAATAGAATTACGGTCGCTGGCCCCAAAGTGCTCCCCTACTGACACCTCAGTCACTTGCCTTACTTCCCAAGAGTAGGTCCAGTTTTGCACCTTCTCTAATAGGTACATCCACATACTGAATCAGAATTTTCTTGTTCACACTTAACAAATTCCTCTCCATCTAAACCCTTAGCACTATGGCAGTCCCAGTCTATGTTTGGAAAGTTAAAGTCCCCTACCATAACCATCCTATTATTCTTGCAGATAACTGAGACCTCCTTACAATCTGTTTTTCATTTTCCCTCTGACTGTTGTAGAAGTTTAAGAAATGCCCACACAAAGCAGTCTGCATGTCATTTCAGCGGTTCTAGAAAGATGTCAAAATCAGAATCATTAGGAAGGGCGGGGAAAACCTGAAATAATGTCTTGTGCAATTTGTCATCAAATCCTGAAATATTATTAGTGCACAATGTATCTGGATATCATTCAAATTGTGGAATATCTGCAGACAATTTGTTGTGGATGGATGATTTTTAAATCTGATCCACAGTGGGATCCTTATGATGATCCTATGATCGAAGTGACTCAGAATGATGAACTCTTTACATCAGATGTCAAAGACGATTAATAGTTTTCAAATTTTTTGATTTTAGTTAAAGGCATTCTTATAAAATTAATTCGTTCAATAAAAGATTTAATAATTTAATTTGGGTTTTCATATATCAGATTGACAATCACCTGCATCAACACCAAGGTTTAACGATTGTTTTGAGGTTTCATATCTTGACTTTTCTGCTTTAAAACATTGTATGTAATGGAATACTAGCTTTAATGGCAAGACATAGAGGATGGAATGTTATAGGGACTGAGCGTGTGAGCTATGGTGAGATTTGTGACAATATTGGATGAAAAATCCAGTGAGCCCCATCTCGACATTGGGAGCATCTCACTGCATCATTTATGGTTTTGCTGAGCAGTGAGGTGAGTTTCTCGTTGGGAGTGTCAAATTGCCAAGGAAGGGCGATTACAAATTGATAATCATTTTATTAACCTGATAATTCACCTCATTACTATTCAACTTCTTATCTTACTAAATGCTTGGAACCAGGTAGGGAAACTCCGCACTAAGATGTGCACTCTGGTGCACATGGGCTTTTAAAGATGGTATGGTTCAGGGATGTGGTCTTTCAGTAGAAATCTGCTGAGTGGGGAATTGTTCTGCAAACAGCACAGAAACAGTTGTTCTGGAAGCAGAATTGGAAGTGAGGAAGAGAAATCAATTGGGCACTAGTTAATGAGGAGTGTTTGGTAGGAATGGTGAGAAATTCTGCTGATCTCCGTGGCAAGAAATCCTCAAAGTTCCACACTGCTTAGACTTAGCCAAAAAATTACACAAGTGAAATTATCTAAAGGGTGTAGTGTAGGTGCTAGTTTAGTGCCACTATTCACTGTGCACTGCTTGGAAAGTGACAATGTCAGTACAAAGAAAGACTGTAATCAACAGTCTTATAGAACAACAGGGTGATTTAATAAATCATATGAAGGCATGAAGATGAGGCAGAGTAGATAGAAATAGATCTACATCAGGATGTAGAAGATTAAATATAATAGTTATTGGAAAGACGTCAGTAGAAACCCATTTTTACAAAGGTGGTTATGAAGCTTTGGAATGTACAAACAAAGGTTGTGATGTTTAAAAATGGTGAGGTCAATGTTTGAAAGTGACATTCATAGACTAAGCTGTAAATCAGAACATTGCTGTCATATTTGGACCCAGAATTTGCTTCCGCATACTCATGCCATCACTAAGCCTGTCTGTTTCCATTTCTATAACTGAGTTTGCTCTGACTTTGCTCATCTGCTGCTGAAATCCTCATTGATACTTTTGCCACCTCTATACTCAACTATTCCAATGCTACCTGTTCCCTCACATTCTACCTAAAATAACCTGACATCATCCAAAATTGTCATTTACGTTTCCTGTCTCAGTAATTATTCACATTGCTTGCTGATCTCCACTGGCCCCTGTCAAACAATATTTTGATTTTTAAAATCTCTTTGTTTTGAAATCCATGGCTTCACCCTTCCTGTATTCTGTAATCTTCTCCGGCCCTGCATACTCTGGAATTCAACACCCGTCTAGATCTAACCTCCATATGCATTCTAGATTGTAATCATTCTATCACTGTGGGCATACCTTCGCTTGCCTCGGCTGCAAGGTCTGAAATTCCGTCAAGCTACCTCTCTGCTTCTCCACTTCACTTTCTCACTTAGGGCGCTCCTTGAAACCCATGTTCCTGATCAAAAAACTTTGATTTAATCTAATAACTTGTTATATAGCTCGCTGACATGTTGTATCATGTTGTGGGAAGTTTTATTGCATTAAAAGCATGATATAACTGCCTGTTGAAAGAGTAAGGTATCGAAGGAAATGAGAACATTATGGTCTCATGAAGTTAGAATTATTTTAATTGGGGGAACAAACACTCTTTCAGTCAATCTGGGTTTTAGGGATGGACAATAAATGCTTGCTGAGCCAACAATATTCTCATCCTGTGACTGAACAAAAAAAAATTCAGTGCCTGTGCTGCAGTTTATTTTATGTTTAGAAATTTCCCTGCTGTACAGCTGCTTAGCACATGGCACATTTATAATAGTTTAAACAAAAAAGCATGATAATTGGTACTACCCATTATAAATTTGGAATTTGGAATCTATAAGAAAAAAAGTTGACGAGAAGTGTGACAACAGCAAGTAAGATTCTGTAACCAGGACATGCACACAGATGTTAGCATTGTAACATTCAGTGAATATGTAATCACTCTCTGCTTACTCTGTTTTCTCACTGACTTTCTGTACAGTCAGTATTCTTGATTTACAAAAAATCTTAATATCTAATGAAAGGGTTTGGTCACAACACATCTACAATAAAGGCCATTACTTTCAGCAATTACCTGTAACTTTCCAAACTGACTCATCAGTCAAGACTTTCAGTTTCACTTCTGGTGTCGACGCCACTCCCTCTGACCTTATGTAAAACATGTTATTTCATCTTCAGCTAATCCCAAGGGGCTCAGCTGTCCAATTAAGTGATAGTGTGCCAGAACTCCAGAGAGAGAGCGCGAGAGAGAGAGACCTGCCACAACTTTCCTAGTCCAACTGACACACAGCAGAGAGGCCATCTCAAGCCACAGCAAAACCAGCAGCAGAGGAAGAGTTCTGATGAAGAGCCATATAAGACTTGAAACGTTAACTCTGTTTCTGTCTGCGCAGATGCTGCCAGACCTGCTGAGCTTCTCCAGCATGTTTGTTTTAATTTTAGATTTACAGCATCTGCGATATTTTGCTCCAATTAAAGCAGTTGGAGAGGCCTTGCAATAACATGGTGAGAGGCTCCAACAGCACAGACTATCTAAAAGGTGAAGTCTCATTATTGGTCACTGTTGTTCTGTTCTGTCATTTATTAGTGTAGCCCTTATTGCAAATACCCTGCTATTACCATTTGTTTGTGTCATACTGCCTTGACAATATCATGTATGTTTATTCAGCTTTTTAAAACTGAGTAGTTTGCAGACATATGCTGAAGCGTAGCAGTAGTAGATTTTGAACTTCTGTAGGTCCAGGGCATGAGGAGGTGTGATTAGAGCAATAATGGACTGGCCAATTAAAACTGCGATGGACAAAAGCAATAGTAGTTAGATGGAGTATATTAGATGTATTAGAATGAAAACTCCAGTGGATAGGATCACACTGGAACAAGTGTACAAATCTAGGACAAATGAGAAGAGAAGATGCTGGATGTAATACTGAAGTTAGAAGGATAATGAGGGCCAGAACTAATTTTGTGAAGATGAAGGATGTGTTAACAATAAAGAAATTGATTGAATTTAATATAGGGTACTGTGTCCTGAAGATTGTAGCACACTTGAACCTTTGATGAATACAGATTGTTAATTTTCAAATTTATGATTTAACAAAACTCAAAGTTAGCTTGGACTATCAACTGGCCCAAATGTCTTGCTTCTTTAGCATTTAGTTTGTCTCAATGTGCAATCATGTTTTTGCAAAAGTTATGATGAGCCAGTTCAGTTTGGGTATTAATGGAATGTGCAGAGTAACACCTGGAGCTCCTGTGGTTCCCACAGTTACTGTACTGTCTGTTTTATTGAGACAATATGTTCACTATGAGGTGTGCTTTGTATGAATGATACATGAAACAATCATTTTATTTTTAAAGACATGTTCAGCTGATTGAAAGCCCTCCCTTTTACTTTAAGTTCCTTCTACATTCCTTGCTTCTTCCTTGATTGTGTCCGTCTCAGTTGGTAGCTTGTTGAGAGGTTGGTCACTGCAGATGAATGAGTTTAAGATCCTCACAAAGGAAAGATGAGAGAGATTAGGAGAAAATTTTACTTTATTTTTAGGACAAGTAGAGCCCATGAGCGACAGAAGTGGAAAATGAATCAGCAATTTTAAAAATAGGAATTGAATAAATATTCAAAAAAAAATTTTTTTTAAATGCAAAGAATGCGACTGGAAAGTGAAATGTTTCAGACAGCAGCGACAGTGTGGCTGGAAAAATGTATGATTAAATTGGGATGTCCCACATTTTTCACTTTTATTTTAGTCTGTTGTAGCCTGGTCCTGACAGGCACAAAATTGCCTTTTCAAGGAATTGACACAAATAGTTCTTCCAAAATCAAGTTGGACAAATTTCATTGTTTGAAATCTGGGTGAATTGTGTTTTCGATATGGAAATGTCAATCCATTATTACTGCAGATTTTGTCAACCAAACCACTGTGTTTGAATAGCATAAAGTCTGCTAAGGGGATGTCAACTAGAAATGAGACAGTAAAAATTAGGTGGGGAACTGGTCGAGTTAGATGTGAAGTACTTCCCACAGTTATTTTAGTGTGTTTTACTGATACAACGTGTTCACTGTGGGGTGTGCATTGAAGGAATAAGACATGAAACAATCATTTTACTTTTGAAGGCATGGTCAGCCCTTCCTTTATTTTAAATTCCTTCTGCACTTCTTGCTTCTCAATTCCTTCCTTGTATCTGTCTCAGTTGGTAGTTTGCTGGGGAAGTTTGAACACCAAGATGAACTTGTTAGATCAAATGGCCTGCTTCTGTATAACTAATACAAACTTTATGGGGTTTCTAAATGTAAAATTTAAATTTGGCTATTGAATTAAAGTTGCGCAAAAGGGCTTACTCTGCAGATCCTCTTAGAAGCCAGTGGTGTAATGGTCTGTCACTTTGTACAATTGTACAGAGCCAATGGTTGAAAAGCTGCAACTCATTTGAGGTATTTGAATGACATCATGAATTTGGATTAAAATGTTGAGTGTTTTACATTGTCTTCTAAAGCTAAAATGCATAATAACCTTGAACATATTCCTTAAGAGGTCATTTTTAATAATGAGTAAACAAAAAAATCTAAGCTTTGCAGAGTGTTTCTGCCTTCACTGCTGGTTGCCCAGTGTTCTAAATTGCAGGGAATATGTTTAGCAATAAGGAATCAGACCTGAAGTCTAAGCTCGTAGGGTTGGAGGAGATTACAGAGGCTTAGTGACAGGTTTTATATATTCTAAATGTTTGTAAGAAACAATGTTAAATTTCTTTTTAATGTCTATTTGGATATGATGCATAAATGCAGCTGAGGTGACTATTAAATCACAAAACTGGACAAAACATGAGACTGGATTGAGGACATAGATCAAGGTCAAGCCCTCTAACCAGCTGTATCTCAATTTTACTGTTGCAATTTGTGTATTTTTATTAATAAACTACCGTATTATAAAGTTAAAATATATTTGAAGGAATTTTAAATACCACTTGTAGCAATTTAGAATTACAGCCTTAATGGCTTCCATTTAAAAAACATTCAATTGTAAAAAACAAACTAACTGCAAAACTGTTGAGCTTCCGTGGAGACTGTTCCAAAATTGAAATTCTTACTGCGATCTCAATTTCTCATTAATCTGTCTCAACGATTAATGAGAACCCATGGTACCTAAATGTAGGAAGTGTACTGAGACATCATAAATTAGACCAGCATAATGTGTTTCTATTATTAAAGCAATATTTTGCATGTGTTAATTTTCATTCTTTCCATTTACAGTGTAGTTGGCTGAAGTGACTCCTAGGTTAACCCTGCTGAGGGTTCCAGGTATGAAACATTTCTTTCTGTAATTTGGTCCTGTATTGTACTTATAGCTTTTGGTATATTATATATTCTATTAAGTAGCTATTTTTATTTTTTTGACAGGAATTTCCATAATGACCACTTTTGAATGTTCAAATTCAAATAATTTTGAGACATTTCAACTAAGGAAAGGTAATGTATTTGTACATTGATGTTATATGCTCAGCACTATTATCTGTTAGAATTGTATACTGGTGCTTAGTACTGGGGTGTGGAGTATTTGAATGTGGATTTACAAACACTGAAACTTTTTGCACTTTAATCTCAGTTATTTTAAGGTGACTTAAGTCAACAGCTCAATACACTGAGAAATGTGAAAGAGTAAAAGTGTGTGGTTGGCTGGAGTGGAATCAGCAGATATCTGAGAGAAGTTGGTACTGCCTGCACTCAGAACAAAGGTTTAGCGTTCCCCAGATGATGACAGGGATAGAAATTAAGAAAGATAATACAATTTAAAGTCAAAATGAATATGAAAAGTTTAGAATGGATCTGAGAAAACAAATATGAAAAGCAAAGAGAGTACGGGGTGAGAGAGCATCTAGCATAAAATCGAATACAAAATTCTTTTTGAAGTGTACATATTGTAAAAGAGTAGTAAAAGGAGGAAATGGGCCAAGACACCAAAAAAAGGGCTTTGAGGCTAGGTGTGATTGAAGCAATGAAAGAACACTTTGAATCTGTTTTTACCAAGGAAGAAAATGCTCTTGGCGAAAGAGAAGGCAATTGAGACACTTGAAAGTTTAACATTGACAGGAAGGACCAATCAGATAGACTGTCTGTACTTAAAAACAATAAGGGACCAAGAGAATGTAATATGTTGTTTAAAAACATTTGTAAAGCTAAACTACAGGCCAGTTAGTTCAACCTTGATGATAGTGAAGTTTTTAGAAATAAGAATTCAGAATAACTTAATAGTCATTTACGAAAATGTGGTTAATTTATTAAAGATTTGTTAAGGGTACGTCCTGTTTAACTACCTTGCTTGATTTTTTTATTTAGTCGCAGAATGGTAGTGCTATTTGTGGTATACATGAATATCCATAAGAAACTTGATACTCTGTTACATCAGAAAGCTGAGAGCAAAGTTATAGCTTGTGGAATAATAGAGACAGAAGCAACATGGATCTGATATTGGCTATGTGACAGGAAAGAAAGAGTATCAGTGAATAGTTTTTTATAGACTCAAGTATTGTTTATCATGGAATTCCCCTGTTTTCCTTGATGTACATGGTAAAGTTAACATTGCTGTAAGAGTTAACCCACCGTAGAACTGCTCTGTAATGAAAGAGAGAGAACTGGTGGTGGTTTAAGCAAAGGATCACCAGGCCTCAGGTGAGGGGAGAGGTTGAGACAGAAAATCTTTCCAGTTAACCTCAGCCAGTGTGAAAATTGAACCCACATTGCTTGCATCACTCTACATTGCAAACCAGCTGTCCAGCCAACTGAGCTAAACTGACCCCCCCTCCAGCCTGATGTTTAGTAATGACCTTAACCAAACTTTGTAGTTATACAAAACATGGAAGTAATGTGAAACATGATGAGGATGTCGTAGAATTTTAAAAGGACCGAGACAGTTTGGTGGAGAAGTGGCAGATGAAATGTAATGCAGGGAACCTGTTCAGTTTCTCATTTTGGTTGGACAAATGTGGAAAGATGACGGAAAAGAAAGTTTACAACTCTAAAGGGCGTGCAGGAGCCAAGAGACCTGGGTGTATAGATGCTCAAGTCAATGATGGTGGAAGGATGAGTTAAGAGTGTAGTTATAAACCATGTAACATTTTGGCTTTTAACTAATGGAGCATAGCATGCATAAACAAGGAAGTTATTTAAACTATATAAAACACTGCTCCGTCCTCAATTGGAGCATTAGGTTTTGGACAGCAACTTGTAGGAACGATGTGATGGCTTTAACAAGGATGCAGAATGATTTCAGAAGTAGTTCCAAACACGAGGAGCTCTGGTTGTGTGAAAGGATTGGAGGATTGGGACTATTTCCCTTGCTGCAGATAACGTTGAGGTGAGATTTTGGTAGAAGCATCCAAAATCATGAGGGGTCTCGGATTGGAAAAACTGTTCTCATTGGTGGAAAGAACAAGAGCCAGAGGGAATAGATCTCAGGTAACTGGTGAAATAAATGATGATAACATGAGAAAACCATGCTTCACACAGTGAGTGGGTATGACCTGAACTGCAGTGTTTGAGAGGAGTGGAGGTAGGGCCAGTTGAATATTTCAGAAAGGAGTTGGATCATTACCTGAAAAGGATAAATAATTATAGGACTATAGGGGAACGGAAGAGGAATGGCACCAGATGACTTGTTCCTGGCCGCACAAACATGATGGGTTGAATAGTCTCCTAGAGTGCTGTAACTACACTATATTTCAAAGGCCCCTTCAAATTTTAAGTCTAACCCAGCTTTTACCCAATGACCTGAAGACACCAGGAAAAGAAGGTACTTATGGTCTTACGAATATCAATAAATATGGAATTACTTCACCCAGCTCTTCCATTTAGGGCTGTAATTATAGCTCAGTGAAATCACCCTTGCTTCTGAGTAAGAAAGCTGTGGATGCAAGAGTGTTCAGCACAATATCTCAGCTGACATTCCAATACAGTGCAGAGCTGTGTTTCAGATTAGACATTAAACCGAGAGCCTAGGAGCCACCACTAAGTGGACATTAATTTCTCTACGACAACATTTTGAGATCAGGAGAGCTTTCTTCAGTGCCTGAGCAAAGTGTATTTCTCATTAGCATCGCAAAACAGATCATCAGATTGTTATTACTTTGGTGTTTGGGGGACCTTGCTGTGTGCAAATTCACTACACCATTGCTATATTATAACAGTGATGACACTTCAAAAAGGGAAATACTCAATTAGTCTGTGGCAAAGGTGCTAGAAATGTCTATAAGGCTTCAAGATGCTCTTGGTATCTTGCTGGATTGGCCCATTCTACTGTTTAAAATTGAGCAGCTGTAAGAGAATACTGTTTGGGGCTTTTTTGAGATGTTATATGTAGCATAGATGCAGGAGAACCAGTGAATGAGGTGTATTTGTATTATAAGAAGGCTTTTAGAGTCATAGAGATGTACAGCATGAAAACAGACCCTTCGGTCCAACCTATCCATGCCGACCAGATATCCTAACCCAATCTGGTCCCACCTGCCAGCACCTGGCCCATATCCATCCAAACCCTTCCTATTCATATACTCATCCAAATGCCTCTTAAATGTTGCAATTGTACCAGCCTCCACCACTTCCTCTGGCAGCTCATTCCATACCCGTACCACCCTCTGTGTGAAAAAGTTGCCCCTTAGGTCTCTTTTATATCTTTCCCCTCTCACCCTAAACCCATGGCCTCTAGTTCTGGACTCCCTGACCCCAGGGAAAAGACTATTTACCCTATCCATGCCCCTCATAATTTTGTAAACCTCTATAAGGTCACCCCTCAGCCTCTAATGCTTCAGGGAAAACAGCCCCAGCCTGTTCAGCCTCTCCCTGTACCTCAAATCCTCCAACCCTGGCAACATCTTTATAAATTTTTTCTGATCCCTTTCAAGTTTCACAACATCTTTCCGATAGGAAGGAGATCAGAATTGCATGCAATATTCCAACAGTGGCCTTACCAATGTCCTATACAGCCACAACATGACCTCCCAACTCCTGTACTCAATACTCTGACCAATAAACGAAAGCATACCAAACACCACCTTCACTATTCTATCTACCTGTGTCATTACTTTCAAGGGGCTATGAACCTGCACTCCAAGGTCTCTTTGTTCAGCAACACTCCCTAGGACCTTACCATTAAGTGTATAAGTCCTGCTAAGATTTGCTTTCCCAAAATGCAACACCTCGCATTTATCTGAATTAAACTCCATCTTCCACTTCCCAGCCCATTGTCCCATCTGGTCCAGATCCTGTTGTAATCTGAGGTAACCCTCTTCGCTGTCCACTACACGTCCAATTTTGTTGTCATCTGCAAACTTACTAACTGTACCTCTTGTGCTCGCATCCAAATCATTTATGTAAATGACAAAAAGTAGAGGGCCCAGCACTGATCCTTGTGGTACTCCACTGGTCACAGGCCTCCAGTCTGAAAAACAACCCTCCACCACCACCCTCTGACTTTTACCTTTGAGCCAGTTCTGTATCCAAATGGCTAGTTCTCCCTGTATTCTATGAGTTCTAACCTTGCTAATCAGTCTCCCATGGGGAACCTTGTTGAACACCTTACTGAAGTCCATATAGATCACATCTACTGCTCTTCCCTCATCAATACTCTTTGTTACTTCTTCAAAAAATTCAATCAAGTTTTGGAGACATGATTTCCCACGCACAAAGCCATGTTGACTATCCCGAATCAGTCCTTGCCTTTCCAGATACATTTATATCCTGTCCCTCAGGATTCCCTCCAACAACTTGCCCACCACCGACGTCAAGCTCACCAGTCTATAGTTCCCTGGCTTGTCCTTACCACCCTTCTTAAACAGTGGCACCACGTTAGCCAAGCTCCAGTCTTCCAGCACCCCACCTGTGACTATCGATGATACAAATATCTCAGCAAGAGGCCCAGCAATTACTTCTCTAGCTTCCCACAGAGTTCTTGGATACACCTGATCAGGTCCTGGGGATTTATCCACTTTTATGCTGGATGTCTTGAAATGCATAAAAGTGGATAAATCCCCAGGACCTGATCAGGTGTATCCAAGAACTCTGTGGGAAGCTAGAGAAGTGATTGCTGGGCGTTTTGCTGAGATATTTATATCATCGATAGTCACAGGTGGGGTGCCGGAAGACTGGAGGTTGGCTAACATGGTGCCACTGTTTAAAAGACATCCAGCACTTCCTCCTCTGTAATATGGACATTTTGCAAGATGTCACCATCTATTTCCCTACAGTCTAAATCTTCCATATCCTTTTCCACAGTAAATACTGATGCAAAATACTCGTTTAGTATCTCCCCCATTTTCTGTGGCTCCACACAAAGGCCGCCTTGCTGATCTTTGACCTTAATGTATTTGTAAAAACCCTTTGGATTCTCCTTAATTCTATTTGCCAAAGCTATCTCATGTCCGCTTTTTGCCCTCCTGATTTCCCTCTTGAGTATACTCCTACTTCTTTTATACTCTTCTAAGAATTCACTCGATCTATCCTGTCTATACCTGACATATGCTTCCTTCCTTTTCTTAACCAAACACTCAATTTATTTAGTCATCCAGCATTCCCTTTCACCCTGACAGAAATATACTTTCTCTGGATTCTCGTTATCTCCTTTCTGAAGGCTTCCCATTTTCCAGCCGTCCCTTTACCTGCGAACATCTGCCCCTAAACAGCTTTCGATAGTTCTTGTCTAATACCGTCAAAATTGGCCTTTCTCCAATTTAGAACTTATTTCCCAAGAGTAGGTCAAGTTTTGCACCTCCACACACTGAATCAGAAAATTGTCTTGTGTGCATTTAACAAATTCCTCTCCATGAAAACCTTTAACACTATGGCAGTCCCAGTCTATGTTTGGAAAGTTAATATCCCCTATCATAACCACCCTATTATTCTTACAGATAACTGAGATTGTATATGATGTTGAGATGAGATGGTTCAGATGAGGCGATGGAGAGTTACAGATTAGCGAGGAAGGATTTAAAGTGAGAGTTAAGAAGAACAAGGAAGGGACATGAACAGTTTTTAACAGGTAGAATAAAGGAGAACCCTAAAGCCTTCTATAGGTATGTGAGGAATAAATGGATGACTAGGGTAGGAATAGGACCAGTCAAAGACAGAAATGGGAAGTTATGTGTGGATACTTTGGAGATCGGAGAGGTGCTAAACAAATATTTCTCATCCCTTTTCATTCAGGAAAGGAGAATATTGTAGAGGAGAAGAATTGAGTTATGGGATATTAGACTAGAAAGAATCGAGGTTAGTAAGGAAAAGGTGTTATAAATTCTAAAAGGAGTAAAAATAGACAAGTACCCTGGGCTGGATAAGATTTATCTAAGGATTCTCTGGGAAGCTAGGGAGGAGATGTTGGAGCCTTCGGCCTTGATCTTTGAGTTGTCATTGTCTACAGGTTTTGTATCAGAGAACTGGAGGATTGCAAATGTTGTGCCCTTGTTTAAGAAGGGCAGTAGAGATGACCCAGGTAATTATAGACCAGTGAGCCTTACGTCTGTTGTTGGAAACGTTTTGGAAAGGATTATAAGAGATAGGATTTATAATCATCTAGCAGGCAACGATTTGATTGCAGATAGTCAACATGGTTTCGTCAAGGGCAGGTCATGTCCCACAAACCACATTGAGTTTTTTGAGAAGGTGACCACGCATGTAGATGAGGGTAGGGCAGTTTATCTGCTGTCATGGACTTCAGTAAAGCCTTTCATAAGGTTCCACATGGTAGGCTGTTGAAGAAAATGCAGAGGCATGGGATTGAGGGTGATTTAGCAGTTTGGATTCAAAACTGGAAAATATTCAGCCTGAAGCCCAGTTACTAGTGGTGTACCACAAAGATCTGTTTTGGGACCACTGCTGTTTGTCATTTTTAGAAATGACTTAGACACAGGCATAGGTAGATGAGTTAGTAGGTTTGCAGATTATACTAAAGTCAGTGGAGTAGTGGACAGTGTGGAAGAATGTTGCAGGTTGCAAGGGGACTTGGATAAACTGCAGAATTGGGCTGAGAGATGGCAAACAGAGTTCAATGTGAGGTGATTCACTTTGGGAAGAATAACAGGAAGGCAGAATACTGGGTTAATGGAAAGATTCTTGGTAGTGAATGTGCAGAGGGATCTTGGAGTCCATGTACATAGATCCCTGAAAGTTGCCACCCAGGTTGATAGTGCTGTTATGAAGGCATATGGTGTGTTAGGTTTTATTGGTAGAGGGATTGAGTTCCAGAGCCATAATGTCATGCTGCAAATATATAAAACTCTAGTGCGGCTGCACTTGGAATATTGAATCCAGTTCTGGTCGCCCCATTACTGGAAGGATGTGGAAGCATTGGAAAAGGTGCAGAGGAGATTTACCAGGATGTTGCATGGTCTGGAGGGAAGTTCGTATGAGGAAAGGCTGAGAAACTTGGATCTATTCTCGTAGGAAAGAAGAAGGCTAAGAGGGGATTTGATAGAGATATACAAAATGATCAGAGGATTAGATAAGGTAGACAGTGAAAGTCTTTTTCCTAGGATGATGATGTCAGCTTGTACAAGGGGGCATAGCTGCAAATTGAGGGGTGATAGATTTAAGACAGATGTCAGAGGCAGGTTCTTTACTCAGAGTGGTAAGGGCGTGGAATGCCCTGCCTGCCAATGTAGTTAACTCAGCCATATTAGCGACATTTAAACAGTCCTTGGATAAACACATGGATGATGAGGGGGTTGGGCTTAGGTTAGTTCACAGGTCAGCACAACATCAAGGGCCGAAGGCCGTGTTCTGCGCTGTATTGTTCTGTTATATGTTCTATAATGTTCTATACCTGGCATATTATGTACTGTTTTGACCTCCTTATCTCAGGAAGAGAGTACTTGCCATAGACAGTGTGCAACCAAAGACCACTAGCCTAATTCCTCAGACGGTAGAATTTTCTTATGAGAAGTGATTGAGAAAACTGGGCTTGTATTGTCTTGAGTTTCAGAGAATGAGAGGTGATCCCATTGAAATTATAGAATTCTTACAAAATTTGACAGGATGGAAGTAAATAGGATATATCTTCTGATTGGTGACTTTAGAAATAGAGATATAATCGCAGAGTAATGGGTAGGCCGTTCCAAACTGGGATGAAATTTGATGTTTTCACTTAGAGAATAATGCATCTTTGGAACTCCTTAACCCTGAATTCTGTGGAAGCTGAATCATTATGCATGATTAAGACAGAAAGTATTTTTTTCCTAGAGATCATTGACTGATCACAGTAAAGTGGCGTTGAGGTAAATGATTAATTGAATTATGGAGCAGACTTGATCGGCTGAATGGCTGACACCTCCTCTAGTCTTCCTAAATTTTATTTGTTCTGCAAGCTTTGTGGCACTGAAGAATCTGAAGTTTGGGATGCTAACAGACCCCCCCCCCCCCACCCCTTGGGAAAGTGATCATGTAAAGGGCTGGACTGAAGAGTAGTGCAGTGCAGATTGCATGTTAGTATTTCACACCCGTAGCAAATTCCTGATTGTAGGCCAACCTGGGGATGACTAGTCCTCCTCGAAGAAAGAAGACTGCCAGTCTCTGTGGATGCAGGAGCATCCCTTCCCGCAGTTAGTCTCTGACCAAGGCTTAAAGCAGCTTATAGAATGTGAGAAAAATGCAGGAAGAAAATTGTTTCGAAGAGTATAAAAGTTAGTTGCATCGTAGAGGCATCGCTTACTTTGCTTTCAGATTTAATGCAACATTTGTTTCCAAATGTGAACAGTAACACTTTTGAAAGTGTTAATAATTATAACAGGACATAATAAGGTTAGGAAGTCATCTGCAAGGTATAAGTTATGTTTTGTGTATTGTTTCAAGAAATATAAGTTCAGTGGATGAATCCCTTGTTTTGAAATGAGTTTTGAAGAAGTGTCACTGGAGCCGAAACATTAACTGTGATTTCTCTCCACGCGTGCTGCCAGACCTGCTGAGTTTTTCCAGCAATTTCTGCATTTGTTTTTGATTTCCAGCATTCACAGTTCTTTCTTTTTTGTTTGTTCAGGATTAGTCCCTTGGTTTGAACTATGGCTAGTGCACTGCTATCCCTTGAACAGTTCTGAGCTGACCTTCTGGTTCTTTTCACTTTACGTACATAGAGAGGGATTATTGTGTAGATATAGGTTCAGACCTTTCATCTTCTGCATTTATTGCATTTATCGGAAAATGGTGTGAATTACAGCAGCATTCTAGCATAAGACTCTTATTTTCGATGCTTGGTTTTAATGCTCAGCATATAGCCAAAGCTGATATCAAATTCTGCAGCTGGCATGGTATTACACTAATGTTATGGACATTTAATCTAATGTGCTTCATTAGAGCATTCATAGTAGTACAGAAAGCACACAAACCTCCTGCTATCTAATACTTTGAATTTCATTGTGAAGCGTTGCGATTTAATACGGAAGGTATAGTGTCAGATTTAGAGTATTGCCAGATTCAAGCAGTGCAGAGTTATACTGTAAGCTCTGCATTGCTCAAACAAATTGAGGAAAACACAAATGAGTGGGTAAGCTGGGTCTTTACTAACACTAAAGTATTAATTTTGAATAAAGCAGACTGAGCCCTCCTTTGGCAATGACTTGCTAGGATTTGGCAGTGATTTTAGTCTGATGTTCTGTTGCTTGCTGAGTGTTAAGGCACATCAGCAATCATTTTGTAACAAAGGAGAAAATTATACTCAGCCTGTTAATTTCAAAATGTATCCTCAGAGAGCAACAGGGGGTTGCTGTCCATTTTATAGATAATGTCCTGACTATATCATATTTTTAAACTATTTACATTAGCCTTGAAATGGTCTGCTTAATATTGTATTCCACATATTGCAAGCTCCTTGGGCAATGTTTTCAATGATGATGTGACTGTGGCATTTGCAGACCCTACAGTGTGGATTCACTTTTCACTGTTGGCACCCATTGGTCTCTCATAGTACTGTTCCCAGCAAGATTAATTGTTTGGTAGTACAGAACTTGAGTGTTGGTGATAAAAGGCACAACTTGTCAAAGCTTTTTATCTTGCACTCATCAGGTCAATTTCCAAAATATCAATTCAAGGGAAAACCTATGCTGCTGTCATAGTCCACTTGTCAAACAATCTCCTGTCATGTCACATAAATGTTAGTTTTGCACTTGAATTAGTTTTCTTTGAAATTGTCCTAATGAGTGTAAGATGGAAAGCTTTGACAAGATGTGGAGGTGCCGGTGTTGGACTGGGATGAGCAAAGTTAAAAATCACACAACACCAGGTTATAGTCCAACAGGTTTATTTGGAGGTACTAGCTTTCAGAGTGCTACTTCTTCATCAGGTGGTTGTGGAGCCAGATCACACAACACAGAATTTATAGCAACAGGATTGTAGATTACTAACAGTGTGGAAACAGGCCCTTCAGCCCAACAAGTCCACACCAACCCGCCAAAACGTAACCCACCCAGACCCATTCCCCTACACCTAACACTACGGGTAATTTAGCCTGGCCAATTCACCTATCCTGCACATTTTTGGATTGTGGGAGGAAACCAGAGCACCCGGAGGAAACCTACGCAAACACGGGGAGAATGTGCAAACTCCATACAGAGAATCGTCTGAGGCAGGAATTGAACCCAGGTCTCTGGTGCTGTGAGGCAGCAGTGCTAACCACTGTGCCACCGTGCCGCCATGTAGTGTCATAGAAGGTAATATTAAACAAATTTAGCTTAAGTCTTTCATCTTTTAGAATGATCATGATAGTTTGGTTCCTTCATATGTAATCCCCAGAAGTTTCTTAAAGATACACTTTCAAGATAACTTTAACAATAGCTGCCATCTCAGTTCAGATAATGCATTGAAGGTGTGAGGTTAAAGTCTGTCTGTGTCCCAGTGTTAGGTCAGACTGATTCTATTTCTAAAGTGGAATTTACAGAATCTTACATGAATTTATGCAGTTTTTGAGCAAAATGAAATATAATTCTGCAAATACAAATTCACCCCACAAACTTATATTTATGTACATGCAGGGGTGTGTGTGTGTGGGGTGTGTGTGTGTGTGTGTGTGTGTGTGTGGGGTGTGTGTGTGTGTGTGTGTGTGTGGGGTGTGTGTGTGTGTGTGTGTGTGGGGTGTGTGTGTGTGTGTGTGTGTGGGGTGTGTGTGTGTGGTGTGTGTGGTGTGTGTGTGTGTGTGTGTGTGTGTGGTGTGTGGGGTGTGTGTGTGTGGGGGGTGTGTGTGTGTGTGGGGTGTGTGTGTGTGTGGGGTGTGAATGCACCCGATGTCCTGGTCGAAGCCATCCCCATAGGTACCGCACTTGGCTATCAACCTCTCCTCGGCCACTTTGCGTTGTTGCCTGTCCCGAAGTCCACCTTGGAGGATGGTCACCCAAAGGTCTGGGGCCGAACGTCCCGGACAGCTGAAGCGTTCTCCGACTGGGAGGGAACACTACTGACTGGTGATGGTTGTGCGGTGTGCATTCATTCGTTGCTGCAGCCTCTGCTCAGTCTCACCAATGTACCATACCTCAGGGCACCCTTGCTTGCAGCTTATGAGATAGACAACATTGGCCGAGTCACATGAGCACCTGCCATGTACATGACGGGTGCTGTCCCCACGTGTCATGGTGGTATCCATGTCAACACCCTGACACGGATACCACATTTACATGTGGGGACACCACCCACCAAGAAGAGTCATATTGGACTGAAAATGTTAACTCTATTTCTCTCCACAGATGCTGTCAGACTAACTGAGTTTTTACAGCATTCTTTGTATTTGTTTATTTCAGAGTTCTAGCATTCATAGTATTTTGCTTTTTTTTCTCTGTGTATCTTGTTACTTACCTTCAGCCAGCTTGTTCTCTATCTTAGTGATATTAATAGGGAGAGAGTAACTTTGATGGGAACAGTGTCAGTCAGAATAGAGCAGGAGACAGCAGTGGGGTCAGGAGTGGCAGAGGAGAGAGCAGTGAGATGTTGTAATGAGCAGAGTAAATTCGTATTAAGCATTGCCATATACTGGAAACTGTCTCTCCAAAAGGCAGAAAATGCGTAATCAGATATAAAGAGGAAAGGTTGTAAGGATTGAGACAGATAGTCTGCGAAAGTCAGTAGATAAACCATAAACCCAATGGATGTTGAATTTCTACTTTGCAGACCAAACCTGGGAAGTCAGAGCTAACAACAGGAGATATCACACCCAAGTCAAGGAACCTTTCTTCCTCTGCTTTAAGACAAGGAAATATGCTGTAAGTTTCTTTCTCTTTTTTGAATACCTCAAATCTGATATTTCACGTTAGCAAGTCTTTCCTGCAGAGCCAAAAACATAAACGCATTTTCAATCTAGAAGCTTTCTTAGAAATGGCCCTGGTTAAATGTGTCGTTAGGGTTTTGCTTTCACAGATGTAATAAGAGCAGCTTCAAGCAAATCCCTGCTTGATATTTTCAGAAAATATATTCCTGAATATTTTATATTGAAAATTACTGTACTTATGCAGACATAACGACTTTAGACCTATTTTTCTGCATTGACCTAATTGACTTGACCAAACCTTCTTTCACCTTGTTTCCAGTAAGGACTGCATTCCATCCTTCCAGTTTCTCCATCTCCAATGTATCTGTTCCAATGATACCACTTTCCATTGGGATGCCTCAGATATGTTTTCCTTTTTCCTGAACTGAGAATTAACCCATTATTGTTGACAGGGTCTTCAGCCTTATCTAACCCATTTCCTGCACTTCTGCCCTCACTCCTTCCCTTCCCTTCCCTTCCCTTCCCTTCCCTTCCCTTCCAGAACTAGAATAATGTTGGCAAAAATGAGGAATGCGGATGCTGGAGATTAGAGTCGAGAGTGTGGTGCTGGAAAAGCACAGCAGGTCAGGCAGCATCCGAGGAGCAGGAAAATCAACGTTTCGGGTAAAAGCACTTCTTCAGGAATGAAGCTAGGAGCCTTGGGGTGGAGAGGTAAATGGGAGTGGGAGCTGGGGGAAGGTAACTGAAAGTGCAATAGGTGGATGGAGGTGGGGGTAATGGTGGTAGGTCAGAAACGTGGGTGGAACAGCTAGGTGGGAAGGAAGATGGACAGATGGGACAGGTCATGCTGAGCTGGAAAGTTGGAACTGGGATAAGGTGGGGAAATGAGGAAACTGGTGAAATTTGCATTGATGTCATGGGGTTGGAGGGTACCAAGGCAGAAGAGGAAGCATTCTTCCTCCAGGCATTGGATGGTAAGGGAGTGGCGATGGAGGAGGCCCAGGACCTGCAGAGTAGGAGGGGGAGTTGAAATATTCGGCCATAGAGTGGTGAGGTTGGTTGGTGCTGTTGGTGCAGGTGTCCCGGAGATGTACCCTAAAGCGCTCTGCGAGTAGGCGTCCTGTCTCCCCAATGTAGAGGAGACCGTATTGGGAGCAATGGATACAGTGAATGACATCTGTGGAAGTGCAGGTGGAACTCTGATGGATGTGAAAGGCTCCTTTGGGGCCTTGGACAGAGGTGAGGGAGGAGGTGTGGGCACAGGTTTTGCAATTCCTGCAGTGGCAGGGGAAGGTGCCGGGAGGGGAGGGTGGGTTGTTGGGGGGGGGTGCGTAGACCTGACGAGGGAGTCGTGGAGGGAACGGTCTTTACGGAAAATGGAAGAGGGTTGGGGAGGGAAATATATCTCTGGTGGTGGGGTTCGCTTGTTGGTGGTAGAAATTGTGGAGGATGCTTTGATGTATACAGAGGTTGGTGGGGTGGAAGGTAAAGACCGGGGGGGGGGGGGGAGAGGAGGGTTCTGTTCTTATTGCAGTTGGAGGGGTGAGGTTTGAGGGGAGAGGTGCAGGAATTGGATGAGATCTGCTGGAGGGCATCATTAACCATATGGGAGGGGAAATTGCGGTCTTTAAATAAGGAAGCCACCTGGTGTGATCTGTAGTGGAACTGGTCCTCCTGGGATCAGATGTGGGGGAGGCATAGGAATTGGGAATAAGGGATAACATTTTTGTAGGAGGCAGGGTGGGAGGTGTAATCCAGGTAGATGTGGGAGTTGGTAGGTTTATAGAAAATATCAGTATTGAATCTGTTACTGTTGATGGAGATGGAGAGGTCCAGGAAGGGGAGGAAGGTGTTAGAGATAGTCCAGGTGAATTTAAGGTCAGTTGGAATGTGTTGGTTAAGTTGATGAACTGTTCAAGCTCCTCGTGGGAGCATGAGGTGGCACCGATGCAGTCATCAATGTAACGCTGGAAGAGGTGGGGAGTGGTGCCAATGTAACTGCATAAGATAGACTGTTCCACCTAGCTGAGTAAGAGACAGGCATAGCTGGGGCCCATGCAGGTGCCCATGGCTACCCCTTTCGTCTGGAGGAAGTGGGAAGATTCGAATGAGAAATTGAGGGTGAGGACCAGTTCAGCCAAACGAATTAGAGTGTCAGTGGAAGGGTACTAGTGGGGACGTCGGGTGAGGAAGAAATGGAAGGCTTGGAATGTCCTGGTCATAGCGAATGGAGGTTCTCACTTTCCACTCTCCCAGTTTATGCATTCAAAGGAGCTTTTCTGCCATTTCCACGACCTTCCATTAAATGCATCTTTCCCTCCTCTCACTTGTCAGTATTCTTCAGGGACCATTTCTTCTGTGACACCTTGGTCCACTCTTCTGTCACTCCTAACACTTCCTCGACTTGCCCATGGTACTTTCCCATGCAGTTGCATTTCCCATGCAACTTGCATTTTTATTTCTTTTGTCCTCTGTCCAAAACCTCAAGCTCACCTTCCAGGTGAATTAACAAATTACTCATACTTTTTTCAATCTAGTATCTGTGTTTTGGTTTTTGCCACTGTTTATCTATTATTTACTTATCTGTGCTATTGAACTATGTGATTTGCCTGTATTGCTTGCAAGACAAAGCTCCTCACTGTGCCTTGGTACACGTGACAATAAATTCAATTCAATTCAGTATGCTGTATTCACTGCTCACAGTGCAGTCTCCTCGACCTTGGTGCATTGTGGGACACCTCTCCTCTATCTGTAAAAATGACTCTGACCTTCCAGTTACTTGCCATTCCAATTTGCATCTTGCTCTCATGTTAACATTTTTGTCCTTGGCCTATTGTTGTGTTCCAGTGAAACCCAATGCAAATTTGAGAAACAGCTACTCATTTTCTGCCTATGCACTATACTGCCTTCAGAACTCCAACATTGAGTTCAACAACTTCAGATTATGTACACTGTCTTCCATTTTCAATACACTCCCTCCCTCCCAGTATCTTTAATGCATGGGTTGCTCTCAGCAAAGCCAACCTATTTTTGAATATTCACACCTATCATCAACACCTTTTTTGCATCTAGATCTTTCCTTTATGACCATTAGCACTGCTTTTCATCTTTTATTTTGGGCATCCTCAATATCAGTTCCACTTGCTCTTCTATCCGCTTTGTCAATAGCATAAAAAACGATAACTTCCAGCCTCCTTCTGTTTAGAACAGATGGTGCTAGACCTGCTGAGCTTCTCCATTACTTTCAGTTTTTATTATGATGTGGAGGTGCTGGTGTTGGACTGAGGTGGACAAAGTTAAAAATCACACAGCTTCAGGTTATCGTCTAGCTACCTGATGAAGGAGCAGTGCTCTGAAAGCTTGTACTTCCAAATAAACCTGTTGGACTATAACCTGGTGTTGTGTGATTTTTAACTTTGCTTTTATTATAGTAGATGTCCGGAATACTCATTGGGTTAGCTGTAGACCAGAGGCTTCACTTGCCTGCAGGACCATGCACATTTGCTACTTCTGTAGTTCAAATGTGACTCAAATCAAGAAGCCTGATAATAGTGCAAGTCCTCATTTATCCTGATAGCAGAATTTTGTATCTATTAAAGTAATTGCCAAGAATGGATGCACAAAGCGTAACATGAGATTGCATAGAATCTTCAATAAGGTATTTATAAACGTGATAGCTTCATACGGGACAACAATGTGAAATTAGTTGTTTGCAAGATTAGAGCTTCCAGTTCAAATACATTGTTTATGACCTAATGTATTGGTGAGCAGAATCAATGGGAAATTTACCTGGTTCACATTTCTAGCCACTAACCTCTGCAGTTACCCTCCGTGACTCTGGATGTTTTCCTGGATCGTATTTCAAGTGGAGAATTAAAAGTACAGAATGATGTGATACTGTCAGGCTGCAGAAAAACTCTGTCTGGAGCTTTACTTACATTGTTATTAAAATCCCCTTACACAGATTAGCTCCAAATTACCTACCACTTATAGCTGCACTTTGATGAATTGTTGAACCCAAGTTTATTTGTGATTGGCTTAGTGCGCAGTAATGAAAGCTAGACTCCACCATCCCACTTGTCCAACTGCACTGCAGTTCCACAGACACTGGGAATTCTCTGGAACAGAGATTCATTCTTGGTGTGTGAGCTGGAACAAAGTCAGCAGGGTCCGTACACACCTAACCCCGATACCTAATATTTATGCTTTTGCACGTTGCTGACTGTTCGGTCACCTCAGTACCACAATACTGGAGGGGAAGGAAACCATTCTTGATCTCCTGTGTATTGCAAAAGCAGTCACTGGATAGAGAAGAGGAGGGACTGTCCTGTATATTCACTTTTCTTCTGTTCTCCCTGACCTCAAAGAGAATTGTCACATATGCGCTGCCTGATAGTGATTGGCTAATTTAGAACAGATTTGGGAGTGAATCTAGGATTCTCCTTGCTTATGATCCAGCATATGTCAGTGAACACATTAACCCAAGGACAAATTGGAGGAGCTGAGACCTCATTAAAATAGTATTCCTAATTTATTTATCGAATTACTCATACCAAATACAGTGGGACTCAAATGTTTAGTTTACTGGTAAGGTTGCAGGAGAAAAGAGTGATAATGTTCTGGAGTCTTCTTTGAATAAAGCTGATAGGTCCCCATTGAGAGAGTGATATAGATTACATTTGTGGAGAAGTTTCCAGCTCAAACTATTTCACACTGTCTCCTGTTACAAAGGCGTTCCTGACTCAACCAGGATAATATAGGCACTATTTCATCAAATGATGTTGCCCAGCTCAGACAGCCAACAAAGAGCCTCTGTTGCCATTTGTTTTTGGGAGGTCCACCAAACGAAATGCCACTGAGGATTAGGATCTCAAGGGCAGAAGTCCTACCTGCAAAGAGGTGTTGGCCAATCAGAAATGGTATCCCCCCCCACCGTTCCCCCAACTAAAACTGCCATTGGAGAGGATGCTTCACAAAGGAGCCAACCATTTTGAGCCTTCCCAACAAGCTCAGATGGAGAATAAGCATAAACGACAGAGAAAGCATGAGAAAACTGACCATCCCATCCCCCATCAGCTTCAGCAACCACCATTGGCTCCACCTGTGGTAGAGTTATTGGATCCAGGAAGGACTGTTCAGTCACCTCAATACCACAACATTGGAGTGGAAGGAAACCATTCTCAATCTCAAGGGACTGCCTAAGAAGAAGGAGGGATGCGGCTGGGTGACAGGGAGGGTTATATTTTCATTGACTCCATTTTTAAAGTTATTTTCTTTTTATTTTGGTTACTAATTGTAATACAGTTGTTGAGTGGAAAGTTCATTAATTCTGAAAGATTGTAAAGAAACAACGATTATGGAAAAGATTAATTACTCAAGAACTACATAATCACTGCTGGAGTATTACTCAGACTAACAATAGTTTTTGAACATTAGCTCGAAAATAGCAGGAAAACAAGTGCTTTTCTTCAATTAAGGATCAATGAATTACTGTGTACATTATAAAAATACATACTGAACATCTATTACAATCATCTTGCAATTGTCATTGTGATGTCTGTTTATTTCAGGGCAATGAAATTAAGACTTCAAAATACAATGTTGTTACCTTTCTACCTCGCAACCTGTTTGAACAGTTCCAGCGAGTTGCTAATTTCTACTACTTGCTTATTGTTATTCTCCAGGTAAGAACAGTTGACTGATCTCTCTATAGCTTGGACTTTTGGCAACATTTCAAAGATATACTAAATAAAACAATAAAGGAAATGTAATCCTTGTGAGTTCTATACTCTGGAATATACTTCCATAAAGCAAATTTATTCATAGGTTAAGAATGGAGGATAGTAAACATTGAGTACTGAAGTGGGTAGAAGTCATTGCTGATGAGTGTCAGAGGGAAAAGCCAATTCTAAAGTTTTGTTCACAAGTCATGATGTGGAGGTGCCGGTGTTGGACTGGGTTGGACAAGGTCAAAAATCACTTGACACCAGATTATAGTCTAATGGGTTCATTTGAAAACACTAGCTTTCAGAGTGTTGCTCCCTCATCAGGTGTTAGTGAGAGGGGAAGACCTTAGACACATAAGGTATTCCTCATTTCACTAACACCTGATGAAGGAGCAGCGCTTCGAAAGCTAGTATTTTCAAATAAACCCATTGTTCACAAGTGGAATAGGATGAATATTGTATTGGCTCAGTCTTACCAGTACATTGGTTGTGGATTGGGAAACAGGAAGGCTAGCAAAATGGCACAGGTTGGATGGTGTTTGATGTCTTCTTGCTGCCATGCTATCTCCTATCAACGGGAAAGGTGGCCATCCCTCCCAGAATTTAATTGAGGATCTTGCATAATGAAGGTAGAGCCTCTTCCAACCTCCATTAGCATATTAACAGAAGTTTGGGTCTGTCTGCTGCAATTTTGACCATTCAGTGAGGGAGTGGAGGTCTCCTCTTTTTTTGCACATTTTAGCTTGTGGAAGAGCCCTTGATAGCAATCTCAGTTTAATCAACTCAAAGCCATTAGCAGTTCAAAATTCTGGAAAATGCAGCAATGTTGACTCCTATGTAAGTAAGGCTGATAGAGTTTCAGTCCATAGATTGGTGGAGAGTGAAATGTAGGAGCAGTGTTTGTAAGCCACACTTTATTCTTCCATGGGATATGGGCATTTGTTGCCCATCCCTAGTTACCCTTGAGCACAGTGGCTTATTAGAGTCAACCACTTTGCTGCAGGCCTGGAGTCACATGTGGGTTTAGTGAACCAGAATTTTAAAAATAATAATCAATTATCACTATTAGCGAGACTAGCTTTCTGTTCAGCACCTTGCTATCATAGTGAGATTTGAACCTGTGTTTCTCAGCAGTAGTCTATCCCTCTGATTTATTTCTACAGTGATGTTGCTGCTGTGCCACTATTTCAATCAAATGAGTTCAACCTCATCCTATCCCAGCTAGATTGTACTCCAGCAGCTAATCACTGGCACAATCATGTGAATCCAGTGGGAGACAGCCTTGGGAGAATAGACTGAGCAACTGGGAGGAGAACAGTCATTACAACAGTCTCCTGTGGAAATGACTTCTCTGGGAAATCCGAGATTAGATTTCCAAAACAAAACAGCTGAACTGCCTTGTTAGGGCAATAGCAGTTTGCAGAACTTTTGTGACTCATTGCTCACTAACATCTGTATTGGATGCTGAAAAATTCATGATTTGTCTTGGTTGTGTCTGCAGTTTAATGTTCAGTCAACTACAAATTACCCATTAATTTATGTTTACCTCATATTATTTCTGGACATTAGAATACCAAGATAGATATTGTTGGTTGTTTGCTGACATTGTATGGTAAATGTTTTTCTTGGATGAAACCTGTGAAACCTTGTGGCTTTATTCTTTTAATAACTAATTTATATTTCAAATTCCATCTACCTGAAACAACAAGTTAATTTTCCCTAACTGTATTGTAACTAATTTGGAAGTCTTTTTGCAATTGAAACCAAATTTGGGGTTTTGGCCTGGGATTCCTACAATGGCCATAAGGCATAGGGCATAGGACACCACAAGGGGGCTCCACAGTCAGTGATGCAGTTCTGAAGAGTAGAAAACTTGACACCCAATTTGTGCTGAGATGACTCTCTCAAATAGCAGTGTTATGATGACCAATCTGGGTGAAGTTGACTGAGGGATAAATATTGGCCAGGATATTGGTAATAACTGCCTGGCAATGGATTAATTTATCTCTACCCACAAAATCAGACAGGACCTCTTTAACATCTCATCTAAAAACAGTACCTCCCTCAGTACTGTACTCAGTGTCAGCCTTGTTTTTGTGCTCAAGTCCTTGGTATTTGTTTCTCTTGTACTTTTTATGAAAGGTGTCCACATTAGCTTGATCCTGGTTTTCCACATTCATTTGTATTAAATTATAGGCAGTTAATTGATTCCACATTTTATCCCTTTTTCTGAAGAGATCTACCTGGAATTTTCTTCATGCTTTACCTGATCTAATACTGTAACTGTCAAAACATAAGAAATAAGATCAGCTGTAGACCATTGAGCCCCTTCAAGCCTGTTGCACCATTCAATGAGGTCATGGCTGACTTTCTACTTCAACACCATTTTCCTGCGCTACCCCAGTGTCCCTTGATATTTTTAACATGTAGAAATCTATCAGTCTCAGTCTTGAACATGCTCAACAACTGTGCCTCCACAGCCCACTGGAATAGAGAATTCCAAAGATTCACTGCCTTTTGATTTAAGAAATCCCTCATGATCTCAGTTCTAACTGGCCTGCCACTTACTCAGAGGCTGTGCCTTCTGGTTCTAGATTCTTCTGCTAGGGGAAACATCTTATCCATATCTAACCTGTTATGTCCTGTAAGAATTTTGTATGTTTCAATAAAATCATCTCTCATTCTTCTAAACTCCAGAGAATATAGGCCTGATGTATTTATTCTTTCCTCAAAAAGGACAATCCCTCCAACCTAAGATTAGTTTGAACTTTCCCTCTGTGGCTGGTTTATCTTTCCATTGGTAAGGAGACCAAAACTGCACACAGTACTCCAGAAGTGGTCTCTCCATGGCTTTATATAATTGCAAAAAAAAACATATTTATTCCTATACTCAAATCCTGTTATAATAAACACCAACATATCATTGGCTGTATTAATTGCTTGCTGTTAACTTTCAATGCTCATCAACAAGAACATTCAAGTACCTTTAAAGTTCAACATTTTCCCACCTCTCAGCATTTCAGAAATACTCTGTTTTTCTTACCAAGTTGGGCAACTTCAAACTTTGTCTTCCAACTACCAGTTCTTTCGCTTACTCACTTAGTCTTTCAGGATCCCATTGATGCAACTCACAACTCACACTTCCACCTAGTTTTGTGTCATCTGCAAACTTGGAAATATTTAATTTTATTATTAGACCAAATTACTTGGTATAGATTATCAACAGCTGGGGCTTGTGCTGCTACCTCATGGTACTCCACTAGTGACAATCCTGCCAGCCTGAAAATGAGCCATTTATTCCTATCCTCTGTTTCTGACTATTAACCAATTGCTGTGGGTAAATTACCACAAGCTATCTTTAATTTAATAACTTTATTAAGAATCTCACAGACAATCAAACAATGAAACAATTATTTAAACTTTATTTCATGTAGCACCCAAAATAAGACCCCTCAAGTAAGCAAGTTAAGCCTCACAACACAACTTGACTATTACCCAATTAATGGTGGAATTTGGCTACAATTCCAACCAACAGTGTCTGTCTCTGGAAGTTTGATCCATGTATAGTGTTGATCTCTGGAGTTCTGCTCCCAAGGAATCCTGAAGTTGAATTCTTACAAAATTTTCTTCTTTCAAGCTTGTGGTGTGACATTATTGATGATCGGTTAGATTCTTTCATCCATAATGTTGATTATTCCTCTGGAATCATTAAGTCTGTAGTTTACCTTCTGATCTGAAGTAGCTTCCCCTGTTCCTTGTTACACTTGGCATTCATTGTCTGTTTGAAGACACAACATCCCTGCAATTAACTCCTTAAATTCTTCTACAGGGCAATCATTTCTCCTTGCGGCACAAGGCAGCAATTTATCAAACAGTTTTATTTATGTAGCTTTGACTTTTTTTCCCAAGCATGGCGAATTGCTTTCAATTCCTGAATAACAATCTGTCCTTGCTCCTTAAAAGTTTATTACACAGAGTTATTGGTCTTCTTTCAATTCATGAACAATTATTAAAGTTTTGAAGTTTACACTATCACACAATTTGTACACGCCTCTCAATCCCATGTCCTCTCATTTTACTTACTAATCTCTGGTGTGGGACATTTTCAAAAGCCAGAGTATAATGGTCAACTACAAGAGAGCACAGGTTCAAAGTGAGACAGCAGAAGTTTAGGGGAGAAGTGAGGGGAAAACGCTTCACACAGAGAGGGGTGGGTGCCTGGAATACACTGCCAGTGGAGGTGGTGAAAGCAGTCACATTAGCGATGTTTAAGGCGTGAATTGATAGACACATGAATGGGAGGCAAACAAAAAGCTAAAAACTATGTATGGGCATCAAGTAGCTGGTCTAAATAAGGTTTGGAATCAGTGCAGGCTTGGAGGAATGAAGCTGCTGTATTGTATTGTATTGTATTATTGTATTGTATATCCAAAAGATTTGTTAAACATGGTTTTCCCCTTCATAAGTCAACATTGACTCTGCCCAATCCCTCCATTTATTTTTGAAGTGGCTTGTAATCAACTCCTTTATTTTCTAGAATTTTCTAGACTCTAGAATTTTCCATGTAAATCATGTTCAATTAACAAGTCTCCTTTTCGCTATCCCTCCTTCCTTAAGTGAAGGGTTTACATCTGCAGGAATGAGTCCAGAGTACAGTACATAGAATTTTTAAAAATTTGTTCATGGGATGAGGGCATCACTGGCTAGGCCAGCATATATCACCCATCCCTAATTCCTCAGAGGGCAGTTAAGAGTCAACCACGTTGCTATGGGTCTCGAGTCACATGTAGGCCAAACCGGGTAAGGATGGCCATTTCCTAAAGGATGTTAGTGAATCAGATTGGCTTTTTTGGGCCAACAATCAACGAATGGTTCATGGTCATCATTAGACTCTTAATTCCAGATTTTTAATTGAATTTAAATTCCACCAACTGTCACGGCAGGATTTGGGTCCCCAGAACATTATCTGTGTCTCTACAATAACACCACTAGGCCATCACCTCCTCTTACAAGATAAACACCAATATGTTTATTGTCTCTACGACTACTTCTTTCCATACTCTGAGATCTTGAAGATCAGGTCCAAGGGATATATCCACATTAAGTTCAATTTATTTATCCACAACTTTTTTTTGAGCGATATAATACAGGTTTCGATTAGATAACCTACAGTGTGGAAACAGGCCCTTCGGCCCAACTAGTCCACACCGACCCTCTGAAGAGTAACCCACCCAGACCCATTTCCCTAATGCACTTAACACTATGGGCAATTTAGCATGGCCAATTCACCTGACCTGCACATATTAACTGTGGGAGGAAATCGGAGCACCCGAAGAAAACCCACGCAGACACTGGGAGAATGTGCAAACTCCACACAGACACTTGCCCGAGGCCGGAATCGAACCTGGGACCCTGGTGCTGTGAAGCAGCAGTGCTAACCACTGAGCCACCGTGCTGGTCTTCATTTATACTAGATTTTTCATGATTTCTGAGAGGTTTTTATAATTTTTTTTTTGCTCGGTGCAGAACGACAAATTGTATTTTTTTTGTCATGTCTCAGCAATTTCCTTATTCCTCATTGTGAATTCCCCTGCCTCTGATTGCAACAGACCTACATTTATTTTTGCTAATCTTTTCTAGCTACGTGTAGAACAATTGGGGAAGGTAGACCACGCCTCCCTTGTCACAGCAGTCCAAGATACAAGATCCATTACAACATACAGCCACTTTGACAGCTAGGGTGCGAAATGTGTAGTGGATGGAATGCCAAATGGATAAGATGCCATGAGGATGGGGTACCAGGGCCTAAGTAGGCATGGGGGCCAGATAAGTAAAAGAATATTTAGGTTAAATTAGGGTGATGGGAGATATCAAGTTTGGCAGGGGACAGGAGATGTATCGGATCCAGGGGTTTGATGGAGGACGTAGAGGTGTTCAGGTGTGCAGCAATGATGCGATGTTTGAGTCCCAGGGTGGGGGCGATGGTGGGGTTGAGGTCTAGTGGGTATTCTGCTCTAGTGGAGATGTAATTGGGGTGCGTCAATTGAACAGCTACTTGGGAGTTAGACTAGGAATTTAATAGGGCAAAAGTGAGGACTGCAGATGCTGGAAACTAGAGTAGAGATCAGGCAGCATCTGAGGAGCAGAACAAAGGAAAAGAGAGTAATTGGAACACCAAATGAGAAGTTTTATCAGGTTCTGTTGCCAGATTTGGAAATACTGTCAGTTTCAATTGACTGTGCTTTCTATTGTTTAGGCTGTACCTGCTATTACTACTCTGCCTTGGTACACAACAATGATTCCACTCACCTTCGTTTTAGGAATAACAGCCGTTAAAGATCTCATTGATGATATTGTGAGTACTTCCCCACCTGATATTAGATAACAACTTTAATTTTAATTTGTATAGAGGCTTGACTATCGTAAAATGTTTCAAACTGGCTTCACAGGGGCTCTTAGACAATAAGTGATGCTGAGACAACAATAGAAACTTTAAGACAAGTGACCGAATACTTGGTCAAAATGGTAGATTTTAAGCCAACATGCATTGATATAGATAAAAACCAAGGCTAATATAAGCATTAACCAAATTGTGTTCATAAGTTTAAAAGATTTTGTTTCTCAATCTTGGTTCATTGATAAGCTTCACCAATCTAGGTCTAGATTTGCATTATCCTTGGATAGGAATGAGACTGAAAGCAATGATTATTATAACTTGAACTTATCTATGATACAATACCATCATGCCAAATATTAGGCTATGATTCATTCTTAGTTTTGTGTTAAATAATAAATTACAAACCTATCATTTTGCAGCTATCAGTCCATGTCCGAACCTCTAGAATTTGATGCCCTTTCCCAAAGTGTATTTGGCGACAGGGGTGGTATTTAATTGGGTGGGTGGGTGGTGGTAGGGAACCCACCACCTTCCTGTGTTGGCCTTGATTAAGTCTAGGCTTGGAAGGCTTATCAATGGCCTCTTGCTCTGCCACCAACTGAGCTATTGGGTTTGCTTGCATGTTCCTGCATGGGTGGGTTGGGGGAGGTGCTCATTGGCACATGCCTAGTACTTGATAGAGTGACTTGGCCTTGGGAAAGCTAGAATTCATTAAAAACTATCACCTGCCCCTTCCTCCATCCTCATGTTCTTCTCCCCCATGACAGCCACCCTGTGATCCTACCCTATCTTTACTCAGTGATGGCCTGGGCCTCTGCTTTGGACACTGCCAGAACAAGTTGTCCAAGGGAACCAATCTGGTGTGTGCATCATTCCTGTGGACAGACAACTTGGTCAATGATTGCTGTTTGCTGTGGCATTGAGCATGAACCCCACGAGTGTATGAGTCCCAGCATTTTGCAACTTGTACATCCTACTCTTCTGGGCCCAGGTTGATGGATTTTAATGTGGGAAAATGATAGGTCACTCACATCGCTCACAAACATAAAAAGACAGAATATTTATTAAAAGGTGTGAAACTTCTAAATATTGAGTTCCATTCAGACTTGAATGTACCAGTACAAGGAATACGAAAAGTTAGCATGCAGATACAGCAAGCGATAGGAGATTACGATTGGTGTTCAAGAAGATAGAATTCCTTTAATGGTACAAGGTTTTGGTGACACCAAGATTGGAATTCTAGGAACAATTTTTGTCTCAATATTTAGGAAAAGACTTGAGGGAAACATTGAAGGAAGATCAGCAAAGGTTCACTTAGATTGGTCCTTGGGATGACAAAGTTATCCGATGATGAGGCCTGAGTAAACTAGGTCTCTATTGTCTAGACTTTAGAAGGATGAGGAGTGATCTGATTGAAATGTACAAGTTCTGAAGGAGTTTGAAAAGGTAGATACTGAGACTTTGTTTCCCTCCCAGGGAATCTAGAACAAGGGGGAACCGATATCAGGGTAAAGGATTTGAGGTGAGAAAAAAACTTGATAATCCCTTGTGTGTGTTTCTCCAGAATTTTTTATCCCAAAAGTTTGTGGATGCACCATCTTTTAATATATTTAACACTGAGACAGATTCTTAATCTCTCAGGACGTTAGGAATATGGGCAAAGGATAGGAAAATGAAATTGAAGTCCCACATCAGCAATGATTGCACTGTAGGCTCAACTTACTGAATGGCTTCCCAAGTAAGGACAGATTAGCAAAAGGACTTACATTTTTGGACCCCTTTAAAACTGATTCCTTTTCCTGCTAGACTGATTTAGTGGGAGAGCCACAATCACTTCCCCACTCAGGCCTATAGTAAAAATAGCAATTGGATCCTGATGACTTCATTGGAACTTGACCTTCTTATTTAAGGACAGATTCTACTGCCTTCTGTCAGGTATCCTTCCCACCCACACTTCACCATAGATGAAGAATTGTCTGCAATTAATGGCTGTGGAACTCTTTATGAATAGTTCATGCTTTAGAACATTGACAGAGTCCAAAGTGAAAGCACTGTCTGACCAACAATGATTTTGTAACCTATTCAATTAAGCTCTTTAGAGGTTAGAACATATTTCAAACCTTCTTGAAAATGTCTGCGTGTGCTTTAATGTTTATTAGAGCTATCTCAGGACAGTAGATGGCTTATACAATATTTTATGTCATTGGAATGCCTTCTAGTTATTGCTTAAAGAGGTTAAGACTTGTGATTAGCATCCTGAGTGTAGCCCATAAAATAAAAAATAAAAAACAGATTTTTGTAATGGAACACCATAATTCATGAAATGCAGGCATCATTTTTAAACTGACTATTAGAAATGATTTCAAGAAGAAGGAGGATAACACTGACTTATGTAAAATGCCTTGGGTATACCATATTCTTGTACTGTCTGCTCGGCAAATAATATATTTGTAACAGTCATACTATAGAACATAGGATTTAAGACACATCAGAAAGCTATTTGGGTCAGGTATTTTGTTAGCTGACTATATCAAAGCCTGAATAATCAGATGCTTTAGCTACCACCTTGGTCCTTTCCCAGCGTCAATTATGTGCCGCTAGAGTTTGGCCCTTGCTGGAGTAATTTCAACATCCACCATAACTCTGCCCCCTCACTGCAGCTCCACCCCCTCACTGCAACTCCAACCCCTAACCATAACTCTGCCCAGCACAAGCCCATCACCCAGCTACAACTCTGTCCCCTCAGCACAACTCCACTTCCTCACTACAACCCTATCCCCCATCACAACTCAACCCTGTCCCCGCCACAACTCTCCCCTACCACAACTCCACCCCTCATTATAACTCTGCCACCTCATCACAAGTTCATACACTCAGCACAAATCCATCCCCCATCACAAATCCATCCCCCCCACTACAACTCCATTCGCCACAACTCCACCTCACCACCACAACTCTGCCACCTCATCATAATTCTGCCCGCCCACCATCTCATTCACTTTGAAATCCTTTGGATTAAGTAATTTGAGTTTACTTTAATGTTGACATAGACAATTTCACACAACATAATGTGTTCCCTCCTCCTTTATTGATTCTAGAACCTGAGCTTCTATAATCTCTCCTCGTTGCTTATTTCCTTTACACGTGAGATCATTCAGGTTGCATTATATATCGCATATTTGCGTGTCAAGGACAATGTGTCACTTATAATTACATTTACTGAAATGTATTTGGAATTCGCTGGAACTTATAGAAATGTGTTTAAATTAGCTACGCTATTTATTTAACCAACATCAACAATATTTGTAACTTGGCTGGTGTGTGTTTCTGTGTATATTCATTTAACAGATATATAAAACGTTTTTTGTTTTAATTGATCGTTAACAGGTTATTAAATCTGTGATGATTTACAATCAGGTGTCATTGGCAAAAAGACTTGGTTGTTCAACGTTTTGTCTCTGTATTAGGCACGTCACAAGAGCGACAAAGAGATCAACAACAGACCATGCGATGTTCTTGTTGGGAAAAGGTAAGTAACTAAACAACGAGACAGTCGACACAATGTAGAGAGTATTAGGAGCTAGTGGTCAGTATGGTATTGTGTTTTATGTGGTACTGTATCAACCTTGGCTAAATGTTAACATTCAAACCTTTGGGTCAGGAGGTTGAAGGTTCTAGGTCTTCCTAGGAAAAATAGAGCATATTGTTTAGTTTGACACTTCCTTGTGATACTGAGACTGTATTGCACTGTTAGAGATACTTTCAGCTGAGCAATTAAACTGGATACTTGCTTGGTCTCTTGGATGAATGTAAAAGATCCATGACCCCATTTGAAGAAAAGCTGGCAAGTTCTCCTGAAGTTCCTGTCTATATTAATACAACCAGCAGCATCTGTAAAAATAGATTATCTGGTTCTTTGACTGATTGATTGCTTTTTGTAGGATTTCATTGTATCCAATTTGGCTGCCAAAGCTGTCTTCATTTCCAACAGTGAATATTTTAAAAACTATTTCACTGGTTATGAAACATTTTGGAAGGCCCTAATTTAATGAGAGCCCCTATGTAGATTGAACTTCTTTGTATTTCTTTTGTAGCTTCACAATTGCAAAATGGAAAGAACTCCAAGTAGGTGATGTGGTTTGTCTGAAGAAGGATGACTTTGTTCCAGTGAGTTGTCTTTGAAAGAAATACACTCTTTATTCTATGGAGGGATAGTACTTAAGTATCTCAACACTATACTTGTTTGTGGTTCTCGTAGGCTGATCTGTTCTTGCTGTCTAGTTCGGAGCCAAATAGCCTGTGTTATGTTGAAACAGCTGAAATCGATGGGTAAGATTTCTATATTTGCTGTTATTTCTATTTCATTTTCCTGCATGTGTTGTGTTCAGGAGTTATGTGACTCTCCCTCCATTTCTGACCATGGTATTGCGAAGGGAGGGTTCCCACTACACATGTAAATCATTAATAACATTACATTGTTTTCAGTTTCTTTATATATTTGTCTCTGGTTTACAATGAATCTGGCACATTCAGGAACCCATTACCACTTTTGAGAGCCTTAGTTCGAGTTGTGGAGAACCCAGCTGAATATGAATTACACCCTCTTTTCTCAGGGACACAACTTATTTATCGAAGTCATGATTATACTTCAGCCAATATAAGATCAATTTGCTTATCTTTCCCAACCAGCCATTAGTTTTCTTACTGTACACTGCTGACTATTAGCTCCAAATCTCATTTGCTTCAAACCTGCTTGCCATCTTTGTCTGCCCAACATCACTAGTAATTTCTTTTCCACAATTCTGTTGCCTTCTTATTTAAAAAGCTGTTGCCTAATTGTCTCATTTCCTTTTTTCCACTTCATTTCATGTTTTGGGGTGGCCTCTGCTCTTTGCTGAACTCTTCCATTTCTCAACAATATCCACTGCTTTGATGATCACAGAACTTATCAAAAAAAAATGCATCTGTGATATTCCCTGTTCAATGCATTTAGGGATACGTTTGCTGATTTTGTAGTGTCAATGCAGAACTTCTTTGGAAAGGAACATGTCATGAAATCAGATGCATTGTGGTGTACCAGTGTGATGTGGCTGTGGCCTGAAGTGTATTTGTGCCTAATGAGGCCATAATAATGTTAGCTCCTGTAATAACATCAGATCTAGATGTGGGAATGTAGTACTGAAATATTCAATACATATTTACTACTGCTCCTTTTATATGTTCATATTAGTTATGGATACATAGGTACATGGGTTAATGTTAAGCTATTCAGTTACAAATAGCATATTTCCATCAGCATGTCATGCTTCAAGTGGCCAAATTAAGATCAAGGTTGACACCATTTTACCTTTAGGTCACATACTTTGACATAGTGATGATATTATGATCACGTCTCTTAAAGGTATGCTGCATACTAACCGTGAGACATAACACAACATGCACCAGCATTTTTAATTTACAACACCGTTGGTTGAGTGAACAGTATGTGACTCAGTCATGTGAAGCTCTTTCATTTTGAAATGTAGAGACATGGGACATACTAGTAACAACAGGTCATTTGACTCTTCGAGCCTAATGTAACATTCAATGAGATTGTGGCTGACTGATTGCAGTTTCAATTTCACTTTTCTGTCTGCCCTTTTTAACTCTTGACTCTTTTTTGTCTGTTACAAATTTATCCAACATCGTCTTGAACAAGCATATGAGACAGACTAATAGCCTTCTCATCTCTAGCTTAAACCGTGTTCCCTTGTTCTAGTCTTTCTGCCAAGCACCAGCATCTACCCCGTCAAGCCTCCTCAGGATCCTCTGTTTCAATAAGACAGTGATAGTTTAACAGTAACTGTAGGATTGCTTTCTGCTGATGCATTTCAGGTCCAATTTCCCCAGAGTCTCCCATTCCAGGCCCACTCTTTCGACTCAAAAGTTGCTAGTTTTGCTTGGTGCCTTCTTCATTAGTGTCACAGGAATTATTGGTGCAGATAGAATGAGCCATGATCATATTGATGGAAGAGCAGCCATGACGGGCTGAACGGCCTACTCCTGCTCTATTTTCAATGTTTCTGTGTAATATAATTTGTGCTGTATTGGGAAGTGATCCCGTGATTTCATAATCTGTTTTAATGAACAATGATGCCATCTCTCTCTATCTATTTTTATCCTCATTGGTTGAATAAAGATACCATTGTAACTCTTAATGTCATTAAACCTTGTCAATGACAGCACCTTTATAATATTACAAGATTTCTGCCAGTTCTTACAGCCCGCTGACACAGATCAAATTCAAAGTTTTAAAACAGGAAACAATTTTGCTTTCAGTGAGACCAACCTGAAATACAGACAAGCACTAAGTGTTACACATGATGAGGTGAACACCGTGGACCAACTAGCACGGTTTGATGGTGAGTATTGACTATGGTTGCAGAACAATTTCTCAAGGTTAAGTAATTGAATGACTTTCCAAAGAGCAAAGTTTTTGTCTTGTACAAGAGAAAAGGATTGATAGAATGTCCTCATGTCCATCATTCTATAATTTCCCATTTTATAATCTCTGATCTAACTGTAAGCATTGCCTTGTGTTCAAATAATAACCACATGCTGATATGGGATATTCACATTCTTCAGTGTAATACCCATGATAATGACTTGACCAATCAAAAATGACTTTCCTGATTTGAATTTAAATGAACGCTTGGCAGTTAACTGTTCCCTTTAGCACTCTCCATGCCAGTGCCTCTATCAATCAGCAGCTTGATCCCATGCTGTTGTTCCCTTTGAGATCTGATGTTCTTGCAATTGTGTCCTGATGAGTGCAAGTCAAAAATCTTCAAGAGTCTCATTTGTCAAAATTACTCAAATCTATGTATCATAGCAGAAAACCTAAAGTTCTCTGATGTTTAAGTATTGAGCCAAAATATTAAGTAGTTCAGAGCTGAATTATAATCTGCAGTGAGTTCTATGAACTTGTTTGTCTTGCTGCTGGTATGTCAGGCATTCTTTGCTGTTGCTCCACTTCATTGACATGCCCACAGGTGCAGATATGGGCAGAGATATGGAGTTAAATCTGGGTAAGTGTAAGGTGCTGTACTTTGTGAGATCAAACATTAAGGGAAAGTTTACAGTTAATGGAACACCTCTGAACAGGTACAGGTATTGATTTACAGAGGGATCTTGGGGTTCAAGTCCATAGCTCTCTGAAAGTGGCCATGCAAGTAAATAGCTGAAAATGTGTTGCTGGAAAAGCGCAGCAGGTCATGCGAGTAAATAGGGTAGTAAAGAAAGCATATGGCATGCTTGCCTTTATTAGTCAGAGAATTGAGTACAGGAGTCAGGATGTCATGTTGCTGCTTTATAAGACTTTGGTTAGGTCACACTTGGACTGCATTCAATTTGGGTTCCCACATTACAAGAACGATGTGGAGGCTTTGCAGAGGGTGCAGAAGACATTTACCAGGATGCTGCCTTGATTAGAGGGCCTGAACTTTAAGGAGATGCTAGAAAAACTCAGGTTGAGCTGTGGAGGTTGAGGGTAGACTTGATAGAATAATGATATGATAGATTTGGTTGATGGTCAGACCCTGTAGCTCAGCATTTCAATTCCCCCTCCCACTCCACCAAGGATATGCAGGTCTTTGGACTCCTCCATCGTCAGACCACAACAAAACGACGGTTGGAGGAAGAACGCCTCATCTTCCGCCTAGGAACCCTCCAACCACAAGGGATGAACTCGGATTTCACCAGTTTCCTCATTTCCCCTCCCCCACCCTGTCTCAGTCAAATCCATCGAATTCAGCACCGCCTTCCTAACCTGCAATCTTCTTCCCGACCTCTCCGCCCCCACCCCAGTCTGAACTTTCACCCTCACCTTGACCTCTTTCCACCTATGAGAGGGAGAAAGTTCAAAGGAGATGTAAGGGGTACGTTTTTACAACTTGGGAGGTCATGTTGTGGCTGTACAGGACATTGGGTAGGCCACTGTTGGAATATTGCATGCAATTCTGATCTTTTTCCTATTGGAAAGATGTTGTGAAACTTGAAAGGGTGCAGAAAAGATTTACAAGGTTGTTGCCAGGGTTGGAGGATTTGAGTTATAGGGAGAGGCTGAACAAGCTGGGGCAGTTTTCCCTGGAGAGTTGGAGGCTGAGGGGTGACCTTATAGAGATTTATAAAATCATGAGGGGCATGGATAGGATAAATAGACAAAGTCTTTTCCCTGGGATCGGGGAGTCAAGAACTAGAGGGCATAGGTTTAGGGTGAGAGGGGAAAGATATAAAAGAGACCTAAGGGACAATGTTTTCACACAGAGGGTGGTACGTGTATGGGATGAGCTGCCAGAGCTCCCTATAGCTCAAATCCTCCAACTCTGGCAACATCCTTGTACGTCTTCTCTGAACCCTTTCAAGTTTCACAACATCTTTCGATAGAAAAGAGACCAGAATTGCACGCAATATTCCAACAGTGGCCTAACCAATGCCCTGTACAGCCGCATCATGACCTCCCAACTCCCATATTCAATACTCTGACGAATAAAGGAAAGCATACCAAATGCATTCTTCACTATCCTATCTACCTGTGAGTCCACTTTCAAGGAGCTATGAACCTGCACTCCAAGGTTTCTTTGTTGAGCAACACTCCCTAGGACCTTACCATTAAGTGTATAAGTCCAGCTAATATTTGCTTTCCCAAAATGGAGCACCTCATTTTTTTCAGTCCTGTTCCTAGCTCATGAAGTTTATGCATATTTTGGAAGTCATACCTCAGTGCAGGAAAACAGATACGTGGATGATATGGGATTATGATCAAAAATCTAGCTGTTTGGCCATGTTATGGAATACTTTGCATGTCCATCAAGTCCTCAGGTGGAACTTGAAATAT
Source organism: Chiloscyllium plagiosum (assembly GCF_037043375.1). Classification (NCBI taxonomy): domain Eukaryota; kingdom Metazoa; phylum Chordata; class Chondrichthyes; order Orectolobiformes; family Hemiscylliidae; genus Chiloscyllium; species Chiloscyllium plagiosum. Next base: position 23,156,710 of record NW_028270166.1, read on the forward strand.
CAGAGATGAGGGTCTTTGATTATGCAGAAAACAGAGAAGATGAGTTGTCCACCTTACAGGAGAGAGAATTATGGCAAAATTTAACAGAAATGACCAAAATCCTGAAGAATCTTGACAGTGTAAGCGAAGTGTAACCATTAGCTGAAGGATTGGTAACCAAGGTGGCATCAATTCAAGGTAATAGTCAAAAGAATTAAAAGTGAGATGAGGCCAATATGTTTTATACAGCAACTATGCTGCTCTGAAAGGCAAAGTCTCAACTGGTGACAGAAACAGATTCAGTATCAAGATCTTTTCTGAAAATAACTAAACATTGGAAGGGGAAAATAAATTGTGGGGCTATAGAAGAAAAGTGAAAAGGAACGAGGCCAACCGGATAACTCATTCAAAGAGCCAACATAGGCATGATGGGTAGAATAGATTCCTTCTGTCAGGTACAGTTTTATAATTGTTGATTCTTCAAAATCGTTTTGAAATATACTTGAGAGAGATACACTTCTGTGTCTGGTATCAACCTTATATGGTTTTATGTAATGAGCAGAATTTACCGTGTTGAACTTATGGCTGGCTGACAGCATTCTACAGTATTGCCATATCTGCTGTTCACTTTTGTCTGGAAATGACCATGGTTTGTCTGTCAACTGGTTGAGAATTCCAACCTCTAATCTTCTGCACCTCTCTATTGAACAGCACCCATATATATGCAACCTTATTTTAAACAAGATCTGGTCTGGAATTGTCTTCTAACCACATTAGGACATATTCCCCTGAATTGACTTTATAATTTTGAATTGTACAGTGAGCTAAGAGCTTCCTTTGTGTTATCCCCACACCTGGATTGGGAGCAGTGACTGTGTCTCGATCAGTTTGGTTTTTACTCCTCAGGCTTACTTAGATGAACAAACCGCCTGCATTTGACAGAGGGTTCAATCGTGCTCTGTAGTACAGAGATCTGGGAGCAGAAAGAAAATAACTTTCATTCTGACAATCAATTTGTTCTCAATAGTGTGATCTGAAACTTCTGAAGAGTTTTTTTTTACAGTTGAAGGCCATTAGAAAACATAGCTTGAGTCGTTGTGAGTGCACAAAATACCTTCACTTCAACAAAGCACCTGTAACTTGGGATCAACAGGCTTGAATCAGCACGTTATTTGGGATTAGTGCTGCTGGTCACCATGACCAGAGCTTTAAAATGGTATAATCCAGTGGATCTCAGATTGAAAGCAAGACTTTTATCAGATGATATGCAAGGACTTATGCTGCTCTGAAATGCAGATAGAGCAGATTTGTTAAATTGTTAATGTGTCAGGACAGATGTTTGACAAGTGCCCTTTCAGCTTTTATTGTTGGGGGAGGGTTGTTAAGTTCTTGTTGCCTTGTCAAGCTGCTGCCTTTCACTATGGCCTTGTTAGCCCTCAACATTCCCACATGTCCTTTTTCTTCTGATTCTGACTCCTTGGGAGTTTCTGATCTTAATCACTTCACTAAAGCAACCACGCCATCAGCTTCCTGGACCCCTGGCTCGAGAATGTTATCCCCCTTAGTTGTTCCCCAATACCTTCCTCCTTGACTAAATATTTCACCATCTGTTTGAATATATTCTTTCGTTGTCTAACATTGAACTTTGTTTAAAGTGTAACTGTTAAAATGTTTGGAATGCTTTGTTTTATTCTGCTATATAAATGTTAGTTATTGTTCCTGTCTTCGTAATATTAATATTGCATATTTATTTGAGACATCCTTCAGACAAATATGTTATATAAGTTGGTTATTTTTGGTGCATAGTTACCAGCAGCCTTTAAACTAATACATGTTGTTTTCACAGGTAGGATTATCTGTGAAAAGCCAAACTGTGACCTACACTCATTTACAGGCACATTATTTTGGAAAGGACAAGAATTCTCACTTGACAATGAGCAAATATTACTCCGAGGTTGTAGAATACGAAATACAGAAAAGTGCTATGGGGTGGTTTTATTTGCAGGTAAGTTGACCTATCCATACTAATGTGTTGCAGTCAGAACACAGGTCTTCAAATAGAATGCAGTGTATTCTGTCCCGTTGCTATCAGGCAATAATTGAGGAGAAAGTGAGGTCTGCAGATGCTGGAGATCAGAGCTGAAAATGTGTTGCTGGAAAAGCGCAGCAGGTCAGGCAGCATCCAGGGAACAGGAGAATCGACGTTTCGGGCATAAGCCCTTCTTCAGGAATTCCGAAACGTCGATTCTCCTGTTCCCTGGATGCTGCCTGACCTGCTGCGCTTTTCCAGCAACACATTTTCAGATTCGGCAATAATTGCCAACTTGAATTTTGTAATTGGGTTAGTCCTTGGAAAACAGTTCATTTCTTGATTCAAGATGATTTCATTTGAGAATTTTCTTTTATTTTATTGTTAATTAGATTGCTTCACTCAAATTACCAGATAATTCAAATTATGGATAATTTTAATTTCTTTCACTGATAAAATGCTTGTAATTAAATATAGCCTTTTAAAAACATTTTAAATTCAAAGTAAAAGGAGGCAGCACAAACGCATAGAAAAAGTTTTTCTCTGTGACTATAGTTCTTGCACAGTGAGTGATCTGATGTTTTCTGGCCATGGGTAGGCGATAGTGAGTATCTGGTGCAGGTTGCCAGAGCCATGCAAGATTCCTCTGAAGGGAAGTGTTTGGATATGGGACAGCACAAAGCCTCCGCAAGGAGTTTCCAGTTTCTGATGGTGTGATTTTAGTGTTAATTTTGTTTGCTGTGGAATCCAGGAGAATAAGAATGGGTGTATTCTGGGCAGCATTGGCAAGTTGATCAAGCTGCAAGCCAGGAAGTGACCGTGTGGGTGTTCTTTCCTGATGATGATGTTTCAAATCACTACCTTGATTCAAATTGAGAAGTGGAGGTTGGGAGGTTGGATTATTTTCCATGTTTCCCAGTCCATTCTTACTGTTTGTGATTTTCTAGTCCACCTATGATGGCATTGGAGAGTTCTTACATGTAATATGCAAGTTTCATTTTAACAGTGCAGTGCAGTTAATGAGATGTATGTCAGTGTAGAGGTGATTTGCAGATTCTCTCCTGAGAATGTGCAATGATCAAATTCTCAGATCACTGATATTTCAGAAGAAAGGATATAGAGAGTAGCCATGGGGACATGACTAAACGGACAGTTGTTTCAAAAAGACAGCACTGCTGCAAGGGATTGAAGGAATTTTACTGGACCCCAGACAGGTGAGCTGGCAGCGGTGGAGGGGGGATGGGGCGCTACCTGGTTTTGCCTCAATCTTTAGCCATTGAAGGACAGCTTTCTGCCTGACCCAATTTTGAGTCTGATGGAGTTGAGGTCAGGCGACTCTTGGATGTACTTGGCTTCAAGTGAGAAGCTTCTGTCACTGTCCCTGTTTCCCAATCAGGACCCCCATTCTACCCCTTTGCTTCCACTAGGCATTTTGAACATGAGCCCTAATCCATTCCCACCCACCACCTTCCAGGGTCTTCCTCCTCTCCCACAGTGAGATTCATGGCCTCCTGTCATTTAGAATCTGTTGACTGCCTGTGGTCTCAGCAATGGTGATCTCTCCTTGTCTCACAGCCAGGAATACAATGCTGCTGGTCATTCAGATTGATCTCTGAGGTGAGACTTCCATGCATTTGCTATGACCCCTCATCACAGACTGACAGATTTTCAGGCTCAGGTTAAATTGTAAGGCCTTCCCCAGCATGTCAAGCTCCTGATTGTGCTTATGTCCTGGGGGCTGTAAGTGCACTCTCTAACCGGGTGCTTTTTCCTTCCAATTTTTGGTGTCAGACTGACTGAGTCAAGATCCCAGAACTTTATGGGAAGTAAGGGAAGAAATTGCTGGGCCCACTACTGAGATATTTGAATCATCAATAGTCATGGGTGAGATGCTAGAAGACTAGAGGTGGGCTAATGTGATACCATTATTTAAGAAAGACTGCAAGAAAAAGCCAGGGAGCTATAGACCAGTCAGCCTTATGTCGGGGGGGGGGGGGGGGGGGGGGTGGTAAGTTGTTTGGAGGGGATTCTGAGGGACAGGAATACGATGCACAACATAGCTTTGTGCATGGGATATCATGTCTCACTAACTTGATTGAATTTTTTTGAAGAGGTGACAAGATTGATGAAGGCAGTGTGGTGGATGTGGTCTATGTGGACTTCAGCAAAGTGTTCAACAAGGTTCCACATGGTAGATTGGTTAGATTACATTGGGATCCAGAGGGAGCTAGCCAATTGGATACAAAAATTGGTTTGAAAGTAGGAGACAGATGGTTGCTTTTCAGAATGGAAGTCTGTGACAAGCAGTGTGCCAAGTTGTGCTAGGACCATCGCTTTTTGTCATTTATATAAATGATTTGGATCTGAATATAAGAGGTGTGATTACTAAGTTTGCAGATGACATCAAAATAGGTGGAGTAGTGGATAGTGAAGAAGATTATCTCAGACTACAACAGGATCTTGATCAGATGGGCCAATAGGCCAAAGAATGGCAGATGGAGTTTAATTTAAATAAATGTGAGATGTTGCATTTTGGTAAGGCAAACCAGGGCAGGACTTACACAGCAAATGGTAGGGGCCTGGGGAGTGTTGCCGAACAAAAAGACCTAGGGGTGCAGGTGCATCTTTCCTTGAAATTGGAGATGCAGGTAGACAGGCTAGTGATGAAGGCATTTGGCATGCTTGCCTTCATTGGCGCTGGAAAAGTATAGCAGGTCAGGCAGCATCTGAGGAGCAGGAGAATTGACATTTCATACAAAAGGGCAAATTTAACATTAAACTAAAGTTGCAGCTTTGAGGGTAGTGGGATTGTGTATTTGCAGAGTTTTATAAAGCATTTGATAAATACCACTTAATAGATATTTTGACAAGATTGAAGACTTTGTCTTGAAATTACCTATGGAACAAGGAGTTAGAACGTCATGTTATGGCCATACACCGCATTGGTGAGGCCACTTTTAGAATATTGTATAGAATTCTGATCTCCTTCCTATCGGAAGAATGTTGTGAAACTTAAGAGTGTACAGAAAGGATTTACAAGGATGTTGCTGGGACTAGAGAGTTTGAGTTATAGGGAGAAGCTGAATAGGCTGGGGCTTTTTTCCCTGGAGTGTCAGAGGCTGAGGGATGACCTTATAGAGGTTTATATAATCAGGAAAGGCTTGGAGAGGGTGAGTAGCTAAAGTCTTTTTTCTTGGGTTGGGAGTGTCCAAAACTAGAGGGCATGGGTTTAAGTTCAGAGGGGAAAGATATAAAGGGGACTTAGGCGGCAACTTTTTCAAGCAGAGGGTGCATGGAATGAGCTGCCAGAGGAAATGGTGGAGGCTGGTACAATTACAACATTTAAAAGGCATCTGGATGGGTATTTGAATAGAAAGGATTTAGAGGGTTATGGGCCAAATGCTGGCAAATGGGACTAGATCAGATTGGGATGGATAAGTTAGACTGTGAGGTCTGTTTCTGTGCTGTATGATTCTATGATATTACATCACAAGAGTTCAAATCAGTCAGACTTCACATTTCTGAGGTCATGATGGGACCTACTTGCCTGACTCCCACTTTGAGTTAAAACACCCACCCTTAGTTATCAGAGCAGTGCTAGGGTTTTGTACCTTGGAAGTGCATGGCCTTTGAGATGATGTGTTTACAATAAGAAAGGGATTAGATTCTGTCCATATGAATACATTATTTGAGCTAGATAGACTCTGGAGCATGAATACAAGTTAGGAAACCAGAACACTACACGCGTATAAAAATAATACCTCTTATAATTCAGACTCGCAAACCTCTGGATTAATTGCTGGCATATTCAGTAGGTGTATATTTGCTTCATGAGAAATCCCTGTATGTGCTAAATTTCTCTATATACATAATGAGGATTGGGACATGAGTGCTAGTGTTACCAGTCATTAGGATCTCCTGGATCTTAATCGTCTTTAAGGGAACTAGTGGCTTTTGTTCTGCTATTTCCCAAGACCAGAATTATTATATTACTCATGATTAGAATTAATTAGCTTCCCTACAATGTGGAAACAGGCCTTTTGGCCCAACAAGTCCACACTGACCCTCCAAAGAGTAACCCACCCAGTCCCATTTCCCTCTGACTAATGCACCTAACACTACGGGCAATTTAACATGGCCAATTCACCTGACCTGCACATCTTTGGACTGAGGGAGGAAACCGGAGCACCTCATATAGGTTTCCTGCTGATGACTTTGCATGGATAGATCTAAACTTATTTTATATTCTATTTAATTTTCAGGGGTGGATACAAAAATAATGAAAAACAGCGGGAGATATATCTTGAAGAAAACCAGAATTGAGCGCCTCATGAATCGTGTGGTGTTTCTCGTATGTTCTATCACTTTCCACATTTTACACTTCGTAGAATTATGAACATTTACCTATAGATTTACATGTAATTTTACTCATAATGTCCATAGTTTTACTCACAATGTCTTTCCTGATGTAAGGCTTATGCCCGAAACGTCGATTCTCCAGCTCCTCGGATGCTGCCTGACCTGGTGTGTTTTTCCAGCGCCACTCTCTCGAGTCATAATGTTCATGCCAATCTCTTGTTAGACTGATCAAAAATGAAGCTCACTGCCCTGCTCTCTGTCCCATTTCTCCTTCTGCCCTAATTTACCATTTACTTTCTTTTGGAAAGCTGATCTGCTTCCTAATTTGCCTGTCGCACTACAGCAAATCTTATTGAGCTCTAGCAACACTGCAGAACGAAAATTTATGACTTCCTCATTATTTCACTGGCATTTTAAATTAATAATGCCTTTATCATTGATGCTTAATCTCAATCCTTATTTACTCTATCAAATTGTTTATTATTTAAAATATACAAATCCCTGCTAAATATCCTTTCAGCCATTGTTTAGATGAGCCATTCGAAATCTCCTGGTGCCACTTTGATAAGTTTCCATGTTTTATCATTTAGAAGATCTTGATTAAATTACCCTTCCACCAGCTAAACTCAAGGAATACAAATTAAACATATACTAACATTTCTTACAATTTAACACTTTAAACTTGCTAATGTGGTATATTTGCATTGTGCCCCCTACCTCCCCACAGCTAGTATACCAAGTCCTGTTCCAGAGTTGTGTCTCAACATCTCTGAACAGGTTGATTAGGAAATATCTCCCCTTCCTGAGGTTTGATGCTCAAAAGTGAACAATGTGTACAATGTGCAATGTTGGTGCACTAAACTCTGTACAAACGTCCTCACTTTGTTGCAAACCTCCATGTCAAAGTTCAACATTCCATTAATTTTTTTGATGACATATTGCATCTCTCCACCAGGTTTTAGTGATTTGCCTACATGGACATTTGTTTCTCCGTAGTTCCTAATATTTCCCTGTTAAGAAAATATTTGGTTGGATAACCTCACAGTTACCCACAGTGATTTCCATTTATGATTTTGCTCCCAGCTACACAATGTACTGTTCTCTTTGTCTTCATGTCTCTGCACATAATGTTAATAATTCTCTGGTCAAGTCATCAATGGTAAAAATCACACAACACCAGGTTATAGTCCAACAGGTTTTTTTGGAAGCACTAGCTTTCGGAGCATTGCTCCTTCATCAGGTAGCTGTGAAACAGGACCATAAGACACAGATTTATAGCAAAAGATTACGATGCCATGCAACTGAGGTGAACAAACCTAGATTGCTGTTAAGTCTTTCATCTTTTAAAATGAGTTGCAGGTTTTGGTTCATTAATAAGTAAAGCCCAGAATTTTTAAGTCTGGGATTCTGGAGACAACTTAAGGTTTTATGAAAAAAGGTGTCATCTCAGCTCAGACAATGCATTAAAGGTATGAGGTTACAGTCTATCTGTATCCTAATCTTGAGTCAGACTGATTCTATTTCCAAAGTAGGAATTTATAAAATGTTACATGGATTGACTGCCTGCATTGACTGCCTGTAAATTGTTTGCTTTTTGAGCAAAATAGAATGTGTCTGCAAATAAAATTCTGTAAGTGCAAATTTACCCCATAGACTTATATAGAGAATGAGATAGAGAGAGAGTGAGTGCACATGAGAGTGTGTGTTCACGTGTGTGCCTGCTTGGTAGAGTGTGTTCATGAGTATGATGGAGTATAAGCCTATGAAAGGGTTTGTGCATGGGTGTGTGAGAGAGCATGTGTATGGGAGAGGGTCAGCATGAGTGTGTGAGTAAGTAAGAATGTGTGTGTTTGTGAGTGAGAGAGAGAGTGTGTATAGTGTAGTGGGGTCACCGTAGTGTGACATAATCCCAAAATCCTGGTTGAGGCCATCCTCATAGGTACCGAACTTGGCCATCAGCCTCTGCGTTGTTGCCTGTCCCAAAGTCTGTCTTGGAGGATGTTCACCCGGAAATCCAAGGCTGAATGTCCCTGAATGCAGAAGTGTTCCCCGACTGGGAGGGAACACCCCTGTCTGGTGATTGTTGTGCGGTGTCCATACATCTGTTGTTGTAGCGTCTGTTTGGTCTCTCCAATGTACCATGCCTCGCGGCATCCTTGCCTGCAGTGTTTGAGATAGACAGCGTTGGCTGAATCACATGAGTACCTGCTGCAAACATAGTGGGTGGTGTCCTCACGTGTAATGGTGGTATCCATGTCAATACTCTGACACGTCTTGCAGTGGTTGCCATGACAGGATTGTGTGGTGTTGTGGTTGATGTCCTGAAGGCTAGGCAGTTTGCTGTGAACAATGGTTTGTTTAAGGTTTGGCAATTGTTTAAATGTGTGAAGTGGAGGCGTGGGGAAGGTCTTAGAGAGGTGCTAATCCTCATTGATAATGTGTCCCGGGCTGCAAAGAACACAGTGTAGTTTCTCCACTCCCGGGAAATATTGGACAACAAAGAGTACCCTATCAGTCCCATCCCTTGTCTGTCTCCTGAGGAGGTCAATACGGTTTCTCGCTGTGGCAAGTCAGAACTGAAGGTGCTGAAGAACAGCTTTATCAGGACAGGGTAAGACGCTCAACTCATCGATCGCTAGTTCTGACATGCCACAGCGAGAAACTGTAATGACCTCCTCAGGGGACAGACATGGGCTGCAACTGATAGAGTAACTTCATTGTCCAGTACTTCCCGGGAGCCAAGATACTACATCATGTTCGTCACAGTTTGCAACAGGTTATTGATGAGGATGAACACCTCGCCAAGACCTTCTCCAGACCTGCACTTCTCATCTTTAAACAACTGCCAAACCTTAAACAGACTTGTTCACCGCAAACTGCACAGCCTTCAGGACAACATGGACCACAAAACTGTACAACCCTGTCATGGCAACCGCTGCAAGACATGCCAGAATATCGACATGGATACCACCACGACATGGATACCACCATTACACATGGGGGCACCACCCACTGTGTATGTGGCAGATACTTATGTGACTCAGCCAACGTTGTCTATCTCATACATTGCAGGCAAGGATGCCCTGAGGCATGGTACGTTGGTGAGACCGAGCAGACATTACGACAATGCACAATGGACATCGCACAACAATCGCCAGACAGAGTTGTTCCCTCCACTCGGAGAACACTTCAGTCGTCAGGGACATTCAGTTTTAGATCTTCAGGTGACCATCCTCCAAGGCGGACTTCAGGACAGACAACAACACAGAGCGGCCAAGTAGAGGCATATAGCTAAATTTGGTACCTGTGGGGATGGCCTCAATCGGGATTTTGGGTTCATGTCACGCTACAGGTGACTTCACTACACTACACACTCTCTCTCTCACACACACACATGCACATTTTTACATATCTCACATTCACACTGACCTCTCTTATACTCATACGCACCCCGGACTCACACCCATGCACACACCCTCTCACAAGCTTATACTCTGTCACACTCACGCGCACACTCCACCAAGCATGCACATACATGAACACACACTCTCTCACGTGCACTCACACTCACATGCACACACACACACACATATATATAAGTCTATGGGGTGAATTTGCATTTGCAGAATTGTATTTGCAGACACATTCTATTTTGCTCAAAAAGCACAAATCTGCATGCAGTCAATCCATGTAACATTTTATAAAATCCTGCTTTGTAAATAGAACCAGTCTGACTCAAGATTGGGATACAGACAGACTGCAACCTCATACCTTTTAATGCATTGTCTGAGCTGAAATGTCACCTTTTTAAATAAGACCTTAAGTTATTTCAAGAATGTGCCTTGAAAGAAGTTTTGGGATTTACGTATTAATGAACTGAAACCTGCAGCCCATTTGAAAAGATGAGATTTAACAGCAATCGAGATTTGTTCAATATATTGTTTTCACTGCATGACATCATAATCTTTTTCTATAAATTCTGTGTCTTATGGTCCTGCTCCACAGTTATCTCATGAAGGAGCAGTACTCCGAAAGCTAGCACTTCTAAATAAACCTGTGAACTTTAACCTGGTATTATGTGGGTTTTTTTAACTTTGTCCACCCCAGTCCAACGCTGGCACTTCCACATCAAGTTATCAGTAAGGCTGGTGAAGGTTTGAGGCTCCAGACAGTCCCTTGGGAACAACACTAGCTATCTCCCTTCATCCTGACTATCTGTTTCCTAACCCAAATTACTAGACCATCTACAAAGTGCAGCTTCAGTTTTTATCCCAGTTTCTTCAGAGCTCAGTAATGTAATTAAAGTTTTTAAATAGGATTTGACTTAAAGTAAAGGAATTGTGGTATAAATGCACAAAATAGGAATGTTGCACATGCAACATTTCGTTATACTGTGCTTATACTTTTAATTCCAAATTGTGTTTATTCTGACCTTGCATTACATAAAACTAGTCACACCATTTTTTAAAGAAAGTGCTCCATTGGGCAGGAAGTTTTTAACAATGTCTTGTGGACAAAGAAGGTGCTTCCTAAAAGCATAAATTTCTTCTTAATGTTTGACATGTGTAAGCACTGGATTTCGTGTCCAGGACTGGCAATATCGGGCTGTGAGATCGAAGGTGACTGTAGCAATACCTATAAAGTGGAATGCAACTGAGTTAAGTAATTGCACATTTACTTGATACCTTTTCAGGTCCTCTTGATTCTCGCCGGTTTATCGTTCTGCCTCGCAGCTGGAGGTGCTGCCTGGGATGAGAAATTTGGAAAGAAAGCTCCATATCTCGACATTGAATCCGAGAATTTCAGTCCAGGATATCGAGGCTTTCTGTCTTTTTGGGGCTACGTTATTATTTTGAACTCGATATTGCCAATGTCACTTTACGTTACGTAAGCACGTCATTCTCTGTCTGCAAAGCTACATACAAACACTTTGTAATGTGCAGCTATTTAGAATCATCTCCCCGGAGATTGATAGTGCAATGAGAAAGCTCTTCAGAAGTTGCAGGTGGAGGTGAAGGCATAGTGGTATTACCTATTACTCCAGAGATTCAGGTCTGGAGACTTGGTTTTGAATTGAATTTGAATTCAATCAAAGTCTGAAATTAGATAACCACGAAATGATGCTCAGGGATGAAACCGTCTGGTTCATTCATGTCCATTAATCAGCTCCCACCTTCCAATAGGAAAGGAAACTGTCACCTTACCTGAACTGGCCTATGTGTGATTCCAGACCCTCAACAAAAAAGTTGACTCTTAACTGCTCTCTAGGCAATTAGGAATGGCCAATAAATGCTGGCCTACCCAGTGACACCCACATCCTGTGAATGGATTTGAAAAATAGGTAAAAAATTCCACTGATTTCTTCATCATTGAGAAGGTTAAAGAAAGAGAATAGTTATAATACTTTGGAGAACAATGGAAATGGGTTTTTGTTAATGATTTCTAGGTTTTGATAGTAATGCAATTTGAACTGAAAAAGATTTGGAAGAGATACTATCAATAATTATTGGAAGCATATCCTTTAAAACATAATCCCAGACTAGTCCTGAAATGGACTGACCCCAAATGTTTGGTGTGTGTTAAGGCTCTGAAATATGAATATGGCTCTTCTTGAAATGTAGAGTTTCCCTGTTTCCATAAGTTAAACACTCATGATTTTCTTTTATCAGAAGTTGTTCTCCTCACTGCTGATGTTGCATTAGGTAGTGGATCTGAAGGGTTAATGTTCATGCTGCATTCATTGGCTTCACCCAGTTGACTGATGTCACACACACACGCTGCCTATGGTTGCAGGCAGGAGTTCTACTCCAGCTTTCAGAGGGAGCAGCTGTATCTATACCAACTCCCTAGCATCCTGTGATTATAACCAAATGGAGTTGTATCCATTGCTATCCTGTTATCTAAGAAAACTGCCTCTTCTGTTTATATGTCATGGTGAGCCATGCTCTGCCACTAATTACTAGATAGGTCCAAGACAAAATAAAGACAAAAGAAAATTAGAGTCCAGCTTACCCACCGACTGGTAGAAGTGGCAAATACCAGTAGGTGCCAGCGATGGTCATCTGGGAAAACACCACAGCAGCAATGAAGACCAACAATTGAGTCAAGCACATCGACTTAGAATAAGTCAAATTGCAAAGGGAGAAGGAACTGGAGCAATGCAACCTTGTGTGCTAATTATATTAAGGGCCAGTAGAGGGAGCTGTTTTACTGCAATTGGAAGCAATGTTAAAGAGTATTATTAGGTTTACTTTGTCCTCTAGCAAGAGTTAAAATTAAAAATCACACACTAAATTCTGTGTCTTGTGGTCCTGCTTCACAACCACCCGATGAAGAGACAGTGCTTTGAAAGCTAGTGCCTCCAAGTAAACCTGTTGGACTATATCCTGGTGTTGTGATTTTTAACATTGTACAGGCTCCTTCAAATCATGTCTAGCAAGGGAACTGTGAGATATACCTAAGTTGTATGATTAAGGATGTTCTAAAATGATTACCTTTTCCAATAAGTACAATAGTTCCCATACCAATAAAAACATGAAATTTTCTAATGTCAGGATTGCTGTGCTCACTGTGCACTAATAACCATAGAATCAATAAATAAATACTGCTGCATTGCAAACATATATTTCACATATTTTAGTGGATCTCTTCGTGAAAAATGTAATTCTTAATCACTCTACATTGCTGCGTCATGTTAAAAATGGCTTAGTTCTTGCCTTTCACAACAGTTAATGAAATGTAGTGAACGCAATGGCTTAATAGAGCTGAATTAACGTTTTGCAATTCTGACTCTGTTCACATATCACTGCATAGAGCTGCTGTACGCAGTGGATAATTGCAGCAGTTTTGTATTTCAGTTTTGAACTCCTTCATGTAGTCCAGAGCTTTTTTATTAACTGGGATATAAAGATGTACTGTGATGAGAGAGACAGTCCCGCCAAAGCAAGAACAACTACCCTGAATGAAGAACTTGGCCAAATAAAGTACATTTTTTCAGATAAAACTGGAACTCTAACCCAAAACATCATGACCTTTAAGAAATGCAGCATCGGTGGACGGATATATGGTAATTGTTATATTGCTAATGTTCAGGAGTAAGAAACAATTTATATTCTATTTCTTGTCAAAGGTATCCTCTCCAAGAAAAATGCTTACAAGACTAAGAAGAAAGATCTGGGCTATTTCCAAAAAAGTTTTAACTGCAAAAGGCACTTGTGATTGACTTGCAGTTCCATTTTAGTTTTATTTGTGAAGTTGCTCAAATTTGTAGGGATTATGGATTCAGATCTTTACAAACCTTCACAGAAATAAGCAGTTGTGTACAGTCTTTCCAAGAAATTACCTGCAGAATAAATTCATGCCCCCACTTTGTAATGTCTTGTATGATCTTGGCACACTCCAAAACGATTTACTATCAGTGAATTACTTTTGAGGTTCAGGCACCATGATATAAGCAATTTGCAGCTAATGTGTGAGCAACAAAATCTTACAAACTTCAAATTAGGCAATCAATTTGTGAATCTGTTAATTAGGCACCTTGACCCAAAACCTAGGTGTCTATTGGCTGGATTCTGCCACCTTGTCCAGGCAATTAGGGATTGGCAATAAGTGTTGGCTCAGACAGAGAGAACCACATCCTATGAACGCATAAAGACAGGGCCAAAGGTTTCCATGCATTATGCTGTTCTGAGGCCTTGTAGTGGGTTGTGACCACACCCCCTCTCCCCCTAAGCAGAAGCACTGGGTTCATGTCCCTTTCTAGGACTTGATGCTCAAGGAAGTTGCAATCATGATGAGTACCAATTCCTTTTAATATTAGCCAATGATGGGCAGTAAAAGCAGGAGGTATCCCTAGTTAGCCATGGGATGGCAAAGTATTGGAACCTCTATTTCTGTTATCATATAGTCTTTTGTGGGATGTGGGTATCGCTGGTATTTGTTACCCATTCCTAATTGCCCTTGAACTGAATGGCTTGCTTGGCATTTCAGAGGATGGTTAAGAGTCAGCCATGTTACTCTGGGCCTGGAATAATGTATAACACAGAACAGGTAAAGATGGCAGATTTCCACCCTAAAGGATATTAATGAACCAGATGTGTTCCATGTCAATCAATGATGTTTGTTATGGTGACTAGTACTCAGGGGATCTTCCAATTCCAGATCTAACAATACAATCCCACCAGTTGCCATGGTGGAATTTGAACCACTGCATCTTGATTATTAGTATGGGCCTTTTGATTTCTAGCTTAGTAACAATGCCTCTCTATGCCCCCCCCCCCCCCCCCCCCCACCTTAAATATTGATTTTAATGTTGCCACACAATATGGACACTCTGGTTTGCTGGATGGTCAATAAATATCAGGTTGTTGCCAACAACTTGGGCTTCAATCTCTGTCATGGCTGGAGTGGCTTTAGGACTTGCCTCCTTGCCCTTGCCATGCTGGAGGGTTCTGGTACTGTGGGTGAGGCTTGCCTTTGGAGGAAGAATTGAAGCAGGATATTGTGGATTGTAGAATGAATTATCAATGAACAATATTTTATACTTTATAAATTAAAAGTTGAATTCTTTAACTTTCAGGCAATCAATTTGATGATGTCAAAAATGCAAAGGTAAGTGTTTTGTAATCAAAATGATCTGTTAGCAATCAGTTTTATGATATTGATGGTCCTTGAATTTTGAGCTTCAGTTCAAACCTGTAAATCATTAAGTACTGCTGCCTTACTGCAGATGATCACAGGAAGATAGACAGGGCTCCCTTCTGACTTTGCTTTTGTTTAATTAGAATCTCTACAGACCAAGCCCATTTGGCCCATTGAGTCAGCACCAACCCCTGAAGAGCACCCCACCCTACCCATCTAACCCTGCATTTTCCATGACCAATCCACCTAACCTAATCTTTGGACTGTGGGAAGAGACTAGAGCACCTCATAGCATAACGCAACAAAATACAATGGAAAGGGCAAAATGGGCTGCTCCTGTTCTTGTGTTTCTGTAACTAAATTTGGTTAAATGTACTCCCATCTTCTGAATAAATATTTGATCAAAGTTGAAAGCAGAATCATCAGTGTGTTATGTGTGGGCTTCCTGAAGACACACTTCATCTCCATGTCTGCTGATACTTCATCCTGGGCTGTTTCCTTGGCAGTTATCAGTCCCAGTTTGGCATTGCCTTGTTCTCTCAGTGGAAGGGGAACGAGATAGATCCCAGGGCTGCCTCTGCTGGAGCAGAATTGAAGCTGTGCTGTTGGGGTTATTCTGAATGACACGCTAACCACCCAGATAATTGAACTCTGCAGCTCTGAACATGTCACATGAAGTATTTCAGTTCCGATTCTGTAGTTCTGTGCTTCAACCAATGATGAATTCCATGTTCACTGATTGTTGTGAAACTCTTCTTACAACTCACTGAGACAGTCCCTGGGATATTTTCAGGTAGTTGACTTTAGCTGGAACACATTTGCTGATGAGAAGCTGAAGTTTTATGACTGCTCGCTGTTGGAACTGATACGTTCAGGAGATGACCCAGGAGTTCATGAATTCTTCAAATTATTGGCGGTTTGTCACACAGTAATGGTGGAGGCCAAAGATGGTGAGTTTGAGCTGGCATTGTTTCCTAGTCATTAGTTTATTGTGATCATTGTGGCTTATGGTGAAAGATGCAGGCAAAATATTTCTTTAATATTAAATAGGTTGTTTCCATTGTGCCTAAACTAACTCTCTTTACTCCACCAACGAGTGCAAGACTGCTCTCCATATTAAATATCATGAGAACATTGGAGGTAGGAGCAGGAGTAGGCCAGACACCCTTCAAACCTGTCCTGCCATTTCATAAGATCATGGCTAATCTGCCCAAGGCCCCAACTCCTCCTGTGTGCCAAAACATCATCGCACTGAACTCCCCAATATTTCAAATACTTAGAATTAGCATTAGGTTTTATTTTCATGTGTACTGAAGTACAGAAATACAAGAGTACAGTGAAAACTGTACAAAGTTGCCATTTCCAGTGCCATCTTAGATGTAAAGATACTTAGGTACAAAGTAGAAAAATGAAGAAATATAGTTACATTACAATCCTGCTATAGTCATGGGACTGCAGTAGCTCCACACTGGGCTTTTCCCTTGAGGCCACACTGTCCCCTCACACTGGACTTGCACTCCCACGAATGCTTGCTGTCCCCCCACACTGGACCCACTCACCCCATGAGGGCACAGTCTCCCCTCACACTGGGCCCACACTCTCCACCAAGTTACAATGTCCCCCGCACTGGGCCTGCACTCCCACAAGGGCCTACAATCTCCACAAGGGCCTGCTCTCCCCACACTGCCCACACTCCCCACAAGGCCTCACTCTCCCCTGCACTGGGCCTGCACTCGCCATGAGAACCTGCACTCTCCACAACGGCCTGCTCTCCCCACACTGGGCCCATACCCCCACGAGGGCCTCATTCTCCCCTGCACTGGGCTTGCTCTCTGCCGACCGCCCCCATCTGGGCTCACCAGCCACTTCGCTGGTGAACAACACTTGACCTCCTCAATGCTCATGAAAATGAACAGAAATATGAATAGAAGATTGATAGACTTCTGAAAGCAGTGCAGGATTCAAGTTAAATTTAACTAACAAAAATTGTTGCACTCAAAGAGCAGGTGATAATTGGTGGAAATTTTATGCTTTAGATTGGGATTTCATATCTCAGTGATCTTGCCTCCACAACTCTCTCGGCTAGAAAATTCCAGACATTTACTGCTGTCTGAGTGTCCCCTTATTCTATAACTGGGAGACCTAGTTGAAGGTTCCCCCAATAGAGTAAACATCCTCTCAGCGTCTAGTCTGTCAAGCTACCTCAAAATCTCGTGCATTTATATGTTCTGAACTTAATGAAGTGAAGAGCACTTTATAAGCAGTTTTACCCATTTAGAAAAAAGAAACCCAAAGCTGCTTTTAAGAGCACTTGCATAGCTTAAAGCTTACAAACTTGTGGAAAGTTGCTGTTAAGATTTTAAATGATATAGAACCAAGAGGATATTTCAAGTCATTGATCACTGGAATCATTGCATCAACATATCCCGGGCATATTGTGTCTATTTTCTGCTAAGTGCTTTTGTTGGGTAAGGCTGCACATCTGGCCTGTTCAGTTATGCTTTCAAATACTCATCAGTATGATCCCACACTGTTTCAGATGAACAGTTGGTTAAGAAAGGACAGACAAACCAGTATTTCAGAAGTGGCCATTGCTGGGAAATAATTGAACCAGGTGCATACAATACAAACACATTGAGTGGAATGTTCCTAGGCAAGGTGAGAAAGGTTTTCATCTCTGCAAGACTTAGATCCCCTAAAATTAATGTTAAACAGAAGCTCCAA
This sequence comes from Chiloscyllium plagiosum, assembly GCF_037043375.1. Taxonomy (NCBI): domain Eukaryota; kingdom Metazoa; phylum Chordata; class Chondrichthyes; order Orectolobiformes; family Hemiscylliidae; genus Chiloscyllium; species Chiloscyllium plagiosum. The sequence goes on from NW_028270166.1 coordinate 23,174,441, forward strand.
CATCATAGAGTCACAGAGATGTACAGCATGGAAACAGATCCTTCGGTCCAACCCGTCGATGCCGACCAGATATCCCAACCCAATCTCATCCCACTGGGTGCTGGTCCTGCTCTTCGGTTTCTGCGGGACAAAATTAAAAGCAAACATGGAAACCACTCCTTTTGTAAGTCATTAAGATGATTAAAAAGTCATTTAAGAACCATTTTAATGCTCATTTCTGGATTTGCCAAACTAGGAAGTTCTCTCCGAAGTGTTAGAAAGTCAGCATGCAGCAAGTGCACGACAGATGGGGAGTGGGGGTGGGGGGTGGGGGAACTTCCTCAGTAAAACTGATGGGTTGGGAACGCTTTGATCAGTGAAACTGAAGGACTGCAGCCCTGGCCATCAAGAATCTTATGCTGGACCTCTGAGTAACACTGAGAGACCTGGGGAGCACCCATCTCTGCTCAGCTCTCCATTCATGTGGCTGCTGCAGCTTCAGAAATCCAAGGCTTGGTCAGCCCTTGTGGCTCCTTTAATTAAAACTCCCTCCTTCAATGTAATGAATCTGTCAGCCTACCTGGTCCGGAGGGGAGCCCAGAGGCAGATGGCTCCCTGGTGTCTCCGAGATGGATAGCTAATGCCACATTTAATTTAAAGAGCCAATACTAACTTCAGTGTTAGGAAATCAAGTTCCTGACCAGCAAATGGCTCTACAGTTCTCACAGCAGCTAATCCAGAAAATTTGCCATTCTGTCCTTATTTTAATAAAAAGGTTCAACTCAGTCTGTTATCATTTATCATTAAATAGCAAAATTTCAGTTTTTTGCATTAGCTAAAGTGATAGAGTCATTGCAGTCCAGCCAGAAGAACTGGTAGATGTAAGGCTGATATAAAGTTAAGCAGGCAATCCCCACTATAAAAGCTGAAACCTATAAGATTCTTGGGGGGTTTGACAGGTTGGTTGTGGAGAGGTTGGGACCAGAGGGCACGAGCTCAGAGTAAGAAGGGAGCCATTTATGACCAAGATGAGATAGATTTCTTTTCTCTCTGAGGATGATGAATCTGTCAAGGTCTATTGAGGCTGGGTTGTTAGCATACTCAAGGCTGAGGTAGATAGATTTCTAATCATCAATGAAATCAATGGTTGTTGTGTTAGGGCAGGATTCTGGAGTTGAGGATTACAACATTGGCCATGAATGGTGGGGAAGACTTGATGGGCCAAATGGCCTACTTCTGCTCCTCTGTCTTAAGGTTTTATATAGGTGGATGTGGAAACTAATCATGGATAAAGTTAACATAAAAGTATCAAGTAATTATCAGAGACACATCTTGGAGATTTTCGAACAATCAGTATGTGTAAATATTCAAAATTCGATGAATATTTCCATTAACTCTGTCAAAAGAAGTTGCAATTCACAGGTCATTTTTGAAGGCAACTTATACATCCTTGGTGCATGCTTCCTTTTGGGACGTTTTGCAGAGAGAAATCAACACAATGCCATCTCACTCACTTCAGAAAAGCGAGTCACAGCACCTAATGCTGTTTCTCACAGCAGATGCCATAGAAACATTCCCGATGATCTATGTAATTAACCCTTTTTAAAATGAAAGTCCAAACTGAGGTTGACAAGACTGAGAATAAATAAATCCTTTGGGGAAGTTGAGACAAAACAAAAGAAGTGAAATTGGTACAACTCAAGGAGATGAGAAAGGTTATGGAGGGTGGAATTTAATGCATTCCCCGGAAACCCTGGAGACAAAAGGAGCATTTAATCAAGTCGGGGAATGGTGGATGGGAGCCACATTGCCTTTGGACCTCTGCCCCATTAAGTCTGAGGTGGGAAGACTGATGGAGGACCTTCCCTCTTAATGGCCTCTTCCTGCAGCCACTAATATTGACCCAACTGCATTTATAAGTGGGGGGAGGGAATGGTTTCAAGCAGTGCAAGTGAGTGAGAAGTGGGAGAGGGCAGGGGCAGTGAGGGAGTGGGGACGAGATGTGAGGAGTAGTAAGGGTTGGGGGAGTGAGAAGTAAGAGGAGGGTAGGGATGTTGCTATGTCAGTTAGCCATAAAATAAACCTCTGGGTTTGTTTACAGGATTCCGGGGGAAGTTATCGCTCGCTGCGTGACTGAGAAACTCAGCATAGGAAAAGAGATATAGAGCTGAGAATCCCATTCCTCACCTTCCCACCACTAAAGCAACAGAATGGAATGGAGCAAACCTGTCATTCATCCAAATTAGATAGGGGACTATCTTGGGATGGCTTCCCACTCTTAGGCCTTATTTAATCTACAAAGTGAGCCCTTAGTCTGGGACTCTGGGGAAAGGTAGGAAATAGCAGTCTTTGCGATTTTTGAGAAGATTTGTAGCTCAGGTTGAGGTTCAAGTTGTAAGTTTTCTCACTGAGCTGGAAGATTTGTTGTCAGAATTTTGTCACATGCTAGGTAACATTGTCAGTGATTCTCCGGTAAAGCGCTGATGTTATGTCCCACTTTCTATCTATGTGCCTTGGTCTCAGAAAACTAGTCACCAGGATACATGAGCACTAACTAGCCAGGAGTTGAAACTTTATTGCTGGAACAGCACAGCAGGTCAGGCAGCATCCAGGGAACAGGAGATTCGACGTTTCGGGCACAGGCCCTTCTTCACTAACTAGCCACCAAAGGACATGACCCACCATCATTAGTATCCTTACATACAGATGAAGAAGGACACCACTTCGACTGGGACAACACATCCATCCTGGGACTGGCTAAACAGAGACAAGCATGGGAATTCTGAGAGGCCTGGTATTCAAAACGGAACTCCATCAATAAATACATGGATTTGGACCCATTTACCAATCTCTGAGAAAAAGAACCGAAAATAAATGGGCAACAACACACTGCAGTACCCAGGAACTACGAGCAGCAGGAGAGAAATACCTATACAGCGTATTCAAGAAGACCAGGTACCCAATAAACACAGTTTGCTGATTCCGAAACAACAAACCCAAACAAGCAGACACAATGCACCCAGAAACTCTAGCCACATTACCATACAACAAAGACATCTCTGAAATGACTACCAGACAGCTCCGAACCCTTGGCATCATGGTAGCCCACAAACCTACCAACACACTGAAACAGCAGCTGATGAACCTAAAGGACCCTATACCAACCACCAGAAAAACGAATGTAATTTACAAAATACCATGCCAGGACTGTAACAAACACTACATCGGATAGACACGTAGAAAACTAGTCACCAGGACACACAAATACCAACTAGCCACCAAAAGACACGACCAGTACCACAAGTATCCTCACACACAGACGAAGAAGAACACACTTTGACTGGGGCAATGCATCCATCTTGGGACAGGCTTAACAGAGACACGCAAGGGAATTCCGAGAGGCCTGGCATTCAAACCGGAACTCTGTCAATAAACACATCGATTTGGACACCATTTACCAACCTCAGAGAAAAAAGAGCCAGAAATAATATCACCCACCTTCACAGACCAAGACGCATAAATAGAAAACAGGACATAACATCAACGCTTCACTGGAGGCGCACTGATGATGCGATCGAGCACGGTGACAAAATATATGAAATACAAACCTTCCAGTTCAACGAGCAAACTTACAACCTGAATAGCAGTCTTCATCAATCCTTGAGACACTGTGCACAAAAATGAAAGATATGCAGCCAGTTAATCGATAAGTGGCCTCAAGTGAGGCAAAATCTACTTTTATTCTGAAAACTACAGAGGAACCTCGATTATCCGAATGAGGTGAGCGGGCACTGTTTTGTTGGGATAATTGATTATTCGGTTAATTGATTTCCTCTGGGGCTCGGAATTCTCTGGTAAGTCTGCTCCCTGTTCAGGAGACAAGACAGCAGCACGCGGCGCGTGAGCCACCTCCCCCAACCCTGTCCGCCCCCAACCCCTCTCCCACCCCCTGCCTGCCCCCACCTTGTCCGCACCCCACCCCGCCCTCAACCCTGTCCGTGCCAGCAACCCCCAACCCCATCTGCCCCTCCAACCCCATATCCCTGTCCGCCCCCACCCACCATCCGACCCCCGTCTGAGCCCCCGACCCCACTTCCCACCCCGGGGCAGCCGGACTGGACACCAACCGTAAGACTGCTGCTGCCTTTGCGGAGTAAGTCTCTAAATAGCGCGCACATACATACACAACTTTTTTTAACAGGTTCCACCTCTGCCCTGTACAGGACAGTGTTAGAGAGATTATCTGGGGAAGGGGGGGTTTGGGGCACACCCCTGTGTAGAATTCCAGGGAAAGTGTGGAGGTCGGGGGGGGGGGAGATCAGCTCTCGGCAGCATTTCGGTGAGCCGAGTTCGTTCTTAATCATTGTACCTGTAAACAAAAGACGCGATCAGGGTTGTAACAGCTCTGATGTAATGTTTCTATCGGACCTCGAGATCGTTTGGATAATCCGATATTCGGATATTTGATATTTGGATAATCGGGGTACCTCTGTTTGTCAGGTTAACGCTATGGTTGGCAAAAACAGCCTTAAAAATACACAGATGTTGATGCAGGAATGATTGAGCATTGGAAAATATCAACATAGTTTTTGAATAATGTTGAAGTGCACATGTTGCCAGTTAAAGTGGGTATGAGGAACAGGACAGGAGTACACCCAGCTGATGGGTCAGGGTGCATTACTCACAGGATCTAACTGTAGATGTGGAATGCCCATATTTTGCACCAGCAGAAGCAGACACACCACATCTGTTCAGTCATTCGGCTCAAGACATAATTTTAAAGAGAGTTCCTTAAAGGAAGAAAGACAGTTGTAAGGAAGACATCACAGGGCTTAGACATCTGCTTTTTGTCATTTATATAAATAATTTGGATGTGAATATAGGAGGTATGGTTAGTAAGTTTGCAGATGACACCAAAAGAAGTGGTGTGTGAACATCTCAGAATGCAACGGGTCCTTGATCAGATTGATCAATGGGCCAAGGAGTGGCAGATTGAGTTTAATGTAGATACATATGAGGTGTTGATTTTGCTAAGGCAAATCAGGGCAGGACTTAAACAAAGAGACCTAGGGGGTGCAGATACGTAGTACCTTGAAATTGGAGACGCAGGTGTTTGGGACACTTGCCTTCATTGGTCAGAACATAGAGTTGGAAAGTCATGTTGCAACTATACAGGAATTGGTGAGAACACTTTTAGAATACTGTGTAATAATTCTGGTCACCCTTCTATAAGAAAGATGTTGCTAAACGCAAGAGGGTGCTGAAAATATTTAAAAGGATGTTTCTGGTACAAGAGGGTTTGAGTTATATGGAGAGGCTAAGTATGTAGGGCTTTTTTCCCTGCAACATCAGAGGCTGAGGAGTGACCTTAAAGAGGTTTACAAAGCATGAGGGACATGGATAGGGTGAATAGGCAAGGTATTTCTCCTAAGGTAAATGTGTCCAAAACTAGAAGGCATAGGTTTAAGGTGAGAGGAGAAAGATTTTAAAAGGACCTGAGGGATTCTAACCCTACTGCGAATCCTCTTGCAAGGATGCCTGCCTTGAAGAAGTTTTTCTTCTCTCTCTACAAGAATCTCAGGGAGTCCCTCTCCCACTGCAACTCCCAGGTCATTTCCTCTGCCCTGAAGCTCTTCCACCTATTGTACTTTCTCCCCACCCCCACCCTCCTCTCATTTATCTCTCCACCCTTCAGGCACTCTGCCTGTCTTCCTGATGAAGGGCTTTTGCCCGAAACGTCAATTTTCCTGCTCCACAGATGCTGCCTGAACTGCTGTGCTTTTCCAGCACCACTCTACTCCAGAATCTGGTTTCCAGCATCTGCAGTCATTGTTTTTACCTAGGTAACTTTTTCACGATGCTGCCAGAGGAAGTAGTGGAAGCTAGTACAATTACAACATTTAAAAGGCATCTGGAAGGGAACATGAATAGGATGGGTTCAGCAGGATATGGGCCAAATGCTGGCAAATGGGACTAGGTCAGATTGGGATGTCTGTTCCATGTGGATGAGTGGAACTGAAGGGTCTGTTTCCATGGTATATGACTCTATGTCATAACTCTATGACTTATTTCGCATTTGTTGAGTTTGACCCTCCCTCAGGTCAACTTAAGAACAAAATATAGAAAACAATGGATTCCCTATTACAGCATTCCTGCTTTAATTTTTTTTTTGAAAGATGTGCCCAGTAGCAGAAATTGGGCAGTGACTTGGTGAAATGGGATCACTGGACTAATTTAGGTTTCTGTTTCAGTTGGGATCTCCCTATTCCAATTTACAGAAGGTAATCAGTGCTGGATGCAATTAATTATATTGCTGAGAAACAGTCTGTTTCAGCCCAGTGCTACTGAATTATTTCTTCTGTGTTCATTGGGAACTCAGAAACCTAATTTGACAGAATTTCCTAACATCTTCTATTTAGAAACTGAACTTTTCTTATTTTCTTATCTTCAAGGTCAGCTTACATATCAAGCTGCTTCCCCAGATGAAGAGGCTCTGGTAACTGCAGCAAGAAACTTTGGCTATGTGTTTCTGTCACGTACGCAGGACACAATAACCATTAGTGAGCTGGGAGTTCAGAGGACGTATACAGTGCTGGCAATGTTGGACTTCAACAGCTTCCGAAAGAGGATGTCTGTTATCTGTAAGTACGCAAAGAAAACAAATTTAAAAATACATTTCCACTTCCAGAGTCATGCAGCATTTTAGAGAAAATGCAGCATATTGAGTCTGTGAGGACATCCAGTCAGCTGCATTCCCTCCACTCTATCCCTGTAGCTGGTTATGTTTACTCCCCTCAAGTGTGCATTGAATTACCTTTGGAGACTGTTAATCATTTCTGCTACTACCACCCTGCATTACCACTCTCTCGGTGTATGTAGAAGGCTTTTATTTCTGTATGGGGAAGATCTGTTTCTTAAAGCATTGACTGTTTGTTTTTTATTCCTTTTCTTTGCCAAGCAACCAAGAAGATGGGCAAAAGCCTACCCTAGTTCATATGCCAATCAGTCACCCATCTGAGTATTGTGCCTCCTTTTCAGAACATGCAGCCTGATTACTTGTCACATTTTAAAAGAGGGTGTAGCCGAGTGGCATTACTGGATAACTCACCACAGACACAGCGTGAATTTCTATAATTCCATAATTCTTGTTCCATGGCTTGTTGAACCACTTTTTATAGAATTGAAAGTCAAATGTACACTGTAAGATTGAAGTCACCCAGGTAAAGGTAGACAAGCAGGAGGCTGGAAGAACACAGCAAGCCAGGAAGCATCAGGAGTTGGAGATATCAACGATTCGGGTATAACCCATCTTCAGGACTGGGGATGGGGGTAAGGGGAGCTGCAGATAAAGGAGGGGGTGGGGGATGGTGGGGGAGGATTTTGGGTGGGAAAGGGGGCAGAGTGGTGAGGTAGGGATAGGTGAACACAGGTAGAGGGTACAGCATGGTTGGTCGATGGGAAGGATGGGTCTGGTTGGTAGCTGGAAGGAAGCTTCGGTCAGTGGAATGGAAGGGAGGGGGAGGGGTGGAAAGGGAGTCGGGGGATGGGAAGGAGGTTATTTGAAATTGGAAAAACGTTGACTTCTCTACATCATGATGCTGCCTGGCTTGCTGTGTTCTTCCTGCCTCTTGCTTGTCTACCTTGGATTCCAGCCTCTGCAGTTATTTTGTTTCTACCCAGGTAAAAGTGGCAGTTTTCATTCCCCAAAGTATTTTATTGATGTAAGAGGTTTTTCACAGCAATTCATTGGTTTTCTTTGACATGTTCTGGTACAAACAGGTACCAAACTATTTGAGCTAAAACTTAATTGACAATAAACCTGGTTTACAAGTATAAAACCACTCCCTAATGTTCAACTTGGTGTGTTGTGCACATATATTCTGAGCCAGAGGTGCAGAGTCTGCTAAATTTGAAGAGGATGAATTATTAACATCCAAAGACAATGTCAGAATGTTTTGCATATGTATTGTGGAGGCCAAACATTTGTTTCAGGAACTCTTTCCTAAATTGGACTATTCTGAATAGAGCCATAATGCGTTCTGAGATCCAAGTGCTATCTAACCATAAGAACAGAAAGTATAACTTCAAAACAAAACTGAATTGCATCTGCCACCTTGTCCCATTACTCTCCACAGCACATACTGGGCATCACAGCTGAAATGTTTCTTGGCTTGTAGAATTGTTTCCTCTAAGGAGGATAGTACCACATGGAAATAAGCCATCCTCCTTGTCTATGAGGTCAGCATTTCAATTTTAATTTTCCTACTCTCTGCAGTTCTCCTGGGCTCTGCTGGAACCAGAAAATCGAAAACAATTTGACTACAAAATTAAGCTCTGAGTTTGTTGTGCTCATTTTATTTTTGGAAAGCATTACACTTTGTGATGCATTCCTGATGAAATGCAATATCTCCTCTTGTATTTGTGGCCCTGAGCCCAATCTCAGTTGATCGATGTTGTGAATTCTTTGAAGTTGTGAAAGTTCATGTGCCTAGGTTCACTTGGAACACTTTTATTCTGCAGTGGAAGATTCAGAGGGAAAGATTAAACTGTACTCCAAAGGAGCAGATGCGGTGATATATGAAAGGCTTTGTCCAAACTGTCCCCACAAGGAGAGCACTCAAATGGCACTTGATGTAAGGCTACACATTTCTTTTTACCATATTCAAATTATCTACCGTGAGCACTGTGGGTGCATTCAAACGTCATTCAACATATTTAGCAGGCTTTATGTTTTTCAGAGTCCGTGGGAAGTAGAAATTGTCATTTTTTGTGCGTCTCTTCATATTGTCGTCACTTAATAATTTCCTCAATCCCCGGTCTTGTAAATGCTATGTTGATGAAATCCTTCAGCTTCCATATGTTTTATGGGGAATTGCAGGTCCCACGGGTTGAGAAATGTCAATCCGCATTGAACTGATAAATTGCTTTGATATTTTCTGCTGGGCAATTTACTCTGGAGTTGTTAGAATGGCACCACCCAAAAGCAGGAACACACACTTCTTTGGAATATTTATACACAACAACCAGTGCAGTACTGCCAGCTTAAGGTGAACTCTTGCCAGTGGCCTCTTGTAATGCAATCATTGCCTTCATTGCTCTGACCTCTGAGTGTAAGAATGGGGACACTATGTTGAGGTTGTACAAGACATTGTTGAGGCTCCTTCTGAAGTACTATGTCCAGTTCTGGTCGCCCTGCTGTTGGAAAAATATTATTAAGCTCGAGAAGGTTCAGAAGAGATGATGCCAGGAATGGAGGGTTTGAGTTAAAAGGAGAGGCTGGATAGGCTGGGAGATTTTTTCACCAGAGCATAGAAGTGAGATGTGACCTTATAGAAGTTTGTAAAATCATGAAGGGTATAAATAAGATGAATGGCAGGTGTTTTTTCCCATGGCCAGGGATTTCAAGACTAAGGGGCACATTTCTATGGTGGGAGGAGGGAGATTTAAAAAAGACATGGGGGCAATTATTTTTACACACAGAGTGGTTCATGTGCGGAATGAACTTCCAGAGGAAGTGGTGGATGTGGATACAGTTACAACGTTTAAAAGACATTCAGATAAGTACATGAATAAGAAATGTTTGGAAGGATAGGGGCCAAGCTCAGGCAGGTCGGACTAGTTTAGTTCGGGATTATGGTCAGCATGGACTGGTTGGGATGAAGGGTCTGTTTTTGTACTCTATGACTCTAGTCGTCGTAGTGAGTACTTGGTGACATTGGGGGTCTCTGTCATGTGGAAATTATGAACATTTGTGAATCAACAAACAAACTTTTTTTTGTCAAGATCCTCGCTAATGTTCTCCCATTGTAAAAATTATTGGTCCTGTTTTTTAACAAGGTGGTCAGGGGAGCTTGGTGGATGGGCATGGAACCTATAAGTGGTGGTCTGGCTGGTCATCATATGTTTACATGTGATCCAAACCTGACCAAATCCATGACTTGATGGAGGATGGGTGATAAAGTTAATGGAATAGGTATGCTGATCTCCTCCTCACTTGCTCAAAAGGCAGGGTAAAATCAGGACATGGCAAGTCTGCAACATTTATCAGTGAGGATAAGGTACTATTATCATTTTAACTACAATTCTGCCAGATCCAGTAAATCATTTAAAATCAGGGCCATCCTCAATTCTCAGGTGGACTGATGAATTTAGAAGATCAGACAAAGGAAGTTGGAGATTGAAGACCTCTAGGGAAATCGTATGATACATGCTGTAACACAGTCAGCATACTCATGTAGAATAACTTAAGACTGTGAAATAAAAAATCTGGATGGTTTGTCGTTTAAGTACTAATTCTCATGTGAATTGTGAATAATAGGAAATTCTGTGTTTGCTGAAAATACAATTATGCAATATTTTCTCTTCTAATACATTTTAAGAAAATGATTTACTTCAGTAATTGTTGCATCAACATAATGTTGTTAACCACCACCACCACCCTCACCCTGACTTTGAGCAACATTTTTCCATGTGAATGGAATAACTTCAGTGATGATATACACAGAGGGGATTTTTAGAGGCACACAACTGTTCATCATTTCCACAATACAGGACACAAATTCCGCACAGTTCACTGTGAGAATTGCATCACAAGAGGTGACAGGAATGAGTTCTCTTTAAGTTGTACTGTTGCTGGGAATAGATTCTTGTGAAAATTCTGATACGCGCACTTAAAATAAAACTGATATACCTCAACTGGACATTAAGTAGGTAAACTTATATTTTCAAAAACCAGAATGCTCTTCTTGGCGTGCTCATTTCGGCTCTAATACTGCACCCAAGGCCATCAATATGGTGCCCTTTCTCTTAAAATGGTTTGATGTCAAATTATATTAAATAATGTTCCTATAAGGTATTGCAGGGTAATTTTACTGTGTAAAAGGTGCTATATAAATGCAAGTTGTTGATTAGTGCTCTAACTCATTCGAACAAAAGCCAAGTAGTGCAACGAGCTGTTCTGATTGGAAGTAAATTAATTTAAGAAACACAAGAGCTACTTGCCCAGAGGATTTCAAAGCAAGTTCACATAAATGTCCCTGATATTGTGTGGGAAGGTGGTATCATTATTGCACCTTCTTTCCTAACATTGATCTTAGGTCTCTTTAATATTTAGCTTGGATTTAGTCCTGTTGTCACTGTCTCTGTCTAGAATTAGTTGTGAATCTTACACGGGAACGATGCAGCCAGCTAAACCAGTTCACATGGTGGTAAGCCCGTAAGTGTGGGTGATGATAAAAGTAGCAGATGCAGGTACACTGAACAACGTTTAAAAGACATTTGGATAAGTTCATGAACAGGGACTGTTGGGACATGGGCCAAGTGCAGGCAGTGGGACTAGTTTAGTTTGGGAACATGGTCAGCTCAGACTGAAGGGTCTGTTTCCACGCTATATGACTCTGTGAATCTATGTAAGTTTACCAAAGAACAAAGAGATCAAAGAACAAAGAACAGTACAGCAGAGGAACAGGCCCTTCAGCCCACTGACACATGATGCCTTTCCAAAATAAAAATCTTTTGCTTGGATATGGTTTGTATCCCTCTATTCCCTGCCTATTCATATATCTGTCAAGATGCATCTTAAATGTTGCTATTATATCTGCTTCACCATATCATACATCACTGGGTCATTTGGCAGGGCATGACTTTGGTGTCAGTTGCCTGCATCACCTAATTCATGTGCAAGAAATGGCACCATATTGAAATGGCAGGGGGCCCTTCATTACAGTTACAAGTCAGCAGGCACTGGTAAATACACAACATGTTGTTCATCTGCAGCATTGATCTCCTCCAGTGCTCGAGGGTGAAGTAGAGGATGAGTGATTCCCATAGTGCCAAAACCTCTCTAGAGGCAGCCTCCAAGAAGAAAGATTTTTCAAAAGCAATTCACCATCCTGTGATACACACTCCCACCCATCAAGTTAGGCAAGCCACATAAAAGTCACCAGCTTTCACTGGGTGGTTTAATGAATATGTGTGTTTCGCTAAATCAGGGAGGCAGAATTATATTGCATCAAATCATATTTAAATTTATGCAAGTCAGTAATTAAACATACCAGTGTGCTTCTCATTCTAATGAGCAAGTCTCCCATTTTGTTACCTTCCCTGCCCCTACCTTCATTGCTTACAGTTTGTTTGCTGCTGGGAATCTGATGCGATGCCTCCCACACCATTCTCTGTATTTGCCTATTACCTTGGGTGCTCCCCAGTCCATGCAAAATCCAGCACCCCCAAGTTGGAACATAAACCCCTGCTGTTGATCCTGTCTGTGATGATCTGTGTGTAGTCTTTGCTGCACAATGAGGATTGGATTGTAGCCATTTTCCCTAAGGATCCAACTGCTAACATATAATATAATGATGGCATTATGGTCTCATGTTTGTAGTGTTTATGTAATGAGTTATAGATCTTTTTGCACTTGGTAATATGTAGTGGGAGCATAACATCAGCATTGTGATACCCTAAGAATAAGTGATAACTCCCATTTGTCAGAACTGTATGAGGCAATAATTGGCTCCAATATAAATTAACTTTGAGAGCATTGGGCTGAGGTGTTTAATCAAAGTGCTGGAACAATGATTAACACAAACACTGCAACCAAACAAAACATATTAGCAAATGCAGTGCTAGGGACTTGAAATAAGTACTCAATTTAAGATAGTGAGAAAATTAAAATCATTGAATACATCTCAAATTCTCTGGGTACATTACTTCCTTTAGTTTCAATTCTCACTTTTATGCTGAATTTCATTAATTAAAGTTGCAGCCATATCACATGAAAAGAACTGGGCACATTGTCAATGAATAAATCTTGATGATTACATTATTATAACATTATATAATACAATTATTGTATCAAGATTGGATAATACTGTCACATTGTCAAGTAACAAATCATTTTTGCCTATTGATTAGTTCCAGTCAGAACTGGTGAACTAATGTACTGATCTCCTGACCTGGCATTCTTTTGTTAGTTCTCCGGTGTAGCCATTCTGAAAGTTGCTCTATCCCATTTATTAATGGGTTTACACTGTCCATTTTGAAATTTGATGTGATGTTTGCAAAAGGCTTCACATGAGCGATTTGATAATACCAGTGATTCAGGAATGTCGTCCATAAGGCCTGAGAGCAAATCAAAACCTCAATCTTGATATCACTTTGAGTGTTTTAGTTCTTTGTTGATTAAGAGTTGAGTCAGTGTGCCATCCTGGAATATTCCAAATTGGAGTGGGGAAAAGAGTGACATAATCTATCAATATCTCTGTCAGCTGATCTTGAATGACACTGACTGAGACACAGCTCATCTCACTGTTTCACTGAAGAGCATGAGAAACAGCGAGGCCGTTAAACATAGAAACACAGAAAAAAAACCATTTGGGATAGAAGCAAGCCATTCAGCCCATTATGTCTGTACCAGTTGTGCTTTAAAATATGGCATTGCATAGCATTCAAATCTTGGCCTAAACTCATTCTTTTCAAATGATTCAAGTACATTTTAAGATATTTTATACAATTCTGAATATCACTTGAAAAGTCTAACTTTTCAAATGTAGTTCTCCCCGATGTACTGTAAATATTTCTCATTATAAATAGGTTAGCATCCCAGCATAAATATTAGAAAGAGCGTCCCTTGCTTATGAAATATTGTTGAGGTAGGCAGCATAGGGAATACTGTATCTTCAATAATCTTTTCACACATAAATTGTGGCATAAATCAATGCTAGCTTGAAGGTAAGCTTCATTTGCCAGGACTGTGTTGTGAAAATTGATATGCTTTCTGCAGTACTTTGCTGCGGAAACACTGCGGACATTGTGTCTGGCATACAAAGAAGTGGAAGAAAGCTACTTCAAAGACTGGAACCAAAGGCACCACAAAGCTAGCGTCATTCTACAGAATCGTGGAAGGTTGCTCGATGAGTTGTATGAAGAAATTGAAAGAGATCTGGTGGTAAGCCATAGGCTTTATTAAATAGTTATGCCGGAAGAGGTATTTGCAAGTCAAACCCTTTCATTTGCTAACTTATAGACACAATAATGGCTGTTTCTACCAGTTTGTTGCCTCTGAGCATCATTATTTATATATAGCCAATAGGATGCTTTCAAGTTAACCTTTGCCAGGAGAATCTTCATTATTTAGACCTTTAATAATATTGAAAGAAACACAGAGCTTGATGATAAGGGTGTTTGTCTAGATCAATGCAGGAGATACTTGTATAACCACTGCTAATGTGTAATCTGAACATTTATAGTGGCCTGTTTCTCTCTGAGTTACACTCCTGCCCTGTCAATACTAAGTTGGTTCACTAGGAAGACATGGTACACCAACATCCTGCTGTTCAAATCCTTGCAGAGCCTTGCCCATCCGTAACTCTGTAACCAACCCTGCTATACAGCACATTGGTGAAGCCTCTTCTGGAATACTGTGTCCAGTTCTAGTTGCCCAGTTATTAAGCTGGAAAGGGTTCAGAAGAGATTAACCAGGATATTGCTGGGTATGGAAAGTTTGAGTTATAAGGAGAGGTTGGATAAGCTGGGACGTTTTTCACTTGGGAGTTGGAGGTTGAGAGGTGACCTTAAAGAAGTTTATAAATTCATGAGGGTTACAGATAGAGTTAATGGTAGGTGCCTCTTCTCTAGATCAGGGATTTCAAGACTGGGGGCATATTTTTTAAGGTGAGAGGAGAGAGATTTTAAAAAAAAGACATGAGGGGCAATTATTTTACACAGAGAGTGGTTCACGTGTGGAATGAACCACCCGAGGAAGTGGTGGGTGTGGATACAATTGCAATGTTTAAAAGACATTTAGGAAAATATATGTGGACAGCACGGTGGCTCAGTGGTTAGCACTGCTACCTCACAACGCCAGAGACCTGGGTTCAATTCCCGCCTCGGGCAATTGTCTGTGTGGAGTTTGCACATTCTCCCTGTGTCTGCGTGGGTTTCCTCCGGGTGCTCCGGTTTCCTCCCACAGGCCAAAAACGTGCAAGTTAGGTGAATTGGCCATGTTAAATTGCCTATAGTGTTAGGTGAAGGGGTAAATGTAGGGGAATGGGTTTGGGTGGGTTGCTCTTCAGAGGGTCGGTGTGGACTTGTTGGGCCGAAGAGCCTGTTTCCACACTGTAAGTAATCTAATCTAATCTAATGTATAAGAAATGTTTGGAGGGATATGGGCCAGGAGCAGGCAGGTGGGAATAGTTCAGTTTGGGATTATGTTCAGCATGGACTGGTTGGACTAAAGGGTCTGTTTCCATGCTGTCTTAACTCTATGACTGTATTCTTCCAATTCTGGTCTCTTCCATATTCCCTCACTTTCTTAAGTCCTTGGTGGTTGTCTCTTAGCTACTGAGCTTCGAAGCTCAAAGTCTCTCCCAAAGCTTCCTTTTCCTGTAATGTGTCTTTGTTCCTTTAAGATGGTCCTTTCAAACCTAACTCTTTGACCAAGCTTTTTGCCATCTGTCCTAATATCTCCTTACACTTGCTGTCAATTACATCTGATAATTTTCCTGTCAAGTGTCTTGGGACATTTTATGAGGTTACTGATGCTATAAACAACCTGAGTGCGAGAGCTCAGCTTTCTCTTCAGTAATCTAATTGTTTTTCATAAGTGACACCTTCCTTCCTCATCATCTTATTGATAAATATTGTATTAAATATGTAACAAGGGTCAGATGAATACTCTCCATCTGAAACCTTCTGATAACTGGAAAACAAACCTCTGTTTGCTTCAGCTGAAATTTTGACAAATGTTTTTTAACATCTCATTTTAAGAATTAATACACGTCTTTGTATTTCAGGCAAACTGTGGTGTGCATGGAAATGCATTTTTACTTCACAGTTATTTCATTTTTGTTAAAGACTAATTGGTTTAAACTTTTCAATTTGTGGTGCTATAATATGAAGTCTGTGCAGCCCATTGCAGCTACCAAACATTTGAATCAGAGACTAGGAAAAACTCCTTTATTTTGAACTTATTCACAGGATGTGGGCATTGCTGGCTAAGCCAGCATATATTGCCCAGAGGGCAGTTAAGAGTCAACCACATTGCTATGGGTCTGAAGTCACATGTCACTCCAGGTCCAGGTGGGGATGGCAGTTTGCTTCCCTGAAGGACATTAATGAACCAGATGGGTTTTTTTCCGAAAATCGACAATGGTTTCATCTTCATCATTAGGGACATTTAATTCCATATCTTTATTGATTTACCTGGGTCTCTGCATTAACAGTCCAGTGACAATACACCAGGCCATTGCCTCCCTGAGATTCAGTTGAATTCTATATTGGTGTAACGAGGTGTGTTTTGCAACACCATCAATGGACCTTTCTTGATCTCTTCTGAATTGTGGAATTCAAACAAGCTAATTTAACAATGTATTTAGAGAGCAATTCCATTCAGATTCTGGATAGTACAAAAGACTACAAGATCAACATTAGTAAAATGGAATGAAAACAGAAAATGCTGCAGAAACACAGCAGGCCAGACTGCATCAGGCAGAGAGGGCATTCCAGATCCATTTACTAGAATGGATGAAAATCATTGATCTGTAAATATTAGATTTGATTCTCTGCCCAGATGTGCTGCCTGACCTGCTGGGTTTTTCCAGACTAAGGATTCTGTGATTGTTGGGAAAAACCCTCTGGTTCACTTAGCTCCTTCAGGGAAGGAAACTACCATCCTTATCCAATCTGGCTCTTAAATAGGGATGGGCAATAAATACCAGCAGCTGCCACATACCACAAATGAATAATAGAAAAGGCTTCAAAGGGCAGGTTGCAAGCCTCCTGAAGGAGACTGGGGAACAGAAAGGTTGGTGGGGTGTCCCATTCATGGTGGAAAATGAAGCAGGCCAGAGGAAAAGCTGCTCTAGGTGTTGTCTTTTCTTTCGGGGGGTAGGTTAAGCTGTGGAGGAAATGACGTTGTGGTGAAATATTTAAACTTTTAATTCACACCCTGGGAGCACTGCCTGCTCTTCATTCTGCTTCCATCAAAACTAATTGCAGTCTTTAACCTCCCAGCCAACCTGAACCTACTGTCCTCTGGGGTTAAAATTCCCATTCACCAACATCAAAGCATCAGGAGGTTCCTCAACTGTGGGAACATCACTGAGGAGGTCAAACCTTTTTAACCCAATGTCCTCAGGCAGAGGTGCAGGTGGCATTTGGTAGTATCAGAAATCCACCTAACTTTCCTCTGTTTGTTTTCTGGGCACTGAGGCTACTTAAAGACCCCAACATAAATCCAGCTAATCCAGATCAGGTTCCAAGCTGAATAAATGACTGGATAAAATCCCTCAACAGGGGATGATGGGGATTACCAAGGAAAGCTAAAATCAAATTATAGAGAGTGGAAACATTATCAGAATGGTAAGAAATTCTAGTCGACCAGGAACAGAATCTTTAGCTGTACCAGTCTTCAGGCGTGGCTCTCTTATACACACTTATTTTCAGCATAATGCTTGCAAACGTGTTGAAGGCCTTTGCTTAAGTGAAGTGCTTTTTTGCATTTATGTTACAGCTAATCGGAGCCACTGCTATTGAGGATAAATTGCAAGATGGAGTCCCTGAAACCATTCAGAATTTGAAGGAGGCAGATATTAAAATTTGGGTACTGACCGGAGATAAGAAAGGTGCTGGAATCATCATAAATTATTCAAATATACTTTTTAACATTTTTCCTCACTTGTGCAAGATTTCCTTCTGGGAGAAAGTGAGCACTGCAGATGCTGGAGGTCAGAGTCGAAGAGTGTGGTGCTGGAATAGCACAGCCAGTCAGGCAGCATCCGAGGAGCAGGAGAATCGATGTTTCGAGCATAAGCTCTTCATTGGACCCCTGTTCCTGATGAAGAGCTTATGCTCGAAATGTTGATTTTCCTGCTCCTCGGATGCTGCCTGACCTGCTGTGCTTTTCCAGCACCACAATCTTCAACCAAGTTTTCTTTCTGCCATTCACGTCCACCTACCTTTCAACAGCCAACTAGGTTTGCTTTGTGATTATTTTTGAATGTGGTCTATCTTCGGCCAATGCAAAGACACAAGGCATTTTACAGAACAGTGGAAATGTCACAGGATTTATCAATCCAAAGACCCAGGCTGATGAGTAAACATCACACCAGTGCTGAGGTGAAATTTAAAGTTAATTAGTGAATCTGGAGTTGAAAGCAAGGATTGGAGTCTCCGACCTTGCAGCCTGAGTCAGAAGGCTGGACTAGAAAAGGGTCTGTTTCTTTCTGGAAGGAGGGTCGAGCTTTGTCTGAGGATCACATGCTGCTTTCATTAGCCGTGCATACCTGGGTAAAGTGGCCAATCTCATGCCTGGACAGGCAGCTGGATGTTGGCTCTGTCACTGACTCAAGGGGTCAGAGGTCCTGCTGCTAGATTTAAGGGCACTTGCCCAGGCTTGCCCATCATTACTGTCCCAGTGGTTTTACAGCACTCCCAGGACTCCTCCATTGACCTCACTCTTTAGATTCAACCATGTTACAATTGTATTCCACCAAATTAGTGGAGCTGCAGAACAAACGTCTTAAAATTCCAACCAACAATCATGAACAAAATGATGACAGAAAAATCATTGTCACTATTTCCCACCCAATCCCCTTCCTCAGCATTAATAACCATACTGTAACACCCTTGCTGTCTTGTCCACACACAGTGCCTGCCTCAATGCACCTTACTCCCCTTGACTTGCCAGGTGTGGTTGGACAGTTGCATATGATCTCTTGTCTTCACTTACTCTACCACAGAATCCACAATTGCTCCAATACAAAAAAAAGGACCAGTCAGGTCTCAGTTCGGCAACATAAACTAAAGTCTCTGATGTGCTTTGGCACATTTCTGATCTTAATTCAAATGACTGCAAACTTAAACCTGGCTTATACAGTCTGACTTTAACCCTATAGGCTGTTGCTGTCCACCCAAATCCTCAAAGAATCCCAAAGCATTGCTCTGTGGCACCTCACTCCCATGTTAATGGAACACAGAGGAACAGTGCCATTGAAAAGAGGAGAGAGCAAAAACCATTATCCGACTGTTACAGTATCGAGGCATCATCTTCAGACTGGGAGATTGCACGAATTCTGTGACCATGGTATAAGATGAATTTGAGCACTGTTTCATTCCCTGACACAGAAATTGTTACAGCTGCAATGCAGAGTTGAGAGCCACAGCAGAATGCAGTTGCTGCTGATGTGGGCAAATACATATTTTCAACATTGGAATATGGGTCAATAAAGCCTTTGGGAAAAGCCTGTGATTCCTAGATGCTTACTAGGTAGACAGCAACACTTTTTGAATGAATAGCAATTACCTTTTTTGTAATTTCATTTTTTTTCCCCCATTTTCAATAGAAACGGCAATTAATATTGGATATTCCTGTAAGTTACTCTCGGACCGAATGGTGCTTTTTGATGGGCATGATATCAGGTCAGTAATGAGGAGTGGTGTTCCCTGTTAGTGAATTGCTTCAGCAGTGTGGTGTAGCTGCCACAATATAAGGGGTGTGGAAGATAACCTTGGCATTGTAGGGAGGTGTGAAAATGCTTTGGGTGTCTGTTGCTATGACATAACTATGTCTGACTAGCACTGAGTGGGTTAGGACTGAGGAATCTCACAGAGTGGGATTCTCTGCATCCCAGCCTTCCTGCTCTGGGTGAGGCAGAGAGAGAGATGATTGGAATCTGCTGTTTAGAGTCATAGAGAGTCATAGAGATGTACAGCATAGAAACAGACCCTTCGGTCCAACCCGTCCATGCCGACCATATATCCCAACCCAATCTAGTCCCACCTGCCAGCGCCTGGCCCATATCCCTCCAAACCCTTCCTATTCATATACCCATCCAAATGCCTCTTAAATGTTGCAATTGTACCAGCCTCCACCACATCCTCTGGCAGCTCATTCCATACACGTACCACCCTCTGCATGTAAAAGTTGCCCCTTAGGTCCCTTTTATATCTTTCCCTTCTCACCCTAAACCTATGCCCTCTAGTTCTGGACTCCCCAACCCTAGGGAAAAGACTTTGTATATTTATCCTATCCATGCCCCTCATAAGTTTGTAAACCTCTATAAGGTCACCCCTCAGCCTCTGACGCTCCAGGGAAAACAGCCCCAGCCTGTTCAATCCTCTCCCTGTAGCTCAGATCCTCCAACCCTGGCAACATCCTTGTAAATCTTTTCTGAAGATTTAGGCTTGGGCCTAAATCCAGGCCTTTGGAATGCACACTCAATGAACTGTAGTAATTCATGGCACCATGATTAGATACAACGGTGAGGTAGTGGTATAGTGGCAGTATCAGTGGGTTAGATATCTAGAGGACCCCTGGGGAGGTGAGTTTGAATCCCACTGGGGCAAATGATGAAAATTGTACTTGATTAAAACTTTAGAATTAAGATAGTCTCAAGGTAACCATTGTTGCAAATAGTGCTGTTTAAGGGAAGGATATCTACCTGCGTGTGACCACACAGCGATGTGTTTGACTCTAATCTGACCTCCGAATGGACATTTCATTCATGGGCAACCAGGGATAGGCAACAAAAGCTGGCACAGCCAATCACATCTCATCAATGAATGACACAAAATCGAATTGTGTTGCTTCCTAAGCACATGACAAAACCTTTCGTTTTAAGGCTTGAGTACGAAATGATCATCATAAAGATTATTATTAACATCCTTGGCAGCGTGAGAGTGCACTGTTCTCCCCCTCTCCCATCTCCTGTAAGCTGCTTTTATTTCTAATTGTAGCCTGGGTTCAAGTCCTGCCTGCTCCAGAGATATGTCAGAACACATCTGAATAGGTTGATTCGAAAGTATCTAGGGACTTTTGGAATGATCAGTAGCTCATTCACTTTATTAAATGTAACCCTTTAAATAGTGATTAGTTAGAATGTTTTACAGACCTCTGACTTAACTGCAAGAGCATGAGCTGAGGGATCCTGTGTGAAATGTGAGCCAACAGTAACATAGTGCACATTTCTGTCATTTCACCACCTCAGCAAAGCCTTGGAGAAGTTACAGAAGAGCAACTACATGTACAAGGATAACAACATTGCAACAATTTCTGGGGCCATAAGCAACAGTGAGCAGCCTGACCTGCTCTCGTGTGACAACAAGGCTCTGATTATCACGGGAAGCTTCTTGGTAAGCTACACGTTCCTTCGACTTATTTACTTTTAGACTCTATTAAGCATTATTTTACCAAGAAATAGCAATTATGTTGTGTGCAGATCTTAACAGTGACCAGGAAAATGGGAGAATTATCGATCTTCCAATGGATTTTGCTGTAACACTCACACAGAACATGACATGTTATGTAGCATGATCCAGATCTGGACCTGAGAACAAGCAGAGGAAGTGACATAAGTGAGATAATTGCATTGAGGAATGAAACTAATCGAAAGAGAGCTGTGTAGATTTCCAGTTTAATTCCTGGAATTAAAGAGTTATACTTTGACAACAGAGTTAGTGAAATGGACCTTTATTGTCTGGAGTTTAGAAGAATAAGAGGTGACATCAATTAAAATGGTAAAAATTGTAGTGAGTATGAAAGGACACATGCTGGGCTAGACTTCCCTTATCTCATCCTGCACCATCTCCCATGATTATGATTTCCTTTTTATATCCTATTGCCTGGCCTACAACTACAAATAGTTGTTTCATTTTTCATATTAGCATGTTATTATTTTGTTTTATTGTTGGGGTTGACCATAATAGTTAGTCAAACCAGTTGTTCACATTTTTTGATTAATCTGTTGAAATGTAAATATTTCACTGAGACTTACAAGTTTTTTTTTTACGTTTTAGCATAAATTTCTTAAGATTTAACACAGCTTTGAAGTCTGGATGTCTGTTGTGCTTAGCTCCCTTTTATACTCTTCATATCTAGACTTGAAGGTGTTGCTTCTAGTCATATTCCAGTCGTTCTTATTTATCTGTGAGGGAGATACCAGGTTACTTTGCAAGGTCTCTTGGTCTTGCAACCATGTTAGTTCAATTTCAAATTTGGATAAGTTGTATCAAATATATACACTTAGACCCGTTCAAAAGTGTTCATGGACTGTCAGTGGGAGACAGTGGGGAAAGCGTTGTGGAATATTGCCTCCCATTAGTGAAACGTTTAATTACAAATATCAATTCCGTTTCAACTCCACTTGTTGAATTTGTAACATTTTCCAATCTACATTTAGAACAAGTTCACAAGACGCTTGAAGCAATCGAAAAGGAAGAAGACATCTTGCTGGAAGTTGAGAACTGTCATTAACCCAAAATCAAGAGAGGAAGTTGACTGTGAAGAGGAGGCTCATGAGAGAGCATTTGTGGAGCTGGCCTGTCTGTGCAAGTCTGTCATCTGCTGTCGTGTCACTCCCAAGCAGAAAGCCATGGTGGTACAGCTGGTCAAAAAGTACAAGAATGCCATCACGCTGGCCATAGGAGATGGAGCGAATGATGTTAACATGCTGAAAAGTAAGAATAAACTCTCAAAGCCATGAAGAGAGAGACACAGCTAAGGTCCAAAGCCATAGAGCAGTGTTAGATCTACAGCATGGTAACAGACCCAACTCGTGCTTGCTGACCAGATATCCTAAATTAATCTAGTTGACTAGTTAACTAATCAGCTAGTTAACTTCAGTTGTTAATCAGTAATTTCAGTTTTACAGAAGATCAGTGTGAGTATGAGGAAGGAGGGGACAATGCGTGAGCTTGGGACAAGATGGGGTAGGTAAGTTGAGGGGGATGGGAACCTGTTCAAGCCACCTCAGTACAGTATCCATGGAAATCTCAATTTGTGTGTCCTGTCTATATGATGGGAGCCTAATCTGGTGGGAAGAGTTACATTACAGGCAAACAGGAGTGGGAATTCAGGTGATGGGGGAAAAACAAACTAAAGGGTATGAAGAGTGAACAGGGGAATGATATGTGCAGAAAGAACCACTGGCACCAAGTAGTAGAATAAAAGCATGGACTTGATGGGCTAAATGGCCTCCTTTTGTGTTGTAATACTCTAATATTCTGTGACTGCAACCATCAGCAATACTGGCAGCATTATTTCAGAGACATCGAGCATTTAAAAGAACGGTAACATTATGGAACACACACTGGAAAGGTGCTGTGAGCCCCTGAAATAACTCATTAATGTTGGTTGATTGATGTCAGATCCCTCTGATTTATTACTAAAAAGGAAAATTTAACCTTTAATAGTTTTGCAATTGGATGCAGGTAGATTATATTAATGGAATGCCGTAGTTGAATGTGGTCCTCGATTCTTATGGATTCAGACATTAATCCTCCTATCGCTTACCACATCCTGCATTCTTATTGGTTTCAGGAACTGCTAGGGAATCAGGTAACTTAATGGCCCATTACTCAAAGACATTAGTTTTTTAAGTGATTTCAAGGTCTTTGCCACCATTTCTGAAATCTAATTTGGCATATTAATCATTCTTCAAGCGAAGAACTCCCTCACAATTTTCCTTTTATGAGTTTGAACTTTTATCTCTTAATCCTACACACCCAATTTTACTTTGAGTCATTACCAGCCTTTGTTTTTTCCTTTACAGTTAAATTATTTGTTAATTTCTCCTTAAGCAAGGCCAATACATAAAAATTGGTCTCAATGTCCAATATTGTTTCATGTTCAGGTGTAGTGTTTACAGGAACTGTGCTGCCACCTGGTGGTTTGTACAATAGTTATTTTTACAACACATTAAACCCAAATCTTAAGAATGGCATTTTTTTTAGGAAACTGTACTGGTTATGAAAACCATGGTAAAAGAAGTATGATCTATTCCTTTTCTTTTCTGTGTAATTGAACTATTTCATTTAAAACAGTGAAGCTCAGCAGAAACTAATACAATGTGATTTAAGATCTTGAGACTTTAAAAAGGAGATCAGTCTTCCATTGTGCTGCTTCAATAGGTGATAACATTTTGAGACCCAGTGTTAGGAACAGGCTGTGATATTTTAGCAGGTTAATGTTGTTTGGTGGATGTCACACCAGTCCTAGTATTTAATAAACAGGCAAATCAGATATTTCGAACCCAGATTTTGTGGGACGTTTTCTACTTTAAGCTCTCTTCCCAGGTCCTGGTGATATGTAAAGTTCTTATCATTGTGGTGGAAGATTGTTGAGCTTAGTAATAACAAGGTATCATGGAGAAAGAAATGAAAACGGCTTGAAATGTTGATGGTTTTATATTGTTAGCTCTGCTTCCAAATAAAGAAACAACAGTTCTGGCTCCTCATCCAAACAATTTCTATGATTAATCCAAACCTAAAAGTGATAGAGATAGGTTCATCCTCAGAATACAATCAAAAGATCAAGCATTCATTTGAGAAAAGGATCCCAGAACTGTTCAGTGGAATACAAGATGACAGCACAGGCTGGGGGTGATGGAGGGAGAGACAGTGTAGGATAGAGGCTGTGGGTGGGGGGGGGATAAGAATTTCCTCCTCTCTAAACTTAAAGGAAGGAACTTACTTTAGTGTAGGTCATGTGTATCGAGATATACAGATGAAAAAGCAGGGAACAGAGGGATATGGACCATGTGCAGGTAACTGAGATTAAATTAGAATGGCATCATGGCCAACACAGACACAGTGTTGCACTGCACCATGTTCTATTGTTGGGTGATCCAATCCCATGAGTTTCCTACCCGGGGGTATCGTGTTAAAATGACTCCTGCCTTGACTGATCTTTTCTCCTCCTCCCTTTCCATCTCCTGTTCTTAGTTATTGAGGGGGTGCAGGTTATGGGGTGAAGGCAGAAGAATGGAGTTGTGAAACATAACCCTGATTTGACAATATGAAAAGAATACTTAAGAAGACTATTTTCCAGTTCAATCATTCTCATTATTTTAAAGTATAATATTTTGTTTTTATCTCCTTAACATTGATTAAATGATGATCAAATGGTGAAGCAGACTGAATGGCCTAATTCTACTTCTGTGTCTTAAACTCTTAGCGTCTTATCCGTGAGAACACTGAGTATTCTTTCCCTTTCCCTGCACAGCCCCAATAGGTTCAGTTCTTTTGGTTTATTTTAAATATTAGCAGCCAAAATTTACAACAGTCATTTATTGATATGTGCTGCCTTTAGAGCAAGATGAATTGAATTGAATTGAATTTATTGTCACGTGTACCGAGGCACAGTGAAAAGCTTTGTCTTGCAAGCAATACAGGTAGATCACAGAGTTAAGTCGTATAGATAAGTAAATAATAGGTAAACAATGGCAAAAACAAAAGCACAGGTACAAGTGAATTGGTGGGCGGCACGGTGGCCCGGTGGTTAGCACTGCTGCCTCACAGCGCTAGAGACCCGGGTTCAATTCCCGCCTCAGGCGACTGACTGTGTGGAGTTTGCACGTTCTCCCCGTGTCTGTGTGGGTTTCCTCTGGGTGCTCCGGTTTCCTCCCACAATCCAAAGATGTGCAGGTCAGGTGAATTGGCCATGCTAAATTGCCCGTAGTGTTAGGTAAGGGGTAAATGTAGGGGTATGGGTAGGTTGCGCTTCGGCGGGTCGGTGTGGACTTGTTGGGCCGAAGGGCCTGTTTCCACACTGTAATCTAATCTAATCTGAATGTTAAGAGTTTGTGAGTCCATTCAGCATTCTAATAACAGTAGGGTGAAACTGTTACAAAACCGGCTGGTGCTTGTGTTCAGGCCTCAGTACCTTCTCCCCAGTGGTAGAGATTGTAGAAAAACATTGCCAGGGTGGGAGGGATCTTTGAGAATGCTGGCGGCCTTTCCTTGCCAGCGGGCCTGTTAGATAGATTCTATAGATGGGAGATTGGCCTTTGTGATTGTCCGGGCCTGGTTCACCACTCCTATAACCATCACCGATCTTGAATGGTACAGTTGCCATTCCAGGTAGTGATACATCCAGACAGAATGCTCTCGATGGCACACCTATAAAAGTTGGCAAGGGTATTCGCCATCATTCCAAATTTCCTCAGCTGCCTGAGGAAGAAGAGACGTTGTTGGGCCTTTGTAACCAGTGCATCCACATGAAGAGTCCAAGAAAGCTTGTTGTGGATGACCACTCTCTAGAGCTTGACACTCTCTACTCGTTCCACCTCTATGCTGTTAATGTGTAGGGGAGCATGAAGTCAATAATGAGTTTCTTGGTTTTGCCAACATTGTTCTCAGTGCACCATTTTTCAGCTCTTCCACTTCCCGTCTGTGGTCTGTTTTGTCACCATCTATGATTCGACCGACTATGGTGGTGTCATCAGCAAACTTGTAAATGGCATTCATCTGGTATTTGGCGACACAGTCATAGGTATACAGTGAGTACAGTAGGGTGCTGCGTACACACACCAGGGGGCTCCAGTGCTGAGTGTTTTGAGGATGAAATATTGTCCCCAATCTTCACTGATTTGCATAAAAGGTGAAAAATAGATATGCTGATTGGACAAAGCTTCAAGATCATTCAAGAACCAGTCCCAAGTTGACTCTGTTTTTATGGTGTTGGGTTGGCGTTAAGTTTATTTCCCATTTCTAACTGCCCAGTGTTATGGACTAGGCCAGACCACTCAAAACATTCTTAAGCCGGCAGCACCAGATCATAACTTAGCAATTTGTTTTGCTAAGTGTACAGTGGAAATTATCCAGAGCAAGATAGCTAGGTTGATTACTAGATTTTAAAACACAAAAAATGTATTCACAAAGTTACACAATGAAGCACAAAAACAGAGTAAAGGACCCCTACAGAACACAGCCTATCCAACTAGACTTAATTATGCTCTTCCGAAATACACAACAGTCCCAATAAGTAAACTCCCTTTAAAAACCAGTAGAACTAGAACACATGCTTACAGGTTGAAGTTGAGAGGCAGAAAAGAGAGAGAGTTTCCACATACTTCCTGTTAAACCTCCCAGTTCAAGACTGAACTAAAACTGCTCAGTCTATTTAAAGAGCTGACCACTCCCCTTTCATTATACAGGTCACTTCTAAAACATGACCACTTTGGCCTGAAGTCTCATCTGTTTAAATATAAACAAAAGGCCTCTCAAAATCCTTTTCATCTCTGTACCAAATCAGACTGTTTGGAGCCCGGCCTGGTTTATTACCCCTCCAATAAAACAAGGACAGAGTCTCCTTGAACCAAGGAACAGCTTTTAGAAAAAAAGGAACAAGTTTTGTGACACCAGGAGGAGGTGCAAATCAACCAGCCTCTCGAATGTCAGTGGGTTTGACTCCACCAGAGTCAAATGAAAAATGTCATTCCAGAACCTGCGAATGGTCTGAGACTGAGAGTGTTCCAGTTCACAGCAAGTGATTTTACAAACTGTTGTGTCTTTCCCCAGCGGCGCATATTGGAGTTGGGATCAGCGGACAGGAGGGCATGCAAGCTGTTTTGTCCAGCGATTACTCACTCGCTCAGTTCCGCTACCTTGAACGGCTGCTTCTGGTTCATGGACGATGGTCTTACTTAAGGATCTGCAAGTTCCTGAGATATTTCCTATACAAGACATTTACGTTTTCCTTTGTCCAAATCTGGTTTGCATTCTTCAGTGGATTTTCTGGTCTGGTAAGAAAACATGTCTTAACGTTGCTGATATGCTTACCTGACGTTCTGAATCAATGGGAAGCATGGGATTTCTGAGTGGGTGCAGTTAGCAGCTCTGTTGAGGGCTTTCTAGGCCAGGACTTACCTGACTTCACACAACCAAAACTCAGCATGTTTATTTGGTATAAAACAAGCCTGATTTGACAATATGAAAAGAATACTTAAGGAGACTATTTCCCTCTTGCAAACTTGACCAGGTGAGATCTGTAAACTGTCTGAGAGGGACCTGGCTCCCTCAGCTCTCCCATGCCAACCAGCTCCCTCCCCAGTTTCCTGAAGTTTTAGTGTGAGCACACTGCTAATATTCCCCAAATTGTGAAAAGCCCATATGTGAAGCTGATGGTTCTTGACCCCACAAACCTTGGTGGTCTTGGAGATGTGGCTAGCCTGGATTTTACATGAGAAAGATTGATCTTGCTCCTCCTATTCTATCTTCAGCCCTTTGACCTCTCCCCTTACAAAACATGAAGGTGTTGCCAACAAGAAAACCAGCTTCTTGGAAACCTTTTAATCACACCACCCACAGTCTAAAGGAAATAATGCTATCGTACACTTTGACAACCTCTCTACTATTGATGAGCTGTTAGCATCATGGAGATTTAACAGCATGGTAAGAGACCCTTCTGCTCATTGTGCTTGCACCAGTCATCAAACATAAAAATTCACAGAATTCCTGTAAGTGCGGACATAGGCCACTTGGCCCATTGAGTTCACACCGATTTTCCAAAGAGTGTTCCATCCAGACCCACCCCCTACTCCTGTAACCTGCATTTCCCATGGCGAATCCACCTAGCCTGCGCATCCCTGGACACTATGGGCAATTTAGCATGGCCAAGCCACCTAACCTGCACAGCTTTGGACTGTGGGAGGGGAAACTAGAGCACCTAGAGGAAACTGATACAAACACAGAGAGAATGTGCAAACTCCAGACAGCCAGTCGCTCAAAGGTGGAATCGAAACTAGGTCCCTGGTGCTGTGAAGCAGCAGTGCTAACCACTGAGCTACTATGCCATCCCATCCTTTCCATTCTCATCCCAGTTTCCAGTACTTGGCTCATGGTCTTGTATACTATGTTGCATCAAGTGCTAATCTAAAGATTTCTTCAGTGTCTTGAAGGTTCTTGCTTTTATGTCCCTTTCAGGCATTGAGTTCCAGATACCCACTACCTTCCAGGTGAAAAACATATTCTTCAAATCTTCCCTAAATCTGCTACTCCTGAACTTACACCTGGGTCTCCTGGCTAATGACCCATCTACTAAGAAAAAACATTTTTCCTTATCTATATCCCTCATAACTTTGCACACCTCAGTCGGGCTCCCCCCTTAGCATTCTCTGCTGTACGAAATATAACCCCAGCCTATCCAGTCTCTCATCGGAGTTGATTAATTGGTTACTGATTAGTTACTCAATTTTCCCAGCTGGTATCAATGGTGAATTCATCATCAGCATGTTGTTTTGCAGTGTAAGTGATTCTAATGATTGAATTGTAACGGACAAGTAGTCAAAGGTGTTAATTCTCAGTCAGAAACTAAAGAAAACAACTCAAATGCAAAATGTATTCTGCCCTGCCCTGTGTTCTATCAAATCTCCAGTTTGCCAATCAATCTAAGTTTACATCGAAATAGGATTGCTTTAACTTGCTTTGTATCAACTTGTTCTTTAACCTGCACAATAACCTTCGGAATTCTGATCTCTGTTTTCTCTAAAGTCTGTCTTTGAGAAGTGGTGCATCTCTTTCTACAAAGTGGCATACAGCTGGCTGCCTGTCCTCCTGTTGGGAGCACTGGATCAGGTAAGGGGCCATCAAGCTTCTGTGTTCATCAGATTCCGCAAGTGAAAATAAACAAGGCGTTCTCCAACAATGCAAGTGATGGTCAGAGCACTGTGAAGAAAATTGTAACACATTGCTAAATTGAGTCAGAAGTCACATGACACCAGGCTATAGATCAACAAGTTTATTTGAAATCACAAGCTTTCAGAGTGCTGCTCCCTTGTCAGGTGAAGTGACACTTCAAATAAAGTGACATAGTGGTTATATCACAGGACTAGTAATCCAGACAGCCAGGTTAATGCTCTGGGAACACGGTTTCAAACCTCACTTTGGATCCAGCAGAATTTACATTTGATTAATTAATAAACCTGGAATTGAAAGCTGGTCTGAATAATGGTGAACCTGAAACCACTGTTTGATGTATAAATCCACCTTGTTCACTGATATCTTTTAGGAAAGAAGATTTCCCATTCTTACTTGGTCTGGCTTACAAGTGACTCCAGACCAATGCAATTGATCTTTAATTGCCCTCTGGAATGATCCAGCAAGCCACTCTTTTCAAGAACAATTAGAAAGTGATGCCCACTTCCCTTGAAAGAATTAAAAGAAATTTGTACCTCAGAGTCATGGAGTCATAGAGATGTACCCTTCAGGTAAATTCCTTCATGCCAGATATCCTAAATTAATGTAATCCCATTTGCCAGCATTTGGCCTATATCCTTGTAAACCCTTTCTATTCATATACCCATCTAGATGCCTTTGAAATGTTGTAATTGTACCATCCTCCACCACTTCCTCTGGCAACTCATTCCATACACACCACCACGCTCTGTGTGAAAAGCTGCCCCATAGGTCTTCTCCATCTCTTTCAACCATCCCATGTTACAGTGGGTTTCATGTTCTTATCAATGGTTAAAGAAGTTCCTCCTAAATTCTTCACTTGATCTTATTGTGGATACATCCTACTCATGGTCCCTTACAATGTAACCAAATTATTTAGTTGTTTATCCTAGCCTTGAAAACATGTAAAATTGAGAATAAAAAAGCCTCTGGTCGTTATCTATCCATATTCTTTAGTTGTTTTTCCATGACATTGCATGATTCATGATGGGGACATTATTTCTTCTGGTTTGTGTAATCAATCACACCTCAAAATAAAAGCTGTAAGGATTCCATCCCGTTTAACTCCATCCCCTGGACAACTTAAAAGAGATTTTCTGCTTTATTGGAATTCGCATGCACGTGGTCAATGGTAGATCCATCTCACACAGTAGTGGATGAGTTTCCAGTGTTAATGTTAAATAATTGGACAGTTGGCATAGTCTGGTGAACACCTTTTACATCTAGTGGCTTGGAAGAGGAAATATAGTTAAAAAGAATCAGGGACAGATGCCAATGCTCAGATGGGCCCATCAACTTCTAAAACACAATGAATGTCAATCAGTGCTCAAAAATCACCAAAATGGAAGGATCTTAGCTAAATATGGCCTGTTGATTTCTATTTGATGTAGATAAATACATCGTTCACATCTAGCACTTTCCTAGTAATACGTACCGCACATCTGATAGTCATGACTGCCGTTTATTCCTTTAAAACATTGATTTTATTTTCTTGCTTATTTCCCCATAAATAATTGAGCAATCGAAAAGAAATTGCTAGGTGTGACCCAATTAGTCAGAGCTGGGTTTTGATTTTCTCTGCTGAAGGTGCAGTGTAACTGTGAAGCAATCATGTTTCTGGCCAAGATAAGCCCTCCCAGATTTAGTTGATTAAACCACACCCACTGTCAAAATAAGCACCCACATTTAAAGGGCCACACCTCTGATTGACAGCATTGTCCAATCAAAGTGTCTACACCATATTTGCCATTGCTATCTTGGAGCTTGCAATCCCAATTGTTAATCACATGACCCCACCCTATGAAGTAAGGTACAACTTGTGTACAAGCCCTAAGTAATGTCATTCCGTTGAATTGGTTGTATTGCCCACATCAAACCATTTGCTCTATAATGATGTTTCAGTTCCCAGACTACTGTTTGAACTCAATGACTCCAGACAACTAAGAAACATTGATATAATATTTTGTATTAAATCAAGTTTTGGTTTATTGGACATCCCAATGCTCTGATCTGATGTTTTCCTATCTTTCTGTGTTTGCAGGATATAAGTGACAAACTAATTACCAAGTGTCCAAAACTCTACAAGATTGGACAATGCAATGAACTCTTCAATTATAGGATCTTTTTAATTACTCTATTTCACGGTCTTCTCAGTTCAGTAGTTATATTTTTTATACCATATGGAGCATTCTTGGATACTACAGGGAAAGATGGCATAGCAGTCTCAGATTACCAGTCTTTATCAACAACTATTGGCACTGCTGTGGTAATTTCTGTTAATATAGAGGTAAGTCCATAATTTAACCTTTGGCCATCACAGGACTACGTAGTAGAGTGTACATTAATGACTATTTATACTAAGAACCCTATTGAGAAAATATATTTTTTTGAAGTTCAAATTTGCTGATCAATTAAGTCAGTGTTTCACTAACTTTGATCTGTGGATCATCTGAGCGAGGTGGTTACAAAATAAAGTGGAAGATGGTAATTGTAATGTCACTGGATTAATAACGTGGAAATCTTGAATTGAAGACTTACCTCAGTAATGGTGAGAATGATACAATCATTAATTGTTGTAAAAGCCCGTCTGGTTCACTTTCAAGGTAGAAAATATCTCATCCTTACTCAGTCTGGACTACTTATGACTCCAAGTTTGCAGCAATTTTAACTGACCTCTGAAATTCCTGAGGAAACCACTCAGATCAAGGCAATTAGGGATGGGCCAATAAAATGCTGACCTTGCCAATGATGCCCACATTGTATCAAAGAATAAGCAAGGGTGCATATAGAGCAGGGCTGGGCTTATGAGTAGGCTATATGGACAATTGGTTAAAGCCCCCTCCGGTGTGATTTGACAAATGTTAAGGGAGTCTGGATCCTTTTACATTCAATCTTAGAGATGCAGAAAATTATGAAGCATGTCTCAATCCATCCTTTAATTGGTCTCCCAGTACTATCCCAGATTATTGCTTTACAAACTGAGCAATGCAAATTATCCTCGTAATTATATGGGTTTTAATGACTCTGTTTGGAAACCATGTTTTTACATCTCTATCCACTTCTCTTGAAAAACAACAAAGCACAGGCTTTGATATTGAATGAATGACCAGTGTCTTGTCAAACATTACAGCAAGGATAGGCGATCTCTCTAGTAAGAAGCAGTTACACCCATTACATTGACATTTGATATGGATCTGGCCAGACCCCTCAAAACATTTCAAGAATGTAGCTGAGACCCTAACTTTGCTAGTTGTTTATACATGTGTAAAGTGGCTATTCCAAGAGAGATAACACTGGTCAAACCACTTAGTTTTAAACAAAACAGACTTTATTTACAAGATTACCGAATGAAACGCAAACAAAAGAAAACATAATACCGAGTAACTTAACCTATCCGAAAACCCAACAGCTCATCCCAACTTACTGATGCTGTTCCCAATAGTTGCAACAACTCCCATAAGTACCCTTTTATGGGAAAATCAAACACAGGTTCTTAACAGGAGAGAAGTCAGAGAGAGATTATCATGGACCTGCTTCTTTGGTCCAGCAGCTTTTACAACACAAGTGCTCAAAACCAAACCAAACCAAGCTAGAGAAAAGCTGAGCTGGGAAAACTGGCCACACCCCTTTCATTGTACAAGTTATTTTTTCAAAAACTTGAAAGCCTTTTACTGAAGCAGTATCTGTAAGGTATAATCAAACTGGGCCTGAAACCCTTCAACTTAGACTTTTTGGCGTCTGTCTTTCATGACCTCTGAAAAAAAACTAAGGACAACATAACCTTGTTAAAGGAAATGCTTCATTACACATTTATAAGTAAGTGCCTGTTTTTTCAAAGTATTACAGACATTATTTATGTGCCCCACTTTTATATTGTAAACGTTATATGATTTAATTTAGTCATGGATCTGTGATTTCTACTCCAGTTGAAAATATCCTTTAGCCAAAAATATTGGTTTAAGTGATTGTACTTGAGTGTGGTTATTTTGCAGATGACACCAAAATTGGAGGTGTAGTGGTCAGTGAAGAAGGTTACCTCAGAATACAACAGGGTCTTGATCAGATGGGCCAATGGGCTGAGGAGTGGCAAATGGAGTTTAATTTTGATAAATGTGAGGTGCTGCATTTTGGAAAGGCAAATCAGAGCAGGACTTATACACTTAATGGGAAGGTCCTGGGGTGTGTTGCCGAACAAAAAGACCTTGGAGTGCAGATTCATAGTTCTTTGAAACTGGAGTCACAGGTAGATAGGATAGTGAATAAGGAAAATGCCCTTATTGGTCAGAACATTGGATATGGGAGTTGGGAAGTCATATTGCAGCTGTACAGGACATTGGTTAGGCTAGTTTTGGAGTATTGCGTGCAGTTCTGGTCTCCCTCCAATCGGAAGGATGTTGTGAAACTTGAAGGGGTTCAGAAAAGATTTACAAGGATGTTGCCAGATTTAGAGGATTTGAGCCAAAGGGAGAGGCTGAATAGACTGGAGATGTTTTCCCGGAGCATCGGAGGCCAAGGGTTGACCTTATAGAGGTTTATAAAATCATGAGGGGCATGGAAAGGGTAAATAGACAAGGTATTTTTCCTGGGGTGGGGGAGTCCAGAACTAGAGGGCATAGGTTTAGGGGGAGAGGGGAAAGATATAAAAGGGACTTAAGGGACAACGTTTTCATGCAGAGGGTGGTGCATGTGTGGAATGAGCTGCCAGAGGAAGTGGTGAAGGCTGATACAATTACATCATTTAAAACGCATTTGGATGGGTATAGGAATAGGAAGGGTTTAGAGGGATATGGGCCAAGTGCTGCCAAATGGGACTCGATTAATTTAGGATCGGCATGGACGAGTTGGAATGAAGGGTCTGTTTCCATGGTGTACATCTCTATGACTTGATTTAAACACTTCTATTGTGGTCCAGTTCAAAGGATTCAGAGGAATTAAAGTATTTTGTTGTAATCTGAAAGTGATGGACATATCCAAGAGTCAACTGCAGCTAGATTGATTAGCATTTAGATATGAAATAATTCTCTTGTATATCTAGAGAGCTTTTTTTTCAAATGTTTAAATGTCTAAATGAAAGCAGTTTCATGAAAAGTAAAGGTAGTTTGACTTCTGTAAATCTCTGAATAATTCAAGGTAATAATTTATTCTCTCAACAGGTTATGTTAGAGATTTCATATTGGACAGTTCCCACTGTTTTGTCTATCATCATCAGTCTTGCACTATACTTTTGCATCACCTTTCTAACCCAAAGCACCTTCTTGACTCAACTAGCACCAGATATGTTCCAGTTCCATGGTAAGAAAGCAACTTAATGTTTAGGTTTGTTGATACTTAACAGCAGATAAGTGAATTATTTTAGCAGTTTAGTCAATGCAAATTTGCAACAGATTGTAAGATTAACTGATAGAATACAAATTTGTACCTCTGTTCCAGGTTTTTCACTGAATTCATTGGGGTTGAAGAGAATATTTTCTTAGCTTTGAGAAATCTTCCAGCATTTGTCACTCTGTAGTGCTTCAAATGACCTTAGAATCGTAGGATTGCTACAGTGTGGGAACAGGCCATTCAGCCCTACAAGTCCAAACCGACCCCCCCAAAGAATAACCCACCCAGACCCATTCCCTTACTACCCTACATTTACCCCCAACTAATGCACCTAACCGACAAATGCCTGAACACTATGGGCAATTTTTACCAGTGGCCAATTCACCTAACCTTCACATCTCTGGAATGATATTTCTGTGGTTTCAAGCAATCCCTAACTGCATCTTGCGTCTTTCTTACATGTTTATCCTCTCTGGCCTTTTATTGTGTTATGGACTAAGCCAGACCACTCGGAACATTCTTAAGCAGGCAACCCCGGCCCATAACTTTGCAATTTGTTTCGGTAAGTGTACAGTGAAAATTATCCGGAGTGAGGTAGCTAGGTTGACTGACTACTAGATTTTAAAGCAGCCAAAAATGTATTCACAAATTTACACAATGAAACACAAAGAACAGAATAAGGAACCCCCCACAGAACTCAGTCTATCCAAACAATGGTGTTCCAAATATACACAACAGTTCCAATAAGCAAACTCCTTTAAAAGCCAGTATAAATGGAACACGTGCTTACAGGTTGAATTGAAAAGCAGAAAGAGAGAGAGAGAGAGTTTCCACATAGCTCCCTGTTGAACTCCCAACCAGTTCAGGATTGAACTAAACTGCTCAGCTAGAGAGCTGACCACTCCCTTTCATTATACAGGTCACTTCTAAAACATGACCACTTTGGCCTGAAGTCTCACCTGTTTAAATATAAACAAAAGGTCTCTCAAAATCCTTTTCATCTCTGTACCAAACCAGACTGTTCAGAGCCTGACCTGTTCAGACCCCCTCTGAAAAAAATCAAGGATAGAGTCTCCTTGAGTCAAGGGACAGCTTTTAGAAAAAAAGGGACTAGCTTTGTGACAATTGATCATTTTAATTTGCACTAAAATGTTAAGAACATTTAAAGGAAATCACAAGAATAAAAGCAAAATATTGTGGCTGCTGGATATCTGAAATTATAACAGAATGCTGGAAAAACTCAGCAGATCTGGCGGTATCCACAGCAAGAGAAATAACATTAATGTTTTGGGTCGAAATACTTTTTTCAGAACTGAGTCTTTGCTCTTGTAACATTAACTCTGTCTCACTCTCCATAAATGCTGAGTACTTCCAGCATTCTCTGTTTTTAGATTAGATTCCCTACAATATGGAATAGGCCATTTGGCCCAACAAGTCCACACTGACCCTGCAAAGATTAACCCACCCAAACCCATTCCCCTACCCTATATTTACCCCTCTCTAATGCACCTAATACTATGGACAACTTAGCATGGCCAATTCACCTGACCTGCACTTCTTTGGATTGTGGGAGGAAACCCACTTAGACACGGGGAGAATGTGGAAACTCCACACAGACAATCACCTGAGGCTGAAATCGAACCCTGGTCCCTGGAGCTGTGAAGCAACAACGCTAACCACTGAGCCACCGTGCTACCCTTTATTTAAGTGGATCACATACTTTGTTCATCCTCCTGACTTTTAAATTTATATTTGATCGAACAATGAACGCTGATATGATTGGAATGATGGGGGTCAGAGATTTATTGAGTCACAGTGTGAAGCAGCTGGATTAAAGTTCTCAGCAGTCATATCCTTTTCAGTTGGATATAAATTTTCAAAAAAACCTTGCTCTCAGTGATTCTGAGAATAAACAGAGTTATTTAAACAGTGAAGCCTGAGGTGTGATTCCAGGTCAATCCTTAAATAGTAAAGTTCAGCTGGTTTTGTGCACATGGATCTTTGCTTCTGAGAGCCTGATCCTCAGTCACCCCTGGCTGAGGGGTCAAGAGCAGACATCGTTTGAACATTGTGCTCTTTTTATGGTACACCAGTGTTCCAGTGCCTCCAGTCTGGAAGGAGCCAGCGCCAACTCAACTCCAACTAACAGCCTATTAAATGCTTCAAAGAGCAAGTTAATGAGTTGTGGAGAGACAAAGGTGATTTTGAAATCACAGATAATCAGAAAAAGCATACATCTGCTGGAGGGCAATGCTTGGAACCAATGAATCTTTGGTGAAATCTGAGTTGTGTGGCATCTTTTTTTTTTGGAGGGATTTTCTACATGAGGCCTAGTGGATTGTCTTACTGTCTCTTGTCAAACTGGCCACATTAATTACCCACTGCACCTCTATGGCATCTCTCATGCCTGATTTCCACTCCTTTTGATCACGGTCAGTGGATATCATGGATTGACTTGCATCCCTTGTGCCTATACCATCTTTAAAAATCCATTATGCACTCCGACAAGCACTGTCAGGTCAGAGCTGCCCTGCACAGTTCCTCACATTGGCCTTGGATAGGGGAGACAGGGGGTATCAACACCTAGCTTTGTGGGCAGGGACCTGGGGGTCCTGCTGGGTGGGGTGATGCCAGCCTGGCCTGAGGAAGCCATGCAGTTCACTGCAATGTTAACCATCTGGAGGAATGCCCAGCACACTAGCAAGAAGATCACTGTCCTTCTCCACTCTGCCAAGGACTAAATGACCATCTCCTCACCAAAAGCTAACAGTCACTTTGTCTCTGGTATTGCATCACCTCCCACCATGGTTCATGATCTACCATATTCATTATTGATCATAATAATTTTCCCTAACCCTCGATACCACTAAGCATGCATGCCCTCTGCACTACCTATTCACTCGCTTGGGAAATCTCTACACCAGCACCAACAATAATAACTACCATCCACTTTCATCTCCCTTATTACCTGTTTTTCCCTCTCTCTGTCTCACATTCCATGAGGAAAAGAGCCTACAATAGGGCAGAAAGAGTCAAGACAGATAGTGGACTGCCCAATATTTGGCTCTGCACTCCTTCTAAGTGGAGGGTACTGACTCTGACCACCCTGTACAGGGTCTGGATTGGTATCAGTGGGTGCCCTTGACTTAACATGTTGGGAATCTCTGAGTGAAAGCTATCTCCTTTGACCTGACTGAGGCCTGCTGATAACAATGACATGCTTCCTGCCTTTGTGTTTGCTCCAAGAGGCATGATAATGTGACCATAGTGTCTCTGTCTAAGGGGGTAAGATGCAAAAACGCAAGACAAGGTAATGCACAGCAGGGAAACTGTGAGCAACAAAGTAAGCTCAGAATGCCTGAGAGCAAGTGACGACCCTGGAGATGCAGTCTGGTTCAGTCCATGAGTTGAATACATGCCCCTGAGCACTCAGGGTCCTTGCTGCAACATTACAATGATAGCTGCCAGTTCAACCCAAGATGCAACATTAAAATACAGAAGCATCCTGTAATCCCAATCATGATCAGGATCCTAATGTATCTGACTCAACCTCAGAGTTTTCTGTAATTCATGCGTGCACAGTGTGTTTTTTGTGTGTGTGTGATATTTGTCGTCTGCGTTTGTGTGAACATTACTTACTTGTCCGTCAGTCCTGTCACAGAGCAGGCATGCAGTAAGTACTTGCCATCAGGTTTGTTGGAGCTGGGAGAAAACTATTCGGGAACAAAGAGGAAGAGATAACTAGATTTTTGAAGAGTAAAGGAGTTAAGGATTATGGTGAGAGGGTGGGTAAGTGAAGATGAGTTCTGAGTGAAAAGATCAGCCACGATCTTATTGAATGGCGGAGCAGGCTCAAGGGACCAGATGCCCTACTCCTGCTCCTATTTCTTATAAGACCATAAGACATAGGAGCACAACTTAAGCCATTCAGTCCATTGAGTCTGCTCCGCCATTCAATCATGGCTGATAAGTTTGTCGATCCCATTTTCCCGCTTTCTCCCCCTAACCCTTGATCCCCTTGACAATGAAGACCTATCTATCTCTGTCTTCAATATGCTCAATGAAATGCTCAATTCCGAGAAGCAAGGTTTCCCCAGTTCTGTTGGGAGCACTGCTATATGACCGCCAGAAAGATAATAGATTCCTGAAGGAAAATTCAGTCCCATATCCCCTTACCTTTTCATTCTCCTCATGGGGAATGATGAGATTTAGAACAAAGAACAAAGAAAATTTACACTCCTGGAACAGGCCCTTCGGCCCGCCAAGCCTGAGCCAACCCAAATCCACTGTCAAAACTTATCACCCAATTCCTGAGGATCTGTATCCCTCTGCTCCCCACCTACTCATGCATCTACCGTGCACATTAAATTAATCTACCGTGCCTGCCTCTACTACCTCTGCTGGCAATGCGTTCCAGGCACCTCACCTACCACCCTCTGTGTAAAGTACTTTACACGTGTATCCCACTTAAACTTTTCATCTCTCACCTTGAAAGTGTGACCTTTCATTATTGAATCCCTCATCCTGGGAAAAAGCTTATCTCTATCCACCCTGTCTATACCCTTCATGATTTTGTAGACCTCAATCAGGTCCCTCCACAATCTCCTTTTTTCTAATACAAACAATAATAACCTACTCACCCTCTCTTCATAGCTAGCACCTTCAGGCAACATCCTTGTAAACCTTCTCTGCACCCTCTCCAAAGCGTCTACATCCTTTTGGTATTGTGGCGACCAGAACTGTACATAGTATTCTAAATGCAGCCAAACCAAAGTCTTGCACAATTTTAGATTTATTACCGATCCCCATTTCAATTCGGAGTTAATGGCAAATCTTCTCTCTTGAGCCACAGTGACTCATAGAAAAGGAATTCCCTGACTTTAACCCAGCAATGATGTAAAGAACATTAAACATGCACCAAAGGTGGAATGTTTGACAACTTGACAGTGACATGATGCTCCAGTGCAGCTACGTTTGTTGTCCTTGCAGGCAGAGGAGGCAGCGGGGAGGAAGGTAGCAGCAAAGGAGCCCTGGTTCAGTTGGTAGAGTGCACACTGTGTGTAGTAAAGGCTACTAACCCAAAGGGGCTGGTAATGGGAAGAGCTGGTCAAACAAGCCGTCTGCTTAGTTAAATTTGTGTACGGTAATTCCATTGAGACAATTCAGAGCTTCCACAATAATCTGCAAATATGGTTAGTGTCAGGATTTTGAGTGCTTATTATTTTTGCTTTTTACTTTACAGGAGCAGCATTAAATATTTTTAAACAGCCTTATGTCTGGCTCACCATCCTACTGACTATTGCTGTAAATTTTATCCCTTCCATTACAATACGATTAATTTGGCGAGTCTTCCACTCCAAAACTGCAGGAAGAGTAAGTACTGTTGCTTTGAAATGTTCAGTGCATCTACTATTTCTAAAGTGATGGTGATAAAGGCAAGATATTGCTGATGCTGGAAATCTGAAACAAACACAGAGCATGTTGGCAAAACTCAACAGGTCATAGAGTCATTGAGATGTACAGCATGGAAACAGACCCTTTCATCCAACCTGTCCATGCCGACCAGATAGCCCAACCCAATCTAGTCCCACCTGCAAGTACTCGGCCCATGTCCCTCGAAACTCTTGCTATTCATATACCCATCCAAATGCCTTTTAAATGTTGTAATTGTACCAGCCTCCACCACTTGCTCTAGCAGCTCGTTCCACACATGTAACACCCGTTTGGTCTCTTTATATCTTTCCAGTCTCACCTTAAACCTATACCCTCTAGTTCTGGACTCCCTCACCCAGAGAAGAGACTTTGTCTATTTACCCTATCCATGCCCCTCATGATGTCATAAACCACTATAAGGTCATCCCTCAGCCTCCGACGCTCCAGGGAAAACAGCCCCAGCATATTCAACCTCTCCCTGTAGCTCAAATCCTCCAACCCTGGCAACATCCTTGTAAATCTTTTCTGAACCTTTTCAAGTTTCACAACATCCTTTCGATAGGAAGGAGACCAGAATTGCATGCAGTATTCCAACAGTGGCCTAACCAATGTCTTGTACAGCCACAACATGACCTCCCAACTCCTGTACTCAATACTCTGACCAATAAAGGAAAGCATACCAGACGCCTTCTTCACTATCCTATCTCCCTGTGACTCTACTTTCAAGGAGCTATGAACCTGCACTCCAACGTCTCTTTGTTCAGCAACACTCCCTAGGACCTTACCATTAAGTGTATAAGTCCTGCGAAGATTTGCTTTCCCAAAATGTAGCACCTCGCATTTATCTGAATTAAACTCCATCTGCCACTCCTCGGACCATTGGCCCATTTGATCAAGATCCTGTTGTACTCTGAGGTAACTTCCTTCGCTATCCAGTACACCTCCAATTTTGGTGTCATCTGCAAACTCACTAACTATAGCTCTTATGTTCACATCTAAATCATTTATATAACTGATGAAAAGTAGTGGACTCAGCACCGATCCTTGTGGCATTCCACTGGTCACAGGCCTCCAGTCTGAAAAATAACCCTCCACCACCACCCTCTGTCTTCTTCCTTCGAGCCAGTTCTGTATCCAAATGGCTAGTTCTCCCTGCATTCCTTGAGATCTAGCCTTGCTAACCAGTCTTTCATGGAACCTTGTTGAACGCCTTACTGAAGTCCTTATAGATCATGTCCACTCATCTGCACTCGTCAATCCTTCAAAAAGGATTTTGTTACTTCTTCAAAAAACTTAATCAAGTTTGTGAGACATGATTTCCCATGTACAAAGCCATGTTGACATCCCTAATCAGTGTTTGTCTTTGCAAATACATCTAAATCCTGTCCCCTAGAATTCCCTCCAACAACTTGCCCACCACCAACGTCAGGCTCACTGGTCTATAGTACCCTGGCATTTCCATAGCACCTTTCTTAAGTAGTGGTACCACATTAGCCAACCTCCAGTCTTCTGGCACCTAACCTGTCGCCAGCATCACTTCCCTAGCTTCCACAGAGTTCTCAGGTACACCTGATCAGGTCCTGGGGATTTATCCACTTTTATGTGTTTCAAGACATCCAGCACCTCCTCCTCTGTAATATGGACATTTGTCAAGATGTCACCATCTATTTCCCTACAGTTTATATAATCCATATCCTTTTCCACAGTAAATACTGATGCAAAATACTCGTTTAGTATCTACACCACCTCCTGTACCTCCACACAAAGGCTGCCTTGCTGATCTTTGAGGGGTCCTATCTCTCCCTAGTTACCCTTTTGTCCTTAATATATTTGTAAAAACCCTTTGGATTCTCCTTAACTCGATTTGCCAAAACTATTTCATATCCCCTTTTTGCCTTCTTGATTTCCCTCTTAAGTGTACTCCTACTGCCTTTATACTCTTCTAAGGATTCATTCGATCTATTTTGTCTATATCTGAGATATGCTTCCTTTTTCTTAACCAAACCCTCAATTTATTTAGTCATCCACCATTCCCAACACCTACCAGCCTTCCCTTTCACCCTGACAGAAATATACTATCCCTGGAGTCTCATTATCCCATTTCTGAAGGCTTCCCATTTTCCAGCCATCCCTTTACCTGCAAACCTCTGCCCCCAATCAGCTTTTGAAAGTTCTTGCCTAATACCATC
Source organism: Chiloscyllium plagiosum (assembly GCF_037043375.1). NCBI lineage: Eukaryota > Metazoa > Chordata > Chondrichthyes > Orectolobiformes > Hemiscylliidae > Chiloscyllium > Chiloscyllium plagiosum. Next base: position 23,216,812 of record NW_028270166.1, read on the forward strand.
AAATTAACCTTCCTCCAATTTAGAACTTCAACTTTTAGATTTGGTCTATCCTTTTCCATCACTATTTTAAAACTAATAGAATTATGGTCGCTGGCCCTAAAGTGCTCTCCCACTGATACCTCAGACACCTGCCCTGCCTTATTTCCCAAGATTAGGTTAAGTTTTGCATCTGATATTGGTAGGTACAACTAGATATTGAACCAGAAAATTTTCTTGTACACACCAGTTCTAAAGAGGGACCATTCAAAACTGTGTATTTACAGTATCAGTCTCTCCACAGATGCTGCCAGACCTGGTATTGAGACTAGCTCAACTGCAATGAGGGGTACATTGGGTCAATTGTGTTAGGGGACTCGAATCTGAGGCACAGATAGACATTTCTGTGGACAGCAGTGAAAAATCAGAATGGTGTGTTGCCAGGATCAGTGATGTCTCAGAGAGGGTGCAGAATGTTCTCAAGGACCAGCAGGTCCTCTCCATCTAAATCCTTAACACTTTGGCAGTCCCAGTCTATGTTTTGAAAGTTGAAATCCCCTACCATATTCTTACAGATAACTGAGATCTCCTTGCGCATTTGTTTCTCACTTTCCTGCTGACTATTAGGGGATCTATAATACAATCCCAATAAAGTGATCATCCCTTTCTTATTTCTCAGTTCAACTATTCCTCACTATCTCCCTGGGTTCTACCCCCTCCCCCCCCCACCTTAATTGTTTAAATCCTCCTGAGCAGCTCTAGCAAATCTCCCTGCCATTATTTTAGTCCCCTTCCAATTCAGGTACAATCCATCTTTCTCGTACAGGTCACTTCTACCCCAGAAGAGATTCCAATGATCCAAAAATGTAAATCCTTCTCCCATACACCAGCTCTTCAGCCATGCATTCATCAGCTCTATCCTCCTATTCTTACCCTCACAAGCTTGCAGCACCGGGAGTAATCCAGATATTACTACCCTTGAGGACCTCCTTTTTAAATTCCTGCCTAAATCTCTATATTCTTTCTTCAGAATCTCATCCTTTTCACTTCGTATGTCATTGATTCCAATGTGTACAATAACCTCCTGCTGGTCCCTCTCCCTCTTGAGAACATTCTGCACCCACTCTGATCCTGGCACCAACGAGCAACACATCATTATGATTTTTTTTGCTGCTGGCCACAAAAACGTCTGTCTGTGCCTCGGGCTAGAGAGTCCCCTAACACAACTGATCTCTTGGAACCCAAGTACCCCTTGTTGCATTTGAGCCAGTCTTGATACAAGGTCTGGCAACACCTGTGGAGAGAGAAACAGAGTTAATGTTTTAAGTGGTCCCTCTTTAGAACTGATGATGGTAACTGAAATAACTGCATAGAGGCTGGTATCCCGTCACCAAGTCACCCTTTATTTACTTGTGCACAGTACATTGGCTGTGGTCAGTCAGCTCAGAGTCAGTCTCCTGAACTGGGGAGATTCTAAATCCCATGTTTATATGGGTCAGCTTCCTAATTGACCAGGGTAAGAACCCCAATCAAGGATCTCATAGTCAACAAGATCTACCTGGTTCCAATCACTACAGTAATGCTTCTTTTAATTACAATTAGATATTTTCATATTATGAATGTGGACAATTGAAGCTCATTCCTACTGTTTCTTCCCTCCTCACAATAAAATATAGCTAAACTATTTGTCTCAAGGCAGCAACTGAAGCTAAGACTCTTCTGAGCAGTAGTTCGAAGGTGAATGCGGAACATTGTTTCCATACATCTCCTGGCTGCTTTAGGACAGTCAGCTCTGATAATGGGTGGGGGAAACCATTCAAAAGTAGCATAGATTCAGAGCTCAGTTCCAAATGTTAATGATGGAAACAACAGTAAGCAGGTTGCTGTGGATGTTAGAAATCTGAACTAGATACAGAAAATTGTGCGAATACTCTGCTGGCTTGGCAGCATCCATGAAGGGAAAACCAAGCCAGGCGTAATTTTCGTTGAACTGGTGGTGGGAAGTGTTGTCAGCCAGAGAGTCTAAGGCAATAAAAACAGAAAATGCTGGAGGAACTTAGCAGTTCTGGTTCCATCTGTGGAGAGATAAATAAAGTTCATGCTCTGAGCCCAGCATGATTTTTCTATGGAAGACAGTGGAGGGAAATCTCAGGATACTCCCCCAAATTCACAATACGTTAGTAATGCCATTGCTGTCTGCCCTGCCTGGAAGCCTGGTGGGTGTCAGGGTGTGAGAGGGTCTGAGGGGAGGTGAGGGGATGATGGAGGACGAGTTGTGGAGGGTCTGGCAAAGTGCTAAAATCTGGGCATGCTCGGAGAATGGAAATGGGGGCCTGGTTCTGTTGACTGTAGGGGCAATTGAGGGATGGTAGTTGGAGGTGGTGGGTGGGGGGGGGGGGGGGGTGCAGGGGAAGGTAGCAGCTGCTAAGTCGCAGTGTGTAATCCGTCAGACACTTGGATCCAGGGGGGTATCTGTGAAAGCACTTTCTTCCTGAATCTCTTTGAGAAGGTTTTCCCACAGTCACAGTCATAGAGTCGTAGAATTGTACAGCACAGAAACACATCCTTCGGTCCAACTCGTCCATGCCGACCAGATATTCTAAACTGATCTAGTCCATTTTGCCTGCATTTAGCCCATATCCCTCTAAACCCTTCCTATTCATATACCCATCCAGATGCCTTTTAAATGTTATAATTGCACCTACCTTCACCACATCCTCTGGCCTCTTGTTCCATACATGCACCACACTCTGCGTGAGGTTCCCTTCAGGTCCCTTTTAAATCTTTCCCTTCTCACCTTAAACCTACTGCCCTCTAGTTTTGGACTCCTGTAAACTGGGAAAAAGACCTTGACTATTTACCCTATCCATGCTCTTCATGACTTAATTAACCTTGATGAGTGATTAAAAGTTACTTTACAAAAAGGATTGCTTTTAGTTTAGGTGCTTCCTGATGAACAATACATTGTAGAGGGAGCTATCCCACTGAGAATCGTTGTTGGGTTCTGAGACAAGAAACTGGGGAACTAGCTCTGAATTCTTTGGCACATATCCATTGATACCCCTACTCTCTGATTACACTCCTAAATGAGCAGGCTCTCACTTAGGAAAAACCAAAATTTAAATCTGATACCAGCTATACAAGACCCGCCCACCAAAGGAAATGCTGTCAAGTCCTTTTATCACATTAAATACCTCCTCCAAATTCTATACCAAGGAAGCATAAACCACGTTTACAGAGCCTGTCCTTGTAATGTAGCCTATTAATCCCTAGTATCATTCGGAAGAATCAGGGCTTCAACCTCTCTAAGGTCAATAGATTCTTCTGGAAGTGGGATGCCCAGAATTGAATGGTGTATTCCAGTGGGGTCTGATCAAGGCTGCATCCAAGGTCTGGGACTATGCTGCGAAGAGGAGCTTTCTATCAGAACCCCTTCTGAATGGCATTAGTTACGTCTGAAATGGAAGCTTTGAGAATAACGATGAATAAACATGCAGACATTAATTATTGATCTATTGCAACAAATCTATCTTTTATTAAAACAAAAATGATTTTCTGAGAGATTCTATGTTACTTCATGGTAACTTCGTTGAGAGGATTTCCAGTAAAAGATAATCCCAGAATGAATAGCAAGAAGCCTTTGGAACCTGATCATTAAGTTAGTTGACAAGAGTCATAGCTTAATCTTATGAAAGAAAACCTGGCAGGCCAACTCGACAGGCTTTATAACAGTTTAACTGTGATACTGTTATATTGTTCCATTATAGTTGTTATTATTATATCGTTACATGATATTACATTATTATATTGGCCCAAATCCTCCATTCTCTAGATTGTCAGAGACCAGACAGCATTCCCAATACACTGACTATGGGAATTGCCCGGAACATTTGAGCTTCTGTTGGGTAGCTTCCCAGTTTCCTGGGACCCTGTGAAAATGTCTCTGACTCTGAAGTTGGAGAGCTCAAACTTATTTACCTAAAGAGTTACGTAGGAACTGTTAAAGACAAACTCCTGGGTCCCAAGCAAATGACATCCTTTCCACCCTGCGACACTCGTAATCCCTCCAACACTCCCCACAACCCTACCTGACTAGACCCTACACCCCTGACTCAACCCCATCAAACCCCCCACCATACCTCATGACTTAATCCACCTATTTAGCTGCCAGAGTCAAAACGTGTGGTGCTGGAAAAGCACAGCACATCAGGCAGCATCCGAGGAGCAGGAAAGTTGACGTTTCAGACATAAGCTCTTCATCAGGAATAGGGAGGAGGAGTGCCACGGGAGCTCAGAGATAAAAAGGAGGGGGGTGGGGCTGCGAGAGTAGCTAGGAAGGTGATAGGTGGATGCAGATGGGGGTGATGATGATAGGGTGGAGCAGAGAGGTGGAAAAGAAGATGGGCAGGTGGGACAGTTCAAGAACGTGGTGCCAAGTTGGATCTGGAATAATGTGGGAGTAGGGGAGATGAGGAAACTGGTGAAATCGATGTTGGTGCTGTATGGTTGGAAGGTCCCAAGGTGGAAGATGAGGTGTTCTTTCTCCAGGCGTTGGGTGGCTAGGATATGGCAGTGGAAGCGGCCCACGACTTGCATGTCCTTAGCAGAGTGGGAGAGGATGTTGAAGTGGTTGACCACAGGGTGGTGGGGTTGCTTGGTGCGTATCCCAGAGATGTTTTCTGAAACGTTCCGTAAGTTGGCGTCCTGTCTCCCCGATGTAGAGGACACCACTGCAATGGACAAAGTAAATGAGGTGTTTGGATGTACAGGAACATCTCTGCTAGATGTGAGGGGGGAGGTGTGGGTGCAGGTTTTACACCTCTAGTGGTGGCAAGGGAAAGTGCCAGGAGTGGAGGGTGGATTGGTGGGGGGCGTGGACCTAATGAAGGAGTCGCGGGGGAATGGTCTCTGAGGAGTGCGGATAAGGGTGGGGAGGGAAATATACCTCTGGTGGTGGGGTCTGATTGTAGGTAGCAGTAATGGTGGGGGATGATGTGTTGTATCTGGAGACTGGTGGACTGGAAGGTGAGAACAAAGGGGGTTCTATCCTTGCTGCGATTGGAGGGGTGGGGTTCAAGGGCAGAGGTGCAGGAAGTGGGGGAGATGCGCCACCCTAACCCTTACCCATTTCCCTCACCCTCTTTATGCGCTTACTCATTTACCTCTCCCAGTCTACTCCATTTTCTACCTATACATTCATCCATCCATTTATTCACCTATTTGCTAAATCGTTCATTCACTAAAGCATCGAGAAACTTTGGGACCTTTAATTATTTCTCAGAATAGAGCAACAAGTGTTGTAAGGTGGTCTGGCATCTGGACCCAATCTCTTTGGTACTACCTTCGAGGTATGCTTCCCTGAGGGATCTTCCATCAGAGGTTCAGAATGCAATAGAGGGGGTAGCTTTTTGTCTGGCCAACATTGGAAACAGAGATTCCTAAGATGATCAGATGATTTGAACCATTATTCATGAAGAAATAGGTACTGATTGTCATGGGAACATACATTCATGTCATTTCCACTGCTGCACTGCAGTTACGTGCTGAGCAACAATGTGCTGGTCCACTAGTCACAGAGAGCTGTTGGTAAAACATTGCATGAAGCTCCAGAGCCAAAAGACATTGAACACTGATCCACATCCTCTAGTTACTGTTAACGTGGTGAAGTTGAAAATTACCCCCAGTGTCTTAAAGCCACAGGCTAACAATGGATGTCAATACTTCACCGAGGATTCCGACTGTAAGTGAACTATCACGGTTGAGAGAGGACCCCATTGAATTAACTTTTTTGATGAAGGATCTAAGTGGGTACATGTGAAGGAGAACAAGATCTTTCCATAATGTGTTCACATATTTTTCATAATTTTCAGGCTACTTACGAAAATCTAAACAAAAGTCAGCAAACATCAAATAACAAGGCCACTCACTTCAGAAGAGGTTCGACACAACGGCGCTCCGCCTATGCCTTTTCACAGGACAAAGGCTACGCTGACCTCATCACCTCAGGGGCAAGCATCCGAAAGAAGAGACCTGCTTCAGGTACAAACACAATAACAAACACCTTCTCCCAAAGTATGCCTGAAGGAGAAACAGATGTGGTGCAGGAAAGATTCTGAAGTCATGCATTCACTAAGACGTTGGAAAACGTTCTGATACTGTTTCGAGGACCATTGTGGTAAATATTGAAAAGGCTAGGATTCTGACTGACTGAAGACTGTGCTAGGCCACAATAAGAGTCAGTTTAGTTGCTGCAACTTGAATGAAACAGAGTGCCTTTCCTCCTGACCTGTTAGTGCCTATATATAATGTATTGTTATTTCCGTCTATTTAAATCTAGTTATGTGATTTTCTTTGACTGTTAATTTTTAGAATTTGTTCTGTGGTGCAAGGGAATCTTTGATTGGATTTCTTAGTTTTGGTGTCTGAAAGCCAAAGCCCATTCAGGTTTCCAAACTTAAAGAAATTCAATTTGTATAACTAGACCACTACAAAGAAACATTGTGATTATGCTTTCCTGTTGCCCTAGCAGTGATCACACACATGGTAAATACTTGATATATAACCTAAACTAAAGCATCTATGATTAAGAGAGAAATTTTAACTTAATTCACTGGGTTAGGTGGGGTTCTGGCTTTTATACCCAGTATAACATTGCACTTCACCATCTTCAACAGGGAATAAAATTGGTGGGTATAAAGCCAATGGTTAAGTTAGAAATACTTGTAAATATTTAGTTCTCATTAAGGATTAACCTTCACCAGATCATCATAACTCATATAACAGAACAAACATAATGTTGTTAGACAACTAAATGTCAGGTATAGATCTATTCTTCACTAGCAGAGTAATGTCCAATAGAAATCTCTGACTAAGCACACGTCACCATGGTGACAACAATTAAGCAATATGACATTCAATACAAAGACGTATTGAATATTCATTCAACTTAAATCTACCAACTCACTGAGAAATTCTGTCTTTCAGCAAAGTTTGGAATTCTGATGTTAATTGAACAGACACATCAGATTTTAGTATCCTAAGTTTTTGACCAGCTGCACTGAATGTTATTTGGACTTCATCAGAGAGATTGCTGGGAATGTTAATGTCCACAGCAAGACATGCCAGGCCTGTCCATGCTCTGGTTTGCCGCATTCACTTGCTGGCCTGGAGCAGTTATTTCGATCGGTCGAGCTGATCTCAATGTCAACTCCCCTCTCTGTTTGATATTTTTGGTGTTTCCATGGTGTTATAGTTCCATGGTTTCATTTGACTCCATTTTAGCAGGCAGCCAGTAACTGAGGAAGTAAATGACACATCCTATGCTGTTCACACCTTTTCACAAACAAAGGTACAAACATGTTCAAATGCACATGCAGTTACTGTGTGGACATGAATATTGAGATATCATGCTTAGTAACAGTGTATGTTACCTACTTTTGTTAATTAAACATTTACTTTTTCCTATCTGGATTCTTGATTCGCCACACATGGCTAGTGACAAACATTTTGGACAACATTTCACTAAAAACAAAAATATTTAATGCAATAGCTCCAATGCCTAAACCAAAAATGTTTAGATAAATGCTTTCTACTTAATGTTCCAAGCATTACCAGGCAATCACTTCATGTAATGTCTTAAGTTTAATCAGATGTAAATGTGTATTAAGTTGCCAGAAATCAGAGATTCATTCTCTCCCAGTGTCTCTCTAATCATTTGATTGTTAATAGTATGCATTTCATTCAAATTGACTCAATATTTGTAACAAAAATTGATGTTCAGGATTGCTGTTTGCACATGCATGCCAGCTTTATATCCGAAGTTCAAGTAACCCAAATTGGACCACTTATTGTCACTTCAAGACTTAAGTTCATTTCAACACTATTGGTATGGTATTCATTTTAGTAGCATGCCATTCATTTTGTCAATTATTATTATTAAAATGATCTCTTAAAATTTCCAAAATATAGTATTCCCTGAAGCAACCACATATTAAATAATGAGTCGAAGCTCAAACATGGACTCTCGGTGATTTATATGCCTCAAGCACCATCCATTAGAAAACTTCAATAATGGATTTGCATGAATGTAAATCCAAATCAATTTTTTTTATTATTATTGAACCTAAGGTTAAAAAAAAACAAAAGCATGATATGCCATGGATAGCTTTGTAATGTTCCCAGCGCTTCATTGTTCTGCAGCCTGGATGAACTTTGTGTTCCAAAGATAATCATAGAGCATGCAGTCAGCCTTAAATGGTGCTACCTTATAGGTACTGTAAATGAAAATGATCTCTCTCTCCCATTTGAGTAGAGCAAGTATAGGAATGAACTCTTCCCTAATTCCAAGAACCCAAGAGCCTCTCCATAATCTGGTCATTATAGGACTCAATTATTTGACCAAGTTAAACATTCTTATCCTCAAGTACAAAACATTGGATTTGTTTCAGAATTCACCAAACTCATATCTGGTCACAAGCTGAACTTGTTTCTGAAATCAATTTGACCTTCATCTCCAGCACCCCCCATCCCTGACATGGTCAGAGCTAGTATCTGCAGATAGGAGTATGGGTTGGGAGATGCTTTATTATTGACCTTTATGTGGTATATTATTTTAAATGAAAAGAAATCTGAACGCTCCATATTATTTTTAAATAATGCCATTAGAGTTCATTACACAGAGACTATATTTACCTATAATGTATTTTTGATATTTTTATATTCAAACTGTTTATTCATAAAACGATTTTACTGTAAATGTGCAATGAATAAATAGGCTACAGCAACTGTTAACAAATCCATATGAGACATAGATTGAAAATATTTGGATGAACCGTGTATTTTATCTGAAAGAAGATATTATCACTGTGAAAAGTCCTTGACAAATGTGCTGTTACATTAGTAGAAATTGTGAGCAGCACTGTTCTTATGCAAACACTTGATGCAATTTTACCAAATTTTTCTGTAATGTATTTCCTCACAAACGGCAATCTGTTTAAGAACAGTGCTGACTGTAATTTGCACTCTCATATCTATGTATATGAAAACAAATTGTAATGAGACATTACACTGTGAAATTGCTCACTTCATTTGGGTAAATAGTGTTCTGTTAAATAAATGACTGAGATTATAAAACCATTTTATGCTGTTGTCTACCAATCAATCTTTAAGACAAAATCTTCAGGGTGCAAGTTCTTTTTAAACCATGTCAGGAATGTCCACATTCTTGTCCTCATAGACAATAGCATAATACAAAGCCTTAGGCCATATTCAAAGTTGCAATCAATGATCCCATTAATTTGTTTCTTTCCCAGTCTGCTGATCACATCACATCTTGATCTTCTGATCTCGGGTTTTTCTCTCCAATAAGGCAACAACACTTAATATAGCATTATGCAACTTCGTGCTCCAGAAAATTCAAACAAGGTCAAGTCAGCAAATAAGAAAAATGAGAACAAACAAGATTGTTTTGATTAGGCTTTGAGGTTTGGATTACTAGGCTTGAAGCCACTTGTGGCCAAAGAGCCTCAGGCCAAGCCCCAGGCCTAGACTCATCCTCATCAATATGATGGCCAGGGGAGGAGAAATAAATGGAAACCTCCAGTTCACTATTCACAGATACTGTGGGTGTTGTGGAAATATTCATTAACCAGCAGTTTGGGGCTTTAAAGGTTATTTGTTCATGCAGTATTCCTGGAAACACCTGAATGCCACATCATTCACACATTATACACTCAAAAAAGATACAATTGAAGACGATACATGTGTTAAATCAAAAGAATAATTAGCAGTTCTCAAGCTTGGCTTGCTGTCGGTACCAATCATTATGGGTAGAGAAAGGAGTAAATTTCCAATTGTGGATTGTAATTCAGATGGATTTAAATTGCTGAAGTCAGATATTAGACTATTGTAGGATTTCTTTGCAGAGGTAAATGTTCACATTTTGTGAAGCTGAGCATTTGTGATTTTTGTATCAGAAGGTCACATTTCTTTGCAGATGGACTTGGAGTTTTGGAACCAGGCAGGGATGCTTTTTAAAAACTTTGTTAGCTCGCAATTCTCAAAACTAAAGATAACACTGCTTTTTCAGCATGCACTGTTTTCCAGTGTCTCCTGAAGATTCCCCAGGTCTTTTCCTGGATCTTACAATAATTAAGGATTTCAGTATTAGAGACCAGTTTTCATCACATGATCAACGTGCATTGTCCATCCAGAATAGTTTCAGGCTATTGATATACAGTAGGAGATAGATGGTATCACACTTACTTTGTACAGAGCTATTCCCTTCAGCTGTCTTCTGTGAAGCAGTGATCTTGGAGAGGAGACGTCTAAGAGTCCATTGATTCGTGTTTGGAAAGCACTTTGCAATTCAAATGAAAACAGTAATTACCGTCAAAGCTTAGCAGGTCTGGCAGCATCTGTAGAGAGAAATCAGAATTAACATTTCGGGTCCAGTGACCCTTCCTCAGAACTGAGGCTCAAAATGGAGTTCTGGGGAAGGGTTACTGGACCTGAAATATTAACTCAGATTTCTCTCCATAGATGCTGCCAGACCTACTGAGCTTTTCCAGCAATTTCTATTTTTGTTGCTGTTTCGACATCTGCAGTTTTTTTGGTTTTTATTTTGCAATTCAAACCTGGCAGATGTGCATTTGTCTTCAGATATCCATTTCCAGGAGGAGGCCTCCACCCAGAGGTTTGATAAAGTCTGTACTGAATAGGCAAACACTACCTGACCCATGGCAGCCATCTTGTGAGTGTTCATTGTTAAATATAAAAGACAATTCCAGCAGTTTCAACAGTAACCTCAATGTCTGCAGAAAGAAATAGTTACATTTGTCGCGAATTGAAATTTCTCAGTGTTTCACACAATGAATGTACTGTTTACATGCAGCAAAGGAAGTTACTTTTGGCAAAATTTGGTGTAAAAAAAAAACACTGGTCAGAATAATGGTGATTGCTGTTATTCAGGTGGAAATGACATAGCAACCTCAGACAAATGGCAGGTGCACAGTCAATTTGGAAATTGAACAGTAGTTTGATTTGCACACCTGCACTGTTAACTTTGGGAGGTTAGCACCTTGTCGTCTGCCTTTCTATTTATATCTGTTGATTGGTGTCAATATTGCTATGTTTATGGGGATATGAAACAAACCTCATCACAGAAAGTTAGTTCTTGCTATTTCCTGTCTTAAATATCTTTTTAGTGGCACGGTGAATACTTAATTGACATCCTGTTGTGTGTAGGTAAGTTTCCCAAAACAGCGTTTCTTTGCTTCTAATTTAATCTGAGAATTATTCCAGATACTGAGAGACCAACCCATGGCTCCTCCTATGACTCAGTCAGCCTGCTGGCCACCTTTCCCACCATAATGTACTGGAATAAATTCTGTCCCTTATTTCCCTTAGGTTGCCAATATTAGCCAACACTTTCAGAAACTTGCTATGTAAACAGCTTGAAACTGAAATGTACAAGGGCAAGTTTAAGTAACATTGAAAACTACTGGATGCTACAGCAAAAATTGGCTCAAACATATGGCAAAATGACTTTTTGTAGTGTGGTGAACTAAAGCAAGTCTAAAGCAATAAATATGATAGTTCATTTTATTGTGTGAAGTTCAAAAACGAAGAAAAACAACTATGATTTAACTTCTCCTGACCATTTGACAGCCACTGAATTATTTTGGTAGTGTAACCATTGTTAATTTAAACTGGACCATCGTAATATTTTGTGTACTCTTAAAAAGAAGCAGGTATTTTTCTTATGTTGAATTCCTTGTTACTAATAGAGTCATAGAGATGTACAGCATGGAAACAGACCCTTCGGTCCAACCCGCCCATGCCGACCAGATATTCCAACCCAATCTAGTCCCACCTGCCAGCACCCGGCCCATATCCCTCCAAACCCTTTCTATTCAGATACCCATCCAAATGCCTCTTAAATGTTGCAATTGTACCAGCCTCCACCACATCCTCTGGCAGCTCATTCCATACATGTACCACCCTCTGTGTGAAAAGATTTCCCCTTAGGTCTCTTTTATAGCTTTTCCCGCTCACCCTAAACCTATGCCTTCTAGTTCTAGATTCCCCAATCCCAGGGAAAAGACTTTGTCTGTTTATCCTATCCATGCCCATCATAATTTTGTAAACCTCTATAAGGTCACCCCTCAGCCTCCGATGCTCCAGTGAAAACAGCCCCAGCCTGTTCAGCCTCTTCCTGTAGCTCAGATCCTCCAACCCTGGCAAAATCCTTATAAATCTTTTCTGAACCCTTTCAAGTTTCACAACATCTTTCCGATAGGAAGGAGACCAGAATTGCATGCAATATTCCAACAGTGGCCTAACCAATGTCCTGTACAGCCGCAACATGACCTCCCAACTCCTGTACTCAATACTCTGACCAATAAAGGAAAGCATACCAAACGCCTTCTTCACTATCCTATCAACCTGCGACTCCACTTCCGAGGAGCTACGAACCTGCACTCCAAGGTCTCTTTGTTCAGCAACACTCCCTAGGACCTTACCATTAAGTATATAAGTCCTGCTAAGATTTGCTTTCCCAAAATGCAGCACCTCGCATTTATCTGAATTAGGTCTTGTCTGCTAGTTACATAGTCCAGGAAATTTGGGCCATACTTTCATTTCCAGATGGAAATGTCAACTATAATTTTCAAATTTACAGTGTTGTTAGGTGCAATTTCCCTAATAAAGATGAACTGGGACTATTAACTCCGTTTATACAATGTATCATCAGCAATTATGCAGGTATAAGACTACAAGGTCATAAGACATAGGAGGATAAGGTCATTCAACCGTTCAAGTCTGCTCCACCATTCAATCGTGGCTGATAAGCTTCTCAACCCCATTCTCCTGCCTCCCCCCCATAACCCTTGAACCCCTTCACAATCAATTACCCAACTATCTCTGACTTAAATACACTCAATGACATGGCCTCCAGAGCCTCTGTGGCAGTGAATTCAATAGATACACCACTGTCTGGCCAAAGAAGTTTCTCCTCATCTCCATTCTAAAAGATGTTCTCTTTATAATAAGGCTGTGCTCTCAGGTCCCAGTCTCTCCTATCAATGGAAACATTTTCCCAACATCCAGGCCATTCGGTATTCTGTATGTTTCAATTAGATCCCCTGTCTTACTTCTAAACTCCATTGAGTATAGACCCAGAGTCCTCAAACATTCCTCAGATGTTCAGCTTTTCATTCCTGGGACCATTCTCGTGAACCTCTTCTGAACATGTTCCAGGGCCAGTAAATCCACACTGGTCCACACTACCCTCCGAAGAGTAACCCACCCAGACCCATTCCCCTAACCTACATTTACCTTGAGAGAATCCTGGAATAGAATTCCCAACTCTCTTTGCACTTCAGAGTTCTGAATTTTCTGCCCATTAGAAAATAGTCCATGTCTCTATTCTTCTTACCAAAGTGCATGACCTCTCACTTTCCCACGTTGTACTCCATCTGCCACTCTTCGAACCTGTCCAAATTCTTCTGCAGCCTCCCCGTCTCCTCAATACTACCTGTCCATTTATGTATCTTTGTATCATCTGCAAACATAGCCAGAATGTCTTCAGTTCCTTCATCTCGATCATTAATGTATAAAGTGAAAAGTTGTAGTCGCAACATTGACACTTGCAGAAACCACTTGTCACTGGCCCAAATCCTGAGAAGGACTCTTTTATCCCCACTCCCTACTTTCTGCCAGACAGCCAAACGTCTATCCATGCCTCTAACACCATGGGCCCTCATCTAATTCAGCAGCCTCTTGTGCAGCATCTTGTCAAAAGTCATCTTGAAGTCCAGGTAGGTAACACCCATTGGCTCTCCTTGATCGAACCTACTTGCTATTTCCTCAAAGAATTCTAGCAGATTTCTCAGGTATGACCTCCCCTTGATGAAACCATGCTGACTTTGCCTTAATTTCCCAAACACTTCCAAGTATTCAGAAATCTCATCCTTCATAATGGTCTCCAAAACCGTACCGACGACCGAGGTTAGGCTAATCAGTCTGTCATTTTCCACTTTTTGCCTTACTCCCTTCTTAAACAGGATTGTCATGTTAGCGATTTTCCAGTCCTGGGGGACCCTCCCTGACTCTAACAATTCCTGAAAGATCACCACTAACACCTCTACTATTTCTTCAGCTATCTCCTTTAGAATCCTGGTGTGTAGTCCATCTGGTTGGTGATTTATTCACCTTCAGGCCATACAGATTTTCCAGCATCTTCTCCTTGATGGCCACCATATGCAGCTCTGCCCCCGACTCTCTTGAATGTTTGGGATATTACTCGTGTCCCCCACTATGAAGACAGATTCAAAGTAATTATTCAGTTCCTCAGTCATTTCCTTGCTCCCCACTACTATCTCTTCAATGTCATTTTCCAGCAGGCCAATGTCCACTTTTGCCTCCCTTTTGCCCTTTATATATCTAAAATAACTCTTACAGTCTTCCTTTATATTACTGGCTCGCTTACCCTCATATTTACTCTTCTCCCTCCTTTTTTTTTGTTGCCCTCTGGTCTTTGTAAGAGTCCCAATCCTTTGGTACCCACTGCCTTTCACCACCGTCTTTGCTATCTCTGACATCCCCTGGTCAGTCACAGTTGCCTCACCCTCCCTGTACCATGCTTCTTTTTCCTAGGGATGAATCTCTGCTGTGTCATCTGAATTATTCCCAGAAACTCCTGCCATTGCTATTCTGCTCTCTTTCCTGCTAGGCTCCTCTCCCAGTCAATTCTGCCCAGCTCCTCCCTCAGGCCTTCGCAGTTGCCTTTATTCAGCTGTAATGCACTTATCTCTGATTCTATCTTCTCCCTCTCAAATTGCAGAGTAAATTCAATCATGTTATGATCACCACCATAAGCTCCCTTATCAAGTCTGCCTCATTGCACAACACTGAGTCCAGTATTGCCTGTTCCCGAGTGGGCTGCACCACAAGCTGCTCCAAAAAGCCATTGCGTGGACATTCCACAATTTCCTTTTCTTGCAATCCACTACCAACCTGATATTCCCAGTCCACCTGCATATTGAAATTTCCCATGATCACTGTAACTTTGCCTTTCTTACACACCTTTTCTGTCTCCTGGTGTATCTTGCATCCCAGCTCCTGACTACTGTTTGGAGGCCTGTACATAACTCCAACTATGGTTTTTGTTTGCAGTTCCCCAATGCTACCCACGCAGATTCTACACTATCTGACCCTACTTTGTTTCTTACTATTGATTTAATTCCATTTCTAACTCATAAGGCAACCCTAGCCCTTCTGCCTACCTGCCTATCTTTTCGATCTGCCAATCCTGATCCCCTTGCAATCACAGCTCCGTGATGCCCACCATACCTGCCGATTTCAATCTGCGCCACAAGATCAATTACCTTATGCCTTATACTGTATGCATTCAGATATAACACCTTCAGTCTTGATTTAACCATCCCTCTTCTCATTGTCATTCTTTTGTCCAGTGTGCTTGAAGTTTCATTGCTAACCCTTACCAAACACTCTGTCCTTTTTGTGTCTATGTTGGAGATTTTAATAACCTCTCCTGAGTTCTCCTTCCCTGCTGTTTCTTACATATTTTTCCATGTAGTTGAATCCAGCCTTACAGATGTTAACCTACTGCTTTGTTTATTATTTCCACTATTTAAATTGAATTAATGCAGCAAATTATCATACAAAGTAACTCTACGATCTATGGGTTTTCATTTGACAATGTACAACTATAATGAAACTTTTGTTCATCTACCATATGTAGCAAATCAATCTAAATAACTGATTGGCAATGGTTGTCAGAGAAATTATTTGGAGCAAAACATCATTTTGAGAAGCCTCAGAAGAATGTTTATCATCAATCTGTTGTGACGTATAATAATTTGAGCAAAGTAATCACTGCTGACTGCTCCTCAATAACTTTAATAAGCTTTGTGTCATCTTCACATTGTAATAAGTAGAGACTGACATTCCAGAATTGGAAAAGCTGTGCAGAGAAATCTCCAGTAGTCTATGAGTACAAGGTTAACTAGTTAAAAACAGGTAAAAACAATGACTGCAGATGCTGGAAACCAGATTCTGGATTAGTGGTGCTGGAAGAGCACAGCAGTTCAGGCAGCATCCAAGGAGCTCCTTGGATGCTGCCTGAACTGCTGTGCTCTTCCAGCACCACTAGTTAAAAACAGGCCAATAACTGTTCACTTTGTTCTTTTGTTGGTTATTATAGACATATTTCTATTGTCATACATTGTTATCAGTCATACTCTTGGCTTTATAATAATCTGATTCTGAGCTGATTCCAGGCTATTGAATTTCTGATGGGAGTCAGGTCTCTTAAGGGCCATGTGACTGATAATTCCACACATTGGGCAGTATTTAATTCAAGTGACAATGATCTCACCTGCTAACTGAAGTACTGATGACCGACCTGCGTCGCTCCTCCTTTGGGGAAGGTCCCTCATATTAAACGCTGGTCAAGTACCTAAGTTGCCAGGAAAGGCCTTTCCTGAAATCAGGGACCCCAGCAGCAGAAATACAACCTTCAGAGCACTCAAGGCCAGTTAGAGGCCAACAGCTCCTCATTATTGTAAGGCAGGACTGGCTGCAATGATCCTACCAGAAACTTAGGACCAGCAAGAGAACCTGGCCCAGTTGAGTGAGGATGGCATGCGGGTGCTGGGGTGGAAATTATCTGGGCTTTGGAGACAAAGAATGGTGGTAGTTGTCACTTGGCCCCTCTTCTCACTTCCTGTTGGATAGACCTGGACAAGGTAGGTAATGCTTTACTCTAATATAGATAACTAGATTCTTGGGTCTTTTTCATAGTAATTGTTTATTGACACCATGCTAACTGCATATATTACTACTCTGAACAAGGTCTAAGTTGTTGTTCCTTTTCGAGAGCATCCTCATCATCACGTGGTCATGATGTCTACGATGATATGACTTCCTCTATACATGCTTGCGAATTAACCCTTTACCCTACACCTTCTACTAGTTTTCCTGGAGACCACAAGTAAACAAGATTCCTGCCAATGGCAGGCCTGTCCACCAAGTTAATAGCCTCAGCTAGCAGTAGAGAGGGAAGGTCTCCATGGGCCTTAATTATAGTTAATCAGGACAAAGGGTCCCCACCCAGAAGACTGCATCAGATTAATTGCCTCCCTACTCCAACCCTGCTCAGGAATAGGACATTACATTTCACTCATGGTCAGTCATTTTCAAATCTGTGAACAGAAAATTGTACGCTGTTTGCTTATTATATTCTATCATACAACTCATGCTGGAGACACAGACTTAACTATGGTTTCCGTGTAGCCTCACTCCCTTCCTATCTCTGTAAGTCTCTCCACTTCTACCATTTTCCATAATCTCTACATTCCCCCAACTCTGGCCTCCTGCATACTCCACTTGGTTCACCCCATTATTAGCTTATGCTTAATGTTTGGAATTTCCTCCATAAGTCTCCTTGCTTCTCTACATCTTTGTCAAATTTTAAGAAAGTGCACAAAAACGTCCACTTTGGTCAAATGTTTATGTACTTGTCTTAATGATCTTTGCTTGGCGTCAATCTAATTATTGTTTTGATTATGGTCCTGCAAAGCATCTTGGGGTATTCCAGTAGATTTTAGCTATAAATCTGCAGGTTGTTGTAGTTGCATCAGTCGGTGCTAATGTTCATTGTCAGGACTGTCTGTTCTTCATTGACTTAAAAAATACCATCTACTCCTTGAGTGTCCCAAAGCAGATTCATTTAAGCAAACAGCAGAGATCAAAATGCCTAAACTGTGAAGCAGTGAAGCATCTGTGAAGAGAAAACAGAGTTAACATTTGGAGTCCAGTGACCAGGATCAGGAATGAGCAGAATACACAGTATTCCTGGCCTATAATGCAGCTGTGAAAACAGCAGCAGAGTCAAGCCAGCAGCTGTGGTAAAACAGACGGCATGCACAGTGCAAACGTCTCAGAGTCTATCTTAAGCCATGATTCGGAGATGCCGGTGTTGGACTGGGGTGTACAAAGTTAAAAATCACACAACACCAGGTTATAGTCCAACAGGTTTAATTGGAAGCACACTAGCTTTCGGAGCGACGCTCCTTCATCAGGTGATTCTCGTGCACCAACTCTACAGCAGGCGCCACAACCTTGAAATTCAGATGGAGTCCACACTCTCAGCCTGCACACAGGATACATCAGTACAATTACGTGACATTGCCAAACAGACAAGGCAACAAAACTACACCATGTACATGCAGGCCAAGAACAAAAAACTGGAGAAGCTTGGCATTCTCACCAGTAATAGCAAAGCCCGCCCTGGAGCCACAGTAGACAACATTATCACTGCGGGGAAGTCTATTGTCAACTTATCGGACCACATCCTGCGACTGGAAGAGATTGAAGTCCTGAGTAGGGGATCTCAACTTCTGCCCCACCACCAAAATGGACCCGTTGGTTCTTAAAGCAGACACAAAGGAGTTCATCAGACAAATGAGACTCCGGGAATTCTTTCAAGGTGCCAGCAGTGATCTCACTGAGCCCACTGATGAACTAGAACAGTTATCACAGGGATCTGTAGAGGAGCGACCAAAGAAGGTGTCAACATGGACCCCACCGGAGGGCCGCTGCCCTGGGCTTGACGTGTATGCTCAAACTGTCAGGAAATATATAAATGCCAAATTCATCAGCCGTACCCACAAGGTAGAGCAAAACATCACCCGTTCCCAACGCAATGCCATCCAGGTTCTCAAAACCAATCACAACATTGTCATCAAACCAGCAGATAAAGGAGGAGCCGTTGTCATTCAGAATAGAACAGATTACTGCAAGGAAGTATACCGACAACTGAACAACCAGGAACACTACAGGCAACTACCAATTGATCCGACCAAAGAACATACCCGAGAAAAAAGAATCACCTGATGACGGAGCGTCGCTCTGAAAGCTAGTGTGCTTCCAATTAAACCTGTTGGACTATAACCTGGTGTTGTGTGATTTTTATCTTAAGCTAGGTTGTTATAAGCATGACATAATGATGGGAGCATGCTACTCTTTGTCACCAAAATATGATAATCCAGAACTGATCTGCCTGTGAATATATTAGTGAGCTGTAATAAATGTCGTTTGGATCTTACCATACCACATCTGATTTTTTTCTTTGTGTTACAAAAGATAACATAAGCACCATTCTAGTTTACTTTGTGTTACAAAAGATAATTTAATATTGTTGCATCTGGTAAAAATACCCTGTTAGAGGCAAAAGGCTCATCACAAAATAATGCAGCAATGACTTAAGTAGACTAAAGTGAGTAAGAGAGAAAGGTGGGAGTTTTGCACTTTATTAATATTTCACAATATGCAGTCTAAGAGAGACTACAATAACAGAGGAATGAAATGTTGCATGGTAACTGCTGGATATGTATCACAAACGAATAAGCACAACAAAAATAAAGATGTGGCTTTCAAGCAAACACAGAGAAATACGAGAGAAAATCGAAACAAGAATAGATGCTGCAATCTACTCTGCTAAACAATGATGGACAAGTTTAACAGACAGGTGGGCATACCTTTTCTGTAGTGCAAAGTCCGAAACCACACACCATGTTTCAACTGTGTCTCATTGAATTTCATAAATCCTTTATGGCTTTTTATTGCAATAACTATAGTATTAAGTGCTAGAGATTCTAGAAACCACATTATAGGATAGGTGTGATTGCACTGGGAGTGTGCAGAGGAGATTCACTTGGATGTTGCTTGGGCTGGAAAGTGTTAGTTATGAAGAGAGATTGGGTTGACTGCAGATGTTTTCCTTGGAGCAGAGGAGACTGAGCAGAGTTATACAAAATTATGAGGGACATACAGTGTAGACTGGAAGAAATGTTTTCCCTTTATGGAGGAACCAGTTACCAGGGGTCATAAATTTAAAGTTGGGTCAGGAAGTTTAGAGGGATGTAAGGAAAAAAACAAGGGAATCTGGAACTCATTGCCTTTAATTAAGGATGGTAGAGGCAGAATTTAGATTTAAAAAATATAAGGCATAAGCATTAAATTAGCCTTTGATCAATAAGACAGAGCTATTTTCTGGTTTTGTAGATTGTGAAGGAGCAAAGGTGGCCTTCAGTAGAGTGATATGCTTATCTTGTCGGATGTGGGAGTTTAGGGAGAGCTTACATGTTACTGAGGATTAAATCTGCAGGAAATGTCTTTGGTTGCAAATCCTATCATATTGAATGGATTGATTGGACCGACAGTTAGAGGTAAAGAGGAATTTCCAAGAGCCGGAGGTATGATGGATGGCAGTTATAGTGAGGCCCCTTTCGGTGAGGGCTGACCATGGGTTGCATCCTCGTTGTTCTAGCTTTCTGCTTCCATTAAGCAACGTCACTCGTGACTGCAGAAACCAATGCTGTAGAGACAGTCCCAGTTGCAGATATCACATCTGTATGTGGTTGTTGATCTGCTAGAACTACTGCACTCTTTCCTTCATGCCCGCTTGTCTGCTGCAGCGCTCATCAGCTTCTTTTCCCCTGTTTTGAAGTATTGGTTCAGGGTGCTCCTCCATCTCGTGCAGTCAGCAGCAAGCCTTTACTAGGGATCAGTAACAATATCAAGAGTCTACATGTCCCTCATGCAGACATCCTTGTAGCACAGTTGGAGACACACTGTGGGTCTCTTCCCGCTTGCAAGCTGTCCGTAGAGGATATCCTTTGGGATGTGGCCCAGCCAGCGCAGACTGACATTTTTGTCTTCAGTGTCAGCTTGAGATTTGTCCATACTCGAGTCATGAGGTGAGCAAGAGTTGAGGCTGCTTTCCTGATCATCTTGTCTATCTCTATGTCCAAGGAGAGGTTGTCAGTGATGGTAGAGCCAAGGCACGTAAACTGATGGACGACATTGAATTCATAGTCATTGATGGTAATGACCGGCGGTGCCTCTGTGCCCAGGTTGCTCGTCTTCATCAGACTGATAATCAGCGCAAAATCCTTGCAAGCGTGAGAGAGGCGGTCTATCAGTAACTGGAGTTCCTGGTGGGTGTGTGTTGCACTGCAGCATCATCGGCAAACAGCATGTCCCTGATGTTTTGGCTC
The DNA here is from genome assembly GCF_037043375.1 of Chiloscyllium plagiosum. Lineage (NCBI taxonomy): Eukaryota > Metazoa > Chordata > Chondrichthyes > Orectolobiformes > Hemiscylliidae > Chiloscyllium > Chiloscyllium plagiosum. The sequence continues at coordinate 23,237,871 of NW_028270166.1, forward strand.
TGAGGCAGGCCAAGGAGAAGAGCCTGCCATCTGATCTAGTGCGTAGGTAAAACCCTTCTGTTAAGGTGGCAAAAGCATGTTTCAGGAGCACAGCAAAAAAAAACAAATCCGGATCCGGGGCCGTGAAGGCAATTTGTTGTATCTACAACCTCATTCTGGCAGCTCCCACAACTGCGCTGGTACCAAATTGGAATAGCTCTGCTTGTTCCCCACACCATGCTGCCTAGGCTTGCATCATACCACCACCACATCTGGAGAGGACACTCCAACTTCGCCCGCAGCGTCGACATAACACAGGGTCAGCAGATACCAATTTTGAGTCATCGCTAGACTGGCATAAAGTGCAATGCCAGGGGTTGCTCCCGATGGTGGGAGGGATTTTTGGATTCCACTGGACAGCTATCACCTGCCTCAAGCTGGGCAGCCCCCAGCCAGTAAGGTGCTGTCCTGCCACAATCTGCTATCCTCATTGGATGCATGGGGATTAGGAATTATCTGAACAGCAGGTTGTAATCACTGCACCAAGCAACAAAAGAGAGCAGCTCTAAAGCTGGGAAATTGGAATGTCTGGACAATAATGACCGGCCTCTCAGAAAACCTCATGGCAGTTATAGGAAGGGAGAAAAACTGCAGATACAGTCAGGTAGATGAGTTAACACCAGGAAAGGAAGGAGGGGTAGGCAGGTAGTGCAGGAGTCTTCTGTGGCTAACCCTATATGAAACATACATGCTGTTTCAGAAAATGTACGGATGGGGTGATGGACTCTCAGGGAAATGTAGCACAAACAGCCATGTTTCTGGTATCAACACAGGCTCTAATGTAATGAAGGGTACATTGGGTGCCAAGCGATCAATTGTGATAGGGGACTCTCTAGTCAGAGGCACAGACAAATGTTTCTGCAGCCAGCAGTCAAAAATCAGAATGGTGCCAGGATCAAAGATGTCTCAGAGAGGGTGCAAAACGTTCTCAAAGGGGAGAGGGCCCATCAGGAGGTCATTGTACACATTGGAACCAATGAGATTGGAAGGGAAAAGGATGAGATTCTGAAGGGAAAATATAGCAAGTTAGGCAGGAATTTAAAAAGGAGGTCCTTGAGAGCAGTAATATCTGGATTACTCCCAGTGCTACGAGCTAGAGAAGGCATGAATAGGAGGATAGAGCAGATGAATGCATGGCTGAGGAGCTGGTGTATGGGAGAAGGATTCACATTTTTGGATCATTGGAATCTTTTCTGGGGTAGAAGCGACCTGTACAAGGAGGATGGATTGCTCCTAAGTTGGAAAAGGACTAATATATTGGCAGGGAGATTTGCTGAGGCTGCTCAGGAGGATTTAAAATATTAAGGTGAGGAGGGGCGGGCAGGGGTGGGGGGGGAGCGGAGGGCATCCAGGGAGATAGTGAGGAAAGAGATCAATCTGAGACTGATACAGTTGAGAAAATAAACAAGCCAAACAGTCAGGGCAGGCAGGGACAAAGCAGAGGATAAGGTAGGACTGATAAATTAAACTGCATTTATTCCAATGCAAGGGGCCTAACAGGAAATGCAGATGAATTCAAGGTGTAGTTAGGAACATGGGACTGGGATATCATAGCAATTGCAGAGATGTGGCTCAGGGATAGCCAGGACTGGCAGCTTAATGTTCCAGGATACAAATGCTACAGGAAGGATAGAAAGGGGGGAAAGAGAGGAGGGGGAGTGGCGTTTTTGATAAGGGATAGCATTACACTTTTCTTAGGGAGGATATTCCTGGGAATACATCCAAGGAGGTTATTTGGGTGGAACTGAGAAATAAGAAAAGGATGATCACCTTATTGGGATTGTATTATAGACCCCATAATAGTCAGCAAGTAATTGAGAAATACATTTGTAAGGAAATTTCAATTATCTGTAAGAATAATAGGGTAGTTATGGCAGGAGATTTTTAACTTTCCAAACATAGACTGGGACTGTCACTGTGTTAAGGGTTTAGATTAGGTTAGATTACCTACAGTATGGAAACAGGCTTTTTGGCCCAACAAGTCCACACTGACCCTCTGAAGAGCAACCCATCCAGACCCACCCCCTCTGACTGACGCACCTCACACTACGGGCAATTTAGTATAGCCAATTCACCTGACCTGCACATCGTTGGACTATGGGAGAAAACCGGAGCACCCGGAAGGGTTCCACGCAGACACGGGGAGGATGTACAGTCTCCATACAGACAGTCACCCAAGGCAGGAATTGAACCCAGGTCCCTGGGGCTGTGAGGCAGCAGTGCTAACCACTGAGTGACAATGTCACCTCAAGCTTAGGTGGAGAGGAATTTGTTAAGTGTGTACAAGAAAATCTTCTGATTCAGTGGATGTACCTACTACAGAAGTTGCAAAAATTGACCTACTCTTGGGAAATAACACAGGGCAGGTGACTGAGGTGTCATTGGGGGAGAACTTTGGGGCCATCGACCATAATTCTATTCATTTTAAATTAGTGATGGAAAAGGATAGACTGGATTTAAAAGTTGAAGTTCTAAATTGGAGGAAGATTAATTTTGATGGTATTGGGCAAGAACTTTCAAAAGCTGATTGGGACAGATGTTTGCAGGCAAAGGGACGGCTGGAAAATGGGAAGCCATCAGAAATGAGATAACAAGAGTTCACATACAATATAATCCTGTTAGGGTGAAAGGAAAGGCTGGTAGATTTAAGGAATGCTGGATGACTAGAGAAATGGAGGTTTTGGTTAAAAGGGAAGCATATAGACAGGAAAGATCGAGTGAATCCTTAGAAGAGTTCAAAGGCAGTAGGAGTATACTTAAGAGAGAAATCAGGAAGGCAAAAAGGGGTCATGAGATAGTTTTGGCAAATAGGGTTAAGTAGAATCCAAAGGGTTTTATAGATACATTTAGGGCAAAAGGATAACTGGGGTGGGGGGAATAGGGCCCCTCAAGGATCAGCAAGGTGGCCTTTATGTGGAGCTGCAGGAGATGGGGAAGATACTAAATGCGTATTTTGCATCAGTATTTACTGTGGACAAGGACATGGAAGATATATAATGTGGGGAAATACATGATGACAGCTTGAAAACTATCTATATTACAGAGGAGGAGGTGCTGGATGTCTGGAAATGCATAGAAGTGGATAAATCCACAGCACCTGATCAGGTGTACCCTTGAACTCTGTGGGAAACTAGGGAGGTGATTGCTGGGCCCCTTGCTGAGATATTTGTATCATTGATAGTTAACAGTGAAGTGTTGGAAGACTGGAGGCTAGCCAATATGGTACCACAATTTAAGAAAGCTGGTAAGGAAACACCAGGGAACTATAGACCAGTGAGCCTGACATAGGTGGTGGGCAAGTTGTTGGAGGGAATCCTGAGGATAGGATGTACATGTATTTGGAATGGCAAGGACAGATTAGTCAACATGGCTTTGTGCGTGGGAAACCATGTCTCAAGAAATTGATTGAGTTTTTTGAAGAAGTAACAAAGAGGATTGATGAGGGCAGAGCAATAGACATGATCTATATGGACTTCAGTAAGGTGTTCAACAAGGTTGTCAATTGAGAGACTGGTTAGCAAGGTTAGAGTTCATGGAATATGGCGAGAACAGGCAATTTGGATACAAAACTGGCTGAAAAGTAGAAGACAGAGGGTGATGGTGGAGGTGGAGGGTTGTTTTTCAGACTGGAGGCCTGTGACCAGTGGAGTGCCACAAGGATCAGTGCTGGGTCCACTACTTTTCATCATTTATATAAATGATTTGGATATGACGTGGGAGATATAGTTAGTAAGTTTGCAGATGATACAAGAATTAGAGGTGTAGTGGACAGCGAAGGAGGTTACCTCAGATTACAACGGGATCTTGATCAAATGGGCCAATGGGCTGAAGAGTGGCAGATGGAATTTAATTTAGATTAATGTGATGTTCTGCATTTTGGAAAAGTATACCTTAGCAGGACTTACACACTTATACATTCCTAGGGAGTGTTGCTGAACAAAGAGACCTTGGCATGCAGAACCAGAGGGCATAGGTTTAAGGTGAGAGAGGAAAGAGGGTGGTGCGCCAATAAAATGACCTGCCAGAGGAAGCGGTGGAGATTGGTATGATTGCAACATTTAAAAGGCATCTGGATGGGTATATGAATAGGAAGGGTTTAGATGAGGCGTCTGGGCCAAGTGCTGGCAAATGGGACTAGACTAGGTTAGAATATCTGGTCGGCATGGACAAATTGGACCATGGGTCTGTTTCCGTGCTGTATGTACTCTATGTACACTTGCAATGCCAAATGGACCAAGTGTTGAAGAATGGGATTCGAATAATTATGTGGTTGTTTTTGACTGGCACAGACTCAATGAGCCAAAGGGGTAGACTCTACGACTCTATCTACATTAGGTCCTATGCTGGTGTTTTGTGATCTAGAATCCCAACTCAATCTGCTTTTGCAAATTACCCAGCTTTCACCATTTGAAGTTAAACTTGACTTCCAATATTTTTTCAACTGAAAATCCATAACTTCATATTAATCACATTGAGCTGCTTTTCAAATTTCACCATTTGATTCATATTCTCTTGCAGTTTCCTTTAGTTCTTAGAATGCTTTATCCATCAGCTTACTTGAGCATGGTTTGCAGATTTAGACACCCCACATTCTACATTTAAATCTATAATGCACACAATGGTTAGACATACTCCCAAGAACAGAATCCTGTGTTAAACCATGATCCACTTTCAACTCCTCCCACAACTACTCGATTATTTCCATTCCTCTAATCAATTTTAATCCATTGTCCTGCCTGACCCTCATCTCCATAATCCTTATTCTTCTCTGACAGGCTTCTGAATGGCAGCTTGTCATTGTCTTTCTGGACGTCCACGTATATAGCATTTGCTGTATTTCCCTCACCTACAAATCTGTCACTTCCTTAAAGAGCTGAATTAGGTTTGTTCAGTAAATTGTGTTTTCTGAAACCCATATTTGATACATCTCTTCATTTAGATATTTTAACTAATTATTCAAAAGTTTTATCTCAAAAACAGATTGCTACTTTCAAGCCAAAACCAAGCCATTATGAACATCAGTGCCTGTGGAAGGCCAGGTATAGAAGGCATGGTTAGTAAGTTTGTATATGACACCAAAATTGATGCCATAACAATCAGTGAAGAAGGTTTTCTAAGATTACAAAGGGATTTTTATCAAATGTGTCAATGAACTGAAAAATGGCAGATGGAATTCAATCTGGATAGATGTGAGTTATTGCATTTTGATAAAACAAACAAGGATTGGGCTTATACAATTAATCGCCTGGTCTTGAGGAGTGTTGTAGAACAGAGAGACCTAAAGGGGCTCAGGTGCATAAGGCTGGGACCTTTTTCACTGGAACATGGAAGGTTGAAAGAAGAGAAGCTTATAAAATAATGAGGGGTATATGTAGAGTTAATGGTAGTTGTCTTTTCCCTAGGATAACGGATTTCAAGACTAGTGGCTGAAGAAACTCAACAGGTCTGGCAGTATCTGTGAAGAGAGAAGCAGAGTTAATGTTTTGAGTCCCATGACTCTTCTTTGGAATTGTTATGTCCAGTAAACATTAAAATGCAGTAAAAACCCTTGAAACACTAGTGGCTTTACCACCCAGTAAGTGCAACATGACCACAGATTAAAATGGGAGACAATTTATTGTTTCCACAGAGTACCTACAGTTCCATGCAAAGGAGATTCACCAGGATTTTGCCTGGGCTAGAGCATCTCAACAATGAAGAGAGACTGTATAGGGTGGGGTTGTTATCTTTGGAGCAGAGAAGGCTGAGAGGGCCTGATTATGGTATACAAAATTATGAAGGGAACAGATATGATCAATAGAAATAAGCATTTCCCTTTAGTATAGAGTCATTTACCAGTGGGCATAAATTTAAGGGAGGACGTTTAGTGGGGATTTAAGAAGAAAGGTTTTCACTGAGAGGCTGGTGCGTATTTTGAATTTCCTGCCTGAAAGAGTGGTAGAAGTGGGAACCATTATAACATGTAAATAATTTTCAAATGAATTACTTGAAATTCCATGACATAAAAGGCTATAGAGTGTCAAAAAACTGTTTTTTTCTAAAAGCTGTTCCTTTTCTCAAGCATAATATGTTCTTGGTTTCTTTCAGAGAGAATGTAAACTGCTCCCGGTGTCAACTAAACTGGTTTGGTACAGAGATTAAAGGGTTTTGAGAGGCCTTTTTGTTTATATGTAAACAGATGAAACTTCAGGTCAAAGTGGTCATGTTTTAGAAGTGACCTGTATAATGAAAGGGGAGTAGTCAGATCTTTAGCGAGTAGTTTAGTTCATCCAGAACTAGTTGGGAGTTCGACAGTGAGCTGTGTGGAAACACACTCTCTCTCTCTGCCCTTCTAACTTCAACTTGTAAGTATCTGGTCCATTTTTAAACTCTGTTTTAAGAGGGTTTGATTATTGGGACAGTTGTGTGTATTTGGAACAGCATAATTAAGTCTAGTCTGGATAGACTGAGTTCTGCGGTGGTTCTTTACTCTGTTCTTTGTGTTTCATGGTGTGAACTTGTGAATAAATGTTTGTCTGTTTTAAAACCTGTTAGGAGAAAGTGAGGTCTGCAGATGCTGGAGATCAGAGCTGAAAATATGTTGCTGGAAAAGCGCAGCAGGTCAGGCAGCATCCAAGGAACAGGAGAATCGACGTTTCGGGCATAAGCCCTTCTTCAGAAAACCTGTTAGTCAGCCTAGCTACCTGACTCCAGGTAATTTTTACTGTATATTAAGCAAAACAAATTGCAAAGTTATGGTCTGAGCTGCCTACTTAAGAATGCTCTGACTGGTCTGGCCTCATCCATAACAGACTGGGGGCTCTTTGTGGGATTTTAAACAGTGAGTGGTAGGTGCTAATGTCTTTATTTTGGGTGTTGGTTTGTTTAGGTATAGTAATGGCTGTTATAGTCACCAAAGGTTTTCTGGAAGTGGATGGAGTGACTTTGGAAGTTTTGCAAAAAGTGAGTGAGACCAAGCTGCAGAAATTAGCAGAGAAGTTGGAATTGGGACTGCCTGCTCCTGTGAGGGAAGGAGAGATAATTACAGCAGGAACTCAGCATGTAAACTTGCTGGAGAAACCATCAGAATCTATAGAGATGGCAAGAATTCAATTGCAAATGAAACAGTTTGAGTTAGAGATGAGAGATAAGGAAAGGGCAGCAGAAATGAAACAGTTTTAGTTACAATTAAAAGCAGAAGAAAGGGGAAAAGAGAGCAGAGAAAGAAAGTGAGCTCTTGAATTTCAAAAACTGACACTTAAAAAGGAAAGTCAGTTTAAAAGGCTGGAGATAAAGACTGAAGATAACCTTAGGGAGAAAGTAATGCGAACTCATGTGGAAGAGCAGAGAGTTAAAACAGCAAGGTTAGCAGCTGAAGTGGCTGATGGTTATGAGCTGGTCCAAAAACTTGGTTTGGCTTCCAGAATCAATTTCAGTCCATGAGGGATAGAAACTGGGGCAAAGAAAAATCCTCATGTGGAAAGGGAATGGTAAATCTCAGTGACGATCATAAGGTAATTTACCACAGGGTAAAAAAGAAACCCTTCAGGAGACAAAGAAGCTAAAAAGGTCCAGTTTTTCATTGTAATAAAGTCAGCCACACAAAATCAGTGTTGGTGGGCTAGGAGAAAGCCAGATGTAGGAAAAATAGTCCAACCTGGGAGTTTTGTTGGACTAGTAACAAAATGCACAAGGGAAGTTAGACAACTGCCTCAGAGTGTACAAGATTATCAGAGGTTGATTAAGGAGGAAATGCCAGATAGGCTTAAAAAAAACATGCAGAATAGGCCAGGAGTAGTAGATAGCGGTTATGATATTAAGGGTCACAGGATCCTCTCAGTCTGTGATGCTAAAGGATGAGGAGGTATGTACTCCTGAGGGACAATTGCCAGAAAAGGTACTGGTAACAGGAATTCATGGTGAGACAAAAAGTGCTCAATTACGTAAAGTGAGGCTAGACAGTCCAGAGAAGAGTGGAGAATTTGTGGTAGGCATATTGAACAAACTCTTAGCTTCAGGAATACAATTTGCCCTTGCAAATGATATAGCTGATTCACTGGTAGGTGTGTGGCCTACTCTAGTTGAAAAGCTAGTGGAGACGCAGGCAACTGAAGATATGTAGGATGCTTATCCAGGAATTTTCCCTGATTGTGTGATCACAAGATCACAGAGGCACAAGCTGAAGCAGGAGGGATCAAAAGGCACAGATAAGGAAACTGACATAGCGTTTTCTGAGACCTTTTTTGATCAGATAAGGGGATTAGAGAAGGAGCAAATAGGTAAACATGCAAGTATCTTTAGCTCTGCTGCACTTATCGAATTACAGCAGAAAGATGAGGAGTTAAAACAATTATATCAAAAGGTATTTACATAGAAGGAAAGTGAATGCATCCCTGTGTTTATTACTTAACAAATGATGTCTTATTGAGGAAATGGAGACCATCACATATTCAAGCAGATGAGAAATGGGAAGAGATTCATCAAATTGTTTTACCAGTAGAGTACAGAAAGGAGGTGGTGCAAGTGGCGCATGAGCTATCACTTGGAGGTCACTTAATGGTAAGGAAAACACAGGCTAAAATACAAAGACATTTTTATTGGCCTGGACTACACAAAGAAGTAGTTGAATTTTGCTAGACGCGTCATACATGTCAGCAAATCAGAAAACCACAGGCAGTAATAAAACCTGCATTTTTAATACCTATTCCAGCATGTGAGGAATCTTTCACAAGAGTCTTGATTGATTACGTAGGTCCCCTACCTTGTAAGTATTTGCTGACTATAGTAGATATGTTGACTAGATTTCCAGAGGCATTCCAATTACGCAACATCACAGCTAAAACAGTTGTAGAAGAATTACGTAAATTTTTTACTCGATACAGACCACTAGAGATCCAGTCAGATCAAGAGTCAAACTTCACATCTAAACTATTCAAGGTGGTTATGGATTACTTGGGAATAAAACAATTCAAATCTACTGTGTATAATCCATAATCACAGGGAGTGCACGAGAGATGGCATCAAAGGCTAAAGACCATGTTAAGGGCTTATGGTCAAGAATTCCAGGTGATTGGGATAAAGGAGTTCCCTTTGTACTTCTTGTGATTGGAGATGCACTGAATTAAGCAACCAACTTCAGTCCATTTGAATTAATTTTTGAGCATGAAGTAAGAGGACCGTTAAAATTGATTAAGGAGAAATTAATAAGTCAGAATTTAGACACTACCCATTTGGACTATACGCCAATTTTTCAAAAACAATTAAATAGAGCTGGAGAGTTGGCTAGACAGCATTGAAAAGTATCACAGCATACAATGAAACAGGATAATAAATCACAAGTTCACAATTTTGCAAATGGGGATAAGGTATTGGTAACAGGTGAGCCTTTAAAGACAAGGTTTAGTGGACTGTATCAAATTGAGAAGAAATTAAGTGGCGTAAACTACTTGATAAAGATTCCAGACAGGAAGAAATCTCACAGAGTGTGTCATAGAGTCATAGAGATGTATAGCATGGAAACAGACCCTTCGGTCCAACCCGTCCATGCCAACCAGATATCCCAACCCAATCTAGCCCCACCTGCCAGCACCTGACCCATATCCCTCCAAACCATTCCTATTCATATACTCATCTAAATGCCTCTTAAATGTTGCAATTGCACCAGCCTCCACCACATCCTCTGGGAGCTCATTCCATACACGTACCACTCTCTGTGTGAACATGTTGCCCCGTAGATCTCTCTTATATCTTTCCCCTCTCACCCTAAACCTTTGCCCTCTAGTTCTGCACTCCCCAACCCCAGGGAAAAGACTTTGCCTATTTACCCTATCCATGCCCGTCATAATTTTGTAAACCTCTATAAGGTCACCCCTCACCCTCCAACCTCCAGGGAAAACAGCCCCAGCCGGTTCAGCCTCTCCCTATAGCTCAAATCCTCCAGCCCTGGCAACATCCTTGTAAATCTTTTCTGAACCCTTTCAAGTTTCACAACATCTTTCTGCTAGGAAGGAGACCAGAATTGCACGCAATATTCCAACAGTGGCCTAACCAATGTCCTGTACAGGTGCAACATGACCTCCCAACTCCTGTACTCAATACTCTGACCAATAAAGGAAAGCATACCAAACACCTTCTTCACTATCCTATCTACCTGCGACTCCACTTTCAAGGAGCTATGAACCTGCACTCCAAGGTCTCTTTATTCAGGAGCACTCCCTCGGACCTTACTATTAAGTGTATAACTCCTGCTAAGATTTGCTTTCCCAAAATGCAGCACCTCGCATTTATCGGAATTAAACACCATCTGCCACTTCTCAGCCCATTGGCCCATCTGGTCCAGATCCTGTTGTAATCTGAGATAACCCTCTTCGCTGTCCTCCAATTTTGGTGTCATCTGCAAACTTACTAACTGTACCTCTTATGCTCGCATCCAAATCATTTATATAAATGACAAAAAGTAGAGGACCCAGCCCCGATCCTTGTGGCACTCCACTGGTCACAGGCCTAGTCAACCTAGCTATCTGACTCCAGGTAATTTTCACTGTACACTTAGCGAAACAAATTACAAAGTTATGGTCTGGGCTGCCTGCTTAAGAGTGTTCTGAGTGGTCTGGCCTCGTCCATAACAAGAGCAAGTGCTGGGAACTGGGACTATACTCTGTGACTAGCTAATATTCACATATCAAAACTAGAAAAAAACTAAAATGAGTGAAGAAATGAAGTTAATTAATATCAGCAAAGAAATTCAGCAATTCAGCAAAGAATATCAGCAATGTTTGGAGAAATTCAAGGAACTAATAGCTGTCGAATTTCATTGGAGGGAGTGCAACAGAATATAGAATACTGAGGGGTCTGAATAAAGGGAATGTGGAGAAGATGGTTCCACCAGTAAGAGAGACAAGAACCTAAGGGCATAGCCTCAGAGTGAAGGGACAACCCTTCTGAACTGAGATGAAGGGGGGTTTCTTCAGCCAGTGGGTGGTGAATCTGTGGAACTCATTGATGCAAAGGGTTTTGGAGGTGAAGTCAATGAATGTATTTAAAGGAGAGATAAATAGGTTCTTGATTTGTGCGTGGCACAGTGACTCAGTGGTTAGCACTGCTGCCTCACAGCACCAGAGACGCATGTTCAATTCCAGCCTTGGACAACTGTCTGTGTGGAGTTTGTACATTCTCCCTGTGTCTGTATGGGATTCCCCCAGCTGCTCCAGTTTCCTCCCACAGTCCACCGATGTGTAGGCCAGGTGAATTGGCCATGTTAAATTGCCCATAGCGTTAGGGGGAATGAGTCTGGGTGGGTTAATCTTTGGAGAGTCAGTGTGGACTTGTTGGGCTGAATGGCCTGTTTCCACACAGTAGGGAATCTAAATTAGTGAGGGGATCAAGAGTTACAGGCAGTAGGCAGGAGAATGGTGTTGAGCAACATATCAGCCATGATTGAATGGTGGAGCAGACTTGATGGGCCGAATGGCCTGATTCTGCTCCTGTATCTTATTGTCAACAAATTCTCTGGTTGACCTCTGCTGAGAAGCTGAGTAATGCAGTTTAAATTTCTGGAGTTTAGAAGGATGGGCAATAATTGAGTATGGCTAAGGCTTAACTGAACAGATTTTGGTCTCAAGAAATCAAGGGATGCAGGGAGTGTGCAGGAAAGTTGGGTTGAAACCCAAGATCAGCCTTGAACATATTGAAGGACAGACAATTCTCTGTGGTCCTTTTGGCTGCTTCTGCTGCTATTTCTAATATTGTTCTGTACACACACTTACAGGTCAGCCATCTACTTTGTCAATGGAAGAGTGACGTGTCACGTATGGAGGGAAGAGAAACTAAAAGAGGGGAAAATATTTTGTAAATTATGCTGCATTGTATTTTTAATTGTTTCAGTGCCAATATTCTTTTAAGTATTCAGAAACTGTCGACTATGTCACAGAATTTTGTGGCTGATGTTAGTGACTAAACAAAATATTAGTACAGGAGTCCCCAGTCTGCTATTAAGGAGAGACATTACCTCACTTAAATGGGATTACGCCTACATTAAAATAGTGGATAAAGAAGTGGTATTGATACATTAAGAGTCTGTTAATACTGCCAAAGTAATAACTAGGCTCCATAGGGGTCATTTTCTGAGACTGGACTCTTACTGTGGAGCCTGACTAGATGAGTTACAGAGTAGACTCCAGTATATGCTAGCCCACTCTCTCATGTGTCGTTGTGATTAAAACATTGCATTGGGAGCCTCTGCTGCCAAAACCACTCCTTATTTATCTGGGAAAAGATGTTTTACAGATGGTTAAGTGGAATTGGAAATATGTGGATTTAATGATTTTCTAGAAGATTACTAGCTTCAAGTCAACTTTCTGTTATTGCAAATCAAATTCTGTCATGATGACCAATGACTATTTTACAATCCAAGATGGTCTGCCACACCTTCATACTCTCATCTACTGTCAATCAGGTCCTGTCTGACATGTGGCTGATGCAGCTCAGCTCTGACATGGACAAAGAGAGCTTCCTCCTCCTCAGTATCTTCATTTCTCTTCTCCAGTGTCCTTATCCTTCCTTTCTAGTGTCATCATCCCTCCTCCTCGGTGTCCTCATCACTCCTCCCCAGTACCCTCAATTCCCATCAGAAGACTGGTCCCATTCCTCCAGTTCCTCAAGTATCCAGCGCATCACCTCACTGACTGCTTCAATCGTGCAAAATATAGCATGCCAGGACTTTTCGAGAGGGTTCTCCCAGACTGATCCAAACAGCAGAAGTATATCCTCAGCAGCCCTATCATCTACCCTACCCTGCACCTAGGAGAGTCATAAACAGCATTGTATCTGTGCTCCACAGCAGACAATAGATAGCACAATTATGTCATCAGTTACAGTTGCAGTGGGTAGCTCTTTTCCTCCAGTAGCCAGCTTTGTAAGGCACCTAGACTCTCAAACACACAAGGTAAATAAGAGGATATAAGAGTCATGGTGGCTGCCTGGGTAGTGGATTCCCAATTCCAGGAAGTGGTAAGGTCACCTGAACATGGATTGAATGGGATCCCTTCCTGTTGATGAATTCCAGGGTGCTATGTCATGGTCCTCTCAGTGCCATGTGTGTCAATGGCACCCTGTGCCTGGGGTATCCCAGGTATTTTCCTGAATCTTGCTGTCCAGGCTGTAGCATTGATCTCATCATGGGCGAACAACTGATCTGGTGTGATCTTACACAGATGGCATTGGTCACTGTCCTGACGTATTTGTGAGTGCACAGTTGAGAGATCCTACACAGGTCACCGGTCACTGCCAGGAAACAGCCAGTTGCAGAGAGGTTTAATGCATCGTTCATCTTCACAGTGACTGGGTCATGATGGCCTCCTATTCCTGCAACCCACAGAACCCATATCAAGCATCACAGTATACCCAGGATGGATGGAGCCTATATTGATACTGCGCCTCGTACATCCTCAGGAAATGGAGTTAAAGACAAAAGAACTCTGATCTTCCTGCAGACCCCAAGTATCCTGAAGAGCACTGTGACCTCTCACTGAGTTCGGTGCTCCTCAGCCTCCGCTGTGACCTGCTGCTGGTCCTGAGTTTGTCTTCAGCCCCAGTGCCTCCGCATCCACCTTCCCCTTTTTAGGAAGTCAACCAACATCCCACCAATGACTGGGTTAGTGCACGACTCTTGCTGCAATGACCTATGCTGGGAAATGAAGGGGCAGAACAGATTCTGAGCTCTGAGAACGGTCAGTGGTGACATATTCTGCAGTTTGAGGGCTGCACACACTGCTCCATACAATGTTCATAAGTTCATAAGTTACAGCAGCAGAGTTAGGCCATTCGGCCCATCGAGTCAGCTCCGCCATTCAATCATGGCTGATATGCTTCTCACCCCATTTTCCTGCCTTCTCCCCATATTCCTTCAATTAAAAATCTGTCTAACTCCTCCTTAAATTTACTCACTGTCTCAGCTTCCACTGCATTTTAGAGTAGCAAATTCCACAGATAGCTGGGAAGGCGATAGGTAGATGCAGGTGGGGGGTTGATGGTTACAAGTCAGGGGAGGGTAGAGAAGATAGGTGGGAAGGAAGGTGGACAGGTTGGACAGTTCAAGAGGCTGGTGCCGAGTTGCACCCCCACTCTCCTATTTATCCTTCAGCCTCCTTGCCCCCGCTCCCTCCTCACATTGCTGAAGAAGGGGTTATGCCCGAATGTCAATTCTCCTGCTCCTTGGATGCTGCCTAAGCTGCTGTACTTTTCCAGCACCACACTCTCGTCTCTGGACCTGAATGCTCCATAAGAGGAAGCATCTGCTCCATGTCTATTTTATCCACACCTTTTATTAGCTTGAATAACTTCAATTTGATCTCCCCTAATTCTTCTAAATTCCAAAGAGTATCGGCCTAAGCTCTTCAATATCTCTTCATATGACAAACCCCTCATCTCTGGGATCAATCTAGTAAACCTCTTCTGATCTGCCTGTAATGCCACTACAGTGAGATAACAAGACTCAGATAACAAGGACCATGTCTCCATCATTTATCCAGCTTCAGTCTCAGAGTGTGCACCAATTCAGTGAAGGTGCTACGCCGGCTGAGTGACCAACACATGACATTGAATAGGGTCTGCTGTCCTCTGCACCCTCCCCCCACTACCCCCACCCTCTCACCCCATCCCACAGCCACATCAACCATAAAACTCATTATTGAATTCAGTAGAGATGACCATAATGCTTACAAGACAGAAGATGAAGCCATCATCTCCATCTCCCACAGCACCATTGCAATTTTCATAAGTTATTAATTGCTTTTGGTCAGAATTTGCCTCTTTTCATGTCATTGCCACTAATTTCTGCACCATTGAGATGCCAATGCTCAATTCACAAGGACCAGTGTAATGGTGCAAATCACCATTGGCCAGTATTTGAACCCTAAGTATGCATGCATTGCAAAATGATTAGTGTAATGATTGCAAATGAAATTAAGTTAGAGCTTGCAAATGCAAAGCACTTGCCTCTTCAACGCCCTGGCATTCAGGAAACATGGATCCTGCACGTTCGTCTATCAAACTGACACTGACACGTCTCCACTCTGGGCATTGTCACAGCTATTTTCCAGTTGCAGTTAGCATCTACTGAATGGCAAGTGATGGCAGGCAACACACTTTGTGAAACCGTCAACCCTGTAAAACCCATCATGTTCAGCTGTCCCTCCAAAGGTCCTCCTAGCCACCTGAACCCTGACCAACACCTTAAAGATAACTACCCTGCTCTATGCACTCTCTCTGAAGGTTATAGTAGACGTCAGCTGTCAGCCCCCTCATATAGACTACCATGCCCTCCAGTGCTGATCCACAGTCCTCCCTTCTAGCCTTACCTTTCCCTGTCACCATTCTTGTCCCACCTCCAACCTGCTTCTGTTCTACCCTTCCCTAGCCTTAGATGCCCAACCCTCTTTTGGCAATAAGTCATCTTTGTCCTTCACAGACCCTCTTTGCATCTTCCTCAATGATCAACAAATAGATCCTCGGGACTGTATTTGCCCCAGATCTCTGACCTACTTTAACAATCAGGCCCAGTATGTGTCTGAGCACTGTCTTCACAGCTTCATGACTGACAGTTTGCAACTGCTCTGATCCTTGTGATAGCCATAAAGAGCTGACCATTACCTACTCCCTGATCATTCCTGATGAAGGGCTTATGTCCAAAATGTCGATTCTCCTGCTCCTCGGATGCTGCCTGTCCTGCTGTGCTTTTCTAGCACCACAGTCTCGACTCTGATCTCCAGCATTTGCAGTCCTCACTTTCTCCCACTCCTCAGTAGTCAGACAGATCCCCTGAACCATGACCAGCCCAAATGAACAGATGACCATGGTGAAGCTCCTGGGCAGTGTATGGACTGTGCCTTTGACTGACAGTGCTCCTCTCCCTTGCCCCTCCTTTCAAAGGACTGAGGACTAGACCTATCCACTTTCCAACTTGGTCACTTGGTTGAATAAACATGCATTGCGAATGCTGTGCAGGAAGCCATCACATGCTGTAGGTGTTAGATTAACCCTTTGGCATACATATATTTTGAAGAAAGCATAAAGAGAACATCAGTATTTCAGTATTGGTGGCTTTTAGGCTGTAGCTGAAGCATCAAAGAGTTAACAGGTGTAGGACAGCATAGCAAGACAAAGCATGGATGTTGCAAGAATGCTGTGGATGCACAGTAAGAGAACACTAAGAAAGCAAGAGAGAAGTCTTGACTTGCATTCTGGTCCAAGTTGGGTGCCTGGTTGTTTTAAAAAATTCTCAAGGTCAGGTTCGTAGGAGAGTAGTCTGACACAGAACAAACGACCAAGAGGCGAGACTGCTAGAATATGGGCATTTTATTCCCCGCAGTGTCGCACAACGGGTCTGGCTTATACTCACTCTACATGTTACAAAAACTGGGAGCCGTCAGTTCTCGTAGAGCGGTTGCCAACAACCCACGCTCGGCGGTTAAACGTAACCCCGGAGCAGACTCACCGAACTGGAGACTTTTCCAGCTGATATACTCTTTTCCAGATATAAACATTCATGTGAACAGCAGAGCAAGGCTAAAAAACACATTCCATTCTGGTTACATACAGATAAGAAGATTCACACGGGACTAAGCAACACCTCCATTCCGGTTAGATTCACACATGTATTGGGACATAATTTTTAACCGTTTCACCACATTCCACTGCTTGTAATTTTACACCACATTCCACTGCTTGGCCCAATACATGTGTTACATTATGATTCACACATGTATTGGGACATAATTTTACACCACACTGGTCTTACGTGAAAATTGTCCTTGCAGCGGCCCTTTAATGCTAGTTGAAGGTGCACCTATCATTGTAGGTCTGTGTTTTCCAGGCATCCTGTAGATTGTAAAGGTGCCACGAGGATCTTGAGGGGATGGCAATGTTAGTTGACAAGGGTCATGCAGCGGTGCCCACAGATCATGCCCTGAGATGCTGTTGCATGGTGCGCCATGGGTGAACTGAAGACGCCGGGTATCTCCTTTGACTTTAACATTGAGAATTCCAGCATCTAGTTTGGTTGTAGAAGATGGTCAGATAGGAAGCTACATATTCATGAGGCCAGATGTGTAGTGAAAACATTGGTTAACAAGCAGTGTTCCCTCTTAATAGACAATACAATATTTCCTAGCAGGAATCCCACCTCATGCCTGGAACTTAGATAAAAGATGCAACGAGTTGCTCCCAACATCAAGATATCTCTAGCCAGATGATAGCTCGAGCCAGATGTCTCACATGATTTCTCACTGCAGCCCTCACTGTTCAGGACTCTAGAAGATACCACTCCAAATGTCTGTTCATTGAACGAGGTCATTAAGCAAGGGTTATTCTTTTTCTCATTACTAAGTTAAACATTTTGTAAAAATATCAACAACATGTAAAGGTGATCTTATGATACAAATGCCTATTATGCTTATTACAGTTTCCTTTCTACTATTTAAACTACATGGCTAAGCACTGAAATGACAGAGAGGAACCTGATAGTTATGTATTTGTTATAGTGACATTACTTACTGCCATTTCTATTTTAACACATGATAGAAATTCATTCATTCTGTTATAAAGAATGTCCTCCTTTAACTTGTCCAGCAAAATGGACATGATTAATTTCTAATTGAGCTGGAAATTTTATTTAAAGTTCTAAATGTTAAAAAGGCAAATTTATGAGGCTATATCACAGCAGGGAGTTTCACATAAACTGCAGAGACAGCCTTATTGTATTCCAGCTCTTTCCTAGATCTTAACATCTATAAACAACCTGCTCAGGTGTGTTTATGAAACACCTCTGGAGCAAGCAGGATTTGAACCTAAACTGCCTGGCCCTGAACTCAGGACACTACCACTAAACCACATGAGCTCTGATCTTTGATCTTTACTGCTATCTGGTGAAACTGCAACCTGGGAGCATGACCTCACAAAATGCTCCTTAGGGTTTAATGCCAAAATTATAGTGGACTCTGGACTATTCTAATAACAGATGATATGTTGAGAACGGATAACACAACAGATAACATGACTAAATTTCACCCTGTGCTATCCTGAAAGGATACTTATTTAAAAAGTGTGAATAAATTAAAATTGGACATAGTTTATTTAAATATACTACCAATAATTTCATGCTTCACGAAGTAACATAATTTGACAAGAGCTTTCGTTAAATTTGAGAATTACTTTACTTCATTGCTAATGGGAAAGGTAAAGTGTTCCAGACATAAATTTTTTTCCAACATTGGTGCATTACAGTTTTAGTTTTGAATCTCAAACTGATTAGAAGAAATTATCTAAAGTATAAAATCTTCAAACCTAATTTCTAATTCACAAGCTTCCATGTGATTTTCCTACTGTGAAGTTATTTCTTAACTAATTTCTCATCAGAGTTGATATCTCCATTTAACTTGGAACATTATGAAAGGTTGATCTGCCTAACAATTACGCACTTGAAAATATTCAGGAATTTCCAAAAAGGAAAAAATATCAGAAAGGATTTTATACAAACCAGTGCTTAGAGCAAAATGAGAGGACTTTTGTTAAATTACTTTTAAATTGAAACAAATAGTTTCATAGAACTGTCACTCTACAGTTCTCACAGCTGACAGGGTTCTGGCCACAGAGAGGTTAGGTGAACATGGACATCCATAAATTTGGATGTAAAATGTGCAAAGGTGATATCATATCTAAGGATTAACTAATGAGCCATCTATCTTATTGTGTCTGGGAGATTACTGTGCTCAAACAGATTGCCATTTACAAAATTAATTAATTATTTGTAAAGCACTTTGAGATGTCCTGAAGTCAAGTGAAATGCTTCATAAGTATGAGTTCTTTCTTGCTTTCCACCTGTAAACCTGTAAAACAATGCTGCTTGAAGTTATTGTGTGCTGAATATTCCTGTAGTAGCACATGGAAAGTATGACATGCGAGGTGGTAAATTGAAAGAAAGTAGGCAACACATTTCACATAAGAACATGCAGAAATTATAGGAGACAAATTAAGTGGTATTCATTATTATCCTGACTGGAGCTATTTTCTGAAATCCAAATGTGTCAGCACAGAGCCCAGTAGCAAGAATGTTCGATTAGATTAAATTAGATTCCCTACAGTGTGGAAACAGGCCCTTTGGCCCAACCAGTCCACACCGACTCTCTGAAGAGTAACACACCCAGTCCCATTTCCCTCTGACTAATGCACCTAACAGTATGGGCAATTTAGCATGGCCAATTCACCTAACCTGCGCAGCTTTGGACCGTGGGAGAAAACCCATACAGACACAGGGAGAATGTGCAAACTCCATGCAGACAGTCGCCTGAGGCTGGAATCGAACTTGGGAGACTGGTGCTGTGAGGCAGAAGTGCTAACCACTGAGCCACTGTGCCATGGAAAGAAATGTCTTGAAATAATCTTTATCTTTCTGCTCCTTCCATATTGTCCACCCATTCCCATTGTTATTACTCACCACAGTTTCTCCATTGGTTTTGGGGGTTTTCTTCTGGTTGCTACCGATGTTGCTTCTTGATCGGTTAACAGGCAGTGCATGTTTCCCAAGGTAAGACCGGTTCTGTCAGCTGATGCTGCCCGCTGTGGAGAATGTGCATTGCTGCTTAAGGCAGCCAAGTGAAACAATTTGTGGATCATGCTTAATGAAGGAAAGCAAGCAGATATATTAAGAGACAAAGTTGAAATTTGAACTTGCACATGTTCCTCTGTCCCGTTTTCTTTTAGACTAAGACTATGGGTCAATATTAGCTTTGATAATCAAATATGGGTCTATGTGTACATACAACATATATATGAATATTCCATATACATATGTATGTTTCATGTATATTAACAATCTTTAATAAAGGAGGATATTTGCACTGTGTGTTATATTTGTGTTATAAGAAAACCATATTATTCAACCAACATTCAAATGGATGGGTAATAAATCAGTAAGCTGTGTGTTCAATGGGTTTGAAATATTATAACATCATACAAAATGTTAGTGCAACAAGCAGTGTGCAAGCATTTCTCAGTCTTGCCTCAGTGATAACACTGACATCTAAGTGATAAGGTCTTGAATTCAAATCTCATTGCAGAATCTGAGTACATAATGTCAGCAGGAAGTTTAATGCAACAACCAAGGTTTTTTTTAGTATTTCTGTAATGTGCTTAAGGAAATGCTGCAATGTAAATGGTTCTGTGTTTCAGATGAGTTATTATGTCAAAGTCCATTCTGCCCAGATCTCATGTCACTAATCAGCAAAAGAGTGGTTCCCCCAGTGCCTTGTCTTATATCTTCCTGCAATCTTCAGCCATCTTTCTTATTGTGTCTGGGAGCTTGCTGTGCTCAAATAGATTGCCATTGACAAATACAATTATTTATTTGTAAAGCACTTTTGGAAGTCGTGAAGTCAAGTGACATGCTTTGTAAGTATGAGTTTTGTCTAGTTTCTTTTCTGTGAATCTAAAATAATGCTGTTTGAAATTATCGTGCACTGAGTGTTCCTGAAGTAGCACATGGAAGGTATAACATGGAAGGTGGTAAATTGAAGGCAAATTGCTACCACATTTCACACGAGAACATGCGGTTTACCAGCAGATAGTCTTCAGAAAATATAGGAAACAAATAATGTGGCATTCATTATAAATTGATAATTATAAGAATGCAATCTCACTACCAGGATTTACCAAGTTTTCAGTACACAATATTAAACAGAGAAAAAATTTTTGTAATGAGTTTGGCACAAGCCAAATTAATAATGCCAGATGTAGGACTCCATTATTAGTGAATGAATAGAAAATAATTTATTGAACATAAATGTCAAAATTTACAGCACAGTAATGACAATAAAGCATGAACAAATAGGTGATTTTTGACAAAATGCAAATAGAAAGACATAATTGTGTATCTGATGGAGAGTTTATGACAAGATTATAGTACCTAAACACCGGACTATATATCAAGAGTTAGGTAACTGTATAAAGTGCCGAACACTTACCCATTTCAATAGCTTAACAACACTGAACAGAGTGTCCACATTTATAATTGCATTTCACAGTAGATAAGACATATGAAATAGGTATGGTGACAAAGCTAAGCTATAAATAAAGAGATGCAGCCAAATTTCTAGAACCATGCGCTAAGATGGCATTTATATCTCTACACAAAAAACTGTTTAACATTTTGAAGTCCGTACCATAAAATTTTTACTTCGTTACATTTCTTGCCCAAAAATATGAAAAAGAAAGAGACGAAAGATTCAACCAAATAATATCACACCAATTCAATACGCTGGATGCCACATCATTTCTTTAATTTCCCTTGTAGAAGAGGATCATTATTCTCCAGAACAAGCTATTACAACATGAAAGCATTATACAACAGTGGCAGCCTCACAATATCATCTGTATCTTAGTTGCGACATAAGACTCTACAGATTTTATACATAGAAAATTTGTATTACCACAGTGTGGAAATTTTAATCTTTGGTTTCATTCACAATAAACATTTGCTGTTTATTGGTACTGTGTTAGGTAAATAATAACAATACTAAAATACCCTTATATTCAAAAATCCACTGGACTCCTAGACAGTTACAACAGATATAAATAAAGTCCTATAACACCAAATAGGGCAGCGTGTAAATTTTATGAAACTTGTATGTCCTCAGATTAAACGCTATGTAGAGTTTGTGGAAATGGGCCAGTCCATTTACATTCATAGAAGTAGCAGGTAATAACATACTGAAGTGTAACAGTTGAAGAACAGACAGCATCATAGATAAATTTACATCTAAAGCTGTCACTATTGATTAAAGCTTCAGATTTCTGTAAAATGTTTCAAATGTTTAAATGCATGAATTTCTTAGTATATTTTGATTTGTAATTGGTTGACAATTGTGCATTACATATTCTGCTTTAAGTGGACAAACTCTAGAGTGTTCTACTCACAAATCATATTTTAGTTTCTTATAAATTTGACTGAGTGAATTCTAAATACAGGAACCTAGTTAGTGAAGATTTGGGGCAGCAGTAACAAACTTCACAATAAATAATTTTGAGATAATTATTTATGTTCAATTGTACTTAACATGTTTGTAATGATTAAACGTGTTATATTGGTATGTGCAATGTATTTTGCTGCTATTTATTATGAATGCCTTCGCATTCAGTTCAGATAATTGCAAAATTGTATAGTTTAACAGAAAGAATATAAATGGCATTGCAATTTTTGGCTTACTAAAAAATGGGATTTTCAATTAAGTTTCAAAGAGTGGATATTTTCAGGCACACACTAGCAGAGAAGGTTGCTGGAATGATATTGTATATTATTCAGTAACTAGGCCCCTATATTAAGGTTTTGCACTATTTGACAACATTGCACATCAGTACCTCAGGAATGGGTATAGTTAAATACCTGTTGGATATTGTCCAATCTATTTTCATTCTCTCCTTTTAAATTCTAAGAACACAGCTTCCATCATGACACTTCCAATTTTACTTCTTGACTTTATTCAATTTTATAGAGGGATCCAATGACAGTATATACGAGAAATCCTACTGCATGTAAAACATAAGCTTACTGATCTCACTGAAACAATATATTTATATATGATTACAGAAAAAAAACTGAATGTGAATTGCATTAGGACGGGCAACAAGGAATGTTCCAAAGTTATTTTATTTTAAATAAAATGCTTGCAAGTAATCATTTCCTTCTTAAGCAAATCATATTGTTATATTTTTGACTTAACTGTTAAATCACTAAAAGTAAGAATCTCTTCAGGGGAAAAGAGTTTAAAGAGTGTTGTAGTATCAATGCTTCCAGACCAAAATTGCTTGAACTGTGGTAATAACTAAACGTAGGGGTAAGACAAATGGTGACCCTCTCTCAACTGGACCTTGGCGATGTGAGGCCCTGAGACTTTTAATATCTGAGTCTCACCTGCTTGGTGCCAGTCAGCTGCCTATGGGGAATGGGTGGACCTTGGCGATGTGAGGCCCTGAGACTTTTAATATCTGAGTCTCACCTGCTTGGTGCCAGTCAGCTGCCTATGGGGAATGGGTGGAAGCAACTGCTGTTGGGAGCAGACATTTGACTGGCAGAGCCCAAAAGAACAAGAGTAGACAACAAGATAAATCTCAAGGAAAGAGGCTTCAGGAGCATCTGATGTGAGGGAATGGTGGTGTGAGGCTAATACTGTGAGGGTGGGAAAGAGGGTGGAAGGAAACAGAGCATGGGAGACTAAACATTCTACTTTTTTAGGTGTTTCTGGTATCAATTTACTTCCATCTATATTTACCATGAAGACTTTCCCATTCAGGCCACAGTTCAAATTGCAGCTGGAAGCTCATTAACATCAGCAGCTCCAGGTCTGCATATTTGAGCAAACTTGTTGCTTGGTCAGAAGATCAAGTTAAAATTGATGAGGGCTAGATTGCTAGAGGATTTTAGTGAGTTATATGTACAGTCCACCTTCAGATGGGTAGGAAATGTTAAAATTGTCTCTTATATTTCTGGATATCATAAGAATTCATTGCTATGGATGGAATGATCAAAAGGCTAACTTAAGTCAAAAATCAAGCTTTAATATGCAAATAATTTAGGCAAAATGAGAAAAGCAGTGAGGCAAAACACTCAGTTCAAGATACTGTGATAGCACTGTATCACTACTATTGGTGAAATCATCAAATTACGACTTAGTTTTATTCCACCACTGAACATTTAATTCACAGAGGATTATTTGTCATTTGACCATAAAGCGATTTGAAGTTTCACTCAATAAGAAAACCAGGTAGCAGGATTAAGTATTCAGATGCTTTATTGTCAACCAATACAAAGTCTTAAAGAGACTGCTTATGTGAGACAACTGGACTCTTACTCTCAGCCAGTCATAACCCTTAAAAACAATAATTTTAATCTGACCTGTGCATAGAAACAAGACTAGCGTTTATTGGTTTACTTAAAACAGGTTTAGAACTGTCAAGTTCAAAATGGTCATTCTGTCTAATATATCTACGAAGCTGGGCTATCACAATTTTGCACCTTGAATAATTTCCAAAATCAATGTCTATTCTAACTACAGGTCCTACGATCTCTGTCAATTGAAATGAGATTTGGTTTTTCAGTTTAGAATGTGCTGACCTGAACATTGTTAATCACTAATAATAATGAAAATGGTTGCTTAATGATGGATTATTTCATGTGGGACACAACTTGACATCAATATTTCTCCATGATCCCCCTGCTCCCACTACCAATGCAAAGCTATCTGAAACATTTGGAAATTAATTCCACTTTCCTGTAGTGACTGACATTTAATATCTAATGCAATACATTAGTGATCTGTAACCATTTTTTTATAACTGGAATGCAGAGAAAAGTTTTAGCTCCCAGTTGCTCAGACATTTCAAGTTACAAATATCACAATGGGTTCAGCTGTTTGTCTTTACATTCTCATAGATGTATACTAGACCACCATGTGGGAGTTTCATGTTACCAACACACAAGCACATGTTCGCTAAACCAGGATCTTTTCGAAATTACAATGCTGCATCTATGATACTCAAGACGAAATAACAATAGATAGGTGTATTGAATCCCTATACACATGAAGTTGTCTTAGGAGGCAGATAATTGTTTCACATTGTGTTATGGACATAACATTATAGATCTTGGGCATAGTTAATTCACTATCTTCACTATAGAGTAATCTGTTCATTAGCATGAGATTTTCATTTACCTTTATCCAACAATCATTCCACACACAATTTATTAACTAGAAGCAGAATTACTGAACTCAAATAAAAAAATTCAATACCAGAAGGCAAACTAATATACATAGATGCTACTAGCAGTGAGTTTTTCCAGTTGTTTTATGTATGGAGCTAGTGTGGAATTAGAACTTGAGACAGTCGCATTGACCAAACACTTGGATCAATGTGACTATTTTCCACTTACATTAATATGATCTGCGCAAACTCCAATTGACACTATCAAACTCCAGCTGGCTCATTTTAGTAAATAGGACAG
The DNA here is from genome assembly GCF_037043375.1 of Chiloscyllium plagiosum. Lineage (NCBI taxonomy): Eukaryota > Metazoa > Chordata > Chondrichthyes > Orectolobiformes > Hemiscylliidae > Chiloscyllium > Chiloscyllium plagiosum. The sequence goes on from NW_028270166.1 coordinate 23,262,937, forward strand.
GGAAATAAATAATATTCATTTCAACTAAGTGCCTCCCATTTCCAGTGTTTATCTTGCCATTGTTCCTATTCTTGATTGACGGTGGCACTTAATTTATTTCCTTTCATTTCTATTTCATAGAGGCAGTAAGCTTTAAAGAGTTTTAATACTTGAAACAAAATCAGAACACTTGAGTCTTAGGAAATATTGCAATTCCATTTTCCCTTTTCCTGTAGCTGTCTTAACCTGCTGAACAATGAAGACATTTGCTGAATATTACACTTTAGAAAGTCTGTCTCCTGGACATGATAACATAAAAAGATGTAAAATCTTTGTGTATTAGCTTGACAAAATCAGAATGCCAGCTCCAGTTATGAACTAAAATTGTGATTGTTTTTTAACATACAAGCTTGACATGGAGAAATTGGTAGTCTGAAAACACTTTTACAATGTCTATGTTGATTGTCTCTTTAGTAACACAAAAGACACTTGGTTCAATGTATATCTCCATGAGATAAAAAGCAACTACTTTGAAAAATTTGACTAAAAGGGATTTTTATTTAATGTTTTGTCTAGACTGTATTGTCAAGATCACTATTTGTTCAAGCTTTTTTTTCTTTTTTTTAAGTTTTAACACGGAATCATGGACATTTTTTTCTCACTTGCTATTCTCCTATCTGCACTATACAGCTGGCCCTGCGCAGTTATAAGAATAACCAGGTTTGGGTTATCTCTTTACATTTGACCATAGGCACAGCCAACACCACCTGCAGTTAATGCACAAACTCAGCACCTCAGCTTTTCAAATCAGGTCAGAGTGTCATCACAACACAATATATACAAAATTCTTCCACAATATGCAACAAATAACAGTTTCCATGCATAACTCCTATTCAAAATGAAATTTGGTATTAAAATCAATCATTTTCCAATACTAACCATACATTAGCTCTATAAAGAGTACATATTCATGCATAAATCATAATTTTAGTTTATCTGTTTTTTTTAGTTATAGCTGAACACATAACACTTATAAATACTGTATTAAGACATGACTCGGAAAGAAACACATCTGAACATAAAATTACCTCAAAGGACTGTAAAAGTATGAAAAGTGTAAACTCCGGGGTCCTTTATCAACCAGCATCAGCTTTCTAATTCATTGCCATAACATTCATATGTCTTCCATGAACGCATCAAAGTATACATGCCACCTTCTGCAAAATTATAATTTAACAGTATAAAGCTTCAAGTCACAATTTCCAAAACTAGCTAGTATTTATCACATAAACTATACATTAATAGTTGAGGTATTTCTGAGAAATTGTCATAAGCTTGCACGGTCTGTGTCACAGGCCCACCCGCAACAATGGGAACTTTGGTATATTCTTAAAACAGTTCGTTATTTGTAAAGCCAATCACATACTACCAGAATGTTAGTGCACACGTTCTGTGTCAGAGTTGAAATGAAGATGAGTGATAATGAGTTTGGGTTAATGAGAAAGTTCACCTTGCATGAATGGTCAATTCTTCCTTGAATCGTATGTTGACTAAAAATGATTGTACTTGCTTTTCAGTCTGTTTATTTATTTGAGGATTGTCATTGAACTATTAGCATTACAGTATAGAAAGTAATCTGTCATGTTATTAAATAAATATAAAATATAGATAGAACATTCAATAGAACATGAAGATTTTTCACAATGAGGAAACATTAATAACTCAGAATTGATTTAGGCCATGAGTGCATTATTAAGTCCGCCTTAGGTTAGGACACATTACAGGCTGAGACATTGTATGACGTAGTTATATTCAATGCAATATAATATGCTGGAGATTTCTTTCTACTTTTCCAGACTTTGATAGTTCAGATTATTTTGGACAGGGTGATTCTCTCTGCGGTTAGGATGGTGTATCCCTTTGCATTGAAGTGTTTGACAGGAATCTATAATGTGATGAGCAGCTCTTCAGCAATGGCTCATCAGAACATAATCCTTGCTGAGACTAAATTCATTTGTTTATTGTTTTATTTTCATACATGCAATATAGAAAGTATGTTTAGTCCCAAAATGACCTAGGCATTGTTATGGTTGGACAGAGTAAGATACAAAATATAGCTACATATCATTTGAATTTCACACATTGAAATATATAACCTAAGTAACAGCATTCAGTTTTGCAGGAATATACAGAAGAGAATAGCAACAAGGAATGGTTCAATGGGTAGAGAAAGATAGTGCTTTGTTCTCCAGTTTGTTTTCATCCAGGAGATAGATTCACTTTACTGACCTCCTCTACAAATGCCCAATGCTTATGGATTTCAGTGGGATTTCTCAGAAAAAAAGTATTTATGTAACTCTTAGCTTAATTTGAATTTTTGATTATTTACATAATTTACATGATCCTAATCCCTAAGAAATGTTTGGTTCCATATGCTCCCTTTTGCTTATAGACTCCATGAATCATAGTCACAATCAAGGATGTAAGATATACGGGGAGGGTATCTCTGTGTTTCCCAATTCTTTTAAGACCTAGGTATGTTCCTCTCTCTTTCTCCACATTCCAAATCCCAGAATTGCCCTTGATGTCATCTCCTATATATACAGGGTTAAGCTTCTGCTATGAATGTATAATTTAAAGCATAATGTTTAATAATGTAGATGAGTAAAATTCATAAATTAAATAAATACATAAATACACATATAAAACAAAACGTTCACACTTTGCCTTTTGCAATTATGCAAGAATCAATTACATTTTGAATAGATTGCCATTTAAGAATCTTCCCAGACTCAGAAGTTTCTGTTTTGTTTTTTATAAAAAGCAAAACATGTGCACTAATATCATCATCAGGGACTATAACTATTATTTAGGCAATCAATGCATTTGTCTGGGGCAGATTTTGGCAACATGACATCCCCGCCTGTTAGATTAAATTCAAGGGCACTTCTGCCCACTCTACTCAGTTGTCTCAGTAAGATTCGTTGTGCCCCGGTTACTCCACAACGTAGGTAGGATGGTGAAAGGCTGAGCAGAAAACTCTGCTTCTAAAACTGAGGTTTACACAAGTTTCAAAGCACAGAGGTCTACAAATAGTCATCGCTTTGGTTCAAGCAAGGCACTCGTCTTGTGGTCACTCTCTACTAGTAGTCTCCTGCATCACTTTAAAAGGTTTAAGGAATTTTGTTATCAGAATGTGTTTGCGATTTGGAGGACTGAGAGGTTGAGTGCGGGAGGAGTTACAAAACGCAGATCGTGCAAGGAAATCTTTGGTATCAGACGTGATTTTAAAATCACAATTGAAATTCAGTGAGGTAGCCTTTTTGGTTCTCACTATAAATGTCTCTACAAAGTTCACAACGGGAAGCCTTTTTGCTTCCCACTTAATACTACTAGATTTGGTTAAAGAATCAAGCTTTACCACATCACAACAAGACAGAAACAACATTAGAGGAGTTTTAGCGAAATACCGATCAGACATTCCATCTGTGCCTCTTCAATAGTACCTTAATATTCATTTTTAACAATGTACTATTCATCATAATGTTATTACTCTTACATACCAAAAGCTTGGTTATTTTTGGTTCTTTTCTTTTGTGAATCTGGTAAGTTGTTTTTTTTCTCAGTACACTAGTGTCTAATTTCGTCTTCATCAACAAGGTGCCTAACTCCCACAGCAAAGCGAATCAGTTCATTGAAAAAGAACCTTTATCATTAGATGGTACTCTACCCGCATTTTTTTTTTAAAAATTCAGTATCCAGTGATGTTATGCCTCATGAAGTAGCATGAGACATTTAAAAAAGATTTTGTTTTTCGTGGAAAATTCTCTGTTTTTGGTATTGTATATGGCACAAGTCATCTTGTAGGTATTGCAACAACAAGTCATGTCGTACCATCACATGTGATTATCATTAAGGCAGCTGTTGCTATTGGCACAAGTTTTCCTCTCTATCACTTCGTTTCTGCAACTAGCCATTGAGTGACAAATCATTTTCGATCTTTATCTTTTTTGGGGGGCGGGGTTGAGGGGGGAGGGGGAAGGGAGTTGGGAAAGAGTTGTTTTGGGATTCCAATCCTTGTTGGAAAAGTTTGTGTCTTTTATCTTCTTTGGTAACAGAGACATTTCGGAAATAAATTCCATCCAGACTTAAATATCAACAAACACTTTTTTTTAATATATTTAGTCTATGACTAGGTCATTTCCTCATACAGGCTATTCTACAATGACCTTTATAGTGCGAGAGTTTGTCATGAAAATTACCCGAATATGTACTTTTTATGTGCTTCCAGACCCGCATCAACAGCCAGCGACACAGTGCAACTTATCTCCCGACCAGCTCCTTTATAACCCTGCCGTGGAGCAAGGTGTACACGTGTCTCCGATTTGATTTTCTTTGGAATTTATTTATTTCTAAAAATCGTGTTTTTATTTGGTTTAAAGCCTTTTTTTTATGTTTTGGTTTTTGTCTTAATTCCAGAGTGTAGTAGCAGGCACGCTTGCTTGCCCACAATCCCCCTCTGTCACGCTTTGGTAAAAGTGCTTGCAGCTGACGCTGGTGGCCCAGTGGTGGTAGATGGCTCATCCACCCATCTGTCCATGCTTCGTCTGCGGGCGTTCATGAAGAAGTTGCTGACTGTGTTGAGCTCCAGCCCCAGCTGCTGCGAAATGGTGACCTGCATTTCTTTGGATGGCCGTTTGTTTTCCTTGAATATGGCAATCAGTGTGCGGCGCTGAAGATCAGTGAAGACAAGGCGCTGCTTTTTGGGAGTGGTGGCTCGGTCTCGGCTTTGTTCTTGCTCTTTACGCTTGCAAGCTAAAGGAGAGGAGAAAGAAAAAAAAAAGAGAAAAGCAAAAAGAAATTAAAATAAAGTAACGATAATATAGCCGTGTGTTGAGGCTATGGAAATTAGTCCTGTGGGATAGAGCAATTCCTTATTTAAAGCTGTGGCTCCCTTCCTGAAAATCATAGCTAGAAGTGCAACAGTTTTAAGTGAAGCATGGTCTCCATTCGTAATCAATGTTAAACCAAGACTTAGGCTCCCGTAGACCATTTTGTTTGCAAGGAGAAACAGTATGAGTTCAATACTTGTGCAGTATTATCTATTTCTAGTTGCAAAATAAAATTATCACTAAATACGGTAAAGGGAATAGGTCTGGGTGGGTGGCGGGTCAGTGTGGACTTGTTGGGCTGAAGGGCCTAATTCTACACTGTAAGTAATCTAATCTAATCTAAAGAAGGCTGCAGTTAGGTATTTCTAGATCCTTTTCAGCAGAAAATAAATTTAAAATCTCATTAAGCTGAAATGGTGTACTGCTTTCCTCAATACCTACATTAATAAAAAGAACCTTTAAAATAAATTAAAATATACAAGAAATAAAAATGTGATTATGATGTATTTTAAACCAACAAATTTAGAAATGTTATTGCACACTGCTGGAGTGGGTGTGACTTTAGGTTTCCTTGCTCAGAGGTTGGAACACTACCACTGTGCCACAAGAGTCCAGTTCTAAATATAATTGTGATAAATGTTAGAACTAAACTTCCTTGTTAAAGTTTTAATTGACCAGCCCCCATCTAGTGATAGAGGTTGGTCAGTGCAGGCAGAAGTATCTGTACCAACCAATTTTTGACACTAGGTGGAATCCAGAAATTCAGTGCAAGTTTAGAATGGCAGCCAGGACAGAAATGGACCCTTAGCACTTTAAAAGAAATGCCAGGGAATGGGGATGGGTTCTGGGTGGATTTGAAACGGAAGTGACGACAAGGTGGATACAGGAGGAAGGTTAGAAGGACTGAATGGAGGGTGGAAGCATGGAGAAATGGTCTTGAAAGCAGGCAGGCCTCAGAACAGGAAGTCCGGCAAACAATCTTAAACGCACAACATTAAATAAAAATATTGTCAGTATTATAGTAACAACGTGAAAACAAAACAATGTGAAATGAATCAAGTTTAAGCAGTGACTTAGTCCAACTGGAGCTGACTAATTGAGAGAATTTTCTACACAGCAAGATCACTTCTTACCAATTGTTATTAATGGAAAGCCCTTTGCAATAAAAACAAAGGTGAAAGTCCCGATTATTTATGTAACTGTGGATAGCAATCTGTGGTGACTACACACATGCAATTAAACACATTCATCCAGAAGTTACTTTCCAAAAGGCTGAGTTTCTACAAAAGTTATCTGAATAAAGCATCTCACTGTCTAAATATTTTTAAAGCAAAAATGTGTTTTATTTTCAAAAATACTTGATGTACACACATACTAAAGCAGTTCTGTATAGTTTTTAAATAAAAAAGAACAAACATTGGAATCTGATATTCCCTGCAGTTGCAAAATATCAAAGGCATTTCTTACTCATGCGGGACACTATTTACGTAAATTGGGCTAAAGAGAGGGTGTGATAACTGAGTGCACCCTCGTATGTTGGCAGAAATACTTTAGACAGTGGTCTTTCCCCACTGCACCTTGATGACAGCTGCCGCAAGTTTTCGTGTATCCCTCAACATTCGGTCAAGAACAACTCTTTGCAGTGTAAGATCAACAAGTTCCAGGCAAACCAAAGAGCGTCTTAATGGTCTTCCAGACACAGTTGATGTTTGTCTCAGAGTGCATCCCAGAGGACCGACTGTAGAACATGGACTCCTGGGTCATGGAGCTGCTCAGAATGAACCTCAACATAAGCCTCTCTGTCCAGATCTTCTTTGCACAGGCACATTCCAGAAGGAGATGTGTGACCGTCTCCCTCACTTCTCTGCCACCCACAACAACTTTGAGGGCAGCTTGTAGTGGTGGAGACAGTCCATTCAAATATATTGAGCTAAAAGAAGTTGCTTTGCATGCCTCCTAAAAAGGTTGAGGCTATCTAGTCTCACACTCCTTTAATAATGCACTTAGTTTTAACTGCTGCAAAAGAACCTCTCCAGCACTGAAAATGAACTTATGTAAGTGTGACATCTTAGTCCTTTGGATTTCAGTTGTTGAAGGTTTACAAAACGTTTTTTTCACTTTGCTTTCTTTTCTGTGTCTTGCTCTTTCTTCATTTTGCTTTGTGTATCTGATTTGATGTTGACTTCAATATTCCAACTTACACTTGCTGGTTCAGACTTTGAACTGCATTATAAGTATTCTTCAATTTTAATAGCTAAGAGGTTGATTCCCCTTTATACTGGTCCCCCAAAGAAGCTGCTGTGTATTTTGCATGTTTTGGCTGACAGGAACTTACCTTACAAAGGACCACAGAATTTCCATGGGCATGTGCAAATCTACCAAATATTGCACCATTGGTTCACTCAGCAATATCTGATGGATTACATTAAAGCAATATCTGATGAATTATATTAATGGATTGATAAGGGTTATGGTACAGGTTGGACAAACATATTTTTTTTTTAGACCATCACAATAGTTCCAGAGCTTGGATCACGATCAATTCCTCAACAATGTGTATCAAGTGTCATGAAGAAAAGCACTACGACATTATAGATCTTTGCAAAAGAAACTAAATTTGTCTCTAACCGGACACAAAGACATGCTGAGGTTCATAAGACTTGAGATATCAGGAACTTGCAAACAGAAATGAAGTGTGAAAATTCAACCTTTGCAGAAGATAACAGACAAGACGAAGAATGTCAAAGGAATTCATCACAATTGACTCATTGGGTTTGCTGAACATTTGAATATAACCACCATCTTGTACTTTGAATTCTATGTGAAAACGTGGCTAAGAACAGCCAAATGTACAGAACTCCAAGAAGGTCTGAAGAACAAAAGCCTTTGACTGAGAGAGGGCAAAGTGAAAGAGTACATGTTCTGTTGAAGGAAATTCAGATGATGTATAAGGGTCAAACCTAAGAACTAATGAAGAACAGGAACTGCTGCCTCCCAAAATTGTCTACCTACATCAGAAAAAAACAACTTCTCAACTGCAGGTGCCATTGCTGGATCTAACTTTGTGTTAATCCCTTCACACTATCAAGTCAGGTGGTGGTCCTGGCTTTCCACCATCTTGCTCATATTTGAACTGTTCATGGGGTTATGTTCTTAGTCATATATTGAATGACTGTGCAGTGAAACTAGCTGGAAGTTTTACTGTACATTGTGATTTGCATTTTGCCCAGCTGGAGAAAGTCTGTGTATAGGTGCTTACCTATGTATAAGAGAGTTGGAAATGCACCATGGGTGGCAACACAAAATCAGCTGTATAGCATTGTTCTTCAAGTATACAGAGTACCTGATATCAGAATTCCACTGCTATTGATGGATTTAAATGTCCATCTCTACAGACGACAAGGCCACCTTTTATGCACCATTATCTAAGATGAATTGCTAACCCTGGGACTCACATCCTTGATAATTATTTCATAATGTTTGTAGAGGAGGGAGGCAGCAATAACTTTCTCTTGCTCTTAAAAACAAACAATACTCAGTTTATAAAGTGTTCACGAAATCCATGTGAAACCTACACTCCGGGAGATGGATTTCTGTAAAGGATCTCATTCTGCCCAGCTTTGTTGGTGATAACTATTCTCAAGCTGTATACTTGTTTTTCTGTCAATAATTTTTAAAGTAACTTTATATGTGTAGACGTAAAAATATAACTGCAAACTAAAGCAAAATAAAGTCTAGAAGTGCAAAAAAACTGAGGAGAATTGGAAATTGAATAACAAATATGTTAAAACAACATGTAATTGATTTGTAGATATTACAGTATACATTACTTGTAAGTGTATCTGCAGCAATTTCAACTTTATTTTTGTCAAAGGACTAGGTTCCATGGAGAGATTGAGAAAAAGGACTGTTTCTTCAAACTGAATAGTACCCATTCTTAATTTGCACATCCAATACAGTCAATTAGACCAAAGTTACAAAGAATGGATTTGGACAAACACTTCATATAGTAATACATTTCTATTTTGTTAATAAATATTTACAATTAAAAATATCCAATTAATAAGTTATAAATCCTGCTGTCGCATACGGGTGCAGTCTGGGAATGCTTTAGTATTAGTAATTATATCTCCTGACGCTGTTTCACAATCTGACTTCATTAACAACCATGTTACCAGCAGAGAACCAGTAAATTTATATGTGAGAAAGCTGCAAGTAAAAGACCTCCTCAGACCACATCCATTTATAACAGCTCCAATTCTGCATCACCACAACTGTCTGGATTCCATTAGAATTTCAGTTTTGGTATTCATATTTTAAAGGTCATCAGAATAAAGATGTTAGTTAAAAGTGCACTAGAACTAATGTTAGCTGTAAGGGAAATGATGGGTGAGGAATAAGGAGATTAATAGCTCTCACACAATGTATTAAAATAAAGCTATGAACAAGGATAGCAAAGAGCGCAGATAAAAGATAAAGGATGGAATTTTGTGTGGGTACCAGGGAGCCTAGCATCTGTAATTAATTCCCATGGCACCCATGCCAACCTGATCACTAATAGAATAAAATTCCTAATTGGTGGAAGGAATCCTATTTCCTGGGACTCCTGGCTTCACCAGGGACATTTAGTCGCTGCACTTCCTACTGTGGGTTGGATATCTTCCCCCTCCCCACACTGAGAGAGTGTTGAACCAACGGCTAATAGCTTTGCAGTACTGGCACTGGTGGTGTTGCATTGAGTACTATAGAGAGGATTGAGAGATTGATCCTCCTAAATCAAGTAAATGAAGTGGTGTGGGGTTTTGAGGAACCCCTCATCCAACGAAGTGGCATCCCTTGATGAAGGGAGGAGGGAAGGTGGTGGAATGTCCAGTTAGCAGCATCCTCTAACCTTGTATCCACCAAAAGAGTCAGCAAATAGCAAATTTGCTTGACTGTGTAATTCAGAAATGACTGCATCAGCCACCTGATGTGTGTGTGTGTGTGTGTGAGTGTGTGTGGTGGGGGGGAGGGGGGCAAGATATCCCATCGGTACACTAGAAATGCTCTTTTGAGCAACCTTGAGCCACCCAAGTTGATAGGGTTGTTAAGAAGGTGTATGGTGTGTTGGCTTTCATTAGCAGGGGGTTTGAGTTTAAGTGCCCTGAGGTTAGGCTGCAGCTCTCCAGAGCCCTGGTTGACCGCAGATGGAATACTGTCTTTCAGTTCTGGTTGCCTCATTATAGGGTGGATGTGGAAGCTTTAGAGACAGTGCAGAGGAGATTTTTTAACCAGGATGCTGCCTGGACTGGAGGGCATGTCTTATGAAGAAAGGTTGAGGGAGTTAGGGCTTTTCTCGCTGGAGCAGAGGAGGGTGAGTGGCGATTTGATACAGGTGTACAAGATGTTGAGAGGCATAGATAGAGTGGATAGTCAGAGACTTTTTCCCAGAGTGAAAATGGCTATCACAAGAGGACATAATTTAAAGGTAATTGGAAGAAAGTTTAGGGGAAATGTTCTTTACACAGAGAGTGGTGGGTACGTGGAATGCACTGCCAGTGGTGGTAGTAGAGTCAGGTACATTAGGGACATTTAAGCAATTTTTGGATAGACACATGGATAATAGTACAATGAGGAGTATGCAGGCTAGTCTGATCTTAGAGTAGGATAAAAGACCGGCACAACATCGAGAGCTGAAGGGCCTGTACTTTGCTGTACTGTTCTATGTTCTATGTTTCCTCTTCCCTCCCTTGTAAATACTGGGCCATTCGTTGTTCAAATGATCTTCAGGACACAAACTAGGAACTGAGGTATACTTTATTCAAAAGATGAATTCAAATGAGTTCATGAACACAATTATCATAGAATTATAGAATATCACCTGACTGAAATTTTGGACAATTGATCTCAACTTCTGTATCACTACAACTGATTATGATATTCTCAGTTCGGTTAGAAGTTCCCAACATATCACAGTCATTAACACTGAGACACAACTAATTGTACTGAGACAATGTAACTGGAATTATGGTGAGTGATGCTGTTGTTTGACCATTGAACACAGTCAGATCAAATTCCTATTGTAGCAGAACTATTAGTGTCCTTTTATTAAGCAGACCAATATAGTTTGGCATGACAATGATTGCGTCATGGTAACCTCTAGCTGAGTTCCCTAAAATGTAGCTGGAGGCCTGTTTAATAACCACACTCATTAACAAGTCCATTATCATCTACAAACACTGCTTAGTACACATTGTGTTATGTATTGCCTGTCTCAAATTCTCTCCTGGACCGTACTCTTAAGACCATAAGAAATAGGAACAGGAATAGGCCACTCAGACTTCCAAGGTAAAAACAATGACTGCAGATGACTGATGAAGGGCTTTTGCCCGAAACGTCGATTTTGCTGAAGCTCCTCGGATGCTGCCTGAACTGCTGTGCTCTTCCAGCACCAATGATCCACTCAGACTTCCAAGCCTACTCTGCCTTTTAATAGGCTCATGGCTGATCTAAAACCCCTCACATACACATTCCTGCCCTTTTCCCATAACCTTTGTTCCCCTACTGATCAAGAATGTATCTATCTCAGCCTTAAATATACACAAGAACTTCCCCCACAGCTCTCTATGGCAAGGAATTCTAAAGGCTCACACCTTCTGAGAAGAAATTCCTTCTAATCTCAGATTTATACTGGTGCTTCTTAATTCTGTGATTATGACCTCTGGTCCAAGACTCTTTCATGAGGGAAAATATCATCTCAGTATTTATTGTGGCAAGGCCCTTAAGAATCCTATATGTTTCAATGAGATCACCTCTCATTTTTCTAAATTCCAATGAGTTCCAATCTGTTTAAACTTTGCTGATAGCACAATCCCTCCATACTCAGGTATCATCTCTGTGAACATTCTGTGAACTGCCTTCAATGAAATAAGCCTTTTTCTTAAATAAAGGAACCAAAACTACTCACAGTACACCAGCATCTTGTACAGTCATAGTAAGACGTCCCTCCTCTTATACTTCAATCACATGGATAATAGTACAATGAAGAGTATGCAGGCTAGTCTGATCTTAGAGTAGGATAAAAGACCGGCACAACATACTCTTATACTTGAAATAAGAGTCCACAGTGCATTAGCCTTCCTGACTGCCTGCTTCATCTGTGTGCTAGCTTCCTGCAGTTTTTCTCAATTTAAATAATACCGTTCTTTTATTCTCCCTTCAAAAGTGAACAGCTTTACATTTTTCTACATGATATACCAACATTTTGCCCAATAAATTAATTTATCAATGTCTCTTTGTAAACTATCTGTAACCCTCTTGCAACCTGCCTTTCCACCTGTTTTTGTGTCATCTGCAAATTTGGCTAAAGTCCATTGGCTTCCTTCCTCTAAGTTACTGATATATGTTATAAACAGTTGCAGATCCAGCACTGATTCCTGCAGAACCTCACCAGTCACAGGTCGCCAACCTGAAAATGAACCCCTTATCTCCACTCACTGTATCCTGACCATTAGCCAATTCTCTATTCACACCAATATACTATCTCCAATATTATGTGGTTTTATGATTTAATCTTTAATGTGGTACCTTGCTGAATAAATTCTGCAAGCCCAAGTGCTATTTGCTAGTTTCCCCTCTATCCAGTCTGGTTGAGACTTTCTCCAAAATTCTAATAAATTAGTCAGATGCAACTTCTCTTTCATGAAGCCATACTGACTCAGTTTGATTACATTATGGATTTTGAAAATGTTCTGCTATTATTTCCTGAATAATTAATTCCAATACTTTTCCAATAATAGATGTTGGGCTAATTAGCTTACAGTTATGCACTTTTTGCCTCCTGACATTTGTTGTCCCATTGGCAGTTTTCTAATCCTCTGGTACTGCTCCAGAATCTAAGAAATTTTGGAAAATTGCAATCAATGTACCGGCTGTGTCTGTAGCTGCTTCTTTTATATTGCTAGGATGCAAGTCATCCTAGGGACTTAGATGCCTTTAGCCCAATAGTTTGTCAAATTCTACTCCTTTAGTGATGGTGATAGTACTAAATTCCTTTCTCTGTGTTCTTTAGTATTAATAATATGTTTGAAGTATCTTCCACTGTAAAAACTGATACAAAATATCTGTTTAACTCCCCTGCCATTACTTTGTTCCCTAAAGCTGTTCATATTAATTTTCTAAGGGACCTATGGTTACTTTGAACTCCCTTATCCTTTTTCTCTATTTAAAGAAGCTCTTATTGTCAGGTTTTACATTCCTTGGTAGTTTGCCCTCATTTACTCTATTACCTTTTAATATTTCTCTATCTCTCTATTATCCTTTTAGTCCTCCATTGTTGGATTCTGATTTTATCCAAGAGTTTGGGGCTATCATTGAATATTCTCATATGCTTTCTGTTTCAACTTAATACTCTCCTTAACTTCCTTTGTCAGCCATGATTTGTTTATCTCTCTCTTAGATTCTTTCCTCCTTACGGGGATATATTTTTGTTACGAATCATTAATTACTTCCTTAAATGTTTGCCGCTACTTGCTTACTCTCATTCCTGCTAATCTATTCACCCAGTTCATTCTAGCTAACTCTATCATTGACATTCCCTTTAGTTTAATTAAGCACACTTAGTTCTGGTCCAAGTATCTCACACTCAAACTAAACCTTAAATTTTAATTGTTATGATCATTACTGCACAAGGGTTTTTTTTTTAACTCTGAGGTCATTTACTAGACCTGTCTCATTTCCCATTACCAGATCCAAAATAGCCTGCTCCTTGAGGTTTGAACAATGAGATCTTGCTCTCAGAAACCAATCCTTAATTCACTTTATGAATTTGTTGTCGTAGCTACCCATTCCAATTTGATTATTCCAATCAACATAAAGATGAAAATCACCCATAGTTATTGCTTATTTTTTTACATGCTGTTACTATTTATAGCCTTTTCTATGGTGTGGCTGCTATTTGGTATGTGTACACTTACTCCTACCAATGTTTTCTTTCCCTTGCTGTTTAGTACCTACGCACAAATGGACTCTACATCATCTGAACCTAGATTGTCACTCACAACTGTTCTCATTTCATCTTTTATTAACAGGGCTACTCCACCCCCTTTTCCATCCCTCTTCTCTTTGTGAAAAGTCTAATATCCCTGAATGTTACATTCCCAGTTTTGATCTCCTTATAACCATGTTTCCATAATTGCTATGAGATCATATTCATTTACCCCATTTTGCAACATTATTGCAAATGCTATGTTCATTAAGATACAATATTGTTTCCTTGGTGCAATTTGATATTCATATATTCTGACCCTTCCTTTTCCAGTAACAACTTTCTGGTAACAATCAACCCCATCACTAACCTGCAATCCTACCTTCTCCTTTACCTTTGATGTTTTTAACTCTCCTTGCGACTGATACCTCCCACCACTGTCCACTCTCCACTATTTAGTTTGAAGCTCTATCAAAGCCCTCGTTATATGATTCACTAGGACTCGGAGTCCAGAATGATTCAGGTGATACCTCTCCTGTCAGAACAGCTCCCTCCTTCCCCATTACTGGTGCCAATGTCTCATGGATTAAAACCCACTTCTCCTACATCATATATTTACCTCTTTAATCTTGTTGGCACCGCGCCCATTAACAGCCTTCTGAAATCTCGATCTTAGCCATACAGAACAATGTCTATTTCCCTGAATATGCTATCTCTGATTGCAACTGCATTTCTTTTTTCTCTCCTCTCTTGTGAGTTTGTTCATTCTTCCTACAGCCCCCTCTCTCATCAGCATAGGGATCAAGAATCTCAAACCTGTTAGACAAGCTCAAGGAATAAGACTCCTTCGGCACCACCTCCAAGGTTCCTCTACTCTTTATGTGTATGGTTCTAAGAAACTTGATGTTTTTGTTTATTTTTGACTGGCTCTGTTACCAGAGAATGACCTTTTCATAATTTACTACTTAGAGTAACAGCAAGTATGGTTTTTGGAAGTGCATAATGACTGATTTAAAATGGATCTGGGTTTGATATTTGAGTAATAAAAATTTTAAAAAGTAGCAATATTATCCAGTGCATCTTAAATGCTGCATTTATGAAACAAAATTGATTGTTTTTATAATCATTTAACAATAAATGCATTTCAATGTACATCAGCTCCTACAATACTGGTCAATGTTGTTCCAATTTCTTGCCTATCCTGTAGTTTTAAGTATGACTCTCCAACTCTTTATGTTTCTGTGTGAATAGACTCTACTGAAAAGTAATAATGTGAAACTCTGAAGAAGGCAGAGATAGCAAATACAAGTAATCTTAAATAAGAACAATTTAAAGTTCAAATCTGTCTTTTTTTACACATTAGGTCAGAAACTATTCATTTATTTATAACAAGAAAACACTAAGCCTGGCTTTTGAGAATATACTGAGCACTTTGCTGATAAAGCTGAACACAAATCTTCCCGGCTCACTCTAATTACTGCTCTGAGAAAAATCAATTTGAATGAGACAGAGAGCTATTTACCACGAGTGTCTAAGCTGTTCCCAGGCCATCTCATTCACAGCATGCATTACCCAGAGCAAATCAGTAACAGAATGTCCAGTACACTCAAAACATTCCATTTTCATCAGGGAAGTCAGATGTCCACGTTTATAAATAGCTAGAGATACAACTCAATTGAAAAGGTGTGCTATTAAATGAGAACTAAAGTGTAAATTTAAAATAAAATTCTTTTGATGCAGTGTTTCTCAGTAAGGTTCCCTTTTTTCTGATAATTATCTCATAGCTGTACGTCCCCACCCAACATCCATGGCCCTCATGTCAGGCCACCCCCCTACCCATTACCTCAGTCCCTTACATTCATCATTTCTATTCATCTGCTACCCACAGCAACAAACCTTACAGTGACAAAAGGATGTGTAAAAAAAGAACTTGGAAAATTCATTCATTAGTTTGTAGTCTTACAAAAACTCCTTTTCACTACAAGCCAATAATGTATCAAATATGCAGACACTTTAAAGTATTAATAGCAAACATTATAAGTACCTAAAGCCTAGTAACCTTGTGAAAGTAAACATTGTGCAATTGACAGTGGAAATTAGAGAGCCAGAGTTATCAATTGAACAGGGACATAGGAGTTTTACTACAGTAATGGAGATCTAAGCTTTCAGCCAAGCACTGCAAAAGGAGTTGTCAGACAGATTTTGATTGTGCTAGATTATGTAAATATACAGCTATTTTGCTTTAATGACAACCTTGCCTGTTAAGTAATGTTTGGTTTTATGTTGTTTTAGTTTATTACTGTTAAACTCTTCAAATAGGAAATCCTTCAGTTATTTCTGTTAGACATTTGGGACCTTCATAGGCTGAATCTAATGCTTTATTGACTAAATCTGAGTTACATGTAGTTTATCAAAGGGTGCGGCACCACGAGACATCACAGGTTCTCTCACCATATCTGCTACTATAGTGCTTATATGTAGCCAACTCTATTGCATCACCCACGCCTAATTTCCAACCTATCTTATCATGTGCATTGCCACAACAACATGCCATTCAGTGGATATCCGAGATTCTACCGATACCCCTTGCACACATGCCAGTTTTGAAAGCCCATTGTGAACCCAGGAAAGAACTGTCAGTCAGGAACTATTCTGAACATTTCATGACATTTGTCACAGACATGCCAGACAGTGGAAAATGGTACCCCATTTTGTGGGCAGGGTCCCGGGAGTCCTGCCACATGGCGTGGTGTACAGGCGAAGCATCCTCTTTCCTCAGGACCATCAGTAGAGGCCACAACACCAGACCATGCTAATCTAGTCTGGGTTAGAGCAATTTCAGCCATTTGGAGGAATGTCCACTCTGTACGAAGATGATAAATGTCCTTCTCTAGTTGCCAAGGTAAGGTTGATCATTTTCTCCCTGAAACCTCACACTCATCCTACCTTACCTTCAACAAAGGCTTACTCTCACTACACGTGCAACATCTTTGCCAAACACCCTCATCCACCCCAAATCCTGACACTGTATGCCCGCTGAACTGCCCACTCACTCGTTTAGGACACTTCCCACCTGGACAAAAAATAATAAGTGTTTCACCCACTTTCATTTCCTGAAATAACTGCCCCTTTCTTATTCTGCAAGGAAAGCAGCCCATAGGAGAGCAGCAAGTCAGGCCGGGTGATGAGCTACTCATCATTTTGCTCTTCCCCCCCCCTTACGAGGGAAGGATCATGACATTAACCACCTTGGGCTGGACTGGTCTCAGAGGCTGC
Organism: Chiloscyllium plagiosum; assembly: GCF_037043375.1. Lineage (NCBI taxonomy): Eukaryota > Metazoa > Chordata > Chondrichthyes > Orectolobiformes > Hemiscylliidae > Chiloscyllium > Chiloscyllium plagiosum. Next base: position 23,280,049 of record NW_028270166.1, read on the forward strand.
CCTTGACTTGCTGTGCCTGCCTCTCTGACTGAACACTATCCCCCCTGACTGCACTGAGACCTGTTGGCACCAAGGAAAAGCTCATTGGTTAAAGACAAATCAAGATAGTGATAAGATAAGACTGCTCTCTCCGGCTGAGACGGCAAAGTGCAAAAAGGCAGCATGGGAAATGCAAGACATGGATGTATTGAACATCCAAGTGTGCTCAGACTGAGTGAGTGCTATCACAACAAGCAAAGTGCTCGGGGATGCACTCCAGTCCAGTCCATGAGCTGGCTGCATGTCCCTGAACACACACTTTCCTTGCTGCACAATTACAATGAGTGTTGCCAGTGCAGCTCATGACACAACATTGAAGTGTAGAAGCAAGCAGTAAGTGATGGGGATATGCCATGAGGATCCTTAGAGGCTAGCACATGCTAGATGTCAATGTCTTTGAACATTGGGTATGTATGGCCAGTGCCCATTAAATGTGTGTCCTAAGATGTTGTTCCCAGAGTGAGTTTGATCTACAAGGTCAAGAGTGTGGTGCTGGAAAAGCACAGTAGGTCAAACAGCATCCGAGGAGCAGGAAAATCAATATTTCAGGCAAAAGCTCTTCATCAGCAATGAGGCTGGGAGCCACAGGGGTGGAGATTATCTCTCCACCCCTGAGAGTCCCAGACTCATTCCTGATGCTTGAAATGTCGATTTTCTTGCTCCTCAGATGCTGCCTGACCCACTGTGCTTTTCCAGCACCACATTCTCGACTCTAATCTCCAGCATCTGCAGTCCGCACTTTCGCCTGCTTAATCTACAAGGTGCTCACTCTGGTTTCCTTGTCAAGTTTTCCTAATGTTGAGCTTGTTTGGCAAGTTTATTATGATGGGAAACTGAGAATTTATGAGGTGAGTTGTGGTGTTAACAAGTAGTTTAACAAGCAATAGTCCACTGGCACCACACCACTACCTAGCGAGAATCTTACCATACTGTTTTTGAAAAATGTAAAAGATGGAGCAATGTAATCTCAAGGTTAAGATGGGTCTCACTGCACACGTCACCCAATTGCACCACATCTTGCCATAGCCCACCTCACTTAGACCCCAATTAACTTCAGTGTCATCTGCTTTTAGAAGTTATCAGTCTCCATGGGGATTGTAACAACTATATTGAACATCTTTGTTCCGTTATTCAAACTTATGTACAATACAATTTTAATGTGATAATATAAAATGTTAATTCTGTCTTCTTTCCACAGATGCTGCCAGACCTGCTGAGTTTCTCCAGCGATTTCTATTTTTGTCTGTTTCGGACCTCCTGTTTCTGCAGCTCTTTGTTTGGTTCAGCTTCTTGCAATTTATAGGAAATGGGTTGGAGGTTGTGCCATGGGAGCAGAGTTTGTGGTGAGGACTGAGCACAATGTCTTCAGACTTATGAATATTTACTTAGAGAAAATTTCTGGTCATCCAGCACTGGATGTTGGACAAACAATCTGGCAATTTAGGGTTGAGTTTCATTGTTGAATCCAGTTATAAATCTATAAATGTTTGAGATCCTGTGCAACAGGATTTCTCAATGATGCAACTTCAAATCTCTGCGGTACTCCATAAAAGAAATTCCTATCTGTATGCACTCTACATATCCCAAGTCCATTTTCATTCCATTTGAATTTTAATTAGGGTTATTGACAATACTCTGTTGCTTTGCATTCCCTTTTTAGAGAGCCGTTATTGTCAGCTGGAAGGACCTGATGTCAGCCAGTTTAGAAAACGTCTATAACAAAATTGTAATTTCACTCATTGTCTGTTACACTTATACATTATACCATTGGCTGGATTTAATGTGGTATTGCTCAGCATGTTGTCATTGAGGGAGTGGTGGTGGGGAAGCATGTAAAATGAGTCGGGTGGCTAATGTATAATCTTCCCTCTACACTCACGCTCACCCACACAACGCTGGGTGGGTGGGTGCCAACTTGGCTGCTGGCCTGCCATGTAGAAATATGTAGTTACAGGTAAATTTAGAATGTCGACAAGTCTGTTGACCTGGAAAATGTGTTACCCGTGGGTAACTACGGCAGGCATGGATAGTGTGGCAGCTGTGGACAGCCAATTTTAAAGGCCCACATGTGTAAAGGTGGGATGGAAGGAGGGGAACATCATTTGGAGGCCTCAGCCTCCATGCAGAGGGGGCATCAATCTCCCTAATTCAGCACTGCTTGCCCTCCAGTGCCCAGACGCCCATCAGCTCTCCCCTCTCTCAGGATCTGTCCTTACCGTAAAACACCTTCACTGGGCAGCCATGCTCCCCTTTACACTTTTCTTCTTGGATGCACCTGCTACTCGCTCTGGTGCTGTTGGATGTAATGAAGCTGCCAGTCAATCAGATTGGTTGTGACTTCCTTCCAGATGAAGGGGCGAAAGTTTAATTATTAGCCAACTTAGATGACTCACTGTTTATTAGGGCTGTAGGATGGGTTTGCACAGAGTGAGTTGGCTTCGAGCTGTCTGTCTTCCATGGGGTGGGTGAATGATTTCCCTCAGCATTTCCCCCCCTCCCAAAAAATGCAACTTCATACATGAGATGGATGCAGAGCCAACATTTCTTTCAGAAGTAAAAGTCAGTCATTTAAAATGTGTTGCTAAAAATGACTTTATGAGAGGATGATTTCACTCTTGCTAAACAGATTGTATAATGTGTTGCTGATTCATACAGTATTTACATATTACTCTTTCAGTGTTGTTATTGTTAATTCATAATAGGATTCCCCAGCATTTTAGAATGAATTTACATTAAACATTTAACATCAGCGCATGACAGTTTGTGCTTTATGGTGATGCTAAACCTGCGTCAGATAAATCAGATTGAGAAGCTGAACTGATTCTGAAACAAAGTCACTGAAACTTCACACTTCATACTCCAGGGATTCCACCAATTCCTGCTTAGGTGATAGCAAACCCTAGAGAAAACTGTAAAATTTCAACAACACCCAATCACAAAGTAGTCCTGATTTCCATTAAAACACCGCTCTTTAAAAAAATGTTTACTGCAATTCTTTGGCGAGGAGATGACCAGCAGTCTGTTCAGTATACCTTTCGAAACAGCTTTCTTTACAATGATCCTGGAAATAATTGCCCCATGTCTCCTTTCCGAACGCATCTATCCCATATACTTGTAAAATAATATGTCATGATTTTCAGTTACACTATCCCAGTGGTAATATGTTTCAGAATTCTAAAACTAAAAAATATTTGACTGAATCTCCCATTTTATTTTAAGTTGTCCTTAAATATGCTATACCTAAGGAAATATCTTTCCTGGATCTACATTTTTGTTAACTTTTAAAATCTCAAAGACTTTTATCTAGCTAACAATATCTTCCTCCACTCCCAAATGTCCTCAAATAAGGAGTCAAGGGCCATGAGAGTTTAACATAACTCATGTGTTTATCAAAATCCTCTAATTATCCAGCATATATATGTACTTAACTCAAAATGTTGCTTGGTTTTTGTTTGCAATTCTATATTTATGTGGTATTTTGTGCAGAATAGGGAGGTGGGATGTAAGGAGAAAGTGGTTAACAAGAATATTTACTGCAGTCTTTGAGATCTCTGTAACTTGAGACATAGTCTGTGATAACTGGGTCCAATGCTCAAATCAGGAAGCACCTTAGTCAGGATAGCAGTGGAGTGAAGGAGTTCAGACGGTCGCCGATTTACCACGGTCCGATTTACAAACGCTTGTGCTTATGAATGAGATCCCATGCAGGAGTGTATTAATACTAATTTTAAAGATGCAATGTAACAGTTTCCTTGTACTTATGGAAGGCTGTTTTATAATGCTCCGTATTGTTTTCTGACTTTGAACGTACTCAAGAACCTAACACATTCGCAACCTGGGGACTGCCTGTATATGAACATCATTGATGGTTGAGAATGAGAAAAATAACTATTCCATACAAGGATCTAACATGTCAGGAAGCATTTTGTGAGCAAAGAGGATGAAGTGTGAATAATACAGCTTAGGACATATGGTTGCATTCAAAATACCTTTTTCAAAGGTGCCAAATAAACCCATGAAAAACATGTTTTTTACAATATATTTGCTGCCCTACTGCCAAAGTTAACCTTCCAAGATTTTCCATTGTAACATTATTTGGATGCTTTATTACACAAAGATGCAATTAGAATTCTTACCCAGCAATGCTCGTAAGACAATGAGACGTGCATTCACTTGGCACTTTGTCCCATTTCAAGATACCCAACCTGTTTGAGGAGCTGTGACAGAGTTATGGGGCAAATGCACCAACCTTTTGCATGCAGCAAATTTGCATTAATAGCAAATTACATTAAGGAGCAGTTATCTTTTTTTTAAAATGGTACATTGAAGGATGAATGCAGGCAAACATATAAAAGAAAGTTCACTGCTCCTTAAAAAGCACGTTAAGATCTTTCACTTTGATCTGAACTAACAGAAGCAGTATGCTCTTGGTGCTGAACTGAAATGTTTGTCTTCTTTAGCACTTCAATCCCTGCAACATGATTTCAACTGACAACCATTTGTCTCTGAGACAAATGACTCAAGTGCATAAATGTGTACACCAGAAATTAAGATGAGACTACCATGCATCTGTGTATAAGACTTCACTCTCCGGTATGTTGTCATCATTATATTAGTACATTCATTCAACAATGTTTCATTTTAGTGAAATGTTATGGATCTCCTGCAGCTCTGGAGTGATGTCAAGCCATTCAAGTATGGAGTCCAGATGATTATCCTAAACCATTCTATTTCCTTGTTTTAGTTCAGGATATGACCTCATGTCTTTTAAACGTTACCGTCTTTCCATCATTGGCAGTTATCTTTTATGACCATGTAATTACACCATGGGGTACAGACATTAAAATGCTCAACATATTTGTCTGAAGTTCCCCAGTAGTTATTTAACACAGGAGTTAGCCCAAGGGTTAAAGATTTATATGCAGGTATTCCAGGGTGTGATTTCAGGGCTTGTGGAATTATCTCTTTTTACTAGTTTACCATTCAGTTCTCTTTATTTTGCTTAAGAGCCATATTTCTATAGGAACGTAGGTAGGCACTAAACTCACTTAATATTTTCCTTGATTAGGAACTAAACTGATATCGAATTGCTGTAATTACAGCTCGATTCCAACACTCCTGTTACTGTGAAGTAGCTGCTACTTTGCAGTGACACAAAAGTGATAGTATAACTGTGCTTTGACTCTCAATTTGTTATCACATCCCTCAGTCATGGTGTCTTAACCCTGTTCACCTTTGACCAAACATCAAAAATAAGTCAAACAGACCATTGAGCTGCTTGTATAAAGAGCCAAAGCAGTTTATGGACTTCATAAATTTAAGCTGATTATTTTCATGTTCTCACAGGCTGATGTTTCCACTTGCACTCTCAAGAAATAAATGTACTTGTCAAGAGGCAAGAGTACTATGTACATGATACCACTCTTTAATAGAGCACTGTTGTTATTCTAAGAGAGGATTCGAAGCAGCCAGGATAGATGAGCTGCTGCTAACCACAGATCAATGTCATTCTTATTAACCTTAGTCTAGTAGCAGACTCAAGATATATTTACATTTGAAGCAGCTGAAACAACATGAAAAGATTCTTGATTCCATAAATTCCACGGCAACATAAAACTGACAACAAAATATAAATTGTTTCAGTGAGCCTTGATCAGAAATAAGTTGAAGGCAAAGTTTCCTAGATGGATTAACATGGTTTGTTGGTCTAATGAGTGTCCACGTAAATGTTGCATTTTTATGTTTGCATTATGAATTCATTACAAGTTTGAGCTTCAGCATGCAAAAAAGAATCAACAGAGCAGAAATTCTTTTTCAATATGCCATTGAATCCTATTAAATGCAGTCCATGAAGAAATATAGCCTGATCAGATTGATTTTACACAGTGAGGTTTTTGAAGTGGAACTTTGTTAGTTGGGAATCAAATTTGGAGGACAGATTCTCAATGCATCAACACTAGATCAATATCACAACTTACCCTTCCTGTGGGCGAGACATTGGAAGCTTTGCCTCACTCAATAATTGGTTTTATTTGTTTTAAAGGAGGGGAGTTTACAAAATCTATGTATCATTCCAAATAAATCTATATGGAAACAGCAGAAAACTACGAACAATAACACATGGCTCCTCAGGTTCGAAAAGGAGTAGCTATAGAAATGTTATATGTACTGGTTATGATTTTCCAAAAGTTTGTAGATTCTAGAATGGTCCCGGAGATTGAAAGGTTTTGAATATAACAGTGCTATTCGAGAATGGAGGGAATGTGAAAACAGAGAATGGTTCAGTGGTTAGCACAGGTGCCTTACAGCTCCAGGGACCTGGGTTTGATTCCAGACTTGGGGGATTGTGTGGAGTCTGCACATTCTTCCTGTGTCTGCATGGGTTTCCTCCCACAGTCCAAAGATGTGCCGGTTAGGTGGATTGGACATGCCACATTGCCCATTTAGGGGATGTGTAGGCTAGATAGATTAGCCCTGGGAAATGCAGGGTTACAGGAATGGGGTAGAGCACGGTTCTAGATGGGAGGCTCAGAGTGGACTCAATGAACCAAATCACCTGCTTCCACACTACTGGGATTCTATGATTCTACAGGTTAGTTTGCCTAATGCCTAACAGCAGTTGCCAGGAAAATGCTGGAACCTGTTATTAAGGATGTCTCAACAATACACTCAGGAATTCATAACCTGACTGGATAGAGTTGATATAGCTTAATGGAAGAGAAATCACATTTTGCAAATTTATTACTTTTGTTTAAGGAAGCAACTAATAGGATAGATACAGGGGAACTATTAGCTTTGGGATACTTGAATTTCCAAAGGTATCTGATAAAGGTGCCTAATAACAGGTCAATATACATGATAATGACTCAGAATGTTAAAGATAATATATTACCTTGGATGGAGATTTTCTGGACAGACATAACTGGACAATTTTCCATGTCTTCCTTAATTCATTCACTGTAATAGTGTTGAGCATAGCAATATGGTCCTCAAATCAGCTTATTATACCACAATATAAATTATTAAGCACCACTAATGTCACATTGATTACAGAGTTAGAATGCAGATTGAGACACTGTAATATAAGGACATACGTGAGGGGAGTAAATCTGAACTGAAGAAGAAATATATAGTGAATATCTGAGAATTAGTGCTGAACATTTTATTGCATCAACAATGCAGTAGTTCAGTTCGTATTCAGTCAGGGTGGGAATTAAACCCGCACTATTGTCATAACTTTGCAATGCAAATCAACTGTGTTGAATTCACCATGACGGTCCTGCATTCTCAAACTTGCCTCTCATTTGCGGCATGGTGACTTTCCCATTAAACTGACCACTCGTCATCTCGCTTTACTGAGAGAGCAGCCTAATGTTCTCTAGGACTATGATGACTGTCACATCAAATCCATATGCAACGTTTTCCTTCTGGATATGAAATATTAAATTTTATATATAAATCTGACCCACTACTTCAAATCAGTAGAAGAAGGGAGCATTATGTGAAAATATTGAAGGGTCAATTTCAAACAGATGTCTTTATTGTTTGCTTGGTGATCTTGGCAACCAAAAAGACAACAATCTTAAATTCATTTTAAATCCTATTAGATGCCATGATTAGATGAAGGAGTATGTAGCCATTTTTTCCTGGACAGATTAACTAAGAAGAGCTCAAATGCATTCTTCAGTTATATTTATCTTCTGATCTTCAGTAATTACAATGCAATTTGCAATTCTGTCTGTCGACAGTCTCCTGTTGTTGTTCCTCCCTTGTAATTGCATTATAAGGATGTGAACAACTTGTCAATTTGAGAGACTGCTAAGTTGTTAGTCTGCATATTGTTGTCCCCCTCTATCCATGGGCAAATTATAGTTTATTGAAACATCTTGTAAAGTGCACTCCTGCTGATTGTCTCACAATGTTGCAGTTTCTGATCTGTGAGCACGATACTGGGTCTTTTCTCCACAGAGTTCACAAATCAGTGAGGAAGAAGCAATGCTCAATATCCTCAATCAACTCTGAGATGGAACCAGAAACCAGGAGTTAAGCATATGAAATAAATTTCAGGGAAAGCAAAACTAACTGAATGTTGCTGCACATTTGGACATTATCAAAAAAGCTGGTCTGATTGGCCAATAGCTGCCAAGAAACAGGTATATAGTTCACTTAAATTAATGAATGCCCCAATTTCCCATTTAAACATGAATGTTGCATGGAATATGGGAGGAGATGACTTAAAAGAGCAAATTATCCGAAGGAGGTTGACTAGCTGTCATTTATGTGATTCAAGTGTGCTCAATATTTATAATTAGTATCTAGTTTCAACTTCACAACATTAAATGTGTCACTGGTGAACCATGCAGCAAAATGCCTTTCTTGTGAAACTCCCAGTGGAGTTGCACAACTCCTGGACAGTTGCATTGGACCACACACCTGCTCCTCCTCTGAAATAGCTGTACCTGTTCATGCTTAAATAATGGTGAGTGCTGTTAGCCTCATCATTATTTTGACCCAATGTTTGACAGCCTGCAGTCCACGAAAGCTTGAGATCACCAGACTGCCAATATTAACCTGCAGCCCACCAAGACATTTATTTCCACTTCAAGGAAATCACGGAGTGAGTGGATGAGATAGGTGTCACACTTCTGAAAATCTGACACAAAGCACGGGCATATCATGTTTAGAGCTTTTGTATTTAAAAAAAAAGGATTTGTGAATGAGTTTGTTCAAGACTTGTGCTTCAAAAGAAAGTTGAGTCACACTGATTTAAAAAAACTGCAGCTGGAGAGATTGAAGGTGTGGGTTAGACCTGGGACATGCAAGGTTATAGACTATTTCAAACCTACAGATGCAGATGAGATATCTCATTCTCGGTTCATCAAGCCTTTTCAGTTTATTATAACAGATAATATTTTCTTTAAACTCATACCCAAGAGGTGAAGAGTAGAAGTTGGTTTTATTGACATATCCAATCTTTTGGATGTAAAGATAAAGTCACCATAGTCTACTAGACCATAGGGCTGCTCTGTGATTAGAAAAATGGATAACTAAAAGTGGTTTAACCTGAGGGTCATTACACATTAGGAAAAGAGAGAGGTTGAGAAGGAGAATTCTTCATGGTAACCTCTCATGGTAGGGGAATTGAAACCATGCTGATAACATCAGTCTGCATCACAAACCAGCTAAGGTAACAACACCCCTCTTTTGTACCTGATTGCATATTCAGGTGACCAGAGAAAACAAATACACAGGACCAGAAGTAGGCCTTTTAGCCTATCAGGTCTCCCACATTGTTCAATGAGATCATGGCTGATTTGATAATCCTCAACTCTGCCTTTTCCACTTAATCATTGATTCCATTACTGATAAAAAATCTGTCTATCTGATATATTTCATGACACAGCCTCCACAGACCTCTGTGATTACGAATTCCACAGATTCACAATCCGTTGAAAGAAGAAATGTTTCCTCATGTGACTCTTAAATGTGCCACCCATTATTCTAAGATTATGCCCTTTTGACCAAAGGGAAACTCCGACGGCACATGGAGTCATATAGAACAGAAGAGGCCCTTTGGCCCATCCAGTCTGCGCTAACCTATCTACATTAGTCCCACTTTCCAGCACTTGGCCCATAACTTTGGATATTACTGACATTTCTGGTCCTCGTCCACATATTTTTTAAAGGTTGTGAGGTTTTCTGCCTCTATTGTCTTCCCAGGCAGTGCATTCCAGTTTCTCACCACCCTTTGGGTATAAAACCTTTCCTCAAATATCCTCTATACCTTCTGTGCTTTACTTTAAAATCATACATGGAAATGTGTTGCTGGAAAAGCGCAGCAGGTCAGGCAGCATCTAGGGAACAGGAGAATCGACGTTTCGGGCATTAGCCCTTCTTCAGGAATGAGGAAAGTTGGTCCAGCAGGCTAAGATAAAAGATAGGGAGGAGGGACTTGGGGGAGGGGCGTCGGAAATGTGATAGGTGGAAAGAGGTCAAGGTGAGGGTGATAGGTCAGACTGGGGTGGGGGCGGAGAGGTCGGGAAGAAGATTGCAGGTTAGGAAGGCGGTGCTGAATTTGATGGATTTGACTGAGACAGGCTGGGGGGAGGGGAAATGAGGAAACTGGTGAAATCCGAGTTCATCCCTTGTGGTTGGAGGGTTCCTAGCCGGAAGATGAGGCGTTCTTCCTCCAATCGTCGTTTCGCTATGGTCTGACGATGGAGGAGTCCAAAGACCTGCATATCCTTGGTGGAGTGGGAGGGGGAATTGAAATGTTGAGCTAATTCACCTGGACAGTCTCAGATTCCTCCCTCCCCTTCCTCGACCTTTCTATTTCTATCTCAGGCGACCGAATCAACACGGACATCTACTACAAACCAACCGACTCCCACAGCTACCTGGACTACACCTCCTCCCATCCTGCCCCCTGTAAAAACGCCATCCCATTCTCCCAATTCCTTCGACTCCGCCGCATCTGCTCCCAGGAGGACCAGTTCCAAAAACGCACATCCCAGATGGCCTCCTTCTTCAAGGACCGCAATTTCCCCCCCGACGTGGTCGACGATGCCCTCCACCGCATCTCTTCCACTTCCCGATCCTCCGCCCTTGAACCCCGCCCCTCCAACCGCCACCAGGACAGAACCCCACTGGTCCTCACCTACCACCCCACTAACCTCCATGTACAGCGCATCATCCGCCGCCATTTCCGCCACCTCCAAACGGACCCCACCACCAAGGATATATTTCCCTCCCCTCCCCTATCAGCATTCCGTAAAGACCACTCCCTCCGTGACTCCCTCGTCAGATCCACACCCCCCACCAACCCAACCTCCACTCCCGGCACCTTCCCCTGCAACCGCAGGAGGTGCAAGACTTGCGCCCACACCTCCCCCCTCACCTCACTCCAAGGCCCCAAAGGACACTTCCATATCCGCCACAGATTCACCTGTACCTCCACACATATTATCTATTGCAGCCTTTGCACCCGATGTGGCCTCCTCTATATTGGGGAGACAGGCCGCCTACTTGCGGAGCGTTTCAGAGAACACCTCTGGGACACCCGAACCAACCAACCCAACCACCCTGTAGCTCAACATTTCAATTCCCCCTCCCACTCCACCAAGGATATGCAGGTCTTTGGACTCCTCCATCGTCAGACCACAGCGAAACGATGATTGGAGGAAGAACGCCTCATCTTCCGGCTAGGAACCCTCCAACCACAAGGGATGAACTCGGATTTCACCAGTTTCCTCATTTCCCCTCCCCCCAGCCTGTCTCAGTCAAATCCATCAAATTCAGCACCGCCTTCCTAACCTGCAATCTTCTTCCCGACCTCTCCGCCCCCACCCCAGTCTGACCTATCACCCTCACCTTGACCTCTTTCCACCTATCACATTTCCGACGCCCCTCCCCCAAGTCCCTCCTCCCTATCTTTTATCTTAGCCTGCTGGACCAACTTTCCTCATTCCTGAAGAAGGGCTAATGCCCGAAACGTCGATTCTCCTGTTCCCTAGATGCTGCCTGACCTGCTGCGCTTTTCCAGCAACACATTTCCATCTCTGATCTCCAGCATCTGCAGACCTCACTTTCTCCTTTAAAATCATACAACCTCATTATTGATTCTTCAAGTAAGAGGAACAGCTGTTTCCTATCCATCCTCGACATGCCCCTCATAATCATATACACCTCAGTCAGGTGTGGACAACAATATGGAGAACTCCTAATGGCATAAAATTCATCGCCTAACCACCAGCAGTAAAACACCATTGATTAGTCCTTTAACTCATTGCTGATCCTGGCACCATACTGTGAGCAAATTGTCACATTTGTCTGAAAAACAATGGTGGTGGCATTGCAAAAGTATGATTTGTTTGCTTTAAAGCATTTGCCAATGCTCTGAAGATATGAAAAATGCAATAAAGGTACAAGTTTATTCTTACTCTTCAATTTACATGAATCTGATCAATTTTTTTTTAAATTCATGAGAAACCAGCATTACATCAGAAGTGGACTGCACTCTCATGTTGTTGCTGTGAGCCAGTAGCAAATGTAATATCATTATCCACCTTCAAACAATTTGTCAGATATTTGATGCATCTGTTGGTAACTATAGGGTTTTGTTTCCCTCGCACCTTATGCTAGACAGAAACTAGTTAGTTTATTAGAAACTACAGAATTGTGTCATGTGGCTGATGTTACGTAATACCATCTGAGTTACAGAAACCATCTCTTTATCTGTAGCCTACTCCATATTCAATCCAAGTAATTTCCCTAGCACGGTATAAATGATGGATGGCAGATCAATAGATCTGGTAGTAGGCTCTTACCATATTCTGACTTACGAGGCTGAGAGTGCATAATCCTAATGTTGTTGTCCATATTACCAAATTCAAGATCAGGCAGCACTAATGGTTAGTGTGCATGGACTCTAGAACAGCCTTCAGCGCAAAGAACTGATTCTGTAGTCACTTCCACTGATAACAGCATCAGGTAAATTTAGCAGCCCCACTGTTTAATATACTTCCAATAACAACTTTCAATGAGCATAAAAATATACATCATTTGTACAATGCACAAAGCAAATAATCTTCTCCATGCACTTCTAACTGTACATGAAGTGTGCTTATTTTTAAAATCTTTTTCTCTTTCTCTTACCACTGGGGTATGCTGACAGGAGATTCCAAATCATTATATCTGTGGCATATTTAAAAAATGAACATCAAAAATTGTTCTCCATATCATTTCGATCAAAATCACTGGATTATAGTTGAAGAAGCTGTCTCAACTTCTTTATAAAACGCTATGAATAATAGATGCCTTTAAGGCTACTATCAAGGTATTTTCTTTCGGAAAGTTGTCGAAATACTCACATTCTGAAGTCAATTAGTTACCAAAAGACAGATGTTCATCTCCTAATAGAGATGGGGATGGGGTCAAAAAAGATAAGAGAAGTAGGATTTTTTACTGCAAGTTTAACTTTGTAATGCCTTCTCTTTGTCACACTATTTTTGTGTGGCCTTTCCACGGGTCAGAAAGGCATTGAGTGTGAACCGTGCTCTCACCTATTCCAAGGTCAAGGTCTCCGCCGTGTGTAAAAATGGTAAATTTGGCTCTTCTCTCCCATGCTATTTTTTCCATATTTTAGAATTCCAAAAAAAAGGGTAGGTTTGACAGCTTGTAGCCAGTTGAGGAATCTGGAACATGCTTGCAGATAATTGTTAAATGTTTCCATATGTTTCAAAGTCACTATCAGATGTTGAATTGTAATGTAAATGTGTTTTAATGCACTGATTGATCACAGGACTCTGTCCCACAAAAAAATAGGTTGATTACCACATTGACTACCATTGTAGAAGAGCTGGCATTTAATTTAGTCCTTTACCCAATGGAGAATGACATAATGTATTCAAAACGATAGCAAATTGTACTGGGAAATTCATCTGTCATGTTTTTGGTTGAGATTTAAATGTCCACCAATCTTTATATGAAATAAATAGTCCTGCTGGTGAAGTTTAAAAATAAAAGCATCTTTCACACTTCAGTAATTGACAGACTGTCTGCTGTGCGATGCAAATGAACTATTTCTGCAAAATCATAGAATCCTTACAGTGTGAAAGCAGACCATTTGGCCCAATAAGTCCATACTGCCCCTCTGAAGAACATCCCACCATGACCCACTCCCCTACATTGTAACCCTGAATTTCCCAGGGCTAATCCACCTAGCCAGCACAACACTGGACTGTGGAAGGAAAGGAGCACCCAGACGAAACTCACACAGACAGGGGGAGAACATGCAAGCTCTACACAGACATCGCCTGTGAATCGAACCTGGGTCCCTGGTGCTGTGAGGCAGCAGCACTAATCACTGAACCACAGTGTCATCCCATGACATCTTTTATGAACCTTAGCATAAAAAGCCATTTGATGTTGTGGTTTTGTTCGCCGAGCTGGAAGTTTTTGTTGCAAACGTTTCGTCCCCTGGCTAGGCGACATCATCAGTGCTTGGGAGCCTCCTGCGAAGCGCTTCTTTGATGTTTCCTCCGGTGTTTATAGTGGTCAACCGGAAGCGGCAGGGACAGACCACTATAAAGACCGGAGGAAACATCAAAGAAGCGCTTCGCAGGAGGCTCCCAAGCACTGATGATGTTGCCTAGCCAGGGGACGAAACGTTTGCAACAAAAACTTCCAGCTCGGCGAACAGAACCACAACAATGAGCACCCGAGCTACAAATCTTCGCACAAACTTTGAGCCATTTGATGTTTTAGTTTCAGTGGACTGCATTGTTGATATTTCCCATTTTAGTACTGGGGGTTATTATGAATGCGTGGTTACACTTAAAAAGAACGAGAACACCTTATCTTAGTGGGGAAGATGTGTTCACATTTTGAATGAACGATTTCATTGACATGTGTATTTTACATTGAGAAAAGCAGGAAAATACAGTTAAAGGATTTTCTATTCTCGCCAAAATCCAGTGCCATTTTGAATGGTTTTAAGAATAAGAGAAAGAAGGATGTAGCTTAGTGAGAGTCCATTAGTCCTGAGCCAGCTCATCATCACTGATACCTTTGCCGCCATCCCTCCTCCATCACCTCACTGCTGTCTACACCGGACCAACCAAAGCTGAAGCCGCCATTCTTCAGGCACCATCTTTTGCTGCTGGGCCGATTCTTCTCACCTCGCTGCTACTTGCACCAGACCTACCAACGTCAGAGTCGTATTTCTTACTGATGGCACCACCTCATTAATGTCACTGTGATGCCCTTGTAGCACCACTTTTGCCACCACCAGTATTGGATCCAACCAATGACAAAGTCGCTGATTCTCAGGCAGCATCTTCCATCATTGGGCCGATCTCGCCAATGTTGCCTCTGCCAATATGGCAGCTGCCAATTCTGATGCCATTTCTTGTGTTTGCCTCGGAAAAGTGTGTAGGGGCCCACTCCAGTCCACACTGGGCTCCCTCGGCACCACCACTCGAGTCTGTGCTAGGGTCACTCCAGTCCACGTTGAGCTCCCTCAGCACCACCATTCGGGTCTGTGCTGGGCCCACTCCAGTCCACACTGGGCTCCCTTGGCACCGTCACTCAAGTTTGGCCCACCAAAACCTGTGCTGGAGTTCCTCACTGCCAACTATTGGTGTTTCAGCTATGATCAGTATGCAAACAACAGGGCAGCGTCATGTATGAACTGCACAAAGACAAATGACCTGCCAATGGTCCAAGCTTAGAACAAGAGGTAAGCAAAAAGAAAGAGGAAAAAAGAAAAGAAAGACATGGAAGGTAGAATGTAGGGAAATAGATGGTGACATCTTGAAAAATGTCCAGATTACAGAGGAGGAAGTGCTGGATGTCTTGAAATGCATAAAAGTGGATAAATCCCCAGGACTCGATCAGGTGTATCCAAGAACTCTGTGGGAAGTTGAGAAGTGATTGCTGGGCCTCTTGCAGAGATATTTGCATCATCGATAGTGTCAGGTGAGGTGCTGGAAGACTGGAGGTTGACTAACGTGGTGCCACTGTTTAAGAAGGGTGGTAAGAACAAGCCAGGGAACTATAGACCAGTGAGACTGACCACGGTGGTGGGCACATTGTTGGAGGGAATCCTGAGGGACAGGATGTACATGTATCTGGAAAAGCAAGGACTGATTAGGGATAGTCAACATGGCTTTGTGTGTGGGAAATCATGTCTCACAAACTTGACTGAGTTTTTTGAAGAAGTAACAAAGAGGATTGATGAGGGCAGAGCGGCAGATGTGATCTATATGGACTTCAGTAAAGCATTCAACAAGGCTCCCCATGGGAGACTGATTGGCAAGGTTAGATCTAATGGAATACAGGGAGAACTAGTGTGACCAGTCGAGTGCCACAAAGATTGGTGCTGGGTCCACTACTTTTCATTATTTATATAAATGATTTGGAAGTGAGTATAAGAGGTGTAGTTAGTAAGTTTGCTGATGACATCCAAATTGCAGATGTAGGAGACAGCGAAGAGGGCTACCTCAGATTACAATGGGTTCTTGATCAGATGGGCCAATGGGCTGAGATGTGGCAGATGGAGTTTAATTTAGATAACTGTGAGGTGCTACATTTTGGGAAAGCAAATCTTAGCAGGACTTATACACTTAATGGTAAGGTCCTAGGGAGTGTTGCTGAACAAAGAGTCCTTGGAGTACAGGTTGGATAGGATAGTGAAGAAGGCGTTTGGTATGCTATCCTTTATTGGTCAGAGTATTGAGTACAGGAGTTGGGAGGTCATGTTGCGGCTGTACAGGACATTGGTTAGGCCACTGTTGGAATATTTCATGCATTTCTGGTCTCCTTCCTATCGGAAAGATGTTGTGGAACTTGAAAGGGTTCAGAAAAGATTTACAAGGATGTTGCCAGGGTTGGAGGATTTGAGCTATAGGGAGAGGTTGAACAGGCTGGGGCTGTTTTCCCTGGAGCGTTGGAGGCTGAGGGGTGACCTTATAGAGGTTTATAAAATTATGAGGGGCATGGATAGGATAAATAGACAAAGCCTTTTACCTGGGATTGGGGAGTCCAGAACTAGAGGGCATAGGTTTAGGGTGAGAGGGGAAAGATATAAAAGAGACCTAAGGGACAACGTTTTCACGCAGAGGATGGTACGGGTATGGAATGATCTGCCAGATGAAGTGGTGGAGGCTGGTACAATTGCAACATTTAAGAGGCATCTGGATGGGTATATGAATAGGAAGTGTTTGGGGGGATATGGGCCAGGTGCCGGCAGGTGGGACTAGATTGGGTTGTGATATCTGGTCGGCATGGACGAGTTGGACCGAAGGGTCTGTTTCCATGCTGTACATCTCTATGACTCTATGAAAGCGTTTGGAGCAGATGAGCCTCGGCTCAGGGGCCCTACTCCACTGCCATTTTGATGACGATATCTATTAAATTATTAGAATTATTTTTAGATGTCTGATTCAAAGTCTCCTGATGGCTACCATAGTGGATATTGAGCAAGTGCTCTGCAGAATACAAAGAGGGCCTTGTGGATATAAGACGAATGAAGGGCATGCTGATATGAGGGACACAGAGGGATCATTGGGATCTGAGGGGACATGATGTTAGGAAGCCTAAGAATGATATTGGAGAGCTGGGCCTTAGAGAACTCAAACCTTGCATATTCACATCACCAGGAGACCACAATATGATGTGCTCAGTTTTTCAATTTGGTGTAACACAAAAATCCAGCTCTAACTGAAGTGGTCACGTTGCAGTTTGGCATCTGTTCTTCAATCTCCAATGCCTCAGCTTGGGAGGTGATGGTGAAGCAGGGGGAGAAGAAATGGAGAGGATAAAGCCATGACATCAAATTCAGAAATACCAAGCAGGAAATGCTTGTTTTTCCTTCTTTTAAGATTTGTCAAGTCTGCTCTGATAGTTGAATTATGAAATCAGATATATAATAAGCATGTGCTCAATGGCATAAAAATAGGTCACTGTAAATGTATGAATATTTCCTCAGCAAAGTAGAAGACATTAAATAGTTGTAGTCTTCCATCTTATCTTATCATTCTGAAACTGATGCCTTAAACAATAGATTTGTCTTCAGGCACTGACAATGTGCACACCTAAGCATTAAAGTCTGACAAATTCTCTACCATGCGACACATGAAAACAAATATGCCCTTATCTATTGACAACATACAAATACTTTGTAAGGTTTGGAAATCCATAATCACCAGGTCTGGGATTCCATTTGATTTGCCAAAGGATAACTGTTGTTATAATATTCAACCAGTGGACACAATTTTACACAACTGCTTTCTACAGAACCTCCTGTGACGTTCAGAAAGTTGAAACTTTCAACAACTCTGGATGTGAAGATTTATACTGTGCATTTTTAGTGTTATCAGCAGAGTTGCAAGCCCACTGTGAACAAGTTTCAAGAGTTCTAGGAACTGAAAGAAAATGACAGAACTGCTTCAGGTAAGATCAATTCTATTCAATGAATAGAGCGTTAAAGTGACTGCTTCAAACAATTACTTTGTTGCTTATTTTTTCCTGACATCTGGAGATGGAATATATAGTTGAGGAATAAAATCAAACCGCTGTGCTAAATGATACTTGTATATATAAAAAACTGTAGCTGAGATTAGAAAACACCACTAATACCTTTTGTGTGATATCTGAACACAAGCTAAGTGACTGCTACAATATTATGCGTCTGTAGCATCCATTGGTTTTCTTTTCATTGGTTAAAGTGTTTTGCATTTCCATTATTCTGGAATACCTATTTTCATTCAACATATCACCTACTAGCATGTCAAATGGAGATTGTATCCCATTCATGCACTTCATATTGTGGAAGACTGTAGGTGATAGTTCGTACTTGGCAATTAGAAGTACGCCTTTTTGCCCTTTGCCTTGTAAACACAATACTTAAATGGCCCTAGCTCTTTTATCATTAACACAACTATTAGCGTTTCTGCTATGGCCAGTATGTAAGCAACAGGACTGAGTCATGTATGAACTGCACAGTACCGTGGTAGTGACAAATGACCTGTCAATGGTTATCTGTTGTGTACTGTACAGGACTGTTGCCTATATATACATTATGCTGGATTTTATGCTAAATAAAAAGGCAATGGAGGATTACTTTGCTACTTTCTGTACATCTTGTTTCTTTTTCTCAATTTATTCAGATAATGCTTCAATTCCTTAATAAACAATATCTGAACAGGGTTATTTATTAACTGAGCTCTATTTTAAAAAATGATATTTTCAACCCTAATTTTTTAATTTCATCTGACAGAACTATAGATTTCAACATATAAAATATAATATTCTCGACCTCTTCAACATGTAGTGGTGTTTGCTATAATTAGAAAAATCAATATTAAAGACTATTTTTTGACAAAAAGTACTTGCACATCAGCATTTGAATAGACAGCCTTTGTACTCCTGTTAGCAGAGGCAAATGTTTTGCTTCCCACAGAGAAAAATGCTCCTCTGGGATACGTACAATGTCTTCTATGTTCCAGATTTCCTTGTACTTCAATGATCAGACCTGCCTGCTAGTAAATAATTCATATTTGCAACCGAAAGCATCTAATCTAATAACTACTCAGGAGGATTTTTTGCAATTAAGCAATACTCAGGAGGAAAGTGTTTGTTTTTCATTTCCCATAGTTATATAAGAAAAAGAGAATCGCTTACTCTTCCTCCTTTTATTAGATGTCTTACAGTGGTCTCTTAACATTGATAAAACAATGGACTGAAACTTTGAATTTGTCACAACTGCCTGTCTCTTTTTTCTGCTCACTTATATAGAATATAGAGTTGGGAAAAGAAAGTAAAATTTCTCTTTACACCTACCTACACCCACCCACACTCCTCCTCCCCACCAACCAAAAGAATATAATAGATTAGAGTAATTTTCTGTCTTTCAGGTTAACAACTGAACACACTTATTATAAAGTCAGAGAGTCATATGACATCCCAATATGACCTAGTCCCATTTGACAGCATTTGGCCCATATCCCTCTAAACCCTTCCTATTCAAATACCCAAATACATTCTTTTTAAATTTTGTATCAGCCTCCACCACTTCCTCTGACAGCTCATTCCATACATGCACCACTTGGTTGAAAAAGGCCTTCAGATGGATACAGCATACCCCTGCAGTGCGCTTTTTTGTTGGAGAGGTGGGGTGGTATATTAATGGTTGGGTGGCCAGCCGATCAATCCCTGAGCTCATCCACATAATTTATTTCTTCATTTTTTCTACTTTTCTAAGGTACTTTGTACCAAAAATGGTCCCATGTGTGGTGACATTGTACACTTTTCACTGTGCGTTGAGTACTTGAGTACACATGACAACGAAACCTAAATCTAAACCGAAAAATATCAAACTAACACAGAGGGAGATTAGGTGGGTACTGAAACTGGCCGCCCGCCCAGCCTATTTAAATAAGTAATGAATGCTCAATTGAGATTTTTAAAGGCTCCATTAACCCCAATACTAACCCACCCAGGCCAGAATGTGGACGCTGTGTGGGAGTGGGCAGCCCTTTTAATTTTAAAAGTTTTCAGAACTCTGGTTAGGAAGGGGGGCAGTCCCTCTGGTTGGCGCCCTATGCCCATTGGGAATACCCTCAAAAGGTCTGGTGCCCCTCCATTCCTGCCAGCCTACCTACACTTCCAAACATATCCACCCACATCTTCAGCCCCTCACCATAGAGTGGGTAATCTCTCCCTACCAAAACATACTTGGGTCTGTGTTTTCATCAGGCCTCTTTTGAGGGTCTGCTTTCTTCTGGGGTAGGGCATCACAGAGCGACATACATTCCCCACCTCTCCCTCTATGTCTTATCATGACCGGGTATATTAACTAACATTACATCATTCATATTGTGAGTATTCTACTAACAGTATGCAAGACCTCTCCAACTCAGGAGCCCCCTTGGTGTGTGACCTGTTGTTCTTATTTGCATATAATTTCAGTCCATCTACTGGTGGAGCAAACTGTAAGGGGGAGGACAGGTTGCAGACATTCAGCAGCAACTAATTTGACAACTTGGATGTGTGTCATGATATTCTGATGTGTATTGATTTTTCTGGTGCACTGTGGTGGTTTCAATAATTATACAAACGACAGCTTCAGTGGCAGACAGTGCATTCAGCTTTTATATGCTGAAGTACCACTTCTGAATTGTGAATTTTGTTTTCACATTGCTGTGGCGATTTCTATTTTCAAGAAAATGTGCTACCCTAATGTCTTTTGAATTATATGTGAATAACCGCAGAATAAGCATTCTATAATACGTTGCCATAAAGGACATCTCATAATCTCCATTTATACCTCAGTAGTTTATGGGTGCAAAATCACATTCTTCATGTAGGTGTCTGTTATTCTACAGTTAGGTGACGGGTTTGCTCCTTGGGCTAGATGACTGGTCTGTGGGTCAGAGCAGTATCAGCGGTGTGGATTCATTCCTGTTCCAGTTGAGGTACACTTGGGAGCTACCTTAAATAAAAGCAAAATACTGCGGATGCTGGACATTTGAAACAAACATAGACAATGCTGGAGAAACTCATCAGGTCTGGCAGCATCTGCAGACAGATGAGCTGAGTTAAAGTTTCGACTCTTCAGAACTGAGTTCAGAACTCAAAACATTAACTCTGTTTCTCTCTCTGCAGGTGCTGCCAGAGCTGTTGGGTTTCTCCAGCAGCACCTGTGTTTGTTTGGGAGCTGCCTCCTTAACCTGTCCCTGAGAGTGGAAGGTGTAGGGTGTTCACCTTTAAACAAAACAGTCAAGGAAACCAACTCTGGATGAAGCATCCAAGGATGTGCAGATCACTAGTGAAATGGAATGCACAGTCCAGGTGAATTAACATGGATGAGCAGGAATATAAAAGTTATTTTTTTATTAGCAACACAAAATGACACAATTACATTTATCTAAGTATAGTCTTTCCATTTTCTTTTGTCATTGAGCGGTAATTTAAACTTTGAGGGAGTTGGTGGCAGGTTCATCTTGACAGTGGAAAGGGCTTTACTATTAAATGTTAAGGATGAATCATGTGTTAATCATGCCATTGGAGAGAATGAGGGGAAAAAGACTATACGAACAAATTGGTCTTAGAAGTTTACACTTACTTATAGAATATATCAGACCTCAGCTTGAGTCCCATCTAGGTCCAGAAAAGACTGGAAGCAGACAGGAAAGCATGGTATAGTTTTGATAAGACTGATGAACAAATGTGTTAATCTAAAACAGATTATTGGAAATGACCATAAATGGTAAACATATAAATCAAAAAACCAAATGTATGGTATCCATTAATCATGCTTGCAGATAATGCATTAGTATCATTCCAAGATCGAAAAGGACCAACTTTGCAAAGTCTCACTATTGTAAATTGTCATAGACCCTATCAAGCTTTGCTTTAAAGAATATTTCAAAACTTGACTGGAATCCTATGGAATGTATTACAGAAACCTATAAGAATCCTTAGCACTATATAAGTTTGTTAGGTTGGGAAAAATACAAAAAAAATGAATAATTTCTCATCATTTCATTATAATCTCAGTCTGGTCTGGGCAACAATATAATTGACTGGACCGACAGGACTGGTTATTTAAGGGAACCAGACCAACGTGAACATCTGTCATACCTTTCATCTCTACCGTGGAGGATTTTAAATCCTGTCGGCCCACTCTTCCGGCTGGAGGATCAGCATACAGTGTGAGTAGTCGTATACAGGAGGAAGGATGAGAAGAGGGAAAAAAAATTAGTGACAGAAAAGTTTAGCTTGTACACAAAATAAAGGTTGTATTCGCACACAAAGAATACACTACAGGAAACGACCATTTAACCCTTTTACTTTCCTCAAGAATGCCAAACCATTCAATTTATATAATGAAAATGTTATCAGCAAACTGCTGATTAGCAGCATTTCAGATCATTTTGAATGTGATCTGTTAGTCACACTTCACTTAAATATAGCTGTCTTAATTGAAAGAGCAAGGAAGGGTCAAGTGCCATATTCTATCGGATACAATGTATTAATTTCAACAGAAGTTGTGCAGGAACATTCTAGCAAGTTTAATAGTTCAAATTCTTAACTAATCTTTTAAAATGCTTCCAAACTTAAGATAATTAAAGTTTATTTGAAATTAATGCTAGACTTTGGAAATGTAGCTTAAACTAAGTTTATATTTAAATCTAAATAACTAATATTGCTCATGCTTTCGATTTAAGAATCATTATATTTCTCTTATCTAGGGGATGAATTTCAACTCTTCTTACAATAGTTGGTAAATATTTGCTACCTTTGATGATTCATCTCATCTCTCTTTCCACTGGTAACCCCAACCCATTTACGCAACAAAGCCAAAGGAACCTCGATTTAAAGAAATGAAAAACAAATTTTCAATTAAGGATAGCTCAGATCAAAATCCTTTGGGATTAAAGGACTTCTACTATTCTGTTGGTTGCCAATGTGCAAGATGATATTGTGTATGTAGAGAAAGAAATCACAGTCTCATTTGATTTCAGATATTTAAAGATACAGTCCAACCTAAAACGATAGGTGAGCTGAAAGATCACATTGTTATGGACTGAACTTTGAAGAAAAATGTCTTTGGCTTGTACAGAAGTTGACAAGCAGTGTTTTCATTCTGGAAAGAACGCGTGTATTTGAAAATTCCCATTATGATTTGATCCTTTACTAAGGCAGGAAAAAGGGGAAATCTGAAGAATAAGAATACTATTCTTCATAGTCACTTAAGCACAAAACTTGGATCACACCTTGGAAATGGCAGTGAGGAATGTTGGTGAGGTGTGTTGGTGAAGGGTGCTGATGGTGGAAATCTAATGTCAGCATTTTGCGCAGTGTAACTCGAAAAAATCGATAACAGTTTAAATTTATAACATAGATGCACATAATGCAGAGAAAAAATGGTTGCACTTCATTAAGGAGAAAATATAATAGATAAAGGAATCTGCACAGGTGAGAAAACTATTCACTTGACGTGCTGACCTGGCTTGGTCCAATAATGTAATACTGTCATGCACTCTTCCTAACCTCTCTTATCTTATGAAGGAGGTGAGCAAAACATAAGAAAATACCCAAGGGATTGTTCCCCCAACCAAAGCAGTTCAGTAAAAATCTGCAGTGTTATTACAGGCACAAATAAATTACAATTTGTTTTCTATCAGATTGATACTACCTTGGCCCAAACAACATTCAAAAAGCAGTGCTGTACGTAGTATATCTATTCCTGCAGCCTTCAATCATATTCACAGTTAGGTATCTATCTAACTTCTTCCTAAATAAGTTAATCACATGGCATTTTATTCTTCTGGTGACAAAGTATTTTTTAAAATCTGCTGTTTTGTGGAAGGTTTTTACCATTCTATACATCTCAAAATTAGATAGAATCATGTTATTTAATGGTTACTTAACATATATCATTACATTTTTATTTCTACTACTTAACAAAATTAATTATTCTAAACTGATTGATCACTCAAAATTTTAATTCTCTAATTGAATTCATGCAAACCAATGAACTTGCAAGCACATTATTGTCTACATCTTCCAACATTTTAAATCGAAAATTAATATCCTCATTTCAACTCTAGCACATTAAGAACAAGTCCAATTTCATCAATCTATCCTTGTACTGAATTTGAGCACTAATATCATGCTTGATACATTTGTCACTTTCTTTAAGACATCAATATTGTTTGAAAGGTAAGTTGCTGTCCATAATTCATGACAACCAATTATTTGTCTTGCAGAAGTTTAATTGATAATAGAAAACAGTGTGATTTTTTTTTCATACTGCTGTTGAATATTACTATTCTTATCAAGATGTTTCATTATTACATTTTTTGAGGATTTGTATTTAACTGATTGTGAACAGTGGTTCATTTGGAAAAACAAATTGAAGAGCTGTCAAGATTGTTTTTAAAAGAGGTAACTAAAATGACATTGGGATATTTATTTTTAAGGACATGTCTTGCAAGACAAAAGGCTTAACTGATTGCTTGACCTTGCTTACTGGAAATCATTTGCCTGGTTTTATGAATGTGAACAGTAAGGTTTTGTTTCAACATTGTTTGGAGTTCAATTGAGGTACAGGCTACTGAGAGAGACAGAGAGAGACAGAACGAGAGAGATAGAAAGAGAGAGAGAGAGAGAGACAGAATGAGAGAGATAGAGAGACAGAGAGAGGGAGAGAGAGAGAGGGTAGAGAGTTCATCCTCTGCCTTTCTGAAAAAAATCTTTTGTAGGATCTAATATGATAACTAAAATACTGAATAAGTTATCCTCTTGAATTATTGATAATAGCTGCATGAATGAGGTATTCATTCAAAGGTTGCAGTGATACCTCTCTGTGTTTAGTTAACATTTTGATACTTGCAAGGATTCCGACTGAAACCCATCTTGAGCATTTCATAATCTTCTCATTTTCTCCTACAAGACTAGCAATTATTGGCCGAAGTGTTTTTTTTCTACAACTAATCTATGCTGAGAAAGTTCTTTGTTTTGTTTTCTTTTAAGCTGTTTGCAGGTGTTGGCTTATTTAGAAGTGTAGATATTTATAATTGTGAATTTCAAATTGGATGTTAATCAGCTTTACATCTTTGCCAAATAAGTCCTGTTTTTGCAATAATCAATGATTTTCTTGTTTACTTGTGAATTCTGGTGAGGGTGTTTTAAAACTAAGTCTAACATAGGGTCAGCATGCAATTGTCCATATTTGTAATTATGTAAAACTTTTACATTTATGTTGTGATGAGTGGAGTCATGGGACTCAAATTAGAAAGATACAGTGCATTCCTCTAATCCTGGTTGTAACACTACATTGACACCTCACTGACAAAATCCTTAGGGAATACATTATCTAAAACACTTGGTTATAGCATATCATCCACATCCTAAATAAGTTGCAGAACAGCATTTTGTAGGCAAATATGCTGAACAAAATAAATTGGATTGCGAAGAAGGCAGATTATGCCGTCAAGAGTAATTTTTCCAGCAAACTACCTTAGGGAAAAAGTAGATTTAAAGGTCAATGATTCACTTTTCAAAGTAAAGATGTATTAGTATTGGAAAAGCAATAGAATAAGGGGCAAGCCTTTAGGACTAAGATAAGGAGCACTTTCTTCACTCAAAGAGTAGAGTCTTTGAAATTCTCTACAAACTGGACACTCAAAATGCTCTCATGGAGTATGTTCAGGATAGAGGTTGATAGAGTTATAGATGCAAATGACATAATGGGATGTGGGGATAGCAAAGGAAGATGAAATTGAAGTAGCTGATCAATCATAATCTAGTTGAAAGGCAGAGCAGGCTTGAATGTACTCCTACTCCTACATTCCAATGCTGCATGGCTGGACAAATTACAGTGCACTGCTGTACTCCTGTCAACAAGCACACCTAAGATCAAATGTCAGACTGGAATGAAAAAAACCTTTCTCCCACAGGCTGTGTTGCATTCTCTAATGCTGAATTGGCTCAAGTGAGGAGTGGTATCCATGAAGATCATTGCTCCACTTGGACCTGGCAAAATGGTCAAACACTAAAGGAGAACTTTGGGAGAGGGAGGAAATTTCAGAGAGTGAAATTATGCTAATTAAACTCTAAAAACAAAATAAATACACATGAAATTTGTACTCTGTATCAAGTTAACAATAAAACCTATAAAGGAAGAAAATGTGATATTGTAATTGCCTAAATTTAATAAATAACTTTCTGTTTCCAGATTGTGATCTTTCAGTTCAGCTACAATTTTAAATTATATTTGTAGCTTTGATAAAATGTTTGCAATTTAGCACATTTCACTACAGTCAAAATAACCTGCATACAGGATGCCCTACTTAATAATGTAACAGTTAAATTTATGTCTCACATGAAAATGTACATTATAAATGTAGGTTAATGAATGTCGGGACATTTTCTATGATTGTATCTGTTAGCTGGGTGTGAGAAACTATTTTTGTACAAATTTTAGTAACCATTACAAGTAAATGTTGCAGTTTCACAGTGCAGCTCTTCCCATTGCAACATCTCAACTTAACAACTTATTGTCTATTAATAGTCAGGGTAGTCAGTTGAAATGTCACAGTTCGAAGAATAGATGAGGAAATCTTATTTTCTGAGTTTGGAATCAGATTTAGCTTTGGATCCAAGTTTTGAGACATTTCAAATTCAAAATATAACAGTGTGTTTCAGCAGAACTTCAAGTAATCATCGTGGGAGAAATAAATAACATGATGGACAGCTGTTCAAAGGTCATGTGGAATTGGTACACTGGATGGTGTAGTACCCTTAATTACACGGAGGAGAACTGTTCATCCATCCACCATCAATAAAACTGGGCTGGAGGGGCTAAAATTAGGCTGGATTGCCAATTGTCCACACATCACAATAGAGATAAATACACCTGATGGACAATTATGCTAAATAATAATAATACCAGGGAGACTGAAACTTTGGATGGTCAGCCATTAGCAATACCATCAGGAGACTACCACACTGTCAAACACACCATTTCAAAGCTCACAACCAAATTGGCATTACTGGCTAGATATCCATCCTCCACACTGACAAGGAGATGCATAGGATGGACAACCCATCCCAAACAGCAGCAGCATAGAACCTGATGTATCAAATGGAATGTAACACAAAACAAAAATTTGGGAAAGCTCAAATAGCTTAGCAGTTTCTTGACACCACTATAATGATTGGTGATCAGGTCAACTGGGAACAAAATACACGAGGATCATTTTGCACTTTGCACTTGAGATGTGGAGGTGGAGAATTTTCAGAAATAATCACAAAAACAAAACTGGAAAAAATAAAACAAATTTGGATAAGGTTTGTGCAGTATTCTGAAATAGTGACAAGATTCCCTTGTAAACTTATTTGCTTTTATTCGCTCCTAACAAACATACAATATTATGATTGCTGTGAATTCTGGAAGATAGAATAGTTTCTCAATGGCTCTTGTTACTAATAAAATAAAGTGGCTATTACCACAACAATAGCATAAAGGAATAGAACCGTGGGACCTGCTTTTATTTCATTGTTAACAGCAATTCGCCATAAATTTTCCAGGTGAATTTTTAAAATGGAGAGGATTGCTCTACAGTGTACACATCCTGCACATTCTGCACAAAACTGGTTTAACTGTAAATGGCTTAAACTGAGCCAAAATTTTACATATAATCTTAAATTGGATCCCATAATCTATTATAAACTCTTTGCCCACTTCGAAGATCTCTAAGGAGAAAATTTAATTGCCAATTTCCTTTAAGTGTACGAAATTTAAACCCTTGTGATTTCTAATAACATTATTTGAAACCTTCTTTTAAGGAGTTACTGAGCCCAAGTCAGTGAGGCAACTAAATTGAGCTTTACTGAAAAATACAAAATCTTCAACCTACTTGGATTAATAACTGTAGCCTGGAGTTTTCCATGGTTAGAGCAGCAGCTAAAATTGTCTTCTGAAAGCAATTGCTTAATAAAGCAGGACGACTGAACAAATGAAGCACTTCAATATAAGAAAATCCAGGTTTCCTGATCAATGTTGGACCACCTGCTGGAAGGTGCCTATGAGGCGAAAGGATCCAAAACTCACCAACTTCCTCATTCCCCATCCACACAGAAAAATTCTGTTGTTCAGCTTCTGTTGGCCAAGAACAACAGGAGCTGAACATCAGAAGAAAGGATGTCAAACCTTTTGAAATCCATTCAAATCAGTGATTTCACACAACCAATACCTGAATGAGATACAATAACTCTCCACGCTATTGATAACCAATTAATGTCAAAGTAATGGTGTGAAAATGGATTCTCTGCTATAATAAAAGCAGTCCCAGAAATATTTTGTTTCATTGTATATGGTAAGTGTGGCAAAAATTCTTAGACATTTATGAAAGCAATAAAGCTTGCATTTATACAGTGCCTTTCATGAACTCAAGATATCTCAAAGTGATCTCCAACCAATGAAATAATTTTTAAAATGTTACTGCTAAACTATAGGAGACATAGAATCCCCATAGTGTAGAAGTAGGCCATTCAGCCCACACTGAACCTCTGCAGAACATCCCAGTAACTCTTTATTTCCAATGGCTAATCCACCTGATCTGCTCTTCTGTGGACTGTGGGAGGAAACCAGAGCACCCAAAGGAAACCCAGGGAGAATGTGCACATTTGCACACTCCATACAGTCTCCTGAGGGTTGAATTGAACCCAGGTCCTTTTCTGCTGTGAGGCAGCCACTGTGTTGCCTTTTGATGGTCGACAGTTTACACAGAAACAGCAGTGTAGTAACAATTTAACGATGTTCATTGGGGAAGAAGTATTGGCCAATTCACTAAGAATTTGAAGGGCAAGAATTCACTCTTGCCCTTCAAAACAGTATCTGTGGTAAATATTACATCTACCTGAGGGGGCAGATAGGATTTAATCTCTAATCCACAAGTTGGATTTGTGATATAAAAAATACACTTCATCATATCGTCAGATGGAAGTACCCCTAGAGCTGCATGACCATGTCACTGTTGAGTGTGCTTGAAACCCATTTTGCATTCTTTTTCTATTGAAGAGCAGGATGTGCTTTAATTTTTGCTGAAGATTCACACAGATGACCTTCCATGGTAAATACTGACTCCTTGTGAAGAGGACAGCCTTGAAATCTTCCTGGAGCATGTCTGGAGTATTGAGAGTTGATATGGTCATCACATTTAAGGAAGGATATGTTCACCACAGGATAAGTGCAGTGTAGATTTACTTAAATGATACCAGGACTTGAAAGGATGCGGAGAGTGGGTTGTGTTCTCTGGAATTTAAATGCTTAATGGGTGATTTTATTGATGTTTTCAAGATATTTGTGGAAACAGGCTGAGTAACAAAGAGATCAACTATTGGTTGGGACTGTAATCAAAGCAGTTGGCCTTTCTTGAGTAAGCTTAGGATCACTTCTATATGCAAAGACTGGGGAATGTTAGCAACTCTCTTCTGCAAATGGCAATGGATGATAGGTCAATTGTTAAACTTAAAACTGAGATTGTTGATTTTTGTTAATCAAAGATATTAAGGGATATGAGACATGGAATCTCACTGAACAGAAGAACAGCGTCAAAAGGCTAACTGTGCAACTCCTATTCCTATATTCTTGAGCCCATGGGGGAAAGGAGGACTGGCGAACCCACAGCTTTATCCTATATCCATACTGATATTCTAATTCTAAATGTCATATTAAACTATTCACTGAACATTAATCACAAAGATTCATGTTGCTGCACTCACAGAGAGGGCTGAATTTCTCTACTTTACTGAGAAAAAAATCAGAGTGGGATTTTTTGCTACACTTTCTCATCCCACATATTCCATTTTCTTGCCTTGGAGGTCAGTTTCAAAGCAGGGCCTGATCTTACAGCCAAGTGGGAATTTCTGACTACAACAGAGAAAAATCAAACAGTTCTGATGCAATGTGATTTATGGTGCAGCAGCTGCAGAGGCAGAGGGGGCATTAAAAAGTGAACCTCAAAGAAGAATTTTGGATAAGGAATTACAATCCATGAGAAAAAGGTAACAGGAGCTTTCACTATTCAGTATTTGCTGTTGTATTCTGCCAAATTTCAAGTTCAACTAAGAAGCAAGAGCTCAATATCCTGTTAATGAAAAGTAGTGTACAAAGCATTTAGCTACTTTGTTTTCTCCACTTGTTTTAGAAGAATAGAGAACTACCAGAGCCAATATCTTCAAAGAAATCAGCCATTTTTGGCATTCTTGATTACGTTCCCAATCCTGCCAAGTAAAACAGAAAGACACATGTAGACAGATTGAGAATGCGGATTGTGATTTGTATCTGGTCACTCTGTGGAGATGGATTGCAGCTTGAGGTGGTTGTGTAGCAGCAGCACTTCTTTTTGCAAAGATCCTGAGGAGACTTAATCGGGTGGATATGGAAAAAAATTTTCTTCTTGTGGGACAGTTTAGAACCAAGGGCCATAGTTTATAAATAGGGGGTCACTCATTTAAAACAGAGATAATGAAACAATATTTCTCTCTGAGGTTTGTGAGGCTTCGGAATTCCGACCATCAAAAGGCAGATGCCACAAAATCTTTAAATACCTTTAAGGCAGAGGCAGATAGATTCTTGATTACCAAGAGGATTAAACATTATTAAAGATATACAGGAATGTAGAGTTGAGGATGAAATATGATCTGACGGAATGTCAAAGCGCCAGGTAGCCCAGTCCATATGTTTGTGTGTTGTATTAGTTCTTAATGCACAAGTTTATTGCTGAATGCTAGTCTAGTAAACAACTATAAAAAGATTTTTCAACCTTGGTTCTGCAACATTGAAAAGGCTTTTATGCTGGAAAGATCAAAACTTTACTGACAATTATTCATGATACCAGAGAGCAATGGTTGTTCTGTGAAGATGTCTTCCAAGTCAGAGATATCAGAGCAATTTCATTATGATTCCAATGGCATATTTGATAGATGTCTTGGTCGTGTCATGTGTCTCATTGTTCATTCTTCATTACATTATAATTGAAACAAGGATGGTAAAAACCATCATCATTGTAGGAATCGTTCATTTTTTTCAAATGAGCATTTCAAAAATGATATCTTAAAGCTAGTAATAAATGAGAGCTACAATGCAAGCGGCTTTTCATTTAGTATATTTCTACACTAGAAGTCACATACCAATGGAAATAGTGAGAACTAAATTCTTTCCTAGTCATAGAGTTATAGAGGTGTACAGCATGGACACAGACCCTTCGGTCCAACCTGTCTATGCCGACCAGATATCCCAACCCAATTTAGTCCCACCTGCCAGCACCTGTCCCATATCCCTCCAAAACCCTTCTTATTCATATACCCATCCAAATGCCTCTTAAATGTTGCAATTGTACCACCCTTTCGTCCTTGTAGAATGTGACATTTTGTACAGAGACCTGAACTGTAACAATTGGCAGAATCTTCCAAGGCACTGATTGATGTACATATTGGCAAGAAAGTTGGGAAAATTGTATGAGCTGGCCAACTTAGAGCTTCTCGATATTGAGAGCAATAAGTCATATTTTCTAACCAAGTGTCAAATGGCGAGTTGAGAGTCTCACCAATGAGCAGTGAGAAGCCAATTGCATGCTTTTACACCTCATTATTACTAATCTTGCCTTGTTTATATGCCATTTCCTATTCTGTCATCTGCTGAACAGAAACTAGAAGGTGACAATTCCAGCCATGAAAACCTGGCAAACATAATTTGCCACTTGCTCCTCTAGACCTCCATCTTAGACACTTGGTACAAATATCTCAGAGTACCCACTATGGGGAGCAAGCATGGACTCCTGTTATCTGTGACTTGGCATCCAACACATGCCAGCCTCAATGTATCATCATGGCACATCTCCTACTCCTTAATTTTGCATTTAAATGCTACACTTTAGAGTGTCCTGGTACCTGTCATTACATTACATTACAATATGGATTGGATCAGGATTTATCCCAGGGCTGCTTGCTTGCTCTGTTAGTGCTTACTTGCTTTGTGTCTGCTTAAATGTTCAGAATATCCCTGCCTTGTTTCGAATTTCTGTTCTTTGGCTCTTCAATTAGACATTTAAAGCTCACAGTATCCCTCTCCTGCCTTGCTGTTTCACCCAGACACAAAGCCAGGCAGCTTCATGGTTGTCAAAAGTGATCAGTCAAGGGGGTGGACATCTTGCTGGATGGCACTGTGCTATGTCAGTCTCACAGCTGCAACATGTTCCAATATTTTACATGACAAACGCACTGCATGTGCTTCAACCAAATGGCCATGTCTTAACTTCCAAGGGGAAGTCAAGGGGAAATGTCATCAGTCAGTGGGTCCCAGCACTGTTACTCAGCAGCATATTATTCAATTTCAGACCAAGGGTTTGGACACCATCAAATGGTCACTTGGTCTGGTCAGAGTCAGGGGTGCAAATCATGGACCATGGTACGCCTGTAGGTCCAGTGCAAGCAGACTAGGGATTTCTGCTAAGTCAGTGCAAATACTGGTTCCAAACAATCCTGACAGTGTCATTGGTCATTACTGATTGAAAATGGTCATCACTGTGAAGCAGTAGTAATCACAGTGACCTTAACAGTGGAACCTGCAGGCCACAAACAAAGATTGTGTAAAATCTCACAGGCTGCACAGGGGCATTGAACTGATTTACTCTGAAATGCAAGTATTCGCCAACATGGTCTTATATGAAATGTTGCCTTTCTTGGGTGATGTGTAGTTGGGAGAACAAGATCTCAGTAATCATATAGCACGATATTCTCCTGCAGTCTGTGTGACTGACTTGGGCTACCTTCATTGAAATCAGGTCCTATGTCAAGGTTTCATGTAGAGGCATTCCATGGATCTCCTGGCTGGTGTGTTCCATGTCCTACTGTTTACAGCAATATGTTAAACCGCTATTTGTACCTGATGTAAATGCTGACCGGATCTGTTCTGTTTCTTCTACTCTCACACAGGGTCAGTGGAAGGGTAACTGATGGATCCAGAGCCTATTGTCATAAATGCCAATTTTTCAAGGTGGGTGAAGGGCAGTTCTCTGCCCTCTGAGCATGTCCAGGGACACTGTCACAGAACTCATCCAGTTGCTGGAATGGGACCTGCAACCTGAAAGTGTCGGTGGCCATCTTACATC
Organism: Chiloscyllium plagiosum; assembly: GCF_037043375.1. Lineage (NCBI taxonomy): Eukaryota > Metazoa > Chordata > Chondrichthyes > Orectolobiformes > Hemiscylliidae > Chiloscyllium > Chiloscyllium plagiosum. The sequence continues at coordinate 23,313,273 of NW_028270166.1, forward strand.
CTAGACTTGAAAATAGTGAGGACTGCAGATGCTGGAAGGTCAGAGGTGATAAAATGTGGTTCTGTAAAAAGCACAGCAGGTCAAGCAGCATCAGGGGAGCAGGAGAGTTGATGTTTCAGGACTGATGAACGTTCCTGCCCGAAACCTGCTGTGCTTTTTCCAGCACTACATTTCATCCTTTTTTCCTATCCCATCGGTCATCAATGTGACAGCTGTGCTAAACGTTTATGCATCTGGCTGCCACCAAGGATCCATTGGAGACCTCTGTGAGAACTCATAACACATGATCCACAAACGTATAAAAACTGTTACTGCTGCACATAATGCCAGATCACACCCACTCATCCAGTATCTCCGTGACAAGGTCACTGATGTAACTTGGGCAGTAGGCTTTACCCACATAGGCCTCCCCCAGGTGCAGGTGTGACAGACTCTGTACGCATACAGCATGGAGGGGGCCATATCATAATACAGCTAAAATCAACAATCGAAAAGATTCCATTCTAACAAGTACAAATCATCTGTGGTCATCAGTACCACACCTTAGAAGTTTGTACCAGGAACCTAGGGAGCTACCACAAGATCTGTGTCCTTGAGAACTCTCATGTTCATGGGCTGGATGCCTTACAAGGATAGTGACTGGGAGAAAAGGGCTGCCCTTCGACATTGTGACCAATGACTTTATTATGAAAACCTGTGACAGAGGTTGAACATAGATACAATGCAGCCCATTCTTTGACCAGGACCATAGTGAAGGAGAATACAGACATCCTGAAAATGAGTGCAACTGCAGAAAGGAAGGAGGGTATGTGATGGATGTTGAAGAGCTGGGTCAGTGGCAGCAGTTTTCTGAGGAGGAAGATGAAGATATTAAGCAGTCGGAACGTTACCTTGTACATGACGGAACATTGAAGCATCAACAAATTTGACTGGACTTCATTGACACCTGATTTCAATCGATGTGAGCTGGATGCAGAGATCACTCATTGATTGTAAATTTGTTGGTGTTCAAAAGGCAAGTAGACCCTGTTTGTTCCCAGAAATAAATGCAATTTCTGTGTGTTTGTTTATTTTTCATTTTGGCTCTTGCTATTAGAAGTGAATATTGTGAATCATTTGAAGGATTTCATGTCACGATCATTTCCCACATTAAAAAATGAGATAATTTTAGGCTGTACTGGACATTATGGAAAGGGTAACAGTACCTCTGACAGTGTTCTCAGATAAGATGAGGCTACGGATGGATAGGCTGTGTGGTTTGACTTTTAAACAGCAATAGATGTGAGAATGTGCACCTGCCTACAGAGAATGAGGGAATACAATAAGTAGCAGTAAGGTACATTGGTAATGAGGTGAGCTTGCAAAGATAATGTGGTAAAACTCTTTATGTTTCAGGAGAGAAGACCGTGATGAATCTCACCAAAATTTGACTCTTAGCTGGTTTCAATCAATGAAGCTTGGATGAGAAAGCTTTGAATAGTGTTCTCGGGTTGTTGCAGTTAATTACTAGTGAAATTAACCAACTGTTCATATTGTTGAGCTTGTATCTATGATATCCTCCAAAACAATTCAAGTTTTTTCAGGCAGATGTTTTTAGGCATGTTCCAACCTGGAGCACAACAGAATATCCGAGCAGATCTTTTATGGTTAATTGTCTCAGGGCAAATGACACAATAATACAAGCAATACGAGGACACCTTCAAAAGAATCTCCCAAACTTGTTGGGCAACACTGCTGCTGCCTGGCCTGTGGTGACAAATATTGAAGTTTGGTCCAACACAGCTCCAGGCACATCTACAATGTGTTCAGCAAAAGCCAGAGGTGGGGCAGTTGTAGAAAATCCCCCAAAATCAATAACAACATCAACATGAAGTGCCAGTTCTGTGGATGTCTCTGCTGATCTCACTTTCATCTCTTCAGACATGAGAAGATCCGTAGAAGACAAGTAATTCATCTGCTGCTAGTACATACTTAAATAACCAGAAGTATACTACTATCATCTCCGTGATGCATCTAAGAAGGATGAATTAGCTAACACCACATACAGCATCAATAGTTGACAGAAATGAACTGGATCCATACAAATTGAGTGGCATATTTTTGTTAGTCCTCCCCTATGCTGTAAATATATTAGATTTTTCGAGATGCATGTGTTATTAACTGACATCATAAGTGACTTTTTCTTGCTTTTGTTAATAAATGCAGTGATTGTGGAACTCTGAATTCAGTTTCCTTCTTGGAAGTAAACTATTGGCTTCAGATGAGGTAAACAGCAGCTCTGGTTAGCAGTCAGCAGCCTTTGCAGCAACATTTAGGACGTGCAAGTGAATTGCAAAAGCACTGGAATAAGGTGCTCCTTCCACTGAAGAACAGTGTCAGAAATACAAAGATTAATTAACCTAACACACCTTCACTGTTGTACTCCACACAGTACCCACTTACCCTGAACAGCAAATGATTTGCAATGAGGAAAATATGCAATGCAAGTTACTCCCTACATTATTGCCCAGTAATTATTGAGTGGCATAGACATTAGGGTTAATGGTGAAACTTACTTCTAAGTAATTGTATTCATGCCCTCATATTGTTAGGCTCAGTAACTCCTTTGTAATTACAGTATAGAATATTGGAAAAATTGACCACTAGCAGCACTTTGTTCATGCTTTAATACTATTTAACAAGACAATTTCTACACTCTTTGTACTCCAGATAAGTGTATAATTTGTTTCTGAAAAAAATCAGCAATACATGTAAGAGGAGTGTGCTGGACATTATTTTTAATGTTTATAGATATATAATATATATGGACGAGCATTTCTATAGTGTCAGTTGCTAATTAAGGATTTTGTTTTACACAATGTCTGGGAAATTCAGACTCATCAGTACCTGAGGATGTGCTTTACAACACCAGTGGCAACTCCTGAAGACTTCTTTGCATTGCGAGACCGTGTAGACACTGTATAGGGAGGACAAATTTCAGGTGACTGAAGAAATATAGGTGGAGCCAAAGTAAATGCCCTAACAGTTGATTATTGCTGCCCCATTGTATTTTATAACACTGCGGGTAAATGTATTTCCAAATAAATTAAACAAAAATATATTACTCAAGCACTGTTGAAATAGAAATCATGCATTTACTGTGATTTGCAACACACCAAAAATTGTTTTGGTAGAAGCTGATGCCAAGAATTATAGTGAACCAATGACTATGAACGGGTGAAAAATCTGTTGTTGGGGCACTGATGGTTAAAAAAATACACATTTGGTTACACTTACTATTTCTTTCAGGGTTTGTTGTAGATTCCTTCTTGATAAAAAAAAGTTGATACATATTTACCAGTGGGACAACTCCGATTCAGTAAAGTGAAGGCTTTAAATGCTTATGTCAAACCAACAACTCACTTTGCTTTCAGTTTTCACGACTTTACTTTATACCCGACCAAAGTCTAACTCAAGTCAATTGAAAGAAGCAGTCTGGTTTGTCAATTTACATGAGGTCAACAATGAATGGCATGTTGAAAGCAAAAACGTTCTGTGTTCTGTAGCAGATTTATTCAATCGCTGGCAAATATTTTTGTTGCCAGTTACTGTTTCACGTCCATCAGTCTCTAATTCTTAATGCTGCCCACACCCAGTTTATTTTTACCCTAAATCAGGAAAATTTGAATGATTCTAAAGTTAGATTTAAGATTTTTATTTACTTGGTAGCAGTTTCCTACCAGAGGATGGCGACATTGCCGTTTGTAAATTGCTTTTCAATGATGGTGCAGTATTCCATGAGGGCATTTTTCCTGCACAGAAGAGATTATTCACACCACCATTTGCAGTCACCACTCTGCTGACTAAAGTAAGCAAAACTGTGGATAGAGGGCAATGACTAATGATAAAAATACACATTTCTGGCCAATGAATGTTATCTAGGAGCAACCATCAAGTTTCACACTCAATTTTCTTCATCATCCCTTTGCACTAACAAATCTCAAACATCTTTAAATTCTTCATCAACAACACTTCAGTCACCTGTACTCTCTTTTACTCTGTAACCATGCCTTTCCTTCTTGTAAGGCACTTTGGAATGTTTTGCCCCTTATAAAAATCATTATAGCATTTGAGTGTGTTGATAACTGCTGTTTTTCCAAAAGGAAATGGAAAATCTTTAAAGAAACACTGCTTCCACTAAAAACTAATAGACCAGCTTATTTTTGCTGTTGGTTAAGGGCAGGCATAATACTAGTTTAAAAATCAATACATGCAAGAAGTGTACTATTGACCTCAATGCCAATGCAGTAAAATGATGATAGCACACTTCATTTGCAATTTCTCTAGAATTAGCAAACATAAAAAAAACCTTTCCCTCATGTCTTACTTGCTGCTTTGAAGACTAGCATAAAAAGTATTAAATGGTTTTATGTCAAGACAGCACACTGTAAAGTACGAATATGACTGTTATTAGCAAACAAACTGCTAAATAATAATTTTGTGTTCATAATTTCCATTTTACATGAACCACAAGTACTGAGGATTCCAGAATTTCAACAATGTTAATTTAAGTTCTGACTGGGAAAGTTCAAAGATGATTTCAGTGGTGTTGGTTCTGTTCTTTTTATCAGGCTCTCTAAATTACAAATAATTGGTTAAAATACGTAATCACCTTTTTGCTAAAGTAGATTTCTTCAACGTAAAGTTCTGCAATGAGAACTTTCTCAGGGACATTAACTTGAAACATCATAAATGCAGGAATGTTGAACTTTGAAATGTGTAGTTACTGACTGCATTTTCATTCAGAGCGGCAAACATGTTAGCAGCTAATTGAGCCAAATGTGACTCAACGGTCATCTTAATGCTTTGCATTTCAAATGAGCTGCTTAATATGGTATAAATATCAATGGTTGTCAAGCTCAAAGTGAGGAAACCTTAAGAGGGGACACAAGATGGGGAGCATTGGGGTTGAGGCAGGGTAACTGGAGTGGTCAAAGAAGCACATTTGCAACCAAGTCCTGCACATGCTGACAACTTCAATAATAGTGAAATACACCCAGGTATCTAGTGGGAAAGGCACCATTAGATTTCAACCTAGAAAGCTAGCAAACATTGATGAACAGCTTTTAAATTACACAGAACTGATATTGGCTTAAACTGGCAATTCAAGAACAGCTCTGACACATACAATAATTACAGATAAATCATTCTGAAAGAAGAGATCTTCGCAATAAAACCCAGATGTTTGCTTTTTGGAAAGACAATTATATGAAATAATGCTAAAAATGAATATAAATCAATGCAATGTAAATATTCAAACACATCAGACTCTTAATTAAAAGATAGATACTGAAAGTACCTCCCTTCTTCCATGAACTAACGTGCAAGTGAATAGCACTTATTGTTAATACCAAATTTCCTTTTGGCTAGATTTTCTAACACACTATCCAAATACATTGACTACAGAAATCAAATTTCTTGTCTTTAGCATTAAGGATTATAATTATTATTTTAACACTTGCAAGGAATTCTATATTCTTGGAAGTTCTGAATCAATTGCCACGAGAGAATGGTCAGTGATGTCTCCCGTACCATTCTGGAAACCTTGCACCCACAATGAATGTTTGAATATCTCAGGTAAAATAATTAATAATCAGCTGTTAGATCTCAAAGAATTTAACTGCATTGGTGGAATTGTGCATTCATTACAAAATGTGCATGCAGCATCATGGCCTGTGAGATTTCAGGATGGAACGAACTCTCTAGGATCATTATCATCCAAAATCTGCACTTTAATACAGATTGAAAAAAATAGGCAATAATGCTTCCAAAGAAATATGCAAGTAAGGCTAGGTACACAAATTCATTCAATTATTTCCTTTGTGATTGCAATTTCATTGACTAAATAAAGGCAAAAGTATTACTTCCTGGTAATTATAAATAGAATAATTAGATATTCTGTTTAATTAGACAAACAGCCACAATCATCTCGAGTCTAAACATGATTTACAAACAGCAAGCAGTCTTTCCTTGAAGTTAGTGACCTTCCAGTCAAAATACAACAATTGCATAGACAAGTGGTCTCACCTGAGAACCACTATAACATATTAACACACTATTTTATAGCATAAGTTTGGTTATAAATGATATTTATTCTCTTACATAAGAAAGATAACAAAATATGGATTAATGCAAGCATCAAGGAAAAGTCCAAGGTCATCAAATGTGCTGTGCATTTCTCGAGAGTGTGCTTTTACATTTGTACATTTCCTGATGTGTTCATGCAGGGAGCAGTTAGCACAGTTGGCTAGAGTGATTCAAGACACACAACAGTGAGGGTTCAATTTCCCCTTCCAACTGAGGTAGACTTGAAACCAGCCTTTGCACTCTTCCCCTGAGAGTGGAAGCAAGAAAAGAGCTCAGGATGAAGAACCAACGGGCAATAAGCCAAGGGCCTGCCTTCAGGCAGAGCACGTAAAATAAAGATGTTCATTTTACTTTAAGCACATTACAGTTTAGTATTAATAGATTATTAATCATAAAAAGGAACATGCAAAATTAAATTTTATTTTTCAATCAAGCAACCCAACCACTGTTTACCAAGAGATTCACTCAGCAATTTCACCTTCACTGCTACAGTTTATGAAGTAAATCTGCTTCTGTGTTCACAGAAATTGTAGGCATTAATCCAAATTAAGCTTTTATTCCTTTCTTCTATAAGTTCTGAATGGAAAATGGGAAAATACTTATGTTTTTCTGATCTGCAGATCAAACCATATTGGCAACACAGAGATTCAGAAAATGTACCACTTTTTAATAATAAGTGCTAGTTAAGGATTGTTGTTCAATAATTATAAAAATCACCATAACGTATCCTCATTAAAGCATTTTTTGATATACTCCAGACCCTAATTCTTTTAAAAATGCATTACCGATAACTCACTTAGTTTTCAAGTAATCTTGCAAAATAATTTCTCAACGATAGTGGGTCATGTGAATTCCATAAAGAGGCTAAATGTAGAGGTTGCTGCCATCTGCTTCTCATCTTTCAGTTCCATTTAATTGGAGTAGTAGAAAATACCAACAAAAATTGGAAGAATGACCAAAATTTGTTTCAATGTAACTCAGGGGCAGTACTGATACGATTTATAAAAATACTTCTGATTAAGAAGGTTTGGAAACTTGTCTAGGGAATACGGTAGTAAAATTACAGTACCTTCAATAAATATAGGATATAGCATATCGTATATAAATTGATCCACCACTCAGGGCTTACCAGGTTGCAACTGATTTGTTGTCATGTTCCATTCATATCTAGTCAATTCTCTATCTCTCAGACATCCTGAGGATAAAGTATTAAAGCAATCCAAATTACAAAAGTTCTACCTGACCACTACAACTGAGCCATCACATGATTTACGCATTGCTCATTGTACAACTGCTCATTCTTCACACATTCCCAATCCAGTCGTCACTCTCCACCACTCCTCCCCTTCCACATTCACTCACTCTCCACAAATTTGGTGATCCACCCACCCTCTCATTCAGTCCTACTCATGCCCCTTTACACACCTTCCACCCATTCCTAAACCACTCTTTACCCATCTCTACCCTAGTTCCACCAATTCCAACCATGAGTGTCTTCCAATCCCCTGAAATTGAAGGACATGATCTAATTGGACTTTTAACGACAAAACAAAGCTTTCATGTCAAAATGCTTGAAATTCACTACTTAATGTTCTGATGTCTTGCAAGAATTTCACTTTGTCCATTTCCAATGGCGCTATATGCATGTTACGCCAACACTGACTTCCAGTGTTGTGCGATTGACCCACCCAAGGATCAGTTCCACATATATTGGTATCCTTGTCATACGTTGACCAAAGTTCAGACTGTTTATTCCTGGGTGTAAGCAATGGGTTTAATTTTACAGGGGAGGAACATCAGAACAGGAGCAGGCCATTCAGCCCATTAAATTTTCCTCACCATTTAACATTGGCATGACTGAAGCAAACACTTTAAAGTCTTTTACTCATCCTATCCCCATAGCCCTGTATGCCACAGGCAATCAGAAATCAATCAATTTCTACCTCAATCCTACTCAAAGATTGAGCCTTCCACAACTCTCTTTGGTAGAGAATTCCAAAGCTTCATAACTCTATGAGTTAAATTGTTTCTCCTCATCTTGGGCTTAAGTGGCATCTGTCATATTTTTAAACTGTGCCCCTTGGTCTTACACACCTCGACAAGGGGCAATATCTTACCTGCATCTACCCTATCTATCCCTATAAATATGAGATTGCCTCTCATTCTTTGACACTCTGGAGTATACAGGCCCAATTTGTCCAATCTGGCTTCATAGGACAATCCCACCATCCCAGGAACAAGTGTAGTAAACCGCCATTGCTCTCCCTGCATGCTAATATCTTTCTTGAGATAAGGAGACCAAAACTGCGCACAGTCCTCTCGGTGTGGTCTAACTAACGTCTTATACACTTGAAAATAGATTTCACTACTCTCATCAAATTCTCTTGCATTAAAGGCTAAGATTCCATTCGCCTTCCTCATAGCTTGCTGCACCTGCTTGTTATCCTTCAGCGACGTATCAACAAGGGCATCCATGTTCTTTTGTATATCTGCATTTTCCAACCTCTTACCACTTAAGAAATACTCTGCCATCTGTTTCATCTAGATAACCACATTTTTCCACATTAAGTTCCATCTACTATATTCTTGCCCATTCACCAAGCCTGTGTGAGACCTGCTGAAGCCACTTTACAATTTCCTCATAACATACATTCCTAACTAGTGTTATATCATCCACAAATATTACATTTTATATCTACTGGGAAGAGCTGGATCCCAAATATTAAACCTCGCGATGCCCCACTAGTCACGAGACAGGCAATGTGAGAAAGACCCATTTATTCCTATTCTCTGTTTTCTATCTGTTCGTCAATCTTTAAGTCATTCCAGTACATTGCCTCCAATGCCATGTGCTTTAATTTCTATAACCAGCCTCCTATGGGAGACTTTATTAAACGCCTTCTGGAAATCTAGGTATGCTACTGTCATTGGCTCTCCTTTATCAGTTTTGTTAGTAACATCTTCAAAAGCCTCCAATAAATTGCATAGTGGCTCAGTGGTTAGCACTGCTGCCTTGCAGCTCTAGGGTCCTGGGTTTGATTCCCGCCTCAGGTGACTGTGTGGTGTTTGCACATCCTCACTGTGTCTATGTGGGTTTCATAGAGTCATAGAGATGTACAGAATGGAAACAGACCCTTCGGTCCAACCTGTCCATGCTGGCCAGATATCCCAACACAATCTAGTCCCACCTGCCAGCATCCGGCCCATATCCCTCCAAGCCCTTTCTATTCATATACTCATCCAAATGCCTCTTAAATGTTGCAATTGTACCAGCCTCCACCACTTCCTCTGGGAGCACATTCCATACATGCACCACCCTCTGTGTGAAAAAGCTGGCCCTTAGGTCTCTTTTATATCTTTCCCCTCTCACCCTAAACCTATGCCCTCTAATTCTGGACTCCCCCACCCCAGGGAAAAGATTTTGCCTATTTGTCTTATCCATGCCCCTCATAATTTTGTAAACCTCTATAAGGTCACCCCTCAGCCTCCGACGCTCCAGGGAAAACAGCCCCAGCCTGTTCAGCCTCTCCCTATAGCTCAAATCCTCCAACCCTGGCAACATCCTTGTAAATCTTTTCTGAACCCTTTCAAGTTTCACAACATCTTTCCGAGAGGAAGGAGACCAGAATTGCACGCAATATTCCAACAGTGGCCTAACCAATGTCCTGTACAGCCGCAACATGACCTCCCAACTACTGTACTCAATACTTTGACCAATAAAGGAAAGCATACCAAACGCCTTCTTCACTATCCTATCTATCTGTGACTCCACTTTCAAGGAGGTATGAACCTGCACTCCAAGGTCTCTTTGTTCAGCAACACTCCCTAGGACCTTACAATTAAGTGTATAAGTCCTGCTAAGATTTGCTTTCCCAAAAAGCAGCACCTCGCATTTATCTGAATTAAACTCCATCTTCCACTTCTCAGCCCATTGGCCCATCTGGTCCAGATCCTGTTGTAATCTAAGGTAACCCTCTTCGCTGTCCACTACACCTCCAATTTTGGTGTCATCTGCAATCTTACTAACTATACCTCTTATGCTCACATCCAAATCATTTATGTAAATGACAAAAAGTAGAGGGCGCAGCACCGATCCTTGTGGCACTTCACTGGTCACAAGCCTCCAGTCTGAAAAACAACCCTCCACCACCACTCTCTATCTTCTACCTTTGAGTCAGTTCTGTATCCAAATGGCTAGTTCTCCCTGTATTCCATGAAATCTAATCTTGCTAATCAGTCTCCCATGGGGAACCTTGTCGAACACCTTACTGAAGTCCATATAGATCACATCTACTGCTCTGCCCTCATCAATCCTCTTTGTTACTTCTTCAAAAAACTCAATCAAGTTTGTGAGACATGATTTCCCACACACAAAGCCATGTTGACTATCCCTAATCAGTCCTTGCCTTTCCAAATACATGTACATCCTGTCCCTCAGGATTCTCTCCAACAACTTGCCCACCACCGAGGTGAGGCTCAGGTGAATTGGTTATGCCACTTTGTCCATAGTATTAGGTGCATTTGTCAGAGGGAAATGGTTCAGGGTGGGCTAATCTTTGGAGAATCGGTGTGGACTTGTTGAGCCAAATGGCCTGTTTTCACACTGTAGGGAATCTAATTTAAAGTTCATCAAATAGTATTTCCCATTTGCAATTCCATATTGACTATATCCAATCAGATCATTATCAACCAGGTGTCTATTTATCCAATACTTTAGAATGGTTTCTAGCATTTTCTCTACTACTGATGTAAAGCTAATAGTTTATAGTTTCCTTATAGCTCTTATAGAATCAAAGAGTTATAGAGATGTACAGCATGGAAACAGATGCTTTGGCCTAACCTGTCCACACTGACCAGATATCCCAACACAATCTAGTCCCACCTGCGAGCACCCGGCCCATAACCCTCCAAAGCCTTCCTATTCATACACCTATCCAAATGCCTTTTTAATGTTGCAATTGTACCAGCCTCCACCACTTCCTCCGGCAGCTCATTCCATACACGTACCACCCTCTATGTGAAAAAGTTGCCCCTTAGATCTCTTTTATATCTTTCCCCTCTCACCCTAAACTTATGCCCTCTAGTTCTGGACTCCCCCACCCCAGGGAAAAGACTTTGTCTATTTATCCTATCCATGCCCCTCATAATTTTGTAAATCTCTGTAAACCTCTTCTGAAATAATGGGTTGATATGTGCTATGTTCCAATCCACAGGAATCACTACAGAGTCTTCAGAATATTTGAAGATAATCACCAATGCCGAGAAGACCATCTCGGTAGTCACTTCCTTCACTGTCCTGTGGTGAAGATCATCAGGTCATGGCAATTTATCAACTTTCAAACTTGTATATTCCTAGTGAAAAATGATATAAAGTGATCATTCCCTGTTCTCCAATTGTAAAGTTGCATGACTCAGCTTTATTAGACCCACATTTGTTTTGGCCAAAATTACCTATTTATGTACGTATGGAAGCTTTTACAGTCTGTTTTCATGTTCCTTTTTTGCTTGGAATCGTAGAGTCCTACAGCACGGAGACAGACCATTCAGCCAAAACTGGTCCAAGCAGACCAAACCCCATTTCCCCGCACTTGGCCCATATCTTTCTGAACCTTTCCTATCCGTGTATTTGTTCAAATGCTTTTTAAATGTTGTTAATGTACCTGCCTCAACCCCCGTCCACTGGCAGGTCACTCCATGGTTATGGCTTGCCTGCATTCATATTTTGTTCTCTGCTTCCTTACCGGTTTCTTGGACCTCCTTTGTTGTATTCTATAAATCTGCTAATCCTCAGAATTACTGCCATTTCTTGCAACTTTATAGATCTTTTCCTTTAACCTTGGGCAAAGCTGAACATTTTTGTTCATACAGGATCATTAGAACATCCTTTGTTTTGCTCCCTCCCACTCTGTTTGCAAACTAAATGACATTAAGGAAAAGACTTTCCCGTAGTGACTGGCAGTTCTCATAGTTCAAACTCTAGACCATTGTGACCAGGTCCAAGTACCAAGGAAGGTGGTGTGTTACATATACACCGGTGACAGTTTCTGTCCTCCCATGACCTGAGAGCATGCCCAGGGGTGTAAGGTGCATAAAATCCAGCCCCATGCATGTTGATAAATTCTTTGATTAAAGTGGGAATCACATCTGGATCCCCAGTCCTGTCCACACCCAATGTCCACACATTCAAACTTAACAGCAGTCACTGCATAGTGTTCAGACAGGAAGCTTTCATTGTTTTTACCTTCCTAACCCGCAGCAGCAGTCAGCAATCTTAGCAATCATAGTATAAAATCAACTGGAGAGCTTGTGGAGTGTCTACCATCTACATGCATTAAGTGTTCACTTAATCCACTAGAACATTAAAAGAGCATTTATAAAATAATAAGAGCATTGATCAATGGGTGGGGCGATTGAAGTTGAGGTATAAGACCAACCAGGATTTTACTGAATGATGGAGTAGTCTCCAGTGGCTGAATGGCCTACTCTTACCTCTATTTCTTATGTTTTTATGATCTCTCCCATTATGTTACTAAACCAGTTTATTGTTACATCTCCCTAATATCCACAGTATTAATCTTGACAGGGCCCTTTGTTTTGTGGCTTTTTGTGAATTTTTATTTCTTCCTCATAGTGGAAAATCAGCATGGATTTAAGACTTGATTTATAAGACTTGTAAGAATATAAAAATTCATTGGACTGTCTGGCTTTTAACTTTTCCCAATTTGAACTGGAAAGCAGTTGTTATGGAATTGCATCACTAGGGGCTCTGGTGCCACAGGAGTAGTGCCTCTGTCTTCGGACCAGAAGGTCCTGGTTCAAGTCCACCTGCCGTGGTGGTGTCAGATTGGTTGATCAAGGTCTTAGAACTTCTACCTTTGGGAAGATTCTGAAACAACTCATAACCAGTCCAGCAGGACTTTCTGCTGATCCCTTGCCTGAAAGTAGAAGGCAGCACTTAATTGAATTCCTGTGCTGGCTAAACTCAACTCACCTGTCTTCAATTGTCCAGATTAGAGATCTCAAAACAGTGTTGAATGTTATAGACTATGTTGCCAACTTTCACAAGTGAAACAAGTTTTATGAGTTTATTCTGATGTTCGGAAGATGAGAACTGAATATGTAAAATGGTTGTATTAAGCATTGCTGTTTAATCAGAATGGCCAGTGCTCCAGTGACTAAATTTTGCAGCCTGTTCTTAATTTTTTAAAAAGTACATTAAATAGTTCAGTTGATTTGTATCTTTTGACAAAACATTCTCTGAGTTCTCCTTATTGACTCATCAGTGTCAATTTATTTGTATTTTCATCAGGCATCATGTAGCTTTTGTAGGCAGTTTATAAATCTACAGTGACCAAGTCAATGAGTATTAATGAAAGTACTTAAAGAGGTAAAGATAGTGATAATGTAAAGAAGACTTCAGCTCATGTTATACTTCGTTGTAGTTCCTCCCATTCAAATTGGTCCTTTCATCCAAATGGTTCCACTTATATTTTTAATCAACCTGTTCAGACAGATTCAAACAAACCTCTAGAGTACCTTGATCTTGAACCCAGTTCTTCTGGCTTTGAAGTACCACTATGCCACAAGTACCCTCAGCTCAGCTTATATCCTTGCCTCAAAATATCTGTTGATATCATCAGGCAGTACAAGATCAGCTATTAAATTAACTGCTAATTCAGCCTTTTCTTTACTTTGTCAATTTGCTTTTCTTTCGTATGTTTGGTAATTTGTCTTTATAAGTTGTCTTCTTTTAATGATGGCTGTAGCTTGGATTCTGGTTGGGTACTACTTTGTTTAAACTGCCTGGCTGAATTTTCTATTCTTTTGGTAGAAGCACTTGGAGTGCTGCTTTCTCAGGTGTCGGAGGTAATGTCTACATTCTCAAAATATTTAAGGTAACTCTAGTGAGGAGTTAAAAACGCATCCAAGAGATGTAAGGAAGATCGGAGGGCTTTTATAATCCAGGTTTGGTGCCGCAGTGAAGTCAAAAGGTGTGGAAGTCGAAAAGCTGGAAACACACAGCACGTCAGGCAGCATCCAAGGAACAGGGGAGTCGACATTTTGGGAATAAGCCCAAACCATTGACTCTCCTGCTCCTCGGATGCCGCCTGACTTGCTGTGCTTTTCCAGCACCACACTTCTCGACTCTGACTCTCCAGCATTTGCAGTCCTCACTTTCTCCTAGGCGCAGTGAAGTGTCCATCTATGTTCAAAGTGGTGTAAGATTTCTGTTTCCAGAAATCACTTCAGGTGGAATTGTGACACTGTGACGTGGAAAATCCTTTACACTAACACATCAAATGTGTTTCAAGCACTCCTTGTAACTTGTTATGGACCAGACTCCCTGAATGAATTTTAAGAAGATGCCCTGGACCTTAACTTGCTTTGATTTTAAAGGTAGATGTGACGTACCATATTCCAGATGCAAAGTGACTGGTCAAATTACTCAAAATTAAGCAAAACACAATTTATTTAAACACTATAGTTAAAATATAAACAAAAGAAAGAGGAATTTAGAATAGCTAAACTATTGGGAAACTTAACCGAATAATAGATATGATACCTCTTAACAGTTAACTGTCCCAGTATAGTAACATCCCATAAACACACCTCTTGGCATAAAGGCAACTTTAGACACAGATTCTCACATGCAGTTCTCTAATCCAGGAGGGAAAGAACATCAAAAGAAAATTCAGAGAAAGTAGCAACTAGGAAACATTCACTGAAGTTTCCAACTCTTTCAAGACCCCCAACAGCTTCTGATAAACACTAAAGTTAAAAACTAAAAAAAACTAGAAAGCCTGGTTTGGGAGAGCTAGCCACCCCCAGGCTGCTTCCATTGTTCCAACTTTAAATAAAAGCCAAAGGCCTCACAAATTGTTTCCTTTCTTAGTCACCGCTCTGCATCTCTCTCCTACAAACTCTACGATCTTTACGCAAAGAGTTGTGAGTGCATGGAGTGCATTGCCAGCAGTGGTGGTGGAAGCAGAGTCATAAGGGACACTTAAGCGACTACTGGACATGCACATAGACAGCAATGAATTGGGGGGAGAGTAGGTTATCTTATTCTATTTTAGATTAGGATTAATCGTCGGCACAACATCATGGGCAGAAGGGCCTGTACTGTGCTGTATGTTCTATGTTCTAAACTCTTTTAAAGTAAACAGGACAAAATAATCTCTTAAAGTGACAGCATCATTACAAACTGCTTGAAGAGTCACTTCAATGTAGGCAAAAAGAGAAATTGTGATTTTATGTTTTTATTTCTAATGGCCACATGAAAGAGGAATGGTGTTTACTGTTAATGTGGTAAACATGTACCTAGCAAAGGAACTAATCAAAGCCGACGTATCTTCATTCGCAGTTCTCTGTGGAGTATAAATACATATTAACTTTTCTCTTCCACAAGTAGCTCACTTAAGTGGAATTAGGTTCTTGTACATGGGCCCTAAAACTTCCCCAAGTAATATTCACCATTCTTAATCAGAAGCAGAGCACGCATACATACTCAATTGACATAACATTTGCAGGATGAGCACTTACAACTCATGTCTGATGTTATTTGATTTGAATTTCATGTTGTCATGCAAGGAAACAGTTCTAAACACCATCTTACACAACTCTACAATGCTTTGCACAAAATGAAATACTCTTAGGTGCAGTTACCTCTGTAATTTAGGAAATAATAGCTAATTTGCAAACAATAAACTCTCACAAACACAATGCGTTAATGGCCAGTTTTAGTGGTGTTGCTTGAGTGATAAATATTGACTAGGACACTCGAGATAAATTCTCTTCTTTTCCTGAAATAGTGCCATTGGAAATCTCACAGTCAGTGAGAGAATAGACAGGTCATCAATACGTCATGAGAAAGAGAGCACCACCAATAGTATAGCACTCCCTCAGTGTTGCACAGGAGCATTAGGCCTGATTTTTGTGCCAAAGTTTGAAGAGAGATCTGAACTCACAACCTTCCAATTCCAAGGTGACAGGGAAACAACTAAACCACAGCTGAAAAAGAAGTTAAAGAGTTAAATAAAAAAAAACTGTGGATGTTGAAAATCAGAAACTAAAACAGAAATTGCTGGAAAAAACACATCAGGCTTGGCAGCTTCTGCACAGAGAAAGCAGAATTAACGTTTTGGGTACAGTGACACTTTTCAGAACTCCATCTTCTGATAAAGAGCGAAATCTTCATCTGCAAATTGGGTGCACGGAGGCAGGGGAATTCCCATCTCCACAAACTTGACTTTTAAAAGCGTCTGTCCGAACTTTAGATTTCTGTTCCATTGTAGCCATGTTCCCTGGGAATAGGGGATTTTCTTGAAGCAGACTGGAATGTGCGATATCCAGAGGCGGGATGGGTGTAAGGCCTAAAGGTAGTATTTCTGATTTCTGAGCTGATCCACTATGATGGAGAACCTAAAAAAGAAATTGCTGAGGAAATTCTGAGGAAGAGTCACTCGGCCTGAACTGTTAACTCTGAATTCTGCCCACAAATGCTGCCAGACCCGCAGAGCGTTGGCAGCATTTTTTATTTTTGCTTCTGATTTACAGCATCCTCAGTTCTTTCATATTTTATGATGGAGAGCCGCCCCTCCATGGTCAAACTCCAGACCCAGGAATTTAATTCAGGGATCTCAATAGATACTTTTGGGACCCAGAATAAATTTCATTGTAAGGAGAAGAAAGAAAAGGGAAGTAAAATGACCTAGAAAGGATTAAGAATTGATGGAGAAAATGCTAGAGAAAAAAAATCAGTTGGGGCACCAATGTGTTGCCACATGTAGAACAAACTGCCTGAAGCTACAAATGTTTGTTTATTTTCCTTCCCTGATTTTTTTTTAAATACTCCCTTGTCTTGGTTTTATATATTCTTTCAAAATGTTGTTTTGTGTCCTCTTGGTATAGTGAATCTCTATCACTTTTTTGAAAACCTCCTCACTTGTTCTGTTTCATTTATGCTTAATAAATTAATCACTTCACTGTGCTTTTACTGCTGTGTTTGCCTCTATGCTTCCCAATCTCACAGTGGTGCAGACACCAACATGAGAAAGGCACAGCTTAATGCTCTGGTGTGATGTAAGGACAAGATTGACGTGATAGTTTGTCATAGAGCAGCCGAGAAGCTGTGAGAGGAGAAAGAAAACGTAGGAATGAAAACAGAGAAGGGCTGCAAATTGGAAACAAAATAGTGTAACAACTTGGTCTTCTAACTGGATTCAATTAACAATTAATCACAAAAAAGTATTAAAATGATGAAGTAGCAATTTATTTCATTTAATGTGGCTGATGAGTGATAAAATAGAAAATAATGGCTTCCTGGGAAAGATTACAAGGAATAATCTAATCTTAAGGTTCCGATTATATCATATAATGTCAGATTGAATCAAAGGAAAGTCTACCTAAAGTATTTTCTGTTCTTTGCAATCAAACAATTTCTACATGATGTTTACATAAAAAGGCCAATTTTTCTGAAGTTTCAAAATTTTACAATAGAGCATCTCCCTGGTTAGGTGAGTACAGTGGTGGAGGACATATTGAAAGGAAGAACTGAGAGCTGAATGAGTCCGTTGTGGCAGTAACAAGCCCTCTGACCTTCTCTGCCTTGTGAAGGAAAGGTGTGGGTAGATAGGCTTTCCAGTGTTCATCTACCCGACCTTTGTACGTCATGGGACCCAACCTCGAGTTGACCATGCCTCTTAGCCATGTAGGGCCATTCCCATGGTTTCAGCAACAAACTATGTCCCCTAAAGTAAACTGTCCCTCATGATTCGAGGAGTCTTGTGTCCGGCATTGGTGTTCCTAATGCCATTTCACCCTCCGCCCAAGGTCCAGAGAGATCAGATCAGACTCTGGTACAGAGTCTTTTCCCCACTAACAACTCTGCTGGAGCTATCCCTGTAGTTGCATGAGGGATGGTCAGATAATCAAACAGGAACTGGGACAGTTCTGTATCTAGAGAAGCCATAGGCTGTTTCTTTAAGCCTGCCTTCAAAGTTTGGACTGTTGTTTCTGATAGACTAGTGGATTATGGATGGTACGGAGCTGTTCTTATAAAACGAATACCAGTCGACTTTAGGAAATACTCAAATTCCCTGCTGGTTCCATTGTCTGTGACCAACACTTCTGGGAGTCCGTGTATTATGAAAGATGTTTGCAGCTTTTCTATCATTATTCCCATGTTTGACGAATGAACTCTATGTATGTCCAGCCACCTTGAGTGGGCTTCTACAATAGAGTCATAGAGTCATAGAGATGTACAGCATGCACAAGAACGTTGATCCCATGAAAGGGCCTGCATAATTGGCATGTAACTGAGTTCAGGGTTTACCTGAGCATTCCCACAAATAAGGGGAAACTTCTTGCGATAATGCTTGTCCTTGTTGGGATTCTAGCCACTGCCCCACCAGGGGTTTGTGATTTGTTACTACTACAAATCTATATCTGTAAAAGTTATTGGTAGAATTTTCTCATACCAAAACTGACTGCCAAGCCTTCCTTCTCGATCTGGGCATATTTGTGTTCTGTATCAAGCAAAGTATTGAGCATTCCTCTCCATTGGGTCATCTATGAACCCTTATACTGTACGGGGAGGCATTGCACATTGGCACCAGATTTTGCTTGGATTTGGCTATGAGACCATTAGCAAGTTGACCCTTTTTCAATAGCAGACATAAGGGTGCCAGCATGGAGGCGAGGTTCTATATGAACTTTCTGTAATAATTCACTTATTCAGGGAAGACCTAAGCTGGGGCACCTTTATTCACCATTACTTTATCTTCCGATGGGTATAACCTGGTCTTTTTTACTCTGTGGCCCAAATTGGTGTCTTGGGATGGCTGGAACAGACATTTTTCCCTTATAAGGCATACACCCACCTTGGAGAAACATCTAAGGACTTTACCCAAGTTCTGCGATTGCTTTTTATTGGTTTTCCCTCTTATTAGCTTGTCATCCAAATAAATGGTGACCTGGGATAGACCTTATAAATTGTTCCACATCATCCTCTGGAAAATGGCACAGGCTGATGATACCCTAAATGCCAGTCTTATATATGACATAAATTCTTGCGGGTATTAATTGTAGCATAGATCTGGGAATCCCCATCTAACCACAGTTGTAGGTATGCATGGCTCATGTCCAGCCTCCTGAAGGATAGCATCTCTGGCCCCCACCCCCAGCCAGCTTTCCGTATAAGTCCTCTATGATTGTGTATTTATCCAGCTGCAACTGTTTGTTTAAATCCCCACAAAGGTGAACCGACCTGTCAGGCTTCACAATTGGTATGACCAGTGCCACCCATTCCACAAACTAGTCTGGTTTGATGTTTCCTTCAATTTCCAGCCTTCAGATTTCTGCCTCTACTTTTACACAGATGGCAAATGACACTGGGAGGGCCTTGCACAATCATGGAATTGCTTCTTAGTCAACTTGCAAGGTGGACTTGATTCCTTTGGTAGTGCCGAGACCTTCCTGAAAAACTCCTGGGTATTTATTTCGGACTTCACTCAGGCAATAATTTTCTAATCGAAAAATGTTGAGCCAATCAAAGAGAATTTTTCTCAACCAATTTCACCCTATCAATCTTGGGCCTGAACCTTTTACTATAATCAGTGGTAACTGAACCAGGTGTTTCTCATACAAGTCTGGAACCGAAGTTATACCCTTAATCTGTAAAGGTTCCCTGGTAGTCTAGTCAAGGTTTTATGTAAATTTAAAGTCTGGAGTCCAGAGAGAATTTTGTTAAAGGCTGGTTCTGCAGGCATTGATTCATCTGCACTTGTATCAACCTCTATTAGAACTGGATGACCATTTAACCAGATGTTTATTTTGATTGGTTCTGCTTTGAATGTTGCAATTTAATGGTTCTAACCCAGATGTAGGTGAGCTTTCCAGGGTGTGCACTCTCCTGGATACCGACCCATGAGCTCTCTTGCTCAGTTTATGTCTAGTGACTCTTTTGTTTCTCGAGTCTGCATACCGGCAGCCCAGATTCTGAAGAAAATATTAACCACTTAGCAGAAGCTTGGCTTCGTTTTGGGGTTTTGCTGTGGGCTGACCTAGAGTCCCCCTGTTCAGCATGTGACCTGAGTGAGGCTGTGCAATTGCCTTCACTCAAGTGGTGTCCTCCAGTTGGCCTGGCAAGGGTGTCCACTTCCATCAGAATACCCTACAACTCATATGGTCCACTTGCTGCATTTTTCCAAGGACAGAGCAAATTGTACTGTCCATTTGAAGTCCATTTGGGCTTCAACTAGAAGGCACTTCTGCATGGTTGAACCATTAATCCCACAGACTAAATGGTCTCTCAGCATCTCATTAAGAGTTAAACCAATGTCACATGCCTCTGCCAGTTATCTTAACGACATGCTTTCCCCTGGTTCTCAAACTGCCAAGTAAAACTCGATAACATCTGAGAATTTGCGGAGGCTTGGGGTTGTAGTATTCCTTAACCAAATCTGTCAACTGTTGAAAGGTTTAGGTAGCTGATGCCTCAGAAAACATTCTAATAACCACAAGCTGTCAGGAGAATTGCTCATTGCTTGCTATCTGCCTCAATGTCATTTGCCTGGAACAAATAACACATTCTGGGCCCAGAGTTTGATGGCAAAATCGAATGAGTCAAGCTTCCCAAATAACAGCATGATGCTAGAAATGCCCACACCAACTTAAAAATGGCCATTGCTCGACAATTTCTTCAGGAGCACATTTTTTTCCCTTGTCGCCACTCAAATAACTCCATAGAGGCAGGTATGCCATTACCAAGTCACCCTTTATTTTCACATGCATAGAACATAGCACTGAAAACAAAAAAAACTCCTGGAGATTGCAACAACTGAGGCAGCATCCATGGAGAGAAAGCAAATTGACACTTCATCAGACCTGGAGTGAAGTGTGGAGGAGATAGCATTTATGCAATACTTGGGAGGGATGGTGGTGGGCGAGGTTGGAGTGTTGATGGAGAAAGGCTGTACTTGACATTGGTCTGGCTTCCTCAGAGCCAGCTGTCAGAGTGAACAGAACCTCTGACACTCCTGTTATATCTCTCAGCCTGGACTCCCTGATTGAACCAGATTAACAGCCCCAATCAGAGAACTCATATTTAATGAGGTCAATCTAGCTGACTTCATTACAATCATGACATGATACTTTGCTCTTGCTACCTACAAGAGCCAGGCTAAAAAAGCTGCATTATTGGAACACTCATTCATGAAAACATTTTTAAATGATCATGAATTATTATCATACACCTTCTGTTTTTACTATATTGGTTGTTCAGTCTTTTGTATAATAATCTTAGGTAGTACACAAAATAATCAGTTCTGGAGTTTTTGACTATTCTATAATAAAATAAAAACTCAATTTAAGTCTTTTAAGGGGTAATTATATAGCTGCTTGAAAAAGTGGAGCAGTATGACTTTGGGAAGAAAACAAGAGAGTGATTTATGTGGAATCAAACACCAGCAGAGACTTGAACGGCTACATAATTAATTTTTGTGTTATACATTGTATGGCCAACATTTTTGCATCCCTTTCCCCAGGCACAGCAACTTTTAATTGACTGTACTTACCAAAATACAAGAGTGTTAGTATTTCCTATAATGACCGAGCCAGTCCCAGATCCACCTCCTAGACAGGTATTGCACTATAAGGCAAGGGAGGCATTTTGCTCTCGACATGAAGATACATTTCTGGTGGTCTCCATCAAGATTTCTATCCATGGCTGTCTAGCAACAAGAAGTCTCAAGCTCCAAGGACTTTATCCTAGAGAACTTGATGGCCTTTGGTATGACATTAATAACTCTTCAGTACTTAGTAAAAAAAAGAATAGAAATGGAGTAAAATTATCATTGTAATTATCTGTTACTGTTTAGTGGAAAAATTATGAAAAAACAGCCTCTGCTGAAAAATGCTTGCTACAACTATTGGAAGAAAATCTGATAATACTTCAGGATAATACCTTCATTGTTGCATAAAGAAGTTCGTTCCTCAGATGAATAACTAAAATCGCAACTTAAGCTCCACCCATCGGATATAAAAACGGAGGAGTGCTAAAAAGTGTGACCTACAACCTTTCCATGTGTAATGAGAGATGCAGAGAACTGATTGTTCTTAATATTAACAGCACGTAGCTAAAGTAGTAATGTGTACTTAATCGGACTGAACTTGATGTCTCCCAATAGACAATTATGTACCTTAGATGTGAAGTAACTAGCTACTAAGTAACATGTAATAAACCTTTATTGTTTAACTAAGTCAGAGTCTTTTTTCTGCCTAAGATTGCATATGGGTATCCTTTCCCATCTGGTACAGTACCTTGGTTAATGCAACAAGCTGGTATTATGGTGTCAATACTGTCACTTCTGAAGATATGCCAGATGGCTCTGACAGAAGCTAACATTTGCAGAACACCAGTAGTGCTGGTAAACAATATTGCAATATTTATTCAGGTTGGAAGTTAATGAAAAATCCAGATAAATGAGGTAGGTGTTATTAGCCATAACTGACGGTGTTGTCCACATGCCCGCATTTTGTCTGCTTATAGTAGATGACAATTGTCATGCAAATGCCTCTGATCTCAGGAAAGCCTCCAGAGAAAGATGTCTTTGGTTGTATCATTGCGTCATGCCAATACCTTGTTTAATTAAGTCGGAGCCTTTCCTCTGCCTAAGATAGCATATGGGCATCCTTTCCCATCTGGTAACAGTAGCTTGACTAATGATAGCAAGCGGTATAATAGCTATTATGTAATGTATGCATTCAGAAAGCTATAGTGCCAGTTAATCTCACTGGCACACTTATTTTACATTGTTATTGTTATGGACCAGATCAGACCCCCTAAAGTATTTTAACAAGGTAGCCTAGACCCTAACCTTCTCTTATTTTAAAGGCAAATATAAAGGGTCTGTTCCTGTTGCAATCCAACTGGTCAAATTACTTGATGCTAATCAAAACACAATTTTCTTAAACACTTAGTTAAAATGCAAGCAAAGAAAGAAGAATTTAGAATAATTTAACTTTATTGTAAAACTTAACAGAATTATGGAAACAATACCCTTTATTAATTAACTGTTCTAATATAGTAACATCCCATAAACATACCCTTTGGCAAAAAAGAAAAAAATCAAACATGGATTCTCACAAGCAGTTCTCCAATCCAGGAGGAAAAAGCACCAAGGGAAAATTCAGAGAGACTAGCAGCCAAGAGACGTTCACTGAAGTTTCTATCTCTTTTGAGACCCCAAGTATTTTACCATAGAGAGGAAGTTGGTTGCTGGGAAGCATTATCAGACATCTAGAGACAGTCAACCATGGCTCTTTTGATTACCCATTTGCCTCTGAGTCAGGAGGTAGTAGGTTCAAGTTCTACTGCACAATGTGAGTATAAGAAAATCTAGGCTGCCCACTGAGTGCAGAATTGAGAGAGGGCTACTCAGGAGGAGATGCCAAAGTTTGGATCCAGCATTAAATTAATCTCTCCCTGCATTATGAGCAGAATGCAAAAGATCCCATTATTTTGAAGGAAAACAAGAGAGGTATCGCTGGCATCCCAGCCAATATTTATTCCTCAATCAACATCACTGAACCAGGTTGTCTGGTTATGTTGCTATTGCTGTTTATGGGAACTTTCTATGTGCAAGATAGCTATCACATCTCTCACTTCAAAAAAAGTACTTATCCAAAGCAAAATACATTGGAGGCTGGAAATCTGATCTCAAAATATACTTTATTGGTTGTAAACTAATTTACTTTATTAGTTATGAAGGATGCTAGATAAAAACAAGGCTTTCTCTTTGTTTCATTTTTTCACATAAACCACTGTGGCATGTGCAGCTACACTGAGAGGTCCCTTTCCTTTCATCTTGATTTGCCATGTCTTAATTCCCAGGTTCTTTAGCCTTGATTGGTGGACATGCCTTTTACTTTAGTATTCGTGGAAAGTCAGAAAGAGAAACAGCAGACCACAATAGATTGTCCTCTTAGGATCACAGAGTCCCTGCAATGTGGAAGCTGGCCATTCAGCCCATCAAAGTCACAACGACCCTCTGAAGAGCATCCCTTCCTGACCCACCCCATCCCTGTAATCTCTGTTTACCAAGACTGATCCGCCTAACTTGCAGATCCCTGAACACTGTGGGTAAATTTGCATGGCCTATCCACCTAAGCTGTCGATCTTTGGACTGTGAGAGGAAGTCCACGCAAACACAGGGACAATGTGTAATTCTGGGTCCCTGGCACTACGAGGCAGCAGTGTTAACCACTGAGTTACCATGCCACCAATGATCTAGAATGAAAAGACAAGGACCTATATGTCATTATAATCTGGTGTGCTGCTTTTCCTTCTAATCTGTCTTATCTTCACATCCTTTTGTAATTAAAAAAATACTTAATTGCTTATAATGGTTTGAATGATACTCACCTGGGTACTCAGATTGCAAAATGATGATATTCAACCTACTAAGAACAATGCCATTTTAATCTGCAACTGAATAAGCTGAGTGCTGGTAGAGGCACCTAACCAGGTCTTTGTTGCACTGTGAATCTATGCAGTCCATTACGATCGATGGAATGTTTTAAAATCGCATGGCAACCAAATTAGTCGTTTGAGAATTTTGCACTGTAAGTCATGCCCTTCTCCACACACATAAACCCACAGGGAGTTTGAGAAAAAAAAATGAACAGCAGAAATTTAAACTGTATCTCCTTTTAGTTATATTGATTGACTGGCAAACTATCATGTGATTGGAGATCACATATCAATCAATACTGTCCACTGTCTTGCATATAAACAAGAAGCAGAATCACAAACCCTTCTAGGTCTTATTGATCCGCACAATGGAAAAAATTCAGCTTATTATAAGTCATCAAACTATGCCACTTGGTGATTAACAATCATCGCATAGTACCCATTTTAAAGATCTTTGCCTTTTAAAGGGTTGCCAATGAATATGTTAGTACAGCTGTGAGATACCAAACAAACCACCATTTCATTATTGTCCATCAGTTACAGAAATACCAGGTGGCCAATAAAAATGTGTCTTAAAAAGCATTCTTGATCCCACTGGGTAGGGTCAGGGAATCAGCAATTCCAGCAACAACTTACAGTATCTCAGTCCGTTACCAAAAGCAACAATAATGTTTAAGATGGTGCCATTATGGCAGTGCACCATGTCTTTCCAATGCTTTCTTTTTCAGTTTTCTCCTTTAAGTTCCTCTCTATTGAAGCTACTGACATTGGGCTCAAAGCAGTTTACTACCTTATTCAAGTGGTCATTTTTCATCTGTCAGCCTGTTGCAAATTATTTATCCAAAGATGTCAACAGAACCATGTTTATTCTCTCTGACACATTTTCCACTAGGAAACGCATGATGATCATTAGTAGCAGAAAAAAAACAAATGATTTGTCCCTTTCTGGTCCAAGAGGTAAATTAGTAGTTCTATCACACCACTTGGACCATCCTAAAAAGAATGGCCAAATATGACATCAGACTTGGTCATTGAGATTTTCCAATTTCACAATTTGTGTCCTGTGCTTTGATATCAGGAAAAGTGTTTATGGCATCAAATAGTCCCAAGGCCCTTTAAAGACATGGCTTTAGCATGGAGAAAAAAAATGATAACCCATGGCAGAAGTGATTTTCAGAAGACCTCTGAAAGTGGGGAGAGATGTGACAAAACGGAAAACTTCCACAAAATGATGTTGAATTGGAGGCCTTGGTTCAGACAGAGAAGGGAATGTATAGAAGAGTCAAAAAAGTTGAGAATGTATTGAGACGCAGGGTTGAAGGAATTTTCAGAGCCAGACTGACACAAGGCTATGTGAGGAAATCCTAGACAAGGATGAGATCAAAATTAACTCAATATACACCTCTAGAACAGAAGAGTAAATGGGGAACCGACTAGAGTGTTTTGATTAGTTTGAGAAGGTGTATCATGAAAGGTGGCTTCTACTGGCTGCTGAATTGTAACAAGGACCAAAGATTTACCAACTATCACTTGAAGAATGAAAGGAAAGTTAGGAGGAATTATTACATGTCCTGTGATGTAACACAAATTGAATTAGCTATTATGGGCAAGGTTAAATTCCTTTTGCTGTTCATCTTCTGTAACTTAACAGGAAGATCTATTTTCTAGGGTTATCAGCATAAGAAATCAACACAATTCAAACATGTACTCCAGTATGGTAACATTAGACCTCCATTTTGATGCACTGGGACCTGATTTGGTGTGAAAATTCCTCCAAATCTGCTGATGTATTTTCTTTAAATCAATAAAGTAGGTACTTAAATGTTACCAGTTCTGATGATTATCAGATGTATTATAATTAATGAATGGAAAATTATATAATGTAACATTATTTGCAAGCCAAACAGAAGCAAATGGGGCTCTTGGCAGCAGTCAGGCCTCTCATGTATTTAGGAAAATGCTTGTGCAATGAACTTATTTACAAAAGCTTTCTGTGTCTGCATTTATGTATTAGTGATTGATTTTGCAGAAACTGACTAGGCCATATTTACTGCTTTTTTGACAAAAACATTAATTTAATTGGCATAGTAATGTATTGCTTATTCACCAAGGCAACTGCCATTCAGCCAATTGTTTTTAAATTAATTAGTGAGAATTGCTACCAATAAACTGATAACTCAATATTTACTGTCTAATTCTGTATGGGCCTGGCACAGTAAATACTCTCTTAGTGCAAGTGTTACTGCTTTGAACCCATTTTATTCTCATTAACCATTTGAAAGCACCATTCATATTGCTAAACAATGGCAGACCTCTTTGTCTGCATGAATCTACTCTGCTTTAAACCATGTTAATATGACGTTTTTAAGCAACATTCTTACTATATACTATATTCACATTTCAATATATGATAAAGTAGCATTTATCAATCAACACATCCTGTTAACCCACAACACATGTTTTCAGTTATTTTTAAGGAATTGAGTATTATTAGGTGTTTGAGGTGATTCAGTCATCACAAAGCTATGTTATCTTGCTGTATTCTTAAACCTTGAGATGTTATATTAGAAGTTGGCAATTCACCAATTTCTACGACTCATTGGAACTGAATAAATGATGGGAGTGAGTTTACTGAATGTCAAGACCATAAACTTTACCAACTGAACACAAATTGTCAGGTCCTCCAAGACACACACAAATAATGCATATCATACTTTAGCATATCTATAAAATGTTAAATTAAAAAACTACTTTGATGAAGAACCGACCATTATTTGTACTTTATAAATATATCAAATTTATCAAAGAAATGCTTTGCTTCCACTGTACCCTTCCCAAAGGGATCAGTGAACAAACATTGGAGGATGTGCAAAGGCCAATTTGATCACTGTAGCATGATTCATTGTGACAGCAAGAACATGCTAATAGTTATAGAATTGAGATAAGTTGGTTTGTACTAAGCAACCTGAACTCCGTACTCCTATTTGCACAGTAGCTTACTATTCTCATTATACTTCTCTATAATTATTAGTTTTCTATACAGTGGCACTTTTCAATGATAATAACCACACACATTAGGTGCGAATCACCAACTTACATGTATCCAACTTTGTGAGTTTATTTTATCAGGAACAGTTGGCTGTGATTCAATGGAACAGCCTGGTAGAGGTTTGGTGTGTAGACCCACTCCACTGCATTTTATTCCTTTTTGCAGTAAGTAAGAAGCAAATGAAGTTGGACAACCCGCATTTTAAAATGCTTTCAGATCTCACTCAATATAAATCTCACTCAATAGGTATGAATCTCAATCGGTATAAATCTCACTCAATAGGTACAAATGTATGCCTCAGTAGGTATAACTCCCATTCAATAGGTATAAATCTCACTCAATAGGTATACATTTAAACCTCAATAGGTATAAATCTCACTCAATAGGTATAAAAGTCACTCAATAGGTATAAATCTCATTCAATAGGCATAAATCACTCAATAGACAAAAAATTTAACTCAAAAGGCATAAATCTCACTCAATAGGTATAAATCTATAAATGTCATCTTGTTGCATTTTCTACATTTTTTATTATTCAAGGTTCTTCCATGAGACAAGATTGATCTTGTGGGATAAAGATTAGATCGTAACAGAATTATATTTGTAGCTCTAGACATCTTCATATATAATAGTTCTTTCACCCAGGCATTAGAATTTTTGTCATTTTTAAAGTAATGAATGCCTAGGCCTTGGCAAGGCAATGCCACCCATTTCTGCATTTCCATATCCCTCCAATTATTATAGTTGATACTTATATCTTCTGACATTTCCTCTTGGCTTTCCATTATCTGATTATCCGGAGCTCCCACCAGCAGTCCATTTATATGGAGTTTCCAGATTTCCTGCATATTTTTCAACCGACTCAATTTGATCAGTCTTCCGTTTATAACAAGACTAATGACTGAATGAATACTTCTCCATTTTCTCAAGTATCAGAAGTATCTACTTTCTAATTTCAATGCTTTTATAAGTGACATGGCCAGAATTTTCATCTTCTGCACATTCTTGCTACAGCTTTAGCAAGCAAGGGCCTCAGCACACCTTTGAATTTGAATCAAGGTCATTTATTAATCTTAAACAGGTTCCTGAGGGCGGCTTGCCTCAATAAAAGTAGGTTTAAATTGCTCTGGCTGGTAGTAGGCAGGTAAGTGCAATATCACTGAGTTTGAGCAGTCTTATTCTAGGTTTTAGTAAGTATGTAATAAAGTACAAACTGTCCTCAATTCAACATTATTGGGCCATTACACACAGCGATGACACAGAATGGGACTTAAGTGAAGAATTTCACACCAGTACAATAAGAGATTGCTGAGCTTGAGACAAGTTATTGGGACCCAGAGCCGGAAGCTTTGCTATGTGTATGCCTGAACTAAACCTGACCAAAAGAACTTGATGTTGACATTGGGTAGCTGGAATGGGAAGAATTACAATATCCATCAATGACATTCTTCACTTTGATGAACACAAATGAAATCAAGGAAAAAAAACAAGTAAGCTAAATTTAAATGACAAAAATGTACATGCTTTAAACTGAAATGGTATATTAAAAGTAGCACATCTCTGAGGCTTTAGATAGACTGAACAATTTTTAATATTGTAAAAACTTTTTTGAAAGTGTTGATGGTTATTAGTATTGCCACATCTTCAATGTTGTTCCTTGGCTCCCGTCCACTGTTTTACAAGGTCAATCTATATATATGGTTACAACTAAATTTAACTATAGCCATATTAGTTTAATGAGGTCTGGCTATTATAGTCTGATTTTGGCTGGTTTAAGTAGTGGTGTAGTGGCAGGGAGTGAAAGCAAAGTCGCCTGTAACACTGCATTAGAGATAAGAAAGAAAGGTTCACATAAAAATGTTAATCTTGTCAATAGCTATAGCTTTCCCTTGAAGGGAATCATTCCAGGTGTATTGTTAAACTATAGCAAAAAGGACCAGGAGTAGGCCATCCAGCCCTTTGAGCCTGCTCTGCCATTCACTGGAATTGTAGCTGATCCGACATTCCTCAAGTCCACTTTTCTGCTCCTTCCCCTTAATCCTTAATTTTTCCTACTGATTAAGAATCTATCTATCTCAGCCTTAACTAAATACAAGGACTCTGCCCCACAGCTCTCTGTGGTAAGGTGTTCCAAAGACTCACAACCCTCTGAGAGAAGGAATTCTTCCTCATTTCATTCTTAAATTGGCACCCCTTTACTCTGAGACTATGCCCTTTGGTCCTAGACTCACACATGACAGGAAGCATCCTCTCAGCACTTACCCTGTCAAGCCCCTTCAGAATCTTATATGTTGTTAAAACAAACGCCAGCTTTTATCACACTTTTATTAGCAGGCATCTGTGTTTTTCCTATGCACTGCTGGCATTCTTTCACATAGATCTTAAATCAAGAAACACAAATAAATTGAGCCTTTCCTATGAAGAATAGATAAAAAACCTGTTAGGAATAACCATTAGCTTGAGCTGGAGAATCCTAACCTAAAATGTATCAATCATAAAATTCCCTCTAAGTAGTTGAAAGAACTGAATATATAACTTTCTCCATAATTAAAAACCCACTGATAAAATTCTGTGAAGGTGGTGACTTAAACTTGTTTGCTTTTACGGTAGCGATTTAAAAGAGGATTATTGCTTTTCAAATTTCAGCATCTGATTTTAATAACTGGGACCTCATCCAATATTTTTATAAATGAGGAACACTAGCTTAAAATGGCCACAGTAATTGATGTTGTCGAGGAAAATACTAGATATGGGCTACAAAACTAGATGAGATTGAGGTGCTCAAGGAGGAGGTGTTAGCAATTCTGGAAAGTGTGAAAATAGATAAGTCCCCTGGGCCGAATGGGATTTATCCTAGGATTCTCTGGGAAGCCAGGGAGGAGATTGCAGAGCCTTTGGCTTTGATCTTTATGTCATCATTGTCTACAGGAATGGTGCCATAAGACTGGAGGATAGCAAATGTTGTCGCCTTGTTCAAGGAGAGTAAAGACAATCTTGGTAATTATAGACCAGTGAGTGTTACTTTGTTATGGGTAAAGTGTTGGAAAAGGTTATAAAAAATAGGATTTATAATCATCTTGATGGGAATAAGTTGATTAGGGGTAGTCAACGCAGTTTTGAGAAAGGTAGGTCGTACCTCACAAACCTTATTGAGTTCTTTGAGAAGCTGACCAAACAGGTGGGTGAGGGTAAAGCGGTTGATGTGGTGTGCATAGATTTCAGTAAGATGTTTGATAAGGTTCCCCACAGTAAGCTATTGCTCACGGAGGCATTGGATTGGGGGTGATTTAGCAGTTTGGATCAGAAATTGGCAAGCTGAAAGAAGACAGAGGGTTGATAGGAAATGTTCATCCTGGAGTTCAGTTACCAGTGGAGTATCGCAAGGATCTGTTTTGGGGCCACTGCTGTTTGTCATTTTTATAAATGACCTGGATGATGGCGTGGTGTCATCTGCAAATTTACTAACCCAGTAAATTTGCAGATGACACTAAGGTCAATAGAGTTGTGGATAGTGCCAAAGGATGTTGCGGGTTATAGAGGGACATAGATAAACTGCAGAGTTGGGCTGAGCAAAAGGACGTTATTGCGGAAAAGTGTGAGGTGATTCACTTTGGAAGGTGCAATAGGAATAAAGAATACTGGACTAATGGTAACTTTCTTGGTAGTGCAGATGAACAGAGATCTCGGTGTCCATGTACATAGATCCCTGCAAGTTGCCACCCAGGTCGATAGGGTTGTTAAGAAGGCATACAGTGTGTTAGCTTTTATTAGTAGAGGCATTGAGTTTTGGAACCATGAAGTCATGCTGCAGTTGTACAAACCTCTGGTGCAGCTGCACTTGGAGTATTGCATATAGCTCTGGTCACCGCATTAGAGGAAGGATATGGAAGCTTTGGAAAAGGTGCAGAGGAGATTTACTAGGATGTTGCCTGGTATAAAGGGAAGGTCTTATGAGGAAAGGCTGAGGGACTTGAGGCTGTTTTCATTAGAAAAAGGTTGAGAGGATATATAAGATAATCAGAGTTAGATAGTGATGGCTAACATGAGGGGACATAGCTTTAAATCGAGGGGTGATAGATATAGAACAAATGTCGAAGGTAGTTTCTTTACTCAGAGAGTAGTAGTGGTGTGAAACGGCTTGCCTGCAACAGTAGTAGACTTGCTGACTTTAAGGGCATAGACGTATGGATGAAAATGCAATAGTGTAGGTTAGATGGGCTTCAGATTGGTTTCACAGATGTTCTATGTTCTATCACATAAATTAGCTCAGCTTTGTGAAACCAACATGAAATTTTAAAAAATCATCTGAAATGAAATGAACATTACATCAAGAGATACTGAAACTAGTCTACCCAGTTGTGAGTGAACGAAGTTTCATTTCCTATTTTAATTTACACCAGTATAATAGGTTTCATATACTGGAGATGAAAGACATTGCCTGTAGTTATCAAGCTTGGGACAAGGAACATATTAATTCAAAAACATAAGCCAACAGTATTTCAGGGAGATGCTTTTGGCAGAAATTGTTTTTTGGGAAATAGATCTGTGACTGGAATTGGCAAAAGGAAATGCACTCTTGCAGCCTCTCAGGAAAAAAAAAGTGCCTGGTGTCAGACCTGATTGAAGAGAAACACCAGAATGCCAAGAACTCAAAGTGATAACTGAAATATTCATTACTGCTGAGGATAAATAATGGTGGTCTCAAACTAATATTTTTAATGTTGTGCTAGGATGTATGCTTGACATTACATCTTTATTATTTTTATTGAGATTGGCAAATAATAATTTTTTCTTTCATATCAGAAAACCTTCTAATTGGTTCCTTATCAATACCAAGATAATGGATAACTATTTTTATTAGAGAAAGACATAACCTCATGCTACAGAAAAACATAAATATTTCTTGTGGACAATGCAGGAGGTTAAAAAATGGATAGCAGAACAGAGTCCTACTCTTGTGGAACTTACTGATGGGCTGGAAGTCATCAGGGATCCAGAAAAGGCTAAACTGAACTACCTGACATCAAGAGGCTAGCACTATAGTTAAAGGACAGGCAGCCCTGCATTACAGTTGGAACTGATCTCATAGTTCTTTTTAGGAGAATTTTATCATTTAAATCTCGAGCATTTGAATTTCTGTTGCTCTAGCACAAAAAAAATCCCACAGTCCAGGGAGAGAATTCTTCCACTATCACACAGGATCTTTCAATATGTCATCAGTTGAGTTTAACTGAGGCCTGAGATGTCACAATCCAGTGCTTAAGGAGGAAGAAGGTCAGGGAAGGTGATTCCTGGGTTGCCACTATTACCTCTCCCTTTCTTTGCAAGTAGTCTGAACTTAGGGATTCACATATGAACAAGTTTCCTCTGTACCTCAGTTATTTAATGTTAAGACTCAGTACTTCTGGAATCTGCATTTCCACCTGAGGATCCAGCCCTCAGTGTATCAGCTCAGCTTTATACACATAAGATGTCTCCAAGAGCTATCCCGTGCCCTGATTCAGTTTCCTGGAAGTCTCCAGGGACTCTCATGCAAACTGATAAGGTAAGCACTGCAAACGTTACAAACTTTCAATATGTGTTTTATTGATAGCACAAGTGACTCATGAGAGTTGCACTAAATCAGAGAAACAGGGTGAAATCACATCAAATTGCATTTAAATTTCATATAAGTGGGCAATTAAGCATATCCAATAAACTTTCCACTGCTAACAAGTGAGTTTTCTAATTTGTTACCTTCCTACAGTTGACTTAATTGTTTACTGCACCTGGAGCCAGACATATAGTCTCCACACAAACTTCTACACCCATCCATCACCTTGGCCATTTCAGAAGGCTCCATGACATCTTCAATTTTAATTTGTTAGCACATTTCAATATCTACCTGAACAAAGCTTAACACTATCAGAAGTTGTAGAAGCCACTCTGGGGCATAAGAATAAATGTTGATTTGCATTTTGTTGAAGCTACATTTCCTCCATTCCTTCCTTCTTTCTTGCTCTACGTTTAGAATAACAGATTAAAAGATATACTAATATCGATAAGATTATTAATTTCAGTCGATTGTTTCAGCATATGGAAACAATGATATAATGTTATATCATATGATAATGTTGACATGCTTCTTCTATAATCATGAACACATTTTTAACTACATAATTCAAATAATAGGATATAATAACAGTCACTAGATAATTAGATTATCAATTCGCCTTGAGTCACCAGAATCATCTATTTCAAAGAAGGATTCTTCCTCATTAGCTTCCATTTTATGGTCTTTCTTCAACCCAAGACTACCTTTATACAATCTACAGAAACAATCCGTTGTTTATCTCCATTAATTACAAAGATATTGATCAAGCATTTGGAATACTGTGTACTGTTCTGGTCACCACATTACCAAAAGGGTGTGGTTGCTTTCGAGAGGGTGCAGAGAAGGTTTTCCAGGATGCTGTCTGGTATGGAGGGGGCTAGGTATGAGGAAAGGTTGAGTAGATTAGGATTATTTTAATTAGAAAGAAGGAAATTGAGGGGGGGAGGGGGGAGGGGGAACCTGATTGAGGCCTACAAAGTCATGAGAGGTGAAGACAGGGTGGATAGCAAGAAACTTTTTCCCAGAGTGGAGGACTCGATTACTAGGGGTCACGAGTTCAAAGGGAGAGGGGAAAAGTTTAGGGGTGATATACATGGAAAGTTCTTCACGCAGAAGGTGGTGGGTGCTTGGAATGCCAGTGGAGGTGGTAGGGGCAGGAACAATAGCGCCATTTAAGATTTATCTAGACAGATACATGAATGGGCAGGGAGCAAAGGGATATAAGTCCTTAGAAAATAGGCGATGGAAATGTGTTGCTGGAAAAGCGCAGCAGGTCAGGCAGCATCTAGGGAACAGGAGAATCGACGTTTCGGGCATTAGCCCTTCTTCAGGAATCGGGCTAATGCCCGAAACGTCGATTCTCCTGTTCCCTAGATGCTGCCTGACCTGCTGCGCTTTTCCAGCAACACATTTCCATCTCTGATCTCCAGCATCTGCAGACCTCACTTTCTCCTTAGAAAATAGGCGACAGGTTTAGATAAAGGGTATGGATCAGCACAGGCTTGGAGGTCCAAAGGATCTGTTACTGTGGTATAATGTTCTTTGTTCCAACAGCCACCACCCTGATAAATGAAATGAGATTGGATAATGCCATTCTGTAAACAAATACATCATTATATCTTCTGGGATATAATATTTCTCAGATGAGACAATGTGGCAGATCATGGTGACCATCAGTACTGTTTCATATTGATGTGAAGCAGCATCATATGCAGTGAAACATCAATGCTAGCAATACAACTTGAGATTGCTGTTGGTGAACTGACTCTAGACTGTACAGAAGCAGTACATGTGAAACCATCATTAGTAGGTCAGATACCCCTTGGAGTATGCTTGGCCTTCTTATAATTGCATATTAAATGCACTATGAGTGGCTTGTGATCTTGGGGTAATATGTCTGAAGAATATCTTTTTGTTATTAGCAGTGCTTAAAAGTGTCTGCAAATTGTAGGAAGAAAGATTAGATTTGAAGAAAGACTAAGTGTGGAATAATGCCTTTTTAAAGTTGAAAATGACGATTCTGGTAACTTTAGGCGTACTGATAATCTAGTTGATCTGCTGAATATATACAAACTTATATATTGTCTATTATTACATGCCATTTTATTTGAAAAGCATATCATTTATTGTTTAAAAAATGATTCATGATTAGGCACGAAGAAAAATATTAAAGAAAAAATCGAAACTTTCTGGTAAGCATACTAAGGTTCCTTCTTGTTTCTTGTGACAATGAATTTTCAGTCATGAACGGTCTTTCATTATCAAATTCATCTTAGCAATGCAAATCAGTGGGGATACGGAAACAATTTGAATGACTGGCTTATCATTCTGCACTAGGTATTATTAACAGTGATGGCTTATACAGTATTTCCATAAAATATTTTTCATTTCACAGTTACATTCTCCCTTTCTTTTGTTACTCTTCTCTCCTCTTTCTGCACTGTCATTGCCCACATTGACAACATAATCAACCATTAGGACATGGACAAGAACAACCCAAGAGTGTTGAGTCTTTTCTCTTTCTCTCTATTCCTTTGGGGAAGCCCTAGACTTCTGTTTGGTGGTTCCGCATGCCAATAAAGCTGAGATTAGGAGCTCAGCATCTGAAGATTCATTTGCCAAACCTATATCAGCTTTTCTACAACAATGTGCAATGAAGACCCAATACAAATCACAACATGCTCCCTAAGAACTTCATTTTCAATACATTTTTTATTTACAATTCATCAATATTTAAAGAAAGAATTTCCAAGCTATACTGCACTGCATTATCTCACTTTTACTTGTCAGCATTTAGATGGGTCTATACAATTTGAAAGGATAATACTTCCAGGCACCTTGAGGCAAAATAAGTTTATTAGTTGATAATTCTTTGAATTTCACTGTTTGGTGTCCCATGATGGAAAGGCTTTTTGACAAATAGACAAAACAAAAACTATTTGTTTCTATTCTCCAAATTTATGTGCCAATTTGATTCCTTTGCAGCTTTCCAAACACATCCATATTGATATTGTTTAAAAACAAAACCATTCTCACAACTCACCTAATGGCTCATCCAATCTATCCAGAGGCTAGATGGTAATGTCAGATTTGATTGTCACTTTATGCTGGTTTTGTTGATCTATTGGTGGTATTATACTTAGTCTTGATACGCCTGTTAAGGGTGTGTTGAGATTCCTACTTTCTATCCAGCAACCCATCTTGGAAGTATACATAAGTGAATTTTAGTTGAGCACAGGATTGAACCACAGAAATGATGATACTCCAGGGTTGAATAACCCACTGAGGAAAGTACACAAGCCAATGTTTATTATCGAGGTAAGCTACTGTAGGCAACAGCTGCATTTCTGACCTTGATGCAACAAATGTCTTCAGGAAGAATGGGTAGAAAATGTATCGTATGGAAAATAATGGAGCAAAAATAATTGATTAAAGCTCATGGGGGGGTATTCGATGAATTTGACAATGAAAAATGGTTTGATTGTGTAATATCATTTCACAAGAAACAAAAAGCAATCTTGAGTGAGGTCTCTTTTTTTAGTTTACTTCACAAAACTGTTCCAAGCTCCTCCTACCTCAGTCAGAAGTGTTAACCCACAGTTGAGATTTCATATTATTAAATACATAGCTTTTGTGATTGTGAGCTGGCTTCATAATCTGTCTGCACATGGTGACTTTCCACCTTTGACCATATCACTATCCTGACTGGAGCACTGATACCAGGGAAGAAAAATTTGGGAATATATTCTGACACTACATTGACGTGTTCTATCAGTCACACAGTTATCTCATCGGAAGATTGAAGGAGATGCTGTGGACTACATTAGTCTAAAGGAGGACAAGGGAAACGTAAATATAATTTATTTTATTATAAATGCATATTCAAGAAAATCATCTTTGGTATCACAATGCTACTGATGTCCCATATTTAATGCCACCTGCCTACCTGGCTCTATCTATTGATGCATGTTTGGCCAGCTTGTCTCATTCTTAATTGTTAGGTCCATGTTAAGGAAGGGTTTGGAGGGATATGGGCTGGGTGCTGGCAGGTGGGACTAGGTTGTGTTGGGATATCTGGTCAACATGGACGGGTTGGACCGAAGGGTCTGTTTCCATGCTGTACATTTCGATGTCTATGACTCTATGACTACGACCCCTATTTTCAGAAACTAAAGCAGACTACACAAATTTGCTTTTATACAACAGCAGTATTGCAACGGTTTCTGAGAGAGTTAACTAGATTTTAATGCAATACTTATACAGCTCCATGCACATTTATGTACTGTGACCACGTTATAACATTTTTTTTATATCAAACACAAGACACATAGAAAGAATGGCATTTTGCAGTTTGTCAGAAGATAACATGGATGAAGGTAGTTTGATTTTCTTCTGTCTCATTGATCCTATTTAATAAATTTAGAACAAAAGGCAATGAATACTGAACTCATTTACCATAATGTTTCTTCCCTGGTTCAGAAGCAGAAAAACAGACAATAAAATTTCAAAGGATTAATAATTGATGCAATTATGTAACATCTCCCAAAAGCAGCCCCTTTTAGGTA
This sequence comes from Chiloscyllium plagiosum, assembly GCF_037043375.1. Lineage (NCBI taxonomy): Eukaryota > Metazoa > Chordata > Chondrichthyes > Orectolobiformes > Hemiscylliidae > Chiloscyllium > Chiloscyllium plagiosum. The sequence continues at coordinate 23,351,078 of NW_028270166.1, forward strand.
GCTATGCATAAGCCAGTGATGTGTTTTCTTTCTGATAATTTTCTTTGTTGTATTCTAAGACATCAGTGTCAGTTTGGTTTAGTGCTAAGTATTTGTGTCACCTAATTAGAAAACCATGAATCTATGACCCAGTGCTAGAACTGAATAAACCATTTAGGTTGTCACATTCCCGCTACCTTGTAGTCTGAGATATTGAAACAAAGGCTCCATTTGCTCATTCTGGTCAATATGACAAAATTTTCAAGGCAATATTTGAAGAAGAAAAATGGATTCTGGGGTTTTAGCTGGCATCCCTATCTCCACCAAGTCTACAAATGCATAATTTTATCTGTCATTTACCAGACTTTCCAAAGTGCAATTGGCTGTTGTATTTGTCTACAAAACAGATTTAGTTGTGCAGAGTTCAGTACTATTGATTCTTTTTATGGCAATTTTGTTTCTTTCTTGTAAAACATTGGCTGTGAGAATTCCTTTCACTGTACACTCCTACTATTACTAATATCTTATTGCAGTTTTACTCAAAAATATGTGATGTGTTAAAACCTGAATATGGTTCTTCCAAAACTCATCTTACTTTGATCAAAGAAATTCAGTTGAGCTTCACTGGCTATGTTGATCTTGGACTTGAGTGAATGTACTAGATCTAAACTATGAATAGATACATTATCTAACATAATTTTGCACAAAGTGCAAAATCCACCCGTCTACCTGAACTGTCTTTGTTACCAGTGTGAGCTAGATCTTTCATTTAGTGTGAAAAAAGACCATAATGTCTCATTTTCATTTTTCCATCAGAGACCTATTTGTTGAAACAAAGTAATGTAATTATATTTTTGGTCCATTTTTTCAGAAGTTCACTGTTTTTAGAATTTGGACTTTGGAACAAAACCAAATTTTAAAAAATCAAACCAGGAAGTACATTTTTAAATATTCTTGTGCAAGTGGAGAATTAATTAGAACTGCTTCCATCAGCAAAATAACAACAAAAACTCCCTCTTCATGTAAAAGAAGCTCTCAGTTTACATTACAAATAAGAATTGGAAAGGTCGAATTTTGTGAGCAAGATTGAAGGAACAGTTCAAAGGATTAATTTCTCAGAGACTTTTGAGAAGAAGGAGGATGGAACAAGTTGAAATAGTTTTCAAAGTGATTCGTTGAGCCAGAGATTTAGTTACTGAAAATGGCTCTCTACTGGTGAAGCTGAAACAGTATAGAACAAGGGGGAACTCAGTCAGAGATGCTGAGGGTGATCAAGAGTTATTTGGTAAGAAATTTGTATTCAGATAAGATGAAAGATGATCAAAAATTAAGCATGAGAAAACACGAATGATTTTAGGGATGTATAATTGGCTATTAGTCTGTAGACATATGGAGCAGTGGAATTGCTTGCAAATAATGGAATTGTCTGTAAATTATGGATTCAATAGGATGAAGAATGAAAATATTGATGTTCTGAATATTATCCATATCTCAATGTGTACAGAACAAAACTGTGCACCTGTTACACCAAAGCACACTGGAACTTCACTGTTAGTCAGATCCACCTTTAACAAGGTGCATTATTGGTATTCTCACAGTCTTTGAAAATGATCCTTTACTTAATTAATAGAAAACACTAAACGAGCCATATTTTATAAATTTTACTGAATCTATATCAATGACCCTTGAAGAGTAGAGGATTGAGCAATGAACCCCAAATTTAATGTGGAACCTGCATGATAGGTGAGAGTTATGAAGCTTTGACTCCATAGAGGGGACTGTCAGTTTTCAGTGTTTATATATATACAGGGTACTTGAAAAATATTTATCAAATTTTTACTAAACCTGTTCCAAATTAAAATCCATTTTGAGGAAAGGTACTGTCTTTGGATAACCTGAGGTGACCTGATAATAGAACCATTGCAGGTGGAAATAACCATGGAGATAGCATGCTGCATTAGGTCACAGTTAATTCTGATTGCTGTTACTCTCCTTATGAATACAGTCAACAAGTTCTGTCCGGTAACTCAGAAACCCGCCGATTTCTCAAACTTTTGACAATGTCACTGGTGTGTGGTTTTCTCAGAAGCTGTAATGTCCTCTCTTCCATTATATGATTGCTTGCTTTTCCAATTCCTATAAAGTTTTGCATCTCCCCACCCCACCAACACACACAAAGAGATTAACTCCTCACTTCAGTACTATTACATGCGTTCAGGTATTCCCTGACCGCAAGTCAAAGTGACATCTTTATTTGTTCTCAAGAACACAGTAACACTGATATGGCCACATTTGGTTCCTAATTAACTTTGTGTTTTGTCTTCTTCCTTAACCCCAGCAGTGCCAATCGATTTGAGAACCCAGATATGGAAAGGTTACTTGACTGCAGGGATGGCACACCCAGGCTTGATTCTATGTTGATTTGACAGCTATACATGTACATTTCAGGAAGAGGAACTGAACTTATGAGCTCTGGGTAATGTTTCCCTGGCTCACTAAGGGGTAATGAGACAATTGCAAAGTGTGCATTGCTCCCTTCTAGCGAACTAAAAATCGAGAACAGATTCTGCTTTATAATTATAGATCATTATTAGCCTGGATTGTTTAATTATATAAACTGTATTGGGATCCTGAGATTATTGCATTATCCTTGGTCCAAAGTAATCTCTTTCATCTAAAATATGATCAATAGGATCAATGTGAGCTCTTCTCTATAATTCAGAAGGGATAAACCATTCAGCCCTCTTCTAAAAGAAGCAAGTCTCTATCATCATTACGTTCCTCAAAAGGGAAAGCTTCCACTCTGCTGCAACAAACCTAACCTGAAATAGTCTCCATCAACCTTTTACATTCTTATAAAGTAGCATATGAAAGGCATAGGCAAGGGTGTGCCACATTCCTGATTTCCAGCAGAGAAAGACATTTCCCAACCTACACCTGGCTGAAGATATTAATGACTTGTTCCTTCGTGTGATGAGGCTTCAGTTTGAGAGATCTTAGATGGGAAACCTAATCTTCCAGGTTCAACAAGCGAGTTGTCCACGGTTTTCGGGCTAACAGCTAACGATGAAAATCTTGATAACTTCAAGTGAGAAACAATATCCAGACTGGAGGCTTAGAGAGATCTCGGGGTTAGAACTAGCCAATGCTTCAACGGGAGAAGGATCAAACTGAGACCTACTTTCATCCTGCTTAAGCCAAACTATATCTGAAAGACTATGCAAAGATACAGACGTAGGTGAAGAAATTCAGCGGCAAGTAATAACGAGCAAAAGCAGAGTTAAAGTTCAATGCAAAATTTTTCAAAAGGCACAATTGACAAACAGCGCATTCTCAAGTGCACTTGCTATTTTCTAATGCAGTTGATATTTTGCATTTGATAATATTTTGTACCAGTTACTATACAGTTTGTCACCAAATAGGGAGTTCACCTACATTCATTCACGCGTACGAGAACAGCCGCTGGAAAAGCATTGAGTCCAGTATGTTGGTGGTTCGCAAGAAGGTGGTTAAGTAGCGTATATTGGTAAACAGTTACTTGACAATTTGTGTTCTTATTTACAGTGAAATAAAATGGATGGCGAGATTTGTTAGAATGTTGCTTAACGTTGGCCTGGGTTAAAGCCAGCCAACTGAAAGCCATTTTAAAACATCTTTCTGGTCCTCTGTAATGAATGCTGAAGGCCTAAGTGAAATGAGTCTGTATACATTCTGTGTAGCTTGCAGTGGAGAGCATCAGGCCGCCTTGGAATGTATCCCGAATTGCGCTAATTTGATAGTCCTGCCAAGTTGGAACGCAAAGAGGGGACGCGGAGTGTCAGTGCGGTGCAGCAGGGGGAGCTGTTGTGACACAGAGACAGCAATACCTAACGGGACCAGGGAGAGGGATACTGACTGAGCAATGAATCTGAAAATGCCTGGTATCCACTTCAAGGGACAAACATGCCATTCCCGGCCCTGTCATTTACAATTCGTCTTAAAAAAAAATGTTTCTTCAAGAATGAATAATTAATTGATCAACATTACTCACTTTTCACTATCGAATCCTCTTTAAATATGTAACATCTGTGACTTTCTGATTGTTTTAAAACGACCGAGACGTCTAACTTTTACAATTTGTTTACCAATTTGAGTAGCAATTGCTGTGGAATATGTAAAGGTGTGTTACGTTAAACATACGGGAAATTGATTTTGAATTCACGCCGTATTCCCATAACAATGTCATTGGGAATGAAACGGAACAGCAGCAGTGTAAAACCCTTACACGAATAATGCCATTTCGTGCTGATAACATTAAAATCACTAAAACAGATTCAGTCGAAACCAAAAACCCAATGGCTATAATAAATATCGAAATTATTTCGGAGTTTCTTCAGTAATTCAAGTCATACGTGGCCCTAAGAAAATAGTGTTTTTATTTGATATGTTAAAGATTAATTCAACTTCTTTCTGGACGAAGGGTTGAAATCGAATCTTGGCGAATTATTGCTGTTCCTGAGCAAGGATTTCACAAAACACAAGACTAATGAAAGCTCAAACATTTTCGCTGCGATTTCCCTTTTTATTTGGTTGAAACGTCCAAAGAAAGGATCGAACAAGATTAACCTTCTAAAACCAAACGCGTAGTTTTGGGACATCGGTGAATTTTAGCGAGAAGCGACGACTGAAATTATAGAGTGAGATATTTGTTAGGGGCGCCTGTTGCAGTTTTAAAATGTGACCGAGATTTTACTGTGAATCAGTTCGATCTGAACAGTCTGTACATGTCAATTCACTGAATGCAGAAATAGAAATACATAACATACCTCAAAATATTACGGGCAACAGCGAAAGATTCGCCCAGAATTGTGTTTGATATTTAGTCAATTATAGTTTTGAGGTAAATTTTGTACAGATTTCCTGAAGAGAGATGACGCCCCATCTCTAAACAAATTGGGGTCAAATCGGTTTGCCCACTAACCCCAAACCCGCCCCCCCCCCCCCCTTCCCCACCCGTCACTTGTCCCTCTCACCATCTGGAAATATACTAACACGTTATTGTTTTTTTTTAAACATAAAATTCGAACGCCAAATTCAACTCAACACTACGTTGCAATTCTTAAAATCATATACGTCCCTCTAAAAAAGCTACCCAATAAATCAATTTTCACAGAACAACGAGTCCAAAGGAGGAGATGAAGGTTTCTCTCTGTCGTTCACGTCAAAAAAAAGGTGGAACCTTTTTTCCTGAAGTCTGTCTGACTTTGAAAACAATGTCAGTTCTCTGCATCCAATCGCCCATTTGTCCAGCTTCGAGACAAGGAAACTGATTGAAGTAAAACTGAACACTAACATGCAACTCTGATATCTGCACAATGGGGGTATTTTTCGAATGTTTAACCACAGACAGGGTCCACAAGCCAAAACACGCGGAAGTGGCTTCAAGCCTTGGGTTGGGGTTGGGGGGGTGGTGGGGGTGTTAATTACAAATCGATTGCCAGTGTAGTGTTCCCCTTTCTAACTACAGTAATTGGTCACTGCTTTCTGGAATTTCAGGTTGTGTCTCCCAGCTGATGAACACAGTCTGTTGGAATATTAAGTATCTCATCTGAAGGCGCAGCAGGAGAACCAACCAACCAACCATTTCGATGAAACCTGCAAGATCGTTTCGTTGCTGCTCAGATGCCGGTTGTATTCTATTCTGGCGAACTTTACATATGTAATCATTACCGTCCTACTGCCCTTGTGTGAACGGCGCATGTGAACTGAGTGCAGTCCAGAGATTTGGAGATCGAGGCATAGCTATGCTTTCCCTCGCAGCAATCTGGGTTTTGGAAAATTAAAAAATGAAAAGATAGTCAAGGCACGCACAGTCCGGGCCGCTTAATGGAGACAATTCCTTTACACGAGACATTTGGTCAGGCTCTAATTGATTGCCAGTGGATTTCAATGAAGTGTTTCCTAACATAGACAAGATGATAAATGGTGTCCCAGTTAACCGGTTTAACTCTTGCCTTTGGAAGGGGGCGTTTGAGAAGTCTAACGTGCATAAAAGCGTCGAGACTGCTATGAAATTCCCCGTGTAAACAGGAACAATTCAGATGTCTTGTTTCTTTAACAAAATGTTAATTTTTGGCATGTTGTTGTGAACAATAGTAGGGATTGCTGAAAACCACGCTCGGAGTATACTCTCCAGAATCAGAAGCTACTCATTCAGCGGAACACCATTTTGTTGCAGGTGCCATTTTTCAAACAATCGCCTTATTTTGATGTGTAGGAATGGAAGGATTCTGCTGTGATTTGAATGGATTAGGTAATCCTTGCTGCTACAGCAACAAGACATTCATTAATGATGCTTAACCTGAACATCTCTGAATAATGTCAGAAAATGTAATATCAATACGTTGTGGGCTGTTTGGGGTGCATTCTGTGGGATTGCGGGGGTCACAATATTCTTTCGGGAAATTCGAAATCTAGCCGTGAGTGTCGTTCCATAAAATTGTTCATTTTTTAAAAAAAAAGGAAATCTCGTCTCATTGTCTCTACGTGCTCGACCACAAAGCTTCATATGTGAAAGCCTGACGCTGTATTTCGGACGGTTGGACAGGTGCACTGAGCAGAAAGCAGCCTCTACCTCGGGCAGGTTGAAGGGATGTGAGCTTTGCAGGAGCAGCGGGGACAATAACTTATCTACATACACTTTCTGATTAATGTTGTTGGTATTTTCAAAGCGGATCGAAGCCGTGGTGTGCTGGTTACAATTGTGATCTTGAAAAATGCTGTCCTCAGTGTTTCAACTCAGACATGGGCAAAAGTTATGATCATGGTTCATGGTTTTGCGTTTAAATTTCCTTTACCTTTGTACAGGCACTCGGGGGTGGGGTGCTGCAAAAGCACAGCAGGTCAGGCAGCATCCGAGGAACAGGAGACTCGACGGTTCAGGCATATGCCCATTAATCAGGAATTCCTGCTCCTCGGATACTGCTTTACCTGCTGTGCTTTCCCAGCACCACACTCTTGGACTCTGATCGCCAGCATCTGCAGTCCTCACTTCCTTCTACAGGGGCCAGAAGGGTATTGTACATCAAATAAAAAGGCGGGATTCTCACTCAAGTGGCCGATTAACGCCGTTAAAACCGAATGGAGCTGTCTAATGCTGATATGACGGAGTCTGAAATCCAAACAGCAATGCGGTTAAGATGCATTTTAACGGCGGAAATCGCCCCCCACTCACTTACATCAGGGTTTGCCAGTGGACAGGGATGATTGGCCCATTCAGAGCGCTGTGATGATTTATTTTTGCCACAGTCCTTTCCTTATAAATGTGACCCACCGGTCTCTCACATCGCCCCACTTCTGATATATCTGAGATTTTCACTTTACCTTAACTGCTACAACAAAGGAGCCCCTCCCGGGCAATGCGAATGATGTGATCGGATTTGAACACCTTCACACAGCTTTCTCCGTTCTGCTTTAACAAAACCGGGCTCGGTGCCTATTGCGGGTCCATGTAAAACACCCGCTTTCCGAGCTGTTGGAATTTGCTGGAAACACATTTGTTTTTAATAACAAAGCCAGTTAAATCTTGTTTCTTTCGCGTCCCTATTCATAATGCCGGTTATGAATAACGTTGCGATCTTTTGACAATATTCCATTGTTATTGTTGGAATGACAACATAAAACCTTCAGGTCATACATAAATGGATTTGTTGCCATAAAATCTCCTGACTGTTATCAGCGTTCCAGTTCAACCTTGTGTTACCCCGATACTATTATGTTTTAAACTATGGTTTAAATGCAACACCCGATTTTCCACGCCAAATTTATTTCTATTTTTGAAAACCGTGTTCAATACCAACTCCATATTTTGAACTGTGCTCGAACGGTGCGCGTTAAAGTCACAGTTAAATGATCTAACATGGTAACGAGCCTAGTTAAGTTGTAAAATTGTCAAATCATACGGTTGCTCTGTAAATGATTAATTATTTGAGTGTTATTTGCAACAGTATTCTAATCTAGCCACCTCCCCAATAACCTAATCGCGGACTAATGTCCCCAGCCTCCCTGCTGCTACAAATAAAGAACAATCTTCATTAAAGTAACCTCTCGCAGTAAAATGGTTTCGCTTCTGTCTTTCATTTCTCCAGTTTTTTTGCAAAAATAAACAACGAATTGCTGTTTGTTCAAGAAAGATCAGAACTGGTGGCCACCATATTCAACAGAGTCTGGGTGGAAAACAGCAAGAGGCAGACTGTGTGTGTGGATGTGTGTGTGTACACGCCTGTCTCGCTTTCTTTCTTTCTCTCACCCCCTGTAGTGCACAGAACCCCTTCTGAAATGGTCATTTTTATCTTTCCTTTTGCTGTTACTCTTTAACTTTCGTTCGGGACCAGCCCGATTTCCACCAGACTCCCTCCGAATTCAACAACGAAATAAAAGCGAGATAACAAGAATTGGAAGCAGCGACCTTTGTAACAAATTCCAAGGCTCCCTCAGCAGCCGCCTGATAAGAGGCGAGCGAACCTCACATTCATTCATTTAAAATTTCAATCCGGTTCCCTTCAACCGAGCAACATCCAGAAACCCTCGCACCCAGGGCCTGGTTAGAATTCGCTCTGTTTTTGTTTGGTTTTACCAGAAGCAGCTCAATGTAATTGTATCATTGCAATTCTGAACGGTATCTAGCGGAAGAAACCCGAATAATTGACAAGGCAGCCCGCGAAACATTAAGCAGCGCCTAAAATGTAAAAGAATATCATTTCAGCTAACTCAAAGTTAGAAAGTGATTCACAATGTGTGGCAGATCAAATGCAAAATAGGTGTTACTTAGAGACATGCAAATTCCTTTATGTATATAGTTTAAGAAGTCAGGCCTGCCGCTTTATGGTTTTTATGCTTTCCGAAAGAAATCCCCGGATTTTGGATATGTTTTAGCTCATACCGGATTTTGGATGTGTTTTAGTCCACTCTATCACCCTATCCTTTTACAGCTAAGTTGCCCAAAACACATTGATTTTCCTCGTTTTAAACACTGCTGAAACTTAATCAATTGTAAGAGAGGAATCAAACAAAAATCTTCATTTTTTTTTGCTGATCTTTTCTTACTCGAAGCTTTGCTGAGACAACCGAAACTCAGTTGGGACGCCTTGGCCCTTTGGCGGAACTATCCATCTGGCAGCTTCTGTGAAAAGGCTTCACGACCCGTTTTCTCAAGGTGTAGTGTGGCCTATTCTCAGTTTAACTAAGGATGTGATTTCCGGCATCACTTCAGCGGGCCGTCTTATTCCGGCATTCCCTGTACCACGCACACACAAAGACTAAAACACACACACAGAAAAACACAAACTAACACACACAGACTAACACACAGACACACAGTCTAACACACACCACACAATCAAACACACATATAGACTAATCCACACAGGCGATCAGAGACTCAGAGTAACACACACACAATAACTCACACAGGCTAACACAGACTAACCCACACAGGCTAACACAGACTAACACACACAATAACTCACACAGACTAACCCACACAGGCTAACCAACAGGCTAACACAGACTAACACACACGAAGACTAACACAGAGAGAAAAACACAAACTAACACACACAGATGAATATAGAGACACACAAGCTAACATACACACCACACAGACTAACACACATATAGTCTAATCCACACAGGTGATAAGAGACTCAGAGTAACACACACACAATAACTCACACAGACTAACCCACACAGGCTAACACAGACTAACACACACAATAACTCACACAGACTAACCCACACAGGCTAACACAGATTAACACACACAATAACTCACACAGACTAACCCACACAGACTAACACAGACTAACACACACAATAACTCACACAGACTAACCTACACAGGCTAACACAGATTAACACACACAATAACTCACACAGACAAACACACACAGGCTAACACAGACTAACTCACACAGACTAACCCACACAGACGAACACAAACGCATACACACACACACACTAACACAGACACAGGCTAATACACACAGAATCTCCGAAGACCGCGCGGGGAGCATGTGTCGATCTGGCTATAAAAGTTAAGGAGCTGCAGCTAAGAGCAGGTTTGATTCCGTTAATTGGAACAATAGGGATGTGTGGGAGAGCAGACTTCACTGCACTGGTTACCGATCGCTCTCAGGGAAAGGCTCAGTCGCGAAGATTGCAAAGCACAGGCTTTTGATCACATTCGCGAATAGAATGTGTCTCCCAGTAGCATTGGCAGGTCTGCTGTGTGATCAATATTGACTGGGTTCGAATTGCACACAACCAGCTCTCTTTGCTCTCTCACTCTCTCCCACCCCCGCCTCCCCTTCCTCTTTCTATCACTGCCGCAATCCTGTCATAAAACACATGGCGTTCCCCACGTTCCCCTAAAGAAACACTTTATTCTTAACACCCAAATCGTCCTAAACTATGCAATGTTAATCGATAATTTCAAATTAAAAAGATAGCTCATTATTTCGGTGTGGTACGCGATGAGGCAGTATGGGCTGAGTGCATGTGTATCTGATTTATTTAGTATGTACCTATCTGATAAATAATAGATGCATCTTTTTATGAAAGATTTACAGACGTGCACATTTGTCAAGTGTGCATTTCATTTAAGACAAATTATCTGGGAGAGATTGGGCAAGAGCAAATGTAAGAATTATGATCTGCAATATGTATTCCCGCACACACAGGACTGAACATGGTGTAACCTTTGTATAGGATGCCACGTCTGGATCGAGTCGATCGGGACGTGACTTTTTTTGTAGGCATTCCGTGAGTCCAACAACACCAAACATGACGAGAGAAAATAAATCTTTAAACAACCCTTAAAGGAAGGCTCCAAACGACACACATACTGCCAAAAACAAAACCCTCAGAGATCTTGCTGAGCTTGTTTTTAAATAATCTGCTCGCCAGTCATGCAGGCAAGATAGTTCCAGGCGCAGATATGGCGTTAGAATCACTTTCAACAATTGATCCTTAATCCACAATCCACAGACACAGGAGAAGAAAGTGGAATGAAAAGGGTTAGATCCGAATGCAAATGCCAGTTCAACGGCCAGCAGTTATGTTTATTGATCGTACATTTGCCAGTACAATTCACATCAGCTTCATTCAAACAGCAGCATCAGTTGCTTTGTGATATACCCTGCCAGTGAGACCTGTACAGCCTGTAGGGATGGGAGGGTCAGTAATCGGGCAGGTGAAAATGTGGCCCATCACCTAACATCTCATACAAGACGTAAAAAAAACTGAAGCTTTTCTGAATGCATCTTTAATACCATTAGAGCTGTCTCCCCACACTATATTAGAACGCCATTTGGAGGGTTACCCCTCTCTACAACCCACTATTTTAAATCTCTGCATTGTGTTATCCATCAGATTTGATGTCTGGCTATATGGTTGTTAAGGAAGATAACATATTTCAATGGTGCAATCTGAGCCAACTGTGTAGCAAATGATTATGCTGCTAGTCCATCACTGTGAACTGATCTACACTCGCTGCAATGGGTAGGTTTTATGTTCTCTGGGTATGTAACATTGCATTCATGTTACCTCAAATACTAGAAATCTGAACTATGGGAGAAATACTAAAGTACTGAACAATGATGGCAATTACAATCTTTCTAATACAAGTGGACCGTTAAAGACACTTGTATTATTATTGAACAGACCAGATTCAAGTTCACGTGAGGAGAACATGTCGGTCATTTCAAACCACTTTCTGACATTACTGGAATTGAACCAGCGACGGTTTCTCACGTAACATCTTCTTTTCCTTTACAACCCGAATGAAATCGCGGTGTTAAACGCATCGATCCCACTGCTAAGGTGTCCCAATCGTTGCTGTCAAACATGCAAATCGCGGTGATATCTGTAACATCTGAAAACACTCCAGTACGTTCACTTGTGATTTTTCTTTTCTGCAACCTCACCCTATACAGCATTATCTGGCAGTGTACTGCCGTTTCAAAATATTTGAACAACCCTAAAAATCGATTTCTTTGACTGTGATGAATTCCGAATTGTAATTCGAAGCTATTGATTTTGTGGTTTCAAATGCGAACAATTCTGTCTCCCTTACTCCTAATAAAGAATCCTGGCTGTTTCGCCTTTTCATATTTATATCTCAATCGCACTAATGCGACATTGCGCCGGCATTTCCAAACCTCCCTTGTCATCAGAAATTATTCTATGACAAGGAATAAGTTCAACAAAATCCTTCAAAATTTGTAAATTTCAAAGACCTTGCACTTGTCTAGATCCTTGCGCTGACATTGTGATAACAAAGAAACTTGAAGCTAAAATGTCCAGAAAGAAAAATGTTACATTACAACACCGTCCAGAATTGAAGATACACTGCACCACAAATGTGAGTGTCGTGGTCAGGCAGGATTATGATGCTGGGGATTTATTGCCATTTAATGGGAGGTCTCAAAATGTTGTATTGGACCTGCCAAGTTCCCCCAGTGCTGCACTAGCCAATAATCACCATCTTTAATGTTATATTATTTTTGATAAAATATAACATTAAACATTTAACCGAGATAGATTATACGTTGCCAAAAACTTCATTTAAAATGTTTCCATCTCATTCCTCTCCGTGTTACTAAATCTAAGAGCACTTGTCTCTATTGCGCTAATTTGTCCCAACTCTCCCATACTACATTTTGGAACAGAAATAAAACACAAACGCTCGATTGAGTTTAACAACAGAGACACTTAAAAAGCCAATTCAGGATAGTTTAAATCTTTATTTATCAGACTCTTGTAAAACCAATGCAATCTGCATTACATTAACTGCTTTTCAATAGCGCATTGACTGTAACTAAAAGATGCCCCGATTCGCACCTAATTAAAGGGCAGGTAAATTGTGGGACACGTGGCATCGCGTGGATGGTACACCTGAGGACGGTTACGTCCTGAAGATGCTCTGTGCCTCTCCGTTACAAGAAGAAGCGTCGGCGAGGGTCCCAGAGATGGTGGGTGCACCAGCACATTATCAAACCATCACGCTAGGTGGCCCACAACTCATTTTAAAAACCCATTAAAACATGCACGCCAGACAGTTACAGAAATGAATAGTGCACGGTACAAATACTATCGAACGGAATTGAGATTTTGCGTATAAATGTACAGAGTTGCTCCCCATCAATGAGATGTACCTCAGTTCAATTCACATCTGTAGTGCTATTCAGCCAGCAAAATATAATGCCACCACTATTTTCAAAAGGAAACGACGCGTGGAATAATGGACATAATCCCTTCTCTTCCATATGAATAATCTAGTTCGCTGGAAAGAAATTTGCTGTTTGCTCATCAATACAAATTATCTAACCAACAGAACAACCTAACGCCCCCCTCCCCTCCCCTCCCCAGTGAATGGAAGAGAATAGGAGATTGACGATAGATTATTTTGTGTGTGCCTGTGCGGCAGCAGTTATGTTTTTGACCAGGTAGCGGGGCATTCACCTACATTAGGTGAATCCGTTTCTGTCCCAGAATTACTAATGCCGTATTTACATAAAATAAACCTGGGGAAGTGAAAAGGACATTAATGGGAAAACCCTAGGGATCCTGTCAGAAAACAAGGAGTGTGAGCGGAATAGAGAACACTGTGAAATCTCCGTGTGCGTGAATGTCATGCACACACACACACACAATGTCAAACACCGAGACAAAGAAATACAAAGCGATAAATAAAAGCATGGGAAATATTACTGTCAAAGATGGTGAAGCATCCTTTGAGTAATTGTTTTCGGTTTAAATGAAGGGAAATGATTCAGCAACCCGCCCGAAGTTTTCAGAATCTGTTGTGGTTAAGTTTGCATTGTGGATAGATTTGCACATTATATATAAATAAGATAAAGCGTCGAGTTAAAAGCCAAACGCACGGAATCTCTGTGCATTCTCCGTCCTACCTGCAAGCCTTAGGGCTGACATTCTTTGGAATTCCGGCTCCTGAAGCCACTTCCACATCCTCCTGAAGGTCTCGCGGCCGGATTTGAGCTTACTCCAGGGTTTGGGGTTCCTCAGCAGGTCTGAGAGAGTCCCCTGTGACCTGCACAGGATGCGCTGGGCGAAGATGGCCTGCGGAATGCTGTAGCGTTTCAGCTCGGCGGTGATCCTCTGGGCCACCTCCTTGGTGTTGATCTCCTCGACCTGGTTGGAGCCGCCGCTTTGCGAGGCGGACACCGACGCCTGGCGGTCTCGCTCGGAGGAGAGCAGGGAGCCGTTGGCCTGGCCGTGATGGTGCCCGTGATGGTGTATGCCGTTGAGGTGGGCCATCATGCCGGCTCCGGGAGCCGCCAGTCCCCGGGCGAGGTGCTCTTCTCCCCGGGAGAGCATGGCAGCGTGCGACTCGAAGCCGCTGGGCGACAGGATCTTCTCGTTAGCCATGTGCCCGCCGTAAGGGGTGAGGGGTTGCTGAGAGTTGTGCAAAGTGCCCAGTCCGTTGGAGAGAGGGGACAGCGGCTGCCCCATGCTAGCCATGTCCTTGTGGTAAGGGCTGTAGAGATTGCCCATGGAAGGTAAGCCCCTCTCGTCCCTCATGAGGGTGAAGCTGCCGCTGACGTTGCCGGGCAGTCTTTGGTGCGGGGGGTGGTGGTGGTGATGGTGGTGGTGGTGGTGAGGGTGAGGGTGGTGGAATTTCTCCGACACGGTGGAGATGGGCGGCAGGTGCTGCAGCGGGGTCAGCGTGGTGTAGGTGCTGCTCAGGCTCATCCCGGGCGGACTCTCACACGACATGCTCATCGCCGGGTGCAGGGGTCCTGCCAGGCTCGGATCCGGCCGGTACTCTCCGCCTTCCAGGATCGAAGCCATGCTGGAGACCATGGCGGGCCGGCCGTGAGGCGCCAGGCTCCGGTGAGACGCCTGGCGATTGTGGGAACTGTTCATCAGGTCGCTGGCTTGGCTGACACCGTGGATATTCCCGAGGTTTTCCATTGTAAGCTCCATTGCGCTGGGTTGGGGGAGAGAGAGAGGTGAGGAAGAAAAGGAGGCATCAATGCCTAGCCATCCGCTCGGTCGAGCTCTGCCTCTGTGTGTGTGTGTGGGGGGGTGGATGTGTGTGTGTGTGTGTGTGGGTGGATGTGTGTGTGTGTGGGTGGGTGTGTGGGTGTGTGTGGGAGGGGATGGGGGGGATGGGGCTATCAGTGCTGCTGCTGCTGCTGTCTCTCGGATCGTTTGTGTGTGTGTGTGTGTGTCTGTGTGTGTCTGTCTGTCTCTCTCTCCCTGACTGATGCACTGCTCCCTGGGCTGCAGGTTTAACCGCTTTTGCAGACTGGGGCAGAGACAGAGGGAGCCAGAGTCTCAATGCGCACTCTCACATCCGTCTTTGACGTCAGCACTCCCACATCTCATTACTGAATTTCCGGAGGGGTGGCGGGGGTCTGTTTCTTTCCACCCTCCCTTCCCCTTTCCCCCTGTCGCTTCTGCCTTCCCCTTTTCCAAAAGCCGGAAAGTTTCAGATCAAACAGTGCGTGAGTGCAATTAGCCACTGAATCAGCCAAGATACAATTGCAACCTCTGACTTCAGCGCTGTCGGTTCAGCTTCTCATCCAAACCCCAGCCCAGGCAGCTCGCTCCGGGCAGCTCTCTCACTGACAGGGCTCTCGTTCACTGCAGATAAGGAAAGTGTCACCTACAACAACCACAGCTCGAAACCTCTGGGTCAGACACGGCCCCAGAGGCCCATCTCAAAACCAGGAGGATCATTTTGTTCACTGAATCATTTGCTTCAATGTTTTAGGCAGTACACGCGTATTGGTCACGCTCAATAGTCGTTGACTGGGCAATTATATCCCGTATTTTATAATGGGTAGACCTCTCGGGATCCAGCATCACTGGATCGCAGAGTCATAGAATGTTTATAAAGGGGTAGAAGGAGGCCATTCAGCCCATCAGATCTGCGACAGCCACTTCCCCATTTTCCAGGGTCAAGCCTTTGAAGATTGTGTCAGTTGACTTTTTTTTTGATATGGAACAAGTTTGACACTTGCATTAATATTTCCGTTCATTACATACACTACAGTATTTTGAAGTGTTCCGCCAGTGTAAACTTCAGAGCGACACTTTTTGATTTGCGGGAGACACACCGGTAGGCCTGACTGTCTCACTTGAACGAGGTAACACGTTTTACAATAAAACAACTGTGGATGCTGTAAATCTGAAACAATAAAAAAACAAAACCCAGAAAATTGCTGGAGAAACAACTTGGGCTTTGCAGGTCCGGCAGCATTTGTGGAGAGAAATCAGGGTTAACGTTTGGAGTCCATTGACATTTCTTCAGAACACAGTTTACAAACTGCCCTATGTTGGGGTTAGTTGACCATCACTTCAGCGTTTGCACTTCTCTGAAATCTTCAGCTGAGAGATAACCAGTGCGGTGACTAAGTGTACACAGGTCACTATCTGAAGACGCCTCGATTGTTTGCAAAGTTCGGGACTTATTGTCTGAAACCCTGCCGCTGTCCTGAACAATAGGTCCAATATGGAGCATGGACAGCTGCCACAGAAATGCACACACCATACACACACTCGAAATTGTCATCGAATTCGATATGCCCTAACAGCGCTGGGAAACACTTCCAAAGCCCAAGTTGTCAGCTGCACTGGAGCAGTTCTGTTGAGAAGAGGTTGCGCCATTTCCACTCGCCGGGTCTTCAATTTCACCCGAGGACGCATGTGACAGAAGTCACACGGATACAAACGCGGTGATAAATTCACTTCTGTCTGAACTCGGGAGGAAGTCAACATGGCGCTGAATTTGGAGCCGGGTTTGAAGGGGTAAGGGGCAGCATTTATGTGTGTGCCTGCACACTCCCTTTATTGTCAATTCAACCGGAAATGTCGCTTTCTCCATGAGAACCTGATCACTTTGACCGAATGATGTCGTCTAGCTTAAAGTGGCATTCGTAAACGCCGATTGATGAAACTCTCCGGGCTGACGTGAGAAAGACAGATTCTGACCTGTGGTTGGGGTGGTGGGGGCGGAGGGGGTGGTGAAAGCCTTTGGGGACTCAAAGCAGTAACCAGTGGTAACAACATGAAAGTGTTGCATTAAGGGACTTGCAGAGGATTTGCACCATAAAGATATACAAAGACCCAGCTGAGAGCGCTTTGATCTGGAATATACTGAGGTCGAAGATTTTGAAAAAAAAACCCTTCACAAATCGAGCTGTGATATACTAAAAATCACTGCCAGTAAATTCGGAGGCCGCACATTTTCATAGCAACAATGTTCCCCTGGACCACACTTCACAACATACAGCAGGTTAAAATAACCGAGACTAATCCCGCCTGCACTCGGGGCTCGAATATTCTGAATGGCCTGTCGGCAGTTCCCACAATTCACCAGTTTCTCTTCGGAGCCCCATGTCACAGTCACCCACAATCCCCATAACATCAAAAACAAAGTTTGCAGAAAGTTTGATGCTTCTGGGGTTTGTGCTTGAAAGATGAGGGTTTAATGGTTACAGACTGCAGTGTCAACGCTTTGTTTTCCTGATTTAAAGGACTGAGAACTTGACAACTGAGA
Organism: Chiloscyllium plagiosum; assembly: GCF_037043375.1. Classification (NCBI taxonomy): domain Eukaryota; kingdom Metazoa; phylum Chordata; class Chondrichthyes; order Orectolobiformes; family Hemiscylliidae; genus Chiloscyllium; species Chiloscyllium plagiosum. Next base: position 23,368,623 of record NW_028270166.1, read on the forward strand.
GAGATGTGGCGGATCAGGCTGCAGCTCTTGCCCACCTGTACCTTTACCTTTCCTACTAACCTGGCTCGCTTCAGCTTTCCGGATGTGCTGACTCTAAAATACATGAGCTCAATTGCAACTTTTCACTTCTCTTAAACTAACAACATAGTACGATTATTACCAGGGTCATATGACGGTTTATTTCACAAAATCCTTGATCATTTCCAACACTACTGACTGCTACGTCGTCACAATAAGTGTTCGATTAAGTACAAATTCAGGATAATGCTGATTATCTGGGAAGAGTATTATTGTGGTTGTTTACTTGTGATGACAGGTAAAGCGGATAGTCCCTTTCTGCCACAAGATTCAGTGAAGAGCCAGTTTATTTCCTCGACTCTCCTTTTGTAATTAACAAAAAATAATTTAGCAAGTCGAATGTTCGCGTCATTCTAACAGGGATCTGCAACACCTCATTGCTTCGTCCAAATCGATAAACTATCATTAACCAAAGCGCAGCCAAATGTGCTGAAAATCTGAAAGGGAAAGGATTTTTGTTTTTATTTTTTAAATGGTCATTTTCCAATATTGCAGCAAGTTGGGAAAACTGAATTTGAAATGATGGTGTAACTTTTTAACATTTACTTCATATTACGTGTCTCTGATTCACATGGTGGGTTGCATTAATATGATTAGGCTAGTGAAAGACGCGAGTTAGGCTCCTTTCAAAGGATTGGATATCTAGGCCGGCCTTCAGTTCAACAACACTCGCCATCACTTAATTAATTCAGCTGGAATCATTAATGACGCCAACACTTCCCTCCTATCTGCCGAACAACTGGAATATTTCAAAGTAAAGCTAGCATTTAAAAAAAAATTCTTCCTGATAAACTCTATAGTGGATTTATTTAGGACATTAAATCCACACGTCAATTGTAAATATGATTTCTGGAAACGCCAATGGATCTTAACCTGTCCTGAAAAGTGTAAATAGTTGCAGTTGTTGCTTCAAAACTACATGTAACGACTACTCTTTATTTCTCCCTGTTGAAGTGACCAGGGCCCTGAGAGAAACAGTTTGGGGCGTGCAATTTTTTTTCTATCTACTAACCATCTGGCAGCTGCTCTGGCCCGGCCAAGTATTGATCCGTTTCTTTCTGCCTGTTCGCCCTGACTCGGGTTAATTCTTATCCACTTCTTTCCCAGCAAATTCACCTCGGAATTATCTGTGGGGGAAGAAAATAAAAGCTGTTTCATTATTCCTCACCAAAATAATGCACAAGAACTTGCCTCCCCCCCCCCCCCCCCACCCCCTTCCTCCTCCCTTCCACTCACCCCGCCGGTAAGTAAACAGGTATTTCCACCGGCTGTCGGTACAGTCAGTAGAAGCTCCATTTGTTGGCTTGCCCGCTGTGCTGTGTCTAATGCAGGGAGATTCAGGACAATTCCGCACCCAAAAAGCGTTCCATCTTCGGCTCAGAGATCCTTTCACTACATAATCAGTCAGAACAAGTGGAGAGCTATTCTTGCCGTTTTAACGAGGAACTGCGAATGTGATTATATCGCTCACTGTACACAAGAGCACTGAAAGAACAGATACTGCCGGAATTGAAAACAGCATAATATAAACCGTAACAAGAAACAGAACTTAAACGCTATTTCGGATGGAAATACTATGTATCCATTGCTACTTTGTTCTCTAGTATTATCATCACATATACCAACTGCTATCATCTTACGCAACATTGTGATTACAGAGATTAATTAGTTGCCATTAAATTCTCTTTGGCTTTTGTGTTATTCCCCTGAAGGCTAGAGAGAGAGAGTAAAGTTTTGTTGCATATTATTGTGTTTGTAAGTGGATTTCCATGAAACCGTTTGTCAATTGTATACTGCTCACAAGTTCCAGCCGTGTTGCTGGCTTTATATAAATAGCTGGAAAAATAAGTGTGGTTTGCGTACAATAACCTGGTGTAAAACACCCCCACACATAGAGTGACATTTTAACCCGGCGGATTGTTTAGGTACTCTTAACACTAAGTATTAACAAAAACAACGAGTCAAAAACAGATATTTGCAAGTTAGAATCATCGTACAGAGCTCTTTAAAAATGCAATTTACACTTGATATGTCATAAGAACATGAATAGGGTTTAATTAATTTATACGGCCTGGTGTTATAACAATTTTAAGCTTGTGAATTGTAAACGCAGCTAAGAAGTAGCGAAAGTACCTTATGTCGTCTCTAAATGTCGAAAGTAGTGAAGATACACCGCCCCTCACTACTCCCACCCTGCCTGGCAGCGTTAAGTATGGGAAGAGTTTTGACAGGAAAGAAAATGATATACCGTTTGTGTGTGTTTGCTTGGCAGACGAAATGGGCCAGAGGTGTGGCATTGTTTCTCTGCATATAGCAAACAATTTAAATAATTTATAATATACATTTAAATTAAATGTATAATAAGTTATGATAGATTGCATTTCTGGATACAGGTGCGATTTAGTTTTTCAATCAGCTCCTTCACTCTCTGTTAGCTTGCGTTTTGGCCGACATGGCATGAACATCCCAGTTTTCAACAATATCTCACTTCATTTGAAACGTTTTGGGCCACTTTAAAGTCACTCTGTTCAAGGAAATCCAGGGATTGATCAGGGCTCATCTTCATTTAAAGAGCGGTTCCAATTACATCACAGCACTTCAGGCCAGGAAACCGTGTTGAGTTCGTTCCTTTTACTAAATCACACCCCAGAACATCCTATTTGTTGAGAGCACAGATTTCAATTTTGCATTTTAAAGATGGAGTATCTTAACAGTGGGTGATTTAAGTAACGAATGTCCCTTCCAGTATCGATCTTCTCGCGTTTAAATGGTTCTTCCAGAAGACAAGAGGCAACAGTAGTCAGGAAATGCGTGTGACTAATAACATCAGATAAGTGTCAGTTTGTTCCATGCGGTAGGCTAGAACAAGCCAGGCGAGTAAAAATAAAATCATGACAGAGCGTATGTGCTAGATCACATGATAATATGATCAATTGTATACTGCTCACAAGTATACAATTGTTTTATTTGAAAAAAAAACACAAATAAAAGTTCACCGATAATTAAGTATGTTTTTTTGCTGCAGTAATAGTTAAAAAGATTATTTTAACGCCGAAGGGAAAATGTTCTGTTTCAATGTTGAATGAAAAGCCTTAACAAATAACATTGGAAACTAACGCTGAACGGAGAGCACGGGGCATCTTGGGATCATGAGTCTGTAGTAATATTAACATTCCATGTTTTGACTAAAGTGTAAAGACCATATCAAGAGCTGAGAAATTCTATATTTGCCTGGCTAGCAAACTCAGTCCTTTTTGAACAGTTATTGCACTGCAACAAAGAACTTCATGAAGATACAGTACTTCTTGAGTACACCTGCCAATGCCGTGTTGTTAAAAAAAAATCTACACCATGTCGAAAGTGCGTTGCGACTTGATGAAGTAGCCATTTCTGCTCGCAACTGTGCCGCGTGGTTTAATATCGACAGCTCGCCTATTGACTGTGCAGTGGACTGCCTTGCCAACTGTTCTCCCTCTACTCTGACTCCATGAATGTTGCAAGGAATAGTCCTCAGGTGGACTAATATTTAGTCAAATTTGCAGCTGCAGAATTTCTGGGAAATATTGAGCTGATGTGCCCTAAGGTGGGTGCCTCTCGGATGTTGAGGTTTGGTAAGGAAGATAAAATTGAGTTGCTGGTTTCAAATCAGGCCGTCCAAGGGGAGGGTTGGTTGCTGTGGTATTTACAAACAAGGTGCGAACAAGCCCCACTTATTTATATACAGGACCTTTCAGTATTAATTAGGAGTTTAGCAAACATTGTAATAAAGTTGATACATATTTGAATACTAATTAAGCCATTCAGCGTTACTGGGAATATCCTTACGAATAGATTCTCCAATGTGTTAACATATTCAATACACAAATCACAAACTCAATTTCCTTGACGAACGAGCGACAAATTGTTAAAGTAAACTCTTAAAATCAGCGTGGATATTTTTCCAGGTGAGTATTGTCTTGTCTTAGATGCCTTATGCAGTAGCAGCTTTCAGTTTATCTCCATGCATTAGCCATTAAGAAGAAAACAAATAAAGTAGTAACTACAAAAGGGGTTTATTTCACAAATTGCACTACGATTGTGTCGTAGGGCGTGTTGTTCTATTCGACTGAATTTAAATAGAAAGGCAGAATCGCGCAGTTGTATTTTACAAATCAATTCCAATTATGTTAGTCCCCTTAAAGATTTAACAGCGAGTGAAATGTTCTCAAAACTTAGCGGGTAGCACTGGAAACTGTTATACCAGCAACTCCGAAGCACGAGTTTAGTTAATAGGTACACACATTGTAGCGCCGGGTTCAATTCCAAACTTATCATTCCTAGAAATTAAGCACTTTTAAAGTAAACAAGAATGTGAATAATAAAGAATAGATTCTGTATCCCTGGTTTAATTTGAAAATTAACATTTAAACAGTAGTCTGGAATATTGCCAATTGTTACATTGCAAAGAGCAGCCTGTACGCCTTTTTCAATGTATTTAACGACTTTGCATTTGACTAAAATAGGATTTATTGATTTTACATACAAAGCTTTAGGCTGCATTTTTTCATGCTGTTCCTTTTTGTTGAAGAAAATCAGGGTTTATTGGTTATTCCTTAGAACGCTCTGGCCATCAGAGCCGCGAGAAGAAATCTGTTCATACATTAATCCGGTTTCAGACAGGTTGTCACGAAAATCCTGTAAGGATATTAAAAAAATACATGGATGGAAAACTCAGTACCCTAACTTTCACACCAATAGCGGAACACTCTTTTCAAATTATTTAAATAGAAATACTCAATACATTGACTTGAAGTCCCTGCAACAACAAATAGCTGGCTAAATGTCTAATTGATTTGAATCCAGCAATGCGAATAAATCTCTAAAAACAACAGAACTGGTTTACAATGAAGTCAATTTGTATTCCAGACCAATACATTGAGAATTATTAAATATTAGCTTATTAAACTTCTCAATTCATCCAAAAACACTCTGAAAACTATTCCATTCAGGGTTTTATCACTTCAGTGCTCGACGCCCTCATTGACAAAATACATTTGACTCTTATGACTCTCCGAGTAATAGTCTTTATACACAACCTGTTTTTTTTAAAAAAGAATGTGGTGTTTAATACAACAGTGAATTGTACAAACTCCACGTCCACTGGGAGATTTTCAAACGGAACTTCATATGGGACATTTCTCGGACTTGCAAAATCCTAATGGTTAGATAAAATGTAATGAGGACTGTAAGATTTGGTTGATTAAATTATAAAGGGATAGAGACAATGGATCCTAACTATAAATCAGGACAGGATTGTTACTATGTTGCTTGGAAGCCATCAAAGTCCGTCCTTCTCAAACCATTTATTTGTAACATTCGGCCTTACTTGTATGTTTACAGAAGACCCGTGGGGTGACTACAATAGATCATTCGTTTCAGTTTGGGCAATGAATATTTGAATACAAGGAGGACATTAGAATAGTGCTGTGGATCTGGCCTCCACAATTCTGCTCTGCAGTTACTGGCGGTGCTGAAAGGTTTCCTTTACCTCTCTGTGTCAAGCGAGTAGTTTTGGTTTGGACACAACATAATTTCTGCTCTTCAACTAAAATGAAAACAACAGATTAAATGCAACTCGAGAGGTTTACTGCTTCCATTACTGAGTTCAGCTTCTTTTTTTTTTAAAAAAAAAGCTGCAAGCCAAATATGCAGCGAGTTTACTTATTCATTTTACATTTGGAGACTTGTTACAGCAACATATGCGAAAATTTTGAAGGACGCAGAGAAACTCCTGCCTCGGGAATTGTAAAATTTATATAAAAATACATAATAACTGGAGGGAATGATTCACCGATCAAGCAAATCCAGGCCACTTTTTATATACATGAGGACACTTCATTACTGCTGTCAACGATCTCCCCTCCTCCTCAAATAACAGTATCAACACTGCCTGCAGCCTTGAATTTCACTGGCTTTGAATGAGTAACATAAAGTTGGTCAAATAATATAGATCTCTATCGGATTATAGTTCTGTTCATGCAGTGTCTGTGCAAACATGGGTTCAAAAATTCAGCATTATTATTATTACATTTTCTATCCAAACTAAGGAGATTTTAACGGAGAACGATACAGTCCCACAAGAATACTGCACCCTTCACAACATAACTTCAAAGGTGTACTAAACTAATGAGAGATAAATTTTATCTGAACTCGTCTAGTTAGCCATTCTTTTAATAAATTATTAATAAAATAAACCCACGGGGTGTGTTTAACTGATACTCTAACATCAAATTGTTGTAATATTCTGCAAATGGCGTTGCATATGTATCCTTAACGAATGTCAATACTTCTAATACCGCGATAGGGAAAGGACATAGACGAAACAGGATATTCGTTGCAATAAAAAAGTAGAATTACAGGCAGAAATTAAATTAAAAATTATAATTAAAAAGAAAGTCGATTTAATACAAAAATACAGTTATTGTTTAGCTTCTATAATGCAATCAGCAAGTCCTCTGAAAGGCTAATGGAGCTATTAACTTTTACAAAAAAAATCTATTTCTCTTCAATTTTAACTTTTTGTGAAAATTAGCTTTCTTTTTGTAGGATTCTCACATTCAGAGAAGTTATTGGACTTCTTACATAACTGTGAAAACGCGTTGTTCTACTCTTTCATTTAAAAGTATTTAATCCCGCTTCAGTAGATGTTTAAAGGGATAATGTGTTGTATTAGTTAATAAAGAAAGTAAAAACAGTCCCCAATTTTAATGGGCTGGCCCTAGCCCCTCTACTTCCTTACGTAAACATGAAGCTTCTTGACACACATGAAGAACCTTCAGGGGGAGAAAAGGCTAATCTTTTGATTTGAACTCATTTTGAATTATCGATATTTGGAACAAAATTTCATGTCAATATATTTCAATGACTCTCTGACGATTAATCAACTTTCAACGGCCACATTTCAAGATAACTCAAGATCCCAAGATATTCTCAAGACAACCCCGGCTGCTTTCTTTTATATTAACAACAATTTAAAATATTAGTTAACGTATACAATAGTGAATTGTCTATGCCTTCGTAAAACATTGAATCTATTGTATTCATACCAATGCAGTAACATGTAACGCTTCTTATTGGCAAATAATTGGTAAAGTGTAAAATATTTAGTTAATTTTGCAGTCATTGTCTCACATATATCCCGTCCATAAACTACGCCTACAATATCCACCTGTTACAGTCAGTAGTTCAGGTTTCATCGTCAATTGAGAATACGCTGAAGTAGGAATTCTGTTCTTGAAGGTTAATGCTGTGCCTCAAACGTTCTAAGATGAAAACGGCTTCAATTGAACACCGTGCCGGCGGTTCACGACAATCAACTGGGACCTTGCAAACATTCAGAGACCATTCACAGTTCCGGTAGTAACCAGGACAATTGGAACCGCAGATTACCATCCTCCCTAACATCTTCAGTAACCGCGTCAAATATAACGGAATTCGAGGTCATGTTTCAATTATACATTTAACAGTTGTAGCTATTTTTGCTCCAAACCGTTAAGTAAATGCACACATGAACTGATTTGCAAACTATGGTCAAAATATGGAATAATGAGAAAATAGGGAGAGAGAGATGGATCAAACTGCCACTTAGAAATAAAGTGTTTGGAGATATGTGAGGAGTCACGACAAATTTACCTGATGAAAAGCAAATGAAACACGTCCTAAAGTTCAAGTACCCTACTGTTGGCAATACCTGTGCTGGTAAACAGCGCAAAGCTGAGAACAATGAGCATTTACATCCTAATTAAGCAGACAAATGTGAACCTGTACTTTGCGTTGTGTGAATTTCATCTGTGCAAAACTGCGCCCATTAGAATGAATGATTTCCTGCACTGTTTGGGAATCCTGTCTGAATCTGTTTGCGATTTGGGCAACGCGGAAACTAGAAATCTGTGACTGGTCTCTTTCATTAGACCCATCCCATCTCGACATTGTCCAGGTGCAACAGGCTGGTTGAAAACTTATTGAAATTTAAAAACAAGAGGCCGAGGAAACCGTTTGAAGATTTTGTTTTGGAATGGTGCAGATGATGATGATTCCTCTCGAGTCTAATGTTCATATCAAGGGCATTGTTGTATTTAATAGGTCGGCGGGGAAGAGGGGGAAACCAGCTGAGTTGCTCTTGCCTAGGGACCGCACCATCACGGTGGGCCGAATAGCTTCCTTTCGGGCTGTAACCGCTCAATGAACCCAAGGGCTTATGTCTGAGATGACCGTGGTGCACGAATGTGTGACTCAATTCTCCCCATGAAGCTCTCTCGGTGCAAGTGGTTAACTTCACAAATCGAGTATTTCACAGCAAGGCAATTAACATCTTCAGGCCAACATTGACCAGTCGGTGTATATTTCCACACTGGGTATATTTCCAGAACGTGCAGCCGCAGGCTATCGACATGCAAAGCGTCTCACCATGCAGCAATGCCACACGCTCATTTACTCCACCCCCCCACCCCCCCCCAAAAACAGCCCACAAAGAAGTGCGGGTGCTAGAAATCAGAAACAAAACCAGAAATTGTTGGAAAAACGACTCAGCAGTTCTGGAGAGAAAGCAGAGCTATCATTTCGAGTCCAGTGACCCTTCTTCAGAACTGAATAGATGCTGCTAGACTTTGCTGAGTTTCTCCCTCCGCAACCCCCCTCCCCTCCAGCAATTTCTGCTTTTGTCACTCATTTCCCAACACTAGACAGCGAATTCCTGCAACGTGGAAGCAGGTGATTCGGCCCATTGAGTCCACACTGAGCCTCTGAAGAGCATCCCATCCAGATCCCCCCCCCACCCCCCCCCCCCACCTAAACCTTGCATTTTCCACAGCTAACCCACCTAGCCTGCACTTCCCTGGACACTGTGGGGGAGTTTAAACATGGTCAATCCACGTTTGGACTGTGGGAGGAAATCCACGCAGAGACGGGGAGAATGTGCAAACTTCAGGAACTCCGGGGCTGGTCCTGAACCTTGAAGCCCTAGTATTACCAGGCAGTACTGCTTACCAGGGAGCCCCCGTGCCGCTCTCACTGGGAACCACTGAATTGGGTCAATCCCGCCAAATGGATTGGCGCTCCAATGTGATTCAGGTAAGTTAGAATTCTTTCCACCAGATGAGAGTAACTGTCTTTCTCCGCATGATTCCATTGGTTTGCAAGAGGAACAGGGGTCCAAGGGAATTGGATTAAGACGGGAGTGCTGATGGCACGACAGATTATCGACAGGTGGTGTGGCCAGGATTTCTCCCAGTTTCAGGACAGTTGCAAAATTAGTAATCTGATTTTTCAAAGTGATCAAGCGGTACACACCAAACTCAAACTCCATGCTAGAACTGGAGTTCTGATCTTACTGACCTGCACCATTCACTCTCCACCGACGCTGCTTGACCTATTGAGCATGTGTTTAGCAGTTTTTGTCTTTATTTCAAATTTCCATATTCGCATTTCTTTTTCTTCTTGTAAAACTAGACAGTTATTAAATTGTTCACCTCAGTCAGATTTATCGCGCTTGTTAGGGAGAAAAGATTTTTTTCATGATGAAATGAGAAGATTCATGCACACTATTACACAAGCAATAATTGGAGTTATTAAGACCGGATTCATGCAGTCTAACTATAGATTTTGGATCAGAGAAGGCCAATTGCAGCAGATGGAAGATTTTTGTCTTGGCTGTGTGCATAGCTGCAGAATTTCAGGCTGGTGTAACATTGATAACGAACACTGTCAATCACTGAGTCTGGGCTTCTCCGAGGGGGACAGACGTGAGTCTCGGTAACTTTTCGATTCACACGACAGTGAAAGCAAATCCAGCCCGCTGTCGGACCAAGTTTACAAAAAGGGCTGGTTGTCACTGCCAGGCACGTTTTCCATCAGATCTTAATGTAATAGTTTCGCGAATAGGTTGTCTTTCTTCTCTGATCTGGATAGCTAATTATGCAGTGACAACCTGAGCATGCCTGTGGCCAGATTTATACAGTGAGCTCTGTCCGGACCTGCAGTATGAACCTGCTTCCCACTGACTGGATAGCCCAGGTGCATTTTTGCTGTGCTCGCTGGCACGGTCCGCATGATCTGATATATACAAGCAAATTAAAGAAAGAAGTTGCATTTATATAGCTCCGTTTAGAACGACAGGATCAATGAAGTTTGCAATGCCAGGCATGTCTGTTCTCTCAGGTGGATGTCCACGATCCCCGACTCTAATTCAAAGAGAAGGGCAATTATCTCCAATGTCCTAACCAATATTCACCGCTCAAAGAACAAAATTAAAACAAAGTTTCTGGTCATCCTTTCCTCGCTGAATCTGGGAGCTTGCTGCATGCAAATGGGCGTCAGAGCTTCCTATTCTTTACAACAACTCGAAAATAATCTATTGAATGAAAAACAGTTTTGAGACATCCTGGAGTCCTGTAAGCTGCTATAGAAATGCAAGTTTTCCTTTTACTGCCAATTCGAAGTGTGGCCATTGTTGTGGTGCAGTATTAACATCAAGACTGACACAAACAAGATGAATAACCAAATTTATCTGTTGTTTTAATGGTGTTGTTTGAGGGATAAATCTTTGTTGAATTCACTGTTCATCTTTGAAATAGTGACAGACAGTCTTAGTTCTACCTGAGAATGCTGTTTCATTTTAAGATCTCATTTGAAAGATGGCAACTCCTTGAGGATTATTTGCTTCTATCACTGGGGTGGTCTTGAACTAACAGCCTTCTCCTCAGGGCTGAGCCTTGTACTATCAAAATATTGCTAACGGTTATGCAGGATGACCATGACTATTCCCCTACAAATGTATGGCATTGTATATGTTACGACAATACAGTTTTTATATTGTCATGGTTTTGTAACCTCTAAAATTAACTATGAAAATTGAAATATTAAGTCTTACAAAACTCCAAACTTAACTTGCATGAGAATCTTCAGTGAGCAGCTCAACCTGACAGATCAGAACCATTCTAGACATAATTCTTTATCTGTGTGGAAACAGTCGATCTCAGCTGACATATTTGCTTGTGGCAAAATAATAGATTTTAGCATCTCTGAGCTTGGGTGGAGAAACTGGCTGAATGTTGAACTCTAGCTGTTACCCACAGCCTCTGCTGGAAAAGCACTTCAGGATGGCAGGTAAGAAGAGGGTTTGTGAAATACTTCTGCATTATTGATCATTCTGGGCTTCACAGACAAAAAATTGTTGACTGATTTTTAAAATGTGTTCATGGACTATGGGCATTGCAGGCATTTATTGCCCATCTCTAATTGAGGGGTTGTGGTGAGCCACGTTCTTGAACAACTGGAGTTCCGGATTTTGCTTCTGCAGCAGTTTAGGAACTGTGATATATTTTCACATCAGGGTTTGTAAGGTTTGTAGGGGAGCAGGGTATTTCCAGGCCTCTGCTGCCCTTGTCCATCTAGAAGCATAGAAACATAGAAATTAGGAAAAGGAGTGGTCCATTCAGCCCTTCGAGCTTGCTTTGCGATTCAGTACAATCACAGCTGATTATTCAACTCAGTACCTGAGGATCATATGGGCAAGGAGAAAGTGAGGACTGCAGATTCTGGAGATCAGAGCTTAAAAATATGTTGCTGGAAAAGCGCATCAGGTCAGGCAGCATCAAAGGAGCAGGAGAATCCACGCTTTGGCCATAAGCCCTTCTTCAGGAAGAAGGGCTCCTGCCCGAAACGTCGATTCTCCTGCTCCTTTGATGCTGCCTGACCTGCTGCGCTTTTCCAGCAACATATTTTTAACATCATATGGGCAAGGCTGGTGAGTGGGATTAATTCAGACTGCAGGAACATAAAGCAATTCCTCATTTGACACAAGGCAATGCTATTGTAATATGACAGATTCATTTTCATAGCACCAACTGTCGACTGAAAATCTTCATTGGTGAGTGACAGTTAATTTGGTTGTTAATGGTGAGTCTGTGTGGGAAGCTGTGAGAAACATTGATTCTCAGCTTCTCAGGGTTAATTTAACAGAGAAAAAGGGAGATCCAATTGAAGAGAGCAAAGCTTTGAATCAAAAGGCTGTATCTAGAATGCAGCTGGATGGTGCAAGCATCCAAATAGAAGATCAAGGTTTGCAATTCATAGAATCCCTACAGTGGAAACAGGCCATTCAGCCTATCAGGTCCACATTGATCCTCCAAAGAGCATCTCACCCGAACCCACCCTCCTACTTTATCCCTGTAAGTCTGCATTTTACACGGTTAATCCACATAGCCTGCACACTATGGGCAATTCAGCATGGCCAATCCACCTAACCTGCTCATCTTTGGACTGTGGGAGGAAACCAGAGCACCCAAACCCAACCCAAGCAAACACGGGGAGAATGTGAAAACTTCACACAAACAGTCACAGAGGCTAGAAATGAACCTGGCTCCCTGGTGCTGTGAGGCAGCACTGCTAACCATGAGCCGCCATGCCCCCCTGAAATTGACTTTCAAAGAAATGAAAGCCAACATTAAGTCTAGAGACAAAAAGAGACAAGACATTGAGTTTGCTCTCCTTGAAAAATAATGCAAAATAGCAATGAGTTTGAGATAAGTAAGGATTTGTTTTAACTTTTACTCTAAACATTCACTGGCTGTCATGGATAAGAAGCTTATTGGTACAGAATTCTCTTCATTTAACCAAATGTTTCTCAAGTCACCTGCTTGGATTAGAGAAGTGCAAAAAGATGCAGTATCAAATTTAGATCGTAAGGCATTCCTTTTGTTAATTCCCCATATTATGCCATTCTATAGTGTGCTGAACATTACAGGTACATTATCACAATTGGAAAATCAACCCATTTGTGAGAGTGGTGATTACTGCTACATCCCAAGGAAAATCTGGGGTGGATCTCACCAAAGTGTTAGGAGGGCTTGGCTGTGATGCTGTCTGTGATTCATTTCCTTGTAACACTGATTGTTTAGCCTTGTAAGTGATCTTGGTAAGTGAAGTGTGCTGGATGCTTAAGGACCAACAAAGTTACAACATGAATAGGGAAGGCAGAAAGTTGACGAAAATAAATAGTTCATAACAGTAAATTTTAAAAATTCTACCAGTAGGTCAGTACTCGTTATCACTTCAGTTCTTCAGCCTGCAGTACTTTCACGTCAAATTCTGTGTCCACAGTTGTGGAATCTCTGATATTGTTAAGCATGGGTGAAATTGTCATTAAAAAAATTGACAGAATGAGAAGGCTTTAGTCACCCTATATTTCGATAGTTGCCTTCATCCTCCTGTTGGTATAATATAATTCAAAGTAGTTTTAACAAGAGATGGTGAGTACCGAGAGGAGGGATGAAGTAATAAGTAAAAGTCAACTCACTCCGGTGATTTGTACTCATGCCTTCAGATTTGATTAATTAGAAATCGAAAATATAAATGGTTTATAAGATCTTCTGATTAGAAACTTATTGAAAATAGTAGAATGAAAATGATTCAGAGGAAAAAATCTTTCTTAACCGTAATCAGAATTATTCAGATTGATACTGCATTGACTAGTCTCCTTCACATATGGTAACAAAACAGTGATTATGTTATAATTAATTATGGGTTTTGATTCTGTAAAATTTGATGGAACTTTCTTTGTAATACACTGCAAAATTTATATATGTATATATATATATATATATGTGTGCAATAGGGGAAAAATACTTGCATTTATGTAGTGCCGAAGATGCAGGAAACACAGCAACCAATCAGCACATAGCAAACTCCCACAAGCTATAACATGATGATGACTAGATAATTGACTTTTGTGATGTTGATTAAGAGATAAATATTGATCAATGCACCAGAAATAACTCTTCTACTCTTATTTGAAATCATACAATTAGATCTTACATGTCCATTTGAGAGAGCAGACAGGACCTCATCTTAACATCTGATTTGTAAGAGGGGGAATTTCAGGGAATTTGTTTTGCACAGTGAGTTATTTTGATCTGAAAAGCTTTGCCTTACAGATTTGCAGATACAAATTCATGATAACTTTCAACAGAGCACTCAAAAAGATAAACAATGCAATGCTATGGGCAAAGAGCAGGAGAGTAGGTGTCATTAGTTAGTAGTTCTGAAGAGTTAGTATAGGCACAAATGAGTCATATGGCTTATTTCCTTTCTGTATGATTCTTTGATAAACTGATTGCCATATGATCATTTTTGCCCAGAACTCTTAAAATTAGCTGTACATTTATCAAACTAAAGTGGATAGTGCAACAATTATCTTGAACAAAAAATATCTTTGGCATTCTGCACAAGCTCATTGCATGTACACATAATGCAGTCATTCATTTCCAATGCTGTCAAAAAATATTTTCTGCACAGCTATTACATCCTTTGAGAAGTGTGACTGTAAATGTCTGTCTTTTCTGATACATATTGGTTTTGTGTTGTTTCATAATGCACCAGGTTAGGGATACATATTTAATGTGGAAATTGTATATTAAAAATATCTGAAAGACAGGTGGTGTAGTCATAATGACTTCCCTTTTCAAACTTCTGAAACTTTAACTTATCTTTTACCTTCTTGGATAGTGATGGATGTGCTGTGTACACATAAAATTAGAACAGAGACATTTTCAGGAATAAAGCCAAGTAGAAGTTTTTCAGAAAGATAGTGGAATTCAGGAACCTTCTGTCCAATAAGTTGTGGAAGCTAAGTCAATTTAAATTTTCAAGACTGAGGTCAACAGGTAACAGTGTGAAAGGTTATGGATGAAAGGTGAATAAACGGAGTTGGAATGTATATCTTCCATGATCTCATTGAAATCATGGAACAGATTTGAGGGGTTCAATGGCCTACTCCTGTTGCTATGTTCTCTTCCTATTTTAGTTACGTAACGTTTACATCACTATACATGTGGTCAATTTTCTAGATTGGGCAAATATTCTGGGAAAATAATTTGCATACAGTAATTTGTATAATTTGCTAAATACAGAAGAAAATATTTTCCTTTCCTGGAAAGGAACAAGAATAATGTGAGTTTTATAAAAAATGTAGCAAGGATGAACTATATAAGTTCTGTATTTGTTGAACCAGTGACACTCAGTTAATGTGGAATTTCATTAAAGGATATATAAACATTGAACTTCTCCATCTTGGAATTAGAATCACGAGTCTCTGAAAATTCCTGTAGCCGCTGTTTCGAATAAGGACTCCTAGCACTCTTTTTAAAAATGAATAATAAACTGCAGTTAATGTAATATTTTGATAGGTGTTGTCTTGTGTTTAATAAACCAGCATAAAATGTACTTAACTACATTAAGTTCAGACAGAATATTGTCCGAACAAATTCAAAAAATGATGTATCAGCTGTTTTTCCTTTAGTTTGTAATTTTAATACAGCATTTGCATTTCTTAAATATTACTGGAAAGAAAGTTAAACGAGGCACACAGTCATTAGGAGGTGAACAGTATTTAACACATTTGTGATGTGCTTTGTCAACTTTTGAAGTTGAGTAAGGTTAAACTCCTGGCTTCCATGACCTCACTTTATTGCTGTTTAATTATGACCAAGGTATTGAATAACTGAATGTATCTAAAATCCTGTTGAACATTTCTGTATGTATCTTTTCTATTGAGACTAATTAAACTGCTGTAGAACTTTGAAAGCTAAACTAGTTAAATTGAAGTACACAGTTGAGAAATGTAGAAAGGCAGTGTAACATCTTTTTACGCTGACCCAAGTGCACATCAATATTTTAACTATCCATATAGAATCATACAGAAGTCACTCACCTATATAACACACATACTTGCCATCAGGTTGTAGAATGTGAGGGCTGCAGATGCTGGAGATCAGAGTTGAGAGTGTCGTGCTGGAAAAGCACAACAGGTCAGGCAGCATCCGAGGAGCAGGAGAATCAATGTTTCAGGCATAAGATCTTCATCAGGAATTCTTGCCATCAGAACTTGCCATCAGTTCAAACCAGAGTATTTTCTTAATTGCATGAGACATAATTATGAGCTTTTAGATTCTGCTGACTTCATATTCCTAACTCAATATTTTACAATAAACATAACTACTACCTTGGATGTTAAGGTCATGACAATTTTTGATAACATTGATTAATGAAGTTCATTTAAATCATATTCTGGTAAACCATTCAGTAACTTTTTTTTATATTCCATATTGTAAAATGCAACTTGACATAATCATACAAAGCCAAACAGAATTAAAATACCTTGTTTTCTTATAAAACAGAAATAATGTAAATAATTTCTGGAGTGTAACTCAGAAGCATAAGTATCTTGAGCTCTTATCCCCCAAATCTGTTTTATCATATGTAACTGATTTGCTGTATTGAAAATAGGCAGAATCCAGGAGCTGAAGTAGTTATTGACCTTTTATCTTACCCACAATTCTAATTAGAGTTCTGTCCTTTAAGCACTTATCTTTATTACCAGGTCGACTCAAATGATTATTGCTGAATTATGTGCCACAAAAGCTAAGCTGTGAAATATCACAGGGCTTTCTTCTTTACTCAGCTTTCTCTTTTGATTTCATTTTATCTAGAGTAGCAGTGAAATAGATCCGTCAGAGCAACAAACTTTGAAATATCAGAAAGTGGCAGATAAATTATATTCTTTTGCCAAAAGATATTTCCAAATTAATGTTTATGGGAACAAACAGCTGTACAACGGATTAATAGAATGTCAGTTCACCTTGTAAATCAACTTATACTAACTTTCCGATCTTGATTGAGAACTGTGGGGAAGGTGATTCATTCAGAATTCCCCTAATTACAGCATACATTAGTCAGAAGCCTGAAGCAGGTTACCTCCTTCACTTGGCTGGCAAATAGGGTAAGGCATGTGGGTGGAAAGATCTCAAGAGACTGCAGTAAAACAAGCCAAAGATCAAACATGGTAAAAGCAAAACAATTAGACATATTTCCCAGGGCGATGTTGGTGGGAAAGGGAAATAGAAATTAAATCATTATCACATTAAAAAAAAGAAAAGATTATTTAGTTGAAATGAGAACCAACTTTGCCAAGGTTGGTCTCCACATGTCAGAGGAGGCGCTATGAGTGCCTAAAGCCAAAGGCTTCTTTCAATTTCCATTTGATTTGTTGGAATTTTACTATGGATATTTTATACCACATTTAGCCTCATACAAATACAGATTGATATCTATGTTGTATTTAAGGTCCAATTTCCTCAGTGTTAAAATAACATAGTATTTCTCTGTTTTTTAAAAAATGTAATTCTAAATTGGAAAAAGTATACATATATGTTCCTACCTTGTAGCAGTGATTATATTTTGATGGTAATTAAATAGTTGTAAAGCACTTTGCAAGGTCTCAAGGTCATAAATGATGCTACATAAATGTTATTTCTTTGTCTCTCTTTTATCTTTCACTTGCATTTTTTTTCAAAGTATCTGTCAAAACTTACTTCAAAAGTATTATGAGAATTGAAGGTCTTTAAGGATCTCCAGGAATATTTCATATCAGTTGCATGTCTCATTTTGATTTTCCTTTTTACATTTATTGGTGCTGTTATTTATTGTTCACAAAGGGGATCTGGTTATGTGGAGTATTCCAGCCCAAGGGCAAAGAAAATCTATTGTCACTTATTAAAACAAATCTTTGTTATTTCTGAACATGTTCTACTAATTCCTGTGTAGACCAATAATACTGTGTAAAGGCTTCCTTGGCTCCTAATCCAAGCATTGTGTGTGAAAACATGTGCTTGAAATGTATATATAGGACATGGTTTGAATTCACCAATTATTTTATGATGAAAAATATACTGAAACATAAGATGTTTGATATGCTAATGTTGCAATACATTTTTTGCATTCACTAGCTTTTCAAATAAATGATATCTGATAAAAGATTTCAAACACAGTCCATCATCTCTGGCACTGCTGAATTTTCTTAATTGTTTTTTAAACCACATCCAGTTTGTATGGATTGAATCCTGTCCTTTACAGCTGAAACTGCAGTTTAGTTTAAGAAAAAAATCTTGTAATCTTACAATATCCTCCAGAAAAATACTTCCACCATTTTACAAAGCTATACAAAGAGCCATGGAAGCGTCTTGATGATGTTTTAGGATTTGATAAAGACAAAGTCTCAATGAAGTGGTATCTAGCTTCTCGTGCGAACCAAGAAATAAGGGCCGCAAGACGTTAGCCAAAGGCTGCATTGCTGACCTTTATGGAATCTTTTTGTATGGAATGTTTTCTTAACTTTTCTCCAGTGAGGCGTTGGTGTCAAGCAGATGAGTTAATCAATATCATCAAAGAAGCAAAAGTTCATATCCTGATGTTGTGAACAGCTCAGCTCTTCAGTGCTGAGTGTGTAAGTAAAGGATGAAACTAAGGCAGGCTCCTCCTTGAGAACCAAACTCAAAATCAACTCACCAACTGAATATAGCTGTGTTGTGCGGTACTACATTGGATATGAAAACAATGAGAAATATTTAAAATCTGAATTTTCTTTGAAATCATTTCTTGCTTATATCTGCTTGCACAATGCATGTAAAATCAAGGAGCTAAATTTACAAAATATTTGCAAATAATATTGTATATGCACAAGGAAGACATTACTGAGCAAATTAAATTTTATGTACGAACGGTTAAACCTCAACTGTTCCCTCCTGGTTATTTTATCTTCCTCTGCTTCTGTTACTGTTCATTGATGCCATTGACAATTTCAGCATTACTATGGAGTTCAGCATGGCCCTGCTGTTATTGATCGTTGCCATGGAAATTGTGACCAGCCAATTGGAAAATGTACTAACGCATATACTTAATGAATCTGCAGGATCATTGTTTGTGATGAAAAAGAGATACTGTGAAAAGCTCAATTTCAGCATCACACTGCAACTAATGTATATCTTATAAAGGGAAGCTTTGTACTGTTTTCTTTTTAAACATAATCAATTTTCGCACTTCAGATCTACAATGCACCAAGAAAAAGAAACCCTCTTCACAAAGGTCTGTAATGCAAAAACATGTTTGTCCCTCTATCTACAATAACAATGTAACAAGGATTTAAAAACAAAATCATAAGTTGCTATCATTGAGGTGATTGACATGAAGATCTCAAAACTGAACATTTTCCTATTTTGTGCAGCCTTTATTTGCTGACACCTTCGCATCATATTGATGCAAACCAGACAGGGAAGCAGCAAATACCAGGGACCCAGAATCACACTCACTTTGAGATCAGAGCATTTTCTGATAGGATTTTGGTCACCCAGGTGAAGCACCTGACTGTTTTTGAGTAATTTTCTGGAAGTGAAATAGTAATGATATGTTATATTTCATTTTCTTCCATTTCCAATTCACTTACATTAGTCAGATCTCCCTCTCTCTCTCTGGTAATTGTTGGTACGAGAATGCTGCTGGTAAATGGCAAGAACCTGCAGCTAGAGTTTTTTAATATGGGGAGACTACCATGTGGTTCTGGCTATCCAGGAAACTGCCCTGCTCTTATTGCCTTCATAGAGTTCACAGGTTGACAATCAACCTAATTGGCCATGTTATTACACACCTCTCTAGTCATATTCTCATCCACATAAAATAGACAATTGGGATGAATAGGCAATGTTGACAAAAAGCAGAACAGAAATTGAAAATATTCACTGATACAGTTTAACGTTTTATAAAACCTTTAATTCTTCATTAAT
This sequence comes from Chiloscyllium plagiosum, assembly GCF_037043375.1. Taxonomy (NCBI): domain Eukaryota; kingdom Metazoa; phylum Chordata; class Chondrichthyes; order Orectolobiformes; family Hemiscylliidae; genus Chiloscyllium; species Chiloscyllium plagiosum. The sequence continues at coordinate 23,388,350 of NW_028270166.1, forward strand.
TTTGGTGATTCCATCTTCTGTTATTATCATCCACCACCTAACTGTTCCAATGCCATTTGAGTTGGATTTCTCATAGGGATTGTTTTGCCTTTGCTTTTCAGGGAAGATACTAAACACAGGGTCGTAAGGATGGTTATACAGCAGGGCAAGAGTGCTTCACCTACCTAATGATTCCCTAAACACAATTTATACAGACAGACACACTTCAGCTTTTTTGAGGAACAGAAAGAGATTCTGCTTTATAATCAAAACAACTATTCGGTTCTACCACTTATTCTTAATCCAATCTACATCCCACGTCCATCACAGATACCACAATGTCAGTCATTGTAGAGGTTCCTACTGCCCTGAAATTCTATGCCATGAGGTAATTCCAAGCAGTCACTGGGGACATCACTCACATCAGCCCATCAGTTGTAGACAGATCTATTAAGCAAGTCACCGATGAATTGTTTGCTTAAGTAATGTAATTACCTCTCAATGGACAACTGGCAGCAACATAACATGGCATTCCAATGGCAGGATTCCCTAAGGTATAAGAAGTTGCACTTATAAAATAGTACAGGCTTCCTGGAAAATCCCAACACCTGCATCAACAGAAAAAGACTACAACAGGTGGCTCTTTTATGATTGACAATCTGAAAACATGCAAATTAATGATTGCTTCCTTTGGAGTTTTCATGTTGTTGTCATCTAAAAGCAATCAACTATTAATATGTAACTAGTGGAATGGCTTAAGGATTACCCCTAGGGCCTCAATTATTTACCATCTATATTAATGACTTATTGGATGAGGCCAAGTGTCATGTATCCAAATTTGCCAATGATACAAATTAGCTTGGAGAGTCTCTTATGAGCAGAACATAAGAAATCTGCAAGGAGATATGGAAGGGTTGAGTAAGTGGGCAAGATTGTGGGAGCTGGGTTTTAATATATGCAATTATGCGGTCAAGCACTTTGACAGGAAGAATCAAAAGACTATTTAAATGGAGAGAAACAATAAAAAAGTGCAACACAGAGGGATCTGGGTGTTCTTGTCCATTAAACATAAAAGGTTAACAAGCAGCTGCAGCAAGTAGAAGACCAAGACCAAGATGTCACCAGAGCATGGCAGCTTTTTATGAACTGTCTAAGCAGATATTATTCTTACATAGCTTAAAATCATTCTGCTCATCTAAACCTCAATTTCAAGACTATCAGAATTACTACCAATGTTTGCTTAAATTGACTTTCAGGTTTGAAGGTTCTCTGACCGATGAGGCCTGATTACCGATTCTGGAACGATGCTGGAGGCAAACCCAGAGGGGTCAGGGGCCTACTGGTTTCTTGCAAGCCTGACATTCCCGTGGAAACCCAGAACCGAGGCCCGACCAGCGTGGGAACAAGAACTGACCCCACAGTGACCTGTCATTGAGGAGGCCCGATCAGACCGATGCAAGATTAATTTTAAAATAGTCGAAAAGGATAGGTCTTGTATAAAAATTAAAATTCTTAATTGGACAAAGGCAAATTTTGATAGTATGAGACAGGAACTTTCAAAAGTTGATTGGAGTAGACTGTTTGCAGGTAAAGAGATGACTGGCAAGGAGACGTCCAATAGTGAGACAATGAGCGTTCTGAGGCATTATGTTCCTGTTAGAGTGAAGGGTAAGGATGGTAAGATTAGAAAACAAAGTTGAATAAAGATTTTGAGGCTTTTCTCAAGAATAAGAAGGAGTCACATACTCAGTGTAGACAAGTGGGATCAAGTGAATCCCTTGAAGAGTATGAGAAGTGTAGGGGTATTCTTAAGGGGGAAATCAGGGGGGCAAAAAGTAGATATGAAATAGCCTTGGCAGATAAAGTTAAGGGTAATCCAAAGAGATTCTACATCTACGTTAAGAGCAAAAGAGCAACTGGGGAGAGAATAGGGGCCCACAAAGATCAATGAGATCATCTTTGTGTGGAACCACAGGAGATGAGAGAGATACTAAATTAATATTTCACATCAGTTTTTACTGTGGAGAAAGAAACGGAGGCTAGAGAACTTGGGGAAATAAATATTGGTGTCTTGAAAATAGTCCACGTTGCAGAAGAGGAAGTACTGGAGGACGTAAAAAATATAAACGTGGATAAATCTCTAGGACCTGATCAAACATATCCAAGGACGTTTTGGGGAGTTAGGAAAGATTCTATGGGGCCCCTAGCAGAGATATTTGAATGACCTACAGCCATGGGTAAGGTGCTGGAGTACTGGAGGGCAGCTAATATTGTGCCTTTATTTAAGAAATGCTGTAAGGAGAAGCCTGGGAACTATAGGCCTGTAAGTTTGACATCAGTAGTAGGTATGTTGTTGGAAGGGATTCTGAGCGGTAGGATTTACATGCGTTTGGAGACACAAGGACTAATTACAAATAATCAGCATTGCATTGTGCTTGGGAAATCGTGTCTCACAAGCTTAATTGATTTTTTTGAGGAAGTAAGCCAAAAAGCTTGATAACGGCAAAACAATAGATGCCATCTACATGGACTTTCATAAAGCCTTTGACAAGGTTCCACATGGTAGATTAATTCATAAGGTTTAACGAAATGGGATTCAGAGACACTTGGCCAATTGCATGCAAAATTGGCTTGACGCAAGGAGACAGAGTGCTGGTGGTGGAGGGTTGCTTTTCAGTCTGGCAGCCTGTGACCAGTGGTATTCTGCAGGGATCAATGCTGGGTCCACTTTTGATTGCCATTTTTATAAACAATTTTGATGAGAATTTAGGAGGTATGATTAGTAAGTTCGCGGATGATGCCAAAATTGATGGTATAGTCAATAATGAAGAAGGGATCTCGATCAATTGGGCCAATGGATTGAGGAGAGGCATATGGAGTTTAATTTTTATAAATGCGAGGTATTGCATTTTGATTAAACAAACAAGGTCAGGACTTCTACAGTTATTGGTAGGGCCCTGAGTAGTGTTGTTCAGGTACATTGTTCTTTGAAAATTGCATCACAGGTGTGCAGGATGGTTCAGAAGACATTTAGCATGCTTACTTTCATTGCTCAGACCATTAAATAAAGGAGTTACGATGTCATGTTGAGGTTACGCAGAATGTTGATAAGGCCACTTTTATATTACTGTGTGCAGCTCTGGTCATTGTTCTATAGGAAGAATGTTATTAAATTGGAGAGAGTTCAGAAAATGTTTACCAGGATGTTGCCGGGACTAGAAAGTTTGATAGGTTGGATAAGCTGGGACTTTTTTCACTTGAGTGTAGGAGGTTGAGGGTGACCTTATTGCAGTTTATAAAATCATGAGGGGCATAGATAAGGTGAATACCAATATTGTTTTCCCTAGGATGGGGAAGTTCTAAACTAGGAGACATATTTTTAAGGTGAGTGAAGAAAGATTTAAAAGGGACCCAAGGGGCTATCTTTTTACACAGGGTATGGTTTGAATGTAGAATGAACTTCCAAAGGAAGTTGTAGATGCCGGTACAGTTACAACATTTAAAATGCATTTGGACAGGTACATGAACAGGAAAGGTTTGGAGGGATGTGGGCCAAATGCAGGCAAGTGGGGATAGCTTAATTTGGAAAACTTGGTCAGCATTGGCGAGTTGAACAGAAAAATCAGATACTGTGCTTACGACTCTCTCTCCTTCCAAAGGGAATTGAGATAGCGCAGTGATCTCTGCTTTACAGAGACATGGCTCACTACTACTACAACTGACTGTGCCTTACAAGCTGAGCATTTCTCAGTTATCTGAATAGACCACACAGCGTCCTCAGACAAAGTAAGGGGCAGTGGGGTCTGCTTCCTCCTGGTGCCTCTGGCAAGTTATTGCTCACTGGACCTAGAATATCTTACAGTGAAATGCTGTCCCTACTACCTGTCATGTGTGTTCACCACCTGTATCTTGACAGTGGCCTACATCCCACCCCAAGTGGAAGTGAAGAGTGCACTTGACGAAGCATATAGCGCTACAAACAGTCTTAAAACAGAACACACTCAGGTCTTGTTTATCATAGCTGGTGACTTCAACCAGGCCAACTTCAAGAATGTGCTGCTAAAGTACCATTGACATGCCTCCATCCCACCAGAACTTCCTTGACTATTGCTACACAACCATCAAAAATGCCTCCCACTCCATCCTTATCCACATTTTCGAAAATAAGATTACAACGTTGTGCCCCTCCTCCTGACTTACAAGCAGAAATTGAAGTGTGAGAACCCAGGACAGTGAATAGAGTAGTGTTGGTCTGAAGCAAGAGAAAGTCTTCTCCGTGCCTGCTTAGAGTCAGTGGACTGGTCAGTATTAGCAGCTAACCCAAACGAGTATGCCACTTCCATTACATACGTCATCAGTAAGTGTACAGAAAACTGCATGCCAAAGAAGTTAATCTGAATGATCGCCAACTGGAAACCATGGATGAACCGAGAGATCCACACTCTCTTCAAGTCCAGGTCTGAGGCGTTCAAGTCGGGTGACCCTGACCTATACAGGAAATCCAAGTACGACTTTCACAAGGCCATCAGAGATGCTAAAAGGCACTTCCAAACCAAGCTGGAGACCCAGACTAACCACGTGGACACCTGACATTTGTGGCAAGCCTTACACTACATAACGGGCTACTAAGTGAAGTTGAACATAATCGTGGGCAACAATACATTCCTACCTGATGAGCTCAATGCACTCAATAAGTCAGTGAAGCGATGTCAGTCTCAGATGCACCTGTACCCACAGTCCCCACTGCAGATGTCAGATCAGCCTTCTTGAGATTGAACTCACAGAAAGCGACTGGCCTGCAGGGAGTCACCCAGATCCTGCGGAGACCAGCTGGTGGTAATATTTGCAGACATCTTTAACCTCTCCTTACTATGATCTGAAGTCCCCATCTGCTTCAAGAAGACCACCATCATCCCGGTGCCAAAGAAAAATTGTTCAGCGTGCCTCAATGACTACCACCCAGTGGCTCTGACCTCCATAATTATGAAGCTCTTAGTCATGACTCACATCAACTCCAGCTTATCAGATTGCCTTGATCCTTTGTAATTTGCCTACCAGTGCAAAAGGTCCACAGCAGACACCATCTTCCTGGCCCTAGACTCACCCATGGAATATCTGGCTAACAAGGATACCCACGGCAAGCTCCTATGTATTGACTACAGTTCCACCTTCAACATAATAACAAGCTCATCTCCAAACTCCGAAACCTAGGTCTCGGCTCCCCCCTCCGTAACTGGATCCTTGACTTCTGGACTCACAGACTGCAATCAGTAAGAATAAGCAACAACACCTTCTCCACACCAGTACCCCGCACACTCAGTCCCTACTGTACTCCTTATACAGTCATGACTGTGTGGCCACATTCTGCTCCAATTCCATTTACAAATTGTGCTGATGACACAACCCTTGGAGGTCAGATCTTGGACAACAATGAGACAGAGTACAGGAAAGTAATTGAGTGATTAGCAGCGTGGTGTAAAGACAACAATCCTTCCATCAACGTAAGCAAAATAAAGGATCTGGTCATTGACTTCAGGAAGTAGAGTGGATGGCATGCCCTTGTCTTTATCAATGGTACTGAGGTGGAGATGGTCAAGAGCGTCAAGTTCCTGGGAGTGATGATCACCAGCAATCTGTCCTGGTCTACCCACACCAACGCAATGATCGAGTAAGCACAACAATGCATTTACTTCCTTCGGAGGCTGAGGAAATTCAGCATGTCCATAAAGACTCTTACCAATTTTAATAGTTGCATTATAGAAAGCATCCTATCTGGATGGATCACATTGTGGTGTGGCAAATGCTGTCCTCAAGACTTCAAGAAACTACAGAGAGTTGTGAATACAACCCAGTCCATCATGCAAACCAGCCTTCCATCCATTGACTCCATCTATACTTCTCACTGTCTTGGGAAAGCAACCAACTCAATCAAAGACCCCTCCCACCCAAGTTATACTCTGTTCCACCCTCTTCCAGCAGGCAGAAGATATAAAAGTTTGTTTACACATATGATTAGATTCAAGAACAGCTTCTTTTCTGTTGTTAACAGACTTTTGAATAGACCTGCATGATTTGCTTCCTGCAGGCACAGACGAACCACAAATGGAGTGAATAGAATAATTTTCAGTTGAAAAATGTGGCTTGTTACTCACATGCAGTCTTGACAGAAACATTTGTGTATTCCATTACCCCTGAATATGCTGCAAAGCCAATTTGCCCTTTCAGTCTACATGTCTTCTTCCATCCTGAATGTTATGCACTCTCTACCTCTCTTGTACATTCATGAACTCCTTAATGTAACAGTGAGAGGCTGGTGGCAGATATCACAAATGTCACTGAACCCCTAGGAAGAACCAGATGCTGAGAAATTCAGAGCTGATTGGATGACCACCATACTCCCATGGACACAAGGTTGTGATTGTCTCCCTTGAGAGATACGGTCTCTTCAGGCACTGCCTCACTCATATTTGCATGGGGTCATCTTGGTCCTACAGACTAAATTGGAACCTGAATCTGCCTCTCCTTTGCTGCCTGGCCTCCTCTCTTTGTGCAGTTTCATGTTGCTGGTCTGAGGCAGTGTCCATTGCTTGATGTGTTGGTGTTCATTACCATCACACATCCCCTCCAGTTCTCGAAGATGAAGAATGAGAGTGCTACTACCTGTGCCTTTGCAGCAAGCCTGGAAGTATCGTCCCATTAAGTACGCAGATGTGATGCCACTTTAAGAGATAGTCCTTCTGTACCTCTGGTGTGTGCTATCCCTTTAAAACTTTGGACTCAGTATCTCTGGGTTCAGAACTTCCTGCTTGCAGCTCTGTCCCCAGAGTATTGGCTCAGTTTTTACAGAGAGAAATTATGTTCAATCCAGTGTCTGTGACTTTCCTGAAAATCAAAGGAATTCTCACACTGTGTTAGAGAATAAAGGAACATTGGATTTAGGAACAGGACTATGTCATTTGACATATTGAGCTTGCTCCCCAGTTCTACCTGATCGGGGTTGATCTGGTTGTGGTCTCAAGTCACTTTCCTGTCTTCCGCCACTAGCCCTTCATTATCCATCCAAAATAACTTGCCTTAAGTAAATTCAATGGTGCAGCCTTCACTATTTTCTGAGGGAGAGAATTCCATAGAATAACAGCCATTGAAGAGAGAAAACGTTCGCCTCATCTTTGTCTTAAAAGAGAGGCACCTTATTCTTAAACTGTGTTCCCTCTTCAAGAAAAGAAATATACTCCCAGTATCTATCCTATCAAGTCCACTCAGGACCCCACAGACTTCAATAATACCACCTCTCATTGTTCTAATTACAGCCAGTCTGTTCAACGTATCCTCATAGGATAAGCCCCCATTATCTCACGAATGCATCTCCTCTGAACAGCTTCTAATGCAATTCTATCCTTTTCAAATAAGGTTACTAAAACTGTATATGGTACACCAGGTGTGGTATTGCTAAATTCTATCTTCCTGGTAATAAACACCAATATTCCATTTGCTTTTTTTGAATGTCAAATTATGATAATAGATGATCATATCTTGGATTTCCTACAGCATAGAAAGAGACCATTCAGCCAGTTGAGTCCATATCAACCCTCCAAAGAGTATCCCACCCAGCCCCAACCCAATATCCTATCCCCATAGCCCCACATATTACCATGGTTAATCCAACCCCTGGACGATTTAGCATGTTCAATTAACTTGCATACTGGCGGACTGTGGAAATGAAACCAGTGGCACCCAGAGGAAACCCAACAGACAGTTGCCCAAGGCTAGAATTCAACTTGTGTCTCTGGTGCTGTGTTGAGGCAGCAGTGCTAACCACTCAGCCACCATGCCACCCAGTTTGATTCCAAGTTTCCAAGCCAAGAGAAACAAGAATCAATAGCAGGAGAGGAATGAAAGGAAAACAAAAGTCAAAACAAAAATTTCCTTTGAATGGTTTGACTTACAAGGCTATGTGAGAATGGCAGTTAAGAGTGAACGACATTGCTGTGTATATTGAGTCAAATGTCGGCCAGACCAACTAAGAATGATCAATTAGGCTATTTCCATTCAAATATTGCAACACAAGAGTGATGAAGTATGATATACTGTTTTGGACGCAGAACTCGTCTGGTTCTTGGATTCTCAATCCTGTTTCAAAATTCAACTCATGGAGTCACAATGGCACAGAAGGAACCACGTCCCAACAGACACATGAGGAACCAGTGCAAAACTGTGGTCAATTGAGACAATTACCTTTAGTATAGTGTTGGAAGTTTTTATCTACCCAGTGTGAAGACCTTCAGGAGTGATTGGATGCAGATAATGATTTGATTTCATTTGTCACGTGTACTGAAGTACAGTGAAAAGCTTTGTTTATGACCAGTACAGGCAGATCATAGTAAGCAAGGTTAGAGGTTGTAAAAATACTTAGACAGAGGCATACAGGTTACATTGCACAGGGCATGTGCTAGGTGAGATAGCGTTAGCAAGATCAGCATTATTTGACGCTAGAGAGTCCATCTGTCAGTCCAATAACAGCCCAGGACGAAGCTATCCTGAACCTGCTGATATGTGTGTTCAGGCTTCTGTATCTTCTGCCTGCCGGAAGAGGTTGTAGGAAATCATGACTGGGGTACGATGGGTCTTTGGTGATATTGGCAACCTTTCCAAAGCAGCAAGCTGTGTAAATGGAGTCCATGGATGGCTGCCGTGGTGGTCTCTGGGCTGTGCACCCCACCTTGTATAGTTTCTAATGGTCCTGGGCAAAGCAGTTGCCATACCAAGCCATTGTGCACCTGGACAGTATGCTTTCAATTGTGCATCTGTCGAAGTTGATGAGCGTCCTTATGGGCATGCCAAATTTCCTGAGCTGCCTGAGGAAAGAGAGGTTTTGTTCTGCCTTCTTGACCAATGGAAAGATACATCGTTCACAGTGCCATGCATTTCTTTCAAAATTCCTTCTTCAGAGTTAGAGATGAAAATATCATTATAAAGGTCTGAATGGTGACTTTGCAGCATATTACAGAGACGATGATGGAGGGGCAGCTATGGCAATGGTTTTTTTCTCATTTTGCAGATGACTCTACATTGCATTTTGGATTTGCACACTTAGTTAAAACCATAATCATAGGAATCTTTAATATGTTCAAACTTTGGCATACCTATTCTTTGATCTAACATCACCTTGGGATGAAAAAATTAAATAAAATTGAGTTATAATGGTTACCGTTTAATACCCATTGCTACAAACAAACTGATCAGGATTTTGTTTTGAAAAGCTGCTAGTTCCCTTCAGTGCCTGTCATGAGAGCATTACACCATATTTAAAGTGAGTCCTATGGGCATGGTTAACCCTGTTTCAGTTTCCATGACTCTTGCCTCATATCTGGCCAAATGTTCTAACTTCAATGCCGAAGAAGCAATATTCTCGAGGTGGATGCTATATTCAGGAAGCAATTTTATTTGCTACAGCTGAAGGTTCATTTTACTTAACTTACATATTGATTTTTACTGTTTGTGGAAAGTTTATCTGGATATTTATTGCTCTGTTCTGTCAGTTCCACAGAAAGTGCAGTTTTACACTGATGGCATGGACCATATTTTCACAGAGTTGGGAAGACTGCATGCATCTTTAGAAATTAGCAGGTAGAACTTGGATGCAGAAGTCTCGTCCCCATTGCCAACAGATCCAACTTTTTCCAGCCAAGCGAAGGGGGCAGGGCATGAATTACAGGAGCGAAACCCGATTGCAATTAGAACATTGTGCTGAGTCTGAATAGAATCCATTTTGCATGGTTCAAAGGTCTAAACCAGCAGTGTAGGAGTCAAGAATGGATGAAGTAGACAGAGATGCTCTTGAAATATAAAGTCTCTTTAGGTGTCATGATCTGAAGTTTTCCTAAATTTCCTACTCTTTAAGAGTTTAAAAAAAAAGAGGCTGAAGCTATCAATGAGAATTTAAAAATAAGCCCTTTCCTGGATTAGGTTGATTGACAAGCCACCTGACCTAGGTTAGAAAAAAAAATGACCATTCAGTTGTGTAATTCAATGAAGATCATCTCCTCAAGAGGATTGTTGGGGGGAGTACAAGAGCTTGTAAGGGCTAACAGCATTGAAACTGACTGTGAGGAAGTCCCAGAGAACCACGGTGAATATGCTAACCAGCCCATCTTAGCATTCACCTACCCCAGTGACCACCGACAATTTACTTCTGGGGGTGGTTGACCCTAGATATCATTGAAGAGGTGTATCAACTGCTGCATATAAACCAGACCCTACTTCCAAAAGAACAGCACTGTCTGTATCAGACAGAGTGATCTCTGTCTTGAAGCTTTTGCCATTTAGGTCTTTCAGGAAGCAAGTAAGTGACCTTTGCCACATTGGTCAAGTAGTATGTTCCCTATAGCATCAATAAAATGATTGATGCTCCTAATTGCTTGTTGAAAGGGCTCAACTAACTGTACTGTTCAAGGGCACTTCAGGATGGGAAATAAATGCTGGCCTTGCTAGTGATGCCCAAATCCATGAAAAAAAATAAAGAAAATATTCAGTAAGGCTGCACAATGCATTTACTTTGTAATGGAATCAGAGAAACAGTTATGAAAAAGGAAGAGGTATGGACTGGCACTGTTCCCACAGGTGCAAGAAATAATTGATAGCATGTGTATTGAACACAGCTTCGTATGACAACCTGTTCAATTTAATGAATAGAAAGGACTTCTATTTCTTTAATATGCAGCTAGTTAGACATGCCAATTATCCTATCCTGCATATGTACTCAGGAAATTCAGGATGCTATCATGAAGCTTTCAGCGTGCAATAATCCATCATATCACCACTTATGACTTGGAACCATGTATCAGGATGCTTGATTGGTGATCAGAATTGCCCCTTGCAGTCATGGTGTATGACACTAGCAAGGTTTGTGCAGGTAGAGGGGACAACAGATGTAATGAGACTTGCAGTAATATAAGAAGTATTATAGAGAAGACATTCAGGCATTCAGAAGTTTCATTTTTAGTGCTTGGATAAATTTGGTGGAGCAGCTGCATGACACTGTCAAAAGTCATTATAGCTTGCTGCATGCCATGTAAAATTGCTATGATGGAAGGTTTGTTGCTTCTAGAAGCAGAAGGTGAGGTTAATGAAGATAGAGCAGGCAGTACTGAGAAGCACCTCCATCACAACAACCCAGAGAGGCTACACAGGAAGGGAAGGATGTGAAAGAGTCGGCTCCAGCAAAGACAGCACAACTGTGCCTTAGTGTTTTCAATACATCAAAGTTAACACTGCAAACAAAGTTACTGCCTCTGCCTACTATTGAAACATATATAATCCACAGAATATATAATACTTTCAAACCCTATCCCTGCATTGATGCAATAAATCCTTCACGTCAAAGATTTCTGTCGACTTCCAAGTACACAACCTCACATTCCCTCTGCTAGCATCCCTGCTAAACGTTGCTAGTATAAACTGATGACTGAATGAGATCAAGCAAATTTGCAGAACAATAATCACCCAGAAGAACTTATGCTTGAAATGTTGACTCTCCTGCTCCTCAGATGCTGCCTGACTTTTCCAGCACCATACTTCTTGACTCTGATCTCCAGCTCTGCAGTCCGCACTTTCTCCTTCTTTAACTCTGCCAATGAAGCTGCATTTGGCAAAAACTTGCCCTTTCAGAAATTTGGCAATGCAATATTTTGAAAACTCACAAAACATGTCAGGATCTGATTTGAAAACTTTCTGTTGCCATGCTAGCAATCCCTCACTGTATCCTCATCTTATCTGTGGATGCTTTGCAGAGTAGCCCCTCTTATGTGTACCGACTGCCTGCAAAGTTCAGCTCTGCAGCACTGACAGCTTTGCTGCTGTTTGTATCCATGCCATTTCTGCCCACTTCCAGCACAGGCAACTCTGAGCACAAAGTTGGTGAGGGTATTATTGTGGGTGTTATGGAATGGGTAGATTGGGATGCCATTCAGTATCTACTGCTGATTTGACACAAGCTGAACTATTTTCCACCTCGCTGCTCTAATGAACACCTTCTCTTCAGCACATGCAGCTGAACATCTGCTCAGCTTCAAATCTATTTAGAGGATTGTCATCAACTTGAAGCTCACCTGCCCATTACTTTCTACTGGTTCTGTGTGGAGCAGCTGCTTGTAGATGGCAAATACTGGAGGCAGCACATTGGTTGCTACTGGAAGGCCTCTGGGCACATCAATTGCCCCCAGTCTTGGACAGCAGCCTGAGAAGGAGATGGCACAAAGACAGCAAAGAAGAGAAACTGCATTCAGAGGGAGGAAGAGGTAAAAGGCTCTCAGTCAGAGGCCTTGTCCACCCAGGGCTTTTGTGGGAGGGCTTTTATTACTTCCTTTTAAACCAGGAATAGTGTATTTGGATTTGAATTGGTTTATTATTGTCACATGTACCTAAGTACAGTGAAAAACTGTGTTTCGCATGCAGCACAAGCAGATCAGACCATACAAAGATTATAGGGTAATTGAACAGAGCGAGAAATATAAAGTTATGTCTGAAAAGAAGGTCCACAGCCATCTGATGAAGGAGCAGTGCTCTGAAAGCTAGTGCTTCTAATTAAACCTGTTGCACTATAATCTGGTGTTGTGTGATTTTTAACTTTGTACTCAAAAAGCAAGACCGACACACTGTCTTAGTGGTTAGCACTGTTGTCTCAAATGCTAGGGACCTGGGCTCAATTCCAGCCTTGAACAACTGTCCGTGGAGTTTACACATTCTCCCCGTATCTGTGTGAGTTTCTTCCAGGTGCTTCGATTTCCTCCCACAATCCAAAGATGTGCAGGTCAGGTGAATTGGCCATGCTAAATTGCCCATAGTGTTCAGGGATGTGTAGGTTAGGCACATTAGTCAGGGACAAATGTAGAGAAATGGGTTTGGGTGGGATACTCTTCGGAGAGTCGGTGTGGACTTGTTGGGCTGAAGGGCCTGTTTCCACACTGTAGGGATTCTGTGATCTATGACATTAGATTTGAAAGTTGAGAGGTCCATTCAGAAGTCTAATAACAAAGGAGAAGAAGCTTTTCTTGAATCCGTTGGTACGTGTGTTTAAGCTTTTGTATTGTCTGCCTGATGGGAGAGGTTGAAAGAGACTATTACCAAGGTGGGAGAGTTCTTTGATGCTGGCTGTCTTCCTGAGGCATCGAGAAGCACAGATGGAGTAAATGGATGGAAGGTTGGCTTGCATTATGGTTCACTATGATGGTGCTCATGGAACTTTGGCAATTTGAACCTGGACTTGCAACCTCATACAAGAACAAAGTGGCACTGCAAGAGGCAGTGAATGTGAGTGGGCCTTCAACCTTTACCCATCAGTCTCTTTCCACACTGAAATAGTTGATATAGCTACTTGCTCCCAGTTTAATACCTACTGCTGTATCAGAGAGATGTCAGAGACTCCAATTATCAGGTAGAGAAACTTCTTAGTTTGTCTGAAGAGAGAAACAGTCATAGCATGAATGTGACTTTGTCAATGTAGCATGGTTCAGGGTGTCATTGATTGAATCCATGTGGCTTTGTGGGTGCCATTTCACAATGCTGAGAGTCACTGGAACTACAAATGTTACCTTTTTTGCATTGTGTAGTTGATGCACGACCAGGTGAATGCCCATTATCCTGATAGTAGATACTCATGATTAGATTAGATTACTTACAGGGTGGAAACAGGCCCTTCGGCCCAACAAGTCCACACCGACCCCCCGAAGCGTAACCCACCCATTCCCCTACATTTACCCCTTTACCTAACACTACAGGCAATTTAGCATGGCAATTCACCTAACCTGCACATCTTTGGACTGTGGGAGGAAACCAGAGCACCCGGAGGAAACCCATGCAGACACGGAGAGAATGTGCAAACTCCACACAGTCAGTCGCCTGAGTCAGGAATTGAACCCGGGTCTCTGGCGCTGTGAGGCAGCAGTGCTAACCACTGTGCCACCGTGCCGCAACCTTGTGTCCCATGTCAAACCAGACAGTGGTTGTTGAGGTGACATGCAACTCTGTTTATTGGAATTCTCAGCTTGGAACTGCACCAATCATGCTCGTCACGCCAGTCAATCAAATTAGTGAATTCCCATTGATAGCCAACAAGGTTATTGGAATCACTAAAGTCAAATCACTTAAAAAAAAAACTTCAGGAGAAATAAAGAATGCTACATATATGTTAATGCGAATGGAGAAGATGAAAAATTCTGAAAAAAAACTTGTAAACATTATTTTAAAAAGTTGGTTTAGAAATCTGGCAATTAATATGGATGGAACCATTTCACAATTCTACACAAATTTAGAATTATTTCCTAAGCACCAATTTTGTTGTTCCACAATAGCTTTTATACAAATTGCTATTAAAAGCTCAATAATACCTGAATGAAAAATACGAACGTTTTAAATGGGGATTTCTAACTGTGATGCGAGAGTGGATCACCACAGTGACTGGACGTTTTGAGGTGGGAGAGTTAGTATTGTGGCAGGAAGTGCACACGTAGATTGTGTTGGAGCAGTGAGTGATATAGTGCAGTATGCACCACTTGACGCTGCCCTCAAAATGGCTGTGGGGGTGTCACACATCTCCTACTGAATGTGCCTTTGCAAGGAAAGTCTGGAGAGAGATGCAATGGTTTTTGTCAAGGTTCATCCAGAGCAGCTCTGTTACACAGGACTCTCATGTTTTACAGTCATTTTTCCGAGACACAACTGCACATAGAGGACCATCAACTCAGTGAAAGACTCTCTTTGGTCTGCCCGAAACCTATTGGTATCCAGAGCAAGGAGCTGACTCTGTCCATGTGTTACCGACTGGAACATTCCAAGGTCTGGGACTACATGCTGAGGGATGAACTAAAGCTTGACGCAGCTACTGCCAAGGTGCAGTGGGCAAAGGCCACTGTCTGAGGTCTTCCTACTGGAGTTAATGGGGGTCCATTCAGTTATCGGGTGCCTCAAAGTTTTTTTATTAATTCATGGGATGAGGGTGTCATTGGCTGGGCCAACATTTATTACCCGTCCCTAATTGTTCAGAGGGCAGGTAAGCATCAACCGCATTGCTGTGGGTCTGGAGTCACATGTAGGCCAGACCAGGTAAAGATGGCAATTTCCTTCCCTAAAGGACATTAGTGAACCAGAAGAGTTTTTCCAACAATCGACAATAGATTCATGGTCATCAGTAGACTCTTAATTCCAGATTTTTTAATGGATGCAAATTCCACCATTTGACGTGATGGGATTTGAACTCAGATCCCCAGAACATTATCAGGGTCTCTGGATTAACAGGCTATTGCCTCACCCCCAGTGTAAATATAGTCTGGTTCAAAGAAGAGATACCTTTGGCTTGTTTGAATAGTCAAACTCCAATGTTTGTTTCTTTCCTTGATAGAAGAAAGTGAGGACTGCAGATGCTGGTTTTCCAGCAACACATTTTCAGTTCTTTCCTTGATAGGCTACTGTATAGAACCCAACTGTATTTGTGATTATGTGCATATTTTTTATGAATAAAGTATATTTTGAAATTAAAAGAAGACAGGGCAGAACTTCAAGATTTCCGCACTAATCAGCTCAGATGTTAATTTCCGAAATTGTGATCACCATCCGAGGGCTAATAATAACAAAGGTGGCAGTTTGCTATCAAATCTCTCCCCCTTCCCCCACTATCCCACAGAAAATCAGAGATACTGAGTTTTTCTGTTATGTAGGATGTCTTGCGTCTGTCAACTTGATGGAGAAAGAGGAATACTGTAAGAATGAGGACACAAGATATTGTTTGAAAAGTAAGTGTGCAAGCCCAGAGGAAAAAAAACATTGAAATGAAAATGATTTTGTCAAGTTCTCCATCCCACTCAACGTAAAACAGCTGCATAAATGGCCAAACACTGGAAAGGGGAGGAAATTTGGACGCATAATTAAAGAAAAAATCTGTGTATCGCTTCCACAGCTCTAGAATGCTGTCAATCTTTAGCTTTATTTTATCTTCATAAAACTTACGTTACAGAATCACAATTCCACTTGGTCTCACGCAAACAGCGAACTGTGACAAAGTCCTGAAGTTTAAAAAAAACACAATGGATTATTGTATTGATTTTTTTTAATGGAGGGAGGGGTGTGTGGTTCTGCGCATGTGGAGACTGACCAATTGACCACAGAGGCACAGAGGAAACTCTATACAGAAACTATCACTGCCCATAGAGCCACAGTTGCCAGGCAACCAGCAGGCTGCAGAGATGATTTTTAGATTGCAGTTACCTCTGATCAATTCTGCTACATGGGTGAAACTGACCAGCCAAATCTCCATTACTCCCTGTGGTATTGATCAAGTGCTTTTATAGGCATTCAATGAGGCCTAATAAGCTTCAAGTAAACAGGACCAAGGTTTTACTAATAGCCAAACAGTCAAACATCAACCCAGTGTATCTCTGCTAAACTGCAGTGAAGCTTGTTTTAAAAAGAACTATCACATTTATTGATACGTTTCGTAATTGTAGATGTGATTGGGCAAAGAGTCCCACCTAACGAGAATTCTGATTGCTTGCACACTACAGGCATTGGCTATTTGTCAATAAGAGCCCTATTTTCTCCTATTGCATGCTAGCTGTACTCTTGGGGGATACAGGTTCCATATGGTTTTATACACTCTTTTGCCTTCCATTTAAGTTTAACCCTTTCATGTGCATAGAGCTGCATTTATCCTACCTGTTGTTCTGACTGAGAGCTGAGTGACTGCATAAAACATGTTAATTTCATGGGCATTGATAATTACGGATAATGAAAATGATATTTTAGAAGAGTAAAAATAGACTGCAGGAATTAAATAGGATATATCCTCTCAGTGAGTTTTCTATTTACATCTAAGAATGGAATTTTCCCATCTGCAGTTAAAGTATTTATTCGTGTGAGGTTCATGGTGCCTAGTCTGTCACGCTCAGAGCAACTTTTCTCACACAATCTTCCCTCTTCACCTCAGTCATTCTCTAACTGGGCTCCTGCTGCACAGCACACTGGATGCTACAAGTCATGAGCTGCCTGTCACACTGCTGCTTGATCATTATAGCCCAGAGGAAAGGAAAGCTCACTCTCAGCTTCAGGAACACAGACCCTAATATGCTGGCGAATGGGATGGCAGAACGGTGAGCCATCTTTCTCCAGCTGCCTGCCACAGGAGACCAAGCCATTCAAGGTTTGCATAAAGATCTGTATCTCGGGTTCCGGTTGCCATAATTGCGGATATGTTCGCTGAGCGAGGAAGTTGATTTGCAGACGTTTCGTCCCCTGTCTAGGTGACATCTTCAGCGCTTTGGAGCCTCCTGGGAAGTGCTGCTGTACTGTGTCTTCTGGAATTTATTTGGTTCTGTTCCTGCAGCTTCCAGTTGCCGGCTCTGGTTGTTTGTTGGAGTGGCCGGTATATTGGGTCTAGGTTCGTTGATGGAGTCCATGGATGAGTGCCATGCTTCTAGAAATTCTCTGGCTGTCCTCTTTTTAGCTTGTTCTATGATCATTGTGTTGTCCCAGTCAAATTTGTGGTCCTCGTCATCTGTGTGTGTGGCTACTAGGGACAGCTGGTCATGGCATTTAGTGGCTAGTTGATGTTCGTGGATGTGGATTGTTAGTTATCTACCTGTTTGTCCTATATCGTGTTTTGTGCAGTCTTTGCATGGAATCTTGTAAATTACGTTAGTCTTGCACATGATAGGTTTAGGGTCTTTTGTCCTGGTGAGTTGTTGTCTGAGCATAGCTGTTGGTTTATGTGCTGGCATGAATCCCAGTGGTCGGAAAAGTCTGGCTGTCAGTTCCGAGATGTTTTTATGTAAGGTGGCTGGCTAGTGAGTTAGGTTGTCACGTTGTTTGTCTGTTAGGCATCTGCAGAAGACATTGCAGGAATATCCACTCTTGGCGAAGACTCTGTAGAGGTGTTCTTCTTCTTTTCATAGGTCTGGAGTGCTGCAGTGAGTTGTATTCCTTTTGAATAGTACTATTGCAGCTTCTTTTGTGTGTACTCGGGTGGTTGCTGTTGTGTGCACACAAATGACAAGCACCACAAATTCGACTGAGACAACACAACGATCATAAGACAAGCCAAACAGAGGACAGCCAGAGAATTTCTAGAAAGCATGGCACTCATCCACGGACTCCATCAACAAACACATAGACCTAGACCCAATATACCGGCCATTACAACAAGCAACCGGAAGCTGCAAGAATGGAACCAAATAAATTCCAGAAGACACAGTACAGCAGCACATCACAGGAGGCTCGAAAGGACTGAAGATGTCACCTAGACAGGGGATAAAACGTCTGCAAATCCACTTCCAGCTTGGCGAACATACCCACAACCACGGCAACTAAGCCACTAAATTAAGCCAGTTTGGACACAAATTGCAAAATGGGTCAGTGCTGTGTCCTCAGTGAAACGGGATGCCCCGCCAGTGTAGAAAGAAACTCAGTGATCTTCTGGTGTAATCAGGGCAAGTGCCAGCATATTCTCTCGGCCAGCTAGAAATCACTGGGCCACCACTCACCTTAACTTTGCCACTGTATACTCCTCGCACCAAGGCTCATGGACTGAAATTGCAGTATTTCATGTATCATGGCCACTCATTGGTTCTCATTCATCTCATCCTCCCATACTGCTATTCCTTTCCTGCCCTCTGTGCTTCCTGTTCACTCACTACAGCTCCTCACACCTCCCCTGGACATGCATCACCAGTAACCACTCTTCCATCCAGTTCCATTAGACTCAACCCCTTCCTTACCTCATTGCAGATAAAAATATTGCACAGCCAAACAAGGAGAATCAGGTCTGGCAGCAGTTGTTGGGCCTAAGGCTCCTCACTTTGGACAAGGGAAAGATTTTTGAATTTGCTAAACAAGATCATGATGGTCCATGTGGGATAAAGAGACCCCAATGACCAACCAGCTCAATAAAGATTCATTTGCTGTACTCTGCTGATCTCCCATTAAACCAGTAGATGCACATTCTTAATTAGCACAAAATCTTATCCTTCTTAGATGACTAATTCTCTCTCTTCAGCAAAAACCAGTACCCAGCTAACACTCACTAAGAGGCTAGCTCCAATTCTACCTCTGAGGAGAAAACCACTGCACCCTCAGAGGAGGGATCAGCCAGACTTATACCTGCACCCTCCACCAGAGGTTCAATGCTGACCCAGATGATTCTTAAGCATTTCAAGGCAACTTAGCAGTCTATATGCAATCAGGAATGCTGAAGGCTGACCAGTGATGAAAGAGTCAATAGGAGATTAAGAACAAAGAAAATTTACAGCCCAGGAACAGGCTCTTCGGCCCTCCAAGCCTGTGCCGATCCAAATCCACTGTCTAAACCTATCGCCCAATTCCTAAAGATCTGTATTCCTCTGCTCACCACCTACTCATGCATCTGTCCAGATGCACCTTAAATGCCTCTACTACCTCCGCTGGCAATGCATTCCAGGCACCTACCACCCTCTGTGTAAAGTATTTTCCATGTGAATCCCCCTTAAACATTTTTCCTCTCACCTTGAACGAGTGGATTCCTTAGGATTCCTCTCAACATCCTATCACTTATGACATACTGCACAATATTTGGACATGATAAGCTGATTGAAGCCTTAAGAGCTACCTAATCGTAGCACTGTACGATATTAGTTCACTATCTCACTGACTGATGCTTTCCCCCTAATGGTCAGTAAGGTATATAAAGTGTAGATAATTGAAAGTAGGATCACCCGAAGCTATTAGGTGTACAATAAGACAGATATTGAGACATTTATTCAGCAGCACAAAAGCCAAGGACTGCAAAAGTAACCAGGTCCACAAGATGTTTGCACTAAGCAGGAGCTGCTTGTCCGATTACTAACAGAATTTAGACAATTAACCAGCATCCGTTCATTCATCCTCCAAGCAGGTTCCAATGGGATTATCTCTGGTTTCTTGGGCTCAATGATTCATTGCTTGGTAATGCTGTCATGAACTGCTCAATGTCCTGATCCTTATCTTTGTCCAAAGAGTAACTCCCATGTTTTGTCTGCATTCGGACCATTCCCCTTTATTAGCTCCAGTTGTGAAGAACACAGGGTACCATGATGACGGAATATACTCTGTTTGCACTGTACTGCAGTGTCCTGCCAGAGCAGTCCAGGAATCAAACCTCATCTGAAAGAGGTCTATGGTCTGTTCCACTATGGCCCTAATGGAACTATAGCAGCATTGTATCATCATTCTGTGTCGTTCTGAGTGGGTTCCTTGAGATTTCATGAGCCATGTTTGGAGGGGTTATCTCCCAGCAACCATCTCAGTTTGGCCCAAGGGCCTTGGAAAGAAGCAGGAAACTGAGTTTGCGAGTATCTACATGTCACAGCGACACCCAGAATATCTACTGCTGACCTCCAGAATTTGACATCAATGGTCACATATAAGTGAAAGTGTTTTTTTTTAATTGTTTTGCAAAATGGGAATTAAAGGGGGTGACATTTATATTGTAATTAAAAGTTGAACGATTTAAGTTGAAGTGTCTAAAAACATTTGAAAATTCAGTTTTTGCTGTTGAATTAAGCTATGGATCTGGTTCTGTTCAAATCCCCGAGGATCAAAGCAAACCAAAGGCTCAAATTAGAAGCAAACTAGGTCAAAGATGTTAGTGACTAAGGCCTGTTCAATCCCATATTTTTAAAGTTTTGCTCATAAGCAACATCACAGAGAGATAATCTTGTAACCATAAGCTTGGTTTTGTTGCTGTCATTTCATTAGAAACCTGTATTGATCTGAAATGATCATGAAAGAAACACAACAACACAATGCCAGTGTCAAACTGTGATGTGTTGCCACTTTTAGCTCTGCACTTGTGATGAGCTTTCACATCAGTTCAGGGTACAGATTTAGCCATATCAAAAATGTGATCATTTTTAAGGCTGTCTCATATCGACTAAACTTGGTAAGTTTTTAAAAAATCCTTCCACAGGATGTCACTGGTTTGGCCAGTATTTGTTGGCCAGTATCTCTAATTCACTTTGAGAAAATGGTGATGAGCCATCTTCTGAAATGGCTGCAGCTCCCCTGGTGTAGATACAACCACAGTGCTGGTAGGAAGAGAGTTTCACGATTTGGACCCAGGCGACAATGTAGGAGAAGCAATATATTTTCAAGGTCAGGATGAAGGGGAACTTGCAGGTGGTAGTTGAGATGTCTCTGCTTCCCCTGTCCTCTTAGGTGGTGGATATTAAGGGCTGGATGGACCCTTAATGAGGTGCAGCAGTGCATCTGCCTTACTGTACCTCAATAGAGGAGGAAGTGGATATTGAAGTTGGTGGATGAGGTGCCATTTGAGTGGGCTTCTTTGTCTTGGGTCTGGGATCCTCAGCTTCTTGAATGTCATTGGAACTGCTCCCATCAAGGCAAGCGAGAATATTCCGTCAAATTCTTTACTTGTTTTGGGGAGTCAGGAGATGAGTTACTCAGCACAGAATTTCCTAACCCCTGACATGGTCTTTTAATCAAATATTTATATGGCCGGTACAGTTATGTTTCTGGTCACTGGTAACCCTGCAGGATGTTGAGAGTGAGAGATTCACTGAGGACATTGCCATTGAATGTTCAAAGGGGAGATGGTAAGATCATGTCTTTTTGGAAACAGACGTTGCTGGACACGTGTGGTTTAAATTTTCTTTCTACAATCAAAACAAACCTGAATCTTATCCAGTTGTTGTTCTTTATAAGCATGGACCATTTCACTACCTGAGATGTTGTCAAATAATGCTGAACATTGTGCACTCTTTAGTGAACCTCCCCATTTCTCCCTTTATGAAGTAGAGAATCTAATTGCTGAATCAGTTTTCATTGGACCTAGAACATTCCCTCAAGGAACTCCTGCAGAAATGCCTGAGAGTGAGGTGATCAACCTCCAACAACAATAGGCATTCTCCTTCACACTAGGTACAAAACAGTGGAGAGCTGTCCCCTCATTTCCATTGTCTCCAGTTTTGCTAGGGCTCCTTGATGCCACACTTTGTCAAATGCTGCCTTGATACCAAGGGCAGACACTCTCAAGTCATCTCTGGATTCTAGCTCTTCTGTTAACGTTTGGACTAAAGCTATCACGAAGTCAGGCGCTGAGTGGGTCTAGCCGGCAAATTGAGTGTCGTTGAGCAAGTTATTACTGTATTGCTACACCGTTAATGATATCTTCCATTACTTTACTGATGATTGTGAGTAGACAATTAGGGCCGTAATTGGACAAGTTCGATTTGTCCTCCTTTTTGTGTAAAGATGTGCCTGGGCAATTTTCTACATTGTTGGGTAAATGCCAGTGTCATAGTTGTTCTGGAACAACTTGGCTAGGTTATACCTAGATCTGAAGAATAAGTCTTAGAAGCTACTGCTGGAATGTTGTCAGATCCTTTTGTAACATGCAAAGCCTTGGCTGTTTCTTGCTTTCCTTGATTGGTGTGAATAGAATTGACTGAAGATTAGCCTCTGTATTCTTGGTGAGTAGTGGGGGTTAACAGAAGAAGGCTCGATGGATCACTCAATCTATTGAAGGCGGGTGCAAGTGCTTCAGTTTTTTTTCCCTATACTGAGTGCTGAGCTTCCCATCATTTGTACAGCATCCCCTTCTGGTTAGTTCGTTAATTGTTCACATGCCAGCTATGACTGAATATGGCAGGTTTGCAGAGCTTTGATCTGGTACGGTGGATGTAGGATTGTTAAACCCTGTCTATTGCCTGCTGCTCCTGCTATTTGTCATGGAAGTAGTCCTGCATTGTAGCTTCGCCAGCTTGACAGCTCATTTTTGGGTATGCCTGGTACTGCTCCTCGCATATGCTCCTGTAGACTTCATCGGACTAAGGTTGATCCTTGGGCTCGCTGGTAATAGCTCTCCACTTTGGGTAGAGACAAAAAAACTGTAGATGCTGGAATCCAAGGTAGACAAGCTGGAAGAACACATCAAGCTAGGTAGAGAAGGACTGAAGAAGGGTTCCACACGAAATATTGACTTCTCTATCTCCTGATGCTGCCTGGCTTGCTGTGTTTTTCCAGCCTCCTGCTTGTCTACCTCTTCACTTTGGGTAGCAGGTCTCTTTCCTTAAAAGGCATGAGCAAACCTGTTATCTTTTTAAATACAGACTCAGACCCCTCCTTATTTCTAGATTTTCAAACAAATTTTCAATATTCCAACTGTCATGGATCCCCTCTGGTTTCAGGACCTTCATTTTCTGGCGGCTCAATCACATAGCCACTATATTGCTGTGCCCAAGTGAAAGAAGGTTGACACGTAAGAATAGAATCCCATAGTGTATATTTTCAATTCATGTTGCCAGATACTTTTGATGCAGATCCCAGTGATTCAGCATATAACCTGGCTGTTTCCTAGTTTGTGACAAACTCAGTACCTGTCACACCCCACATTGCCGTCTCAGAAGCATGTGTCCCTGGATTGTGAAACGAGTTCCAGGTCTGTTTCTTGTTTCAACTACATTTGTGTACTGATAATAAAGTTTCCCGTTTCTCATCTGGTCAGATGGAGACATTTGGGACTGAAATTCATTCCGGTTTGAAGCACAAGACAGTAGTTATCAAATCATCAGTTCATTTTATAATCTGACGATTTTCTTCTCCAATTGCTTCAATCAAGTAATTTGTCAACGATAGTCATCTCTCACTGAGGGCAGCAAATGCAGATGTAGACAACTCTGCAGGAAATGTGCCCACTCCTAACTCAGCATTTAATGGGATTCAAAATTGGGTGATGTTTCTGGTTTTGTCCCATCCACTATACAAGATACATATAGAGAGTCCGTGCTTAAAGTCAGCGTGTTTAGCACTGTTTCTCTGCAATTTTCTTTTAGTTATTGGGAAAGGAAATTGCATTGACTGTTATGAAATTCATTCTAAGATTGTTTACTGCAGGAATTTACCTGATTTGATTTGTACCATTTAGAAGTGACCTTTTCTTCTCTCAGAATTGAGGCCACTCCCAGACTTGCAGCCTCTTCTGATACTGCAGCGTGGCCCAGGATTCTCGGCAATACCCCAATGATGTCATCCATCATCCCCGCCATGATGTAGCCTTCACCTTACGACATTCCCCTAAAAGGCCGTGTAAACCGCCACTATTTCTAGGGCCTGCCCAGGACACAACAGAGCCGGATGTGACTGAGCTCAGATGCTCCCCCTGCTCCCAGCTTGGGCGACAGCGGGAATGGCAAGGTCTCCTGTAACCACAGTTAGTGGATCGGTGCAAGACAGCAGCTAAACTCCTTCCAGAACAGAGCAGCCATCATCCTCTGCTCATGACCCAAACAAAGTCTTACAGCTCCCCAGTACTGCTTCACCAGCTGCACACCATGTTCTGTTGCAAGTAGCCCGCAGCTCAACACTCCATCACAGCAACAGTCAGGGGAAGAAATACCATGCAGAGAAAACCAACAGGCCTTTGGCCAGCAGGTGACAGAGGAAGGCTGAGGTCCTGCATTGGGGTTGCCTCCCGGAGAAGGCATCAGCCAGCAAGATGGTCTTCCAGTCCTCACCCACCCCCCAACCAGACAGTGCCACAATGCTCAACAAGCAAAGACAAGCCGACATAAGTCCCAGGAAGTGTCCCTTTCCCCAGTTGCACAGTTGGATGGTCCACAATGGGAGTACTATAAGTAAAATATTACATATTACAGTATGCAAGTGTACTTTGAATGGACATGTTCATGATATCATCACTGTATCACAACATGCGATTTGAGGGTATTAGATTTCATGTTTTATTTTATCCCAGAATCCTTTGAAGTATGGTATGCTATTTAAAGCACATTTCTTTGTGGTAATCTAAGAGCTTAACATCTCTCTAGACACTTGCAAGCCTGTGAATATAATGTTTGTCCATAATAGATAGTTTTTAAAGATGTCTATTAGATCCTGCAAACCACAACATCCACATCCAATTTCTTCTGGTACAAAAAGTAACATAAGCATGGTCACATTAGATAAAATACCCTGCTGGAGGCAATATCACTCCAATGACTGGCCCTACAGTGATGGGGAGAACGGGATGCAGAAGCTATGGAGAAACATTGTTGTTGATCGCACTTCTGAGACACGCAGCCACTCTTACATATTCCTCTTCAGAAAGGTTTGTGCTTCCTCACCAATTTATTCAGTCTCTCATTTTCCACAATCAACAAACAGTGAAATGGAAGAGGGCACAGAGGCTGTCCACCATCACTTTGCTAAAGGATGATGGTTGTGAACCTTCAAAGGATGTACTGGCATGGCCTTCACTGCACCTCCCACCAGCACAGTGACTGTCACCTCGGTGAGTACAATGGTTAGATCACACTTAGAGACACAGTCTGGTGAGTACGTCACTGACAAGTGTCTGCAGCTGATAGAGGAAGTAGTACTGAGACCTATTCAGCCTATGCAGGAGATGTGCTCCTGTTCTGTGCTATATGCGTCACACTCAATGTGCAGAGACAGTCAGAGGCCAACATCAGGCAGGGATGCTGGTGGATCCCACTAGAATAGAGTAAAGTATAGAGGAGTCTGTCCATATTCTCACCAAAGTGAAGGATCCAGAATGAGGGCACTTGGCTACCTTGGTGGAAACGATGGCAGCCACCTTGAAGATCTAGGTTGCCGGATATATGTATTTGTACCTGTATGCTACCAGTGCGGCCATCGGTACTCATAATAAATGGCAAGCCAAAGGAGACAAGATATATGAGCATCATTCTAGGTGATCCATCTTCTCAAGAAGACAGAATATTATCAGCTGCCACTCCAGAACAGCAGTATGTCATACAGGCTCCTGGGGACTGTCCTCTTAGGACACTCCAGGCCTGCCCCTTTGCAAGTGACTCCCTTGACCTACTGCAGATCAAGTTGAGAAGGATGAATTTGCAACCAACTAGCAGTCTCTCACAAGCCTGGTGCTGTCTAGATCCTGAGCCAACAGACAGTGCCGAACAAAATTTCACAGTCACTACTGCATATCAGTCAGCAGACTCCCCCCTGGATGTCAAGCACAACTCTAGATCTGATAGTAAGGAAGGGAAGAAATCTTTTCAGCATGCCTCAGGCACATGGGTGTTTTATTAATGAATAGAAAGTGAATAAGTTCATTTTCAGTGATGTTTGCTGACTGGAACACAGCCCCTTGACTGACTGGAGAGTACCCTTGCTTTACTTATCCTTCCTCCCCTTCATCGTTTTCATGGTTCCATGTGGTTCAGCCTTAAGTAGCCCTTTACAATATGTGCTATAGCTGTCCTATAACCACAGACTGCACGCTGTTCGCTGTGTTAGGTGGCCAAGGGAGACACATTGTCTGGCTTCACTTAGCTGCATCAGTACAGTGCACGAGGTTGTAAGTATCATTTAAAGCCATATCATTGTAAGGACAAGATAGCAAAGATTTACCCTGACAGTGAGGAAGAAGGTGCATGCTTACTTTTTGCCGTCTGCTTTCTGAAGCATCGAGTTTCTTGATTGGGTTGAAGTTATTTGGGAAAGAAAAGTTAATATGAGTGATTTATAGTATTAATGAGATGCAAATATATTTGCTACTGGCTGATGACATATTCGCTGAGGTTTATCTTGATGGTGAGAATCTAAACTTGTTTGCTACTTGTTCGATTTAAGTTCACCTGCCTACCCCGCCTTGCTAAGTTTGAGACTGGAAAATCCTGACCATTATTCACACGTAGGAATATAAGGACTCGGAGCAGGAGTACCTCAGGTAATATCTGAGGAACAGGTGAATCAACGTTTCGGGTGTTAGCCCTTTATCAGGATGGAGGGCTTATACCCAAAACGTCGATTCTTGGATGCTGCCTGACCTGCTGTGCTTTTCCAGCACCACACTCTCGACTCTGAGCTCCAGCATCTGCAGCCCTCACTTTCTCTTCAGACCAGGAGTAGGCCATTCAGCTTCTCGAACCTGATCTGCCATTCAATACGATCTTGGCTGATCTCACCCCAGCCTCAACTCCACTTTCCTGCCCGCTCTCCCTAATCCTTCAACCCATTACTAATTAAAAATCTGTCTATCTCCTCTTTAAATTTGCTCAATGTCCTGGTATAAGCCATACTCTGTGGTAGTGAATTCCATAGATTCACACCCCTTTGAAAGAAGTAATTTCTCCTCACTTCTATTTTAAACCTGCTACTCCTTATCCAAAAACAGTGAACTCTTGTTCTGGATTGCCCCACAAGAGGAAACATTCTTTCTACATCTACTTTGTCATTCTTCTTTCACATCTAATATACCTCAACTGGATCTCCTCCCATTCTCCTACACTCTAGGCCTAAACTGCTCAAACCCTCTTTAGAAACCAAACCTCTCACCACTGGCTTCAATGTCACAATATCATCTTCTTCATTTAAGAGTTGTGTTCTATGGCGTATGTAAAAGTACAGCAAGGTGTGCGATTCTGCTCATTGTACATTGGTTATAGCTGACTCATCAAATGATGTTCAGAAACTATGTAAAGTTTATGGTGCATTAGCTAAACAAATTAACTCCAATGCAGGGCTGTAGCCAGAAAGGGTATCAATAGTCCTTTGGTTAGAAGGCATGTTGAAGGCAATACAGGCCTTGGTTTATAAATACTTGATGTAAAACTGCGTAATTCAATGCATTCATTATTTTATGATGCCTTTGAGATTAAGTGTATACAAGGTCAAAATAAGCTGCAGTCTCAGTGAGTAATACTTTTGGATGTGTCCTGCAGCAAGTTAAAGGCTAGAGCATCATCAGAGATCAGGAATCTTTGGACACTGTGCACTTCACAGTTCCACTGGGATTAAAATTTTATTATAAATTGATTTTTGTTTCTGCTGAATATGAGCTGCTCATTTCTGACATCTCTCGGGCAATAAGGATTAAGTATTAATTTCCAGTTATTACTACAGAAAAATCTTGACTTCATCTGTCAGAATTAAACCAAAAGCAAAATTTAAAAAAGATTCTACAAAATATACTAATACATTGAATCGGTTTGAAAAATATCCAGCTTCCTTATACACTATTGAAGTCAATAGTCCTTTAAATCCATTAAACCTTTGAGGACTGCAGTCTATGTCAAATTGTATGTTACTGATAATTTATTGAGAACAAAATCAGGATTTTACCATGTTACTATACATATTTCCAGTTTAACGCAATAAAATTGATGAGCAAAAATCTGCATGGTGAAAATGCTGCTTAATTTTAAGGAAAATTGATAGGTTTGAAACAAAGCACATTATGTGACATTCTGCAGGTGAACCATTTGTCTTGAAAATTAAGTTATACAAATGATAGCTGGAACACAATATTAAGTATTTGTGTCTATAGTGACATTAAATTTTATGTACTTACTGTCTTTCAGAATGGAAATCATCTGAAAGCATTGCACAAGAAAATGAGGTGAAGAATGAAATAAATTGTCATAGAGATGTACAGCATGAAACAAACAGTTCTGTCTAATTCATCTACTACGACCAGATATCCTACATTAATCTATTTCCATTTGCCAGAATTTGGTCCATATCCCTCTAAACCCTTCCTATTCATATATCCATTCAGATGCCTTTTAAATGCTGTAATTGTACCAGCCTCCACCACTTCCTCTGGCAGCTCATTCCATACACGCCACACCCTCTGCATGGAAAAAATGCCCCTTAGGTCCCTTTTAAAATCTTTTCCCTCTCACTTAAAACTTATGCCTCTAGTTTTGGACTCCTCCACCTGAGGGAAAAGACCTTGTCTATTTACCCTATGCATGCCCCTCATGATTTTATAAACCTCTGTAAGGTCACCCCTCAGCCTCCGACGCTCCAGGAAAAACAGCCCCAGCCTCTTCAACCTCTCCCTATAGCTCAAATCCTCCAACCCTGGCAACATCCTTGTAAATCTTTTCTGAACCCTTTTAAGTTTCACAACATCCTTCCTATAGCTTGGAAACCAGAACTGCACATATTCTTCTAAACATGGCTTAACCAATGTCCCATTAATACACCATTATTGCAAAGATCCAGTTCTCATGTTTTAGAGTGTGGCTTTTGGTTTCAGGAATTAGTCTTAAAGTAGAATAGGCTGTGGCCTGTTTGATCTAAAGACGTAGGATCATGAAAGAGTGGGTGAATTAATTAGCTAAAGAAGTGGAGATGCAACATTTTACAATAATGGCAGTGCAGAGAGATGCTTTCACTATAGGAGTTAGAGCTGAGCTAGTTTAAATGCATACAATGAACACTGAAATGTTGTAAAAACCCTATTTACCTCAGTGATATAAAGAAAATCTTATCAAAATGATGGACAATTAATTTCAAGGTTGATTTTAGGACAGCCTAGAGTAGGCTACTCATCCTGATGATGATGGATGGTTTTTAGGGGATTTGCTGCTTTCAGTTTATCAAGCTGTTTGCTGAGAGGTCGAGTTACAGTTTGGACTTTGTGTAGTTTGTAGTGCACTAAGAGATAGCCAAAACAAATGATAGTTTAATATACCTGCACTGTAAACAGAGTAAAGAACCAAGTTAATCAATGATTTAATGAAATGAAGGGTTATCTTAATCTTAGTTGGAATTCTGTGACGGAGCAGAATCTGTAAGATTGTCCACTTTGTAACTCGTGGGAGAATCTACAGTGGTCCATACAGTGGCTTGTGATAAAGAAGGTATCAAGCAGATTAGATTGGAAGAATTGGAAAACTATCCAGAACAAGGGAATGAAGCATTTAATATCAACAAAGGGTAAACTAAAGTTTTACTTTTCATAATAGCTGGACCTGAGGAGCATTCTCCAGAGGACTATAGCATTACAATGTGCATCCCTTAAAAGAATACTTTAAGGTTGATTGTTGTAGATGAGAAATTGTGGGGAAAATAAGAAACACACCTGAGTGTATGACATATGCCATTGTAACCACATTGTTAACTTCATATTGCTTGATCTGTTGAATTTGTTTCATAAACAATAAAGTTTAGGTTTTGTTGTCTGATAGCATAATTCTATCAAGTAATTCTGCAGCTGTTTAGATTTTTCTTTAAATGTTAATGGTCAGTAACTTTATCATAACATGATTGTACATTTTGTATTGTGTCCATGATGAATTTCACTCCCACAGAAGTCTAGTCAATTAAAAGAATTAAAGCTGATTTAATGATTTTGCCAGAGTTAAATGTGATGATGTCTGAAACTTCAAGGTCTTGATGTGAAATGGACAATATCCAATATTATAAAATGAAACGGGTTCTGAAATGAAAGGAATTCATGTTATGACCTAACTCAAATGCCAAGGTATTTAAACAAAATGCCATTTATCAGATTTATCTTGGAATAGGTTGCCTTGTAATCCCAAACCATGTGCTTCACAGACTGCAATGACCCTCCTTTCTAAATGTTACAATGGTCAATAATCTATTAATACTGACCTTATTTGACATCATTAGTTTCTTGGCAAATCGAAGACCTTAAGTGAGAAAAATAGAAAAAAATGTATTATTGAAAGAGGCATGCAATAGAAAATTGTGAGCAGCTTTGATGATGGACTGAAGTGTCAAAAATGCTCATCAGAAGCAATGAGGCATTACATGTTAATTGAAATGACTTATGCCTACTTCGGTGTAAGCCATTCACCATTTTGCATGCCACAAAAAGTTAGGCATGTGTATTTGAAATATTTACTCTGAATAGCAAGTAATTTTAAAAAATGTTTTCAAATGACTTAATGACTAAATTATATTATTCTCACTGCATGAGTTCATGGGAAGTCTAAGGATGGAATTGTGACTTTTCCAAGAAAATGCTTTGTAAACAGCATGTTGATGATTTCCAAGCCAATATGTAAGGATGCACTGTAGTTTACAGATGGTACTTTAGTTAGAAAACACTTTGGATTGTATATAGATTGCATGTATTTTAGATTGTGTAGAATGTCAGTTTTGAAAGTCCTGTGGACTGATTCATGTCATTAGAAACCAAAAGAGAATCAGAATCAATTGTTAGAAATATACATGAATAGTATATTCAATATGATTATTTCAGAATATTATAATGTTACCCTATTTGCACACAAAGATATCATGATTAAGGTTGAGTTGAGTTGTCACCAGTATTGATAAACAATGCCTATATTGGTACAATTCTCAATAGGATTCTCAAGAACCAATAAGCATGAGTTGGGTCCCAGTGCTTATAACACTAAATGTGATCTGTATTGTTGGGATTGCAAACCTAACAAAGTATTTGCTGCTGGAATCAACAAACTGAATTTATTGATGTCAATCCCAGGATATGACTCCAAGATGTTTGTCATCTGAGATTCAACCTAAACATGCATTGGTAAAAGGGACAATTCATTGTCAAGGCAATCTCTTATTAGATTGATAAAAAGGCAGGGAGGGGAAAACTAAAGTAGATCTTTTAATGGACTATCAGAAAGAAAAGTTGACATAAATCTCTCCTTGCCAAAATGATTGGCTTGAATTACCAGGTTACACTCAGAATATATTTGATTTTTTTTCTATTGTCGTTGTCCAACTACATTAATACCTTTGTGTCAGTACTTATTTGATCTTCTGCTATTTTGTAACTACACCTTACTTCACACATCTTCTGGAGGTGATTGACTGTTTTACATAGAAAATATTTATTTTTTAATATCAGTGCAGTTTTTGTGTCTGAGGCTTCCTTATTCTACATCACTGACACTAACTTTCAGTAATTGCTGGCTGGCTTATTCTTTATGTTGGATGGATTCTGTTGCTCTCCTGTGATATGGTTGTCCTTCTCCTGTCAGGAGTTTTGGACTCTTTCTGATTTCTGATTTCAACACCACCTGATTAGTTTTCTCCAATGTCAACTCTTCTTTGGATCATAAGAAATCTGACAAAGATTCATCAGGAATTCCAAAATCAATTCTGTCTCTGATGAATTCTGATTTCAAAACTCCAGTGCCATTTTTCTACCTACCTATTGAGATCATTAGTTAAATTATCCACGGTTGCAACTGAAAGCTGAACACTCTTGTCAAATCATTTTGTTTTAGAAATGTCATTTTTTCTAAGATTAAACATTATCAGCAATATTGAGGACAAAATCTTATCAGACTCTGAGAAACATAGAATATGGCACGATATGTGCAGAATCAGGTGAGATGTTTAGCGAGGTCCATTTCAAAGATGAAATTACCTCCAGCATCCCCAAGCATTGTGATAGTATTCTCTCTAGGCAGGGCAAGATAACAAGTGACATTCATTATTGCTTCTTAAACTCCTTGGTAACAGCCAAGTTCACCATGGGTTGTAATCTTAATAAGCTTGTCACACAAACTAGTCATGAAAGAACTTGACATGAAAACCATGGTGAGTTCTTGATGGGTTCAGTTCATGACTTGCTCCAAAAGAACACTATGTTAGACACTGGACACCAAAATCACAGGCATGTTCCATGGGCTCTAGCCACATGGTCCCCATAGACATGAAGACTCACATTTGTCTTGTGTCAGCCTCTATGGACTCGTACCTCTGATCCACTTACAGGATGTGTCTATATTTCAATGGTGCACTTCAAGCTGCACTAGCAATTAACATTGTAATGACATTGTGTGCTCATGGACATGTACCCAGATCATTGACTGGACAATGCTACATTTCTGGACTCTTTATATGCTGTCATAATACTCGGACACTCTGAGTTTGCCTGGATGCTTCCTGCCTTTCATTGCCTTGCCTTTTTATACATTTCTCCCTCAGCCAGGGATACCAGGCTTAGATTAATACTGTTTTGCCATGCCATTTAGCACAATCTTGTCATGATTATCAGCAAGTCTCAGTCTGGTCAAAGTATATTG
This sequence comes from Chiloscyllium plagiosum, assembly GCF_037043375.1. Classification (NCBI taxonomy): domain Eukaryota; kingdom Metazoa; phylum Chordata; class Chondrichthyes; order Orectolobiformes; family Hemiscylliidae; genus Chiloscyllium; species Chiloscyllium plagiosum. The sequence continues at coordinate 23,421,160 of NW_028270166.1, forward strand.
CCTTTTCTCAGGAGAATCTGATGCAGTAAGTCAAGGGAAGCCTTCCATACCAGTCCAGGCTGTGCTTGGGGTAGTCAGTGTCAGAATTCTCTGCTTATAAGGGTGAGGAGCTGAATTATGGGCAATACACCACTTGTCTTGATTCTTTATGCCCTATCATGGGCTGTTTTGCTCCTGAAATAACCGAAGTGCAGGCATGATGGCAGATGAAAGCATGTGGCATAGCTATTATTTTCAGAGCAGGGGGAAGGTTTCCTGAGTGAGTGAGTAGACTGCACGATGAGCATGCAGGATTAGTGTTGTCATATTTTATGGTGGGTGAGGGTAAGGGGGGGGAAGGTGCTGTATGCATGAGTGAGAGTGGTAGAGCATGGACCTTTGCCTCTCTACCCCGGAGGCTCCCTGTATCATTCCTGATGAAGGGATTTTGCCTGAAACGTCGATTTCCCTGCTCCTTGGATGCTGTGCTTTTCCAACACCACTCTAATCTTGACTCTGATCTCCAGCATCTGCAGTCCTCACTTTCGCCTTGGTGGGAAGCCAGTCCAGCAGCATAGAGTGAGTGTGAGATATCAGAGAAATGATGGTTGGCACTATGCTGGCAGTGTGGAAAAGGATTGGCCTTTTTCTTACAGTGTTGGGTATTCCTCCAGATAACTGAGACTACTGTAACCTAGCAGCTTTAGACCTGGTCTGGTATTGTGGCCTCCACTGCTGGTCCAAGGTGAAGAGGAAATCTTGCCTGTCCACTACCTCGTCCATCAGAGCTCCAGGACAATTCCTGCAAAACAGCATGTTGATTTCCCCCTGACTGGGCAAATGTCAAGAACTATGTAGGGCAGCTCCAGACAGACAGTGCTTTCTGGGTTCACAACAGCCTTCTTAATATGGTGCTGGCAGCAGGGACACTGGTCCATTCCAGGATCGCTGCTGAACGGTAAACTACTCCAGGAATGATGCGTGGTAAGAAATCAGACATGATGTTCACCATAAGGGCTGGAGCAACAATTAATGTGGTGAGTTTGACAAAATACAGTATGAAAAACCCCTCAGCCTCACAGCAAGAACAAGTTCACTAAACCTGACATGAATTGCACTTAACTAAGATTCAGCTCTGTCTCTTTTATGCTTTAGTGAGCAAACCATCATTAGCTATAGTCTGAATTGAATACAAAAATGTGTTTACTTGTTCAGCTGCAGATTTAGTATCTAATTTGCATGTAAGTCTGTGTCACAATAATTGTTTTCTGCAAGATGTCCTATTCTGTTTTTAGTTTGTCCTATCTCTGAAAATATTCCTGGCAGAATTATTTATCCTGCCATTTTTATCTAATGTGATTATTTATTCTTCTTACTTTACAGATTTTCACTTCTGCAATATGTTGACGCTGTTTTATTCTTCTTGGTTTCAAGGGTTTGTACTCTGTAGTTGCCATTGCTACTTGCATGTCTTGCTATATTGGTGAGTGTTCCCATAATTTTATGGTCAAAATGCAGGATTGCCGTGTTCTGTGACTAAAATGGAGTATTCTTATCTTTTCTGAACAAAATGGATGATTTTATGCCTTACAAATCAATTGGTTTTCTATGTGTTACCTTGAACTATATGCATTTTTTGTGTATGATCTGCACATGTGAGAGTGATGCTGCTTAAGTCTTCCTCTGGATAAGTAATGAAAATGAAGAGTGATAATAAACCCAGTACAAAGTGTAACATTTAGCCCCAATCATAGCTATTCCCATTAATAACATCTTTTCCATTTGTAATTTCAAACAAAATAGTAACTGCTCTATGATCTCATGAGATCCTGTTTAAAACAAGTGTCTATGTGATTCATTATTAAATAATGTTTTGGAAATCAAGACAGAAATCTTAACTAGATGCCCCTCACCACCATTCTGGTTACTTTCTCAAATAATTTGTCTTTTTTTTAAAGCAAGAACTTATATTTACTCGAGCTGCTCTCGATATCCCTCATGGCCAATGACCGTAAGTCACATTCTCTCAAAAGATTTCTCTATCAGGCATATTTCTAAACACACAGCTTACAGAATCTCTTGTGATGCAGTGGCATTTTCACTGCCTCTGAGCTAGAAATCATAGGTTCAAGCCCCACCTCCTCTAGACCTATGTCAAACATGTCTGAATAGGTTGGTGAAAATGATTAGTTTCCAGGATCCAATTTGAACCACATGAGCTGCCTCAAATCTCTGGACATTAGTGAGTTTTTCCGCTTTTCCTGAGCCGATGGAGGTAATGAATGATATGTGAAGCTACTTGACCTTTGATATTGAGTCAACATAATTTATTTTTCTTCAGCACCCAGTTAATATCACCCAACATCATACATTAACATTGCAAATAGTCCCAATCAGTGACCCCTAGCTGACAGATAAAACGATGAGTGTCAGAGATGCTGGCATTCTGGTATCTGACTCTAAATGTGGTAGTATTAAAGTCAAGGACTGTTCATGTGTAAATAAAGGGTGATTTGATGATAGATACCAACCTCGGTGGAGTTATTTCAGGCCTCAGGATTCTTTTCTGTCCCTATAAATAGACATAGACTTAAAGTGATTGTCGCTTGCATGTAATCTATAACTCAACATTATACATTTCTAATGAAGGGCTTATGCCCGAAATATCGATTCTTCTGTTCCTCGGATGCTGCCTGACTGGCTGTGCTTTTCCGGCACCACACACTCGACTCTGATCTCCAGCATCTGCAGGCCTTGCTTTCTCCTATAACCTGTAACTGTATAAATAGAAGCTTTAAAAAAAGTGTAAAAATTGACTTCAGTTATATCCTACACCAGCTAGCTTACCGGAACTTCACATGCAAAATATAACCCGTACTGTGTATGAGTACACTATTACAGCTTCTGAAAGGAGCCATATCTAGCTGTAGAATGCAATTCCATCACATAGAAGAAACATAGGGAGCTGGTAACCAGCAAGAAACACAGCAATCTACTCCTTATTTATTTTAACCAATTATGCTGTTGTTTCAATTATTATGTTCCTTCAGGGCTTATTTCCCAAGGCAGGCAGGATTAGAATATGTTTTAAACCAAGTCTCCATTAATGATTTAAGTGGCCCAGGAGTAATATTGAAAGATAAAAAGAATTTCTTAATGTCCATGCATCTAAATACCAATGGCTTCCTTATATCTTTTCAGAAATACAAATGACTTGTATTGAAAATTATAAATAGATGAGTAAAATACAAATCAATCAACTGTGGCTTGTATTGGATATTGCATGGTTCAGCACAACATCTATTTAAACATTGCAAATGCATCCTACTACAATATAAACATTTACATTTACCCAGCTAAAGTAAGTGAATCAAACCACATTCTCTACCTTAAATAAATTCCTTTTAATTTCCTTACAATTTTAAGGAAAGCTTTAAATATTGATCTTCTGTCTTACAGTTCCTTTATTGTTTCCTTCATGGTTAGACTTTTAATATGTACAATATTTAGAGTAGAAATTATACATTATATTCCTCTGAATGTTCAACAAGGAGAAGGGACAATCCAGAATCTGTTACCAGTGACATCAAATACATAGACTATGACATCAGGTTGGGATTTTAGGATTAAATTAGCCGCCAGTCTTTGTGAGTTTTGGCTACAACAGGATTTAATATTACTAAAATGTCTTGGCTTCTAAAATACATTTAAATCCATGATTTAGTCTACATCTGTTTAAAAAAAAGCAAGGGAGCAATACTGACACAAATAATAGAAAATAAATAACAGAATAATTTTTGTCAGAGTTAACATGTGATTGTAGGTGGTTGGAGGAGATTTTCTCTTGAGGGTCGTTTCTTTCCAGCTGGGTGGAATTCCTAAGGCTAAGTTTGAGAGGAGGCCAAATCACAGCAGAGAAATTGACATCTTTGGGAAGAATTTAAAAGTGTTAAATTTAAACTGTTAAAACTGGGGATGATATAGTTCATTGGAAGATTTCCACAATTATTGGGGAGCAGATTGGGACTATTAATCTGGTCCAATCAGGGAACTCATATTCAATGCGGTCCAGATGGCTGACCTCGTTACAAACACTACAAGCCTATCACCTGTCTAAATTAAACATAATTAAGATACAATTAACAGAGCACAGCAGCAAAATGATTATTGGTCAACTCTGTGTATGTTTGGAGTGTGTGTTCAATTAATTATGGATTATAATAAAGTTGCATAGTGTGTAATCAAATTATTTTACAGCATGGATTCCAAAATTTGTTTACCCTCGCTTTTGCCTTTATTCATCAATTGCAAATTGCAACTGCACTCTGCCACTTCTTAATTTTTTTTCATTTACAGTTACTTAATTAATAGCTTCTAAATTGACCTTGGTGACCAGTGAAAAAGTTGTGAGATATAACTTCATCGATAGTGTTTAATTGGCTATAAAGACTAACATTCTGACTTGGTGCTCCTGGTGGGGAGCTTCACCCACCTAGGGCACATGACAGAAATTCAAATAATTCACATGCCTACCAGGAACACAAAGTTAGAAATAATGCCTAGAGTGTTGCAATTTAACTTGAGCACAATATGGTGAATGTACTGCATCCAAAACCTATATTTTAAAAAGTGCCAAAACAGAAATTCAATGTAGAATATCTGTGTGAAAATATCCAGTTCCGTTCTGAAATAGCATCGCTTCTACAGTCCTCCCCTCTGTCTTGGTACCAGGCCCAGGAATTAGGAATAATCTCCAATGATCAACTTCCTGCGATTTGAGGAAAATCAAATTACGCTTGAGTGCATTTGGGAAAACAAAAGATGACTTCCAATTAAAATTAATTAAATAAAAAAAAGACAATGTATAATCTTTGTCTGGAAGGATGTTTGGTGTGATGGAATGACTTCTCTAGACCAATCATTACAGTCACAGGGACTTCATAGGCAAGAAAAAAATTGGGATTGCTAGATTATAACAAAACACATGGGCAGCAAACATTGGAAGAGGTAACACACTGTGCAATTGAACATGGAGTGAAACACTGTCTAACTGGCTAAAGAATGTGAGGAGATGATTTTCTCAATTAATATTAATGGACAATAGATAGCAATGAATGAAGCCAAGAGGCAAAAGCTAAATGTTGTTCATCATTGATGGCATAATGTATAAGCTGCAGTATGAAATTGATTGAAATATTTTCTATTTTTGTAATCAATTAAAGAGATCATAATGCCATTGCTGTGTTTGTAGGCAATGGTTTAGATCTCAATTTTAGTTTGTGTTTCAGTGTGATTGAGAACTAGTGATATGGCTAATAATTAAAACAATGCTGATAAATTTAAAGGATAAACTGAGAGAACAAGGTTTGCAGAGTTTATTTTTACTGAGAGAAAATGACGACACTGCTCTAATAGCCATATTTGCACTATTTTAGCCATAGATAGTGGACGTAAATATTGTGTATCTATAAAAGAGCTTAGTTGGCCTACAATATTCCAGCTTAGTAGCTGTTATATTGTACTAGATTCATGGTTTCTCTGCTGGCTTTCTAAGCATATGATGCCAAACCTAAATCCTGCTTGTACAGGAGAACCTCATATCAGTGGAATCGGTTTCTACTGTTTCAATTATCCAAGGTTTACCACAGTCCGAAACATTTGGGAACATTCCAGAACTAAGAGACTGGGGGATGGCGGGGAGGTAAGTTTCCCATTTAAATCACTACTATCCGCGGTTTTGAGCATCCATGGTATCTTTTGGAACATATCACCCGTGGATACGGGTTCAACTGTACTTGTCACTTACATTTACATGGTGCCTTCAAGTATATCCAGTTTGGAGGAGTCTTGGACTACTTTACCCCAGACAAAGGCTCTAATTGGAATTATTTGTGTCTGTATGCCGAAAAAATACTTTTCAGTACTGTACAACGTAGCTTTACATCAAGGATCTCTATGTTGTCCATTACCTGGACAATTTCAGTTTTCTAAAGTTTGAGGAGGCATTGAGACTAGGAAAATACGTGGGGTTATTGGGGGAGTGCATGCAAAATTTGGCAAGTAATCTTTGTGATACACAAGTGATATACAATGACTATCTCCAACAAGAGAGAATCTCCTTCACCCCTTGACATTCAATGACAATACCATCATTGAATCCTCCACTATCAACATCCAGGTGTTACCATTGACCAAAAACTGGATAAGTGCAATTTCAACAACATCCAAGAAGTTTGGAGACCATACAGGATGAAGCAGTCTGGCTGCTTGGCATCCCTTCAAGAACTATTCACTCCTCCACCACCAACATTCACACCTATCACCATCTAGAAGGACAAGGGTGCCAAATACACAAGAATATCCCGAACTTCAAGTTCCCCACCAGGCATTGCTAATCCAACCCCCCCACCTCTTTTACCTTCCCCTCTCTTCCTTTTGAAACATCTAAATCTTGGAATATGCCACAAACGTTCCTGCTCCTGTGATATCCAAATCTCCATAATGGCCACAACATTGTAGCTCCAAGTGCTAATCCATGCTCTAAGGTCATCATCCTTATGAGTTGGAAACATATTGTCATTCCTTTACTGTCACTGGATCAAAATCCTGAAACTACATCTCTGCTGGTATTGTGGGGTTTCAGCAGTTCAAGAAGACATTTACCACCACCCTCTCAAGGGCAACTCAGGATAGGCAATCAATGCTGGCCCAGACGGCAACATTCACAATGAATTGAAACTAAAAGTAGGCAGCCATGCAGAACTGATTTGACTGATTGTACAATGTGGTGAACAGTGGTGAGACACCATCAAACACTGGGTGATGTCACTGCTCATACAATGCTCAATAGTAGGGAAGAGCTGATGTCTTAAGAATGTTACAGAAGGAACCTCATGGCAATCCTCAAGTAGGAAGAATTTTCCAGTGAATGGTAAATGCATTTCAGACCTGGTATGTACTTGATACAGCAGGAGAGTTAGGAACTCACTGGGGAAGGAAAAGTAGCAACTCTAAAGTATTCATTAAGGATGTCCCCTACCTCCTTCAACTCCAGGCATAAGTTCCCTCCACTATCCCTGATCGGCCCTACCCTCACTCTGGCCTCCTCTTGTTCTTTACATAAGTGTAGAATGCCTTAGGGTTTTTCTTAATTCTACCTGCTAAAGCTTTCTCATGCCCCCTTCTAGTTCTCCTAAGTCCATTATTCAGTTCTTTCCTGGCTACCTTGTAACCTTCTAAAGCCCGGTCTGATCTTTGCCTCCTCAACCTTAAGTAAGCTTCCTTCTTCCTCTTGACTACATGTTCCACCTCCCTTGTCACCCAAGGTTCCTTCATCCTACCATCCCTTCCTCAACTCAGTGGGACAAACATATTCAGCACTAGCAGCAAGTGCTCCCTAAACAGCCTCCACATTTCTGCTGTGCATTTTCCTGCAAATATTCGTTCCCAATTTAGGTGCCCCAGTTTCTGCCTAATAACATTATAATTCCCCCCCCCCCCCCCCGCCATTAAATACTTTCCCATACTGTCTGCTTCTATTTCTCTCAATAACTATAATAAACTGTCACCGAAATGCTCTCCCACCAACTGATCTGACACGTGGCCTGGTTTATTGCCAAGCACCAAATCCAATATGGCCTCCTCTCTAGTCGGCCTATCAAGATATTGCATCAGGAACCCTTCCTGGACACACCTGACAAAAACTGCTCCATCCAAAGTATTTGAACTCAGGAGGGAAATTAAAGTCACCCACGACAACAATGCTGTTACTTCTGCATCTTTCCAAAATCTGTGTCCCAATCTGCTCCTCTGTGTCTCTGTTGCTATTGGGGGGGTCTGCATAAAGTTCCCAATAAAGTGACTGCTCCTTTCTGTTTCTGACTTTCAGTCATACTGACTCTGTAGACAAACTCTCCTTGATGACCTCCCTTTCCGCAACTGTGATATTATCCCTGATTAGCAATGCCAATCCCTCCCCCACCTCTTTTACCTTCCCCTCTATTCCTTTTGAAACATCTAAACCCTGGCATATGCCACAACCATTCCTGCTCCTGTGATATCCAAGTCTCCATAATGGCCACAACATCGTAGCTCCAAATACTAATCCATGCTCTAAGTTCATCACCCTTATTCCTGACATGTCTTGCATTAAAATAGACACATTTCAACCTGTCACACTGACTGCAACTTTTACCTATCAATTGTCACTCCCTCCTCACAGATTCTCTGCACGCTGTATCTAGCTATTCACTACCTATCCATCATCTAATCCATAGCTCCAGTTCCCACCCTCCTGCCAATCTAGTTTAAATCCTCCCAAAGAGCTCAAGCAAACCTCCTGCCCAGGATATTGGTGTCTCTCCAGTTCAGGTGCAACTCTCTTGTGCAGGTCCCACCTTCCCCAGAAGGTATCCCAATGATCCACATATCTGAAGTCCCTCCCCTCCTATTCCTGCCCTGCAGCCATGTGTTCATCTGCACTCACTTTCTGTTCCTAGCCTCACTAGCCCATGGCACCAGGAACAATCCTGAGATTACTACTCTGCTCGTCCTGCCTTTTAGCTTCCAACCTAACTCCCTATATTTCCTTTTCATTCCTTATACCTTTGCCCAGTTGTGTCATTGGTACTGATGTGTACAATGACTTCTTCTGGCTGCTCTCCCTACCCCTTAAGAATCCTGTAGATTCGATCTGAGACATCCCAGAGCCTGGCACCCGGGATGCAACATACCATCCGGGAGTCTCGTTCATGACCACAGAATCTCCTGCCTGTTCTTCTCACCATTGAATCTCCTATCTCTATTGCTCTCCTATTCTGCCCCTTCCTTTCTGAGCCACAGAGCCAGGGTCAGTTCTGGAGACCTGGTCACTGAGGCTTTCCCTTGGAGGTCCCCGCCACCAACGTATCCAAAATGGTATAATTATGGTTGAGGGGGATGGCCACAAGGGGTCCCTGCACTGTTTGTATATTCCCTTTCCCTCTCCTGATGGTCACATAGCTATCTCTATCCTGTAACTTAGGTGTGACTTCCTCCTGATAACTCCTCTCTATCACCCCCTCAGCATCCTGAATGATCTGAAATTCATCCAGCTCCAGCTCCAGTTCCTTAATGCGGTCTGTGAGGATCTGGAGTTGGATGATTTCTCGCAGGCAAAGTTAGCAGGGACACTTGCATGATGCTTACCAACCACATCCTGGAGGAAAAGCATGCAACTGCCCTAGCCTCCATCCCCTCTGCTGTAAATTGCCAAAAGAGATTGAATAAATAAAAAAAGAAAAACCTTACCATACCAACCTTCCACACACCTTCATTAATGAATACTTTGCTTCATTACTCACTACTGAGAGGGACCTTGACAATTATGAGGACAATGTGAAACAGATTGATATGCTTGACCAGGTTGATGTTGAGAAAGAGGATGTGCTGAAAACCTTGAAAAACATAAGGATAGCTAAATCCCCTGGACCAGTTGGGATATACCCAAGGTTACTACAGGAAGCAAGGGAAGAGATTGCTGCGCCTTTGGCAATGATCTTTGTGTCCTCACTGGAATAGTGCCAGATGACTGGAGGTTGGCAAATTTTATTCCCTTGTTCAAGAAAGGGAATATGGATAATCCTGGGAATTACAGACCCGTCAGTCCTACGTACGTGGTGGGTAAAGTATTGGAGAGGATTCTGAGAGACAGGATTTATGATTGCTTGGAAACCATAGTTTGATTAGAGATAGTCAGCCTGGCTTTGTGAGGGGCAGGTCATGCCTCACAAATCGTTATTGAATTCTTTGAGGATGTGACAAAACACACTGATGAAGGTAGAACAGTTGATGTGGTGTACATGGAATTTAGCAAGGAGTTTGATAAGGTTCCCCATGGTAGCTCATTCAGAAGGGAAATCTGGCAGTATGGCAACATAACTGGCTGGCCCATAGAAGACAGAGGGTGGTAGTAGATGGAACGTACTCAGCCTGGAGTTCAGTGACTAGTGGTGTTCCGCAGGGATCTGTCCTGAGGCCTCCTGTCTTTGCGACTTTTATAAATGACTTGGATGAGGAAGTGAAAGAATGGGTTAGTAAGTTTGCCAATGACACGAAGATAGTCTAGAGGGCTGTTATAGGTTGCAACGGGACATTGACAGGATGCAGAACTGGACTGAGAAGTGGCAGATAGAGTTCAACCTGGAAAAGTGTGAAATGATTCATTTTGGAAGGTTGAATTTAAATGCAGATTACAGGGTTAAAGGCAGGATTCTTGGCTGTGTGTAAGAACAGAGGGATCTTGGGGTCCATGTCCAAGTTGCCACCCAAATTAATACCGTTGTTAAGAATGGATATTGTGTGTTAGCTTTCATAAGCAAGAGAATTGAGTTTAAGAGCCCCGAGTTTATGCTGCAGCTCTATATAGCCCTGGTTAGAACAGACTTAGAATATTGTGTTCAGTTCTGGTTTCCTCATTATGGGAAGGATGTTGATGTTTTGGAGAGGATGCAGAGGAGATCTACCAGGATGCTACCTGGACTGGAGGGCATGTCTTATGATCAAAGGTTGAGGGGGCTAGGGCTTTTCTCATTGGAGCAAAGAAGGATTAGAGCTGACTTGATAGAGGTGTACAAGTTGATGAGAGGCACAGATAGAGTGAATGGTCAGAGAGGGTATAATTTCAAGGTGATTGGAGGAAGGTTTAGGGGAGATGTCAGAGTTAGGTTCTTTACAAAGATATTGGTGGGAGCATAGAATGCACTGCCAGTGGTGGTAGCAGAGTCAGATACATTAGGTACATTTAAGCGACTCTTAGATAAGCACATGGAAGATAGTAAAATGCTGGGAATGTACGTTAGTTTGATCTTAGAGTAGGATAAAAAATCGGTACAACATTGAGGGCCGAAAGGCCTGTTCTGTGCTATATTATTCTATGTTCTAAAGCAGACACGGACTGCACCATGAAATGGTGCTTTGTGCGAGTGGTCCCACCTTGGAATTCAAAAGTGAGCAAATTGATTTCGGAGGTTCTGTGGATTAAGCTTAACATCTCTGATGATAAGGGGAAATTTTTTAAATGATGTAGTTTTCTGTATTGGAAAGTGTGAAACTAAAAACATTGCTCACAACTCAGATTGAGCATTACTGCAGAGCAAATAGGCACTTGGGGACACAGAAGTAAAGAGCTATAAAAGAAATATTCATCTGAGACCAGGGACATTGCAAATGAGTAATGAAGGATAATGTCGAGCAGATTAAAAGCCTAGGCAGACTTAGGCTAATGAGGAACAAAAATTTTGGGGACTTTCTTAAGGCTGCTGAAAGGCAGGAGACCATTAATAAAAGCTGCAAAAAGAATGGGGAAATTGGTTTTAAACTACAAGGGGCAGAAACTACAACCAATAAAATGACAAAACAGGGGACAATTATTAAAGCCACATCAATGAATTTCATTCAGGCAAAGCCATGAAAGAAAGGGAGAATTATTCAATAAAACTATGATTGAAGTGAAAGTTGTTTATTAAGGCACGAATATTGGGATACAACCAGTGAAAGCACTATAAAGATGGGAATCATCCCTTCAGCAGGAGAAGATTGAAATACTCCATTAGAGCTGCAAGATGGTGGATATCCTACATCGTGGCTGCAAAACCTAGGAAGGTTCCCCAGCAAAGCAGCGAAGAACAGCAAAACTACAATTACTATAAAATAGAAGTCTTTTACAGAAGCAAAATATATAATCATATTAGGAAGTCATGGCATCAGAAATAACTTTACCAAGACTTAATTTCTGAGTTGGATGAAACCGAACATAGAATTGAATATTTTGTAGAAAATAAAGGACAGAATGGCTTCCATATTTGAAACTTTCTCAACTGCTGAACAAGTAAATGTATTTCTATAAGCAGTTGGAAAATATCCAATGATGTTGTAGATCACCATAGCTCATAATGAACAAAGGCCAAAGAAACAATAGATATTTTTAAAAAATACTGAAAGCCTTTGCCAATCACTTCAATCTCAGAACTAATAAAAGTTTTGAAAGAGGAAGATTTAGTACAAGAGTTCAGAATTTAGCTAAATCCATAGATGATTTCATTCATGATCTTTTCAGGTTATTCATGAAAACAGACTATTGTGATTTTGTCAGAATTCCAAAGAAGGCCAGGATCTGGAATAAGCTGTTCAGCTGGCTTGAGGCTTGATTGCAATCCTGAGAGAAGATCAACCTTGTCATAGACTATTAGCATGGAACAAAACAACATACAGCACATGTAAGAAAGCATTACAATGGTCAGGAAGGCATCAGAGACTAAGTGTCATTGTCAGCAAATGTGCAGACGTGCATCACAGTTGCAGAAAAGTAAGAAATTAAATAGCTCCCCAAACAAAGAAGTTAATGAGATAGAACAGTGTAACATAGAAGAAAAATTTGATGTGTTCCTGGAGGGAATAAGTGATTCAGAGCTTATATTTTGGAAAGCTGATAACTATATTAATGGTATTTTCATGAATTTCATTTTGTCAGTTTGACCATTTCAGGATTGCTTCTGGCTGGGCATGATCTCTATCATAGTTACTGAAGAATACTGATAGAAAGTCGAAGTCAAGTATTCTGCATGAACTTGTTGCGCCTGACTCACCTCAGATTAGAAGCTGTTGTACAGTAGTTCCCGTGGGAGATACGTTCCAGGACCAGACACGGATACGGGGGTCACCCTGCAGTTATTTGATCACTAAGCTATGTTTCACTCTAAGTTATATCGTTTATACATCCATCAATTGGGGATTATCAGATAATGAACCATGGTTACGAAAACATGGTGTACACAGCACAGTGGCTCAGTGGCTAGCACTGCTGCCTCACAGTGCCATGGACCTGGGCTTGATTCCAGCCTCAAGTTTGCACATTAGCCCCTCTGGGTGCTGCGGTTTCGTCTCACAATCCAAAAATGTGCAGATTAGGTGGATTTGCCAAGCTAAAATTGCCCAGAGTATCCAGGGATGTGCAAGCTAGGTGGATTAGCCATGGGAATTGCAAAGTTACAAGGATAGGGGAGGAGGATGTGGGTCTGGGTGGAATGCTTTTCAGAGAGTTGGTGTGAACTCAATGGGCTGAATGGCCTGCTTCCGCACCATAAGGATTTTGTGTTTCTATGAACTGATGTCAGTGAAACTACACAATCTAGGAGGCATAGCACTAGTATAGAATATCTAGCAAATAGTAGAAAACCAGTATGCACTTTATAATCAAGAATTTTCATCCTTGAGTAGGAAGGCTTGCCATGACGTCAATCTTCTTCAAATAGCAGAAGGAGCTAACCTATATTGAACAGCCATTTGAAGAAAAACAGGACAAGAGGCAGACTGTGGAAGTTTCTTAGGGATCTCTAGACTCATGCTGGAATGTAAAATAACAGGATCCATTTAAAATCATTACACTGCCATCAGAGCTTTATTACATACTGTCAATGACATGGGAAGTTGAAACTACACTGGATGGGCACAAAACTTTCCACTTTATCAACAGGGAAGTGCGGTCAGACTGGCTGAAAACAATGAGATAGCCAATAAACAGCATACCCCATATGATTCAGATGTTGGATCTATAAATGATCTAACTTGGAATGAAACACAGCTTAGTGATCAAATAACTATAACAGCTTCAAATTTGAGGTCAGATATTACAATGACTCGGATGCAGCAAATTCATGTAAAATATTTTACAGCGCCTTTCTATCAGAATTCCTCAGTAACTGTGATAGAGGATCATACCCAGCTAGAAGCAATCCTCAAATGGCAGCACTGAGGAAATGAACATGCATGTTTTACCAATGATGCAATCGCAGAGGGCACATGAGAGCATCCAAACCTAAAACATAATGAAATAAAAAGTTGTGTCACAATGCTGGTCTTCTACAAGGTCACCTTGCTCTTGAGTGTTTTTTTCAGGGTGGGGATAATTGGCCAGGCTCCATCATGTCTGAAGTTTTAATGATTCATTTGGGACCTTTTCGTTTACCCTAACAGATAGTGCTTCAGGCCAAAAGCTTGAAAGGTCTTTTGAAACTTGGTATCGTCAAGGGGATGTGGCCAGCTGTCTAGCTGTGCAGTCTAGTTCAGGTTGGGAGAGAGTTGAGCCAGAGTCACAGGGAAAACTGGAAGCCTTCTCTCTGTCCTTCTGCTCTTATGATTTCAAACTGTAAGTGCCATTTTTCACTGTGCTAACCAATGTGTGTATTGGGAATGTTGCAAGTATTTTCGGAACAGCATCATTAAGTTGTGTTTGGATAGGATAACATATTAGGTATCTTGTTTTCTGTTCATTGTGTTTCATTCCATATTTTGTAAATGAATTTTGTATGTTTAAAACTTGGCGGTCGATCCAGCTGATTTACTCCGGGAACATCCACTCTACACCTAGCTAAACAAATTGCAAAGTTACGGTCTGGGCTACCTGCTTAAAAATGTTTTCAGGGGTCTTGCCTGAAAACATATAACACATGCTTCAGCACAAATCTGCAGGTGGATTGGGGGAAAAAAACTGCTGGCACATTTTGAAGATGTGATGCATACAACTCCATGGAAACCACCACTGAGGAATGATGGCTAATGTCCAATCATTCAAAGAAGAAATTGCCTATTTCTTCGGTAAGATGGAGAAAATCTAAGAGATTAAAGGATCCTCGGAGTACAGTACACAGATGTCAGACTGTCAGGAAGACAAAATATAAGACCATTAAACTTAGCAGCAGAAGTAGTCCATTGGGCACATTGAGGCTGCTCCGCTATTCAATGAGATCATGGCTGATCTGATAACCCTCAACTCCACTTGCTTGCCTTTTCCCCATAACCCCTGATTCCCTTACTGATTACAAGGATGACCATCTTTCACCCAATAACTACCAGTCTTATCAATCCAAAGAAAACACATACTGGGACGAGTATAATGAACCCTCCAGATCACCTAAATTTGTAAACTCATAGACCTATGGGAGATGAGGTCGAAGTAAATGTAATTGCATACAATAACATGTAATAATAACATTGAGAAAAAAGATCTGAGAGGATATGTGTGAGGATCTGGAAGGGTTTGCTACAAGGAAATGTCATAAGCACACACGCACTATAATGATTTCATATATGTGTTTGAATTAAAATGCTGTCATGTAAAACTGACTTTACTAATCTGCTGTAGTCACGTGAGTTCTGCATGAGGCACTCACCTTATCAGCAGACATCTCAAACTTCACTTCAATAAAGTCCTCATGTTGAATACTCTGGTGTGTTGTACACTTGAACCCAAATGAACTTGTGGACATAACAACTTAGGATCTCAGAGAAGTGAGACATGGTGTTTGGTAGCATTGTCAATCATATTAATGTAACTTGTAACTTATTTCTAACATGTAATAAATTACACCTTGATCTTTACAACAGAATCTTCTAGTCAGACCAGGAAGTGGTTTTCTTCAAAGTTTGTGAGAAGATTTGTAGCTCGGGTGCTCGTTGCTGTGGTTCTGTTCGCCGAGCTGGAAATTTTTGTTGCAAACGTTTCATCCCCTGTCTAGGTGACATCCTTAGTGCTTGGGAGCCTCCTGTGAAGTGCTTCTGTGGTGTTTCCTCCGGCATTTATAGTGGCCTGTCCCTGCCGCTTCCGGTTGTCAGTTTCAGCTGTCCGCTGTAGTGGCCGGTATATTGGGTCCAGGTCTATGTGTTTGTTGATGGAGTTTGTGGATGAGTGGTTTTCTTCTCACAAAAGTAAAATACTGTAGATGCTGGAAATCTGAAATAATAACAGAAAATGCTGAAGAAACTCAATGGGTCTGGCAACATCTGTGGAGACAGAAACAGAGTTACAGTTTTGAATCTAATATAATTCTACTTCAGAACTGTTCAAAATGTTGGTGAAATTTTAATTCAAAATGTTAACTCAAAATGTAAACTCTGTTTCTCTTTCTACAGATGATGCCAGATCTTCTGAGTTCTCCAGCATTTTCTGATTTTAGTTTATATTAGTGGGTTTCCTTTACTGCATGAGACAAGCCAGGCCATGTAGTTTTCTTCATCTCAAGAGGATGCTGCCAGTAATCTTTATTATGGGCAGTGGCTCATACAATGTGGTGAACTAGCATGGTCATACTACAGTGTCTTGCAGGGATCTGTATTGGAGCCTCAACTTCTCACAATGTTTTTAAGTGACTTTGATAATGTATAGAAAGTCCCATATGCAAAGTTGCCAATGGTGCAGAAACAGAAGGCATTGTTAGCAATGTAGTTGGAAGGATAAACGTACCAAGATAATGATAGATCACATGAATGGGAAAAACTAGAATCTTAAACAGATACGAAAACCCAAAAAGTTCATGTACATAAAAGCAGACAGCATTTTGTTTTTGAAGACAGACTTTCTAGACAGTGTGGTATTAGGGACATTCAAAACTGTCCCCTTGAGCAGCAGGAACATGGAGGTTTCATTAGAGGGGATAGCCCAGAGGAAACTGGAAATTCAAAAGATTTAAAGTTCCTCCACTTTAAAGAAATGTACAAACTTCAGGTAGTTGGGAAGAAAATCAAAGACCTTAAAATCATGAGATATAGAATGGAGGGCATTGAGCTAGGGACCTGGGTTTGATTCCAGCCTTGGGTTGGGACTGTCTGTGTGGAGTTTGGACATACTCCCTGTGTCTGTGTGGGTTTCTTCCCACACTCCAAAGATGTGCGTGTTAGGTTAGTTGGCCATGCTAAATTGCCTGTAGTATTCAGGGATGTGTAGGTTATGTGCATTAGTCAGAGGGGAATGTAGAGTAATTAAATAGGGGAATGGGTCTGGATGGGTTACTCTTCGGAGGGCCAGTGTGGGTTTGTTGGGCCAAATGGCCTGTTTATAGACTCATCAATAACTAGAATCCTAGGGATTCTATGATTCTATCCTGTGATTTGAATGCAACCTATTACAGTAACCAAGACAGGACTTGACCAATCACGTTCAGTACTCTCCTCAACAGATTACACAAATGCACAAATAAAATTATGCATGCGTAAAGTATTAATGGAGAGTACAAATGGATAAGTGGAAAACAGGAATCAGACCTGACGTCAGTGGTCAGATTAGGTGAAAAACAAGGCCTTTGCTTTCAGCATCCTGGAAGATTTCTGTGGGGTGTTTGTTCTGGCTGAATATACTTTTGCTACTGAACTGACGATTCATTTAAACAAACTCAGAGAACAATATGTTTATACTATGCCAAAACATACTTTATATTCATTTATGTTCAATGTCAAGATAGATCCATTTGTAAATCAATGTAGTCATGACTAATATATAATATTTCCTGCAGGCTGTTCCTGTGAATCTTTGCACTGACTTGTTTTCGAAAAGTAGTTCATAGTTTTTCTACTTAATCAGTATCAAATTTTACTGCAGCCTACTCCTTAATTCAAGGTCACTTAACACAAGTTATCTCCAATAATTCAATATGTTAGCAGCAAATCCCACTTTGCTGTGTCATTTATGTTGCTTAATTTAAATTACTGTGCGAAAAAATGACTAAAATATCTGTAGACATTATGAGGACTAGAAGTCCATTTATGATTTTGCTGATGTTCGCATTATTACCTTCGTTCAAAAAAAAGCTGCATAATTTCTTTCTCATAATGCATTTCCTCAAATATTGTGTTCTAGTTTGTAACTGTGGAAACATGTTTGGCTTAGGAAACCAGGACAACATTGCCACATTTAAAGGTCCTGATATTTTTCAGGAAAGAAGAATATTAGCAAACAAAAACTGAGAAAGCAGGATTGGAATGGATCAGTGTTTCAAAAAATCAGGCAAAAGAATGCTGTTGATCATAAGCGTTAAATCTAGGAAGTAAATTAAATGAAGTGAAGCAAATCTTGATGAAAATGAAGATGTGTCTTCATACCCTTAATGCTCTTAGAGACAATGAAAACAAAGTGAAGAACATACCAAACAACACTGTTGTGTTCATTTTGGACACCAACCTATTATTGCAGTCCTCAAAAGGTTTCATAGAATTAGGTCCCATGTCTGCAACTTAAAGTCTGAAAGGAAAGATTGTGTAACTAATTGAGACATGCCCTTCCAGTCAAGAGGTTATAAGCTTGAATTCCAGCTTTCGCTGCCATTCAAATTCACCTTCTGCCTTTTGGGTTTCCCTATGTACCTGATCTTGGCCATTTAACCAGCTGTGCTCCTTTGGAGCTGACAATTTTATTTGTACTGGAATCATCCAGTACAATAAACTCTGCATCCTTGAAGTATTTCTCGGGTGCATTTTTAAATTTAAATTTCTTCCTGAAGTTGAGACCCTGTGTGCAAAATCAAGGCTTATCATCTAACCTGAGACGCTCCGAAAAGATGGCAGTGGGTCTTTTTCCTTCAAATTTCTTAGGCTGGATTTGGAAGATTGTCATGATTCCTATTTCCCATGTTGATTAAAAGGTCAGGGGTTGGGGATATTGACTATGATTCTTCTATTTATCCCACAGCAATTTAATGCTGGGGTCAGCATTACCAGTTTAAGGCAAGATTTCAGCTCTTTCCGGGGAGGATGCACCACCTCAGAGACCGTCCAGTCAAATTTAGAGTGTGGTGGAAATGTCACTGGACTACAATTGAGAACATCAGGCTGATATTCTGGTGATATTATTTCGAATCCCACCATGACAGACAGTGAAATTTGAATTTAATAAAGAATAATTAATTCTTAATCTACTCACAGGATGAGGGTGTCGCTGGCTTGCCAGCATTTATTACCCATACCTCATTTCCCAGAGGACAATTAAGAATCAACCACATTGCTGTGTGACTTGCGTCACATGTGGGCCAGACCAGGTAAGGATAACATATTTCCTCCCCAAAGGACCTTAGTGAAGCAGATGGATTTTTCTGACAACCAACAATGGTTTCATGGTCATTACTAGACCCTTCATTTCAGCTTATTTTTATTAAGTTCAAATTCCACTGTCTGTAATGATAAGATTTGAACCTGAGTCCCCCGAGCATTGGCTGAATTTCTGCATTAATAGTCTAGCAATAATATCATTAGGCCATTGCCTGTCCAATAAAAATAATAAAAATCTGGAATGTAGAGCTGTCATTTGTTGTAAAAACCAATTTGGTTCAGTAATGCCTTGGAGTGATGGAATTTGTTATCCTTACCTAGTCTGGCTTGTGTGTGACTCCAGACCTGCAGCAATGTGGTTGACTCTTAACTACACTTTGGGCCATTTGGAATGGATAATATATGCTGGACGACAGTATTAAAAGAAATCAGACGGCCAGTAGCACAGCAGTTACAGGCAACCCCAGCATGTCAGAAGGCCATGGTAGGTTTGGGGTTGGGCCTCAGGTAAAACACACAAAGGGTGTGTGATGTGGCTGTTAATTGTCCACTTAAAGACTTCAACAGGCCCAAGGATGAGCATGCTGCCTGACTCCTCACCCCCACTCAGAAAAGTCGGAGCATGTAGATAAGCAGCAGGAAGTTCACCCGATCGAATTTACAAGCCTCCCACCTTCAAACCTAATGGTGGGGGAGGGAGGCTAAATCCACTTCTTCATTAGCTGACTTTTCAACTTTCTATCCTAAAGATAAACGAGCCAACTGAATTTGTTACAAAAAATACATATTTGTCTAAGTGTTTTTAATTATGACTTGGAACTGTGCTTCAGATATTCATGATTTGTAGATCATTCTGTAAAGATGCTGTTTACCTCAATTGGTCACTACAACAGTAGTGACTACAACAATAGTCTTTATTCATTCAAAGAATATGGGCATCACTGGCAAGGCCAACATTTATTGCCTGTTTCTAACTCCTCTGAGGATGTTCCTTCTTGAGCAGCTGCTCAATGCTATTTTATACTCACAGTGTTATTAAAATGGGAGTTCCAGGGTTAAACCCAAAGAAAATGAAGGTGTCACAATATTATTAGCAGATTTGGGGTTTGGATAGCAGCACACAGATGGGTCATAAAAGCTTCCTGGTTTGAATAATGCTATTGAAGGAGGTTTACTGAGTGCATCATGCTTATGTTACAGACTGCTGCCAGTGTGCATAGCAGTGTGGGGAAGAAATGGTTAAGATGAAATAAAAAAGAGACCTAAGGGGCAACTTTTTCACGGGTGGTGTGTGTGTGAAATGAGCTGCTAGAGGAAATGGTGGAGGCTGGTACATTTGCAACACTTAAAAGGCATTTGGATGTGTGTATGAATAGGAAGGGTTTGGAGGAATATGGGCCGGGTGCTGGCAGGTGGGACTAGGTTGAGTTGGGATATCTGGTTGGCATGGATGGATTGGACCGA
Source organism: Chiloscyllium plagiosum (assembly GCF_037043375.1). Taxonomy (NCBI): domain Eukaryota; kingdom Metazoa; phylum Chordata; class Chondrichthyes; order Orectolobiformes; family Hemiscylliidae; genus Chiloscyllium; species Chiloscyllium plagiosum. Next base: position 23,441,452 of record NW_028270166.1, read on the forward strand.
AGGGTCTGTTTCCATGCTGTACATCTCTATGACTCTATGACTCTCTGAAAAATGAGTGCCAATCAAAGAAACTGTTTAGTCCTGGTTGATGTTGAACTTTGTGTATTGTTTCATTTGTTCTTCAGGCTAGTGGAAAATATTCCGTAACTTCGCTGAATTGTCCCTTTGGATGTTGGAGAGACTGTAGGGAGTCAAGAGAGCTCCAGCTCATCAAAGTATCCAGCTTTGACCTGTTCTCACATCCACAACATTTATGTAGCTAGTCTGTTAAATCTGGGACCAGTATTGACCCTCCTGATGTTCTTGGTGGGAAATTCAGTGATGGTTTTGCCATTGAATATAAGTTGGATGTGATTGGATTCTCTCTTTTTTTGGAAATAGTCATTTTCTGCCACTTGTGTGGCATAAATGTTGCTTAAGTAATGTGAGATTAGAACACATAGATGGCCCAAAGATCTTGAAGCAAGGACTCTTTATTCCAGTAGCATAAAGCATATACAAACGGGAAGGGAAATTAAGGTTAAATAAGGAACTGTTTATGTTAAGCACATAGAATGACCATCTGAATTGTATTGTTGAGGAATTATTTGTCTGTATGCTTCCCCTTCACATCAAACCTCCATCCACCAAAGACACTCTTTCTTGTGAACAGCAAGAGTCTCTTCATCTGCTCCAGCTGCCCTCTCTCACTATTGCCATTTATTTCTGTGGGTCCTGTTTGAAACTTCCCATCCTGCACTATGTTGGATCTGTGATCTGAACTGTGCACATTCAATGGTCCATTGATGCTGCCTGACCTGCTGTGCTATTCCAGCACCACACTTTTCGACTATGTTTTCAATATGAAAGGGCATTTGACATTTAGGTAACGAAGAATAGATGATGAACTTCGGTGTGAGGGTGTAAAAGTAGTCCTCACATGCTGGGGTCTGACTCCCTGTGGTGCTCTGTGAAGGATCTCACCTCATGCATTCTTTCCCAACCACTCTTGTGGCAGATTCTGATTTCCTCAGCCAATAGTTCAGTGGAGTGACAGACTGTGCATAGTTTTGCACAAATATTCAAGTTTTAATAAGCCAGGTCAAGAAATCCACACAATTACTTTGCCAACGTAGGCTGCAGCCAATGCTCTGCCACTTGGATTTTCTCATCAGCAGAAGTAATGGCTTCCTTGGTAACAAAGTGCACCATCGGTACTGTACCTCTGTTCAGAGAAGTTGGCACTTCTCTGATTTGACTCTCAAACTCAACAGTGAAAGGCAGCTAGTCCTGCAAGAGCCTCACTGAATGTCAAGCCAAAGCTGTGTTAAACTGGAGGAAGGCAAACTACAATAATATTGGGCAGGAACTGGAAAAGTTTGGTTGGAAGCTGTGTTTGAGGGTGAAGCTACATCGGACATTAAATTAGATTAGATTACTTACAGTATGGAAACAGGCCCTTCGGCCCAACAAGTCCACACCGAACTGCCGAAGCGCAACCCACCCAGACCCATTCCCCTACACCTAACACTACGGGCAATTTAGCATGGCCAATTCACCTGACCTGCACATTTTTGGACTGTGGGAGGAAACCGGAGCACCCGGAGGAAACCCACGCAGACACGGGGAGAATGTGCAAACTCCACACAGTCAGTCGCCTGAGGCGGGAATTGAACCCGGGTCTCTGGCGCTGTGAGGCAACAGTGCTAACCACTAGGCCACCATGCCTAGTGGGCGTAACACAAACGGCAGTTGATATGAGTTCAGGAGTGGCACATTCCTGTGAAAATGAAGGTTAGGTATGGCAAGTTACATGAATCTTGCATGACTAGGGATGTTATGACCTTAGTCAAAAAGAAAAAGGAAGCAGACGTAAGGTCTAAGAGCATGAGAGCTGAGAAAGCCCATGAAGTATATAAGAAAAGCAAGAAAGAACTTAATCAAGGAATTAGAAAGGCCAAGAAAAGTCATTAGCAAACAGGATTAAGGAGAATCCCAAGGCTTTTTGTACATATATAAAAAGTAAACGGGTAGCCAGGGAAAGGACAAAGGAGGGAATCTATATGTAGAGCCAGAAGAGGGAGGTGAGGTCCTAAATGAATACTTGTGTCGATATTCACCAAAGAAAAGGAATTGGTGGAGGATGATCTCAGGGAACGGAGTGTCGAATTTCTCAGCCAAGTTGCTATTAAAAAGGAAGGGGCTTTTTGCTTGTTTAAAAGTATTAAGGCAGATAAATCCCCAGGTCCTGATGGAATCTTTCTCATAATATTGAAGGATGCAAGGCAACAAATTGCTGGAGCATTGACAGACATCTTTGTATCCTCTTTGGCCACAGGTAAGGTCCCAGAGGTTGTCCCTTATTTAAGAAGGGTAGCTGAGATAATCCTGGAAATTACAGGGCTGTGAGCCTCGTGTCGGTGGTAGGGTAATTATTTTAAAGGATTCTCAGGGACAAGATCTATATGCATTTAGAAGCAAGTGGACTTATTACTGATAGATAACATGGTTTTGTGTAGGGGAGGTTGTGCCTCACGAACTTGATTGAGCTTTTTGAGGAGGTGACAAAGATGGTTGATGAGGGAATAGTGGTTATTGTTGTCTACATGGACTGCAGTAAAGCTTTTGACAAGGTCTCTCAAAGCAGACTGGTACAAATGGTGAATCACATGGTATCAGGTGTGAGCTGACAAGATGGATACAGAACTGGCTTAGTCATAGGAGACAGAGGGTAGTGATGGAAAGATGCTTTTCAAAATGGAGGGTTGTGACTAGAGGTATTCCACAGGGATCAGAGCTGGGACCTCTGCTGTTCATGATCTACATAGGTGATTTGGAGGAAAACATGGCTGATCAAACAGTAAGTTTGCAGATGATACAAAGATTGGTGGAGTTGCGGATAGTGACAAGGATTGTCAGGGGATACAACAGGATACTTCTGGCGGCATGTGTAGAAAAATGGTAGATGGAGATTAATCTGGACAAATGAGAAGTGATGCACTTTGGAAGGTGAAGTACAGGTGGAAATTATCCAGTGAATGGCAGAACCCTTTGGAGTATTGATGTGGGTGTGCAAGTCCACAGATCACTGCTGGTGGCAGAGCAGGTAGATAAGGTAGTAAAAAATGCCTATGGCATACTTGCATTGAGTATAAGGACAGGCAAGTTATGTCTTTATAGAACTTTAGTTAGGCCACACTTGGAATATTAGAACATAGAACATAGAAATGTACAGCACAGAACAGGCCCTTTGGCCTACGATGTTGTGCTGAGGATTATTCCTAATCTAAATTAAATAACATAACCCAACCTACACATCCCTCAATTCACTGCTGCCCATGTGCATGTCCAGCAGTCACTTAAATGCCCCTAATGACTCTGTTTCCACCACCACCATGGTGCAACGCATCCCATGCATTCACATCTCTCTGCTTAAAGAACCTACCTCTGACATTTCCTCTATACATTCCTCCTAATATCTTAAAACTATGACCCCTTGTGCCAGTCAATCCTGCCCTGGGGAAAAGTCTCTAGCTATTGACTCTATTCATGCCTCTTATTACTTTATATATGTTGATCAGGTCACCTCTCTTCCTCTTTCTCTCTATAGAGAAAAGTCCGAGCTTAGTCAACCTCTCTTCATAAGACAAGCTCTCCAGTCCAGGCAGCATCCTGGTAAACCTTCTTTGCACCCTTTCCAAAGCCTCCGTATCTTTCTTATAATAGGGTGACAAGAACTGGACACAATATTCCAAGTGTGGTCTCACCAGGGACTTGTAGAGCTGCAGCAAAACCTTGCAGATCTTAAACTCAATCCCCTTGTTAATGAAAGCCAAAACACCATATGCTTTCTTAACAACCCTATCCACTTGGGTGGCAATTTTGAAGGATCTATGCACTTGAACACCAAGATCCTTCTGTTCCTTCACACTGCAAAGAAGCTTGTCTTTAATCCTATATTCAGCATTCAAGTTTGACCTTCCAAAATGCATCACTTCTCATTTATCCAGGTTGAATTCCATCTGCCATTTCACAGCCCAGTCCTGCATTCTGTCTATGCTGTCAATGGCACCTCCAACTTTTGTGTCATTAGCAAATTTATTAACCCACCCCTCAACCTCCTCATCCATGTCATTTATAACAACTACAGAGAGCAGAGGCCCAAGAACAAAACCCTGGAACACCACTCATCACTGACCTCCAGGCAGAATACTTTCCATCTAAGACCACCCTTTGCATACAGTTCTGATCACCATACTACCAGAAGGAAGTGAATGTTTTGGAGAGGGCACAAAGTTTACAAGGACAGTGCCTAGTATCGGGGGTTTTAGCTGTGAACAAAGGTTGGATAGACTGCATTTGTTTTCACTGGATCGCAGGAGGTTGTGGAGTGACCTGATAAAAGTTTATAAGATTGTGAATAGCATGGATAGAGTGGAAAGTGTAAGGCTTTTCCCCAGGATGCAGGGATCAATTACTAGACGACATAGGAATGAGGTTCTGGCAGGGAGCAGAGTGGTTTAAAAAAGATGCACGAGGCTGGTGAGTGCTTGGAAAGACTGGTGAGTGCTTGGAAAGCACAACCAGAGGAGGTGATGGAAGCAGACACAATAGCAGCATTCAGGAAGCACCTGAGTGAGTACATGAATAGGAAGGGAATAGAGGGATATTTTGTATGTGAAGACAGCTTTAGAATGGAAGGGCAAAATGTGTCGGTGCAGGCTTGATGGGCTGAAGGTTCCTGTGCTATATTGTTCTTTGTTCTGAATATGTCATGCAGATACACCAGGAGGCTTTGGAAATTAAGTTCACCAAAATCATTATCCATCACACACATGAGGGTGACAGAGGGCCATAGTGCCCAAGTGGCACTCTTTTGCATTTGTAAATTTCCCTGTATTTTCCAAATCTTGTTCAGTGATATGTAGCTAGTTATAACCATGGACTAAACTGAGACTGCTGAAATATTTTGCACCTTTGAGAACTTGCAAACCTTTCTCAGTGTTAACGAGAAGGTAAATATCTTTAAAGTCTTTGCATTAATTTGCTGGATGGCTCATTTGCTATGTAAAGTGATGCCAAAAGTGTGCATTCAATTCTTACACTGGCTGAGGTTATCATGAAGGTATCTCCTTAACTTCTCCCCTCACCTGAGACACGGTGACCCTCAGGTTAAACCACCACCAGTTATCTCTCCCTCGTGGGAGAACAGACCTCCGGTCCAGTTGGACTATCTGATCTTAACAATATAACCTTGCTCCACTGTTTATTTATCCAGCTTCCCCTTCGATTCACCATAACTACCGCATGTGTTGGGAAGCTCCCCATTCTTATTGCTCTCTGGGTAGAGGCTTGCGTTTATTATAACATGAATTATTTCTGGAGCAAGTTTTAATGTCACCTTGTTGGCAAGGCAGGAGATTAATGCATCATTTACATCACTGAAATTTTCCATTCATTTTGGATGTAACTCATTCTATTCATGTTATTTCTAATTTGAGCCTTAATTCAATGCATCTGAGAAACATAAATGTGTAATTATGCACTATCGTTTGAAAACACTTGTTGAAATATATCTCAAAATTCACAGAGAATCTGAGGCCTGATCCATGCTACATCAGTTAATTTTCAAGAAAACCTACAGGCCAGTCCCGAGCATACCACAGAACAGAATCTAGAAAAATGAGGCTTCCGCTAACCAAAGGGATGACTGTACCAATAAAATAAATGCCCATCGCTTTGTTTAAATTAATCAGAAATGCAGATTGGTGCTACTAGTGCCAGATGACCATCCTTTGTTATATTGTAACTGTTAAATCCGTGTCTCAGATAAATCAGTCAGTTCCATCTTACACTTGGTAGAAAGTGAATGCACAAAATCTGACTTCATAATTAATAAATGAACAATATTGTTGTTAATCGATGCTGCAGTGAGAGACTATTGATTGCTGCTGCGTGCTATTTTTTTGCGGCTTGGATTTTTACACCTCATTTAGAGCAAAGACTCTCTTGGGAACTATTAAAGAGAAAGGTATGTGAAAGTGTGACTAAAAAGTGATTAATTATGATTAAAGTATGAAAAATATGTTTTCTTTGCGCAATCATTACTCCCATATTTGATTAATAATTAATTACAATCTTGTCAATTTTACAAATTATTTATCTAATATTTTGGTTGAAATAAACTTTACAAGTAAAAAGACGTCTTGGTCAAATACTTGTTGAAACTATCACGCTGCAATTCAAATTTCTCACTTTTGCTCTGATCTTCAAACCTCTTTGACTTTCTTTTCCGCCAAATTGCCGATAATCCCAAAGTTAGTCTGGGACAACTGACTGCAGCAGCTTACACAATACCTTTCACTGACCTGGATTTTCCTGGATTCTTAAAATCGATTCCTGGAATTTTTGCAAAAAGAAGGCAGGGACCCATGGTACATAGAACATAGAACATTATAGTGCAGTACAGGCCCTTCGGCCCTCGATGTTGCGCCACCCTGTCATACTAATCTGAAGCCCATCCCACCTACACTATTCCATATACGTCCATATTACTACGTTACTTCACTGAGAGAGCAACCTACTTTAGGCCAAACAGAATCTAATACATCAAACTCTCGTTATACTGCTCCATACATTAATTTGAAGAGTGCTATTACAAGGCTGTCTACCTAGTTCTATGTATTTCAGGTCTTGAGTTCCACTTATGGAAGTCTGCACAGTACCTTTCTTGGCATCTCAAATGATTAACAAAGTGGATTTAGTTTGAACCATTTCAAAACATACATCACTTAAGATGTTGACTCATTGAGCAGAATTTAATGTTGGTTTTGGTGATGGAGACTTTATCCACTATAAGAATTGGTGAAAGCCTCATCATGTCTTGGAAGACCTGCTGATATTAAATGCCCATCAGGCACTTAACTGGTCAACACTGGCCCTGCCCCAAACTTTAGGACCCCAGAAGTTGAAATCCTTCTTCTCATTCCCCCACTTCTCATCCCCTGCCCACAGCAAGAGCCACTGCCCAGACATTGGTTCTGTTGTGGGAGTGCAGACTCTTTGAAAGACACTTAGTGTGTAATTGAGAAGGGAAGGGAAATTGGTTTTGTTATATGAATCCTCACCGCAGCTCATCATGTTGCAAGATCCATCTGGTAGATTTGCAGTCACCCTCCTCTTTCTTGGTAGGAGTCTACAGGGCAGTGGTTCTAGAATGGTATTTTTTTTTCTGGGATGGACCTCTGATGTCCAGGTGCAGCAGCAATATCTGGAACCAGAAGTCATGGCTGCGAATGGCATTGGCACACTATTCGCCATGTATAGACCCTCAGAGAACAGTGTAGGCATACAGCCCTGTGGGTCAGAGGCAGTGTTGCTCTAGGGCCTGCTAGGTTTGGAGTGATAGAATAATACTGCCCTGATAGTCTAATGAGAAAAAGAATCTTGTCTTGACAATGGTGTCAGAGTCTACTCCTTTGTGATCCAAGGCTGTTCTCCCATTGGACATCATTTCAGATAATGCTAAAAGTACACCTTAGCATTAGCCTTTTAAGACTCTTACACCCCAATACAAGAAAGGCTCATTGAGGCCCATTCTCTTATACATGTAGTGACCCCCCCTTCTACCACCTGCAATATCCCTCACTCACTTGTGGCCTGGCTTTCTCAGCCATCTTATAACTCACCTTAGATGCATTGCTGCAGTTGTCTTGTTCTGGGGAAACAGCCCATAATAGTGCTGGAAGAGTCAGGATAGTTGGTGCCCAACGATTGGCTCCTCATCCCGATGAAAGGAGGATCCTGACCCATGTCAGTAAAGACCACCACTGGTCCTTTGGAGATGCCAATATATCCATGCTCTGGCAACCAGGCAAAGTCATTGTTTATTGTTGTGTTACTGTCCCATTTCCACCACAGCAGATGTACTGTTAAGACACCAGAACTTCTACCCTTTGTTCTTGGCATATTCTCTCTTTTGTCCTGCGGGTATGAGTGGCATTAGCACAGTGTCCAAAAGGCCACCTCACAAGACATCCCCTTCTCTAACTCTGAGCAAGAGGGCACAAATCCCTCAGAGGAAGCATGGGTAAGACTGCCTCCTGCATCCTCCACCAGTTCAGATCCTGATACCTCGGGTGGGGCTGCTAGCTGGGTCAGGGCACAACCTGGTGAGCATGGACACGGGTCTGTTGCACAGTCCAGTTATTGCTACTCAGCACCAATGGCAACGCAACAGGGGATGAGGGACATTGAGCTCAAACCAAGTGCCACTTCCTCATAAGGAGACAGAGTGGTGCCAGTAGGCATCCAGCCTGAGGAGGAACCATATTGAGGCCTTCTAGAAACTTCCTCTCAGGACACTCCATCTTGCCTTCCATTCTCTCCATGGGAGGTCAAGTTCTGGACCGGGCACATTCACTGTGTCTGAGTCCTCGAGATAAAAATGTCTCCGGGCCACCCAATCAGAACTTCAAGGTCAACAGGCTGTAACATTGGGCAGGTTCTCTCCAGCAAAGGAATGCTCAGATGTGGTGGAAGGGAAAGAAAGAAAAAGACGTTCTGAGGACATACTTCTGAGGGTGACATGTCATAATAAATAGGTTATCACATTTGTAAACATATGGTCATCTGTCTGGCCACAGTTGCAGCATTGATGGTACAGAATCCACCCGTTTTTAGTGTTACTTGATGTTCCATGGTCCATGGTATGAAGTGAACAGTTCCTGCATGGACCATGGGTGTAGGCTATGGGTACATAGAATCATAGAGTCATAGAGATGTACAGCATGGAAACAGACCCTTCAGTCCAACCCATCCATGCCGATCAGATATACCAACCCAATCTAATCCCACCTGTCAGCGCCCGGCCCATATCCCTCCAAACCTTTCCTATTCATATACCCATCCAAATGTCTCTTAAATGTTGCAATTGTACCAGCCTCCACCACATCTTCTGGCAGCTCATTCCATACACGTACCACCCTCTGTGTGAAAAGGTTGCCCCTTAGGTCTCTTTTATATCTTTCCTCTCTCACCCTCAACCTATGCCCTCTAGTTCTGGACTCCCCAACCCCAGGGAAAATACTTTGCCTATTTATCCTATCCATGCCCCTCATAATTTTGTAAACCTCTATAAGGTCACCCCTCAGCCTGCGACGCTCCAGGGAAAACAGCCACAGCCTGTTCAGCCTCTCTCTGTAGCTCAGATCCTCCAACCCTGGCAACATCCTTGTAAATCTTTTCTGAACCCTTCCAAGTTTCATAACATCTTTCCGATAGGAAGGAGAACAGAACTGCACGCAATATTCCAACAGTGGCCTAAGCAATATCCTGTACAGCCGCAACATGACCTCCCAACTCCTGTACTCAATACTCTGACCAATAAAGGAAAGCAAACCAAACGCCTTCTTCACTATCCTATCTACCTGCGACTCCACTTTCAAGGAGCTATGAACCTGCACCCCAAGGTCTCTTTGTTCAGCAATACTCCCTAGGACCTTACCATTAAGTGTACAAGTCCTGCTAAGATTTGCTTTCCCAAAATGCAGCATCTCACATTTATTTGAATTAAATTCCATCTTCCACTTCTCAGCCCATTGGCCCATCTGGTCCAGATCCTGTTGTAACCTGAGGTAACCCTCTTCGCTATCCACTACACTTCCAATTTTGGTGTCATCTGCAAACTTACTAACTGTCCCTCTTATGCTCGCATCCAAATCATTTATGTAAATGACAAAAAGTAGAGGGCCTAGCACTGATCCTTGTGGCACTCCACTGGTCACAGGCCTCCAGTCTTAAAAACAACCCTCCACCACCACCCTCTGCCTTCTACCTTTGAACCAGTTCTGTATCCAAATGGCTAGTTCTCCCTGTATTCCGTGAGATCTAACCTTGCTAATCAATCTCCCATGGGGAACATTGTCAAATGCCTTACTCAAGTCCATATATATCACATCTACTGCTCTGCCCTCATCAATCTTCTTTGTTACTTCTTCAAAAAACTCAATCAAGTTTGTGAGACATGATTTCCCACGCACAAAGCCATGGTGACTATCCCGAATCAATCCTTGCCTTTCCAAATACATGTACATCCTGTCCCTCAGGATTCCCTCTAACAACTTGCCCACCACCGATGTCAGGCTCATTGGTCTATAGTTCCCTGGCTTGTCTTTACCGCCCTTCTTAAACAGTGGCACCACGTTTGCCAACCTCCAGTCTTCCAGCACCTCACCTGTGACTATCGATGATACAAATATCTCAGCAAGAGGCCCAGCAATCACTTCTCTAGCTTCCCACAGAGTTCTCGGGTACACATGATCAGGTCCTGGGGATTTATCCACCTTTAACCGTTTCAAGACATCCAGCACTTCCTCTTCCATAATCTGGAATTTTGCAAGATGTCACCATCTATTTCCCTACATTCTATATCTTCCATATCCTTTTTCACAGTAAATACTGATTCAAAATATTCATTTAGTATTTACCCCATTTTCTGCGGCTCCACACAAAGGCCGCCTTGCTGATCTTTGAGGGACACTATTCTCTCCCTAGTTACCTTTTTGTCCTTAATATATTTGTAAAACTCCTTTGGATTCTCCTTAATTCTATTTGCCAAAGCTATCTCATGTCCCCGTTTTGCCTTCCTGATTTCCCTCTGAAGTATACTCCTACTTTCTTTATACTCTTCTAAGGATTCAATCGATCTATCCTGTCTGTACCTGACATATGCTTCCTTTTTCTTAACCAAACCCTCAATTTCTTTAGTCATCCAGCATTCCCTATACCTACCAGCCTTCCCTTTCACCCTGACAGGAATATACTTTCTCTGGATTCTTGTTATCTCATTTCTGAAAGCTTCTCATTTTCCAGTCGTCCCTTTACCTGGGAACATCTGCATCCAATCAGCTTTTGAAAGTTCTTGCCTAATACCGTCAAAATTGGCCTTTCTCCAATTTAGAACTTCAACTTTTAGATCTGGTCTATCCTTTTCCATCACTATTTTAAAACAAATAGAATTATGTTCGTTGGTCCCAAAGTGCTCCCCCACTGACACCTCAGTCACCTGCCCTGCCTTATTTCCCAAGAGTAGGTCAAGTTTTGCACCTTATCTAGTAGGTACATCCACATACTGAATCAGAAAATTGTCTTGTACACTCTTAAGAAATTCCTCTCCATCTAAACCTTTAACACTATGGCAGTCCCAGTCGATGTTTGGAAAGTTAAAATCCCCGTCCATAACTACCCTCACAGGTGACTGTACCTTTTGCAACTATGCTCCACCTTCCCAGGTGGACAACATTTGTTATTGCAGCACAGGCATTACTGAAGTTCAGTCACTATCTTGAATGATAAGGTCAGGAGTCCTTTGAGTGAGGAATAGACTGCACCAGTAGGTTAATGCCGAAGGTTCAAAAAGCATGTAGCACTCCTAGGTATGTTTCTACGGAATGATGTTGCTTTTAGAAGGGATTCATATTTCATGAAATTGAACCCCCTTCCTTACAAGGTGGAACACTTCATGTGGCCTCTCTGGGTATGGTCACAGCCATTTTCATCTCCATCATGCACTTATTATTTACAATATAATGGAAGGTAACAACAGATACCCTCTCCCTCTCCCCCAAAACAGTGAGTCTCAGGTACTGCCTCACCAACTTGGTGAACCGCTAAACATGAGTGGCCCCTTCTTGTTGGCCCTCTCCATTAACCCTATAAACTTTGCACTTCTCCAACTTCACATCCAATCTATCCATCCGAGACGTCACTGATCTACCTTAACCCTTCTAGCCATGTAAGCGTGTCAGGTCTGGTAGTGCACTGGCTTCCTGACATTATGAGAAGCTGGCTGTCTTTGCATTGTGCTAAACTGCAAGGCATGATGGAAGTAATGTCAGCCTTTCAAGTGTTGCTGAGCTGGCAAAAGTCTAAAAATCAAGGCAAAGCAGGGATGCTGTAATCTTCCAGTAAGTGCAATGTTAGTGAGCTCTCAGAGAGCAGGTGAACAGCCCTGAGATGCAGCCTGGCCATCTGGATGCCTGTCCTTGTCCACAATGATAGTTGCTTATGCAGTCCAAAGTGAAGCATGGCAGTACAGAAGGAAACACCTGAGTGGATCTGCGATATGCCATCTGCTGCGGAGAGGCTTGAATGTGTGAAATGGCTGGGCCCCTGGATGTGGGGTGTGTGCAGCCACCCATGGAGTATGTCCTGAAAGGATGGTGTCAGGTGACTGAGATGGAAGTCCAGAGGACCTTGTGATGCTCGCATTTTCACGTTGGCAATTCTCGTCGTCTTGCTTGTATCTGGCAGGTGAGCGAATGGGAGAGTGCACATTAATGAGGAGAGATTAACTAATAATCAGGGTGATAATAAACAACGTTCCCTTTAAAGAAGTTTCTCACCATTCACTGACAAGAATCTCAACTTGATATCCAGAATTTTGATGAAAAATGCGACGAGATTCCCCCAAGTTGAGAAAAGCATCATTTGACTTTTCATCTGATGCTTCCAACCCCAACCCCAGGACCTGGAAAGATTCTGTCTGTCCTCACATTTTTACAATGTATCTTCGTTTTTCTTCAGCAGCTTCGTGACTGAATGTCTCACAGTAACGACAACATTGAAGATACAGAGCCAAGGTGCGAAGTGAACAGTGTCTCACTATATGCAGGCTATCGGAACTTGGTGTGTGCTTTCCCCTTTAGCAACCAAGGTGAAGCTTTCCAGTCTGGAATGCATTGCTTATACATCACAGTGTTAGTGGGATTGATTTTAATTGAGAGTGCTGTTTGCCCAGATTTGGACTTCACACAGTCGGTTAATGCCTCAGGTTCATTTCCAGCAGCAAGTGCCCACGGGTGTGTTTTCCAGTTGTACTCTATGGGGATCAGTGTAAATGCTATTGCCCTTTGAAGGGCCTAACATCACTCAAAATTGAACTTCCTCCCTCATAGAATGTCCTCACACACTCTGAGTGTGGCGACAGCCATTTTCAGCTCAAATATGCACTTGTCACTTGTGGAATGATGGAAGGAAATAGCAAATGCTTTTGATTAGATGATATTATCTACAGTGTGGAAACAGGCCACTTACCCCAACAAGTCCACACTGACCCTCTGAAGATTAACCCACACAGTCTCATTTCCCTCTGATTAATGCACCTAACACTATGGGCACTTTAGCATGGCCAATTCACCTGACCTGCACATCTTTGGATTGTGGGAGGAAACCAGAGTACCCAGAGGAAACCCTACGCTGATACAGGGAGAATGTGCAAACTCCACATAAACAGTCACCCAAGGCAGGAATCGAACCCCCATCCCTGGTGAGGCAGCAGTGCTAACCACTGAGCTACTGTGCTGCTTCTCATGCAGCATGTCTGGGCCTCACACTCTTTTCCTTGGTGAAATCTCAAATGCACATTTTCTTTTTTTAGCAGACCTCCCTCACAACACCATCATGTTTCCCTACCTCTGTTCCCACCCAAACCATTTATCAAAATCTTCATTCCCTCACTTTGCCCACCCTCCCCCACTGAGCCAGCATGCCAGATGTAGTAGTGCAGTGACAGCTCCACTGAAACCAGACTGCTGCTGACTGTCCATGATGCCCTTGCCTTTTTACCCCTTTCAACTTCCATGTCCTGACATCTCCTCCCCTTATGTGTTGAGTTGCCTCCTTTCACAATTGTTATCCCTATCACTGCCTCCAATCGCACAATGAAGATCCCCAGCCTTCCTCCTGCAGCAGCAACTCCTGATAACAGTCTACCTACCTTGACTTTTAGTGGGCGGACCCAAGTACTGACCATTGCTTACCCCCTTGACTGACTTAGCTGGAGAGTCCCAAATGATGAGTGATAAATCTCTGGACGGATATCTATGTAGGTCCCTGATTGTCTTCCTGTGACCCCACTGACTGGTGGTACTGGACCGACAAGGCTAGATCCCCAAATTGTAGAAGTACAAATCTCCTGGTCTCGATCACTCCAAGTAGCTGAATGACCATGTCCAAACTCCTGGATTGAAATCAGAGGCTGCACTTGACTTACTGTATTGGAACTCCTTGCCAGAAGGCTGTCCCACTTAACTTCATTGAGGCCTACTGCACTTGAACGTTTGGATATGACCATTTGGTTGATACGCATGCAATGTGTTTGTCACATATGTTGTTGACACATGGAGCAATTGTGAGACTGATGTAGGACAGTGATGTACTGCAGCATGTTCACCATCTTGACTGATGACTTCTGACAATCATGACAGCCTGTCTGGCTTTGTGTGTGTGCTGAATGGCAAGACAAGACAGAAACACTGTGTGTTTGTAAGCCCCAGCTGAGCAGATGAAAAGCAAAAGGCATGGCAGGGCAAAATAGAGATACAGTGATCATTCAAGTCAGCACAAAGTCAGTGAATGCTGAGAGTGAATGTGCAGCGCCGACTCCATGGATGAGGTACCTGTCCCTCTGTGCAAAGAGTCCTGGCAGCAGCATTGCAATGAAAGGCGCCAGCGCAATTGGAAGCACAGCACTGAAGTGCAGAACCATACTGTAAGGGAATTGTAGATGCCCCATGATGATGCAGTGAGGCTGGTAAATGTTGGATGCCAAGCACTGTGAACCTAGAATGCATGTGATTGTTTCCTGAAGAATGTGCCCTGAAATGTTGGTGCCAGATATTCAAGGTGGAAACTTGGAGGAGCCAGATGTGAGCTGGACTTGTGAGGTCACCACTCTGACTTGTATGTTGTGAATTATTGCAGTCTAGTTTCTAATTGGATGGTCAGAGGATAAGAAACTGCTTATTAATGAGGCAAGAGGCTAATGGATGCAAATAGATCACTTGCTGCTCACTAGTAAGAACCTCATCTCACCATTCCATACTTGGTTAGGAAATGGGATTTCTTGCTGTTGATGTCAAACAGCTCCCTTTCTCACCAATGCCCACGTTGAACAAGGTCTGGAACGATTCCACCCAATGTTTCATGTAGTTTGTTTAATGGTTACCTATTCTAAAGTGAAAGTAATTCACAGTAGAGGTCACATGATTATGGCAAGTCGTTAGTGTACACTGTGTTTACAAATACATTTCTGCAAACATTGTGCGTGTCAAGGCAGTCCTTAGGCACAGAAAGTCAAAAGATTAATTAGTCCCTGACATCCCACAAAAGATGATGGATTGGGACACTTTGGAATTTTGTTCTTGTTAATATTTGCGACAGTAGCCTGTTTAAGTTTCTCCAGTAGAGAAAATATTTTTAAATAAGATCTTCCAGTCAGAACATTAAGTGTTTACAAGGCAACCAGTAATTATTCCATATGTAATCAAGAGTTTGTCTTCTGTCTCTTGCTCTTTACGTAATTATGCAGATCAAGCCAATGATGCTTGCACTCCCAAGGTCACCATAGAAAATATGAGTGTTTATGTCACTTTTGCAGTACAATCATTATAAGTACGACTATTAAAAATATCTTGAAAAGGTGTGCAAATAGTCTGATAGCACTTCAGGTTGTTCGCAGTATTTCATTAGATCACAATAAAGTTGCATCATTCTTCACTAAGATGCAATTAAAATGTAACATGTGGCATGGTGGCTCAGTAGTTAGCACTGCTGCCTCACAGCACCAAGTCCCAGGTTCAATTCCAGCCTCAAGTGGCTGTCTGTGTGGGGTTTGCACATTCTCCCCATGTTTGTGTGGGTTTCCTCCCAGAGTCCAAAGATGTGCAGGTTAGGTGAATTCCCCATAGAGCTAGGTGTGTTAGTCAGAGGGAAATGGGTCTGGGTGGGTTACTCTTGAGAGGGTCGGTGTGGACTGGTTGGGCCTAAAGGCCTGTTTCCACACTGTAGGGAATCTAATCTAATCTGCTTTTAGATCTGAGTTACAATTGAAGTAGGACAAGCTGTCACAGAGGGCAAAAGTGAGGACTGCAGATGCTGGAAATCAGAGTGGTGCAGGAAAAGCACAGCAGGTCAGGCAGCATCCGAGGAGCAGGAAAATCGATGTTTCGGGCAAAAGCCCTTCATCAGGAATGGATGATGAAGGGCTTTTGCCCGAAACATCGATTTTCCTGCTCCTCAGATGCTGCCTGACCTGCTGTGCTTTTCCAGCACCACTCTGACCCAAGCTTTCACAGATTCAAAGCCATTGATTTTAACTACTTCCTGGAACATTTAAGTAGCCATTTTGGTGATCTGCATGTATCATTAGAAGACAGAACATAACTCATTATTATTGTTAGAAAACAAGAATTTACAAGAATATCGCATATTGGTAAGTCCATTCATGAGAATATTACAGTTCCTAGTAGAACATCCTGGTTCTCATTGGAAGCTAATATTGTCTCTCTGTAGCCTAAAGGATCCAATAGCTCTGTCTCCTTCAAACCTGTCATCATTACTGCTCTCCTGAAACCCTCACTGTTTCTGCAAACTACAGTCCAACCTCCAATTTCTAATCCCTCTCCAAATTCCTTTGGCATGTTGTTGGCTCCTAAACCTTTTCCCATCTTTCCCAGAATCCATTTTAAAGCCAACAGTGTTGAAATGCAGAAGTCACTTGTTCATGGATTGATGATGTGACATGAGGCTGACACATAATGGACAACATTGTCTGTGGACGTGTGGTGTATATAGCTGGTGCCCATTGACTCTGTTTTGACACATTGGTGCCTAGTTCCCAAGAGCTGAAGTTGCCAGGTACCCATTCTGATTTTCATGTCATGATTTTTCATGCCTAACTTGGTAAGTTAGGAAGCTTATTATTAATGAGGCATGTTGTGCAGTTAACAAGGTATTTAACAAGTAATAGCACTCCTCATATAAAAGGTTCACTGTGATAAACATGTCCAAGCACTTGGAAAAAGCATAAATGTCACAATAGGTCTTCCGGGACTGGTTATTTGATTTTGCCTCAAAGCTCCCAATTGGCCATCTCACGCAGATGCTGTAAGACTCCACTCTTCCTTACTCTTGAACGGTAAGGTGGCTTAGTGGTTAGCACTGCTGCCTCGCAGTGCCAGTGTGGAGTTTACACATTCCCCCTGTGTTTGCATGGGTTTCTGGGTGCTCTGGTTTTCTCCCAAAATCCAAAGATGTGCTAAATTGCCCATAATGTTCAGGAATATGTAGGTTGGATGCATTAGTCAGGGGAAATGTAGAGTAGTGGGGGAGTGGATCTGGTTGGGTTACTCTTTGGAGGATTGATGTGGACTTGTTGGGCAGAAGGGCCTGTTTCCACACTGTAGGGATTGTATTCTATAAAACTGAAATCTTATTTGCATTGGCATATCCCTCATGCCACCTCTATGTCCTTAGACAATCTTCTAATTTCTTTGGCTCCCATTATGTCTCAGTGCAGGCCTAGCTTTCACAGCTGGGGTGGAGGCCCACGGTGGCTTGTTGGATTTGAAGGTTTAGTTGGTGACCCCAGGGACACTTGTGTCCAGAGGACTCACAAATGCTGATTGTGTCCTGCCCAGAGGCAAGGACAGAGGCATTGTTTTCAGCTTCACCGCCCACAGGGCTAATTGTGGCAGGCAGGATGGAACTGGAAGTTCGAGCCCATCTCTAAATACAGGAGACTTTTGAGAGGGGTCTGTGTATAGTTCTTCCTCTGACTCTGTGCCTATTGGCTATTGACTTGTCACATGGAGTAGCAGGAACCTGGAATGATATCAAAGACCCTCATCCCCCTGTCACTTTGCTATTGGTTCTGAGCACCCACAGCCTGAGTGATGGAGTCCAGGTCTGTGCAGCAGACCTTGAATTTGTTGGACCTGGCTGCCCATGGCAGCCACCATCCTGCCCATGGAGGCAGACTTGAAGTAGCATCGTCCAAATGTATTCGACTTAATAAAGAACTGAGGACAATGGACATTGGGAACTGAAAGCGAAATTGCTGGGGAAACTCAGCAGGTCCGGCAGCATCCATGGAGAAAAAGCAGAGCAAGCATTTCAGTTCAGTGACACTTCTAAGGAGACAAAAGACTGATCGCCTCACAATCAAGGGGATTGATACAATTATCACATCGCATGACAACAATACATTCATAGCAGAGGGAATGAGAAAGTATCACAACAATAAATAATGCTGTTTACTTTCTTGCCAGACTGTGGAAGTTTCATGATCTCTGTATGAGTGGTTCGGGTTCACCCTTTCGAGGACCAAGATCTGCTCCTTATAGGGTGTGAAGAGACAAATATGCAGCACGCCACCACACGTCCTGACTCCATCAGCCTACTATGGGCCGTTTTCTCCTGTAATGAAAGAAAGGAAGGGATTAAGTGTGATGAATCAAGTGACAGAGCTGTTATTGCAGATACATGCGGGGGAAAGGTGGCGAGATGACTAGCATGAGTGAACAAGCAATGCAAAGAGTGATCCGAGTTTATAGTGTCAGGGAATGGTGGTGTGAAAGGGAGTGAGGGAAAATGTTCCATCCACTAGTGAGAGTGGTGGAGTATGTGCTTTGGTGGGACATGAGTGAGCAGAAGTAGACTGAGTGTGAGGTAGCAGAGAGATAGTGGCACTCATCCTGACAGAGCAGAGGATGTCATTGTTATAGGAAACTGGTAAAAGCTTTTATTAAAGATGTTATAACAGGGCACTTGGATAAATTCAAGGTAATCAGGCAGAGCCACAATGACTTTGTCGAAGGAAGATCACATAACAAGTTTATTGAGGTGATCTGGAGCATCGGAGGCTGAGGGATGACATTATAGAGGTTTATAAAATCATGAGTGGCATGGATAGGGTGAATAGCCAAGGTCTTTTGGAAGTCCAAAACTCAAGGGCATAGGTTTAAAGTGAGGGAGGAAAGATTTAAAAGGGACTTAAGAGGGTGGTGCATGCATGGAATGAGCTGCCAGAGGAAGTGGTGGAGACTGTTACAATTATAACATTTAAAAGGCACCTGGATGGGTAAATGAATAGGAAGAGTTTAGATGGATATGGGCCAAATGCTTGCAAATAGGATTAAATCAGTTTAGGATATCTGGTCAGCATTGACGAGTTGGACCAAAGGGTTTGTTTCCATGCTGTATCGCTCTATGACTCCAAGTACCTTGTGTTTTAAACAGGAATCAGTAGATTAATGGAACTTAGATTTCCAGAAGTCATTTGATAAGGTACCACATCAAAGGTTCTTGTGGAAAATAAAAAACTCACATTGTAGATTGTAACATATTGCACATGGATAGCAGATTGGTTGGTGAAGAGAAAGCAGAGAGTAGGAATAAAGGAGTCTTTTTCAAACTGGCAGGATGTAACAAATGATGTGCTACAGGAATCAGTGTTGGGAACCCAATTCTACACAATTCATATAAATGATTTGGACATAGGTGCTGGAGATTTCGTAGCTAAATTTACTGATGAATCTAAGATAGGTAGGAAAGTGAGTTGAGAAAAGGACATAAAGAGCCTACAAAAGGTCAACTGGGACAGCAATATCTGGCAAATGGAGTGTAATGTGGGCAAGTGTGAAATTGTCCATTTGGCAGAAAGGATAAAAACAAAGTTTAAGTGGTGAGATACTGCAGAGATTAAAGATGACGAGAGATCTGGGTGTCCTTGTGCATGAATCACAGTTAGTATGCAGGTACAGTAAGTAATCAGAGCTGAAAATGTGTTGCTGGAAAAGCGCAGCAGGTCAGGCAGCATCCAAGGAACAGGAGAATCGACGTTTCGGGCATAAGCCCTTTTCAGCTCTGATCTCCAGCATCTGCAGCCCTCACTTTCTCCAGTAAGTAATCAGTAAAGATGATAGAATGGTATGTTTTATAATGAGAGGAATTGAATGCCACAGTAAGGAAGTTATTCCTCAGTTGTATAGAGCATTGGTGCAGGATGTTGAGAGCAGTTCAGAGAAGGTTTAGTAAGCTATTACTTGGAATGAATGGATTGCATTATGAGGAAAGGCTGGATAGTCTAGGCCTTTATCCACTGGAGTTTAGAAGAGTCTGAGATGGGGACTTAATTGAAACAGATTAGGCCCTGAGGGGCTTTGGCTGAGGGGAAAAGCTGTTGATATCTTGTGAGAGAATCTTGAACGAGGGGTCATACCTTAAAAATAAGATTGCTTATTTAAGGCAGAGATGAAGAAACTTTTTTTTCTCTGCCAGAGTCTTTGGAACTCCCTTCCTCAAAAGGCAGTGAATGCAAAATGTTTAAGTATCTTTAAAACATAGGTAGATAGATTTTTAATGACCAAAGGGATGAAGGATTACAGGGGGTATGCAAGAATGTAGAGTTGAGGTAAACATCAGATCAAACAAGGCCTTATTGAATGATGATGCAGGCTTGAAGGACTGGGGGTCCTCATCTTGTTTCTTGCGTGTTCATATAATGATCCTCTTTAGGATTTTTACTGGATTGTGGACACCACACTGACTCAGGAGACAACCTCCGCCAAAGTCTGTTGTCTGCTGTTGTGGCCTTTCCCTGCTGTTCCTAAGGTAAGAGCATGTCCCTCTTCTGCTCCACCCCTTTCACAAGGACTTCCAGCTCCCTGCTTGCAAAGTAGGGTGCTAATTTTGTTTGGTATGGTTGCTATGTCTATGTCTTCGTGTGTGCAGCACAGGTCTGAACTGCCAGCACTTGACCAGATGAATGCTGATGCCAAGGATCCCGAGACAGCTTGGAAAAGATGAGAACTTCTGCCTGTGCCAAGTGGGAAAATTGGGATAACATTAGATAAGAGTGTCACTATAGGTGCGTGCTAAGTGGTTAATGAGGTTGATTTGGGGCATGAAAACATGCAAGAGAAACTCTGCATGAAACTCAGTGAAAATGATTCTTTGCTGATTTCTGGTAAGATTGAACCCATTATGTTGTCTAATAGCAGAAATAAACAGTGCATGTGAAAGTGGAGGAGAATTTTTTTCTGTGAGGGTGGGATGGACATTGGAATGTAAAGTCATGGGAGTGGGAGTTGGCAGTCGGTACTATACCCTTTCTAATACCCAGTCACTCAATTAGACACTAAGTGCCTTTGAACAAGGGACATCTGTCAGTCTACTGGCAGACTTTGATCTTCAGGCTTTCTGTGTGATTGGCTGGCACTAGTTGAATACCACTGGACGCAATCAATTTGCCACATAGGTGCGTCAATTGGCAGTGAGGTGGGAAGTCTATGTTCCTCTCGAACTATAGAAATGTTACTTTCCTGTTCTTGTACTTAGTCACATTAGAACATTTCATTAATAGAGGTTCTGTAGTGAGAACCAGAATTCAAGCCGACTGTTCGTATTTAGTTTCAAACTATATTTCTTTAATTGATTTTTCACCTCCTTTAGGACTTTGGTCTTCTTGGAATTTACGGTCAGAGTACTGGATCCCATTTGAGCAGTTTCTTGAGCATTTAGGTCGGCCAAAAACGACCAGTTTTGCAGTCACCTCTCATAGAGTAAAGGACTCTAACAATGCCATATTGATTCATGTATATCCTAGCAGCTTTTTTAGACCATGGATCGAATTATTTGCTTGTGTAGATTTTACCATGTTATCTGCAACTTAACCTTAAAAGGATCATTAGAAGCCACCAAAACAAGGGCAGGGGTTTCTCCTCCTGAATGTAGCTTAGGAACCAGGAAGAGCAGTCACCTTTCACGGTTAGTTCAGACTGACACAGATGGAAGCCAAGCTTCAGCTGGAGGCCAGACAGCTCAGTGAAATTATTCAGATGAAGATTTTAGTCTGTCATTTCCAGTTAACAGGGTCCATTGACCATTTTAGCCTCAAGATTGTGCCAAAACAAATTTGTCCTCTATGTTTGAAATCACTTTTTACTTCAACTAACAGACAATGCAATGGCTTTCTTGAGGCTTCCCAAATGTGTACGTCATAGGAGAAAAAAGTGCTCTAAAAGCAAATTTGTTCAGAGTAGTTCATCCTTTTTGTCTCACCTCAAGTAACTGCATGTGACAGCAGCCACATCCTGGAGAACCATCTCCACAGGTTGGCTAGATTATCTGAGTTTAGCTGGTGTGTCTTCATAGAACATAGAAGAATACAGTGCAGTACAGGCCCTTCGGCCCTCGATGTTGCGCCGATCCAAGCCCACCTAACCTACATTAGCCCACTATCCTCCATATGCCTATCCAATGCCCGCTTAAATGCCCATAATGAGGGAGAGTCCACCACTGCTACTGGCAGGGCATTCCATGAACTCACGACTCGCTGAGTAAAGAACCTACCCCTAACATCTGTCCTATACCTAGCCCCCCTTAATTTAAAGCTATGCCCCCTTGTAATAGCTGACTCCATACGTGGAAAAAGATTCTCACTGTCGACCCTATCTAAACCCCTAATCATCTTGTACACCTCTATCAAGTCACCCCTAAACCTTCTTTTCTCCAATGAAAACAACCCCAAGTGCCTCAGCCTTTCCTCATACGATCTTTCTACCACACCAGGCACCATCCTGGTAACCTGCTCTGCACCCGTTCCAGTGCCTCCACATCCTTCCTATAGTATGGCGACCAAAACTGCACACAATATTCTAGATGCGGCCGCACCAGAGTCTTATACAACTGCAACATGACCTCAGTACTCCGGAACTCAATTCCTCTACCAATAAAAGCCAGTACGCCATATGCTTTCTTCACCGCACTATTTTCCTGGGTGGCAACTTTCAAAGATCTGTGTACATGGACACCAAGATCCCTCTGCTCATCCACACTACCAAGTATCCGTCCATTAGCCCAGTACCCCATATTTTTATTACTCTTACCAAAGTGAATCACCTCACACTTAGCTACATTGAACTCCATTTGCCACCTTTCTGCCCAGTTCTGCAGCTTATCTATATCCCGCTGTAACCTGCCACATCCTTCCTCACTGTCTTCAACTCCTCCGACTTTCGTATCATCCGCAAACTTGCTCACCCAACCTTCTAACCCCTCCTCCAGGTCATTTATAAAAATGACAAACAGCAATGGTCCCAAAACAGATCCTTGCGGAACACCGCTAGTGACGGCACTCCAAGATGAACCTTTGCCATCAACTACTACCCTCTGTCTTCTTCCAGCCAGCCAACTCCTAATCCAAACCTCCAACTCACCCTCAATGCCATACCTCCGTATTTTTTGCAGTAGTCTACCATGGGGAACCTGATCAAACGCCTTACTAAAATCCATATACACCACATCTATCGCTTTCCCCTCGTCCACCTCCTTAGTCACCTTCTCAAAGAATTCATTAGGGTTTGTGAGGCAGGACCTGCCCTTCCTTTTGGTAAGTTAGCATTTGCCCATCCTTGCATTAAATAAAATCAAAATACTGCAGTTGCTGAAACTCAGGAGGCAGCACAGAGAATGCTGAATACATTCAACAGGTTTGGTAGCATCTGGGGAGAGACAAACAGAGTTAATATTTTGAGTCAGAATGACTTCTTTCCAACCGAGAGGTGTTGAAAAATATTTTATAATAATTTATTAGAGGAGGAGGTCCACTGAAAAAGACAAAGGCACTGTTAATAGTGGAGAAAGGAAAGAAGAGATGCGAATAGGGTATAATTTAACGTGTCGAAAAGAAGGGAATGGATTGTCCGCTAAGTGCAAAGTTAACAAGACACAAACAAGGTTGTGAGAGGGGAGGGTGTAGGGTGCTGGGGGGAGACAATGTAAGAGAAATGGAGATAGGCATAGTCAAGTTATTTTCTGAAGTTATTGAATTCGATATTGAGAGCATAAGGCTGTAAAGTGCTGAAGAGGGAAATGAGATGTTGTTGGTCGAGCTGGTGTTGTGCTTCATTAGGATATTACAGCAGACCCAGGACAGGAATGTCAGAATTAGAGCAAGGTGGGTTATTGAAGTGGCAAACAGCTAAATTGTTGGGGTCATTCCTACAGAAAGAGCAGAAGTGTTCCACAAAGTGGTGATCCAGTCTGCGTTTGGTCTCACCAATATAAAGCAGACCTCATTGTGAGCAGTAAATGCAATAGCCTGCATTCAAAGAAGTTATAGGGAAAATGCTGCTTCACCTGGAAGATGTGTTTGTGGCCTTGGACTATGAGGAGGTGAATGGGAAACTGTTACAACTTCTGTGCTTGCTGGTGTGTCATGGTGGAGTGAGGAAGAGTTAGGTGTGATGGAGGGGGTGACCATGGTGTCATGGAAAGAACACTCCCAGTGGAATGGATGGAAGAGGTCAACACAAATGCAAAGGCCACAAAGGTGACTAAGGAAAGCATTGTGGAGCACTAAGAGTTTGGTCAGTTGCTAAATATATCAAGATCATACACTGCATCCAACATTATCTCTAGCCATCAGGAACTTGTTTGCCACTGAACTCAGAAGTGCTGGGATGAGAGAGTCAGGCTTCCTCGTTAACCTCCATTTCACCTGTAAATGATAAAATCACCCATCAATTCATCTTCACTTAGCTTTCAAATCATATGTGAGTGATGAAGCAATGAATGAAGATACTTTGAGAGCAGTGGTTCCAATATTGCACTGAGGTGGCTCGGCCACACGGACAGACTTCACTCAACTGAAACAATGGAAGACATCTCCTGTTTCCTAAATGACTGATCATCTCTCCTGAGGATCACATGGCTCATCTGTGAGGCATTAGAACAGGGCTGGAAATGAGGTCCTAAACAATATCTGCCTTACCTACTCCACTAAGTGACTCCAAGACTGTTAAGTATCCCATTACAGCAGTTGTACAAGAAATGTAAAAAAAAAAGGATATAAGCAATATATGAACAATACATAAATGGACAACACACAAAATATCCTTTTGTGCTTGAACTGGACTTTTTATCTCTTTGAGGATTTTGTGCATGAAATTTATCCTGCTGAATTCTGTCATTTTTGACTATGAAGGATAAGCACGTTTATTTGTCAATTTGTCTTTAAAGCAACATGTGTATGGCCACTGTGACTGAGACACAAAACAAGCTACTTTAAACTGAAGGAGCATAGAAAAATGCTGAAAATGTCATCAATTTAAACTGTCGAAACACTTCTGTATTCAATCTTACTTCGTTCAACACTTTTGATGAACATTATTTGATCAGAAATTTATCTTTTTAATCTTAAATAATTGCTTAAATATTAAAACATAATGTTTGTTTGTCTTACCCACTTGATTCTGTTTATAAAGCAAATTACAACTTCTAACTTTATTTAAAATGCAATCTTTATATCCGAAATAGTACGAAGAATATACAGGATTCAAAGATCTAAAGGTATCTGCAGGTTCATGAGTTGAAAATGTGTCAATGACCCCTTTTGTAATATAGGTATGTATATATCTGTGTGTAAATGAGGGGTACTGCAGAATTGACTATAATTGGAATATCGCAGCATGGGACATTGAGCAACTGGACAATTGTAGAGTTGCACATGTCTCTAACCCCAAGAATTGTACAAAAGATGCTTTAAATGCTCATTCCACATCAGCAGCACACATTGGCAAATTGAAAAAAAAAACTTTCTTTCATATTGTGTACTTTCACTGTGGGATGAAGTTGGTATAAAGCAAAAGTCAAAATGTGAATGATGAGATAGCCTACATCTTTTACCCTCTGACCCCTAGTTCACTAGCATCCCGTGACAACACAAAGACCACTGTGAGCTGTAAGCAGCCATGTGATGGCACAGAATCTTGCAGGAACCACCCTAAAGTCCTTAATGTGTTAGTCCTTCTGAAACAATATAAGAAAATTTAATATCAACTCAGCATGAAATCCTACCGAGAATGACATCCCGATTCAATGTTGTTCAATGATTTTTATTAACTTTAAAAACAGATTAAAGGACAGATTTGAAGAAACTTAAGATTAATAAATGGAATAGGTTTAGAAGAATCAGGACAAAAGTATTTTTGTAGTGCCTGACAGACTTACCATTATTTGATGAATGGAGTAATGTCTGACTGTGTCGACTGCAATGGTTTGAAGCAGTACATTGTATATTAGAATGCGCTTGCAATGATTAGTGCTTGTTGGTGGGTCCTACCTGATGACATCACAGATGTTATGTGGTGACCTTTGCTCTCGGATCAATGGCTTTGATTTCCCACTGACCTGAAAGCTCTCTACTATGCTGATCTTAGACTGACCCCTCTCTCAGCTCCCAAGGATAAAAGTCTCTCTTATGCTGGTTCACCTTATCAATCTTTTGTTTGAAAATGTTGTCATTTTAAAAATACCAGTGTAAAAAAAATGAAAATAAATTGCAGCAGCTATTTTTACATGCAAGTTTATGAAGTGTGAACAATGTAATTGCTGTTTGTTCTTGATTGGATACAAAATAAATATGTCTGCTATCAACTTTGTCATTAGCTTCAGCTTGTTATGCCCAGTTGTAAACGATCCTTGCCCAAAATTGTATATTCCTCTTATACAAGGATGTGGAAATATTGAAAGCTAGTGGCTGCAGAAGTATTTATCCTTTCCAAAGTCATAATGCCTGATTATAATGGATGCTTAAAACTTGATACCAAATTTAGCATTGAATACAGTCGTTAAGATTACCATACAGATGATCGCTTTTTGAAAAGAACAATCATTCAAATAAAAATGTTCTTCAATGATACTCCCACTGCAGCAATAATGCATTCTATGAGGAATTATGGGTTGGGTAAGTCAGTACCCACAATATACCTGCTGGGAATGTGCAATATTTATTGCAGGGAGGGATTTTCAATTCATTGATTATGGTTCTAAAATAATGCCCGGTTCTACTGAATTCCAAGAATAACTATTTTGCTGTAGAGCAGCAACCTGCTTAAAATTCACTCACTATAGCCTTTATCTATCGTAAGTTCCACTGTGAGCAATTGATCTGAGGAGCTAGCAGACAGTACTTGGTATTGAAAAGGTCATCACTTTGTTTTGTTGATTCATCATTTTTACTGTCAGTAATGTAAAATTGTATAGTCAATGACAAGAAACTTTATTTCCCTTCCATTTTCTCTTTTCCTCTGGACAATGACTGATGCTGCTGTGTCCACCTTGCTGCCTCACACTGATAGCTATTCCTCCAGTGCCATTCACTATTGAGTTTGATGAGCTATTTGACTGTGGGGGGAATTGGCCACTGCAGCTGAACTCATTCCTATTCCCCACCCAGCATCTGAGTGAACTTAGGATTGAAAAGGCGAAAGTAAATTCCAATTAGTACTGGAAACCTGGGCTGATTATTTCCTCGTCTTAACCCATGATTGCAGAGGTTGATTTTGATGTTTACTCTACAATTCTCTTAACATCCTCCCTTAATTCTATCCTGGTTGAAATCAATGAACTCTTCATGTTAGGATCTACATAGGAACATTGCAGTGTGGCTAATTCAGTATCGTCACTATCAGTTACTTATCAGAAAGTTTTACACATGGTTTCGGATACTTGTCTCTGAAAACACATGAGCAGTTTGGAAAATAATTTCATTTCTGTGAACACTGTTGACCACTTTTGAATAAGGAACATCTGGTAAGAGCCTTGTGCTGGGAGCAGTTAGTGGGACCTCTCATTAACTTTTTCACCAAAACTAGAAGACAATTGAACAGATTCAGTGGAAAGATGGAGCAGCCCAGATGAGCTCAGGATGAGAGTGAGCTTTGGATTTTTGTGGTTGGTGAGAAGGGATGGAGTGATTCCTGAGTGTTCACCAGTTCATGAAAGAGAAGGAGAAGTGGAGTAGGGGAGGCCTGCACTTCCCCCATGGGGTATCAATGAGCATCCTTACAGCTTCTGACCCCACAAGGGATGATTTCAACTTGTGTGGAAAGTTTCCTTTTGGCCATCGGTCTGCTTTCAGATTTTGGTGACTGCTGGATTCTGAATTACTTGTATTTGAAATGACATCATAGTCCCAAGGATCTAATGCAACTTTGTGCTCCAGCTGGCTAATGCCACCCCCAAACAAAACCAGTCTTAAAATTTCAACTAAGAGCCAGGAGAGAAAAGGTATTGTTGTATAATCTCAACCCAAACAGATCCTTTTACACAACCTTTGAGTGGAGAATGTCAGGAGACTTAAATGAGCTTCCTAAAGGAGCAGACATGTTTTCCATGGCTCCTGATAATCTTAAATATTTGTGCCCAATGAGATAATGTAATTTGCACCTATTGCTATTATGGAAGAAACTGCATCATTATAAAAGTCAAGTGTCTCTTCTGCTAAGACTCACCAGTGGTCTATCCTCTCCTATTGATAATTAAACAGGTCCTCAGACTCTACATAGAAGTGTGGATTGTTGACCTTCCCAAATCAAAGGCTATGACATAACAATCAGTGGTGGGCATCATTGTTCAAATCCAAGACAACAACATTGAAGAGAAACGAGAAGGCCTGGTTTGAGTAAACAAGTGAGTTTACCACTTCAAGTGTATTACCTCTTTAAGAATACAATCAGTCATAATCTGAAATATGAAAATTGATAAGCAATTAGCAGCATTTATGGGAGAAGTAAGAGAACAAGATCAGTACTCCAACAGAAAACCTTGACTTTAGAGCTGGTAAGAAATGCAAGGAAAACAATGTGGGCTTGGATGCTAGTCAAAGGCAATCACATGGGGAGAGACACAGAGGACAATCTGTAGGGAGTGCTTGAAGACTCCAAAAGTCAGAGATTTATGAGGGCAAGGGGAAAAAGCTTTGCAAAACAACGTACAAAGGCAAAGCAAGGAAGGTAAACCAGTAAAAAGAGAGCTCCCAGCTCTTGAAATGAGTGATGCCATAACACACAGTTGCAAGGGATGGAGCAAGAGTCAGCAAAACACTGAAACTTCTCCAACTTCTCCAAGGAAAAGGTCTCCAACTTTAATAAGAACCTAAAAGGGCAAATTTAGAAGAACTTGAAGAAAGTTTGACAGAGAAGAGAGTTAGCATGAACTAAAGTCCATAAAAAATTGAGATACTTAGATAATTTAAACCATAATTTTGGTGGAATGACCTGTTAAGGCTGCAGCCACTGATGTTTTTTAAGCAAACTGTGCGAAGGGAAGTGTTTTGTATGTTGGGCTCTGAAAGATGTGGAAACATCCATCTAGAAGAGTAGAATAGTTCCATCTTGGCTACAGAAGGTGTGGAAATTCTGAAAAAGATGGTAGCTACTAGTTTGATTATTTCAAAAAATGTTGGAAAACAGAGCAGAGAGATAGCATTGCTGTGAATAAAGAGTTCAAAAGCTTCAAAACAGCAAAACGATATATCACAGCTATTAATCGGACTTCAAGGATTTATAGGAAGAAGATAATACAGAATTATTGTAATTTTGAGTTTAAAAAGATTTTATAACAATGGAATTAAAAATAGCTTGATAAATACAAGAAAACAAACTTAAAGTCAGCAGGTTACAAAGAGCATTGAGGTGTTTCTGACTTAAAACAAGTTTCCTTTCATAAACATAGATAACCACATTAAAAAGAAATGACAGGAGAGATAATATTTTCAAGCAGATTTAAGATCAGAGATGGATGAAACAGAATATGAGATAGACTTCTTGGAGAAGATAATTTATAAGATACAGAATTGCTTCAAAATTAAACATTAAATCTGAAGCTGAACAAGTTAATGTCACAATCAATGGGTCCTATTAAGGGTGAGTTATTAATTACCAAAATATAAAGGAAAGACAGTTATTTTTGATGATATTTTAAAAGCTGTTGATAAGTACTTCCAATTAAGAATGAACTCATTTTTTGAAGGAGCAAGATTTATCATAAGAGTTCAGTTTCCAGGGAAATCCATAAATAATTTAATTAATTATCACAACAGATTAGAGAGAAACCATGTCTATTGAGCTTTGGAATTAAGAGACTGAATTGTTTTGAAGAATGTAGGAACATAGAGCAGGTGTAGACTGTTCAATCCATCTAGCCTGTTTGCTACTTGATATAATAATGGCTGATCCTCTACCTCAATACCTTTTCCCTACATTATTTCCATGTCCCTTGATATGATTGGTGCTTGGAAATCTATCAGTCTCCACTTTAAATTTACTCAATGACTAAACTTTCACAGCCCTCAGGCTACAGAATCCGAGAGATTCACAGTTAGAGAGTCATAGACTCATAGAGCTATATAGCATAGAAACAGACCCTTCGGTCCAACTTGCCCATGCTAAGTAGATATCCTAACCTAATCTAGTCCCATTTGCCAGCATTCGCTGAGAAAAACGGAATTTAATTCTCAATTAATCTTTGACTGTTTGATGAACCAAGAAAGTTTTGACTTTGGAGAGATGTATTTAAAGTGCGCTGGTAGCAGAAGCTAGAAAGGCTCGCAGAGAGATTCTGAGAGAAGAAAAACAAACCTATTTCAGGAAAGCAATAAACCTATTCACTGTATAAGGTCTGGATGTGCTGAAAATGCTCAAGAAAGGCAAACACAGAATTTAAGCCAAACAGTAGGTGCCCAGAATCAGTGTCACCACCATGATATCACTACCAGGCATTTAGAAAGACATTGTTCGAATTAAACCTTTATATAAAAAGGTATTGCTAGTTCTGTATGAATAAATCAGCTTCACCAGGATCGATGGGAAAAGATAAAGGTTCCAACTCAGATAACGTTTTTCCTTTGAGATAGAGGAACTAGTTTTCTTCCCCCAGTGTAGATTATAACTTTGAGCGATATTAGAAAATGATTGGTAATGAATTGATAGTCCAATTTCTCAATTTTTACTTCCATTGAAGTTTTACATTATTACACGGAGTCAGAGTATATCCCTGCACACCTGTAGCAGCAAAATCCCATGAGTGTGGATTGGGAAAAATGGCAGAGTCTACACATGTGAATTTTTACTTTATCTACTTACAGCATGTGTTGGACTTTTCACTGTGTACTCCCAATGGGCCCTCCATTGCCCCTTACATTTCACCGTTCTATCTAATTATGTATGACATTTGAGTGATTACATTGTAAAGTGCGCAGTGGAATAATTGTCTGTTCTTTCATCTGAACTGGAATATTGTCCTTCCCAGTTATTAAAGGAAAACTGATGGTGCAACTGACTACAACTTACTTTGAGTTAAAAGTAGCACATTTTGAGGTGTGCTTGAAATAGATGTGCAGTTATACTTTAGAAATGGTAAATCAATGCCCACAGCTGGATCAATAATTCAGTTCGTTTTACATTTCTACTGCTTTGTTTCTTAATCATTGCTATCATTGTTGCCTGTCCCTTGATTTGAGGATGACAGCTACTCAGTGTTGTGAATTCCTCTTATGGATCTTCATGGGACTAAATAGCTTGTTCCCAGCTCAATGATCTTTGACTATATGGACCAACTTGCCCATGAGACCATGTAAAAATCGGGTGCAGGATTTGCTTTCTCTCCTCTCCTTCTCCACAAATGTATTTGGAGCCAAATCATGATGCAGCTGAAATGACAAGTTGTCAGTCCTTTACACAGTTGGTAGCAAATTCCTCCTAGTTATTAATATCAGTGCCAGAATGCCTTAAAATATCTTCAGAGTGTCTTTGTAGCATTTGTTTTGTTCCCCCCGGAACACTAGTTACTTGAGAGTTGAGAAAACAGGATCTGGCAGGGGAAAGGTTTTTCAGTCATCATTGGCACAGTGTACAGTCTATCATCATTAGGATTGGAGGAGTTTTGCCTCAACACTTGTTGAGCTAGCTTGAAAAAGGATGGTAGCAATGGTTTCCCATTGAATCCAGAGAATGTGGTGGAGCATTGCTGGTGGAATTCCTCTCGCCCTCTTAGGAGTCACTTTTACACAGCTTGGGTATCACTGTAGTACAGGAGTGCAGTGATGACAACTATTCTGTGCATTTGGACTTTTGTTGACTTGTGGAGATTTTTGTTGTCAAACACTTGATGGCTGAGTTTGTAGCTCGATCTGGGACAACAGATTGGGATTTTTTTTGAGAGAGAGGTAGCTGCAAGGTATGGGATGTACTGAACACATTTCAGAGACTGTCCCTCAATAGGTGTGAAAGGTGGAGCGTTTGACTGACCAGTTGATCTATCAGTTCTGTTTTGGGAACATAGGCCAAGACCCATGGATACAGAATCAAAGCAATTGAAAGTGCTTGCAAATCTGGTGCGGCCTGAGCAATGCAAACTGCGGTTATTCCTAAACTGTAGGTCATGTTTGTCTGTGGTGGTCAGTTTAATTTTGGCATGGGGGAACAAGTTTTCTACATAGTTTGTATTTAATACTCACAGTAGAGGGCAGTTGGTTGTTGATGAGGTGAGTAACCATTGTCAGGTAGATTGTAAATTGTCACAGTCATTGGATTGGCCTTGGAGATGTTTTTTCTGTATAAATACTGAGCTGACACTGAGGTACTGGGTTCAAAATGTAAAGGCGCAACACATAATTGAAATATGGAGTCATAGATTCTTACAGCACAGAAACAGACCCTTAATCCAACCAGTCCATGTTGACCATAATCCCAGACTGAACTATCCCACCTGCCTGTGCTTGACCGATATCCCTCCAAACATTTCTTATTCGTGTATTTACCTAAATGTCTTTGAAACATTGTGACAGTACCCACTTCTTCTGGAAGTTCATTTCATATACAGAACCAGCCTCTGTGTAAGAAATTGCCCCATGTGTTTTTTAAATCTTTCTCCTCTTACCTTAAAAATATGCCCCCTAGTCTTGAAATCCTCCATCATAGGGAAAATACATCTGTCAATCACCTTATCTACACCCCCATAGTTTTATAAAACTCTACAAGGTCATCCCTCAATCTCGATGCTTCAGTGAAAACAGTCCCAGCCAATCCAGCCTTTCTCCATAACTCAAACCCTTCATTCATGGCAACATCTTGGTAAATCTCTTCTGAATCCTCTCCAGCTTAGTAATATTTTCTTATAACAGGGCGACCAGAATTGCACACAGTACTCCAGAAGCAACCTCACCAATATCCTGTACAACCTAAACCTAACCTAATTGTAGAGCGTCCATCACTTAAAGTGGCACGACAGATCCAACTCCTGAAGGGAAGGACATTAAGGAGGCCAGCTACAAGGAAAAAAAATGGTAGCCCAGGAATCTTCCACCCTTTCCTTAATTGATGAGAGCAAGGTGTGTGATGCTGAGAAACATCAAAGCTGCATGGCAGCCATTAGATACTACACAGCAGCAGCAACAGTAGGCAGCACAAGGTCAGGAGACCTGGCATTGAGCCTTTGCCAGCCAGTTAGGAGTAATATTCTGATGAAACTGTGATATCTCAGATCTCAGTTGAACCCACTGAATGCTCTGATGTAACAGTGGAGGACGTTTTGCCCTGGAGTTTGGGACATTGTTTCGTGCTGCAGTAAATTTAAACGCTACAGAGCTTTCTCGAAAATGCTGCGAAACAATTTCCAGTTTGACGATAAGGTGGGCTGCTATTTAAATATGGCACCATCTCCTGTGTGGCCTCTGGGGAATGCGGAATTCCCTGTTTCAGAGCCACAGCTCCTACTGAACTGCCAGAGGAAGTGGTGGAGGCGAGTACAATTGCAACATTTAAAAGGCATCTGGATGGGTATAGGAATATGGGTTTAGAGGGATATGGGTCAAATTCTTTCAAATAGGACTATATTTATTTAGGATATCTGGTCAACATGGACATGTTAGACCGAAGGGTCTGTTTCCATGCTGTACATCTCTATGATCTATGATCTATGTCATCCTCTGGTACCACTACACCACCCACTCAAATTAACTATCTACCTCATAACTTTGTTCAGCCAACTGCCAGAGGAATGTGCTCGAGCTCCACCAAACTCTGAGCTGAACAACAAGTGCCAACATGGCAGGGCTCAATTTGGCTCACTGGTGCACCTTCTCCTGGCCTGTGATAGGAATCGAGCCTGACACCAGCTTGAAGAGAATTTAAATCTTCACTGTTACTTTTCTGTAGATTAACATTTTGAATTTTCTCTGTAGTTAGAGACTTTCAGACATGTATTAGCTGAAACTCATGCTAATCAGATATCCTTCACTGTGGTATTAATGTGATTCAGATTTTACACTGGACTCCAAACATACTGCAGGTGTATGAAAAAACACATTCAGAAGTAGCCTGCGACATTAACAGAGTAATCCAAAAATATCAAACTCCACCATAGAAAACGAAACACAAGAGAATAAAGGATGAAAAGGTACAACTTCTTTATTTCTGTCTGATCTTATTCCTTCTGACATTTTGTGATCAATTTCTGTACCTTTAAGTTTTCCTTTCCTTCTCTGAGTTCAATGTTTTCTCTCTCTCTCTCTTTGATGTTAGTTCTTTTACTTCTTCACATGTGATCGATTTTTTTCTCCACAGCTACTTTGTTACTTGGTTTCTGTTTTGCCTGACTTTGTTGCTGTCCTGCTGTGTTCTCCACTTCCTGACTCAATCACTGCCGATGACCTCTATCTCAGGTGCCATGGTGACTACATCATAGGAACTCAACCGCCTCATCCCTTGTCATTGTGCTAAAGATCTCCTTTTTAAATTACGAAAACTTGAAGCTTTAACATGATTTAAAAAATCAGTTTAGCTCAAAAAAAGATTTTGTGATATTAGACCAGCTAGGATTCTGTCTGAATCATATGGATTCAACGGGATAGACCAGCTAGGATTATGTCTGAGTCATATGGATTCAACTGGATAGGAAGTAGTCAATGTGGTGCTTGTGTATCGTGCAATTGGCACATTGATTTAATGTCATACTGTTCCAGGGCCCATGCTGTGTGCTCAGTGTTAGCCTAGCTCAGTTGGTAGAAAACTTGGCCCCAACTGAGAAGTTTGAGTCAAGTGCTGCTCCACAACCTGCAGATACTCCAGAGTGTCACTGAGCAAGTTGTATTGTTGGAATTATTGACTTCTGGATCGGGTAAAATTTGCACAGAGAAATCTCTTGATCTGCCATGGAACATTGGTGGAAAACCAGGAGAAACCGAAACAATGACAGCTTGCATTGCTTTTCTGTCAATTCTACTGAAGCCATGATGGCAATGAGGTAATTCCCCATGAAGGATTCTGACAAGTATCTGCTGCTTTATGCAAATCCCACCGCTGATAGTTTTAGATACTTCTCTTTCGCATCGCTGGGATATGGGTATCTACATGCATTCCTAAAGGCTGTTGACTTTTATTCAGTTACCACATTAGTTGGTCTCCAGCATCCGTACTTCACCCTTATCCCAAGGTAAGGCTCTCTATATCCTTACAGTACTGGAACACTTTATTGATACTTATACATCACAGGTTACTGAATACAGCTGTCTAATGTCGTGTCTAAAACTTCTCTTTTCACATACTTCTTGTCATCTCTCTATTCTGCTCTGCTGTTGTCAAAAAATGTTTTTCATTTCTAAGGTCATGTAAAAATGACTAACAAAAAATGCTTTTCAAAAGTAACTTTGGCAGTGGCAAATAATGGCTGGAGGACAAAAGAAAGGCATGTTCTTCTTTTATACAGTAAACAGTACTTTTGTTGCTATACAAATGACTGCTTGGTCATTTATCAATAAATTCTGCTAACTCAATGTAGTTTAGCATAGGAATGCAGTAGTTGTCACAAGCATAATGTACTAGATTCTAAATGAACAACCTTTGTAATTGTTTTGATCATACAAAGTGCAAG
Source organism: Chiloscyllium plagiosum (assembly GCF_037043375.1). Lineage (NCBI taxonomy): Eukaryota > Metazoa > Chordata > Chondrichthyes > Orectolobiformes > Hemiscylliidae > Chiloscyllium > Chiloscyllium plagiosum. Next base: position 23,476,987 of record NW_028270166.1, read on the forward strand.
ATTCCGAACAGGACTTTTGATTGAAAGGTATTTTTTATGCATGGACCCACTTCTGTTCTCTAAAGATTTTCTTTATATTCATTCACAGAATGTGGATGTCATTGGAAAGGTTACCACTTATTTTTCTTAACAAGGTTGTGAAACATGGCATTTAGGCTCAAACACATTGCCAGTATGATATTATCTGAGTACTTCCCTATATGTTAGCCATAGAGTCACAGATCATACAGCATGGAAACAGGCTTTTTGGTCAAATTAGTTCAAGCTGACCATGTTCCTAAACTAAACTAGTCCCACTTACCTGTATTTGGCCCATATCCCTCCAAACCATTACTATTCATGTACTTATCCATATGTCTTTTATGTGTTGCAACTGTACCTGCATCCACCACTTTATCTGGTAGTTCATTCCACACACAAACCACACTCTGTGCAAAAAAGTTGCCCCTCATGTCCTTTTTTAAACTTCCTCATCTCACCTTCATTTTGAGCTCCCCCATGTTAGGGAGAAGTCCCTTATTATTCACCTTATGTATGTCCCCTAATGATTTTATAAACCACTATAAGGGGTCATCCCCAACCTCCTATGGTCCAATGAAAAAGCTCCCAGCCTATTCAGCCTTTTTTTTGTAAATCAAAGCCTCCATTCCCGGCAATATCCTGGTTAATCTTTTCTGAAACTTTCCAATTTAATAATATGGATGCCTTGAGGTTTATTTACAAACTAACTATTTAGCACATTATAATGTCACATGTTATACTTCGTTAAAAATCGCACAACCCCAGGTTATGGTCCAACAGGTTTATTGGAAGTTACTGAAGTTACATCACACTGTTAACGTTTGTGATAAAGTCTGTGTCTTATGATCTTACACTCCACAACCACCTGATGAAGGAGCTGTACTCTGGAAGCTAGTGCTTCCAATACCACTGTTGGTCTATAACCTGGTGTTGTATGATTTTTAACTTTGTACACCCCAGTCCAACACTGGAACCTCCAAATCATAACATTGGAATATTGGAGGTGCACTTATGAGTGGCTTTCAACAGATCATTTCCCATAGTTATGGTTGGTATGAACAATGAAATGTTTGCCTTGTTTGTATGTGCAGGATCATTGTATTCCAAAACCCAGAACAAGTGTATCTCTTTCAATATTGAAGTTGTTTGCATGAGATGTTGTCAGCATCTTAAAACAAAACACAATAGCTTGACATCCTGTAATAGACATTCTCCAAGGCCTTTCTGGGATACATCTACTTCCAACCTGGTAAACATGAAGGAGTTTTACTATTGACGTACATGTTACTGGACGATTAAGCATTTTGAGACTTTGAAAAATATACTGATGATCTTCCTAGAATACATACGGTGTGTCTTTGCAAATAGGATCTCAAAGAGGAGGGACTTTGGTCACAAAATATAGAATATGTGAGGTTTAAACAGCTGAAGTCATCTTTGTCTTGTGGAATAAGCATCTTCTATATGCCTCCGATCTTGTTAGGACAAGTTAGAATACTATTTGATGGGGATTTGATTTAGCTCTTCTTGATTTAATCATTTTTACTGCTGAAAACAATGTTTTCTTGCTGCTGTCATGAGCTATTGGAGGTTTGTGTCATGTTTTTGTTCAGGTTTTCAAGAGACTGCAATAACGTCTGAGATACACAGATAACCTGGTAGATCCTAGATGATAATTCATGATGATTCATGTGCCTGTTGGAATATGTCCTGGCTAATGTGTCATCCAAATGGTAATCTGAGGAAACAACATCGACCAGAAGATGCTCCAAAAGTTGTCAATTCCTGTGACTGTGGGCGAAGATGTACGGATCAATATCTATTCTTGATGTCAAACTTGGAAAGATGCCTGGTGCCCGAGATTAAGCTACGTCGGTGTGAAAATTATGTGTAGGAGTCCAGAGATTGCAACATTCAGTTGCCTTGAATCTAAACATAAATATATAGTTCCGTCTTTCTCCAAAACACAAGTAATGGAATTGCACCAATTAGAATTTAAGAATGTGGTGCTGGAAAAACACAGCTGATCAGGCAGCATCCAAGGTGCAGGATTTCAGCATCCAAGGTGCAGCATTTCAGGCATAAGCCCTTTCTGATGAAGAGCTTATGCCTGAAATGTTGACTCTCCTGTTCCTTGGATGCTACCTGACCGGCTGTGCTTTTCCAGCGCCACACTATTCAAATCTGATCTCCAAGCATCTGCAGTCCTCACTTCCTCCTAGTTGAGTGCACTAATTAGAGCAATGTTTAACTTTATAGTTGACATTGTAATGTACCACGGAATCCAGTTCCATTTTGTGTTTATCCTGATGGTATATGTTGCCCACCTTTTGATAAGAAGTGATACTGGGCTGGCCATCATCTCTCAGATTTAATACTGCATCACTTTTAAAGTCACCAAGAGCATCACATCTGTCTAGGTAAACTTAAGTTAGGTCATGGATAAACAAAGTGTTGTGATCTAAAGTATTTGGTGTGTTACCTTGTAAAAATACTCAGCTCATGAATACTGGGAGACTAGTATTAGCTTGTTCTTCTTTTTCAATTATGTAAAAGGTTTCAGGTGTCCATCCTGAGAAGTTGTATTGACATTTAAGATGGATAATACCAATGAATGGGATGGTCAGACCTGTTGCAAGTAATTAGCTTACCATGTGTAGACTATACCACTTTATGCCAGTTTCATAGAATCATAGAATCTCTACACTGTGGAATCAGACCATTTGGCCCATCCTGAGTACAATGCATGTAAAATTATCTTTGTAATGGTAACAGTGTAAATTTTGGCAGATAGTGCATATTGTCTATTCATTTTTTTTGTATATCATCTGGATAGAGGTAGAAAATAGAGATTTTAATGGCATCCAAGTGTTGTGCCATACACATTGATTCCTGAAGAAGGGCTTATGCCCAAAACGTCGATTCTCCTGCTCCTTGGATGCTGCCTGACCTGCTGCGCTTTTTCAGCAACACATTTTTCAGTATACACATTGACTGACTGGGATATGTAATCTATAATTTTGCAAGCACTTCTTTGCATTCACTGATATGCTTGTGTGACATTGTTTCTCAGTTGGGTCTTCTTCACATATGGAGCACTGTGTTGCAGTTTGGTTTCTCTGAGCAACTCATTTTCTTAAACATTTTAGCGCAATGTCTTCTTTGATGTAGGTTTATTCGCTGAGCTGGAAGGTTCAGCGAGCAAACCTACATCCAGAAGCTCAACCTGAGCTACAAATCTTCTCAAAACTTGCAATGTCTTCTTGTACATAATTGCATGACTCACAAAATGCTGAACACTGTTTTGGTGAGTCAGGCAAACCACATCTCATGCAAGATTTGGATGTTTTGCTGAATCCACTGATGGTTGCAATAACTGTTGCAGAGTCAAACCCTTGAAATAACTTGCTTCTATCACTTGGTTTATTGATGGTATGTTCATTGAGTTTTGTCCAAAAGTACTTTTCTGAAGGAATTATTGGGTGCATAGGCAATGTTCAATTCCATAATAGCCTTGCCGCTGTTAGTTACAGTTAAATCATACTCTATACCTTTTTGTCAACACCTGCCTATGAACTGGTTGATTGTTACATTTAGTTGTTGTTGTTATGACATGAACTCAAGTCTGTGGGTCTTGAAGTTGACTTGAGCTTGAAGTTTAATTCTAAAAGCTGAAAAAAGTATCAGGTTCTTTGCTGGCATCATTGGAAATACCTAAGGAATTGACTGTTCTGAAATCTTCATTTTCTAAAGCAATAAGGACTTTGAATGTCTGCTTTTCTTTATTAGCCACCTGTTGATCCATGTAATAAAGATTTATTCTTGATCTAAATAACTGAATTTTTGACAAGATGCCAGTGGATTGTCCATCCATGCTGATGTATTTGCTTTGTAGCTCTATGCTCTTTGAATGCCAGAACAAAAAGATCTATAATACAGTGTAATGTTTTTTCTGTTTTTTATTTTGATTTCTTGTTTTCTCTTTTTATGTCGCACAAGCCTATCAGTGAATGCAAAGAAGTGCTTGCAAAGTTATAGATTACAGATCCCAGTCAGTCAATGTGTATGGCACAACACATGGATGCCATTAAAATCTCTATTTTCTACCTCTATCCAGATGATATACAAAAGAATGAATAGACAATATGCACTATCTGCCAAATTTGACACTGTTGCCATTACAAAGATCATCTTACATGCGTTGTACTCAGGATGGGCCAAATGGTGTGATTCTACAGTGTAGGGATTCTATGATTCTATGAAACTGGCATAAAGTGGTATAGTATCTGTGTATGATGTTCACTTGAAAAGAAAGATCAGAGAGACTGTGTGATTCTTTTAATGTTTTGCATTGTTTTCAAAATAACAAGGATGGTAAAATTGACTGATGTTTGGACACTGGTAAGGCCTGAGTAAAACAGAGAACTTTTAAAAATATTTCTGTCTGAGTCTGGCCTAAGATCATTTTACTAGATTCAGCCTGCCCTGTACAAAACTTGCAAAACCCTTATTTTTCAAATCAGATCAACTTTGACATCTATTTTACCCTACATTAAGATTCCTATACTTCAAAACCAAATGGAGCACTCTGGTTATTATTGCAAACTTCAGCTGTGAACCCATGATCAGAGACAGTTAGGAAAAGAGTCTTCACAACTGACACTCTTTTATTAACTCTTAGTTTCAACCGGATGGCCCTAACTAGGTGTTATCACTAGTTTTCTGTACCCACTAGCTGCCAACTGTTGCCATCATGATGTGGGTTCTTCAGTCTAACAGCACTAGCTCTATGATGTGGTCTGAGTGTGCTCGTTATGTTGGCCATATAACATTTACTATGAAACTGGGTCCTTGTTCAGACAGATAGGGAAGGTGATAGCATAGTGTTACTAATGCTGGGGTTGTTAATATACAGGTCAGGTAATGTTCTGGGAGCCTGGGTTCAAATTCTGTTGTGGCATATGGTGAAATTTGAATTCAATAAAAATCTGGAATTAAGAGTCTAATGATAACTGTAAAACCATTGTCGATTGTCAGGAAAAACCCAATTGGTTCACTGCGTTTCTTGGGGACGGAAACTGCCCGTCTAACCGGGTCTGTTCTACATGTGACTCCAGACCTGCACCAATGTGGTTGACTCTTAACAGCCCACTGAGCAGTTAGGGATGGACAATAAATACTGGCTTTGCCAGCGATGCCCTCATCCTGTGAATGAATAGAGAAAAGGCTGAATTTTTTTTTTAACAATATGAACTATTTGCACTGCTATAGCATCTCAGACCTATATCTAGTCTGGCTTCAATGCAAACTGATTACATGTCTGTAACACTATACATGCTGACTGACTGTATTACACGGCACTGAATTCATTGCTCTGTGTTGCTGTAGGTGAGAGCGTTTACATTAGTATGTTGCATGCAATGCTGTTTTAGCAGTACACTACCTTTCTCTGTTTGATGTAGTAATATAACAATTGTGAGTAAACTACATCATTGTGGCTGTGAAATCCTGTATAGAGCAGTCCAGGTAAGGACAGCAGTTTTCAGTTCTCAAAAGGCATTAGTGAACCAAACAGATTTTAAGCAAGAAAATTGATAGCTACATGGTCACTATTACTGATAACAGACTTTTGTTCCCAATTTATTTAATTAACTAAATTTAAACTCCCTAGCTGCAATACATGATTTGAACTTGTGTCACTTAATCATTAGACCCAGCCTGTTGATTACTAGTCTAGTAACATAGCCACTGTGCTATTGTTTAGGCTATTTCTCCATTTACTTCCTATTTGACATATTACCAACAATCCTTGAATATTTCTTTCGATTGGTTATTCTTTTTAGTTGTGAACTTAGTTAAGGGAACTTTTTCGCACTGATTGGGCAGGCCTCTGAATACCATTGCAACTGAATTGCTCCTGATGCTGCTTCTACGTAACTCCATGTTTTCCTTTCATGGTTCATTTCGTGAGGGCACCTTCCTGAAATTCGAGACTTCTTGCTTCAAACATTGCTGGTGGATGTGACAAGTACTCTTTAAGCAAGGTTTTTAAGAAAATACTGCTGGCTATATAAAATTCAAAAGCAGCACAGACAAGTTGGGACGTCGGGTCTGATTCCACACGGTATGACTCTATGGTAATCTCTCTAAGCTGCTGCAGACCCTTAATATCCTGCACCAATATCTTAATGGTCAGGTTCTAGTCAATGAGCTCCCTGATACTATTACTATTTGTCAGATGTCAGAAACAAAGCTCATTCTTGTTGGTGAGAGTAAATCAAGTTATTCTGTATTCCCATTCAGAGTTTCACTCGAGCAGAACATTTAGGTTAGTGCATCAATCCAACCATGAAGTGTGCAAAGTAGAATATTGATGGAGAAAGTCGGGCATAGAAAGGCTTGCTTTATTGATAGGGTTCTTTAGGTTATTGTAGATAGAATTAGGGAATGGAAAATTACTTTCTTGTGGTCAGGAGAGCTAAAAATGCCATCAAAAGTAACCAGAGGGGGAAACACAACTTGCCATGATGAAATGGTGGAAGAGATGCTTACTTTCAAGGCAAGTGGGCATTCAGAATTATTATTCATGGTTCCATACTAACATAGCTAAACCTTTCAATTATTTCACATTACTATATACAGGGATGTGTGCTACTTATCTCATAGTGGTTGAAATGTATGTTAATAGAGGTTGCAGAAACAGTCATGCTAAGACCATAAGACCATTAGATCATAAAATAAGGGAGCAGAATAAGGCCAATTGATCCACTGAGTAAACTTTGCCCTTCAATCATAGCTGATTTGTTTCTCAACCACATTCACCTGCCTTCTCCCTGTAAACGTTGATCCATTTACAAATCAAGAATCCATGTCTTAATTGTACTCAATGATTTGACCTGCCCAGCCTTCTGTGGCAATGAGTTCCACAGATTCACCACATTCTGATTGAAAAAATTCCTCTTCATCTCGGTGCTAAAGGGTCATCCCTTCACTGTGATGCTGTGCCTTGTGTCCTAATCCTCTCCAAGCCCACTCTACCCAGGTCTCTCAGTATTCAATCAGAATGGTTTCAATCAAACCCCCCTTATCCTTCTGAACTGCATCGAGTCGAGAATGCAGAGCTGGAAAAGCACAGCAAGGTCAGGCAGCATCCGAGGAGCAGAGAATCTGGATGAGGGGCTGATGAAGTCCTGATGAAGGGCTTATGCCCGAAATGTCGATTTTCTGCTCCTCAGATGCTGCCTGACCTGCTGTGCTTTTCCAGCAACCACACTCTCAACTCTAACCTCCAGCATCTTCAGTCCTCACTCTTGCCTAGTTGATCAGAAACAGAGTCCTCCACGGCTCTTCATATGACAAGCCCTTCATCCCTAGGATCATTCTTGTGAACCTTCTCTGGATCCCTGCAAGGCCAGCACTCCTTAGATATGAGGCCTAAAACTGCCCACAATATTCCAAATGCGGTCTGACCAGAATCTTATAAGCCTCAGCAGTACATCTCTGCTCTTGTATTTTAGCCCTCTTGAAATGAATGCGAGCATTGCATTTGCCTTCCTAATTGCCAACTAAACCTACATGTTAACATGAAGACAACCCTAAACTAGGACTCTCAAACCCTTGTGCTTCAAACTTTTGAAGCCTTTCCCCATTTAGAAAATAGTCTGTACCTTAATTCTTCCTTCTAAAGAGCATAACCTCACCCTTTCTCATGTTGTATTATATCTGCCACTTCTTCGATCACTCTCTTAGATTTTCTAAGTGCTTCTGCAGCCTCCACACTCCTTCAACAGTACCTGACTGTCTATCTATCTTTGTGTCACCATCAAACATTGCAAGAATGCCCTCAGTTCCTTTGTCCAGACCGTTAATGTATAACATGAATAGTTGTAGTCCCAACAGTGACCTCTGCGGAAATCCACTAGTCTTCGGCTTCCATCCTGAAAAAATCCCCTTTGTCCCCACTCTCTGCCTTCTGCTAGTCAGTCAATCCTCTATCCTAGCCAGTACCTTGCCCCTAACACATTTAGCTGCCTCTTGTGTGGCAACTGTCAAAGGCTTTCTGGAAATCCAAATACATCACATCCACTGGCTCTTGTCTAATTTTCTCATTAATTTTTCAAATAATTCCAAAAGATTTGTCAGGAAGAACCTCCTCTTGACTAAGCCGCGCTGACTCAGCCTTATTTTACCATGCACTTGCAAGTAGTCGGCAATCTCATCCTTAATAATGAACTTTAAAATCTTACAAATGACCAAGGTCTTGCTAACCAGCTTATAATTTCCGATCTTTTGCTTCCCTTTCTTCTTAAGCAGAGGTCTTAGATTAGCCATTTTCCAGTCCACTGGATTACTGAAAGATCACCACCTCTACAGTCTCTCCATCCATCTCTTTCAGATATCTGGGGTGTAGACCATCTGATGTGGGTGACGTATCCACCTATAGACCTTTCAGTTTCCCCAGCACTTTCTCATTACTGATAGCCACTACACTGACCTCTGACTCCTGACTCTGAAGTTCTGGTATGCTATTAAAGACCTATTCAGTTCCTCCACCATTTCTTTGTTCCCCATTACTTCTCCAGCCTCATTTTCCAGTCATCTAAAATCCTCTCTTCCCTCTCACCTTTCATATATCTAAAAAAAACTCTCACAATCTTCTTTGATATTACTATCTAGATCACCCTAATATTTCATCTTCTCTTCCCTTATTGTTTTTTGAGTTATCCTCTGCTGGTTTTTAAAGACTTTCCAACCCTCTGGTTTCCCACTATACTTCACCACAATTATATGCTTTCTCTTTTGCTCTTATGCTGTCTCAGATTTCCCTTGTCAGTCATGGTTGCCTTATCCTCCCCATAATATGTTTCTTCTTCCATGGGATGAATTCCTGATGTGCTTCCCAAATTACCTCCAGAAACTCCTACCATTGCTGTTGCACTGTCTTCCCTGCTAGGCTTCTCTTCTGGTCTACTCTGGACAGCTCCTCCCTCATGTCTTTGTTGTTACTTTTACTCAGTTATAACCCTGTTACATCTGATTCCAGCTTCTCTCTCTCTCAAAGTGCAGGGTGAATTGTATCTCGTAATATGATGGTAAACGCTTCAGGCTCTCTGCCTTTATTCCTGATGAAGGGCTTTTGCCCGAAACGTCGATTTTGCCTGTCTTCGGATGCTGCCTGAATTGCTGTGCTCTTCCAGCACCACTGATCCAGAATATAGTAATATGATGATGACTGCCCCCTAGGATTTACAGTCAATTCTTCTATAATGTCATGGTTGTGTTCTTGTGAAACCTCATGTTATAGAAAAATTGCATTTTAGAAACAGTGCTTAAAGTGTTGGTACTTTAATTGTGTTTGTTGTTTTCAGTGCTATTTAAGGAGCTTTGATGAATTTCTGAAATGTGTCTCCTTTTTGCTACTGTGTGTTGATAGTTGAGGGACTGAATGCTTGCTCATGTGGTGGCAATCTAGCAGGATGTTTTGTCCTGGATGGTTTCAAGCTTCTTGATGTGGTTGGAGCTGTAATCATCCAGATAAGTGTGGAATATTCTATCACACTCCTGACTTGTGTCTTGTAGTTGGTGGACAGACTTTCATGAGTCAGAATTGAATTACAGGTTGCAGGATTCCTAGCCTCTGACTTGCTCTTGTAGCCATTGTCTTTATATGAATAACCCAGTTCAGGTTTTAGTCAGTGGTAATTCCCAGTGTTGAGAATGGTGAATTCGGTGGAAGTAATGCCATTTAGTGTCAAGAGATGATGGTTTGATTCTCTCCTGTCAGAGATGGTCATTGTTTGTACTCATGTGGCCTGAATGTTTCTTGTGGCTTGTCTGCTTAATCCTGAATATTGTACAAATCATGTTGTACTTGGACATGGACTGCTTCAGTACCAGCTGAATCATGAATGGAACTGAACGTTATGCAATTATCAGCGAACATCCCCCTTCTGACCTGATGCTGGAGAGAAGTTAGTTGATGAAGCATCTAAAGATAGTGAGGCATAGTATACTATACTGAGGTAAAGGAGGGCTCTTGTGTCCCTATCACTGAACCAGAAGGCCTGGATTCAAGTCCCACCTACCCCAGATATGTGTCATAACATTTCTGAACAGGTTGATTAGAAAGTATCTACACCAAAAAGATATCATCAGCCAAACTAGCTCAGTTGGGAAAGAATTTGGTCCCTGTTTCAGTTCCAGATTTAAGCAGGATTGTGTTTTTTGTTGGGAGGTGGTAGCCCAGTGGACTATTAATCAAAAGCTGTGCAGGTAATGATCTGGGTACCTCAGTTCAAAACCCATCAATCCACCTCAGTTGCTCTGTTTCAAAAAGTGCATTTTAAGGGCTCTTGTGGTTCTTCAGTAGCATTCCCTCTCTCCACTAAGCCAGGAGATCCAGGTTCAATTCCCACTTTGTCCAGAGGTATGCCATAGCATCTCTGAACAATGTGATTGGAAAATATTGACACTGAGAACATCCTACAGTGATATCCTGGAAGTGAGATAACTGGCCTCCAAAAAATACAACCATCTTCCTATGTGTCAAGTGTGACTCCAAACAGTGGACAGTCTTTCCCTGGTTACCTTTGACCCTAGCTTTGCTGGGGATTTTTGATCCACTCTCAGTCAAATGTAACCTTGATGGCAAGGGCAGTCATTCTCATCTCATCCCTGGAGTTTGTCTGTGTTGGAACAAAGGCTGTGAAAGGTCATTAGCTGTGTAGCTTCTCTATGCCTAGTGTCACTCCTTGCAGAACCTCCAGTACTCTTCATTGAACCAGGCTTGATCCTCTGATGTGATGGCAATTGTAGAATGGGGGATATGCTGGACCATAAGCTTTCAGATTGCGTTGGTGTATAATTCTGCTGGTGCTGAAAGGCCACAGCACCCATGGATCCCCAATCTGGAGAGGGGTGGTATGTGGTAATCAGCAGGAGGTTTCCTTGTCCATGTTTGACCTGATGTTACGAGACTTCATATTAAGTTATGACTCCGTTTTAAAATTTGCAGCTACGTCTTATGGCAATCATTCGTGACTGAAACAATGTTATTTTTACTGGTAAATACCCCCATTTTATTTTCCAGTCTCCCAACTTGGGATTTGCACTATTCAGGCATGATGTCTTGATGGGTATTGCTTCCAGCTGTAGCCCTCATATCTGATTGCACCTCAACTAATTCCTGACTCAGATCTGTTCCGGTTCTGTCCATGTGTGACTATTTGCGGGCTTTCTTCCCTTTTTGTCCCTGAGATCCAGCTCTCTTTGGCCTTGAAGTGCAGTTGATAGCTGTCACAGTTCCCACAAGCCCCACCTCCATTTTAAATACTTCCAGCATGCTCCTTTCTAAAAGTTATATGGACTTTAAGTTGTAACTCACTTTCTTTAATTGAAATTTCGTTGCTCCATTCTCTTTGGATTATTCTCGGCTGTTTTCACTGTTTGACCTCTTCAAGACTTTACACAACATTGTTCATCACTGCTAGCAATATTATAACAGTGATGTGAAGCCTGGGTACCAATTCTGGCTGGATTAGAGTGCTGGCACCAATGCTTCTTCCAATGCTCGTTTAGGGGCTTTCTTGTAATCTGTGGAGAAGGATGGACCTCAGATAAGAAGAGGTTCTTGTCTTAGATAACAGGATGTAGTTTACCACATTGCAGTAACAATATACAGTATACGTTAGCCTTCAGGCTTATTAACAATCTCCTGCAAGAGATAAATAAGATATGGGTGCCTCCATGCAGAGAACAGAGTAGACTATAGCATGTGGAAATAATTGGATAGCATTTGTGGTATACTTCTGTATCCAAATACAACATCTACACCACACAAATGCCAGATAATAAAAGGCAATCTAACCACCGCCCCTTGAAATTCAGTGGTGTTATCATTACTGAATTGACTACTATCAACATCCTGGGAGTTATCATTGACCAGAAACTCAACTGTACTCACCAGATAAACACAGTAGCTGCCAGAGCAGGTCAGAGGTTAGGAGTACTGCAGCAAGTAACTCACCTCCTGATTCCCTGAAGCCTGTCCATCATCTACGAAGCATAGGTCAGGAGTATGATGGAATACTCCCCACTTACCTGGATGAGTGAAACTCCAACAACACTCTCGAAGCTTGACACCTTCCAGGTCAAAGCAGCCTGCTTGATTGACACTGCATCCACATGAATCCACTTCCTCCACCAATGCTCAGTAGCAGCAGTGGGTTCTATCTACAAGGTGCACTGCAGAGATTCACCAAAAATCCTTAGACAGCACCTTCCAAAACCCACAACCATTTTCATCTCAAAGGACAAAGGCAGGGATTTCATGGGAACACTGATACCTGTAAGTTCCTGTCTAAGCCACTCACCACCCTGACTTGTAAATACATTGCCATTCCTTCACTGTCCCTTGGTCAAAATCTTGGAATTCCCTCCCTACCGGCATGGTGGGATTACCTGCAGCACAGGGTCTGCAGCAGTTCAAGAAGGCAGCTCATCACCACCTTCTCAAGGCCAACTAGAAATGGGCAATAAGTGCTGGCTTGCCTGTGACGTCCATGTGCCATGTCCCATGAGTGAACAGAAAAGAAAACCGCTTTAGCAGGTCCTAGCCCTTTCTGCAAAGAATCAAGTTCTGAAAGGTGAGAACATTTCTCATCAACGGAAATATTTTTGAAGTTGAGTACAATTTGTCATGTAGGATATACAGCCACCAGCTTGTATACTTTGAGCTCCCACTAATAGCAATATGATAATGACCAGATCACCCGATTTTTGTATGAGGATTGAGCTATGAATTTTGTTGAGAGCGCCAGTGTTGTTCTTGTAACATGGGATCTTTTCCACTAACCTGAGGGAAGAACTTTGAGTTTGTGAAAGTGTTCTCACCAAAAGATAAATTGAGATTACGTGAATTCATTTCACTTGAAGATTTGATCCCATCTAATGGTAACGATTTAATATCTCATCTAAAAGGCAGTGCCTCTGACAGTATAACACTCCCAAGGTAAAAACAAGGACTGCAGATGCTGGAAACCAGAGTCTAGATCAGAGTGGTGCTGGAAACGCACAGCAGGTCAGGCAGCATCCGAGGAGCAGGAAAATTGACGTTTCAGGCAAAAGCCTTTCATCAGGAATGATGAAGGGCTTTTGTCCAAAACGTCGATTTTTCTGCTCCTCGGATGCTGCCTGACCTGCTGTGCTTTTCCAGCTCCACTCTAATCTACAGTATAACACTCCCTGTCTATGGCATGGTTGTGTCAGTTTTGATTTTTGTGATCATGTTCTGGAGTTCTGCGGCTTGAACCCACAACCTTCTGACTTACTCTGGAGTATTTGCCAATAGAGCTGTAGTTGTCACTTCAATAGAATGGGCACACATCCCAAATTAATAGCAGGCTACAGTGCAGAGTGTTTACCACAAGCCAGCAGCAGCCAGATCGCACTACTATCAAGCAGTTGTCATGTCTAAAAAAAGTACATTGATCAATAAGATATTGATGCTCCTGTTGCATTTTTACCTGCACATTGAATTAGATGTGCCAGAGTGTCAATTTAGTAAAAGGTGTCTGTTAGCACTTGCTTTGTTATAACTTCTTATAAAGCTAATTGTAGATCCAATCAAAGTTAAAAACATCAGAAGGTTTAAAGGTAACCCAATGATGTGGCATGTTCAAATGCCAGACTGCAGCATCAAGGAAGATGTCCTTTTAATATCCCATTCCTCTCAGTTCCAACATCAATTTCAGCTCTCTGCTGTGTGGAGATACTAAATAAGAACAAGGCATCTGATTATGTGGGAAGGTGAGAGGAAAATCAAGCTGTGAGTTATTCTCATACAACAAATAAGCATATCAGAGTGTTTTGTCTCTGACTCAAATCGAAATATGGCCCACAAATAAAAGGAGCCACTCGCACAGTATTCCCATCTTTCATGATGCAGACCACATGGCATGATATGTCATGGTCGATGCATTGACATTCATCTTTTGGACAGATTGTACAAAATATTGGATTATCATTCTTATGAAACTGCAAATGGTACTTATTTCTTCTTACAAAACACACCCATCTAACATCGAGAAAGTTAATGGATATTTTTTCTTTCAAAAAATTGCAATTGCTTTAAAATAATTAGTTTCTTCTAGGCAAACTGCTGAGGTTATCTATTCCTGTGGTATTTTGTGAACTTTTTAAGTCAACTGCTTCAGGTGAAATGGATTAAATATTGTATTTGTTCCTATTATTTATCCGAAGCTTTGTTAGCACTAATAAGATATGGTCAGTATTTTTTTCTGCAAAAATCAGAGAAAATAGATGGATTTCCAGATTTCTAGGTCCTTTTTTCTTTAATATAATCCTGTTATATCCAGGGCTTCTCTGGGATGGTAAACGTCTCCTTACAGGCATGGGCTGAAACCAGCCACATGGAAGGAGACACCATGGAGGTATTCTGAGTCTCCCACTGAAATTCAAACTTGTTCATTATGGGGTAGGGGGACAGAAATCTAGGCACGACAGATTGCCTCTGGAATCCCCTAACAAGAAATACCAATGGCTCATGTAACACTACCTTTAGCTGCTGGAAACTGTTTGCTTGGACTTTACTGGTCCCAAACATGACATGGCAGAGTTTCTGTATGAGAATGGCATTGAGGCCTCTAACTTTCTCGATATCCCAGCCCACTGGTATTGCTGCAAGTCCTGCAGGCCCCTTGCAGCGTCTTCTGTAGCTGGCATTTAGCTCTCAAAGTATCGAACCCCAAACGTCTGAGAATGCACATTGAATGTTCATGACCTTTAGATATCCAACCTTGACAGCTGATAGGGCTTGTGGAACTTTGGTTGGATTTGGGGAGGGGAATGAAATGGGAATTTGAGGAGCTGAATGAAATCAACATGGTGATAGCATTATTATGATCCCATTAATCCAGAAACTTAGGGAATGATCTGGGATCCAGGTTCAAATCTCAGCATGGTCGATGGTAGAATTTGAATTCAATAAGTATTTGGAATTACGGGTCTAATAATGACTAAGAAACGATTAAATAAAAACCAAAAGAACTAAATCAAAAACAGAAATTGCTGAAGAAGCTTGGCAGCATCTGTGGAGAGAAATCAGAGTTAATGTTTCTGGGCCAGTGACCCTTCCTCAGAATGGTATGAAACAATGGTTGGGAAAAACCCACCTGACTCACTAATGTCCGTCAGAGAAGGAAATCTGCCATCCTCATCTAGGCTGGCCTACTTGCCACTTCAGACCTACAGCAATTTGATTGATGCTCAGTTATCCTCTTAAAATGGTCAAACAAACCACTCAGTTGTATCAATCGCTGCAAAGTCTCAGTAAAGTTAATGGATGGATGGATTGTCTAGCATTGATCTAAGTACCAGAAGTGACAATGGCAGAAAAAGCCCTGTCAACCCTGCAAAGTCCTCCTTACCAACATCTGGGGGCATGCTAAAAATGGAAAAGGTGTCCCACTGACTACTCATACAAGACGCAGTCATACCCATGGAATCATATCTTACGGACAATGTCCCAGACATCACCATCACCATCCCTGGCTATGACCTGTCCCATTAACAGGACAGGCCCATCAAAGGTGGACACAGAAGTATACACTCAGTAGGGAGATACCTTAAATGAATGGGATGGCATGGTGGCTCAGTGGTTAACACTGCTACCTCACAGTGCCAGGGATCCAGGTTTGATTCCAGCCTTGGGTGACTGTCTGTGAGGAGTTTGCACATTCCCTCTGTGTCTGCATAGGTTCGCTCTGGTTTCCTTCCACAGTCCAGAGCTGTGCAAGTTAGGTGGATTGGCTATGCTGAATTGCCCATAGCATCCAGGGATATGTAGGTTAGCTGGCTCAGATGGATAGAAGCTTGGCTGTCTGGCAGAGAATGGGGATGAAAGAGTCTTTCTCAGAATAGCAGCCCGTGATAAGTGGTGTTCTGAAAAACTCAGTATTGGGACCACAACTCTTTACTTCATACATTAACAATCTAGATGAAGGAACTGAGGGCATTCTGACTAAGTATACAAAGATTGGTACAGGATAGATAGTATTGAGTAAGTGATGGTGGGGGGTGGGGGGGGGGGGGGGGTGGCGTTGCTGTGAAAGGATTTGGACAGATTAGGAGAGTGGGAAAAGAAGTGGTAGATGGAATACAACGTGGGAAAGTGTAAGGTCACACACTTCGGTCAGAAGAATAGAGGCATGACTTTTCTTTTAAATGTGGAGAAAATTCTGAAGTCTGAAGTGCAAAGAGACTTGAGAGTTCTAGTCCAGGATTCTCTCAAGGTAAACTTGCAGGTTGAGTCAGTAGTTAGGAAGGCAAATGCAATGATGGCATTTATTTTGAAAGGATTTGAATATAAAATCAGGGATGTACTTCAAAGGCACTATGAGACTCTAGTCAGACTACATTTGGAGTATTGTGTGCAGTTTTGGGCCCTATATCTCAGGAAGGTTGTATTGACCTTGGAGCGCGTTCAGAGGAGATTCACGAGAATGGTCCCAGGAATGAAAAGCGTAACATTTAAGAAATATTTGAGGTCTCTGGGTTTATATTCAATGGAGTTTAGGAGGATGATGTGGGATCTAATTGAAACTTACAGAATACTGAATGGCCTGGAGTAGATATTGGGAAGATGCTTCCATTGGTAGGAGAGACAAGGGCCCGAGGGCACAGCCTTAGAGTAAAGAGAAGATCTTTTAGAACAAAGATAATGAGAAACTTCTTCAGTCAGAGAGTGGGGAATCTATGGAATTCATTGCCACAGAAGACTGTGGAGGCCAGGTCATCGAGTATGTTTAAGACTGAGATAGATAGATTCTTGAGTATCAAGGGGAATAAGGGTTATGGGGAGAAAGCGGGAGAATGAGGTTGAGAAACTTATCAGCTATGATTGAATGGCAGAGCAGGCTTGATGGGATGAATGACCTAATTTCTGCTCCTATGGTTTTATGGCCTTATGATTAGTCATGGGATATGCAGGATTATAGGATAGGGAGTGGATCTCAGTAGGATGCTCTTCGAAAGGTTGATGTGGACACGATGAGCTGAATGACATGCTTCCAGACTGTAGGGATTTTATGATTCTATGCCCTGCAAGTCCTCAATTTTAACTTTGGACATCATGAAGTCTTATAACATCAGATCAAACATGGGCAAGGAAATCTTCTGGATTATGCGTGCCAGGCCTCTAGAAATTCTCTGGCATGTCTTTGCTAAGCCTGTCCCAGGATAGATGTGTTTTCCCAGTCGAAATGGTGTTTTTTTTTTCATCCTTGTGTAGGGCTACGAGGGAGAGAGGGTCGTGTCTTTTTGTGGCTAGCTGGTGTTCGTGTATCCTGGTGGCTAACTTTCTTCCTGTTTGTCCTACGTAGTGTTTGTGGCAGTCCTTGCATGGAAATTTGTAGATGACGTTGGTTTTGTCCATGGGTTGTACTGGGTCTTTTAAGTTTTTTAGTTTTTGTTTGTGAGTGTTGGTGTGTTTGTGCGCTACTAGGATTCCGAGGGGTCTTAGTAGTCTGGCTGTCATTTCTGAAACTTCTTTGATGTATGGTAAGGTGGTTAGGGTTTCTGGCTGTGTTTGGTCTGCTTGTCGTGGTTTGTTCCTGAGGAATCTGCGCACTGTATTTTTTGAGTATCCATTCTTCTTGATTACATTGTATAGGTGGTTCTCTGTTTTCCGAAGTTCGTCTGTGCTGCAGTGTGTGGTGACTCGTTGGAATAGTGTTCTGATACAGCTTCGTTTGTGTGTGTTGGGATGGTTGCTGGTGTAGTTAAGTATTTGGTCAGTGTTTGTCGGTTTTCTGTATACAACCTATATACCACCTATACAACGTAATCAAGAAGAACAGATACTCAAAAAATACAGTGCGCAGATTCCTCAGGAACAAACCACGACAAGCAGACCAAACACAGCCAGAAACCCTAACCACCTTACCATACATCAAAGAAGTTTCAGAAATGACAGCCAGACTACTAAGACCCCTCGGAATCCTAGTAGCACACAAACCCACTAACACTCGCAAACAAAAACTTAGAAACTTAAAAGACCCAGTACAACGCATGGACAAAACCAACGTCATCTACAAAATTCCATGCAAGGACTGCCACAAACACTACATAGGACAAACAGGAAGAAAGTTAGCCACCAGGATACACGAACACCAGCTAGCCACAAAAAGACACGACCCTCTCTCCCTCGTAGCCCTACACACAGATGAAAAAAAAACAACCATTTCGACTGGGACAACACATCTATCCTGGGACAGACTAAGTAAAGACCTGCCAGAGAATTCCTAGAGGCCTGGCACTCCAAGCACAACACCATAAACAAACACATAGATCTAGATGCCATCTATCAACCCCTCAAAAAACGAACAGGAAATGACATCACCACAAACCCCAGGAACCCCATTCAGGAGAAAGATATAAATAGAAAGCAGGAGACAACAGCTTTGCTTCACTTGGAGGTCGCCACTGATGATGTTACCTAGCCAGGTAATGAAACGTCTGGATATCAAACCTACAGCTCAGCGAGAAAACCTACACCCTAAACCTCAACCTGAGCTACAAACCTTCACAAACCTTGCAAATCCCTCACTAAGCCATTACCTTCAAACCAGGGGAAATCAACCCTGGTTCAATGGAGAGTGCAGGAGGATATGCCATGAGCAGCACTACGCCTACTTGAAAATGAGGTGTCAACTGGTGAAGCTACCGAACAGCATAAGCAGCAAGTGATAGAGAGAGCTGAATGACCTGCTCATCTGCCTACACGCAAAATCCTAGAAGGGGTTGAGTGATGTTCACTAAGGCATGGCTTGTGGCAGAATTGGATGTCCAGCAAGACTCATCTCGACATTGGGGGAATCTTGCTTCACTTTTATGGTTTTGACAAGTGCTGAGATGAGTTTCTTGTTAGACCACAGCGAGATGCCAGTTGGGGGGAGTTATTGCTTGTTAAATGCCTTGTTCACAGTCCAATGCACCCTACTAATATCAAAAACAGAATTGCTGGAGATACTCTGTAGGTCTGGCAGCATCTGTGGGAAGAAGGCAGAGTTAATATTTTGAATTCGGTGACTTTTTCTGCTTTTTATTTCATCTTATTAATATTGAGCTTTCTAGTGTACCAAACACACCCATCAAGCTCAGTGTCAAGTAAACTCAATATGGAAACCAATGTGATTACCTGGTGGATTCAGCACAATGCTTTGCTCTGAAGGACCTCGATATTCCCAATAAACATATTGCATTTTCAAGCATCATTCATGGCCACCAGCTGCAGGCACTTCTCATCCGTACATATTACATCTGGCATTTACCAACACCTCACTAAACTCCTGGTACATCTCTGATACTGAGCACTGGGACAGCATGCACTTGCATTGTAAGGCACACTGGCAACTAGCATTGAAAAGCTACTGCAAGGACACTCTGTATGCGTGGATGAGAATACTGGGCTGCACCTTAGAGCTGCTTGCCTGCTCTGGCAGTGACTGGGGTAATGGCTGGGACAATACCCAGGCTGAATGGAGGCTGTGTCAGTTTGATGGGCAAAAACATGGGATCCAGATTTGTCAGGTGTTAGGACACCAAAGGCACAAATAGTTGAAGCAGCCATTTTCAAACTTCAGCTCTGTTTAATCTGCAATCATTTCATTGCCCATGCAGAGTGAAAGGGCTGATGGGGGTCCGATGCTGGTCAAATAAGATTTTCACCATGCCATTGTTGCTTGCAAATTGAATATGGGCATGTCCAAGATGGTAGAGTTGGTAGTAATGACATTACTTAAGGCAAATGTTAGCCAAAATTAAACTTGCTATTTGTACAATTTCCAAGGTTGCTATTGAATTTTCACAGATATGGTCTCTACTTCATTTGCCATCTAAGTTTAACAAAGATCTGTACTGCATGCAGTGAGAAGTCAATGTGATCAGGGATGGGAGCGCTGCAGACTCTCCCTTTATGTTGGCACTCAGCTAGAGTGGCACTTTACTGAGCAGCTGCACATGCTGAAGTTTAACATGGCTGGTTGTTAGAGACATGTCTCGTTGTCAGGATAGAGTGTGTCCCACTGGCTGGAGAATTGTACTCCGTCTTCCTTCCTAGGACATGCCTCTCTCCTGGGAGCCACAAACTTGTGTTCCTCTTTCTGCTCCTAACGCAGGTCATTTTTACCAAGATTCCTATCTCCTGCTGCTGGGAACCTTTGGTGGCTGTCTATCTAAGAAGGCAAAGACAGATATAGGGCCAACAGTAAGCCCAGGGTCAGTAGCAAGTCCTGGCGGATGGCATGTAGCACCCAGCTCAGAGTGAGGTCACGGTAACAGGGCCCTTCAAGATAATTGGGGTCCATAGGAGGTCCAGCATTTTCCAGCCTGAATTCTATTTCCTGGAGATGAGCAAAACTTAGAGACAGTCCAGGTGGTGTATGTCCCAGGACATTGTGATGGAATTAAGCCAAATGCTGAGGCTGAAGGCTGCAGGAAGGGGAGAACATTGTCTTTGGATACTGTGAATGTGACAGTGCTCTGAACTTCTATGTGACTGGCTCCTTCAAGGGAACGATGGAAGACCTGTGTGAGATCTCTCAGCCACGTATCCATAAATGCATCAGGGCAGTGACCAATGCACAAAATTCATTTAATTCCCAATGGCGCGTTCAGCACTGCAGCCTGGGTGGTAGGATTTGGAAATATAGATGGCTTCCCCCCAGGGTACAAAGCACCAATGAATGCACACACATGGTAGAGCAAGGGCACTGATATAATGCTGCAGAATTCATTAACAGCAAAGGATTCCATTCAATTAATGATCAAGTGACCTGTGATCACTGTAACCACTACAACCTACATCCAGAACTGCAACCTGAGCTATAAATCTTCTCACAGTCACCACTGCCCAGTGACCAATACCCTCACAGCTAACATGACACCCAAATCCTAGAGCACACTTGTGTTCCTAGTATGTTTGAGGGTCCAAGTGCCTTACAAGACTGGTTACTGGGGAACAAGGGCTACCCATTGCAACCAAGGCTGATGACTCCATTGTGAAACCCCCCTGGATAATATGGAATTCAGGCTACAACCAGAGCCATTGTGGAGCAGAATATGGGGCTGCTGTGCTCTACATAATTGAAGCAGGCCGTGAGGAGCCTTGCTGGATGCTGAGGAACTGGGGAACAGGAGCAGTCCTCTGAGGAAGGGAAAGAGGACATCAGTGAGGAGGAAGCTGTCCTTGTTCATGTAAGAGCTCAGTTGTGTTGGGCATCTCAAGCCAGATTGAATCACGTGGACACCCGCTTCTGATGGTTAACAGCTGGGTGCAGCAAATCCTCCCGGGTTGTTATCACGCCAACATTTAGTTTGCATTATAGGGAAGAACTTCAGCTTCTATTGGCTTGGTTTGTGATGCATTTTGCAGTCTGTTATTAAAAACTCACCTTTGGATTTTTCCATTTTTTTGTGTGTACATGATGTCCACCTACTGGAAATTGTCAAGTTTCTTTGCCTCCAGTGGGCATTGGAGACAGGATAGCATTGGTGAAAGGCAGTTCAAACAGGGGAAGTGTGTGATGTGATTATTAAATGACAAATAAGATGAGAGAATGAGCTTGCATTTGTGAGAGAGTGTCAGCCATGTTGGCTATGTGTCATGGACAGTGTGATTTTATGGCCGTCGTGTCATTATTTTGCATGTGAGCAGCAACATTAGATCACCAACACTAGCCTGTGTGCACAGTAACCTTTCTTTCACTTATTCTGGGAGTTGCATGAGGTGAGCTGGTTCAGGATCAGACATGAGGGACACTATTGGAGCAGGCTGGGTAATTAATGAGGTGAGTTTAATAACATATGGTGAGAAAACGTGCTGGGCCTCACTGTGAAATCCATTCAGAAAAAACCTCAATGCAACTTCGACCGAGCCAAAAAACATAAGATCCAGCCTTTTGTTATTGAAAAGAATATGGCACTCTATTTATGTAACTGAAAACAATATATTAATTTTGGAGCTAATGCAAAAAATTTAATATGTATTTAAGAAACACTACTTTTTGTTTCAGTCCCTTTAAGTAATGACTTTTCTTTCCTTTTATCAGCTGCTGTTAATTTTAGATTTCCGAGCAACAATCCTGCCACCACCCCCACTCTCCCCAAGCCCCTGAATAAATATCAGGGTCAGTGATTGATTTTGTTTATGGTGAAAACAATCTGTGGTCTATCTGTGCATTCATCTATCACTGCAATTATACTGTAATATGTTGGGGCTCTAAAACCTCTGTGTTTCAGGACACCAGGGACATGCACTGGCATTTGATTCCTGAGTTATTCTTGCACTCTAACATTAAAGCACACTTTAAGTCACTTCTCATTCATGCGGAAGTGCCTATATAACTGCATCTATCTATCTATCTATCTATCTATCTATCTATCTATCTATCTATCTATCTATCTATCTATCTATCTATCTATCTATCTATCTATCTATCTATCTATCTATCTATCTATCTATCTATCTATCTATCTATCTATCTATCTGTCTGTCTGTCTGTCTATCCATTCAGTAGGAATAATTTGACAAATGCAAGCTAAAACTAGTTCATGCCAGTGAAGCAGTTGTGTGCATAGTCCATCATCAGCCTGTTATATTCCATATCCAATTTTCTTTAACAAAGGAAAATAAAAATAGCAGAAAATGCTAGCCTCATCAGCGGTGTTCATGTTCTGTGAATTAATTAAGAAAACAATTTATGTTTATATTGCACCTTTAATGCTATACACATTTCAAGATGTTTGACAGGAGTGTTTTCAAACAAAACATAATCCTAAGTGACACAATAAGATATTGGCTCAAAAGATTAGTCAAAGAAGTAATTTTTCAAGACTGTCTCAAAAGAGGAAAGTGAAGTAGAGAGGTGAAGAGGAATGCTGGGAGGAAGTGCTTAGGGCATCTGAAAGTGTGCCCACCAATGCTGAAGTGATCAAAATTATGTTCATGTGCATGAGTGTACAGATATGCATATTGTTATTTATGGTCTGGTTAAATTTGTAGATAGACAGCACTCTCAGGAAGTGCAAGTGCTGAGTACATTAGGAAGCTGTCAGGCATGTTGTCGAGGAGCTCGCCTCCTCTAGTGCTACACACACTTGAGTGACAGGGCATCTATCTCACTCCTCAGAGTGATGGGGTTTCTTTCTCTTCAATCTATGGGAATCAATGCAAAATTAATTAGAGTAATCAACTGAGGTACTCAGGGAAGATCATATACACGTAGTTTTAAGTGACTAATTGGTCTGTGCTGGCAAAGACAGTTCTAGCATCTTAAGCTTTCCCCATTCCCGAATTAACTGAAAGAAAAGTGGATTACTGTGGTTTCTCAATATTTCAAATAGTTCTCTCCCTTTGACAAAGCATAAAAGCAGTGGATGCCCTGTTAGCTCAGCACAACTTAGACACAGATGAAATTCTACCTAATGCTAAGGGCTTTACAGGGGGGTGGTGGTGACTGAGTTAAGACCAATTTAGTGGCAACACTCTTTAATTTTTATTGATTGTCCCCATGTTTTGCATTAAAGGAACATTTGGTGATTTGCATTTTTCAGCTATTTCAGATTGCACATCAATCAACAGTGTCGTTGGGAATTAGCAGGCTTCATTATTTAAAACATGCTCCATGCTAGGTTGCAAATTTATTTCCAAATCTGTGCCTCAGTTTTTACTTTGTTGCTTTGTATAATTGTGCTTGCATGTTTGATTGAAAATATTAACAGATATTTACATTGCTATCACAATAGTAGGTTGAAGTTAGAATGCTCTTCAAAGCAAGAATGTAAGTTGTCATTACATTGGAAATTTGTAATCAATATTCAATGAGATATTGTATGACCATTTTACCAATGTCAATTGATGTTCATACAGTCATTGCTTCCTTTTGGCAAGAAACAGCAAGTCATAACTAGCAAAGAGGTGGCACTTGAAATATTAATATACTGCATGCATTTCAGCCATTTGCATTTGTAGACTGGAGAGGGAAGGCCATTGGAAGAATGAAAGGACTTTTCAGCAACAAACCCAAATAAGCAGACAAAACATGTCCAGAAACCCTAGCCACTCTCCCCTAAATCAAAGACATGTCGGAAATGACTGCCACTCAGACCTCTTGGCATCATGGTAGCCCACAAACTCACCAACACACTAAAACAACAGGTGATTAACTTGAAAGACCATATACAGACAACAAGCAAAACTAATACCATTTACAAAATATCTTGCAAGAACTGTAACAAACACTACATTGGACAAACAGGCCTAAAACTAGCCACCAGGATACATGAAAATCAGCTGGCCACAAAAAGACATGACCCACTCTCACTAGTATCCTTACATACAGATGAGGAAGGACACCACCTCGGCTGGGACAACACATCCATCCTAGGACAAGCCAAACAGAGAGACAGATGAGAATTCCTAGAAGCATGGCATTCCAACCGAAACTCAATCAACAAACACATTGACTTGGATCCCATTTACCACCCCCTGAGAAAAAGAACAGGAAATGACATCACCAACCCATGATTAAAAAGCGGGCCATACCACCAGTGCTTCATCGGAGACTCACTGATGATGTTAGCTAGTATTGTGATGAAATGTCTGAAAACAAACCTTCCAGCTCAGCGAGCAAACTTACATCCCGAAGGAAAGGGTGTGTCTTTCACGTATTCACACACACATTGATACTGTGAGTCATCTTGGGAATTGAGTTGTTTGTAATTCTTGTCAGGATCACCTGAAACAATTACAGTTCAACAGGATTTATACTGTGATTCCTCAGATTATGCTACTTTGTTGGATTTTTGAAATGTATCTCCTCTGCCTCCAATATCTATGCTCTATTTTCTTTACACAAAGAATAACCAGAAGATTGAAAATGGGCATTTTTTTTCAGTCAAAGCCTAACCTCCTGTTTCATTGTCCATGTCAATTAACACTAAAGTTGCCCATTTACACTTGTGCATTTTGTTAAATGCATTCTACAGTTAAGATGAAGAATCAGTTACGCCATCTGATCATCCCTGAAATAGTGGCAAACTCCTTGAGTATGTAATTCCTGAAGATCACACAGAGTAGAAACTCAATCTTATCCTTAGCTAGTGTCCACAGAAGAGCTGATTTTATGTCAGTTTTTGTTTTCATTCAAACCACGAGGGCCCAGTAGTCCTTGGAAATGTAAAATTCAACTCCTTCCATCTGGCAAACTTAACAGGGTCAATTTTGTTCTCATATTTCAATGAGCTTGTTGCTGGTTCACTGTGATGGGATTTTCTACAACAAGCCAGTTGCTGCGGATGCTGGTCTTGAGGCCAGAAGGAAGGATCTGTGAGTCTTTGAAATTGCTTTAAAACTAGAAGCCACCAGTGGTCCTTGTAACGCCCAGAGCTTTGGCCACATTTAGCCCTGTGCTATTGAGTTCATGGTAACCTTAAGTTCAGATGGGAGTGCCAAAACAGCACCGAGCCCCCTATTGCTTTGCAGAATGGGTGCTGAGCACCAATACTGACAGATGACACGTTTCCATCACTGCATTTGCAAGCACAAGCCACCTGCTACTTTGGGTGTTTTGATATCCATTTCACACCTAGTCTTCCATTAACAACTTTAAGGTTAATATTTGTGTTAAATTAGAAAATCCAAGAAGGTTATCAATACGTGATGCCATATACAGCAAGAACA
This sequence comes from Chiloscyllium plagiosum, assembly GCF_037043375.1. Taxonomy (NCBI): domain Eukaryota; kingdom Metazoa; phylum Chordata; class Chondrichthyes; order Orectolobiformes; family Hemiscylliidae; genus Chiloscyllium; species Chiloscyllium plagiosum. Next base: position 23,502,767 of record NW_028270166.1, read on the forward strand.
CTGCTGCCAACCTATTCCATAGCAATAGCATGAGCCATGGCATGGCACTACAGATGGCAGTCAGAATTACCAATGCAGTAAATTTTCTTTGGGTTTATCTCTTTCCCATCCAGGCATCTCTAGATTCACAGTCTTACAGATTTGCTTCTTACAGATGACTGATGACTGGCAGATATACTTGTTAGCACTAAAAGCTGGTTCAGTACCTTTGGTTCTGAATAGTAACAGAAGCATGATGCAAATACCTGACTTCACTTCTTCTGTACATGCCAAAACAAGACAGTACATATGTGTCTGTCACAGACTTATAGAGTTATACAGCATAAAAGAGGCCCTTCGGTCCATTAAGTGTCCACTTTTCAGCAGTTGGCCTGTAGCTTTGAGTGTAAAGACATTCCAAGTGGCCATCTACATAGGTTTTTAAAGGTTGTGAGATTTTCATTCTCTACCACCCTCAAGGCCATTCCCTGGGTGAAAATACTTTCCTCAAATCCCCTCTAAATCTTCTGCCCTTATAATTATGACCCATCATTTTTATTCAGCTTCGCCTAGCCAGCGACACCCTCATCCGGCGAATGAATAAAAAAAACAACTCAGCCAATTCAATCTCTCTTCATAATTAAAATACTTCAACCCTGGTGAGTTGCCTGTGTACCCTCTCCAATTTGTGACCAGGATATTACTTAATAGACAATAAATTATGCGAAAGCACAGGAATCTATTCCCTGTTAAACACATGAACAGCTCACACCATGGGCAGAACTTTGCAGGCCTGCCTTGAACTATTAGCAATGTTGCTGGGGTACTTAATTGGGCAAGATGCAAGAAAACAGTTTCTTGACTGGGTTAAAGTTTTGCCATTGAGTTCTTAGACGTTTTGAGATGGTTGGGAACATGTTTTGTAATCATTATCATGTCATAAATATGCAATCATACTCCACACTGGGAGCAATTTTGTTTGCTAAAAATGGGAAAAATGACATTTACAAACCTGACTGTACATGTGAGGTGTGTACCCTTCTTCGTCCAAGCTCCAGGGAGTACTAACCCTTTCAGCAATGTGACTTCTTCATAACCAAATCTTATCATCACCTACTTGTTCCAGTTGCCTAACGTTTTAAACTATCTTTGACAAACAATCTCAGGTTTGAAATTTTCAGCTGAGCTAAGAACCTTTTCAGGTTGAGACTTCATCCGAATAAAAGCAAAATGTGGCAGATGCTAGAATCTAAAATAGACAGAGAAAACTCAGCAGGTGTTGCAACATCTGCGGACGGAGGACAAAACTAACCTTTCAAGTCTGATATGTCACTTCTTTAGTTGCTAAAGTTTGGCATTGTAATAATAAGTAGAGAGAAATGCTTCATTTCACAGGTGAGTGTAACCAAAGGGCCATTGGAGTAAATATAGGCCAGGTGAATCAGGGTTACTGACACAAAGCACTTCTTCACACAAGAGATAACATAATCAGTGAAGTCTGAACCCAAAAGAGCCCTTAGCTCAACTGAAAATTTCAAACCTAAGACTGTTTTTCAAGGATAAAAGAAGTGTTAAGGAACCAGAACAGGTAGATGGTGATAAGATATAAAGCATAAAGCAGAGAGATTTGAAGGGCTGAAAGACATCTTCCTGTATTTCTGACAGAAGATCTTGCTCTGATGAATGTAAATGTCTTCCCACTCATAACAGTCAGTTTGTCATCTATCCATTTCCACACAATCAAAATTATGACAGATTTGGATGTTCGAGATTAAAGGCTTTTCTACAACCTATGATTTTCTATTCCATTTTGACAAATATTTAAGTAGAAATGATTTACCTGCATTTCAGTTTAAAGTCTACCTCTGACCTCTTCCTTATTCAATAGCTGAGCTGATCTCTGGAGCAATTTGCCTCATGCTAGTGTAAATGCTGGTTCACAGACCACAGTGAAGAACCACTCAGTTATATATGTCAGGCTGGTAACTTGATCAGTCCCAGGATATTAGCTGAAGAATAATATTACAGTAGCAATATGTTTGTAACTTTTGATTAGTTACATTTTGTTCCACACAGAAAGCGACCCCACTGGTTCTGTGATATATTTATGCTTTGCCGGCTTTTAAGTTCATCTATACACCCTGACTCCATTTTGGAATTGAGTGGGACTAAGTAAACATGGATGTGGATTCCCTTTCCTCACACAATGTCAGGCAATTGATGTCTATAATTCTCACTTACCTGAAAGACCCGAAGTTGAATTGCAAAATCCAGGAGTCATCACAATGCTCTTGACTAATCAGATAACCTGTCAGTTATTTGTGGGTGACATTTGAAAAACAAATATATTTTGTGAACAAAAATTCTGTTATTCCAATCACTCTCTGGAATAGGGGCAGCCAATATGAAATAGATACACATTGAAACTTAAGTGCATTCAGTGCCAAATTAAATTGGGCTTTATTTGTTAGTATTGTACTTAAACTCAGCTTTAAAGTATCTTCTCACCAGACAAAATTGCAGTCAAGATTAGAGTGGTGCTAGGAAAGCACAGCAGGTCAGGCAGCATCTGAGGAGCGGGAAAATAAATGTTTTGGGTAAAAGCCCTTCATCAAGCTCTTGCCCGAACCGTCGATTTTCCTGCTCCTCAGATGCTGCCTGACCTGCTGTGTTTTTCCAGCACCACTCTAATCTTAACTGTCATCTCCAGCATCTGCAGTACCCACTTCTGCCTACCTATATATTGTATACAATAGTTGCTACCTTTGAAAAATAATTTGAAATGTTTTGATTTGATAAGATGCTAAGAAACAGAACAATTATTTGTGGTATTTTGAGGTGATTTTTCGTTTGCCTAGTTCTACGTTCTTATCTGCCTGGATATTGCAATTTTCAGGTGCATTGTTTCAATGTTAGGTACTTATGCTCTTGCCTGAGACCACTTGGCTGATTAACATGAATGCTTCATGTTTTACTTCAGAACCTTATGTTTTTTGTCAAACTCAGCACTACTCTTTTCAAAATCCAACCATAAATCAATGCATCTACAGGAGATAGCCAGACTCAATAATATAAAGGAGCATTCTCCTACGCTTATTTAAATCACTTTAAATGACATACATAGAATTTAGTGGAATTTACAGCACACATATTAAGCAAGTTTCTTGTAGATGTATCAATAAGCAGTTCGAAACATCGGCTCTAATGTGGCGCTTACGTTTATTTTGGCTGGACTTTTGCAAACTTAAAGGAGCTCTGAGCATTATTAAAAATGTGAATCATTTCCTCTCCAGCTGGAGGCAGAGAAACAATAATAACAGGTGGGAGGACCACAAGGAGTTCTCACCATCAGGAGACAACAAATGCTGGAGGAGAGTTCACAGATATTCTTTGCTTCCCAACAGAATGTGTGGGATTAGAATAATATACCTGCAAATTTCAGAGGTGTAGTGTATACTAAAGCTGCATTTCTACTGGGGTTAGACACAGATCTGTGTTACCTCCTGCACAAGAACTGTAACTCATTTCTACAGTTGGCACAGCATTGTAATCACAATTGGTAGCCCTCAACAATTTTGCCTCTGGCTTCTTCCAGGCGCAACAGGGGATATCAATAACATCAGACAGTCTACAGTTTAAACTTACAAGAAGCAACTGACTGCAATTAAAACATAGCTCCTTAGTTCCAAACACACACTCACTCACACACACACTCACACACACTCATTCACACACACACACTCAAACACACACACTCACACACACTCACACACTCACTCACACACACACACACACATACACACACTCACACTCACACACACACACACTCACACTCACACACACACACTCTCTCTCACACACACACACACACACACACAAACACACTGATAAAGTTTAAAAAGGAGCGAACGTCACATACAAAAATGAAGATAAAATAAGGTCGGGGAGTCCAGAACTAAAGAGCATAGGTTTAGGGTGAGAAGGGAAAGATATAAAAGAGACCTAAGAGGCAACTTTTTCACACAGAGGGTGGAACGTGTATGGAATGAGCTGCCAGAGGATGTGGTGAAGGCTGGTACAATTGCAACATTTAAGAGGCATTTGGATGGGTATATGAATAGGAAGGGTTTGGAGGGATATGGGCCGGGTGCTGGCAGGTGGGACTAGACTGGGTTGGGATATCTGGTCGGCATGGACAGGTTGGACTGAAGGGTCTGTTTCCATGCTGTACATCTTTACGACTCTATGACTCTAATAGTCTTTTGGGTTTAATTAAGAAATTAGGTTTTAACTTGAGACCATGGTTTAATTTCTATCTTATGTCCTCAGCAAGAGTAATTATTACAGAGATCTTTGAGTTCTCATTGAGTGAATGTTTCTGCAGTTTGATTTATCATCAGGTTGCGTCTATTGACAGGAGGCTGAAAGAAAACAAGGGGAGATCAGCAGTCTTCCAGTTCTGCTGTTTCAATATTTCCTCTAGTTCTGGTTCATCCCAAAGGCAATCATTTGCAAAACAGTCTATTTGTATATTCTTGTGTCTGGGCTTTTTTTTTTCCAAATTGGGTAATTTTTAGGTGACCTTTCATCCCAAATATTCATAACGATCTCAACCAAACAGGAGATACATGCCTGAGGTTCAATTATTTTGATAAAGGTATTAATTTTGGCTCAAACTGCTCTTTGTTTACAGATGGTTTCATAAGCTGGGCACAACCTGTGATGTACTAATTGTTGCAGCCATGCTAAGTCAGCGCTTCATCATTTTCAAAAAAATATATCAGACTGTGAGGCTCACAGATATCAAATATTTGATGCTGGAAGGTGAAGATTCATTGTACATATTTTACTACTATCATAACATTTGAGAGAAGGCAATATATTCTCCTCCCATTACACTACTGCTTCTGCTATCTTTCTGAAATTGAGCATTCCAACTGAGTCACAGGAGGGCAGGTAGTAGGAGATCTGCATTTTGATGATAATACTTAATCCATTTGATCTCTATATTAAGGATTCGTAAGTAACTCTGTATTACTCGTGTCCTGGGGAATGTTTCCAAACAAAGAGATGTTGGGTGCAGGTTCATAGTTCCTTGAGAGTGGAGTCACAGGTGGATGGGGTGGTGGAGTGGTTGTTTGGTGTGCTTGTTTTTATTGGTCAGTGCATTGAGTGTGGGAGTTGGGGTGTAATGTTGCAGCTGTACAAGACATTGACTGGGTCACTTTTGGAACATTGTGTTCAGTTCTGATCTCTTTGCTATTAGGAAAGATGTTATGAAACTTGTGAGGGTGCAGAAAGGATTTACAAAGATGTTGCTGGGATTGGAAGGCTATGGTGACAGGCTGAATAGGCTGGGGCTATTTTCCTGGAGCATCAGAGGGGTGACCTTATTGAGATTTGTGAAATTGTGAGGGGCAAGGATAGGGTGAATAGTTGGTGTCTTTTTTCCAGGATAGGGGAGTCCAAAACCAGAGGGCATAAGTTTCAGGTGAGAGGGGAAAAGATTTAAAGAGGACCTTTTTAATGCAGAGGGAGGTGCATGTGTTGAGTGAGCTGCCGGTGGAGGTGGTGGAGGCTGGTACAATTACAATATTTAAAAAGCATCTGGATGGATACATGAATAGGAAAGGTTTAGAGGGATATGGGCCAAATACTGGGAAATGGTGCTCGACTAATTTCGGATATCTAGTCGGCATAGTCAAGTTGGACTGAGGGTCTGTTTCCGTGCTGTACCCCTCTATGACTCTGTGACTCTACTAAGTGAGAAAGTATGAAATCCAGAGATACTTCTCAGACGTGTTCTGACTCGAGAGACCTGCAGCCTTCTGGACAGATATAGTGACCCTTATCCCTCAACAATCTTCAGTAAAACTGGAAGCAAGAGGATTAGAGGTGATCTGGTTTGGTTATGTTCATATTTAATATTATAATTATGTCCAGGCTGTTAAAATTGTTCCCACAGTTTCTACTCCTCTGCACAATTGTGATAAAACCTGATAAACAGTATTTATTGCCAAAGATCACTTTTCACAGACCTCCACAAATATTTTGATGATAATGAAGAAAATGGAAAGAATGTGATTTGATATGGCACTTTCCATGACCTGAGGATATCCCAAAGCATTTCACATCCGATAAAGTACTTTTGAAGTGTTGTCATTGTTGTGTTGTAGGATTTGCAGCAACCATTTGTACATTAAGTCTCCATGCACAGCAATATTATAATGGCTGGATCGTCAGTTTTAGTGATGTTGACTGAGGGATAAACATTGGCCAGAACACTGGGGAGAACGCTCCTGTTTTTCAAATAGTGCCAAGGGATCTTTTATGTCCATTTAGAGGGCAGAGGGGACCTCAGTTTAATGGCTCTTTTGAAAAAGACACCTTCGACAGTGCAATACTCCTGTCGTATGGAGTATCAGCTGAGATTATGTACTGAATCCTCTGGAGTGGGACTTAAACCTACAACCTTTCAGCTTAGGGATGTGAGTTCTACCCTCATGAATATTGAGTGTTTTTTTAACAAAAGCTAAGCAATGTCTCGGGTCTAATTATTTTAAGTATCGCAACACAATTGCTTATTCTTGTGCATTTCACAACTTTTGAACAAATTTATTTCACATTGGGCACTGTATGTGAGAAATTGGAAAATTTAATCTGTGACAAATATCTAAAGGAGTTGACCATCCATAATATGTGACAATGAGGTGTGGATGTTGCTAATGCTACTGGATTGCCACTTTCCTATGTTTTTATATGTTCCCATCCCCAATTTGCACTTTTCACTTTTACTTAACTATATAATGTAAATAACCATGGAGGAAAAGTCAATAACTTAAAGCATTTACTTTTTCTGTAGCCTGAAGTGATGACCATGCTTGATTAATTGACATGACCTGAACTATTGGGGTCTGCTGTTAAGAAGAGTAATTGGATTATTAATTGCTCAGGTTCTAGTATTGCTCAGAAGATACCCTGTGCTCCTTCAAAACTCTGTCTGTACACTGTCTTTCATACATTGCCCTAACATTGTTTTACCTTCAAAGCCCAGGTTTCAGAAGAAGAATCAAATTGAGTGAATTCAGTTATCAATGGGATGAACTCAGATGTTCGGTAATATGTGCTGAGATAGGCATTCATTTCAATTTATTGGGAAGAAGCTTATTCTTCCAAGGTTGTTCAAATCTGTATAAGCTGTGCAGTCAATCTGTAAAGAGTCACAATTATTATGTCTCTGGTTCTACAGCCATCACTGATAACAACAATAATGTTTTCTATTGCAAATATCAATAGAGTCCATGGTAAATTAATTACAATCTATATTGCATCCTGACAAAGAATTGGCTTGGCACCAGTTCTTGCATCTTCCTTCTCTTCCTCCTGAGATTTGGACTCTTAACCAGTGACAATAGAGAACACAATTGGCTGTGTCCATGAATAAGCTCCGAGACTGTGCTGATCAAGCTGCTGTCTCTCAGGCCTTTCAGGTTATGATAGTTGTTACACCAACCTCTTGCAGATTAATAGGCCATTGGTACTGTTCCCATTTGGGTAATGGTGATTAGAACATACCTGTAAGTGTCTCTGATGTTCCAGGATGGAAGAAACTGTCAGGTGTTCCTCCCACCACATTCGCCTCCATTCTATGTGTTATTGTGCTGGCATTCTTGCAAGTGATGGGCAGCTCTACAGTACTTAAAGGAGGCTTTTTAAGATTATTGTTTATTCAACATTCTATTAACTATTTACACTCTTAGACTTATCATGAGGTCTACACTTTAATGTCACTCTTCACTCTTCACCATGATATCTGTTAGATCACTGCTAACAAAAACTATTTACATATTTGAGTAGTGTACATTGTTCCAAAGTAATTGATCTGATGCAATATTTACATGTGCCTGCATCTCCCTAAGATTTCTTTCAGAGGAATAAAAAACTATTGGTTTCACCAAGTTCCCTCATCTTGTTCACAGTTCCTTCAGGAGTATTTGAGAATCTGTGTTTTCTGATTTTTTATATGTAAAGGAAGAAATATTGTGGTTCTGAGAGGAGATAATAAACATTCCTATAATAGCTATATATCAGATGATGGAAAAGAGTGAGGGACTTAGTGCAATTACAATCACCACAGAAATATTATTGAGCAAATTAATGGAGCTGAGACTTAATCCTAGGGTGTTAAAGGAGATTGTTCATGTGATAGTAGATACGTGAGTGTTAATTTTCCCAAAGTATCCTAGATTCAACAGACATTCCATTCAACTGGATGTAGTGTAGCAAACATAATCTAAAGGAAGGCAGACAGAACACAGAAAACTTTAGGCCAATTAGCTTGAAACCTATATGGGGAAAGTGTTGAAGTTGATCATTAAGGAGGTCAGTGCTGTACACTTAGAAAAAAGTCAAGGCAATCAAAATAAGTTACCATGGTTTTGTGAAGGGAAATCATGAAATAAAGTTAACCAATTTATTGAAAGGAACAGCAAGCACTGTGAATAAAAGGGAGCTAGTTGATGTATTGTACTTAGATTTATGTAATGCATTTGTTAGGATGCTGCATTAAAGGTTATTGTGAGAAATAAAAGCTCATGTGCAGGGGTAACATGTTATTGTGGGAAGAAGATTGGTTGACTGGCAGAAATCAGAGACTATGCATAAATGGGTCTTCATCTAATTGACAGGATTTAATGAGTGGAGTCCCACATAGTTTGGTGCTAGAGATGTAGAATTAAAAACACAAACCATAATTGAATGGTAAAATAAATTTAAGCAGACAAATGGCCTATTTCTTCTCTTTTTGGGGATTTTCATAGGTTAAAAACTCACATTTTTAGTCAAGGCATTCCTTCTTCCTGTAACCTTTTCAGTATTAGAAGACAACATCTTCTAATTGCTCTAAAATGTTTCTCACTGTTCTTTAGAATATTTCAGGTGCAGAAGTCATGCCTAAAGGTCAACAGTTAAAGCATTGCAAGACCAAATGTTTTGATGAATGTTGTTAAAAGTTTAGATTATTCTTCCAAGCTTCAAAACTGCCAGAAATTTCTGCTTGCATTGAGTTCAAGAAAATGGTGCCCATTCCTGAGTTTCACTAAACTTTCTTACACTGGAGTCAAAGGGTGGAGTTTTCTGTCTATTGCTTCATTTATATTCTCACAACGTTTTAGTGAGCCACTCAGCTTTGGAACTGGCAACACCCTGGAACACCAACTCTTTGGCTTGGTCACCTGTGAGATCACTCCTTGCTGAAGCATTGCCTCAACATCATGTTTCACTTTTCCCAACATGTAGATATAGATCTTTTCTAGGTGTGAATCAACTTGGAACCACTCTCTGCATTATGTAGTAAGCTCCCTTTATCTTCTCAGGCCACTGAATAAATTTGGGAATTCATTTCTGAATGTAATTTTCCTTGCTATCAACTTCATTTACCTTGTAAATAGGTCGTGCCACCATTGTTGATTTTTAATCATGTATCACGTGTCAGTGATTGCTCTGTCTTTACACTGAAGTATTGCAGCCAATCAACATTTTAGTTGGAGTTGGATACCTCCTAGTCTGCTGAGTGGAATGGTGGATGCCTGAAGTGTCTCTTGATTCAGCCGCTTTACTGTGTCTGAGATGACCGATTCACCTGCTTGGTGGCAATGTGAACATTTGTTTGCTGCCCATTTATTTCAATGTCAGCACTTTCATACTTGCCTCTTTGATTCTTTCATTTTTTTCAGCAATATTATTGTATTACTGCCTGGATATTTAACATCTTGGATATTATTCATTTTGATGGGTTTGTCCATACGTTTTGAGGTTAAAGTCTCCTTACTGTGACAGTATGTACTGCAACACTCCACATTTTTAGCGGGACATTCTTTGTTCCAATGCAGCCACGATGAGAACATTACACAACGGCAGCTGTATCCTTATTTACTTATCTTTAGTCTTGGTGTACTTTCACTTTTGTGTCCAACATTTCTACTTTTGATGCTTCTAATGTTATTTTCCCACAAACTCTCTTTTGTGGTAAAAGCTTTGTTCTATTTCCTAACATCAGTTTATCTCACTCATTCTATTGCCTTTACTAAAGTTCAGCTTTCCCTGGACTGTCAGAAATCTGACAGAACATCTTCCAAACTCTAACTATGATCCAACCCAAAATAAAGTCATCCTTTAATGCCTCCTATTCACAGTAATCTACGAAACCATATAGGTCATTGATAAACTAATCTATGCTGTCTCTGAGGTTTTGCTTCTGATAAGTACATGTTGCTCTCTTTAGGATTATATTTTTCCAAATACTGAAGTACACTTCACAAGCTTTGATGACCTCATTGAAGAATGTTTCTTCAGTTAATTCCTGTGTTGCTAGAACAATATCCACATCCTGCCAATTGCATAGAGTAGGTTACTGATTTAGTCCTCATTTGATTTGGCTGCTAACCTTGAAATCTTCCTGAATGCAGTCAATCATCTGTGCCAGTGCTACTTCTCTGAATTTTAAACATTCAGAAAGTTCTTACAAACAGACATACAGACATTGAACAAGAAACAAGTGCAAGCCACTCAATCCTTTGAGCCTGGCTCTATCTCTCAATAAGATGATGGTTGACCTAATGTTAACCTCAATTCTACATTTCTGCACATCCCCAATAATCTTTCATCTCCTTGGTAATCAAGAATCTATCCATTTCTGCCTTAAAAATATTTAAAGATTGTGCTTCCACTGCTTCTTGAGAAAGGGAATTCACAACTCTCTGAGAAAAAGACTTGCCTCATCTCTGTCTGAAGTGGGTCCTTATTTTTAAGCTCATTCCAAATTCTTCTGCGAGAGGAAACATCCTTTCAAGGTCCATCTGGTTAAGTCCCTTCAGGATGTTTTAATTAATTCATCTCTGACTCATCTTAACACCAGAGGATACAGACTGCTTCCCACGTAGTTTTCTTTCTTTGGCATTGCTGTATTTTAGGCTGCTTCTCAGTCATTGGGCTGTTCTGCTAGTAACGCTCCCTCTGCACTGACCTGCTGCTGGGATTGCTATAGAAACTTGTCCCAATGCTGTAACCTGCTGCTGGGTCTCTTACATGCTATAATCAACCATTATCATGCTGGGAATCTTGGGAGAAGAGGTTGGATACTTTACCTCTCTTACGCTCACCTTTATTGGTCAGTACATTGAGTAAAGGAGTTGGGAGGTCATGTTGCAGCTGTACAGGACATTGGTTAGGCCACTTTTGGAATACTGCATTCACTTCTGGTCTCCTTGCTATAGGAAAGATGTTGTGAAACTTGAAAGGGTTCAGCAAAGATTTACAAGGATGTTGCCAGGGTTGGAGAGTTTGAGCTATAGGGAGAGGTTGAATAGGCTGGGGCTATTTTCCCTGAAGCATCAGAGGCTAAGGGGTGACTTTATAAATAATGAGTGATATGGTTAGGGTAAATAGACAAGGTCTTTTTCCCAGGGTGGAGGAGTCCAAAACTAGAGGGGAATGATTTAAAAAGGTCTAAGCGGCAGGTTTTTCACGCAGAGGATGACACGTGTATGGAATGAGCTGCCAGAGGAAGTGGTGGAGACTGGTACAATTACAACATTTAAAAAGCATCTGGATGGGTATATGAATAAGAAGGAATTAGAGGGATAGGGGCCAAGTGCTGGCAAATGGGACTAGATTAATTTAGATTATCTGGACAGCATGGACAGGTTGGACAAAATGGTCTATTTCCATGCTGCACATCTTTATGACTCTTTGACCTAAGAGAGGTTGCAGGAGTTCAATAAAAAATAAAATACCACGAATACTGGAAATCTAAAATAAAAAGAGAAAATGCTGATGAACCTCAGCTGTTTGGCAGCATCTATGGAGAGAGAAACTGACTTAACATTTCAAGTCTAATATAACTCTTTATCTGAGTCTGCACAACAGCATCTCTTTTTAGAGTATCTCCATTATTAAAAGCAGTTACTGTTTCGGGGCCAGTATGATTCTCTCCATCATATTACCTTTTATATCAACACTAAAGTAGCTTGCTGATGATATCCTTGAGTATCGAACTTTGAATCCACCTATCCCCAGAGTTGCTCTCTTGTACAGTATTTACCTCCATCTGTAGTCCCCATGCCTGACTGAAACAGGTGGAAAGGGGCTGATAGCATTTTAAGTTCAGGTGTTATGTCAGCACTCAGTTAACTTTGGGGATTATTTCAGCAGGGTCAGTGGATAAGATTTCTACACGACCATTACACACTCAGAAAATGATAGCAGGCAAATGATTACTGCCCATACAGTGAACGCAAAGATATATGGCAAAGTTTTCTTTAATTAGCTTTCGACTAGTTTCATTTGCTGCACCCTCTTTCTCCTTCTTGAGTTCCCTGACTTAAGGCAGGTCTGGGTCATGAGTGCCACCACAGATAGAGGAAGAAGGAAGGTCCTGAGTCTACCCCAAATGGGAGGAGGATAAAACACTATGTTGTTGTCACCAACCAGATCCCCACCAGCTATCCAGCTCCAACTAAACCTGAATTCCTGCTGCACCAGACACAGTTACACATGTGTTGTAGCTATGAATAGTGATTGCAGAGGTTGTAATTTTTTTTAATCATAGGAATCTCTCCCACTCCTATAGCACCCAGTTATTGTCATATGTTCAAAGGATTTAATAGGTTGATACTCAGCCAGTTTGGTCACATCATAAACCCACCTTCCTTCGCCATCAAGCCCCTATAGAGGGACTTGAGCCCAGGCCTTCTGGTTCACAGACAGGCAAGCTATCCTTTATGCCACATTACCTACTGGTTGGCTGCTACTTGTCTTCTGTGTTAAATGTTGAGCAAGTATTATGTTAGTAGACAAGCAGTTCAATTATCTGTTTCTAACATCCAGGAGAAACTTGGAAAGCATTTTCAAATGTTGAGCTGAAGATGACAGTGCTTGAAGAGCAGATCAGTAAAATGGCTCTGTAAAGGATCTGTAAAATTCCCAAATTTCACTTTATCCTAGGAAATAGAGGGTCATCTCATTACAACTGACAGAGCTTTGTGCTGTTGTCAAGTCAATATGATTGTGGCCCAAGGGCAGGATTTCTTGCTCTGAACTGTACAAGATAAAAGAAAACATTTCCTGGCACCTTACTCGGTTCCAGCTAAAGGAAACTTAGTGGATAAAATGATGATAAAGTAAAACTAATTTGATGGCTTACAAGGGATCAGTGCATGTGTGCTCAGTGTTTTTTTTAATGTGCTGCTTCCCTTGATGATTGCCTGTGTTTCGCATTTTACATCCTCATTTTGTTCTCCTTCGAAGTGCTTCACCAATGACGTAAATAAATAGGCAATCATTGTTGGGAATCAAAGAGAGTCCCTTTCATCTGGGCTATTTTGACTCTGAATCATAAGGTGGTGTGGCAGTTTGTGTTACTATGACTGGTATTAAGATGGCTGTCAGAGACGACATTGTCAACTTTTTAATCACATCTTTTGTCACTTGGGAAGGGAGATGATGGATGAATGTGCAGTGGCATTGCCTTGTAAGGAAACAATCTTACCTGTGCTTCATCACCATTCTACTGTTATGTGTGGGATAAACCCCACTAGATACCTGCAACTGGTACTCATCTTCTCACAGATCTGAAGGAGGTGCTGGTATAGTGGCAATGCCACTGGCTTAATAATCCAGAGCCTCAGGCCAAAACTCAGTAGACATTGGTTTGAATCCCATCATGGAGGATGAGGAAGTCTTAAGTCAATAAGAAGTTAATCTTTTGATGATTCTGTAACCACTGCTGATGGTTGTGAAAACCCATGTGCTTCACTAACGTCTTTTCGGAAAATAAACCTTCCTTTCTTACTTAGTCTAGCCTGTACATGACTCCAGACCCACAGAAATGTGGTTAACTCTTAATCCCTGCACTTTGAGTAGCTAGAAATATGTGATAAATGCTGGCCCAGTTGGGGACACTCACAAATCATGAATGAATAAAAAACTTCTAAATTTTGCATCAATTTGAAATTGTGCTCATCACACACAAAACTAGATTCTTATTTGGGATCAATAAAAGCAATGTCCTGATATCACCCCTTGAGGAATCCCACTTTATGACTTTCCTCCAGTCCAAAATGCAACCATTTGCAATTACAGTACTCCATGTTTCCTCTCATTCACTTAACTTCATGCTGCCACCATCTCTTTTACTCCATGGTTTTCAACTTTGCTAACAAGCCTTTTATGTAGCAATTTATCAAATGTCTTTTTAGAAGTCCATGTAAGGCACATCAACCGTATCACCCTCATCGAGCCTATATGTATTACTTCATCAAAAAGCACAATCAAATTAATTTAGCACAACTTAACTTGAACAAATCCATGCTGGATTTCTTAATTAATCCATACTTGTCAAAATGACTGATGACTTTATTCAGGATTATTCTTTTCAAGAGCTTTCTGACCATTGAGGTTAAGCTGACTGTCCTGTAATCGCTGGATTTATCATTTTTTACTGACCTAGGTGCAACTTTACAATTCTCAATTCTTCTGAAAACCACCTCTGATTCTAAGGTGATGCACCATCCTGACTTGAAACTATATAATCTTGCCTTTATTGACACTGTGTCAAAATCCCCGAATTCCCTCCCTAATAACATTATACCTAAACCACATAAATTACAGAAATTCAAGAAGATGGCTCACTGCTAACTTTTCAACAGAAATTAGTAATTGACAATAAAGTCAATTAAAAACCAAAAGCACAATGGATGTTGCAAATCAGAGACAAAAATAGAAATTGCTGAAACAGCTCAGCAGGTCTGGCAGCATCTGTGGAGAGAAAGTGGAGTTGACAATTCAGGTCGAGTGACCCTTCCTCAAAAATATTAACTCTGATTCCTCTCCACAGATGCTGCCAGACCTGCTGAGCTTTCCAGCAATTTCTAATAAACGCAATTATGCTGCTGCTGCTCAAATGCTGTGAATAAATAAAAATAGCGCCAGTACTTTGAAATATTCTCCACAGAAAGAATTTACAAAAATGTTAATTTTAAGCACTGGATTCTAAAAGATAGATTTGCATGGATTTCATAAGAAATATCACAGACTATGAGGCATTTGCAGAATGCATATTAAATTCAGGCATCTATACCATGATGTAGGATGATTAGAAATGATAGAGACATGATTATCTTATCCAGAGAGTTCTATATTCACACCAAAGAGAATGACCATGCAACTTTCACACAAAAACACAGTTGGTCAGTCGTTATACATGATTGCACACATGTAACAAGTGGATTCCTCTCCATTCACAGTCAAACCTTGTGGAGTGTTTACACTCCCTTAAATATTTAGATGAAATGTCACTGTGCAGATATGCTATTATGAAACCATTCTCCTGACTGCGACTGTAGAGAAGTAGTGTTGAGGTGGCAAGAACTTCTAAAGGAAAGCTCATTTGCTAATCAATGAACTAATCATGATTGTAAGCATGTTTACATGGAGTCAGATTTTAGTTGAAGTCCTTATAAGATACCAGAATTTGAATAAATAGCCAAATATGGTGAGCATTCAAAGGTTTCAAGAGTATTTGTTTTGATAATTTAATATGTTAGGTGTATGGGCAAAACACAATAGGTAATCTTTTTCAGATCTGTAAACCTTTCCTCAAATTGAGCCAAGTATTTAGGCTAACATTCCACTGATGTTGACATAATTTCTTTTCAAACACTGTGGCCTTCTCTCCTGCATGTTCTAGAATATCTGGACCTAACAGGATAACCTTCCTTCACCCCATTTACAGTCATAAAGTCATAAAAATGTACAGCATGGAAACAGACCCTTTGGTCCAACTCATCCATGCTGACTAGTTAGCCTAAATTAATCTAATCCTATTTGCCAACACTAGGCCCATGTCCCTCTAAAACCTTCCTATTCATATAGTGATCCAGATGCATTTTAAATGCTGTAATTGTACTAGCCTGCACCACTTCCTGTGGCAGTGCATTCTATACATGCACCACCTCTGCATGAAAAAGTTACCCCTAAGGTCATTTTTAAATCCTTCCCCTCTCACCCTAAACCTCTGCCCCCTAGTTCTGGACTCCCCCACCTCAGGGAAAATACTTTGTCCATTTATCCTATTCATGTCCTTCATTATTTTATAGACCTCTGTAAGGCATCCCTCAGCCTATTCATTCTATGAATACACTCTATGGAAAACAGCCCTAGCCTATTCATTCAGCACAACTTTCAACTCAGTGTTAGGGCACATTATTGCATCATTCTCACTGATATAGTTGTTAATAAAGGTGTCAGTACTTTTCTAATAGCAGCACTCATAAGCAGGACTATCAAACCTGACCTTCAGGTTAATGTTCTGAGAACATTGGTTCAAATCCCACCATGGTGGATTTTGAATTCAATAAAATTTGACATTTAAACAATTAAAAATATATTTCCCTAACTTTGTTTAGAAAAGCAGATATGGCTTATTGATCCCTTTAAGGGAAGAAAATCTGCCTTGCTGACCTTGTGTAGCCAGATGTGTCTCTAGACCAATGGTGATGTGTGGTGATGTGGTTAACTCTTAATGCAGAGTCTGTACATTCTTCCTGTGTCTGCATGGGTTTCCTCCGGTCTCCTCCCACAGTATAAAGATGTGCAGGTTAGGTAGATTGGCCGTGCTAAATTGCCCATAGTGTATGGGAATGTGTAGTCTAGCTGTTAAGTCATGTGAAATACAATGTTACATGTATGGTGGGGGGTGGAATGGGAGAGTGGGGGAGTAGGTCTGGGTGGGATGCTGATCAGAGAGTTGATATGGACTCAATGGGCCTGTTTCCATACTGTCAGGATTCTATGATTCCAATACCCTCAAACAAATAGAGATGGGCACATCTCATGAATGAGTTAAAAAAAGTCTTTGTGTCTTACACCAGAAACAATTTTCAGTTATTAGCAGGTTATATATTCAGAATATAGTCCAAACTTTTAATGTAGATTCAGCTCTGAGAGTCAGTCAGCATTAGAGCAATAGGTTCTGGATTCGTGGTGCTGGAAGAGCACAGCAGTTCAGGCAGCATCCGAGGAGCAGTAAAATCGACGTTTCGGGCAAAAGCCCTTCGTCAGGAATAAAGGCAGAGTGCCTGAAGGGTGGAGAGATAAGCTAGAGGAGGGTGGGGCTGGGGAGAAAGTGGCATAGAGTACAATAGGTGAGTGGGGGAGGGGATGAAGGTGGTAGGTCAGGGAGGAGGGTGGAGTGGATAGGTGGAAAAGAAGATAGGCAGGTAGGACAAGTCATGGGGACAGTGCTGAGCTGGAAGTTTGGAACTAGAGTGAGGTGGGGGAAGGGGAAATGAGGAAACTGTTGAAGTCCACATTGATGCCCTGGGGTTGAAGTGTTCCGAGGCGGAAGATGAGGCGTTCTTCCTCCAGGCATCTGGTGGTGAGGGAGCGGCAGTGAAGGAGGCCCAGGACCTCCATGTCCTCGGCAGAGTGGGAGGGGGAGTTGAAATGTTGGGCCACAGGGCGGTGTGGTTGATTGGTGCAGGTGTCCCGGAGATGTTCCCTAAAGCGCTCTGCTAGGAGGCGTCCAGTCTCCCTAATGTAGAGGAGACCGCATCAGGAGCAACGGATACAATAAATGATATCGGTGGATGTGCAGGTAAAACTTTGATAAATGTGGAAGGCTCCTTTAGGGCCTTGGATGGAGGTGAGGGAGGAGGTGTGGGCGCAGGTTTTACAATTCCTGTGGTGGCAGGGGAAGGTGCCAGGATGGGAGGGTGGGTTGTAGGGGGGTGTGGACCTGACCAGGTAGTCACGGAGGGAACGGTCTTTGCGGAAGGCGGAAAGGGGTGGGGAGGGAAATATATCCCTGGTGGTGGGGTCTTTTTGGAGGTGGCGGAAATGTCAGCGGATGATTTGGTTTATGCAAAGGTTGGTAGGGTGGAAGGTAAGCACCAGGGGCGTCTGTCCTTGATACGGTTGGAGGGGTGGGGTCTGAGGGCGGAGGTGCGGGATGTGGACGAGATGCATTGAAGGGCATCTTTAACCACGTGGGAAGGGAAATTGCAGTCTCTAAAGAAGGAGGCCATCTGGTGTGTTCTGTGGTGGAACTGGTCCTCCTGGGATCAGATACGGCGGAGGCGGAGGAATTGGGAATACGGGATGGCATTTTTGCAAGAGATAGGGTGGGAAGAGGTGTAATCCAGGTAGCTGTGGGAGTTGGTGGGTTTGTAAAAAATGTCAGTGTCAAGTCGATCATCATTAATGGAAATGGAGAGGTCCAGGAAGGGGAGGGAGGTGTCAGAGATGGTCCAGGTAAATTTAAGATCAGGGTGGAATGTGTTGGTGAAGTTGATGAATTGCTCAACCTCCTCGCGGGAGCATGAGGTGGCACCAATGCAATCATCAATTTAGCGGAGGAAGAGGTGGGGAGTGGTGCTGGTGTAATTACGGAAGATCGACTATTCTATGTAGCCAACAAAGAAACAGGCATAGCTGGGGCCCATACGTGTGCCCATGGCTACCCCTTTGGTCTGGAGGAAGTGGGAGGCTTCGAAGGAGAAATTGTTAAGGGTGAGGACCAGTTCGGCCAAACGAATGAAGTGTCGGTGAAAGGGTACTGTTGGGGACGTCGGGAGAGGAAAAAACGGAGGGCTTGGAGGCCTTGGTCATGGCGGATGGAGGTGTAGAGGGATTGGATATCCATGGTGATGATGAGGTGTTGGGGGCCGGGGAAACGGAAGTCTTGGAGGAGGTGGAGGGCGTGCGTGGTGTCTTGAACGTATGTGGGGAGTTCCTGGACTAGGGGGAATAGGACAGTGTTGAGGTAGGTAGAAAAGAGTTCAGTGGGGCAGGAGCATGCTGAGACAATGGGTCGGCCAGGGTGGTCAGGCTTGTGGATCTTGGGAAGGAGGTATAACCGGGCAGAGCAGGGTTCCCGGACTACTATATGCCCTTGACAGAACCTTAGAAAATATTGACCTACTAAGGATCAAAGACTTTTATTCCAAGTATGTGTTATTTCTGCTGTACTTAATGTGACTGAGAAGTTGAAATTATCATATTGTGATGCTAGATCCTGTTCTTGTTACTAGCATTCAAATTACAGCCATCATAGGAATCCTAATTCACTTCAGCATTTTCTCAATACCTCTCTTTAAAGGTATTGGGTTATGTTGGGTCACAGCTTGACGTGAAATAACCATCCAATGCCCAACAATGTTTACTTTTCGGGGGTTTTGGGGGTGAATGGGGGTGGGGTGTCACTTCTAAGGAGAGAAATAATTTCTTGTCTATAATAACCCTTGGACATTGACTACAATTCTAGAACTTCATTTCACCTCAAACAATACATCAGTAAGTTAGCACCAGCCATAGATCAATTCTAGTTATTTGGCACAGCCCCATATACTTATACAGGGAGCCACCTCGGGAAGCTATTAATCCACTGAAAGATTCAAAATTTTAGCCAGTGCTGTTAAGGGACATAAGTGAAAGCACAGGCTCAAGGCCAACCACATGACTGGTGTAAGTAATAGAAAAGCAGAAGCATTGAAACACAAAAAAGCAATAGAAAAAAGCAATAGAAAAGCAGAAAAAAAAGAAAAAGATGTAGATTGCACAGACAGCTTCTTAGCAGCAGTGGGAAATTCAGGCAACAGATCTCCTAATATAGAAACCACTTGAAATGATAAAGGAAATAGAAGCAATGGTCCAGTCCTAAGGAAGCTGCTGTGTTCACTAAGAACATTGCTTCAAAAAGCCTTTTGTCTTTCCTGTCCTTAGATTCTTTGTCAGAATCGAGTTCATACATACTGAATAGACTTGCATATATTGACTGTTCTGTTTTCCTACTTGGATATCTATTTGAGGAGGCCTGAGCATTAAAATATAATAGAAATATCTGTCTGTCAGGTTTGATCTGAAACAATATCCAATTTATGTTCGTTAAAAGTCATATTATCCTACAACATTTTAAAATTTTATTTGCATCTAATATTTAGGTAACAATATAATGCTCAATAATTTGAAAAAAAAATTATAATTTGTTTAACTCCAGTGGAATTGCTAATGGATAATGAAAGAATGAGCTTATACCAACAGAACTGAAAATACAAGTTAATAAATTTAAACTGAAATTTGATTATTAATTGATTTACTAAATGTATTCAATATATGGATATTTTTAAAATTTAATAAATGATGTAGGCAGTTATTAAATGCAGGCAGTAAGTTAATCACCAAATGCAGTAAGTAATTTTACTGTTAAAACTTGATTACAAATTCTTTAATTATGCCAACACTTAATGATGGGAAGACAGGAAAAAATTACCTGAAGTGTTGGCATGAAAATTTGTAGGTTTATGGATGATCAAATTGTAATCTCAAATGCACATTCCCACATAACCTGGATATCTTAAGTGGTAACCCTTGCTTACCAAACTTTATTTAAAATTATTGCTTTAAAATATTGATAGATTTTGCTTCTACCACCTTTTCAGGAAAATTCCAAAGACTCATGCATCTGAGATATGCATTAAAAAAAATCACCACATCACTGGTTTAAAAGGGTGATCAAAATATTCCTGGTTCTTGATGCTTCCTTAGAGGAACCATCCTCTCCACATCTGTCCTGTTAAGACACACTGGAATATTTTGCTTTAGTCAAGTTGTTCCTATTTTCAAAACTCCAGAGGATACAAGTTTAATCTTTACAACCTTCCCTCAGAAGATGACCTAGCAATTACACATACACTTGTAAACCTTTGCTGAATTGTTTCCAGCATTCTTCCTTAAACAAGGAGACCAATGCTATACTCCAGATATGATCTCACCTGTATAATTGAAACATAACCTTCCTACATTTTGCATTCAATTCCTCATGCAATAAAAAATAACATTGTTAATTTTTTAACTGCTTCTTTTACTATTTTATACCAAAGTTTTTTGTACCTGGGTATCTTTGTGCTTAAGATGGTACCGTCTGTGGTAATATTATACACTTTTCATTGTACTCCTCTACTTCTGTACCTGAGTACATGTGACACTAAAATCTAAATTTATATGTAATTACTTTTTTTAATGTAACTTGTCCACAGCACCAGATTAGTTCCCATTCTCTTGAATACTTCAGAAGCTGTGAAAGGCAGCATTCCTTTCACTCTGTATGTTTCTGTTACATTTTTCTCTTCAGCTACACTAGAGGAATTCCAAAGACACTACCCAACATGAGCTACACTGGTTAACACTGCTGTCTTGCAGCAGCAGGGACTTGGGTTAGATTCCAGCCTCAGGTGACTGTCTGTGTGGAAATCACACATTCTCCCTGTGTTGGCATAGTTTTCTGCCAGGTGCTCCAGTTTCCTCCCACAGCCAAACATGTGCAGGTTAGGTGGGCTGGTTATGGTAAATGAAATGTTCTTCAAAGAGTCAGTGCAGAAATGTTCTTCAAAGAGTCAGTGCAGAGTCAGTGCAGTGCCTAGTAGCCTCTTTCTGCACTATAGGGATTCTATGATTTATAGGTTCCGTGAAATAAATGAGGAGAAAGTGAGGTCTGCAGGTGCTGGAGATCAGAGATGGAAATGTGTTGCTGGAAAAGCGCAGCAGGTCAGGCAGCATCTAGGGAACAGGAGAATCGACGTTTCGGGCATTAGCCCTTCTTCAGCCTGAAGAAGGGCTAATGCCCGAAACGTCGATTCTCCTGTTCCCTAGATGCTGCCTGACCTGCTGCGCTTTTCCAGCAACACATTTCTATCCGTGAAATAAAAAAAAGATTAGAAATAAATTTTTTTAAAAATCAATAATTTGATTTTGATTTGATTTGATTTGACTTATTATTGTCACATGTAAAGAGATACAGTGGAAAGTATATTTTGCATGCTAGCCAGACATATCATACCTTACATAAGTACATCAGAGTAATAGAATAGAATGTATGTTTCTCAAATGAAACTGAATAAACTTGATTTTGTAAAACCACTAGCTGCTTATGATAGACAATTCTGTCTAATTCATTTGTACCATTACATTAAAGTGTGTTTTAAATGTTTCTGTTTGATTGTATTTTATGGTCACTGCATTGAGTACAGAAGTTGGGATAGTGATGTTGCGGCTTTACAGGATATCGATTCAGCCACTTTTGGGGTATTGCATGCAATTCTGATCTCCCTTCTATAGGAAGGATTTTGTGAAACTTGAAAGGGCTCAGAAAAGATTTACAAGGATGTCACCAAGTTTGGAGGGTTTGAGCTATAGGGAGAGGCTGAATAGGCTGGGGCTATTTGCCCTGGAGCATCGAAGGCTGAGGGTTCACCTTATAGAGGTTGGTAAAATCATGAGGGGCATGGATACGTAAAATAAGCAGGGGTCTTTTTCCTGGAGTGGGGGAGTCCAGAACTAGAGGGCTTAGGTTTAGGGTGAGAGGGGAAAGATATAAAAGGGACCTAAGGGGCAACTTTTTCACGAGTTGGTGGTGCTTGTATGGAATGAGATGCCAGAGGAAGTGGTGGAGGCAGGTACAATTACAACATGTGCTGGCAAATCTGACTAGATTTATATAGAATATCTAATCGGCATGGACAAGTTTTGGATCGAAAGATCTATTTCCTCCCTGTACATCTCTATGACTTTACGACTCTGTATGAGATATCTGATTTATTGGTGTAATGAAAATGTTTTCCTATTTGGCCAAAGATTGAACAACTTCAACTGTTCCATCAAGTACTTGCAGGTTAGTATGGTACTATTCATTGCACAGTAATATAGCCACAGGAACCAGTATATCAGTTAGTTTAGATACCAATTAAGGTGTCCCTATACACATTTCCAAGAGGCATATTTTTGGCACAGTTTGACAGGAAGAAGACCTCTCTATTCAATTCCTTCCGGTTGTTTCCACTCGTGCTTACAAGAGTGATGGATTACCTGGTTAAGATGTATAAGCTTCTGAATGGTCTTAAACAGGGTGGACTTGGAAAGGATGCTTCCTCTTGTGGGTGAGTTTGGAACTCAGTGGCATGGTTTCCCCTGAAAGACTTGTTCTTTCAGGAGACAGATGAGTTTTTTTTTCCTCTCAGAGGGTTGTGAAATGTTGGAACTTTCTGTGTCAGAAGATAGTAGAACTAAGGTCATTAAATATTTTTAAGGCAGAGGTATATAGATACTTGTTAGGTAGGACAATCAAATGTTATTGGGAGTTGATGGAAACATGGAATTCAAATCATAAACATATCACCCATGACCGGAAAAGATGCAAAAGCTGCCGGCATATCAGCCCCCTCAGCCCCATCCAAGGCCCCAACAATCCTTCCAGGTGAGACAGAGATTCATTTGTCTCTCCTCCAACTTAGTTTATTGTATCTGGTGCTCCCGATGTGGTCTTCTGCACATCAGAGAGACCAAACATGAACGGAGGGAACATTTCACCGAGCATCTCAGCAGGGTCTGCAGGAGCTGAACTGACCTCCCAGTCACCACCCATTTTATTTCTCCTTTCCACTCCCTTTCCGACATAACCATCCTTGGTCTCCTCCATTGCCACCACAAATCAGACTGCAAATTGGAGAACAACACCTCATCTTCCACCTGGTCAGCCTACAGCCCGGAGGACTCTAACATTGAGTTCTCCAATTTCAAGTAACCTCCCATCCCATCTGCTGACTTCCTTCCCAGCCCCTCCCCCTCCCCCTCCCTTCCATTCCTCTTATCAACCCTTCTGCCCAACCACCTACCAGACTCATTCCTCCCATCGACCAATCAGGTTGTACCCTCTCCCTGTATTCATCTATCCCCACCTCACCACCCTGCTCCCCCCACCCCCTTTATCTGCAGCTCTGATAACACCCACCCCCAGTCCTGAAGAATGGTTACACCCAAAATGTTGACGTCTCCACCTCCTGATGCTGCTTGGCTTGCTGTGTTCTTCCAGCCTCCTGCTTGTCTACCTTGGATTCCTGCGTCTGCAGTTTTTATTGTCTATGACCATATTGAATGGTAGAGCAGGCTTGAGTGACCGACTGGTCTATATCTGTCCTGTTTTGTATGTTTCTACATTCGTAGGCCCTGATATTTGGATAGCAATGAAAGTAAATAAGTCAATGGAGATGGGCTAGCTGATGATGAAAAACTTGAAGATGGTCACATAATAAGCTGTTTCATCCTTTTTTGGACAGTAAGACAGAGTATTCTGCCTCAACTTGAAGATCAGTAAATGCCAGCCTCTGAACTGGCAGCTGAGTGTAAAGAAAAGAAATAGTTTCTCTTAATCATCCCCATTCTTTCCTTTCTTCCCCTAATAGAGATGGTTCCACACCTTGAAATGAGAGAGGAACAGTTTGTACTGCAGGAAGGGAAGGATTTCAAAATTGAGATGTTGCCAGACTGGGATCCACTGTATGTCAGTGAACACTGGGACTAGAAGAATAGATGTTATAATTTAGGATACACGCAGCAAAGTTAAGGGTGAGTTAAGTTTTTGAAGGATAGAAGATGGCAGGAATGAGCAGGAATTATCAAGCTGATAACCAAGGCCAAGAAGAGAGTTTCGGCAGCAGGTGAGCTGCAGCAGAGGCAGAATTGGACAATTTGGCAGAGATGGAAGTAGACAGACTTGGTGAAGATATGGATATGTGATCAGAAAGTCATCTTGAATTAGCTAAACTGCTAACTTAAAGGAAGGGGTCATGGTGGACAACTTGACTGTATTCATGATGTGAACTGACTATTTAATGATGTTCACTAATGTGGGTGTCTAATGATGTGTGATAACGTTGACTGAATGATATATAGCAATAACAGTCAAACAATTATATCCAACACGTTCCTCACAATTCTAATATTGCCGTGAGGCACTGTTAAGCTTCAGGTTGTTGCATAGCTCTATCAAATTTAGTTACTTCATCTTATAAATAGCCATTAAATCGCACATCAGGAATCAATGTTGAAACAGTGATGCTGTTCAAGATTCTTTGTTATAAGTGGGTGCTTGATGATGCTCATCTGTAACTGTTAATGTAAACATCAGGACATAGTAATTATTGCTGACAGGAATTGCATACAGGTGTAAGGTGTCTAATGTAATTTATGGTTATTTAGATCAGGTATTTTTTGAATGGTGGGTTTCTCTTCCCACCGTATGAAGATTGGCTGACCCACACATTTGCACAGATACTGGCTGCCCCTCAGCCTGCTAGTGCTACAAGCAGATAGGTCAGCATTGCTACAGCTCCTGGTGTGACAGAAGTTGCAGTGTATAAGACTGGAACTCCACATTCTCCCCAAAACCTATCTTCCGTGAGTCCAATAGCAGGTAAGTTTAGGCGTCTTGGGGAAAGTGGGGAAGGGAGGTGAGGGTCAGGCAGGGAGGGACCATCCACAGGAGCATACCTTGTGGGGAAACATCTAAAACTGAAAAAAACTATTGAGGGAGGGTCTGCTGCCCCCCCCCCCTCCCTTCACTCTTAAGGACTGGGCAGGGTCCCTTTCCAGGCTTTCCCTTTCTCTGAGATCCTCCTCCTGCCAGCTTGAAAATTGAAAAAGGGCCAAAGCAGTCGTTAAACGTGTGGGTGGGCCAACACAGGCAATCCCAATCCGTCCATAAAATTGCAAGATATTAGTTTGAGTGGGAGACCAGTGGAAAGGCCATCCAATGAGATTGACAGACCCCACCTGCTACCAGCTGGAACACCACAGAGATGGGAACACAAAATCCTGCCCATATGTTTGGCCTTTGTATTTAGAAATGAGGGCTGTGATTCATGACGTACTTACATTCAGCTAGACTTATCAAGGTAGCATGTGACATTCATGCCCTAAACTCACCTGAATAATACATGGTGTCGGCAGGTGTGCCTTCACTGCTTCTCGCAGCTCCTTTAAGCTGCTGGACAGCTCTGTAGGAAGCTTCAGTGTTGTTGCCAACCAATAGTACAGTCTGCTTAGCTTAACAACACCAGCATCCCAAATTTGGGCACCCTCAGTCTATTTATATTAAAAAGTGCTGAACCCTTCACTAGCATTATGTAAAGGTTCAAGCACCATGAATGTAGGTGCATACATTTTTTACATCATGGAATATGAGTATTGCAATATGGGATGCCTAGACAGTGATAAAGAGGAGATATTAAAAAGGTTGGCTGCATTTAGAGTTGATAAAACAGCAGGACTGGATTGTATTTATCCAAGGATACTCAGAGAAGCAAGGGTAGAAATTGTGGACGTATTTGCAATAATTTTCCAAATCTCCTTGTACACAAGCTCGTGTTCAGGTTAGGGTTCGGTTGGTGCCAAAGGACTGGCAAATTTCAAATGTTACAACCTACTTCAAAAAAAAGAGTAGCGATAAATGTACCAACTACAGAGCAGTCAGCTTAACCTCACTGGTGTGAAGCTTTTAGAAATAGTAATCTCGAATAAAACAGGACACTTGAACAAATGTGTGTTGATTAGGGAATGTCAACACTGACTTCTTGAAGATGAGTCATGTCTACCTCACTTGCTTGAGAATTTTGGCAAGGTAACAGAGATGGTCAATGAGGGTAATGCAATTCATATGATGTACATGGACTTCCAAAATGTGTTTATTAAAGTGTCAGATGATAAACTTGTCAGCAAAGTTGAAAGCCATGGAACAAAAGGTACAGTTAAGCATGGATAAAAAGTTGGTTGAGTGATAGGAATTCAGATGCAAATAGTTGTTTTCTGATAGAAAAAAGGTATACAGTGGGAAATTCTCAGTGTTAGATAATATGACCATTGCTTCTCTTAGTTCATGTTAATTGCTTGCACTTCATCTATGTTCAGGTCACAATGTCAAAATTCAGATGGAGTTTAATGAAGAGACAAGTGAAGTGATATATTTTGAGAAGAAGAATGAAGGTAGGCAGTATGATGTAAAGTTTAAAATGTTAGGTTCTCGATTGGGTCATACTGGACAAGTCAGATGTCAGAGTGGACTATGTTACACTATAGAAGAGTTATTTGTCAGTCTTATAATAAAAATGGAAATAAAGATTCAACCACTTTACATTCAACAATAACCTTACAGGCATTCAAGCCTCAATGAAAGGTTACCATATCTCCACATTAAAGCTCTTTGATCAGGTGGCATGGCTGTAATCAATGCATTTTCAGCAAATTTCTTAATTCGCTCAATACTATATTCTTTAGTTAATGTCTTTTCCTGAGACACAAACAAACTGTTACCTCAGCTCACTTGTAATTTAATATGTGGTCTTTAAGATCTTGTCTACAACAGGCTTCTGTTTCAGAAACTTCTTTTTACTTAATTTTAGAACATCCTTTCAGCCTAGGTAGCTTTGTAGTAAAGGTTGTTCCCAGGAGCTTACTCTGGTTTCAACATTAATTCCTACAGGAGACTATGCTTTACTTAAAATTGTTTTGCACAAAGTTGCAATTTCCAAGAGTTGCTAGTCTGGCAGCTCTTGGTCAGAGTGGTGCTGGAAAAGCACAGCAGGTCAGGCAGCATCGGAGGAGCAGGAAAATCAATGTTTTGGGCAAAAGCCCTTCATCAGGAATAGGCTTTTCCAGCACTATTCTGATCTAAACTCTGGTTTCCAGCATCTGCAGTCCTCACTTTTGCCTAGTCTGGCAAGTCTGGCAGTATCTGTGAAAATAAATCAGAGTTAATGTTTCGGGTCCGGTGACCCTTCCTCAGAATGGATGGTGGCTACATTCTTTCTACATTCTTCCATACATTTCTAAGCATTTTAATTTTGTTAGAAACTTGCTGCGATGTCAAGGGAGGAATATGCATCCCATTCGTGATTGTATTTTATCCTTCTGTAATCCAACTTACAAAGATATGAACTCAAATTATCAGTAAGTAAAGCACATAAATTTCCACAGTTCCTAAAATTTACTGTTAAATCGGAAAAGTGGAATGTTCCATCATTGCAGATGCTTCAAGTACCAAAGTGGATCAGGAGTCACTTGTTTAAAAATGGAAAAAAACTGTGGATGCTGTCAATCAGAAACAAAAACAGAAATTGCTGGAAAAGCTCCGCAGCTCTGGCAACATCTGTGGAGGGAAATCAGAGTTAATGTTTCAGGTTGGGTGAGCTTTTCTCTTCTTTAAAAACAAGCTTTTACAAAAAAAAGATCCATGTATTTTTGTACAGCTATATTCTTACTGAACAACATTTCACAAGCCTAAATTGAAAACGAGTGAAGGTAGTGGGCTCGGAATTGTCCAGTTACCAGTTTTGCACCTTGTTTATCCACTTGTGGCTCAGGGTCGCACTCATCATTAAGAGTCTTTTGAACCAAAAGGTCAAGAGTCACTGTCTTTGGATAGCTAGAGAAAATGGTTACTTTATTTTGTTATTGCACGATGGATTACTTAGTTGACGTCAGCCAGCAAAAAAATTACAATCTCTTTAATCACCTGTTGTAACTTCATTGTCAAAAAAGGTTTGCAATTAAAAGGGATACAATGAACTCGGTGAATTAATCTTATTAAAGGAAATGACCTCTAAGTGCCCTGCACTAACTCCACCTGTGCCCTCTGTTACACTTTTGTGATGTGTGACCCTGGGGAAGTTATCATTGATTGTTCCCCTGCTGATTTCAGGTTTAGGATACCAGTTATTTATAACAGCACTTAAACCCTCAGCTTCGCCCAAAGTAGATGATAGGTACAGCCTGATAGGTTATTGACTGCACTGGGATTTGATGGCTAGGTTAGCATCATGCATGAAACGTATATAAAATAACTGGGTCACTAAGCTAATATTATGTTAAAAACACAACCTAACTTACAACTTAAATAGTATGAGGAGATACTTTTCAGTACTTAACTTGTTGACATTAATATCTTTCATTGTCTTTTAATAAATATTTCCCACAGATTATTTCTTGAAAATGTTTAATTTTAAATATGCAATAACTGGAAAGGAACTCACTTCTGGAGAAAGTCTGAACAATTTGTTGTTTTCAGGCCAGAATAACTTAATTATGTTTCTGCCAAACTTTGTTCAGCATTATATTTCAGAGCGCACTGAAAACTGTCTTCAGCACAAAGGCCTGTCCACTGTGCCTGCAACTGAAAGTCAATCTTCTATAACATCTCACCTTCATATATGACACTGCCTGAGCAGATCAATAAAATAAATAAAAGTCCTGTTTCAATTTCTTTCATAGGGAAAATAAATATTTGATAGTTTTTATCTTTCATTCACAATGTATCTAACACTCTGTGAGGTCAAAGAAGGCCTAACCATGACATCACATTGAAGTGGTCAACCACGACCTGAGTTATTTAGGTCAATTAGCAACCCCAGATCATTTGAAATGAGTATTAATAGGGAATGCAAAGAGACCAGCCCAGCGTTAATAGGGAGTGCAAGGAGACCTGCCCATCTTAAAGACTCGCTGCTTGGTACATGTCTCTTCACTGTTGCATTCCAATGATTCTTTTTTGTTTTTTGATGTGCAGGATGTGGGCATTTATTCCTCATCCCTAATTGCCTTATAATTCACCACTTCAGAGGGCAGTTAGCCACCAGGACTTCAAAGTCACTGTCAACAAAACATGGTGCCAATCTATTTCTAACAGCCATCTCTGGGGCAATTGATCCCACAGTGATATTGTGAGGGCCATTTTTGGCTTGCAGTATTTGAACGTGTGCACTGCTGGGATTGAAATATGGCCACAGGCTTGTACGTCCTGGTAGTGAGTAGCGAGTACAATATTGTGTGACAACAGTGCCATGGGGGTATGGTGTATAGTTAATAAGCTGAGCAGCATAAACTTATGTGAGTATTGTGCTCGAGCTCACTGTGAGAAACACGCTATGAAACTGCCCAAAACTATCTGGGCACCACACCTTAGGAAGTATATATTGGCCTTGGATGGAGTACAGTATAGTTTCATAGGAATGATAGCTGGACTTCAGGGGTTAAATTATGAAGGGAAATTACACAAATTGGGCTTGTTTTCTCGAGAATTTAGAATGTTAAGAGTTGATCTGATCACAGTCTTCAAAAGATTAACAGAAAAAGATAGGGTGGATAAAGCTAAACTATTTCCATCGATTGAGGATTCTCAATCTACGAGGCAGAGTTTGAGCATAAGGGCCAGACCATTCTGAGAGGTGGGAGGAAACACTTCCACACACAAAGGGTGACAAATGTTTGGAACTCCCTCCCACAAATGGCAGTGGATACAGGATCAGTTGTTTATTTTAAATCTGAGATAGATAAACTTTTGTTAAGCAAAAGTATGAAGGGATATAGGCCTAAGTCAACTCTGTAGGGTTAGCCCTTGGCCGAGAAATCTAGAACAAGCGGGTACAGTTTCAGTTTAAGGGGCTGATCTTCTAGGATTGAGATGAGGAGAGAATTTCTTGACTCAAATTGTTGTGAATCTTAGGAATTCTATACTTTGGAGAGGTGATGATGTGCCGTTATTGAATATTTTCAGACTGGGAGAGAAATATTTTTGATCTCTCAGGGAATCAAGGGATTTGGAGTGCAGCTGGGAAGGTGGAGTTGAAATTCAAGATCAGACAGAATCCTATTGAATGATGGAATATGCTCTTTGGGATATATGCATTTCTCCTGTTCATAAGTTCTTACATATGACTGAGTTATCTCGTGTGTCGACTACTGAACACACTAACCTGTGTCTGGATATGGCATAAACAAGACATTTATAATTTCCTTCCTAGACTTTTGCTTGGCTTATTGTGAAATAAATGTAAATAGATGTCATCTGATGTCTGAACTTTACAAATTATTTGACAATATACCTTTGCTATTGAATGATTATTTACATTTTACTGTAATCTATTTACTGGTGGTTGAGTTCCTAAATCTGAATATGCTCAGAGACCTGATATCTTGAATTTGGAAAATTTGCATAAAATTGACAAATAGATAATTAAAAAAGAGATAAGGGGTAAATGTAGGGGTATGGGTGGGTTGCGCTTCGGCGGGTCGGTGTGGACTTGTTGGGCCGAAGGGCCTGTTTCCACACTGTAAGTAATCTAATCTTAAAAAAAAGTCAGTCTTCTTAACTGCAGCAATGTCATTTTTTTCTGAATGCAAGTTGTAATTAAGTAGAAAAATTTATCCAATCAGAAGCAATGATTTGTTTTAAACTGTTCTTGATGGCTGTTATGGATCCAAATATAGTGCCACCAAACAGTTAACTGTTTATTTTGAAGTCTTCCATAAAGCAATTGTTATTTTTTTCATACAAATAGCCAGAGTGCTTTGTTTTTGTTTCAGTCTTGTCAAAGTATAAATACTTCTGAACAATTTAAATCACTCCCTACATTTTCATGATGGAGGCAAGATTAAAGTGGTTGTCAGATTCAGTAGAGTTCACAGTTTGACTGATTACTGAAAAAGAAAATGAGGATGGAAGTATTGAATTTTCCAAAGTCAAATTTTTGAGGAGATGAGGATGGAACAGGAAACTAGACTGGGGCTGTGGTTAGAAGAAAACAGCTTTGAAGGAATATTGAGTGATGCTGTACACAGTGCATAGAATGATTGTAGACCACAGGGGACAAATGGTTAACAGGGGTAAATTGTTTCAGGCTAGAGTGGGCAGAATGAAAGTGAGAATTAAAGCTAAAGACAGCAAAACATGATGAATATTAAAATAGAGGAAAGGGAGTAAGAAACTATGAAGAGCACCAAAAGTGAAAGTGAAATCAAAATATCAGGAATATTCAAAGAAACGTTGGTAATTTCTGTCAGTTGGAAAAGAAAGCACAGAGACGATCAAGAGCTCTGTTTGTGAAATAATCCATGGACATCTTAGTATATAAGCTGAGTTTGGGAGAAATCAAGGTGGGAGAAGAAAGCACTAAAGAAAAATCATAATTTTGGTAAGATAGCTTCTGATGAGTTGTGGAGAGTAAAGGAAAACAGGGTGAAATGCTTTGTTGCATCTTTTACAACATGATTTAAAGATGTGGATGTCAAATTTAGTTACACCCTGCCATTATCTTAATTAAATCATTAGGAATGAGGAGGGGAGGGAGGAGGTGGGTCTTGAGGACTGTGAAGAAGCCAAGGCAATTTGAACCTTTAACAGAATGTAGTGCAGAAATTGACTTGGGGCCTACTAAGGTAGTGAGCCTAATGTTCATTTTATTTAAAGTGTTGGATGTTATCCTGAAACACACGTTAATGGCGGGGAGGTCTTCAAGGAATGATTCTTTGGACAATGAAATTTTCTGCGTTTGGTCTTTACCAAAGTTCTTTTATATTCTTTCATGGAAAGTGGGCATCTCCGAAAAGGCTAGAATTTGTTGCTTATCCCTTTTTACCCTTGAGAAGGTTGATGGATGCCACCTTCTTAAACTCTTGCAATCTAAGTGGCGTAGGTACATCCACAGTGCAGTTGGGAAGGATGTACTTGCATCTGAATCCTGTGCCAATGACGGAATGCTGATGTAGGTTCAAATCAGAGTCATGTGTAGCTTGGAGCAAAACTTGCAAGTGGAGTTGGTCCCATGTTTTGATTGTCCTTGTCCATCAAAGTGCTCGACATTGCTAGCTTGGACTGAGAACAAAAAATGCTGGAAATCACAGTGGGTCAGACAGCATGCATGCTGTTGCCTCCACACACTTCATATCAACTCTGAATTTTCAGCCCAGAAATAGCCACAGTGGTTTAGCAGTTAGCACTGCTACCTCACAGCACCAGGACCCAGGTTTGATTCCACCCTCAGGCAATGGTCTGTGTGATGTTTGCATGTTCTCCCAGTGCCTATGTGGATTTCCTCCGGGTGCTCCATTTCCACTCACAGTCCAAAGGTGTGCAGGATAGGTGGATTGGCCATGCTGATTTGTCCATTGTGTCCAGGGGTGTGAATGCTAGGTGGATTAGCAGGGAAATGCAAGAGTACGTGGGTCTGGGTGGGAATCAACTAGGCAAAAGTGAGGACTGCAGATGCCAGAAACCAGAGTTTAGATCAGAGTGGTGCTGGAAAAGCACAGCAGGTCAGGCAGCATCCAAGGAGCAGGAAAATCGATGTTTCGGGCAAAAGCCCTTCCTCAGGGTCTGGGTGGGATGCTGTTTGGGGGGGTAGTGTGGACTCGATGGGCCGAATGGCCTGCTTCCACAGTGTAATGATTCTGTGTCAATGTTTACTGAGATAAGTTCATATACGTAGTTGTATTATCACAATAACTTCTTTCATCTATTCTCTCAACAGTGCAACATTGCAATCATGCACAGAAATGATCTTTAGGGCTTTGATGGCTGATGATCCACTACTGATTTTAAATGGCAAATTATTTATTTGATATTGTGAAAAAGAGAGATATGTTGCTGAATCTTTTTATCTTGCACTCGTCAGGATATACACAAGAATGTCAATTTATACTACAGGAGAGTAGCATGCAGATTAACAATTGGCACAATGATGCCATGATGTTGTTATGGAGAGAGCAACAAGCAACAATAGATCTCCAAACCTCACAATAAGTGCAAAAATTGAACATACTCCTTTTGTTTGCAGTGAACAGGACTCTGTAAATTAATTTATGTCACATTAAGCAAGAGTAAATGAGCTATTTTGCATGTTCAACTTAAAATGGTTCAGTTAAGATTCATTTAAAATATCTATTATTCTTTCACCATCTAGCTCACCATGCAACTTACTATGACTCACTGTGTAAACAATTATAACTCACTGCGTAACTAACTATAACTGTATCTAACTGACAAAAGTACCCTTCATTTATCATTACTAGTGGCTCAACAACATTATCTTACAAAAATTTCTCTCAAGACATCTGCAAAAAATTATTTCCTGTAAGCATGTTAATATTGATTAAAATTAAAATTAGAGAAATTACAGGCCTTATAAATACTTATGAGTGGTTAGATGTATTAGAATACATGATTCACATCCAAGGATGCAAATCTCCATTTCCCATATTAAAGGGCTCTATTGTGAATGCCTGGACGTCAAAGATATGTCTCTGTCAGAATTGATCTAGTTTATCCATTCTATGACAATGAGATCCATGGTTCAATATCTGGGTGCCTCAGACATCACTATTCTGATGTAGGATACCAGTCTTTGATGCTTCCCTGACACTACAGCTCTCAAAATAAGGAGCTCCCAAATTTCTAAGCCATTCTTTTTGATGCTAGTTTGAACTGCTAGTTACTGTCCTTGATCATGGTGAAGGACTATCATTGCAGTCCCTGTGATGCTGATGCCATCAATGGTTTACCAGTAAGTAGTGAGAAATATAACAGACTGCAAAGCTTGATTTGACACTCAGAGTAAGCAAAGTTTTAGATTCACAAAATAAGAAGTTTAAAATCTTTTAAATACAACTTGCAGTTATCGTTAACTGGAAAGATTTTCAAGTGAAGTTGATTAAGAAATATGGCAGTTAAGGGACAGAAAAAGCCAGGTTTTTTTTTGAGGGACTAATAAATTTTATTGATGTTTTCATCTTGTATTTATTAAGGACACCCTTTTAAGATAAAGACTAGCATATGCTGAACTCTGTGTTGTACAATGTTACTGTGTTTGCGACACAGTAAAGTCCTGTCATTTGCCACTTCAGTATTCCTAAATTTCTTTGCCACAAAAAAGATGTATTCCATTTCATCCACTGTGAGCCTAATCTTTGTTAAATTGCAGTTTTCAGGGAATAAAGACAAAACCTGCAGAAAATGTCAGAAGGTGAAAAATTAACTAAATTAATGTAAAAAAAGGTACAGAAGATGTCCGTGATATACCGTAATGTATTCTTGAGCTGGAAAATGTACATTGCACATGCATGCTGGTCATTTTGCTTTCTGGAATATATGCGCATTATGATCCATCACTTTTGGCTGAAGACGATAAATGTGACATATTTACATTTTTCTTACTGAATTAAATAAATTTTCAAACCATCTTTACATATATTAAAAACATTGTTTTTATTTCTCTCACCTTCTGTTATATGCTACATGTATCACATTTTTGGTTGGTTGGAACCTGTTCAGTTGACTCCTTTTATAAAATATGTTGGCCATTTGCAAATCCACCATTTGCAAGATTTCAAGGAACACATCCCCAACAAACAATGGGGTTTTACTATTTATTGTCATGGATGTTTTGTCATCTAGCTGGCTCTGAATTGCTAAAGGGCATTTGTTTTGTTTTACTAACTGTTCTTTGCTTTTTGAAGGGGGAGAAGAGGACAAATGTCCTTTTGAGGATTATTAAACATGAATGGTAGGGAATGCCTGGGAATTGTTTTTCCCAATTTTGAAACTTGACTGCCTTTTATCTAAAATGAAGAGCTAATATGCACATTCTCCCCATGTCTGTGTGGGTTTACTCCGGATGCTCCAGTTTCCTTCCACAGTCCAAAGATGTGCAGGTCAGGTGAATTGGTCATGCTAAATTCCCATGGTGTTAGGTGCATTAGTCAGAGGGAAATGGGCCTGGATGGGTTACTCTTCGGAGGGTCAGTGTGGACTTGTTGGGCCAAAGGGCCTGTTTTCACACAGTAGGGAATCTAATCGAATCTATATTATGGGTTGCATGAGGGATTGAGGCAACACAATCTCAAAGTTCTGAGAGAAAAAGATTTCAAGCTACAACCTATAAGTTGATGAGATGCCTTTACATTAAATCTTTGTGAACCCTTATTATCTACATCAGAGGTAAGATCATACCTGGAGTATTGATAAAGACCTTGACCTCCTTATCTGGCTGACAGCATTCCGTTCCATAAGGTGATGGTTTGCTTTGTGGTCAGCTCTATAGTATGCATTGCCTGGAGTGGTTCCAAAGCATCCTTCTGACATGGCAGTCACTGCTGCATCTTCCAGGGAGGAAGACGAGGTTGCTGAGCAGTTGCAGGATTGATTGGTTTCTGTCTTTTTCTGGAACATCTTGCTAATTTTTGTTTTGTTTCTGCTTTCCTATTCCAATGTGCCCCCAAACATTCAAATCCAAAGGTCTTCAACCATCAGTGAAGTCAGTCTTCAAATGGTCAATGACAAAGTCCTCCATCTTCATATCCCTCTTGAAGCAGAGGTATGGATAACCATGAGGTAATGACCCAGAGGGCAGTTTGCTGTATAAATGTCTTTGGGTATAGACTGTCTTCCATCAAATGCACGTGGCTGGCTCTACAATGAGTGTGTGCTGATGGAATGAGTTTAGTGATAGACTTTAATGAACATGTAGATGACTTCTGAGGTACATTGTGACATAACTATAACTACATTGGTCATGTGATAGAACTTTACTGGAGTGAGTACAGCTCGGAGAATGGAGCTGTGCTGTTTTACCATCGTGTATGTATTCATAATTAACAATGTTGAAGAGAAACGTGGAATTCTGGCCTGAGCTTATATGAAGAACCAAAGAATTTGCACTAAAACAATTAGCATCCTCCAGGATCCCTAAGTTAGTAAGCTTTCCCTGCCAGATGCTGAGGATACATCTGAGACAGCAAATGTAGACACCATTAAGCCTTTTCTCCTACCTAGCACATGTCAATTGTTCAGCTCTCACCATTGTAGAGAAGTGCACTGAGGATGTGGGCTTGGTAGACTTGAAGATTAGTGTTCTCAACAGGTTGTTTTGCACTTATGTTGCAATATTTGCAATGCAAATATTAATTTCAGCATCAGCTGACAGATTGCTGTTGATTGTGAAGTTGAGATATGTGAAGCTATCAAGAATCTCCAGTGTCATATTATCAATGCTGAAACATCTTGTATCTAGGTACTGGTTTTCCAGATGCTGATGCCAAAACTAAGGTGTGACAGAGTTTGGTTTTTTGCTGCTGAAGGTGTTCCAAAGTATGGAGTGTTAGCACTGTATTGATAGTATAGAGCAACTGGTGAATTTTGTCTTGGATCTCAGGTGAGCAAGATTAGACAGGTTTCCATCAATTCTGATATGTACATAACTACCTTCAGTAGGCGGCCTTAAGGCATATAACAACAGCAAAGAAAAGAATGTGCCAAAGAGTGTTGATGTCAGAATATAAACTTGTTTGACCACATTGTGGATCTCAAAGGCTGGTGATATTGACCCATCACAGCTGCCCATACTCATTGAGTTGCCATAGAATGAGGACATCACATTGAACAGATACAAAGGGAAGTCAATTTTCTCCAGCAGCTTAAGCAGACCCTGCTCACATGGTCTATTGCTCTGGGGAGATGTAGAGTCATAGAGATGTACAGCATGAAAACAGACCCTTTGGTCCAACTCATCCTGTCAACTAGATATCCTAAATTAAATCAGTATTTGCCAGTATTTGGCCCATATCCCTCTAAAGCCTTCCTGTTCATATACCCATCCAGATACCTTTCAAATATTGTAATTGTACCAGCCTCCACCACTTCCTCTGGCAGCTCATTCCAAACACGCACTATCCTCTGTGTGAAAGCGTTGCCCTTTAGGTCCCTTTTAAATCTTTCCCCTCTAACCAAAACCTATGCTCTCTAGTTTTGGCCTCCTCCACCAAAGCATATAGGTAAAGTGCAGGAAAACGGGGTTAGTGTTGATGGATATTTTGGTCGGCATGGATCAGTTTGAGCCAAAAGGTTCAATGACCCAGTTTCCAAGGTGATGCAAAACTGACAACTTTCTGATGCATAAGTTATATGTATTGACAAGGACAAACATGCATCTTTGCGTTTCATTGTCACATTGCTGTTAGCTAGTGGCAGTCCCCTTACCTGAGGAACAATATTCGTGCCTTAGATGGAACACAACAAAGGTCCATTAGACTTTTATAGGAGTAAAGGATTGTTTGATGAGGAAATATTGAGTAGACTAGACTCGACACACCCGAGAAGGATGAACTAATTGAAACATATTGGGCAGATTTAAACATGCCAGCATTTCCACATCCGCAGTCTAAAGATCAACTGCAAACATGCCTCAGTTCAAGTGGGCATTTTATCTTTGAAGGAGTGTTAAGCAGCTCAGGGTGAGAATTTTGTTACTGTGTGGGGATGAAATCCTATTCTTTCTGGACAAACAGCTCGATGTGGTCTGATTTCAGCAGTGTCATGGCAAATGGTGCCCACTGCTGGAATTAAACTTAACCTCAAAAATAAAATCAAAGAGCTGTTTATTCTGCAAATCAGAAACAAAAAGACAAATTACTGGAAAGAAATTAGCAGATCTGGCAGCATCGGTGATAAGAAAGCAGAGTTAATGTTTTGGGTTCAGTGACCCTTCTTCAGAACAGAATAACCCTCAATGATAATGTCCAGTGGAGTGAGACAATGGAGCAAGTTAAAATGATGGGAGTTCTTGACAAGACAAGACTAGGAAGACTCCTCGAAAGGAACAAGGTGCTTGGGGTCGAGGTTACATAGGCGCCAGGATGGAGAGAAGCTGGGATGGAGGGAGATGGAAAGACATTATGTGGGAAGCTGCAATAAGTCCAGGGGAACCATAAAGGAGGAAGCCCCTTTCCCAATAATAGGCCAAGGAGTGGAGGCCTGGCAGTTTCAAATGTCCTGCATCTGTCATGGGAGAAATTACTTCAAGGTGGGGAGATGCCCTTAAGTGGCCATTGCATAAATAGTTAAGGGTTAAAATTGGCCCAAATGAGGCTGTGCTGCCTATCTTCTCCCCCGCTCAGCTATGAAAAATGATGGTGGAATTGGCAGCAGGCAGATCAGGTCTGGCAGAAACACCCATGGTATCATTCTCTCACCAACATGTCAACATGAACCCAGGGAAGTAAAATTCTGCCAATCAAGTGGGCACAATGGATAAGATAACAGTTGAATGTTTTCTATGAGTGGGACATCTCAAACTACAGGCCACAGAGCTGTAGTTCGAAAGAAGAGTCAACTTTGAATCGATATATTACTTCTGTTTCTCTCTTACCTAATGATGCAAGACCTGATGAGTACTTTTAGCTTTTATTTCAGATTTACACCATCCATAGTACTTTAGTTTAACAATAAATGTATCACAAGTTAAAGCTCGAAATTGGGGCAAGGCCAGTTTTGATGGTATTAAACAGGAACTTTCAAAAGTTGATTGGGAAGGCTGTTCACAGGTGTCTGGCAAGTGGGAGGCTTTCAAAAGTGAGATAACAAGAGTTCAGAGACAGCATGCTCCTGTTAGTGTGAAGGGAAAGGTGGCAGGTGAAGGAAACACTGGATGACTAGAGATATTAAGGCTTTGGTCAAGAAAAAGAAGGAGGTTTATGTCAGGTTTTGATAGCTAGGATCAAGTGAATCCCTTGACATGTAAGGAGTATGCTTTAAGTGAAATCAGGAGGTCAAAAGGGGGACATGAGATAGCTTTGACAGATAAAGTTAAGGAGAATCTAAAAAGATTTCACAAGTACATTAAGGATAGAAGAGTAACTAGGAATTGAACAAGGTTCCTTAAAGATCAATGAGGCCATCTATGTGTGAAACCACAGGAGTTGGATAAGATCCTAAATGAATATTTCACATCAGTATTCACTGTGGAAAAAAACATGGAAGCTTGAGAACTCTGGGAAATAATTTGTGATGTCTCAAAAAGAATCCACATTACATAAGAGGAGATACTGGAGCTCTTAAAGCACATATATGAAGACAAATCCCCGAGATATGATGAAGTGCATCAAAGGACATTGTGGGAAGTTAGGAAGGAAATTGCAGAATCCCTAGCAGAGATATTAGTATCATCGATAGCCATGGGTGAGGTGCCAGAAGATTGGAAGGTGGCTAATTTGGTGCCATTATTTAAGAAAAGGCTGCAAGGAAAATCCAGGGAACTACAAACCAGTGAGCCTGATGGTGGGTAAGTAGTTGGAGAGGATTCTGAGATAAGATCTACATAAATTTGGAAAGTCAGATTGATTAGTGATACTCAACATTGGTTTGTGTGTGGGAAATCATGACCTTATAGAGGTTTATAAAATCATGAGGACAAGGTAAATAGCGAGAGTGTTTTCCCCAAGGTATGGAAGTCCAGAACTAGAGGGCATAGGTTTAAGGGGAGAGGGGAAAGATTTAAAAGGGACCTGAAGGGCACCTTCTTCACACAGAGGGTGGTGCGTACATGGAACAAGTTCTCAGAGTAAATGGTAGAAGTGAATACAATTACAACATTTAAAAGACACTTGGATAAGGAGAGGACTAGGAAAGGTTTAGAGAGATATGGGCCAAATGCTGGCAAATGAGACTGGTTCAGTTTAGGAACCCTGGTCAGCATGGACGAGTTGGGCCAAAGCATCTCTCTCCGTGCTATATGACTCTATTACTCTATCAATACAGATGGTATAACTTCTTGATAGCAATGGATAATAGAAGTGTTCCATTACAATTAAAAACAACAGACTCAACTCAAAAGTAGAATTGAGATCAAGTAACTGTTTAATTTTTCCTTGTGTTGCAACATCCTCATATTCACATTCTTTGCAACTTGGACTGTTTTAACGTCAAGATATCTGCTACTGTAAGCTTTTCCATTACAGGAAATTTGAAGTTAAAAATCACACAACACCAAGTTCTGGTCCAACAGGATTAATTTGAAGCACTAGTTTTCGGAGCACCGCTCCTTCATCAGGTGGTTGTGAAGGAGCAGCGCTCCAAAAGCTAGTGCTTCCAATTAAACTTGTTGCACTATAACCTGGTGCTGTGTGATATTTAACTTTGTACACCCCAGTCCAACACTGGCATCTCCAAATCAGGAAGTTTGAATGTCATGCTGTAATGCATCAATCACCATTTCAGGATGTTATTTGTCTTTATATTATAAAGACAGTTAAGCTTTATTTGCACAGGTAACTAGGAGTCATATAGCTGGAGCACTCTAGTGCCAATAGAGGTGGGGAGGTGTAATCACAGGCAGTTTGTTGTTCAATGTGGCATGGACATTTAAAGTGGAGGATATTGAGACACACCATAACAAAAAAATTCAGACATGTGAGAATACTTATAAAATACTGTATAGGATTATAATAAGAAAAAGGTTAACAAATCAGTTTGATAATTATCAACATTTAGTGTGACACCTGAAGAATGCATAATACTTAGGTACAAATGGAAGCTTTTGGATAAGCATGCTCTAGCCTCA
Organism: Chiloscyllium plagiosum; assembly: GCF_037043375.1. Classification (NCBI taxonomy): domain Eukaryota; kingdom Metazoa; phylum Chordata; class Chondrichthyes; order Orectolobiformes; family Hemiscylliidae; genus Chiloscyllium; species Chiloscyllium plagiosum. The sequence goes on from NW_028270166.1 coordinate 23,543,791, forward strand.
CTGTAGAATAACAGTTAGAGGCAGGGTACTGAAATGTAGGACGTAATATAGTACAAAAACTATAGAGTTGAATAATTAGCTTGATCAATTATTTGCTGATACCTGTGCAATGTTGCAATGAAACAAACTTAAGGAAGAAAATTTAGTTAGTTTATGCAATCTTTAAAAACTTTGAAGTTATTGTCCATTCCTTAAATTTAACTGTTAATCTGTAAAAAATTGGAGATAAATCTTAGAAATACCATCTTATTCACAAAAAGAAGCAGAATTTGATGGCTATGATATATTTTTACATTGTATGTTGAGAGGGAAATGTAACTACAGTGCAATGAAAGCTGTTAGCAATAACAGATTGTATGATACGAACAACTATAGACACAGGAATAAACTCAGAGAATGGTGGAGAAACTCAGCAGGTCTGGCAGCAACTGTATGGAGAAAATATCTATTTCTCTCTGCACAGATGTTGCCAGACTTGCTGAGTTTTTCCAACATTCTCTTTTGTTTGTTTCAGATGTCCAACATCTGCAATATTTTGCCTTTATATAAACACTGTAATAGTTGACTACACTTCAATTCGAATGTATTGCATTCCAGTATCATAAAATGGACATGGTATGTGAGTGATGATTTGAATTAGGAAAATTATATACTTCAGTGCATTTAATTTAGTTTTGCCTTATATTATACAACATTAAAAATTTGTTGGAAATGATGTTTTGAAGGGGATGTATTCAGACATTTGGACAAGAGAAGTGGACAAAAATGTGCAGTAAAATCCGCACTGAAGTGTATCTGTTTCATGTGTTTTTCATAGCATTCCACATAAATCTGAAATCATATTGATCTCACATAGGGAAGAGGCAAACAGCATGCTGTTGTTCAAGAGACTTTGCTGCAACCTATACATAGGTTGTCATTATTGAAGTATCTACATCACTGTCAGAAATTTGACAGATATTTACTTTAAAATAAAGGGACTGTTGGAATACAGTAAATGGCATCTACACAAACAAAGAATATCTTCCTCATTTCTTCTGCACAGGTATCAGCAAATAATTGATCAAGCTAATTATTCAACTCCGATATATTGCTTTACCAGAGTCAATAAGATTGAACTCAAAACAGACCGGACTTTAAAATTCTGATACTGAATTGATGCCATCTTTAAGTCTACAGCAAACCAAAAATAATACTTGGATGATCTCCTACAACATACTGCCCCTCCTTATGATAACAGAAGCAGGCCACAACTATAAATGGATAAATGGTGGGTGTCCTTAAGTCACTCAGCAACTGAAACTGAAAGATAGGTTAATCCATTAAGAGGAATGCTTCACCAGATTTATTTTTAGTTTGCATTTCAGATTTCTAGCCCAAACAGTTTAATCTTGATTTTTTTAAATTCAAATCCTTAATGAGTACAATTCCTGACCTACTCATAGTCCCCATAATTGCTAACTAACCTGTGAATTTGTATAAATGTGATTATATCCCTGTTGAGTAAATTGACATCTCAGGCAATGTTGGTATCACTTTCAATGTCTCTACTGAGTGTTAGTGCAGTGTTGATATTATAAAATGAAGTTGCCAGTTACAACCCCATTAACCGTATACCTTGTTGTTCATTTGTCAAGTTTAAAAGAGTCTGGTGCATCAAAATGATTTAACTCCAGAGACAAACAAAACTTCCAGGCTGACTAATAATTGTAGGGTTGCTGCACTGCCAAAGTACTGCCGTTCAGATAAAGTGTAACATCAAGGACCCATCTGCCTCTAATACCTTGCAACATTCTCTGAAGAGCAGGAATGTTCTGGTGTCCTGGCCAGAGTTTTTAAAGTGTGGCACAACAGAAAGCACAACAGGTCAAGCGGCATCCAAGGAGGAGAAGACTCAATGCTTTGGAAAGGAGCACTAACTTTATTGACTCTAGTGTCCTGGCCAGTCTGTTCTGGAGAAGGATCCCTGAACCCAGAACATTAACTCTGATTTCTCTCCACAGATGCTGCCAGACCTTTTCCAGCAATTTCTGTTTTTGTTTCGGATTTCCAGCTATCTGCAGCTCTTTATGTTTTACCTCATCATTTATCTCATTGCTGTTTGGGGGACTTGCTGGGCACAAATTTTTGCTACATTGCTGTGCTTCAAATGTATTTATTGGCCATGAAATACAGTGACACATTCAGAGGACATGAACAGCAACATGTAAATTAAAGTTATTTTTCCCAGTGCATCTCCAGATGGAGAGAAAATAGTTCTGAAACAGTTTACATGGGTTTTGGAAAGGATGATCATGCTTTTTTGAGATAACAGCTAATGGTGGACACAAAGCAGATGCTGACAACATGGACTTTCAAAAAGCCTTTGATAACTTGCCCAATAGGTGACTACAAGGATGCCTAAGACCATGAAACCATAAGATGTGCAAGCAGAAACAGGCCATTCAGCCCATCAAGTTTGCTCTGCCTTCAATGAGATCTTGGCTAACATTCAACTCCATTTTCCTGTTTCTCCTCATAAGCCTTGGTTCTTTACTGATTATAAAAAAAATCTGCCTGTCTCAGTCTTGAATATACTTAGTGACCCAATCTTGATAGCTTTCTGTGGTTAAAAAAAAACCCATATATTCACTGCCATCTGAGAAGAAATTCCCCCTTACACCATTTTGAATGGGCAACACTTACTCTGAGATTACGCCTACTGGTCCCAGACTCTCTCTCTCTCAAGGGGAAAAAAAACTCCTTTCCACGTCTAGTCTGATATGTCTCTAAAGAATCGTATATGCTTCAATAATTTTATTATTTTTTAAACTCCAATTACTTCAGGCCCAACTTACTCAACCACTCCCCAAACCTAGAAGCAATATAATGAACCTCCTCTGGACCGCTTCCCAATGACAGTGTATCTTTCCTTAGATAAGGCGACCAAAAATAAACACAGCATTCCAGGTGTGAACTAACTAGTGTTTTGGATAGTTTTAGCAATATTTCACTACTTTTTACACACTCTCTTTGAAATAAAGGTTAATGATTTATTTGCTTTTCCTATGAACATTTATGTCAGCTGTTTGTGATTTATGTATGAGGACACCCAAGTTCCTCTGTGTTGCAGCTTTCTGCAGTCTTTCTCCATTTAAATAATATTCAGCTTCTTCTATTCTTCCTATGATAGTGAATTATCTCACATTTTCCCACATTATATTCCATCTCCCAGGTTTTGCCCATTCACTTAATCTGACTATGTCCCTCTGTCGATGCTTTGTGCTATCCTCACCACTTAGATTCACACCTGGAATTGGGGAAAGGGCAACACATTGGATTGAAGTTAGTTAGAAAAGATGAAATTGGAAGTAAGAGCTAAGCTTAGTCCCACAGAATTATTAGACATAAATAGTTATGTCTGACATTTTTCTACTTAGGAGACACTTCAATTTCATAGAAAGGTTGGAAGTGGTATTGAAATTTAAGAATAAGATGGCAAACATCTTCAGAGTATTTTTATTCCATTTCATTGTGGCCCTATTATTTATTTCAATAAACATGTACCATGTCAAAAGTTATATTTTGTCAATGCATTTTTTAAAGAGCATCAATGAAATACTAATGGCAATAATCAGAGATGAGAATAATTTTTCACACACATTTGGTCAATGCACATTTATTTTAACAATATATTTTAGTGCTTGAAAGCCTATTCCCTGAAGGCACAATTTAAAAAAAATGAATTGATTATCAAACAATGATAAAACTTGTGCATGACAATTTTGTTCAAAGAGCCATATGTGAACTATCACACATAATCCTAATGGCTGAATTTCATGTTCTAAAACTTAGTACTGATTTAAATGATTTTTACAATGTTTGGACAACTTTTGAGTACATAAGATCAAAATTGTAGAGCTCATTGGACCAATCTCTGCTTTTTTTTTAACATTTCTTTCCCCAAAACACTTTTTTCAACTATTTCAACTTATTGGCTTCTCTACAGGTACTGACTCATGATTTGTGGGTGTCTGGCTTTTTCTGTTTTCATTTCAAATCCTTAACGTTTGGAATAATCCACTTTTTTACATTAAAAAAAACCTTGATTATAGCAAATTGAAAATCAAGCTCATCCTAGTTACAGGATCTCAAATGTTTAATAGAAGTCATTTACTTGGAGTTTAGACATTGAAAGGATTTTGGAAACATTACAATAGGCAAGTAGGAGTGGACTAAATCATTTTAATGAATTAACCATGAAAATCTTTCCCAGAAATGGCACCTCTCAACATTTGGACAACACTTAGGCTTCCAGAACGCCACAACTCTCACTGAAGAATGGGACTGATTATGTATTTCCAGAGCTCCTGCAATGCAGAATATGCAGACTCAGATGCACCTCTTTAACAAAACATCACCAGAAAAAATATATCTCAAGGAATATGACTATGCCAAGATTCCTCAGCCCTGTCTTGACATAAATCATCTAACACTGATTTTAAAATAATCTTAGAGTCTTTGGCTAATTTATTACAACAGTCCAATCAGCAGTTTAGAAATAAAAGCTCACCTCTGCAAATTCCTCTGTTATTCTGTGTTGTAAACAAACTGTGTATGTATCCGTTACTTTCTTGTCAAGAATGTCAGGCACACACATTACTGTATGATTACTACTTTGTTGTACTGTGTCTTCGATTTGATGTAGTGAACATTGTTGATGGTCATTGAGGCTCTCTGCTTGCTGCACCCAAAATTATCAAAACTAGGCAATTCTGTTCCCAGAGAACTTCACTGAGAAAAACACAGAGCAAGCTGCAGAGATATACTTTTAGAACATGGAAACAAAAATCCATGGGTAGAGACGCGATGGGTGACATTGAATTATTTATGTAAAAGCCAAAGGAAGACATTTATTCAAGTTCATTCTCATGTACAAAAGTGTTAAACTACAAATAATTCTCTCAAATAATATTTACACAATAATTTTTGAATAATTTGGGTGTTCTAAGTTTGAGATCAAGAATTTTCTTTGCCTGCACGCGTTTTTATTTTATTTGACATGTTCTGAGGGGGATACATCTGTTTTTGTGATGTCTTTCGAATTTGATATGGTATTTCATGACTTAATGATTAAATAAGCAGCATAATCTGGCCGGTATGGACAAGTTGGTCTGAAGGGTTTGTTTCCGTAGAGTAGGTCTCTATGGGTCCTTGTGAGATAGGTAAGAAAATGAGTGTTATGATAACCCAAAGTTAAGTGTACAAAGAGATCAAAAAAGAGGAGTGTGGTTCCTTCTAAAGACCTCTGTCCTCAAGGTGTATCATGTTAGATAGACAATCAAAATTATTTTAAAAAATTTGAAAAATGACCATCAATAGGAACAAGGATGAAAAGGGGGTGCTTGCGTAATACGTGATCATCAATAACAACATAAAATTAAAATAATTTGTGTCAATTCTGGCAAGTGGCTGTTATGTGTAATTGTTATTGACTTTTTCTTCTAATTATCAGGTTACACAGATTGAAGATGGAGCAAAGACTGTCCTTGAGATTGTCTGTTTCAGACGGGATCATTTCAAATCTATCCCAATTTATGATTTATAAAGCTTCAGAGCACCACAGTTAATAATGGACGTAAATCATAACATCTTCTCCTCAACATTTGAAAGTCTGCCGTATGAGAATTTTCCCTTTATTGTTTATGTTAAATAGTTCCAATATCTCACTGCGGTTAGGTTGTAAAATGTTCCAGACAGTAGCAGACTCCAGGCTTCCTTGCGAGTTTTGAGCTTTTATTGAACCACTTTTTAACTCTCTTACTGCTGAATGATGTTCAGAGTTTTCAAAATATTTGCATATCTGTCTCTAACTTGACTACAGCAAAAAAATATATATCTTGTACAGTTTTAAGTTTGAGTATTACGGACTGTCAGAAAATGAACAGAGTTGCCATAAATATACAACTAAATAAAACATGTTCATTTCTGGTTACAGAAAGTTACTGCAGTGCTCAGGGGTTTCAGAATGCGGCCTCATCTTCGGAACGGACATTCTGTTGGATTCACAAAATACAGGAATACAGTGATCATAGTTACATAATGAGTGACACTGGGATTAACAAGCACCTGAGGTAACAAACATAGTTCATGTACCAGTGGATCAACAAATACACAATGTTACCAGTTGAACGTAATGAAGGGAACATACAATAGCATTTTTGTATTGTAGAAACATGAGCCTACAAATAAACATGAGTTTGCATTGTTGAAGTCAGAGAGAATATGTACAAAATACTGCATTGCTTCTCATGGTCCACTAATCAATCCCTTTAAAAGAAAGATTATGCAGGTCACAAAACAAGAATCCTGTATCCTTAACTTAACTCTTGGCTCAGATGTGTATTTAAGGTTCAACTAATTGCTCTCCACATCACATTAATGTATGTTTCTAATTATACCAGTACTTTTATGTTTTTATTGAAATATAAACTGATCAAAGTTTCATGCAATTTTGTGAATAAAATGGGCAAATTACAGTAAGATTTTTGTTGCTGTGAAATAAAATTGTAAATAGCATAATGTACATTTAATGATTGGTATGTGAGAAGGTTCTGAATGAAAGTAATGAAAGCTGACATTCAAAAAGAGTTAAAATATTACTGGCATATAAATTTTACAAAAATGCGTATTCCAAACAGTGCTCTTTCCTCTTTTTCTTTTTTTCCCTCATAGCTGAAACCATAACAGCAAGACAGACCAATCGATATCTGCCCAACGTTTGCAGCAACAGTACATGGAAAGAGCACGTTCCTAAATCAATGCTGTGGTTATTCAAGAAAAATCCACATCACCATCATTGCATACATTTCCTGTCGCAAGAAAACCCATGTATGGACATGAGACCACAAAATATAATTTGACAGAAAGAATCAGCGTATTTTTATAAATACAATTTCCTGCTCTTTCTACCCACAAATATGATGAGCAGCTCCATCATGACTATGAAACCTATGATATTGATCACTCTTCACAGCCCTACTCCTCTGCTTCAGAAATTATACCCACCAGCAAATGCACAGTAAATACCATATGCTATAATAAATTAATCATCAGTATTGTTTGCAAATTGGCTCATTACTCTAAAAATAGAATATATTCAACTAATTTATATCATTCCTATTAGAAGCCCTGAACAAGTAAATGAATCATTTTGTTGGCAATATCCTGCTTCTGACCCTATCAATATATGAATTGACTGAATCAGGATTTTTACTTGTCATTTTACTGCAGATCAGAAGTTTAAAACAATATTTCACATGGTGGACACTGGGGTTAAGAACAAGGAAGCTAAAAAACAGCTCCTTTTTCAATGTCAACTACTACCTGGCAGGATCTATTCTTTTAAAACCACTATTCATGTATAGATCAAATATCTGCTTGGATTGAATTTACCTTTCTTAAAGTGTAGTTTATTTTTGGAACTCAGCTATCATGTAAATTAAATGCCAGTACAAATACCAATGCAGCATTTCAATTACATATATATTACAGCTGTATATTGATTAATCATTTTAATCTACATCGCTTTAGAATGAGGCAGAATTCCTATTCCATTCAATGACAACAAAAGAATAAAAAATCTTTCTAAACCAATGGGAAAGCACAAAATATGAGAGATTATTGAGCACAATAATTTCACAGCTGGGATATGGAAACCAGTCCATAAATGGTGTAAGAAGCAATTTGCTTAATTTGATATTAATGTCTGATGCTAGGGTTTGACATTGTGCTGCAGCACGATTAGTTGCAGTTCAGTGGAACTGATATACAACTACAGGCTCAAAGCACAAGTGGGGAGAGAAATAACTGGGACAATGAGCATATCATCAAAATAGAAAGCAGATGTGGTCACTTATACCAAGTCAGTTAACGGGTTCAAGAAAACACATTCTTTTTTATGATAAATTTGTCTTCCAAATAGAAGCTACTAAACATGCAAATTAAAAAAAAAGATTGAATTGTATTTTTCCAGCTAACAACAACTGAATCAGCTGACATTTACTTCAATGTAATGTGAAGAAAGAATAAGGTAAAGCACTAAAATTATTTTAGAAAATAAAACATGTAAAAGAATAAAGAATCCTTTTTAAATGCAGATTAATGACACTCAAGTAAATCTGGACAGCTATTAGTTGCAAAGCTCAAAAGAGGACTGAATGACTCACTTGAGATACACTGAGCAAAATAGCTCCTAATAATTGATGGGGAAGGTGAGCTTCAAGGAGAATTTGCCTGGATATAATTTAAATACCACAAGGATCACAGACTAAATAGCCAGGTCAGAGGTCAGGTAAACACTTTCAAACAAAAATCAAAAGCCTAACGCACAATATCTTGTCCCTTCACAAATTGTGTTTATTTTTCTATTAATGAACAGTGGAGTTCCGATTATAAGTTCCTGGCTAAATGAATATTTAATTTTAGTGTGAAGTCTACATTATTGACTATTATGAATTCTTGTGTATTGTTGATATTTGAGGGAAATGGTAATACGCAAGAACAATTGGCAGAGTATTTTTGTCCGAGGCAGAGAAACAGGAGGACTATTGAATCAATATGCAGTTCTACCAGAATTGAGAACGTGAGATATGAAATTATCTATTGTTACAAAAGGAAATTACTGTTGATATTGGAAGTATGAAATTTAAACAGAAAGTATTGAAAATATTCAGCAGGTCAGACAGTGGCATGTAGAACGAGAAATGACAACTTTTCAAGTGGATGTTTCACTAGATTATAAAGTGAAATTATCCAAATTAGCTGGAATTACTTGACTTCACACAGGAACAAAAAAAAGATACCTCCCCAGAGACAAACAGCAAACAATTTTTGCTTGTTGGCTGAATAAGTGAGCAACATGATGTTATACCTTTTGTTCTGTGAGGCTTTTAACCATTTTGAAGCATTAATATGATAGAAAGAAATTTGACAAGACTAATTTAAGATTAAGGTTTTGTGCCTAAACATAGTTCAGTACTTTACTTGCTTGCCATGAAGAAAGAACCAATCTATAGTATTGTTTATTACACAGTGTTCTGAAAGAGATAGGTATAAGGCAGCAGTCAGAAGATGCCAGTTATGAAGAACTATTGAGATAGATGATGTGGAAAAGATCTTGTGGATTGAATACTTAGCACTGGACAATGGAGCAAAAAATATATTCCGCACTTCTCTCCAAAATATGCCATTGTATTTATTTAAAAATCATCTTTTTGAGGAAGATAAATGGCAGCACATAAAGCTTACAAAAAGACATGATTCAGCAATCAGGAAATCATAATGTCATCAACTAGAAATGTGCAATTGGTATCCACAGCACAATCTGCATAGACTCACTGCTATCACTACTTACAAACATCATACACTTAGGTATAATAAACAAATTATAAAACTACAAATGATGTTTTGAAGGCTAAGTTATGAAGATACCAAAGTGACCTGAGCAACAATGAGCCCTTTTCAAATCTCCAAACTGCAGTCTTAGAGAAAATCTGTGGTCTGGGTTCAAATTCACATCAACTAATGCTTTATAGTTTCTCACATGAGTCATAGACCATTCTGCTGTACAATAAGCAAACAGCTTACTCTTTCTTAATAACATTTTCTTCCTCCTGCAAAGTTTCAGATAAGACATTATTTTCCAGGACTGTTTGCAGAGCATTATTAAGAAGGATTTATGGAGTTTTGGCGAGAATGTAGTATAAAGTAACACTTCTACATTTAGTCACATAGCAGTACAGAACTTGAGTATTTTTTTAAAAGACACTTTTTGTTGAAGATTTTCAACTTGTAGTCATCAGGATAATTCACAGGAAGTAGAGTAATGGGAAACAACCTTTTGACACTGTGAAAGAAAAGAGTGCTGATTGATTTGCAAGTGGACTTTGATCACACAGGCTGAAGTTAACCTCCTCTACTTCTAGCTGTCCCACCACAAACCAATGTCCTCTGCAGATGGCGAATCCTTGAAAGTGCACCTAGCTGATCAAGCACATGCATGTTGTTAGATTCCAAATAAATTGTCCAGTTATTAAGTTCAACTTGAAGATTTGGCTTTGTGAGACCCCAAGACCAGTCTGGACATATATATTATTAAAGTGACAGGAGTAGTCATCTTTAACCAATGCAACTCTATCAATAAAATACACACCATTAATAGTACATTCAAATTCACATCCATTGTACCTGCTGTTTATCATCATCAGACAGCCTTGCACAAAAGTAAGCTGAAAAATAAAATCCTTGCTGAACTTGTGTCAGGCTACCAGGTGATATATATCATTGGCTTCACCCTCACTGCTTACTGCATCCACAAATGTAGGGCTTCTCAACACATACAAAGGTGAGGTTTCTTTACACATTATCTTATCCATGATTGGTTCTGCATATTGTGAACTAGCCACTGGTTGATCAAATTGTTGGAATCAATTTTGAACATGTTTTCTGCAGACATAGTTAAGGAGAACTTCACACTATTGAAGACTAAACTGGACTTGAATTTTAGGAGCAATGCTGTGTCTATATGCTCATTTAACCTTATAGACCTATTCACCATGCAATAAGCATTTGTAATGCAGTATTATATCATGGTGATCTACACTCAGCACCAATATTCATTGAATTTGGAGATCAGCACCTCTGGCAGTTGAGCACAGTTTTAACAACATCATGTATGCTCAAATAGATGGTGTTGCCATGGGATCCCCACTAGATCCAGTTATCACAAATATCTTATTCAGGCTCTTTAAGAAACATGTCTTTAAGGGAATAATACCTGACATCTTACACGTAGCATATTTCTAATTTGCTATTTGAATCCATAATGGTATATAAGAATTTTCTTACCCATCCTAATGCACATAAACTCAATTTTGAAATGGAGCAGTTAAATGAGCTCTCTTCGTTGGCATTCTAGTTGAGAAATTAGCAATGGGCCATCTGGTACTGTGAAATAACTCCATGGAGGCTGGTATCCCATCACCAAGTCACCCTTTATTTACATGTGCACAGTACATGAATTTTGACCAGCCAGTTCAAAGCCAGTCCTTAGAGTGAGGACAATCCCTGAGACACCAGTTTATATTTTTTCTTTTTTTCTCTTTTTTTGTCTTTCCCCGCCAACACTACCGTGCAACAGCAGTAGTGCTTATTTTTCCCCCAGCACTCATGTTGTGTGTGCAAGCACAAGAGACTCCAGTCTATTTTTTCTTTTTTTTTCTTTTTTCTGTTTTTAAATCAAAATAGAGTTGGAGGGGGAAATAAAACACTCTGCACTCTGTGGTGCCCACCTCTCCCTGAACAGCTCAAGGGTGTTGATGGACACCACGTGCTCCCTGTCCAGAGACACCCAAGCTCGAAAGTAACCATGGAAGAAGGGCAGGACACTAATGCTCTTTTTTCTTTTTTTTTTCTTTTTTTTGTTTTCCCCACATTACCGCCTGACAGCAGTAGTGCTTATTTTTCCCCAGGACCCATGTTGTGTGTGTGCAGGTATCAGACACAGTGAAGAAAAACAAGTGTGTAAATCTTTATTTATATTCCACCACCAGGAAGAAAGGAAAAACCAGGGTGGCCAGTGACAAGCAGTGCCCTTCACATCAAAGGGCAATGCTGTGTGATCAAACAGTTAAAGGGAGGGCAGGGATTAAATCAAAATAGATTTGGAGGGGGAAATAGTACTCTCCACTCCCTACAGTGCCCACCTCTCCCTGAACAGTTCAAGGATATTAGTGGAAACCGCGTGCTCCTTCTCCAGGGACACCAAGAGAGTCCAGTTTTTTTTTTTGTTGTGTGTGTGCAGGTCAGAGACACACTGAAAAGACACAAGGTGCATGAATCTTTATTCAATTTCCACCACCAGGAAGAAAAGAAACACCCAAGTGGCCAGTGACAAGCAGTGCCCTTCACATGAAAGGGCAATGCTGCATGATTAAACAGTGAAGGGGAGGGAAGGGATTAAATAAAAATAGATTGGAGGGGTAATAATGCACTCCACTCCCTGCGGCGCCCACCTCTCCCTGAACAACTCCAGGGTGTCAGTGGACACCGCGTGCGCCTTCTCCAGAGACACCCGGGCTCTAACGTAACCGCGGAAGAGGGGCAGGCAGTTGGCCCTAACGACCCCTCAATGGCCCGCTGCCTGGACCTGTTTTTGGCCAGTTTGGCCAGACCCAGGAGCAGACCCACGAGGAGGTCTTCAGACCTGCCCTTCACCCTTCGTACCGGGTGCCCGAAGATCAGGAGCATGGGACTGAAGTGCAACCAAAAACAGAGAAGGAGGTTTTTAAGAAAATCAAAAAGGGAGTGCAAACGCCCACATCCAATATACACGTGGTCCATGGACTCCACAGCGCCACAGAACAAGCAGTTCACCTGGGAGTCCATGAACCATTGCAATCTGCGGTTGCAGGGGACTGCTGCGTGCAGCACCCTCCACCCCAGATTCCCGAGAGAAAGGGGGAGGATTCCCGCATAGAGAGCCCTCCACTGGGGATCTCCACCACCCGAGACTCCATTTCTTTCTTTTTTTATTCTTTTTTTCCCTATATTTTCTTTCTTTTTTTTTCTTTTATTTTACCCCCCCCCCCCACTACCGTCTAACTGCGGTAGTGCTTATTTTTCCCCAGCACCCATGTTCTGTGTGTGCAGGTGTGAGGTACAGTGAAAGACACAAGGTGCACAAATCTTTATTCAGTTTCCACCACCAGAAAGAGAGGAAACACCTCAGTGGCCAGTGACAAGCATTGCCCTTTACATCAAAGGGCAATGCTGTGTGATCAAACAGTGAAGGGGAGGGAGACTCTATTTGTTTTTTTTTTATTTTTAAATTTTTTTATTTTTTTTTCTACCCACACTACCGCAGTTAGGCGGTAGTGCTTATTTTTTCCCCAGCCCCCATGGTGTGTGGGTGCAGGTGTGAGACACAGTGAAAGACACAAAGAGCACAAATCTTTATTCAATTTCCACCACCAGGAAGATAGGAAAACACCCGGGTGGCCAGTGACAAGCACTGCCCTTCACATCAAAGGACAGTGCTGTGTGATCAAAACAGTGAAGGGGAGGGTAGGGACTAAATCAAAATAGAGTTGGAGGGGGAAATAATGCACTCCACTCCCTGCGGCGCCAACCTCTCCCTGAACAACTCCAGGGTGTTGGTGGACACCGCGTGCTCCTTCTCCAAGGACACCCGGGCTCTAACGTAACCGCGGAAGAGGGGCAGGCAGTCGGCCCTTACGACCCCCTCCACGGCCCGCTGCCTCGACCTGTTGATGGCCAGTTTGGCCAGGCCCAGGAGCAGACCCACGAGGAGGTCTTCAGACCTGCCCTCCTTCCTCCGTACTGGGTGCCTGAAGATCAGGAGCGTGGGACTGACTTGCAACCAAATGCAGAGGAGGAGGTTTTTGAGAAAATCAAAAAGGGAGTGCAAACGCCCACACCCAATATATATGTGGACTCCACAGCGCCACAGAACAAGCAGTTGGGCTGGGAGTCCGTGAACCACTGCAATCTGCGGTTGCAGGGGACCGTTGCGTGCAGCACCCTCCACCCCAATTCCTGAGAGAAAGGGGGAGGATTCCCACGTAGAGAGCCCTCCAAGACTCCAGTTTGTTTTCTTTTTATGTAGAAGTCCAACGCGCTATCGATTGCGCCACAGAGCCACCCCTCCTGTTTATTTATTTTTTTTCTTTTTTTTTCTTTTCTTTTATAATTTAACCCCCACACTACCACCTAAGTGCGGTAGTGCTTATTTTTTCACCAGCACCCATGTTGTGTGTGTGCAGGTGTGAGACACAGTGAAAGACACAAGGTGCACAAATCTTTATTCAAATTTCCACCACCAGGAATTTGCAGTTTATTTTTTTTTAGCACCCATGGTGTGTGTGTATATGTGTGAGACACAGTGAAAGACACAAAGTGCATGAATCTTTATTCAAATTCCACCACCAGGAAGATAGGAAAACACCCGGATGGCCAGTGACAAACACTGCCCTTCACATCAAAGGGCAGTGCTGTGTGATCAAAACAGTGAAGGGGCGGGTAGGGACTAAATCAAAATGGAGTTGGAGGGAGAAATAATGCGCTCCACTCCCTGCGGTGCCCACCTCTCCCTGAACAACTCCAGGGTGTTGGTCGACACCGCGTGCTCCTTCTCCAAGGACACCTGGGCTCTAACGTAACCGCGGAAGAGGGGCAGGCAGTTGGCCCTAACGACTCCCTCCACGGCCCGCTGCCTCAACCAGTTGATGGCTAGTTTGGCCAGGCCCAGGAGCAGTACCACGAGGAGGTCTTCAGACCTGCCCTCCTTCCTCTGTACTGGGTGCCCAAAGATCAGGAGCGTGGGACTGAAGTGCAGCCAAAAGCAGAGAAGGTTTTTAAGAAAATCAAAAAGGGAGTGCAAATGCCTACACCCAATATATACATGGTCCACGGACTCCACAGTGCCACAGAACAAGCAGTTGGGCTGGGAGTCCGTGAACCACTGCAATCTGCGGTTGCAGGGGACCGCTGCGTGCAGCACCCTCCACCCCAGATTCCCGAGAGAAAGGGGGAGGATTCCCGCGTAGAGAGCCCTCCAAGACTCCAGTTTTTTTTTTTTTTGTTATTTTTTTTTTCTTTTAACCCCCACACTACCACCTAAGTGTGGTAGTGCTTATTTTATCCCCAGCACCCATGGTGTGTGTGTGCAGCTGTGAGACTCAGTGAGAGACACAAAGTGCACGAATCTTTATTCAATTCCCACCACCAGGAAGATAGGAAAACACCCGGGTGGCCAGTGACAAGCACTGCCCTTCACATCAAAGGGCAGTGCTGTGTGATCAAAACAGTGAAGGGGAGGGTAGGGACTAAATCAAAATAGAGTTGGAGGGAGAAATAATACACTCCACTCCCTGCGGCGCCCACCTCTCCCTGAACAACTCCAGGGTGTTGGTGGACACCGCGTGCTCCTTCTCCAAGGACACCCGGGCTCTAGCGTAACCGCGGAAGAGGGGCAGGCAGTCGGCCCTAACGACCCCCTCCACGGCCCGCTGCCTGGACCTGTTGATGGCCAGCTTGGCCAGGCCCAGGAGCAGACCCACGAGGAGATCTTCAGACCTGCCCTCCCTCCTCCGTACCGGGTGCCCAAAGATCAGGAGCGTGGGACTGAAGTGCAGCCAAAAACAGAGGAGAAGGTTTTTAAGGAAATCAAAAAGGGAGTGCAAACGCCCACACCCAATATACACGTGGTCCACGGACTCCACAGCACCACAGAACAAGCAGTTGGGCTGGGAGTCCGTGAACCACCGCAATCTGCGGTTGCAGGGGACTGCTGCGTGCAGCACCCTCCACCCCAGATCCCCGAGAGAAAGGGGGAGGATTCCCGCGTAGAGAGCCCTCCAAGACTCCAGTTTGTCTCCGTCAGTCAGGAGTGCCTGATTGGCCCAAGTTAACAACCCCAATTAGGGAACTCATACTCAATATGATCCACCTGGCTAACCTCATTCCAATCACTACATACTTTTTACCCCAAGCCTACCTTCACTGGTCAATATATGCTTCTGGATTCTTACAGCTCCCCATGTGATAAGATTGGTGTATGAGCAATCTGATGAATAGAGCTTGAGCTATTTGGTCACCATGCAATCTTGAGAGTGAAGTAGTGTACATCAAAGCCATCCTATGGGATAATGGTAACTCTGATTAGATCATGCCTTGCTGTATATCACACAAACACAAGAATGGGCCGAAGGTCATTATGTTTGGTCCTATAATGTGCTCAGTCCATGTCAGATTATCCTGGAAAGCTAAAATATTTTAAAAGTTTGAGAAAGCAGGTGAATCTATCTGTTTCATGATGCTACTATGTCACCAACAAAATTCTACTTCAAGCCAAAAAGATGTTTGATTTACCACACAAATCGTTAATGTAGTATATAAATTTCAGTGCTGTAGCAATGTGAGGTATACAGGCTGCATGTTCGAAAGACCAGCGCAGCAAAATTAAACATAACTAAACATTTGTCTGATTGGAATAGGCAGGTACTGGCATATCCAACTAGCCTGGGTTTACAAACACAAAACACATTGTCCAACATTAGACATAATTGCATAATCGGACAGCACTTGCTAAATAAGTCTGAATGTTGTATAATAATTCTAACAATGTATTTAAGTGTGCCAGTTGGGTTTACAGTGTGAAGTGCTTGCCTTATCTGGAGACTACATATATTAATATGTAGGGCTTTTCTTTTTGCAAACCAAAAGAATATGTACACCCTTCCAGTCTGTTTCAGCTCTGAAAACATGTGATAGCCATTCTCTTATCCATTTATTAAGTTTAACCAGAGCTTACCTATTTACTTTAAATGTAAACAAACCTGGCGGTTAACTGTCAATCATCATCAAAATGGTGCATTCTTCATGACAAGACCTGCAGCAATAAGCATCCAATCAGCATTCTCTTCTCAGACAGTATTAAAAGTTAGTTTTCCCTTTAAGTTTTATTTCTTGCAAATTATTCTGTTGATTGCAAAACACAAAACTTCAACAAAATATGTCTTTTTCCAGTAATACCTTTGCATTTTGTCATGGCAGTTAAATTCAAGCTTTTAATAACATCAAAGCAACATATTAAAAATTCTAAGGCAATCATATAAAATGAATGGAGATTTATATGATTAAATAGATTTTTTTTCTCAACATACAAATGGTTTCAATTATTTCAACAGCATATTCGTAAAATTAGACAATAAGGGATTTATTTGATAACATTTAGCCCAGTTTGGAGTTGGCAATCATTTTCTGAATATGGATTAGTTTGAGAGTACAATGCAATCTTCTACTACTTTTTGGTGAGCAAGTATTTTGGAAATTTAAAAGTTTCATGTATGTTCCTTTTGCTTTATCATTGGTTTTTATTGCTTCTTTTCCCCTTTTGTGTTTTTTATTCACAATTGTGTTTTGTTGTCTATGTATTCTAAAAAAAAAGCTTGCTTTCAGATTGGAGCTTAAACATTCATCAGAAAAGTCAAGTCTTATCAGCTCTGGCACGACAGATTTTCCGAAATCTCTTTGTGCAATGCAAACATTGGACTGGTGAAAAGTATTGTTTGAAGTTGACATTGGTTTCTCCGTTCCTTAACTCACTCCAACAATTGTGTTGGATTTCACATCTGTTCAATGTGTTCTTTATTACCAGAAGCCCTGAATAGCAGAAAGGTTAATTGCTAATGTAAAATAGGGTTCAGAGGAATCCTAAATCCACCACAACATACTTGTGTTAGCTTATAAATTAGACTTGTAAGGCATAAAATTTGTGACGTAATTTGAGACGTGTCCAATATATTCATAGCCTGGATGTATATTGTAAAATATGTTTTAAGGAATTTTGAAAACACATGTGGGAATTTACTAATAATTCATTTTAACTTAGATAGATGGAGATGCAATTGCTCAGAACAGCCGCGCCTAGGGTGTTGGTACAGAGGTCAGTTTTCATGAAGGGAGTGGACAGCCTAGAAGGGAAGGCCTACAGTTCATTTTTGAGACCAAGAGAGACACTCTGACACCACCTGGCTCCACAAAGTGGAGTGTAGAACTTACCTGAAAAGGACTCTCCAAGCAGGCGACCAGTTGTCAGAATACAGCTGTTGGCAGCAATAGGAGTCCTAAAGATCTCAAATTGTAAAAAATATATGAAAGAGCTGCCTGGCTCAGACAGAAGCTTCATTCATCAAAAAAAACCTCAAGCATTTGAAAGTTACAATGGAATTGGAATAGATTCAGTATGTCATGCAATCCATTGTAATTGCTCCATTGCCAGGTTTTTGTTGAGTTGGGGAGGGGAATGTGGTGATGGGGGAAGGGGGTGGCGTTGACGTCCCAACCTTAGCCTGATTAAACTCCTTTAACATTAGAAATAGCCAGGTAGTGTTTAAGTGAATAGAAAATTGGAACCCAGTTTTTACACACATAAAACCTATTGTTAACCGAGATGCACATTTCTTATCATTCACCTCAAGCATCTCTCTGCCAAAAATAGTTCCTTGAAATTAAAGCTCGCTTGAGTTTTACCATGACTGGGGTCATTCATTTCCAAGTTTGATTGTTGCACGAAGTGTTTTTCATCCTCTTTATGTGAGACGGATCACACAGGTGGAATTCAAAATCGGAGTTGAGGACCTTTTCACACACGATTGAGTTGACTAGTTTCAGTATCTTTTTACAAAATGCTAATTCAGACATTTTCATGATGCTTGACTGACCTGTGTGGTCGTGTGATTGTTGCAGTCAGTATAAATCTGTAGTTAGTCCCTTTTTAAAACATATTGTTCAGCTGCTAGTTAAGCAGCTTTGTGCTTGAAGTGTCAAGCATCCTGAGATTTGTGGGGGCCACATTCGATCAAGCAACTGGACAGAATTCCATTGTACTCTTGACTTGTGCTTTGTAGATGATGGACAGGCTTTGGGGAGTCAGTGGTGAGTTACTTGCCATAGCATTCTAAACCCCTGACCTGCTCTTGTAACCATTGTAATTGGCTGGTCCAATTAATTCTCTGGCCAATCGTAGACCTTAGGCAATTGGTAGTTGGAGATTCAGTAATGGCAATGTTTTTGAATACCGAGGAGAAATTATTCGCTTCTCTCTTGTTAGAGATCCCCAATGCTTGGCACTTGTGTGTCACAAATGAAACTTGCTGTATATGAACATGTATAGCGTCACTATCTGAGGAGTCACGAATAGTCATTATCATTGTACAATCAACAGCTATCATTATTGACCATGAAAGATCTTAAGATTCCAATGATTATATGAGTCTATCAGAGACTTCAGCATCAGCACAAACACATGGTTCAGATATAAACTCCAGTATGCAGAACACCCTTTAGTGTTGAACATCAATTATCTGAATTTTGGATTATCCGAACCAGATCTCAATGTCCCTGTACATGCATTTCAATTGAAATAGGAAAATTCTATTCCTCATTCATTTAATGCATAATTTTATAAATTTGAACAGGAATATAGATGCAAGTATGCTTTAATAAAGAATTAACTTCAAATATATACTTGAGACGTATCGTTACTGTTAAGTCTTACACTTTTAATAAAAAGGATCTCCAATACGTATTCTCCCCAAGGACAAAGGTTTGTGACTATGAACACACAAAAACAACATATGTACAAGTCCGAGCTGTGTGCTCTAACAGCAAGATTCCCTCTCAGCATTCATTCGCTCCATTTTGCAAACCCAACAATATTTTTCCTCAGCTTATTCTCCGGAGAGTTAAGTCAAAAAATCAGTTTTCACTTTTTGTTTCCATTGCTTTTTCCTCCCGTTATCCCATGACGACTCTTTTCTTCCAATGAAAAAGTAATTCAATAACTTTCAGCTGACAACAAAATTTAATATAACTTTTATTTTGATGGGGAGAGCAAATCGTAGTGAGTTAGCACACGTGAAAATAAACAGGAAGAAAACTTGATGGGAGGAAACACGAGGAAAACATTACCCCCGTTAAAAAAAAAGATGAGGGGTTGGAAACTGAAGTCAGCGAAAAAACCTTCCCTCTCTCTTGTGTTCTCCCTGTATATTGTGTCTCTCTCTCCCTCTCTAAGGGCTCAGAATTCGCTGAGGAGGGAGGGACAGCAATTGGTTAGTCTGGACGGCGGGACAACACCAAACAGAAAGACGCTGGCTGCTGTCGAGGACCGGGATAAAACCGAGGAAAATGTCAGCGAAAAATTTCACAGACTTAGTCAAACTCTGGCCAAAAAGTCATTTTATTTGTAAAATATCACGAATATTTAAGCAATGTCCAGTTTTTGTACACATTTTATCAATTGAATGAAATGAAAACTTTGTAAACATGCTTTTTAACATAATTATGTTCTGTATGACTTCCTTTGTTTACGATCAGATCAGTTATCCTAACAATTAGTTATCTGAACAAAATACACCCCATCCATCTCATTCAGATAATCAAGGTTGTTCTATATATGAGACGCCAGCACCTACTTGTTCGATGCCTGACAGAAGCAGCAGTGTCATGGAGATGTACAGACCCTTTGGTCCAACCTGTCTATGCCGACCAGATATCCCAACCCAATCTAGTCCCACCTGCCAGCACCTCCAAACCCTCAATAGGGAATACTTCACATGTACAATGCATGTTGTGTCCAACATGAGCTCTTTATTGAAGTGAACATAAGATCTCATTTGGGGGATGTGGACGTAGCTGGCTGGCCAGCATTTATTGCTCTTCCCTAGTTGCCCTTGAGAAGGTGGTGGTGAGCTGCCTTCTTGTGCCACTGCAGTCTATCTCCAGTGAGTTGACCCACAATGCCATTAGGGCAGGAATTCCAGGATTTTGACCCATTGCCAGTGAAGAAATGGTATATATTTCCAAGTCAGGACAGTGAGTGGCTTGGAGGGGGCTTGAAAGTGGCGCAGCTCCCATGTATCTGCTGCCTTTGTCCTTCTAGATGGAAGTGGTCGAGGGTTTGGAAGGTGCTGTTTGGGATTATTTGGTGAATTTCTGCAGCGCATCTTGTAGATAGTACACACTGCTGCTACTCAGTGTCGGTGGTAGAGGGAGTAGATGCCTGAGGATGTAATGCCAGTCAAGCAGGCAGCTATAACCTGGATGGTATCGAGCTTCTAGACTGTTGTTGGGGCTGCACTCATCCAGGCAAATGGGGAGTATTCTGTCACATGTCCGACTTATGCCTTGTTGATTATGGACAGGTTGGACTAGATTGGGTAATTCAAATGTACAGGCAATTATGTTTGTTCTTTTGTGGAAACAAGATGAAGTTTGAATAGAAGTACAATAATATATGAATGTTCTTCTTTACTGTCAATCTCATGTGTCATATGACCTCTGCCTTGAGACACACACTGTAGCATGCATTACACCATTTCATGCATTTAACTTCCATCTGGAGGTTGTGGTGCTGGCTTACCTCATGTTGATAAATGTTTCTGATTGCGTTGCTGTGGACTTCCATGTTTGATGTTTAATGGGTGAACTGTGTAGTTAATGTGATTGCCTCTTCCTGAGCAGTTTCTTGCAATTGAAGAATACCTTCTCCAGTTTGGAATATGTACTGAGATGGCAAAAATCTAACTGGGCGCTCACTCCCATCACATACAATGAAACCGAGAACATTTCCTGCAAGTCCAACGTTGCCATGTGTACTGGATTTTGTTGATGCCATTAACAGTTTGTAATCTGCCTGGTTCTTCAATGCTCAACTCTGTCAATGGTTTAGCAGCTGTTTGGAAATGGATTTCTGCTGTTTCACTGTGATTTTGCTCACTCTCATCTGTTACTACTTCTGGCTTCAGTAGGTCTTCTGCTGTTGGAAGAGTGGTATGGGTGCAGCGCTATATTTGTCTTTGTGTTGGGCTACTTTCTAGGCCATTAACAGGAGTGCTTCTACACTTGAAAATTGAATACATCCATATGGACATACTTGATTTCTTTATGATTCCTTTGGCAACAGTCACTGCTCTGCAGTCTTGCCACTTGACTGGGAATAATGTGGAGATGATGTACGGTGTCTAATTTCCCAATCTTTTATGAAGCAACTGAATCCTTCACTCATGAACTGAGGGCCATTGTCAATGTTGGGAATGTCATTATGGTTGATGTGTTATTTTAGTCAACCCCAATGCCAGACATTGATATCAGCTGATCCACCAATTGATGTATAGTATTCTACAGTAACAGTTTAATCAGTTTCTGTGAGTGTGAAATGATCTTTTCCCAGATTTATCTATGGTCTGTCTGGGATGTTGTGTGTCATCAACAGCTTTCTAGCTTCCTTAGTTTGGCCTCATGACAGGCAATGCACTGACTGATGTGGTTCTTGACTTTATTTCTCATGCTTGATGAGTAGAGAACACGCTTTAACTTCGATTCCTTGTTGGCTTGCAAAGATGCATTTTAGCATCTCCTCAAAAATCCACAGGGAAACCAGGCTGAATCTTTGGAAGTCAGTTTTACATTAAGATGCTGGAGGAATTTCAGTCACGAAGCTTACTTATGTTTCTTGCTGTATTTATCAGGCTTGTCTCATTAGCTAACCACCCTGCCCCCATGGTGTCTTTCACATCTAATTCCAGCCCCATCTAAGCATGGGCCGTGCTCAGAACAACTCGGCACTCAGCAGAAGCATCGACATTGCTTGCACTCCACTGCACCTGCACAAGCACTGTCAGTCCAGAATTACCCTAATTAGTTCCTGATATTTGTCCTGGACACAGCAGGCAGGGGAAAACCAACATCCTGCTCTGCAGATATGGATGTGGAGGTGCTCCTGGAAGGGGTGGTGCAGAGGTGGGCATTATCATCTCCCAGGGGACACCAGAAAATGTCAGCCTGGTCCAAGTTTTCCAACCAGGTCAGTGCAGTCACAGCTTTCTGGAGAACTGCACAGCAATATAGGAAGAAGATTGATCTCCTTCTCCACTCTGTCAGTGTAAGTGACATCATCTCCTCTTTGATATCTCACACACACTATCTCTGTTATTGTACCCACTTCCTACCAAAGCCCGTGGCTCACTATTGCCTGTGACATCTTCCCTCACCCTATCACCCAACCTCTGACACCACAAACCCAGCATGCCCACACCACTGTCCACTCAATCACGTGGGACATCTTCTCGTTTGCTTCAGGGCTAACGGTCATGTCACCCCATTTCAGCTCCTTTAATACCTGCCACTCCTTCATTCCAGAAAGGAAAAAGACTTTCAGTAGTGCAAAAAGACACAAGATGTTTGGTGGGCTGTCCGATATTCTGCATCCTGATTCTGACCACCCTGAGTGACGGATTGACCATTTCTATGCTCCCAGACGGACATCAGAGCCGCTCTTCACTTACTTTGCCAGGACTCCTTGAGTGATAGCTATCCCTTTAATGTGCCTGTTGACAATATCAACCTTCCAACTTTGTGCCTGCACTAAATGACAAGATAAGAGTGAACCTTGTATCTCTGGCTGAAGGGGTAAAGCTCAAAAAGACAAGACAAGGTAATGCCCAGCAGGAATGCTATGAGCATTCAGGTAGGTCCAGACTGAGTGTGCACTGTGAGAGTGAATGAAGAGTCCAGAGCTGCAGCCTGGTCTGGCCCTGATGGGGTGTTTGCCCCTGACCATAGTATCCTTGCAACAATTTTATTACAATGACAATTACTAGCGCAGCTGACGGAAGTGGAAAAGATCCCAGTAGCCCCAGAGATATTACATGAGGATTGTTAGTGGCTGGCACATATCAGATGCCAATGTCCACGGACAAGAGGTGTGTGTGTGTGTGTGGCTGGTGCCCACTGAGCATGTCCTGCAATGTTGTTGCTTGGTCAGTACCAAAGAAGTCATACAGTGCAAGCAATGAGCTGAATTCAGCAGGTGCCAGCTTTGGTTTCCATGCCGATTTTTCTCAACATCTGACTGGTTTGGCGAGTTTGGTATGGTAGAAAGCTGAATATTAATGAGATGAGTTGGACCACCAACAAGGCATTTAACAAGCAAACCCTTCCTTTAATTGGCAACTCACCACTGCCTCATCAGAATCTTGCCACCTCACTTGTGAAAAAAATACAAGATGGAGCGAGCTGCTCCTGATGCGAGATTACCCTCGCCAGATCACTTGTCCGATTGTGCCATGAATCTTGCCATTGCCCTCACACACCTGCAAGATTCTGCTCACTGATCCTATTTCCTTTGTATGATGTTAGATCTCAGTCACTTAATTCCTGTCTGTATGTCCAATATGCTCTTATAGCAACAGGAATGTCCTTGAATTTTCTTTACTATGTTTTGCAATAATTGGAGTGTTCCATTGTGTTGGGTAGTTCACTTTATTTGAGCAAAATCCTTGCTTGTTATATTCAGTGTTTCTGCTGGGTTGATGGCTTCCAAATCATGACAGGTGACTGCTCAACATTAAACCTGGAAGATCAGACACTATGTCAAAACACCCTCTGTTATCTTCATTGGACAGACAGCTCTTGACAGCGTGTCTGCAATATGTATCTACTTCCCTTGCTTGTCTGCCAGATCCAGATGGTAACTGTGTAAAGAGAGTGAGAGTTTGTTTTTGGAGAAAATAATAATGACTTGAGAAAAATGTTTTGGAGATGGTTGTGGTTGGACTGGACTGTCACTTTGTCTCTTCCAAGTAAGTCCTCTTCCATGCCCAACAGCTGAAATCTTGGCTTAGAAAGTCCCCAAAGCTGCTCCATGGTTTTTTTTATATAAAAGGTAAACAAAGCAGTCTGGAAGGCCCTAGAAATAGAACAAAACTGACACACCTGGATTTCCAACCATTTCCTGGGCATTTCAACATAAAGTCTGTAATGTTAATAGTTAATTGAGACGTGCATGGACCATTGACTCCAATTTTACCTCACTTTACATTCATCTATGAAGTTTCTTATTATTAAAGATCTAAACAAAAATTATTCAATTATTTAATTAAACCTTCATAGTGAAATAGCTTAAACAGCTGAATTATAATAGTGCAGATTATGAATTTCTTTCAGTAAGCATCTTTAATGCTTACAAAGAGAACAAAATAAATAAAAATATATTAATATTAATCTGTATAGCATAGAAATAAATAAAATGTTACCCTCTACTAACCTTTTAAAAGAAAAAAATGTTAAGACAATTAATTTAGTACTTTTTGGAAAATGTATTTACTTACTTGCAATTACCCTTTTGCTGCCACAGGTTATTATTTGAAACTTTAGTTGTAGGTATTTGATTTCCTTGTGGCAACATTATTTTGGTGACACAAATTATTGTTTTGAACCTTAATTAGATTTTTTACATCTGGAAGTGCACGTTTGGAGTAAGGTTGGAGTTAAGTTGTTCGGTACCTCATGATGAGAGTGTGATGCTAGAAAAGCATAGCAAGTCAGGCAGCATCCGAGGAGCAGGGGAATCAACGTTTCGAGCATAAGCTCTTCATCAGGAAGAGCTTCATACATTCCTGATGAAGGGCTTATGCCTGAAACATCGATTCTCCTGCTCCTCGGATGCTGCCTGACCGGCTGTGCTTTTCCAGCACAACACTCTTGACTCTGATCTCCAGCATCTGCGGTCCTCACTTTCTCCAGGTACCTAATGACATTGACTTCTGTAAATTTCCGCCAGAAAATAAAAATGAAAGAAGAAACATGTGAGATGACTTGGCTAAGATTGCATCTGCAATGAAGCAGCAAAGGTCAAAATAATTTCAACAATTAAAGTAGCAAATGTTAAGATGTTTCTCATGTTTGGGGAGTCTAGAACCAGGGGACAATGGAAAAGGTTTGAGATGAGGAGAAATTTGTTTACTCAGAAGGTTGTGAACTTTTCCGAATTCTCTGTCATAGCGGGCTGTGATGCTCAGTCTTTCAGTATGTTTAAGGTAGAGGTTGATAGTTTTCTGATTACTAGTAGCATATGGAGATAGGGTAGGTAAAAGATATTGAAGCATTTGATTAGCCAAGATAGTATTGAATGGTGGAACAGGTTTAATGGACTGAATGGCTTAATCCTTTTCTTATGTTCCCAGATTTTACAGAGGATTAAGATTTCATAATTCAATAAATTGAAGTGCAATTTTAACCTCTACATCCTGTGCCTGCTTTTTTTTAAAGTAAGATGTGCTCAACATTGGACTGAAATCCCTGGAAACAGAAATCTTCAAAAGCAAAAAGATCCTGCTTTTATTTTCAGTTTCTGTTCACAAACTGAACTACAGGACCATTTCTGGTAAGCCCAAGGGTTAACTCCTGGTCATTATCTCCAAATGAACTCCTCAGCAACCTCATTTATATGCACAAGATTAGTTTTCACAGGTTGGATTTCATCAATCCACCCCATCACTAACTCCAGTGATATTGGCACAGTGCATCCTGCACATGCACATCACAGCCATGGTGTACATGATATGCAGAGACATTTAAGCTAATGGATAGGCTGCTTATCAAACACAGCTTTTTTCTCGATCACATGGAGGATTTTGAATGCTTTGCCACCACATCCATCATTCAAGTGGAGAGTTTTCCATAAGGCTCTTAGCTTGTGCCTTGTATGTAGGAGAGGCATTAAGGAGTTCGGACAGGGGATGGTTACTAGATGCAGGCCAAAGCCTGAGTATTCTGCAGCAATTAACTCAATACCAGACTCTCAAAAGCCTCTCCAAAAATCAAGCCGCAAATGTAAGGCCCAGTTGTCTAGATAGGTTATGAACTGAACTTTGCTAATCAGCTTAGGGTTGGGTATATGCTCCCTTTTTGCAAATCTGATAATGGTGGAACATTTATACTAGTCTCTGTAAATCTGGTAAGGATGGAACATCCATCTGTTTTCTGTATTATCTGAGCATTGGGTTCTTCATAGGGCGCTGACACATATGGTCCCACTGGTAGTTGAGGGAAAGCTGTCTTTGCCCTTGAACACAAGAACACCTTTGTGAAGAGTTTATATTTATGTAGGACAGAAGTGGCATGCTATCACAATTGAAGGGTCCTCCTATCTCTAGGCCAGAAAATCTCAGTTCAAGTCTCGCCTCAGGAAGTGACGGCTACAGATGTGTGTCATAAGACAGTCAAACAGACTGAAAAGATCATTTTTCATGTCACCATGACTCACACATTCATTGCAAGGCTGAAAGGTTTGCAATAGTGTGTATCCAGGAGAATAATGCATCTCAGCCTTTTCTATTGTTCTCACTATCACAGCAACCAGTGTACTGTATCGGTAGTGTTTATTATCCACAAGATAAACCATAGCAATTTGCAAATTCTTTGAGAGCATCTTCCACTCCTGAAAACTCTACCACGTCAAAGGACAAAGGCAGCAGGCTTGTGGGAAATCCTCCATGTACACATTTCTGTCTGAGATGCAAACCATCCTGGCTTGAAAACATTTTGTTTGTTGTTGCCAGGTTAAAATCCTGGAAGTGCACCAGCACTCCAGCAACACTGTGGGCAGATCACTGTGGGCAGCAGCCAAGAAGTTAGTTCATCACCATCTTGTTGAGAACAATAAATGTTGGCTTTGCCTGCAATTCCCACAAACCCAGAAAGAATTGTTAAATATAATGGATTGCATGGGTTTAAACTCAGTCTCCATCTCCACTCAGAAATCTTTAGCTCCGGTTTATCTTCATAAAAAACCATTCTTCATGTAGAAAGCCTCATCATAGATAATTAGCCTTCACAAGAGAATAATTGCAAGTTCGATATAAACGCAATGTAATGAAAGTTCATTAATGATTCCTTAATGGGGAAACAAACTGAAAAAAATCAGAATATTAAAGCAGATGCGTTGGAGAGCAGTGAAATTAGAACCTTTGTGTAATGAACAAACTCATATTCACTGCATAGGTTTGAGAATTCATACATTTCTCTCCTTTATTTTCTTTGTTTAATGACTATTCGGTTCCCTCATGTCTGGAAAAACAAACAGTTTGTCCATGGATCTCAGTCGAAGTTTCAGTGTCAACTGGTGTGAAATTCGAATCTTTGTCCCTATACTCATAGGCTGTATATTATTTAATGCATTTCAGTTAGATTGCTTGATGTATGTATCGCAATGGCAAGTAGAAGGCTGGTATTGATTTTCAGCTATTGTCTTCAGTCAAGAAGAGAGGAGAAATACGTTTTTAAAAAATTAATTTATTTTCAGGAATAAGCATCAAGGCAGTTGAGATGATTTAGTGTCCAAATACTGAATGCATATAATAAAACAGCAGAGCGGACTATGTATCTGTGTGCATCCCTCTATGTCTTGTCTCCTGTCTAGTCTAATTTTTATTAGAATGAGTAAGCCAAAGACATAGGTTAACATATTTTTCTCATCAACCAGTATATTACAGGTCAGTGGGATATGTGTTGGAAATTTTTATGAAGGTTAAGTCAGTGCCACATTGATAAAGCTCTTAGGGTTTATATAGTTACCATTAATGCTGTTGAGTCAAAAAGAAATTGACAACACAGCTTTTAAGTTCTTATTTTGTCTTCCTTCGTTTTTTTGTTTATATTTGCCACCTCTGATTTGAAGTTTGCGGATGAATTTGTAAATAGCATTTGTTATGGTTCGCAGCTTTTGATGCATAGATTCATGTCATGTGATAAGATGTCAATGGAAAACTAATACATCAAAATGTAGTATGTAACATGGTCTTATTAATATTACTACTCATGATTACTGTAAGTAAAATGAATAGAGTCAAAAATCATAGAGATGTACAGCATGGAAACAAACCCTTCGGTCTAACCTGTCCATGCCAACCAGATATCCCAACCCAATCGAGTCCCATCTGCCAGCACCTGGCCCATATCCCTCCAACTACCAATTTTTGGCAACTGAATTGATTTGACCTCCATTTCCACTTTGCACTGTCTCCTGCTGACCTATCTTCATGAAAAAAAAGTTGACCTATACAACTTTCGTCGAGGTATGTAAAGTTTTGTAAAATGTTGTCGAATATTTGAACATGATGGTGTAACATAAATGCAATTTGTTGTTGTGTTCCAATTTTGAAGTTTGAAAGGTTACTACGTTTTGGCACTGTGTCATTAAACTTAATGTAAAAATGAATGCGGTCATGTGACCTGTTCTGAAGTCTGCCTGACAGTGAACTTGGATGGTTTGATTGTTGGAGGCCTAAGGAACACTTAGATGCTTTTATTGGGAAGAAGGCGCAAGTTATGTATGCTTAAAGACAATAACAGAAGCCTTTGTCCTAAAAGAGATAATCTGACCACCGCCTCTTGACATTCAATTGTACCAATGCTGAATCCCCTATTATCAACATACTAGTGGTTTCCATTGACCAGAAACTCAACTGGACTTGCCATATAAAGTACAGTGGCTGCAAGAGCAGGTCAGAGGCTAGGAATGCTGTGACAAGTAACTCATCGCCTGATTCACCAAAGTCACCATCCTGACTTGGAAATATATTGCCTTTCCTTGACTGTCACTAGGTCAAAATCCTGAAATTCCCACCCTAAGGACATTGTGGATCTACCTACAGCTCATGGGCTGCAGTGATTCAAGAAAGTAACTCATCACCACCTTCTCAAGGTGGCAACTAGAGATGAGGAAGTAAGTGCTGGTCAAGTAGCAATTCCCACTAGTAAATTTTTTTTAATAAGTGGAGGCCATGAATCCCCAAGGTCCCATAAAGGTGTTGGAATGTCAATTTGTAAACAGTTGTGTTTTCGATTGTCCAACTGGTTCTGAGATGAAATGGACTTAAACTGTCAAGGATACCAACGATCATTTTTACTGAGATACAAAGAAAACCCATGTGGTTCACATTGTTGTGGAGAAAGATTCAGGGGAAAGCATCTAGTTGCAAATGTTTTTAGCATACAAACAGTGTTTTGAGTCTATCTGGATCCAAGAGGGAAGGAGCAGCTACAGACCAGAAATATCTCTATGCTTCATCACACAGGAAGCTCCCAATTAGACCGGAAATTCAAAATTCCTGGGAAATTATAATGAGGCTAGAAGTGCTGCCTGGCTTGGGCTTCAGGGAGTCTTTGTGAAAATAAAACCTCATGATGAAAGACATTTCTACCAGGCTGTGTAAAGAAAAGAGCAGGATTAAACCCCCAAGAGTTGGGAGACACTTTGGATTGATTCTGTGACAAAAAAAGCATTTATGTAAAGGATAATGTAAAGTATACTTGTGAAGTGTGTTTATATTTGTTTGATCAAAGAACGAGGAGGATACTCCATTCTGTAGTTTAAAACATAACTTGCCCACAAGGACAGTATTTAGCTAACAGTAATTATAGCCATTTGTTACAGTAACTGTGGGTTGAATTTTCCCATCTTTTGGCAAAATGTATTTTGGGGGGATTTTTTCCTGACAGGGATCAAGAATCATGATGGACAAGGTGGTCGAAAAAAGGACAGTAAAGGAAGCAACACCACGTAACACAGCCAGCCTAGATGGAGATAGTCACCAGGTCAAAGTGGTGTCTTGGATTAGCATAAAAGCTTTTCAGTGCTAAAAGAGAGTTAATGACCATACAAACATAGATGCCACCAACTTCTGTCTGCTATCCCAAACTCACAGGGCCACTACTATTTCAACCAATTTCATTTGCTGCACACCCAAGTGACCAAGGCCGATGGTCTACAACTCTCAGAATCAGAAGCCCGACAGTTTGGAAACAGGCCATCCAGCCCATTGAGTCCATACTGACCCTTCAAAGAGCATCCCAGCCAGCCAGAAGTGCAAAGACAGATGATGCCTCCTATGTGCAATGAAATTTTGTTGGCCTCTTTCTGTCAATATTGTATAGCTCTATCAGGACCGTTTGGATGTCCCTCTAGGTCAATGTCCTCATCTATAGAGATTCCTGTTCTTTCTCCATTTCATCTGATTCCAGGATTCCATCCTTTGTCACTCCCAATTATGGGGCACCACAATTATGTGGTATACCACTAATGCTGCAAAGTCCTGCTGGACTGGTCCAGGCATCAAGACATCTTCTTAAATAGATCTACAGTCTGTTTCTGTATGGCCCTGGGTGCAAGCATGTATCTCCATTCCGGGTCCACCTGAGGATTTCATGAAGGTGTCATCAGCAATGTCAGAGGGAAAGCCTCCATGCAACCCGTAACCACCCATAACTATCTACCTTATCCTGTGATGCCCCCTTTCACTATTATCATTTCCTCAGTGACCCAGTTAAATGGTCTCCAAATCTGGGCTTAAGCTTCCCATTCTCTTCAGGACTGCTCCACAATGAGCCTCTAATCATTAAAGTCTAAAAGCCCAGGCATTTATTGGTCAGTGCATAAAGTAAAGAAGTTGGGATGTTACGTTGCAGCTGTACAGGACATTCGTTAGGTCACTTTTGGAATATTTCAAGAAATTCTGGTGTCCTGCAAAAAGAAGGATGTTGTGCAACTCAAAAGGGTTCAGAAAAGATTGACAAGGATGCTACCCAGGTTGGAAGGTTTGAGCTATAGGGAGAGGCCGAATAGGCTAGAGCTGTTTTCCCTGGATCTTCGGAGGCTGAGGGGTGACCTTACAGAGATTTATAAAATCATGAGACACATGGTTAAGGTGAATAGCCAAGCTCTTTTCCCTGGGGTTGTGGAGTCCAAAACTAATGGCCATAGGTTTAAGGTGAGAGGCCAAGATTTAAAAGGGACTTAAGGGGCAACGTTTTCACACAGAGGGTGATGCATGTATGGAATGAGCTGCCAGAGGAAATGGTGGAGGCTGGTACAATTACAACATTTAAAAGGCATCTGGATAGGTACATGAATAGGAAGGCTTTAGAGGGATATGGGCCAAATGCTGGCAAATGGGACTAGATTAATTTAGGATATCTGGATGGCTTGGACGAGTTGGATCGAAGGGTATGTTTCTGTGCGTTACTCTACGACTAACTGGGCCCACCCCCTGGTATGAGTTGGGAGGAAGTCGTGATTAAGCAAGAGCCAGCCCCAGATAGATGTTTTCACAGATATTTCCTGATTGACATAGCTGTGATCCCAATCCTGGTGGATACCTGGCTCACCATGGCTAACCCTGGACTCAGATCCTTGACTGAATGTGACGCCACCTTGTGATTGACTGTAGTCCACCTTGACAATACCAGAGACTGGGCCCCTTTGATTTTCAGACATGTCATTTGGTTGAATCACATGAGGTGTATTTAGCACATTGATGTAGCCCAGTGCCAGGCAGTATTCCATGCTATCTCCAGCTTCTTGGCTGTTCAATGCTCGAAATGGTGAGAAACTGCTTGCTTCTCCCTCTGTGCTAAACTGCAATGGAACCCTGAGAGACTGACAGCCAGTATGTTAGCACTGAAGCAGGCAAAAGTGAGGACTGCAGATGCTGGAAATCAGAGTCTAGATTAGAGTGGTGCTGGAAAAGCACAGCAGGTCAGGCAGCATCCGAGGAGCAGTAAAATCAATGTTTCAG
Organism: Chiloscyllium plagiosum; assembly: GCF_037043375.1. Taxonomy (NCBI): domain Eukaryota; kingdom Metazoa; phylum Chordata; class Chondrichthyes; order Orectolobiformes; family Hemiscylliidae; genus Chiloscyllium; species Chiloscyllium plagiosum. The sequence goes on from NW_028270166.1 coordinate 23,575,773, forward strand.
GCAAAAGCCCTTCATCAGGAATGAAGGCAGGGACCCACCAGGGTGGAGAGACAAATGGGAGGTGGGTGGGACTGGGGAGAAGGTAGCAAAGAGTACAATGGGTGGACGGGGGTAGGGATGAAGGTGATAGGTCAGAGAGGAGGGTGGAGTGGATAGGTGGGAAGGAAGATTGGCAGGTAGGAGAGGTCATGAGGATGGTGCTGAGCTGGAAGGTTGGAACTGGGATAAGGTGGGGGGAGGGGAAATGAGGAAACTGGTGAAGTCCACATTGATGCCCTGGGATTGAAGTGTTCCGAGGTGGAAGATGAGGCATTCCACTCAAGTGCCTATGCATCATAAAACAATGTAAAGGTAAGATGTATCCTGTGTAGATACATGGAATGCATGTAGGCCTGTGCAACATGTCAAAAGTATGAGCTTCAAAGTGAAACTCTGAAGGACTGAATTTGTCCAGAAGCTGGCAACTTGATGTGGTGAGTCTGGCATTGCTCAGTTGTATGGACAAAGGGTGGAGGAGGTGGGTGTTCCAGGAGCATGCAGGGCAACAGTAGAAATGGCGGAACTTAAAGAACCAAGTATGAGCTGTTCCACCAGCTAACTGCTCTTACATTCATGTCAAAGTCAGACGTCACATGACACCAGTTTATAGTCCAACAGGTTTATTTGAAATCACAAGCTTTTGGAGTGCTGCTCCTTCATCAGTTGAAGTCAATAAAAGCTTGTAATTTCAAATAAATCTCTTGAACTATGGTGTCATGTGACTTCTGACTTTGTCCACCGCAGTCCAACACCTGCACCTCCACAGCATGACATTCATGTCAGCAATTGGTACCATCTGGCTTCTCAGGGTCGGAAGGTAGAATGAGGTACTACATACAAATGAAGTGAGTTAGCTATTAGTAAGAGGCAAATATCTCAAAATATAGTAGTTGCCACTCATTAGCAAGATTCAGAACTCACTGTTTAAACCCGAAGAGGAAAATTGTAAATATTTTTCTTGATGTCAGAAAGATAATTTTTTTCATCCTTGCCATAATTTCCCAAATTCATCACGTTTGCTCGAACCCCTCAAAATATGGAAATATCTTGTTCTGTGTTACTGTGACAGACTACCTAATAAAGTAAATCTTGATGTATCATTCCTTCATTTCTCAATTAGAAGCTCAAAGCATTTTTTTGATAGTTATCAGTCTCTATTCTTTAATAGTTATTAAGGTGGAGCTGCCGTTGTCGAGTTGGTGCTGCTGTAGTGATAATGTTATTGGTTTAATAATCCAGAGCTCCATCTTAATTCTCCGAGGACACTAATTTCTAATCTCTCCATTGCAGATTGTGAAATTTGAAATTAAAAAAAATTCTGGGAGTAAAAGCCAATAGAATATAATAAGCATATAATAATAGTAACCATTCTTAACTGTCATAAAAAGCTACCTGGTTCACTGATGTCTTTTAGGGAAACAAATCTGCCATCCTTACCCAGTCTTGTCTACATGTGACTCCAAACCCATCTCAATGTGGTTGTCTTTTAACTGTCCTCTAACTTGGCCCAGAGAGCCAAGCAATTCAAGGACAATTAGGGACAGGCAAAAGAATGCCAATTTTACCCACATCTCAGGCAAGAGTAGAGATAGCCTGACTTATTGCCCCAGTTGCAATCTGTACCTTTCTATAATCAGTCACTGGTTTCTCCAAGGTAACACATCCATTATGTTTCCAGCTATTCCTGCAGCAGAATGGTAATTCAAGTGACATGTTTAATGGTTCCTATATGGTGCATACAAAGGCACTTACAATGGATATAGGGGCCACACGTCCAAGGCAAGATAGCTAGTACAAAAATATACAATTAATACAATTGTATGTTTTGTGTACTAGCTGGCTTGCCGAAAATAACCCCTTTTAATAAAAAAAAATTTGCAGGCACTATCATTTGTAGTTACAAATCACACAAGTTATCCAATACATGGTCACAAAGACCATTATTATTCATTAACAAAACAGTATATTAACTGCACTTTATTCCACTTTCATCTGTCTTTGCACACACATTTCATATAAAGTCTTTTTGTCGGAGGATTTGAAACGTTATGTTGCAAAACTCTCTAGTCCACCCAAACTATAGTAAATGCAAATAAATGCGATGTTTATAAGCAATCACATCAGCTGAAAAATATGGGTGTGCTATGGAATTGTTAGTCTAACTGAACTGTGCCTTGATCCTTTAAAGGTCAGAAATCACTGATCTAGGCAGCAAAACAACTTGCCGCACTCTTATCCAGCACTGACTATTACATTGCGACTTTTATATTCTCAGGCTTTTAAAAATTAATTTTGTTGCCATTTTTGGTGCTGACAATGTGGAAGAAAGTAATTGATCTGTCTCCTAACTCCTTTCATTTCCACAGCAACAGGGAATAGAAAATGCACAGCTATTTCAACTCATCTAGAAATTCAAAGTTGAAGATTGTTTTCTTTTATGCCTACATTGTTATTTTGTTTCAAACCTTGCTGTATCATAGCTCTGAAAACCCACACATTTTCAGCTGTATCACTGTGACTCCATGTTTTAAGTTTTGCGTGTTTTATGGCTCCCATTGGCTGAAACAAGGGCACTTACACAGAGTTTTTTTTGAATATATTGATGGGATGTGGGTGTGGCTGGCTGGGCCAGCACTTATTGCCTATGAATAACTGACCAGAGGCCAGTTAAACGTCAACCACTTTGTTGAAGGTGTAGAGTCACATGTAGGCCAGACCATCCCAGATAAGGATTGCAGACTTTCATCTCTAAGGACATTAGTGAATCTGCTTTTTTTTAAAGGCAATCAGCAGTGGTCACCAATTTTGATTCCAGAGTTTTATTGAATTCAATTTTCCCACCATCTGCCTTGGTGGGAATCAAACCCATGACTCTAGTATATTAATCTGGGGTTCTGAATTACTCATCCAGTGACATTACTGCCTTAAGTCAGGTAGAGGTTACATAAATATGGCAAGCTAGCCAATATACTAAGAGTATAATGGTATTTCTCTAAATAATGGATGAGCCTGGGAACGTGCAATCAGAGGGCCCTTGGTTGCTTGGTGAAGATAATAATCTGATCAGTACAATTGGTTGAGGTTATTCTTTCGAAGGAAGATCAGATTTGAAAGGAACTTGCAAGAAAAGAATCTCTATTTCTAATTTAAGGATGTCATCTGCAGGGAAGGCAGGGCAATAGAAGAACCTCTGCACCTAACATAACAAAATCTTCGATCTCTGATAGCAAAAACATGGAAACAGAAAATTCTATCTAAACCAATTTTCTTTTTACTCATTGTGTCAAGGAGCGTTTACATGGAATCCAATGTGAAGGAAATATTTTATTCAGTAAAATGTGATTTAAAAAAAAAATTGAAACAGTAGAATATCAGTTTGCGTTGCAGTTTTGAATAGGGATATTGCAGCCATTTCCACAAGACTGAGATAACAGCAGAGAGCTAAATCCCTGACTGAAAGCTGGCAGAGAGCAGATAGGCTCCCTGAGTCGCAGCTCTTGGCCCAGGCATGCTGCTGTCAATAAATCAATAGATAATGTTCACTGTCTGAAATATGGTTGAGGAGACTGTTGTCAAGTGGCTGTTTGATGGATGGACAGTGGGCAGTGGGACTGCAGATAGGCCAGAGGTGACTATCACCTTGAGGTGGATTCAAGACTGCCCTTTCAATCCTTTAAACATAATATTTGAGCAGCAATTGAACAGTAATAATCTCTGCCTTGGAAAAGAATGACCTATTTAAAAAAAAGAGTGATTATTTTACGCTTTGTTCTACTAATGAGTTAATAATGCCTTGGCCTAATATTTCTTAACTTTTCCAGAATATTATAAGCAGTTAATCTACACAAAGAAGTGTGATAAATTCTGTAACTTAATGAAGAGTGAAACACAGACATTTGTATGGCATAGTCTTGGACTAAACTGGATATGATGGACAAAGGGATGAGTACAGAAAGCAACCGCTTTTTTTATTTTGCAGTGTAGTTCTAAACCGTCAGGATGCATTTTGTCAGTGTAGCTTTCATTTTCTTTAAAGCACCTGCTAAAAATATAAGATAACGTAAAATCATGAGAAATTGTTAAAAGTGAAGTAAAATGCTAAGGTCCCAGGAACAATAGATTCCCGATGTTGTATCTATAAATATAAAAATGTGCAGATTGGAAGATGTTGTATGGCATTATTTCTTGAAAATAATCTTCTGATAAATTATGGCCTGCCTTTAATTGCACTGCCTGGAAGGGTTGTTCTCTGTCAGCGTTTGAGAACAATCATGTTGGCTGGCACTGCAAGTGGAGCTCCCAAAAATGCCAGAGCTCAGTCGAGGGCACTGCCACTTTTGCAAGATGTGACACAAAGGGTGGGAAGAGATTCAAGAGCCCAGGAGGAAAGAGAGGGCGGTGGGGTGGTCAGATCTTGGAGAGGAAGACAGTGACATCCTGAGGGGACTGCCCCAGATGGACAGAGAGTACAATCCCCTCCACCCCTGAATAAGGTTTATCCCCCCAACCTTCTTCTTACCTTTTTTTATCCAGCTACAGAATAGTGCCCTGCCTATGCATTCCTGCCCATCTGCTCATACCAGCCGTATAATGGCTTAGGCAATGCATTATCTTGGTTTGTAGGCTCCTTAACAAGTCTTGAATTATTTGCTTAAGTATGGCAGGATTTTCAGTGTCCATTCACATAGTCTATTATGAGGGTCACCTTGGAGTGGGCAGGAAGGCTGATCATCTGATCTATTTTACGTAGCCCTCTATCAAAAACATTACTTGTGTGGAAGGTGGGGATGTAAAATTCAGCCATATATCTCAGTCAGAAACCTCTCACTCATGTCTATCAGATCCATGGATTCTTCTGGACTGGATTCATTTTCTTGCTCGCCTGCCTGTTGCTAAAAAAAAGGTACCATTTTGGTAACCCTTATAACCCAGAAAATCCCCATTTTCCAACTTTGTAAGCATTGGAACTGCTTTTGCTTTCTGCTTGTAATGGTAGCGATTTTTTTTTTGTCTCTTACACTCCCCTTTGATTTCTATCTTTCAACTTGAACAATGTATGGAAGCCCCTATTCTTTAATACATGACTATCCATTGGCCAAGGGAGAATACATCATTGAAAGGGATCAGCCCTACTGGAATTTTCTGTAGATTCAGATGTATATGACTAAACGAAGAATCAAGCATTGACCATAAAACCGGCAAAATATGAATATGACACAGCAGCAGAGAACTCCAAAAAATTATGAATTAGTATTCAGTTATAGCAAATACTGTTTTGCCAAATAGATATAATGTAATGGCTGCATTTCACTGTGAGGCAGCAAACTCATGGACATTTCGAATGCTTTGAAACAGATGAACGTTCTCCTTCAGCATGCTGTGGATTTTTCTGAAGAATAAATATTGACTGCTTGCCATATATTTTGTGCATAATCTTCCAATTTGTTTAGTCCTGTCCAATGGTGGACTCAAGGAAAAGACTGTGTAAAAACTAAGTACTATGATTCCTTGAAATCTTATGGAAAAACAGAGGTTGTTGGAAATACTCAGTAGGTCTGGCAGGGATTAAATCAAAATAGAGTTGGAGGGGGAAATAATGCACCCCACTCCCTGCGGCGCCCACCTCTCCCTGAACAGCTCAAGGATGTTGGTGGACACTGTGTGCTCCTTCTCCAGGGACACCAGGTCTCTAACATAACCGCGGAAGAGGGGCAGGCAATCAGCGTTAACAACCCCCCCCCATGGCCCGTTGCCTGGACCTGTTAATGGCCAGTTTGGCCAGCCCCAGGAGCAGACCCACGAGGAGGTCCTCAGACCTACCCTCCACCCTCCGCACCGGGTGCCTGAAGATCGTGGACCATGGGACTGAAGTGCAACCAAAAACAGAGAAGGAGGTTTTTAAGAAAATCAAAAAAGGGAGTGCAAGCACCCACACCCAATATATACATGGTCTACATAGGTCCATATACATAGGTTCCCAGGGGTACTACGGGACTTTGGGGCCAATGTGAAATTCCGTCCGGGCAGGGGTAAGTGCAGATGGGATTCCACCGCACACCTGAGCATCCTCCAACTGGTGCACTACGTCGGGTCTGAGCACCGCTGTTTTAAAGCGTCAAATGGCAGTGGTCACGATCCGGACATCTACCGCTGCCCTGCTCGCTATGTCCTGCGGCAGCATCCAGCTCAGGCCCCCGGCACCCAGCACGTCCCCGACCTTGGTCACCCTCGCCGCCACAGTCCTCCCCTCCGACAGCCACTCGAACCCGCGAGTATGGAGGTGAGGATTCCTGAGCAACAGCTCCCTGACCACAGCCACTACTCCTGCCGGAGGGTAGGTGCGGCGCGATTCGACTATGTTCCAGACAGTGATCAGGTCCTGGTAAAAGACTGGCAGCGTCTTGAGGGCGATCTCCAAACCGTCACGGTCGACGAACAGGAGCTGCGTGTCGTAGTTGAGTTTATGCACCTGGCGGAAAAAATATGTCGCCAGGGCGCACCACCTAGGAGGAGGCTCAATGTAAGGTATTGGTGCAAGGTCTGAAGGCAGAAAGTCGCGACCTGGGTGCAGACGCACACCAGTGACTGACCGCCTTCCTCAAATGATTTTTAAGTTGAAAGATTAATTCCATTGATTTTCTATTGATTCCAGTCTCTATTGATGCTGCTTGCCCTGCGTAAGTGTTTCCAGCATTTGTTTCTGTTTCTAAGGCAGTGGAGGATTCCTATATTTTGGCTGCACTGTGACCTTTTGTACCTTGCCCTTTGCTAGATGTCTTTATGAACTTCTTCAACATTATTATTCTTTTTCAAGATGGTGGAATCTTCTGCTGTTGGTTTGAAAAATTGGATCAATAAAAATCATTGCAGAGAAACAAAATAATATTTTCGTCAATTCAGCTTTGACGATGGTTAAAATTAGAAGTTGTTGCTTTAGAATTGATTCTAGAACTAGGTGCAAGAGCTAAATGTTAGGACCAGACCATTCAGGAGACATTAGCATGCACTTCTATGCAGAAATGGTGGCAGATATTTGGAAATCTCTTCTGCAAGTGGCATGTTGATGCTAGATCAATTTTTAAACAAATCTAAGATAGATACACTGTTGTTAGGCGAGGTATAAAGGAATATCATTCAATGGCAGGGAATGGAACAAAGGTAGTTATATGGAATTAGGCCACAGATCAGCCACAATCTCATCGAATGGTGGCAGAACAACTCAAGGGGCTAAATGGTTGACTCCTGTTCCTATGTTTTTATGTTCTAGTTCAAAACTGAAATTGATGCATAATATCTTCAGAACAAACAATTATGAGTAAATACACACTGACCTCTGTTGTCCTAGACTTAAGGTTGAAGAGCATTTGGGTAGAATTCTGTCATACTACATTTATTTCACATATAATCTCAGTGAAAATGTGACAAGACTTACTGGCCTGAGCCTTTTGACCCCCTTCGGGATGGGCTGGGCAGAAGGAGGGCTGGCAAAATGGAAGGGAAGCTTATTCATATCATTATGAGATATTGCTAGCAGTGGGAGATATGGTGTTTGGAGTGTCCTCTGAGAGGTCTCTTGAGCCACTTAAGTAGCCAATTAAGGAGAACATGGTCTTAGTCAGCAATTAGTCTGCATCAAGATGTCTCGCAAACGTGAGGATAAAACATGGTGATCTCCCAGCAAGCTCTGGGTTGGGGGTGGTGTGTGGAAGGTGGAGGTGCCTTGTTGTATTCCATGGCCTACAGAGATGCCAATGGCCACCCGTTTGACAACGGCTCACTGGTATTTCACCATCCTTGCCCACTCCAATCACTGTGACCTGACCCAACATTATCCCTACCTCAGTGCATTCTGGGAGCTCCCTGCTGCTGATGTGCCCTCTGCCATGATCTGCAAATTTAGTGATGGCCAGTGCTGAAGCTGCTGAACTACTGGTTATTCGGTCGGGTCAGCCAACAGCTCCTGGGGATGGATCGTTGACTTTAATTGAGTGGCAGCTTTGGTGGTGACAGAAATATACCATCCAGTATCTGGGCACCCCTGTAGCAGGCTCATCTTATACTTTCAGCCCAGGCGGCAAACCTGCTGGTATTCAGCAAAGTACTGTCCCACGAAACATAATGAAGAATTTCCAGGCATTACTATGATAAATCACTCCGATGTGCTCATCCAACACAAATCATTTCTCTGATTTGTCAGATTATTTGTCCAGATTTAAATATTAAAAAGATTGAAGAGACTGTGTTTCATTCCCCAATGACTAACTCCATCCCTTTGTCCATTGAATGAGATTGAATGAGACTATGGTCCTGAGGTGAACTTCTGTTGGCATATCTATTCTGTCACTGAGACTGCCTGTAATATTATCCACATTGACACCTGCCTCAGTTCTATTGAAACCCTTATTCATGATTGTAATGCCTTTAGACTTGACCACTCTAATATATTTCTTACTGTCTGCCCATCTTCCAAATCCCCCAAACTTGAACTCATTGAAAACTTTGTTATTTGAGGCCTAACTCTCAGCAAGTCCTGCCAACTCATTAGCTATGTGCTTGTGTTTGCAGTCCATTAAAGCCATGATTTGAAAGTCTCATCCATGTCAAACTCCTCCAAGGACTCAACCCTCCCCTCCTATACAAACGTCTCCAGTCCAAGTCCTGAAGACCGCCCTGCTCCTTCAATTCTGACATCTTGCTCATTCCCATTTTTAATTGCTGTACAGTTGGTGCTATCAACTGTCTCTATTTAAACCTCCCCACCCCTCCATCTTTCTTAAAGATTTTTCTTAAAACTTTTTGAGAGGTTGAGAAGTGATCTTATAGAGGTTTATAAAATAATGAATGATAGATAAAGTGAATGGAAAGTGTCTTTTTCCCAGGGTGTGGGATTTGAAGACTAGGGGGCATATTTTTAAGATGAGAGAAGATAGATTTTAAAAGATATGAGAGACAATGTTTTTTTACTCAGGGAGTAGTTTGTGTGTGGAATGAACTTCCAGAGGAAGTAGTGGATGCAGATACAGTTACAATGTTTAAAAGGCATTTAGATAAGTAGTTGAATAAGAAGTGTTTGGATGGAAATGGGGCAAGTTTATGCAGGTGGGACTAGTTTAATTTGGAGTTATAGTCAGCACGGACAGGTTGGACCGAAGGGTCTGTTTCTGTGCTGTATGACTCTATGGCTATACATCCTTGAACAAGCTAATGTCTTACATGGTTCCATGCCAAACATTCTCTAACAACACATTAAATATCTTGAGTCATTTCACAGTTTTAAAGACATTTTGTAAATGCAAGTCATTATTAGTAGTCTGTGATTCTTTAGAAATCATTGTGATACTAAATGGAAACATTTGGCCACCACAGTGGAAAAGAAAATTTTGCAGAGTGGAGAATGCACTGTTTATTCACTATTGCCTGTTTTGCATCACCAGTCAACTCAAATTTTGAATTCCCTCTCTTGACATCGACGTGATACTTTCGGCTCCGGCTGATAATATACTTACCAATTAAAGAACCAAAAATGAGGAGTCCATTATTATGTCTATCACCTAAAAGTTATATATCAGATAGTTTAGCTAAACTATAAACTTGAAGGTGAGATAAGGCATTTCAAAAATGCAAGAGAACAGATATACAAATGCTAAAAGATGCCCTGGAACAGTGCACTAAGAAAACGTTGAGGATGACGTACTCCTGAGTTTTTGTCAGTCTAATGTTCTAAGTCAAAAATTTGACACATTCTGTGTTTTGAAAAACCACAATGATAATGAAAACTATGGATTTTTTTGTGTTTATATTTTTACTAACATTAGGATTCCAAAGTCAGGCAACACAATGCTCACAGCATGAAGTGTAACCGCAGATCAAACAGAAGAATGAGGTACCATGAGCTAATGGAATTTAAAAGCTTCAGTCTTTGGTTGTTTCAGAAAATGTAATGTCTCCAAATTCCAAACCATTACAAAAGCCTTGAAGAAGCATTCCTTGGATTGCAAAGCAATATGGATCTCCATAGCATTAGTTGCCAGCCTCTTAAGATCCTTATTTCAGTTGCTTGTGTTCTTTGTCTCATGTTAAATCTGTAGCCATCATGCAAAGAGTCTGAACAGCATCAAGTGGCTATTTAGAGGTTCACTGGGGATGCTCACAACAATCATGAAGTCCCTGCTGACCTTTCACACCCTGTTTCTCTGGTAGTTGAAGGTCAACATCTTGACAGGATACAATGTTCTGGAAGTGTAATTAACATGAAATGAAGTGTTTGCTATGTAAAGTGTCAAACTGAAAAACGTTTTTTAAAATTTTTTTTTACGTATGTATGATATTAGCACTACATAAGTAATCAATGGGTAATCAATAATACAAATAGTCATCCTAAAATTTTGCAATCCTGCTGCTACCATAGGTGTAGTGTGGCTTCATGCATATTTCCCACAGAACCTAACACATTAATCTTTTTTAACAGCTTGTTAATCTTTTGCCGAATGCACCTTGCTTCTCCTGTCATATTTTGTTTTGCAAATCTGGATATCACATTCAATTTAAGTAACGGTTGAGTTTTTAATGCAGCTTCATTGATTTTTTTTCTATCTATAAACATCAAAAATTATGTGTTTGACATACAAGTTTGACAGGAGTAGCAAGGAAGGTAAAGGAATATCCACTAGTTTAGAATACTCATATCCCAACTAGAATATGACCATCACAAGTACAAGATTGTTTGCTTAGGTGGATATTTTGTACGATTGTAATTTAGCCGAGTGAAATATTAAGATAAAACCTATATATGACATACTAAATACCACACTAATGAAAAAAATTGATTTTTTCTCTCCAATAATTTAAGTCAATCTCACAATTTCTTAAAACATAATTCACATTTTATGGTTCATAACTGGTATATGTTAACAGCAGTCCAGCAGGCAACTAAGGCAAACCTAGCAATTTTTCAAGCATATTTCTTCATATATTTTATGGGTCCACAACAACAGCAAATTATTGTATTTGAACAAAGCCCTTTCTCCCACACTCCCTGGGCCTTGTCAAAGCGCATTTCCCAATTAGGAGCTAAAAATATTCCCCTCTTGTCTCTATGCGGTATTGATTTTGCCTGTAGCGGTGTCTATGAACACTGGGGTGGGGAGGGGGGGTGCCGGTGAGTGGAGAAAGGTGAAAGTACCCAAAGATCAGCGAGGCTTTTCTTTTCAGAGAGGACTGAGTGGAAGCCCTGCAAGCCTGATTAGCCCAACTGACCACTGATAGGGAATCGGAATCAATACCCAATCGACCTGGCAAGCAATGCAAATGCAGATTGGCTGGAGGTCATAGTGCTTTAATTCTAGCCAGGGGTGAGCTAATCAGTGAAGAATCCAGGGACATGATTATTTTTAGTCAATTGCTAAATTCAAACTCATTTTCCGTGTCGAAACAAATAATGCCGTGGATTCTTTCCAGAATATGCATCAGCTCGGGATGCACATCTTGGTTTATCAAATTTTATTCTGATAATGACACTCAGACTTTACAGTCATCAGATGGGGAAAGAGTCTCCTGCTGCCTTCACAAGATACAAGTTCAAACTGTTGAAACAAAAATGTACTATTTTGTTTCACCTCAGGTTGTCTTAGCAGCTGCTATAGCTGGATATACATAGGAAATTAATATTTCATTTGGATTCATATCAGTTGCAGATTAAAATGCACTAGCAAGATGGTGTCAATATTGACTTTTGTATCCTGTGTGGAGTAGCAAAACTCCTGCTCTCACGCCGCTAGCGAAACTGACTTTGCGGTGCATTGATTCACATTCAGCCATTGCAAACTGCTATCAATTTGCTGTTAGGAATCCAAGCAAGGAGTTCCAATTTGATTGCCAGCTTGCTACATGCATTTGATGCCACACCTACTATACGCATACGCATTCACGCACACCAGCCAAATGATGGGCGCCAACTGCACAAGTGCCGTAAATGAAACTAAATTACGATTTTTAACAAAATGAAAATGGAGCTCAATAATGTTCCCTCTTTACTTTGAGGAACAGCATAAAGTAGGATTGGGAATACTGTGATGATTGCTGAACCAGTCATCACTACTGTCATATTAGCTGTAATCAAAACAAAAGTTGCTGAAAATACTCAGCAGGTCTGACAGCATCTGTGAAGATAAATCAGAGTTAATGTTTCGGGTCCAGTGACCTTTCCTCAGAACTGATGGCAACTATGGAAAAGTTGGCTTTTATGCAGAAGATAGGGTGGAAGAGGGGTAAGGAATAAACAATAGGTGGAAATAGAGCCCAAAGAGAGAGAGAAACAGTTGAACAGACAAAGGAATGGATAATGGTAAGCCTGGGAGAATGAATAGCTATTAGTGAATAATTAGTGGTTAGTGATGGGTGGTGTATAATAGCAGACCATGTGATAACAAGGCCTAGTGTGTGGGGGGCTTAGGTAAGGACATGGGAGAAAGTGCCTCAAGCCCCTAAATAGCTGTAAAAAAACCTTAAAAACGCCAGACTAAATATTGTGCAACATATTCCAAAAGATCTCATCCAGGGAAGTTGTTTCAGTGGACTGAGAAATAAGAAAGGGATAATTGAGAAACAAATTTATAAGGACATTTCAGTTATCTTTAAGAATAATAGGGTGGTTATGGTAAGGTATTTTAACTTTCCAAACATAGACAGGAACTGCCATAGTGTTAAGGGTTTAGATGGAGAGGACTTTGTTAAATGTGTACAAGAACATTTTTTGATTCAGTATGTGGATGTACCCACTAGAGAAGGTGCAAAACTTGGATCTACTCTTGGGAAATAAGGCAGGGCAGATGACTGAGGTGTCAGGGGAGAGCACTTTGGGGCCAGAGACCATAATTCTACTGTTTTTTAAACTGTGATGGAAAAGGATAGACTGGACCTAAAAGTTGAAGTTCTAAACTGGAGGAAGGCTAATTTTGATGGTATTAGGCAAGAACTTTCAAAAGCTGATGAGGCAGATGTTCGCAGGTAAAGGGACGACTGGAAAATGGGAAGCCTTCAAAAATTAGATAACAAGGGTGAAAGGAAAGGCTGGTAGGTGCAGGGAAGGCTGGTTGACAAGAGAAATTGAGGTTTTTGTTCAGAAAAGGAAGTAAGTATTTGTCAGGTATAGACAAGAGAGATCGAATAAATACTTAGTAGAATATAAAGGCAGTAAGAGTATACTTAAGAAGGAAATCAGGAGGGCATAAAGGGGACATGAGATAGCTTTGGCAAATATGGTTAAGGAGAATCCAAAGGGATTTTATAAATACATTAAGGACAGAAGAGCAACTAAGGAGAGAATAGGGCCCCTCAAAGATCAGCAAGGCAGCCCATGTGTGGAGCCGCAGGAGATGGGGGAGATACTAAATGAGTATTTTGCATCAGTGTTTACTGTGGAGAAGGACATGGAAGATTTGGAATGTAGGGAAATAGATGGTGACATCTTGAAATGGATTTCTTGAAATGCATAAAAGTGGATAAATCCCCAGGACCTGATCAGGTATACTCTAGACCTCTATTAGAAGCCAGGGAAATGATTGTCAGGCACCTTGCTGAGATATTTTTATCACTGATAGTCACAGATGAGGTGCCAAAAGACTGGAGGTTAGCTAACATGGTGCAATTATTTAAGAAAGGTATTAAGGACAAGCCAGAGAACTATACACCAGTGAGCCTATGGTAGGCAAATTGTTTTAGGGATTCCTGAGGGACAGGATTTACATGTATTTGGAAAGGCAAGGCCTGATTAGGGATAGTCAGTGTGGTTTTGTGTGTGGGAAATCATGTCTCATGAACTTGATTGAGTTTTTTGTATAAGTGACAGCCGATTAATGACAGCAGAGTGGTAGACATTACCTATATGGACTTCAGTTAGGCATTTGATAAGGTTCCTCACGGGAGACTGGTTAGCAATGTTAGATCTCATGGAATACAGGGAGAACTAGCCATTTGGATATAGAACTGGCTCAAAGGTAGAAGATGGGAGTGGTGGTGGACGGTTGTTCTTCAGACTGGAGGCCTGTGACTAGTGGTGTGCTACAAGAATTGGTGCTGGGTCCACTACTTTTCATCATTTATATAAATGATTTGGATGTGAACATAGGAAGTATAGTTAATAAGTTAGCAGATGACACCAAAATTGAAGGTGTAATGGACGGCAAAGAAGGTTACCTCAGATTACAACAGGATCTTGATCAGATGGGCCAATGGGCTAAGGAGTGGCAGATGGAGTTTAATTTAAATAAATTGAAGGTGCTGTATTTTGTCAAAGCAAATCTTAGCAGGACTTATACACTTAGTGGTAAGGTTCTGAAGAGTGTTGTTGAACAAAGAGATCTTGAAGTCGAGGTTCATAGCTCCTTGAAAGTAGAGTCGTAGTTTGATAGGATAGTGAAGAAGGAGTTTGGTATGCTTTCCTTTATTGGTCAGAGCATTTAGTATAGGCATTGGGAGGTCAAGTTGCAGCTGTACAGGACATAGGTTAGGCCATTTTTCGAATATTGTGTGCGATTCTGGTCTCCTTCCTATCGAAAGGATGTTGTGAAACTGGACAGGGTTTGGAAAAGACTTACAAGGGTGTTGCTAGGGTTGGAGGATTTGAGCAATAGGGGCAGGTTGAATAGGCTGGGGCTGTTTTCCCTGGAGCGTCGGAGGCTGAGGGGTGACCTTATCGAGGTTTATAAAATCAAGAGGGGCATGGATAGGCTAAATAGACAAAGTCTTTTCTCCCTGTGGGAGGTGGGAGGATGTCCAGAAATAGAGGACTTAGGTTTAGGGTGAGATGGGAAAGATATAAAAGAGACCTAAGGAGCAACTTTTTCACACAGAGGCTGGTAGGTGTATGGAATGAGCTGCCCGCGGAAGTGGTGGAGGCTGGTACAATTACAACATTTAAAAGGCATCTGGATAGGAGTATGAATAGGAAGGGTTTGGAGGGATATGGGCCATTTGCTGACAAATGGGACTAGATTGGGTTGGGATATCTGATTGACATAGATGAGTTGGATGGAAGGGTTTGTATCTGTGCTATATATCTCTATGACTCTATACCTCTGTCTTGGACACACTGCACTTTTGTTTCTGTGGAGTCAGGGCATGGATTTAAAATGCTTTCACTTCCAAACTGTCGCAAGAAAACTAAAGAAAAAACAATTGGCTATTTCTAAATGTTGTCTGAGATACTTTTGCTGGAGGTCTGTATCCAGTCAGGTCCCACAGGGGTCTGTGTTGGGGCCCTTGCTGTTTGTGACTTGAATACTAGAGTGTGGATCAGCAAGTTCGCGGTTGATGCAAAAATTGGTGAAGTGGTAAATAGTGAAGAAGATAGCTGTAGAGTGCAGGAAGCTATAGATGGGCTGGTCAGTTAGGCTGATCAGTGGCAAATGGAATTTAATCTCCTTAAACAAGGCAAGGCATGCTGAAAATTAGGACCCCGGGAAGCAACAAAGATCAGAAGGACCTTGGTATGCATGTCCTTAAGGTATCCGGACAGGTGGATAAAGTGTGGTTAAGAAGGCCTTTCCTTCATTAGAGTAGAAAAGTGCGGCGCTGAAAAAGCACAGCAGATCAGGCAGCATCCGAAGAGCAGGACAGTCAATGTTTCGGCCATAAGCCCTTCACCAGGAAAGTTCACTTTCCTGATGAAGGACTAATGCCTGAAATATCGATCCTCCTGCCTGACCTGCTGTGCTTTTCAAGCTTTTGACTTTGGCTCTCCAGCATCTGCAGTCCTCACTATTTCCTTTATTAGCCAAGGTATAGAGGTGTAAAGCAGAGAGGTGATGCTGGAACTGTATAACATGTTGGTTAGGCCACATCTTGTGTATTGTGTGCAATTCCGGAATCCACATCATTGGCAGGATGTGATTTCACTGGAGAGGGTGCGGAGAAGATTTTTCAGGATGTTCCTTGGGCTGGAGAGTTTCAGTTATGAAAAGAGATTGACAGACTGTGATTCCTTCCATAGAGCAGGGAAGATTGAGATGGGACATGATTGAGATGTATAAAATTATGGGCAATGTAGAGATGGTAGACAGGAAGAAACTTTTACCCTTTATGGAGGGATCAGTGACCTGGGAATGGGGGACGGAGCATAGATTTAAGATAGAAGGTTTATAGGAGGTGCTGTTTCATCCAGAGGGTGGTGGGAATCTGGAACTTGCTGTCTCTAAGGGTGGTTGAGCATAAAGCCTCATAACATTTAGGATGTATTTAGATGTGCGCTTATGATGCCAAGGCATAGAAAGCTATGGACCAAGGGAAAAGGAGATTAGAATAGTTCAATGCTTGTTTTTGACCGGTGCAGGTACAATGGGCTGAAGGACCTTTTTCTGTGCTGTCAATCTCAATGACTCTCTGACCATATAGTGTTAGTATGTCTAAAATATGTGTATTAGTTTTGCTCAGTTCCATGTATTACTTCTCTCAGAAAGCAGATGAGCTTATTCTTTGGCCTTATTGGAGTTCTGTAAATAGCTGCTTTGTAGATTTTAATGGCTGCTTTGTTTGTCAAAATTCCATTCTTCCTGGACCCTACACCCTCAATATCTCTCATTGATCAACTGCATATATAAGACAATCAAGTCTTCACACAAAAGAGTTGGGTTCCTACATTACAATCCTATGAATCAGCTTGTTCACTATTTTGAATGAAAACTAAATATGAATGGGTCTTGTTATCAAAGGTAAGGAAAATATTTTATATAGCCATGGATGATAGAATAGAAATAATTGTTCTCCATGTCAAAAATCAGAGCTTGTGAAAGTAGATAAGAATGTCTTTCATTTTTTACAGAACATTTTTGTTCGAAGTTATACCAAAGGATAGAAAAACCTACAACATTTTTGATGTCATGATTCACATGCTATTGTGAGTTCAAGAACTGATTTTGATTACATAATGATAGCGTTCAGCGTTGGGCAGTGAAATGCTTTCTTATTTCTTTGAAGTTAATATCTCACATCAGCACTTTTAACTGAAGTTATAATATTCACGAAATTGAATGTCTATACATATATATGAAAAGCTATTTTTCTATTTTTTTCTGTTATCATTACTGATGAAAAATTTAAAAATTTACTTTTACACAAACCAATTTCTGAACATTTATTCTGATATGCTTGATTTATGTTATGTTTGGAGTGCTACACATAAGCTGATTGCAGGGATGCAATCACTTCGCAGCTCGTAAAATTAATAGAACAAACCAGCAATTTGTCAGCACTTAACAAATACAAGAAAACCTCAAAGAAGCAAGACGTAGGACGGGGATACAGCTCTCTTCCTTCAAAGCTTTAGACAGTGACTTTCACTTCAAAAGGTATTTTTTCCATCTTTGAAGCTTCCCAGTGAAGTCACAAGATATTGACACCTGATTTTCCTGGTGAACTCTCCAGTTATGTCCAGGGTTACTCAAGGGGCCAACAATGTTTCTTGAACTCTGGACCATCAATTCATATTTCTCCACAGCTTATTATGCATTCAAATAACAAAGTTTTGACTGCCAGAGAAAATTCAAAGGTTAAAAGAAAGACATGTAATCAATTTTACTTATAAGAATGATGCAAGGAAATGTCACATTGTGGGATTTATTGTTAAATATATTCCTTGTCTATTGATTTAGGGTACACCATCCCTCGTATAAGTTGTGCATCATGTGTTGCATTTTCTGTTACTTTAGAGATATAACATAAAGAAAACTTGAACATGTGCAACTAAACCTGTGTAACAAAGGCTTTTCTCTTTTTTAAAAAAGATTAATGTTACAGCTGTAAATTCAATACTTCTAAAACAAGTGACATCTTTGAAATTATGTTATCACAGTTGATTTTTTTTAACAAACGCAGTTGTTCATTAGTACATGTAAATAAAAAAACTTATATGGCTTCCTGGTGAATTTGTGATTTGAAAATGAGATCATCCTTTGTCAGTGACTGATTTTTTTGAAACTAGAAAGTCATATAGAATTCAATGAATAATATCAGAAGGGGTTTAATATTGCTCCAAAACCCTTACCTCCTTGTTTCTTGAGAATATGCTGCTTGATAACACTGTTGCATTAGTCAAAACAGGAGAAGTTTATCAAACATTGAATATTTCTGAATAGAATGCAGTTGAACCTCATCAGATATTATTATCTTGGTACAATGACTTTAATGTTGATTGTAGCAAACTAGAATTCTATATATATATATATATATTACGTATGAGTAGGTTATACACTTGATTTTGCAATTTGTAAAATTTCATAAAGTTAGCTTTCGTTAAGCATAATTGATTGAATGAAGGAACAATAGGAGTAGGATGACATAACTACAACACGCCAACAGCAAAAATTGTTAATCTCACATTATAAAATGAGTTTGTTGATGGCTATAAATCTCCAAAATCATAAACAATTTGAAAGTTTTCAGTAAGTAGAACAGAAACCTGTGAAATCCCATTGATATAAAGGAATGCTAAGTAGTGTTGTGTTGTTTGTGTTGCTTCAGTTCAGTGGCTGAGGTTAGAGTTAGAAGCACTGAGGGTCCAAGCAGAGACTATGCAGTCCCTACATACAGACGATTGCAGCTATCAAAGCAGACACATCAAAGCAGATACAAATGGAGGCTGCAAGTGTTTTATTTTGGAAAGACTTGACCGATTAAAAATGTCAGTTTTAAGTTCAGGGAAAACATGCCAATTTATGATTCCTTTCTAAAATGTGGGTAAATCTTCCATTGACGTCACAGTGAAGGCTTAAGAAGCTCCTCACATAAATTCAACAGTTATCTCCCCACAGGTAGGATATTCTGTCGTAATATTAATTCCATATTGATCCAATTTATACTCAGTTTAGAATGCATTATTTAATCAAATCTGACAACATGTTGTACTTAATTTCAAAGCAACTTTATATCACCCCAGATTGAGATGCCTATAAAATGTAGTGGTAATAGTTACGCGCACAAGAATATTAAAGTTTATGGATAATTGTTGAGGTTCTAACTTTGAATATAAGGGATTTGAATTAGGATTTTAAATATCTAATATATCTCTCATTGCAACATACCAGAAAATCAGATGCAAACTTATCACTAGATTCCCATTACATAGATGAATTCTCCATTGATTCTAGTTGCACAGATACATCCTCTTGCTATGTGCTAGCCAGCACTCCTCATTATCAAATTGGACATTGAGAAAACTCATCGGTATGCATTAGCCAAGCTTAGTTCTTAGCCAATGTTGAATGGCATATTTCCAATATGGATGGAAGCATTGATCATGATTTGTTAATAGCTGGGTATAGATCAACATTACACAAATGAGCAAATTGTCTGGTCTTTCCATGTATGTTGCAATAAAGAAATTATGAATTAAGTCAACTGTCATTCTCTTTAAAATTTCTGACCATATGATGACACTGGGTCTGCCCTAGTGGTTCTAAGAATATCAGGAATACAGGCAGGAGTAGGTGACACAATCCCTTGAACCTGGTCTGCTATTAAATGAGATCATGGTTGACCTTCAATCACAACTGTGCTTTCCCGCCCAATCCCCATTCGCCTCGATTCCCCTATGGTCCAAAGATCTATTAACCCTAGTCTGAAATGTACTCAACAACAGAGAACTCATGAAAAGAATGAAGAAAGCTGAAAAACTGGAAAGATTTTTGAAGATTCTAAGGACATCAAATGCATTGCATAAATGCAAATTTGTTTTTTTCTTCCTGATGGTATTCTGTGAATTTTGCAATATCTACTTTGCATTTAATCTATTAGAAGCAAGATAATAAGATGCCAAAAACAAAGTAATGATGCAATAGCATGAATAGAAGTTGCAAACTAAATTAGAAAATAAATTTGGTCACATCAATTAAACATTAAATTTCTAAAAATGTAGACAAAGATGTATAAATTATAACATTCCATTCAATGCATTCTTAATGCAACATTTCTTTATTATCAATTTTTACCAGTCCAAGCTTTGCTAATCAGCATTAACAATGAATTTTGAAGATATGTTAAATCAGACTGCCTTAGTTGTAACCACCAACCAAGGCTTCTTTAACAACTCCTTCCAAATTCACAAATTCCACTGGCTAGAAAAATAAGGGCAGCAAGTACATGGGTCTCTTTCAACTCCACATTCTTCTCTTGGCACCCTGACTTCAGTACTTACCATCATTCCTGATTAGTGAATAAAAATCCTGGAAAATCTTACCTAATGGCTTTGCTGGAGCATCTTGAACACACTAGCTATAATGTTTCAGAAAGAAAATATAGCAACGTCTTCTTGAAGATAACAATAAGTTGGTATTAAATACTGTACCTAAAGAGATTATTTTACATCAAGATTTTTAAGAACAGTCTACAACATCACTATCTTTGTAATATTCTCAGGAATACAAGCTGCAAGATATCTGGTTACCTAAACAAGGGTTTGAAAAACCGACAGCCATTTATTCTCCTTGAACTGGTGTGTAGCACATTTCAGATGAAACTTGAGTGTGGTTAAAGAAGAGAATTTGATCATTTATGTAGGCGCAGGGACACTTTGTAATCATGTGTCAGAATTACTTTAAACCAGGATGAGACACCTATCCATTGGTGATAAATTTTCAATATCTTCTCCAGTCTAACATTTTTTGTTACGAGGCAAAATTAACTTGACTCTTTTTTTTAAATAACTAGATTGAAGAATTAACTAGATCATGAACTTTGAAAGACCAGAACTTCATAACACATCATATAATTTTATTAATTTAGTATATATTAGCAAACTTTTGACATGGTAGTAAGACTACAAGAGAAATCCTTACTGTTTGTTAACTTGAATATTGGGAAACATTGTTAATTGTTTTTTTGTGGAGTTCCAAAAAAACCAATCACAAAGATAAGACACTCAGACGTCAGTGGCCATCAAAGTCAAGTCAGCGGAAGACAGGGAAGGTAATAAGCATGTTTGATATGATATTGTACTGTGTAAATTGTGCATAAAGGCTGATGTTTCAATGGAATGATAGGCATATGGCTAAAGTTTGTTGAAGGGGGATGATGACTATATGAAGTAGAAAAGTAGTCAACAATAAAAGGATGCTATCTCTCTGAATAATGTATCACGTCCATCTATCATTTCCATTAATGGACAGAGATTGTTGTACAGCTCAGATACCGATGGCTTTTAAACAAAAAAAACATATATTTAAATACGCTTTTGCACAGACGTCCATTATAAAAGATAATTTAGATTGCACGAATCGATTTTATGATGCTACTGTAAACCGGTACAGTTCCTGAATGTTGTGTGTGTCCTTTTTAAAATTCTTAATTAAGCACTTTTTTATTTACATTTGAACTAATTACACATTGAAAACCAACAATAAAACCTAAAATATTTGCTATTAGTGTGATGGTTCTGCTCGGGCCTAGCACTCAATGCAGGAAGTGTATCGTGCCAGTAATTATGCTAAAGGATTGGTCACAAACTGCCTTGATCAGGCTTTTAGCTGGGTGTTAATCCAAGCAAGTCATTTCAATACAGATATAGATCTTGATTCCAGTCAATAGCTATCCAACTGATGCAATTGCACATGGTGAAACAGCCCTATTGATTGGCTCACTGCCATAGCAATTTTGCAGCCGTTGAGGTGACAGTAATATCATACATTTTTGTTCCGGCATTTTCCTGATTTTCACTGACTTGCTGTTAAGATAGAAGGTAGTAACATTAGGGCTAAAACCTGTATCTCACTCATTGTTTCTCATTATCCTCAGGCTGGTATTGATCCCCTTTTCCAGCTTCCAGAATTTTTGATGTATTTCCCATAATGCTTCAGAGTATGAGCACACTGTGCTATTAATGATGACACGTCCACAGAATTCAGGTAGAAATTGGTTCACCATGGCTTTTATATTAATACAGTTTCTTCATCATTCAGCACTCCCCTTAGCATTGGGTGTAAAGCTTTCTGTCACACAGAGTTATTGTTCAAACAAGCTACATGAAGTGATTGCTAAAAAAAAAACCATTTATATTGGATTGTGAGAAAAAGTATTTTTTGAATGAAAGTCTTTCCTTTTTCTTCCAACTGAATCTCAGCTTTGCAGCCAAACAAAAATCAAAACTGTTTCAAAACGGACACAAAATTGCTCACTTTGATGTTTAACTGGGCTTGAGCACGACCTGTTCTCCTGTTTATGAAAAAAAAAGCTTCATGATTATCCTCTGTGTGAATCCATTTTGCTAACACCAAATTGCTATGCTGTAGAGATTGTGAAATGTCAGGTCTGGATTCTGATGTTACAGCTGCAATTTATAGACAGCCAGTGTCTTCTGCTTTCCGCTTGACCCCCACCATGACTGACCAGGAAGTAGTTGCTGCTGAGCCTATGAAATGAAAAAGAAGAACTTATTTTCCCTCACATTTGTCACATTTTTGAAGTAATGGAAAACAAAGCAAATTTTTAATAACTTCATCTTGGTGGTGCAACTCTAGTTCATTGTTTTGTACATTTGAAATGTGCTTGATTTCTAATTCACAAATGCAATTCTATCACATAATGAAAAAGTTATAACAATAGCAGAACCACTTTGTAATGATTGTAATGCGGTCAATCAGAGAACTTGTATTCTATGAGTTCTCTCTGGCTGACCTCGTTACAATCACTACACTCTTGATCCATTGCTTTGGTGAATTCCAAAACAAGGAATCTAGAAAAATCAAAGCAGTTCATTATTCTTCAGTTACAAACAGAAATATTTCCGCTAAATACCACAATTGTGGCTAATCCCATTTTAATATCACCATCCACCATAAGTTTTGAATCAAGCATTCTGGAGTCTTCAAAAAGCATTTTTACTTTCCTGCAAAGATTAAGACTTCAAACCATAACCAAAAAAAAATGCTGCATTACCCTCAATGATTTGACTAGCTTCCAATGATGTGCCTTTGTACAGGTGCAGTACCATTTTTACTGCATTCATTGATGGTCTCCTTGTGAAGAAGGTAACAGTCTTTTAAATATGCAGTACAGGATGTTGCTTTTTACCATCCTCAAACTGACAGAAAACACCAAATGACAGTAACCACTGAGTGGCTCTTAGGGACAAATGGAAACTCTTAGTCTTTCATTATGTTTTTATAACATCGCTTCCTTTTCATGTTTTGTATGCAGGGACATTTAAATCACTGTTTGTTGTTACTGAGGTATATAAATTAGAAAGCAGCCTTTATCATAACTGAATAAATGTAATTCTGGAAGGTTGAAAAGCTCATCATTTATTAACACACAGGATGACAGAAGGGTACAGTTTCAATTTTGGGCCCAGTTGAGAAACTGCTCAAATTGTGCTACTGAGGTTACAAAAAATCATTTGTCTCATCACAAATGTATGTCATTCAAGGCAAATGTATTGTCAAATAGACAGTAGTCATTCTGAAGATGAGTAATACTGGATTTGAAACATTAACTCCTTCTCTCTCTCTCCATCAGACCTGATCAGTTCCTCTAGCTCTTCTCGTGTTGTTTTAAATGCCCAGTATCTGCAATATTTTACTTTTATCAGACAGCAATCATTTCGGTTTCCCTTTTAAAAAATCCTTATTTAAAAATGGCAAACCTATGCAATTTTAATAATTCAACTGAAAATGGGCCCATTGCCAAAGAGATGTTTTTAAGAATGGTGCCCAATCCTTCTATTAAGAATACCTGATTTAAAATAATTTAAAATGATGTAAAAACTACACTGAAGCAATTTGTAGTTTAATTGGTGTGCACATCAGTATCTTAGTAAATTAAATATATATTTTAATAGTCATTTGGTAGTGCTGAAAAATAGACACATTTTGATAAATAAAGCTGAGCATGCAAAGAATGACTCTGACAGCCAGTTTAGGATTGTCAGTTGGGTGTGCAGTGTGACGCAGGTGCATGCATTGAAAGTTACCTATATTAATACACAGGCTCTGTTTTTTGCAGACAGAAACATGCACATACTGTCTGTTTTCCCTGAACAAAACAGGTGGCAGCCAATCTCTCATTTGCTTCTCAGGCCAATACCTTGTCCAATCAGTCAACCTTTCTGCTTTAAAATTTAAACAAAGCTTGGCATTTGATTGTTTTTCATCACTAACTGGTACATTCTCCATGGCAACATCACTACCAATCAGAGTCCACTTACCAACCAAACAACAATCTCCTCTCATACAGTAGATATGTTTTCACTTTACTTCTACAAATTGTCCTGACAAATCAAAATGAAAATTTTGATAAAGGTGTCTTTTTTAGCAATACTCAGTGTATTTTTACATGGGAACGCTTATTAAAGTGGGGAGGCGATAGTTTAGTGGTATTATTGCTAAGCTGTTAATCCAGAGACCCAGATAACATTTTGTAGACCTAGGCTCAAATCCCACCATGGCAGATGGTGGAATTTGAATTCAATAAAATATCTGGAATTAAGAATCTCGTGATGACCATGTATCCATTATTGGGAAAAAAACACATCTAGTTCACTAATGTCCTCTGGGGAAGGACCCATAACAATGGGTTGATCCTTAACTCTGGGCAATTATAGATGGGCAATGGATGTAAGTTTGCTCACTGAGCTGGTAGGTTTTTTTTCAGACACTTCATCACCATACTAGGTAGCATCATCAGTGGGCCTCTGGTGAAGTGCTGGTGGTAAGTCCCATTTTCAATTTATGTCTTTAGGTTTTTTTGGGTGGGTGATACATTTCCGGTTGTTTTTCTTAGATCTTGGTAGATGGGGTCCAAATTGATGTGTTTATTGATAGAGTTCTGGTTGGAATGCCATGCTTCAAGGAATTCTCATGCGTGTCTCTGTTTGGCTTGTCCTAGGATGGATACGTTGTCTCAGTCAAAGTGGTGTCCTTCTTCGTCTGCATGTACAGATACTAATGATAGTGGATCATGTCTTTTTGTGGCTAGTTGATGTTCATGTATCCTGGTGGCTAGTTTTCTGCCTATATGTCCAATGTGGTGTTTGTTACAGTCCTTGCAAGGTACTTTGCTTGTTGTCTGTATACGGTCTTTTAAGTTCATTAGCCGCTGTTTAAGTGTGTTGTTAGGTTTTTGGGCTACCATGATGCCAAGAGATCTGAGTAGTCTGGCAGTCATTTCAGAGATGTCTTTGATGAAGGGTAAAGTTGCTATTATATTTGAGCCATTTGCTTACAGATTTGATTAGAAACACAATGATACCACAAGGTTCTTTCAAACTGTGATGGTCATGAGCATTACTTAACTCATGGAGAGCTTCTGAAGAATGGTTTGTACCTCCCCAAAGCAGACTTTTAACAGGCTTAATCTTGTCATGGATCTTAGTTATTTTTTTGTTCTTGCACTTTGGGTATTGCTGGCATAATTGTTCATTTCATCAGTTGGAAAATTAATGATGTATGTCAGAACTCATGCTTTGGGGTTTTGGACTCTTTTACCTGTCTTTTCAAATTCTTCTTTATATGATAAGAAAATAAATTATTGTTTGAGAATTTTTTACTTAAATACTGCATAGAGCTTTGTGCAATATAGTCATTACTAGCCATGAGTTTAAATGTTGTGACAAAAGTCAGCGATGTTTGAATAATAGGCTAAATCTTTGAGAACAGTGTACCTTGGGCCATGCAAGCGAAAATTAAGACAGAATCTTCCCTGAGTGATGTGTACAATGGAAAGTCAGTTGGAAAAATATGGTGAGAACAGAAAAATTAGATTCTCAAGGGTGAAATAAAAAAAGTCTAATTTTGGGCATAAGATTTGCAAGGTTTGATGAAAATTTTTCTATTGAGTGGCAGAGGGCCTATTTGCATTCATCCTGTCTCAATATTGCCTAATCTCACTTCATTTATATGGAGGTTGCTATTTTCCCAGGTAGTGGTGAGAAACCAGATGGTGATAACTCTAACCATGAAAGTGTGAGCGGGGAACCTGGCAGCTGCAACTTGCCAGGGTCTTCTCCAGGTATTCACCTCAGCTGGCATTCCCCAACATCTTGGGCCATGCGCCATGGACAGCAACAAGTCTTTCCTTCACATAGATTGCCTTCAGATAAGCACCAGCCTCACCGCATCATCATGGAACATCTCTGATTGACTTATAATACAACTCATTACTTCAGTAGAGAATTTTGGAGCTCACTGACACCTTACATTGGAATATTGCTGTTTAGGACAGAGCTTCAGGCACCCATCTCGTGCATGGGAACAGAGGGCATGTTGTGGCTTTAACTTACTTTCTCAGTGCACATTTACTTTGGATGCTCAATATGTGTCTGCCTTGCTTTTTGGGGCATTGCCGGCTCATCCAGAACCTTAAGGATCATTATCCTTCTGCTTAGCTTTGCCTTTTAGCATACAAACAAAACCAGGCACCCTGCCATGTTTGTCATTTGTGATCATACAAATGGGCAGATACGATATTGTACAACACTGTGCTATGCCAATGTCACATCGCCAGCATGTGCTTACAGAGAGGAGCCCTGCTTGAAACTTCACAACATTAACATTTTGCTCACCACTTGTTGGCTGAGTGTCATTTTTGTGATGTTGCATGGAGAGTTTCTCTCCACTAGGGTGAGAGCTTTTCTCATGCTATTGACCCAAAATCAAATAATTAGATCGGTAAACTGCATTTGTGGTGCCCTCTCATTATCTGTTGGCTTGGGTCTCCTACTCATTGTAGCCAGAAGATGTCACCGCTGCTGGGTCATCCAGAAGAGATTGGCATTCTTGGCACCACTAGGCACTCGGAAAGCACAGCATTTTGAAGCCACGCTGTGTATCAGATATGGGCAAACTGCGCTATGATTTGCTGAGGAGGGCTGTCCTGTTTCCCCAGACTGCCAAAGGAAACTTCGACACCCGAACCCTCCCAGCCTGGACTGAGCTCGCTTCATGTGTCAGCACGACCCCAACTTTTCAGTGAAACATCCAGCAAATCCATAAGAAGTTCGCAGAGGACTGTTGTGGACCATCAGCCTACTCAGCCCCAGACAGGGATGGACCCAATCATGTCAACACTACGACACAGTTTCTGGCTTTTCTGGCTCAATTAGATCACTCAGCACTACCCTCCCCAACTTTCCCCTTCCACTATCTCACCACACCTAACAAACCCCTAAAACTGCTTCCTTATCAGGATCAAAGCCTTACATATTAATATAAGGGGATGGGAGTAATGTTTTGGACAGTGAAACAGTCATAGAGTTTTATCTCCATGAAGTGTTGTATATTTTCTTTAACAGGCCTCAGAAGATAGATACAAAACATGGCCCAGTGCCCAGTGGAATTGTATCATGATCTCAGCTCTTTTGTTGTGTGTGTGTATGCATGCATGTGCATGTGTGCATGTATGTGAGGATGGTGGCTGAGTGTTTCAGGTTTCAGTTAGAGGTTGGGCACCAGTGACAAGGACTCCAGTTCTTTCTGTCACAAAAGGAGCACTATGATAGGTCCTCCCACTTATCTCCCTCAAACTACAATTTTCTGGATCATAAAAAGCCCAGTAGGTGATAGTTAAACCAGTTAAACAGGTTAAATCATTAAAATATTTAACACTGCATAAAATATTTCTACTGCACAGGACTACATGTGGTTAAAAAAAAGTGTAGGCAATGCTCAGTAGGGAAGTTAAGCAAACCCATAGCCAGGAGATCTAAACTCTTTGGTCTTGCCACACCTCATCATGGACTGTGGTGGCTAAGTTAGGAAGTCACTGGAGATTGTTTCATGTATATTCCCCCTACAACACTACAAAAAGTAAGGCGAAAAGCATTTGCAAACATCTTCAGCCAGAAGTGTTGAGTTGATGATTCACCTCGACCTCATTTTGCGGTCATCAGTATCATATATGTTTATTCAACTCACTCGACATTATATCAAGAAATAGTAGAGGGCACTGAATACTACAAAGATTTGAGGCCTTGACAACATTCTGGCAATCGTACTGAAGATTTGTGCTCCAGAGTTGGCCAAGCTGTTCCAGTACAGCTACAAAACTGGCATCTCTCCAACCATGTGGAACATTGCCCAGATATGTTCTGTACATAAAAGCAGGTCAAATCTATACAGGCCAATTAGTGTCCCATCAGTCTACTCTTGATCATCAAAGTGATGGAAGGCATCATCGACACTGAGATCAAGCAGCACTTGAACAGCAATAACCTGCTCACTGATGTTCAATTTGGGTTCTGCCAGGGCCACACAGCTGAGCATTACAGCCTTGGTCCAAATATGGATAAAAGATCTCAACACAAGAGGTGAGATGCAAGTGACTGCCCTTGATATTAAGGCATTTTGACCAAATGTGGCATCAAAGAGCCACAGCAAAATGGTAGACAATCTCCCCTGGTTTGAGCATTCTCACACAAAAGGAAGATGGTTATGGTTGTTAAAGGCAAATCACCTCAGCTCCAAGACATCACTGCGAGAGTTTATTGTGCTTTTAGTAGCTCTAACAATAGGGTAAGAATAGAAAATCCCAATTGTATACCATATATTCTTTTATTTCCATGCAACACTGCGTGGAAAATTCACAGCTATTCTGACTCATTCAATCATTCAAAACTGCAGACTTTGAATCTCTAGCATTCTCGATACTTTGCTTTTATTTTTGGGATGCTTTGTCAGCAAAATTGGCAGAAACAGAGTAAATAGCAACTTTTAAAAGGAATGTGCAGGAGATACAAACTGGCCTGACTCAGAAGTGCAGCAGAATGGTAACGAATACATACAAGTGTTGTCAATGCACACAAGGGCTGCCTGCCCTTTAAAATTCCATGTTTTGACAAACTTAACTTATTTTGGATTTGGGAAACAAAACTTTGCAATTCTTCCCTGTAATGAGAGGCTAGTTCGCAGACCAGTTCTCACATTAAAACTTTACAAATAAATCCCTTGCTATGTGATGTAGTGCAAGGTTAATGTCTCGAACAGTCCATAAGTCACTCAACAATTGAGCCACTGCTAAATGTATACTAGCAGCTGGTTGGCAAGCCTAGCTGGTGCTAAATGTGGATTTGTTTTGAATGGACACCAGTGATCATTCACATCCTAGTTGGAATCTGTGATCCTTGGAAAGCAGTGTCGAGAGCATTGCAACTGATATAGAGAAAGATCAATGGAACATGTTTATTTGTCAAGAAATGTCAGCACATCTTCGACATCTGGCACATATATCATTCACAGTTTCTTGCCTCGCTGTAAATGAACAACTCTCAACCGAATATTGTTTGATCATTGAGGTACTGGAGCAAGAAACGGTATGGCCTCTGTGTCTTCAACAAAATCCTATGGTTTACACTTTAGTCTGTAATATTTTGAATCCTGAAGTTTCTTGACACCTTTCAAACTATTCGCATTTACCATCACAGAAAAGTTCACTTAACATTGACGCCATCAAAATCAAATTCCATTGAGGTTTTACTTTCAACATGTGAAGCAATTGCCATTTGTTGCAATATCAAATGTTTATAAAATATATAAACTAAACATTACATAGCCAAATCCTATACCAAATCAATGTTAGCAGAACTCAATTTAATTTCAAATTGTTTTACATTAGTATTTTTGTAATTGTTTTTCCATTCCATGCTGCTTTTTCACTTTCATTAAGATTTATTTTGTGATTTTGGATTTAAATGCTAATCTTTTCCTATTCACGATTGCAAAAGACAAAAACAGTTTTGCTTTTTTTGTGTACTGTTCCATAAATGTTTAAGTTTATCACCGAAATGTAATAACCTCTCACTTTGATCATTAAATTTCCCTAGATTGGATTACATTAATCCTGAGCTACCACAAATAGATAGATTGTGATCAACTAGAGGTGTATTTTTAATCCCAGACAAAGTCAAGGAGATGGGCTCAGGATGGAGGGTGGGGCTGCAGGACAGAGGGTGAGTGGACAGGAATTCATCGATTGTATCGGATGGTGAAGCAGGCTCAAGTGGCCAAATAGTCGGTTTTTGCTCCTATTTCTTATATGCTTAGATATCTATTCAGCAATTATATACAAGATGTGCCCGGCTGAAGTTATATCTCACTGAACTCCCAGTTAGATCCACAAGAATCTATCAAGAAGTAGATGCATTATAAAGAAAGTTCCTTGATGTTACTCCATTTAACACCCAATGGGGCAAGTCAAAGCGAGAACTACAGATTGCAGCCCTTTGCTTGGAAGGTGAATCATGGAAGGACACTTTAGGAAGAATGCATTTCTACTACTAGGCCTTCAAATACCAGGAAGGTAATATGGCATTTCCTATCAAGCAACTCCAAAATAAGATGCACCATTTACTGCATGGAATAGTTGGAATACAGCAATAAGAAGCTATCTCTTGATTCAATATTGGGTTTACTGTGGGGATCTAACTACAACTCAATTTATCCTAATAAGAGAAGTCTACCATAGTTAAAAGAAAATCAAAGAAACATGCTAGTGGAAGTAAACATGCATAAAATCATTGTGGAAGGAATCAAAACATGGCTTCTTTCAATCTTTGAATATTGATTTTGCTTGAACAACACAATACTTTGTTCCTGTTAAAGATTGGGAATGGTAATGGTGACTTCATTCATTTTTTATAGGTTGCAAATTGTATTACCAACTAAGAAAAATATTTCCCCCAAAATTCCTCATCCGTTATTTTTGTTTAAGGAAATTATTATGGCAAATGTATCCGTCAGTAAAATTGCCATCGTGGTCCAGATCAGAATACTCCTCTGACATTAAAGAAAGATAACAGGTGATGCCTTATCATGAGGGTCACTGTGCCTCAGGAAAGGGGAGAAGGAGAGTCCTTCATTTTGACAATCAATTGTGTTCCATTTTTTTCTAATATAAACCATTCACAATGATACAGCTAACAGAATGAAAGTGTAAGAGTATATACAATAAGTACAGTAAGAAAGTCACACTCCGTGTTACCCAAGCGTGATGTTGGAGTATGATTGTTACTGCATTACTTGAGTATGTTTTCACATCAAAAGTATATGTATTTTGTTTAGAATATCTAAATTAAAGAAAGATAAATGTTGCCTCCTTTTTTTTCACTAATCTCCATTTGTCTGCAGTGAGAGGTGTAGAGCTTGGATCGTAGAACTAACAATCTACTGAAGCTGATGTTAAGACAAACCTTGTGTAAAACTTGAAGGAAGCAGTATAGAGGAGAGCAATAATGAAACAGTGATTCTTCCTTTGCAAGAAGCAGCTGCAGCTATGCCTAATTCTGATCCAACATCTAGTCATACAGGCATAGATAACTGTCCTGGCAGTGGTACTAAATGGTGATACTTGGCTATGCTTATACACAGTCTGTCCTATTTGGTTCCACTGCAGGACATATCATTAAATATTTAAATAATTTAAGACCCTGCATATTACAGATTGGGAAATTCAACATTGCTAGAAAAATATTTCCCCCAAAATTCCTCATGCATTATTTTTGGTTAAGGAAATTATTATGGCTGATGTATCCATCAATCAAATTGCCATAGTGGTCCAGATCAGAAGGTTCCTCTGGCATTAATGAAAGATAACAGGTGATGGCTTAACATGTAGGTCACCATGCCTCAGGAAAGGAGGGAGGAGAGTCCTTCACAGTAACCTCAGCCAGTGCAGCAACTGAGCCTATTCTGTTGGTGTTACTGTACATTGCAAACCAGCCATTTAGGCAACTGAGCTAATAGGAGTTACTGAGGAATGGCGACAGGTTAAGAGAACAATAATGTTCTAAATTGTTTACATGCTAATCCTCAAGTTTAATTATTTTAAAACCGATAATATAAAAACTTGCACAAATCCCTGTTCTGATTTACAAACATTGGTAATTACAAGTGGAATCCCATATATGGTTTTAATTTTAAAGACTCGACATATGAATATGTCCTGAACTTAAAAACAGCTGCTTTATTTTACCCTGCATTGTGTTTTGACTTGTGCACAAATCAATGTGTGAACAGACTCCAGATTGGAACCCATTCACACCCCAGGAACTGCCTGAAGTCTTCTCTCTCTTTGCTTTAAGTTTTCTAATTTTGCTTAGTGTCCTCCACTAAAATGTCTTGGAATGTCAAGTAAAATGGATCATATAAAGGAAAGCTTTGATGCTGTTTCATCTGTCTGTAAGTCAATGACGTACTTTATTCTACACTCTTGTGCATCTATTTTGTGTCACAGAGCATTAGATTTAAAAACTGAATCCCATGTGCCCGTTAACATATGGTACTTTTACTAATATCACTGTGCAGATAGTTTCCACCAGTCAGGTATGAATGAATGAAAGAAAGTTGCAACAGCAAGATAATAATTCCCATGTCTTCAATACATCCTAAAACTTCTCAGTCAATTTTAGAGCTGTGATCAATGTTATTACCTGGACAAACATGATAAGCATGCTGCTGTGTCCTATGAGCAGCAGTGAAATAAATGGCCAGTTGATCTCTTTAGTGAGGTGGATTGAAAGGTACAAAGCTGGATGGAGCACTGGGAAGCCTGGATTAAATGGGCATGATCATATTTTGTACAATGATTGACAATTGAATTAAAATATGATTATTGTTTATTTCTAATTAATCTAGATGAAGGTAACACTTTATTGCAACATTTCATGCTTTAAGTTATAAACCATTCTGAAAAATTAGTATGGGATGACCTATATTTTAATAAACTTTTGACAACTTTGTCAGTGTGACCACTAGTTTGATAGCTTTCCCTGGCCAAAACAGCAACATCAATGTCATTAATATAAATGCAAGGAATACTCACCGAGTTCTGGAGAAGGGCTCAGACTGAAACATCGACTTTTCTGCTCTCTCCTTAAATACCTTCTGACCTGCTGTGTGTGTCTAGCTTTCTTTGGTTTGTAACATACTTCCCATGACAAATTACCGACAAGTGCTCTCATTTATTGACTGATTCAAAGCAGTGACATTGTGCTAAGTAGCTGTTTCTTGCTTTGACAATAAGTGAAAGACTCATCACCATTAGACATAGTATTGCAGTTGGACGTGTGTATTTGGCTTTATGAGTAACATTCAGGGAAAACCAAGCGAGCTTTACATTTGGACTGTTGAAATCTTAATTTCAAAACTAAAAGGTCTTTACCTTACATTTTTAAAATAGTGATAGGTTTGTTCCCTTTTGGGAAATTGAATTTTCTGCCTTCTCGATTCTCAGTGGAAATTTAAACTTGGCAGGGATGGGTTTAGGAGAGTGTGTGTGTGTGTGTTTTGGTGTGGGGGGCAGGGGGGGAATGCTAAAACTGAGGCAATTAATAATTAGATTCAGAAACTGGCTTCAGCCCACTGACCTCTGTATTTCACTCCAACCAGTTAGGCTATATACACCTCTCAAGTGAAGTGGGTCAACAATTAACGTGTTAAATGCTCAAGAGTGAAATGGTTACACAGACCTTTGACTTCAATGTTAGCTCCTTGGATTTCCCAGACATTTAAAACTTTTCAGTGAAAGAAATGCTGTTTGGATTCCCCTTATAAAGGTAAGGTTCACAGAGGTTGCAACTTCGAGATGGGGGGAGCTCTGACTTTGAGGTATTCAGTCACTGGGGATAGGTTTCACAAGTAGTTGCAATGTCCACAGAAGTGTGAGAATCTTGAGCTGGTGAATGATCTGCATGCTCCCTAGCAAAGACACCTCCACTTGAGTCTGAGAGGGTGCAGCCTCAGAAGGATTGTGCCCCTCCAAGAAATCATTATCTGGAACATCCAATAATTACAGCTGAATATGTAGAGTCCTTGTGGGAAGTAAATAACATGAACCAGTTTTGGCAAAGTAAGAATGGTGCAGATTGTTATAGGGATGATCATATTTCATTTGCCTTTGAAACAAAGTCAATATGACTGAATGTCATATGACACGTGGATGGCTGATGTTTCATTGTGTTCCCAGGTAATTAGAGCTCTCTGCTTTGCCATCATCATGAGCTTTGCCATCATACTGACCTCCACTGTTCTTAGAGGCCTTCTTCTTTGCAGTTGCAAGTTGTGCTGTCTGCTCTCTTCTACAAACAGGGAAGGAATAGACATATGAGTGAGTGTATTGGATTTTTTATAGCTTTTATTTCTGGAGAGGGGTTTGGTTTAGCGCAATTGGCTGGATAGTTGATTTGAGGGAACAATGCGATGTCAAAAGCGTTGCTTCAATTCCTGTAATCAGCTGAGGTTACCATGAAGGACTCAGGTTAAATCACCATCAGTCATCTCTCTCTAGTAGCCCTATGGTCTGGTAAAACTATGATGATTGAACCTTAATGTGTGGAGAGTAATTATCAGTGAGAAAGAGGCTACTGGTTGGCAATAAACAGCCAAGTCTGGATGTTGTCAATATCTTGATGCATATGGGCACAGACTACTTCAGTACCTGAGGTGTCACCACCTGGGAACACTATTACCTGCAAGTTCCTCTCCAAGCCACTCACCATCCTGACTTGGAAATGCATCGCCGTTCCTTCACTGTCACTGGGCCAACGTCTTTGAATTCCCTCCCAAAGGTCATTGTGGGTCTACCTACTGCACATGGACTGCAGCGGTTCAAGAAGGTGGCTCACTGCCACTATCTCATGGCAACTAGGGATGGGCAATAAATGCTGACCAGCCAGCAGCGCCCAAGTCCGACAAGTGAACAAAATAAAATGATGTTGACCATTGCACAATCATCAGCAAAAATCCCTGCTCCTGACCTTATGATAAACGAAAGGTTAGAATTAGAATTAGATTTTATTGTCATGTAGACTCAAGTACAGGAGTACCAGTGAAAATTGTACAATATCATCACACAGTGCTATCTTACATATGAAGTACCTAGTTAGAAAATACATTAGGTACAAAATAGAGAAATAAAGAATAACGCTGAAAGCAAATAGGAAAAAGCTAAAAATTCTACATTACCAAGGTCATTAATGAAGGAGTTGAATTGGCTGGACCATGAAGACTATCCTGAGGAAATCCTGCAGTGATATCCTTAGGCTGAAATAATTGATCTCCAGCAACAGCAAGCATTTTTCCCTGTGGTAAATATGATTCTTAACCACTAAAGACCTTTCCCCTGATTTTTGTTGTCTCCAGTCTTTGCTGGGGCTCCTTGATTGTTGACAAGAGCTGTGCTTGCAGTTGTCTTTGGGCTTTGTAGTGGTTTTATACAAGTGACTGTCTTGTTAGACCATTCAGAGGTCACTTAAGAGTCAACTACATTACTGTGGAATTGGAGTCACATGCAGACCAGACCAGATAAGGATGGAAGATTCTCCTCCCCCAAAAATAGTAATGAACCAAATGGGGCTTTTTTTTCTGACAATTGACAATAGTTGCTATTTGGCTAACTTTTTATTTCAGGTTTTATTAATTTCAAATGTCACCAGCTGCTTTGGTGGAATTCAAACCTGTGATTCCAGATCATTAGTCTGGGCTTTTGGATTATTCGTCCAGTGATCCCACAGTACCACCACCTCCATCACCAGCCTTGCAGCATCTCAGATGGATTCAGAAACTTCCTTGTCACATCTTGTCAACTCTTACTCCTTCAATTACATGATTGAAGATCCTCCTGTGCTCCTTGTTGTTGACTGGATGAGAAGACTGGAACTAGAATGATAACGAGTAGGCCACAATTTAAAAAAGGCCACCAGTAGAGGTGTTTATCCCGCTTCCTGGTTTTCCACACTATGTTGGTTAGCCTTCTGCCCCAGTCAGACTCAACATATTTTCTAATTAATATCAGGGCGTCAGAACTTGATATCCATGCCCACACGTTTGATTTTCCTATTAAATATATTTGACTTGAACTTTATAACTCCAAAGATTTCCTTCTATTGTCCAATTTATTGATGGTAATAATGAATTCAGATTGGCTACCTTTACAACATTTAGTCAGAAATAAAACATTGACATTGTTTTGTTTAGCAAATAAATGTCAAAAGATATCTGGAAATGTTCAGCTGGGAAGAGAACTGAGAAATTAACATTTCAGAACAGGAATGAGAATATGTTCACATCTG
This sequence comes from Chiloscyllium plagiosum, assembly GCF_037043375.1. Lineage (NCBI taxonomy): Eukaryota > Metazoa > Chordata > Chondrichthyes > Orectolobiformes > Hemiscylliidae > Chiloscyllium > Chiloscyllium plagiosum. Next base: position 23,611,852 of record NW_028270166.1, read on the forward strand.
AAGTGTTATGCTGGCTACTTCTTCCACAAGTGTTGACTGAGATATTTCATGTTTTCTAATTTTATTTCAGTTTTCTCAGATCCTGCTCTTCTAATTCATTTCTGATCTGTTTGAGTGAGTTTAACGGTGCAATAGGAAGAGGGATTGTATGAAGGCAAGACAGCTAAATGAAAGGAGGTATATCGGCATTTAGACATCTTTAAGGTCAGCTAAGATCATCAGGAACACAAACATGATTTCAAATGTGGGACAGGATCAAGGAGTCTGAATGGCCGTCTCCAACGGCCTAGGATTCCTTGAGGTAGCTTCTGCGGCATCTACTAGCCCGGATTCCACCGGCCCAGTGTGGTGGTCTTCCTTGGCTTTTGCAGCATCTTCAGCGGCTTGGTGGTCCAGCCTGAGATTCCAACAGCCTGAGACTCAGTGGCTTTGATGCTGCCTTTCTGCAGCAGTGGAGAATGTAGCTCCTGTCCTTTCCTTGACCTTGCGAAACCATGAGCCAAGAATCGAATAAAGACGGACTTTGTCCTAATTTTTCTTTCACGAATGATTTCTGTTATTAATATTGGCGCTGGGATAAGGTGACTTAAACACCTTCCACCGTATTTTTTGTAAAAATACAAGTAACAATAAATTACTGTTTTAAATTCTATTCCATGATTGGGGAAGAATCTCTGGCAGCACCAATCTTATTTAAATCTCAGTTATAAAAGTTCACTATCCTTTCCTTTTTGTGAAAAGTGTATGCAATTTTGTAATGCTCAATTCTCCAAAGTAATGTATGATGTAGTAGAATTCTTAAACACTGTGACAAAGGAGGATTTATTAACCAAGTTATTTGTTCCAAAAAGACATCTCAAGTAAGGCATATTAGGTTCCATGGCAAATTGACCTTTTGCATCAAGCACCAGATTAATATCTGGAATAAAAGCCTACATCAAAGCAAGGAACAAAATTCAGCAATAGATCACATGGCATTTTTGGTCAATACAAATTTTATACAATGCATTACATATTCAAGAAGACAGCAGCAGAGACTTCCAAATGGATATATAATGTTGTCTTGTTTGCAGTGCCGTAAATGTTGATTTTTGAAGAGGATTCAAAAATAATGGCTATATTAATCCCTTGGAATCATTCTAATCCTTGCCATTTATGATACAGATTCTTAGCAAAAATATAACTCTCATACTACTTCTCGTCACCAAAATCTGATACTGATCACAAAAGAGAATTAACAACTAGGACATTATGAATGCAGATCCATTAAGTAATAGAACATAGAGCATTACAGCGCAGTACAGCCCCTTCGGCCCTCGATGTTGCACCGACCTGTGGAACCAGTCTGAAACCCTTCTAACCTACACTATTCCATTCTTGTCCATATGCATATCCAATGACAATTTAAATGTCCTTAAAGTTAGTGAGTCTACTATTGTTGCAGGCAGTGTGTTCCATGCCCCTACTACTCTGAGTAAAGAAATTACCTCTGACCTATATCTATTGCCCCTCAGTTTGAAGCTATGCCCCTCATGCTAGCCGTTGCTATCCGAGGAAAAAGGCTCTCACTGTCCAACCTATCTAATAATTACCTATTAGATCCTATCAAGTTCTATGACCTCACAATATTGCATGAAGTATGCACAATCTCTAAGCAAATAAAATTCCATTGCCACACCTTCAAACATCACCTCATCTAATACCCAAACCAGTGCTACTAACCTAGTCATGAGGACACATCCTCCACATAATGAATCAGCCCCACCAATGCTCCTGCTCATTGAATACATTCACTAACATTTAGTTCATTGAACCCTAGTTGAAAAGAGGAGTTCTCCAGAGGTGTGTAATAACATTTCTGAATAAGATTAGGAAAATAAGGTAAATAAAAAAAGTTGGCGAATTCCTTCCTTACCCTTTAAATACTTCCATGCAACTAGATACAGCAATATTATTCATTTCCAGCAAGCGTGGGTTTGAGTTCCACATACTTCAGAGGTATATCATAATGTCTCTGAACAGATTGATTATGGGAAAGAAAAGAAAAAGATATAGTAGACCAAGGGGGGTGGGGCCCTCTTGTGGTATGGGGGTGGGGGGTGGGGCCCTCTTGTGGTATAATGGTTGTGTCCCTACCTTGGAATCAAGAGATTCCTTGGGTTCAAGTCCCACCAGCTCTAAAGGTGTGTAGTAACATCTTGGAACAGGCTGATCAGGAAAACAGGTTAAATAAAAGAGGAGTTAAGTGCCTTGGTGGGCTGTTTGGGTCCCTGCTATCATTTTGAAATTCATACAATTAAATTTAACTCTGCAAAAAGCAGAATGGAACAATGCACACATCCCTGTTGGCACAATTGTTTCTACTTTCTTTAAACTTAAATCCTGCTTTAAAGCAGTTTTTGAATATATTTGACCAAATATGGCATTAAGCGTCCCTAGCAAAACTGGAGCCAATGGGAAGTAACAAGAAAATTCTACTAAGGTGAATATCATAGCCACCAGAAAAGGAGATGGTTGTGGTGGTTGGATGTCAATTATCTCAGGAAAGGACATCACTGCAAGAATTTTGCAAGGTGCTGTCTTGGGCCTAAGCATCTTCAGTTGCTTCATCTCCATCACCTTCTCTCTACCATAAGTGGGATATTCACTGATGATTGCACAATGTTCAGAATCATTTGAGATTCTGCAGGCACTATGTCCATATGCACCAAGATCTTGACAATACCCAGGCTAGGGCTAATAAGGGCAAATAACATTCGTATCATACAATTGCCCCAACAGCAATTGCCCCAGAACCTAATTATTGCCCCTTGACATTCAATGGAGGTGTCATCATAGAATTCCCCATTGTCAACATCCTGGGCGTCACCATTAATCAGAAACTGAACTGGGCAAACCGTATAACTGCTGTGGCTACACACGAAGGTCAAGGCCTGGGAGTTGTGTTGCAGGAAGCTCACCTCCTGACTCCCTAACATCTGTCTACTATCAACAAAGTATAGCTCAGGGGTGTGATGGAATAGTCTCTATTTGCCTGGATGAGTGCAGCTCCAGTCATCCTCAAAAAGCTTGACACCAGACAGGACAAGGATCTGGATTAGTGGTGCTGGAAGATCACAGCAGTTCAGGCAGCATCCAAGGAGCAGTAAAATTGACGTTTCGGGCAAAAGCCCTTCATCAGGAATACAGGCAGAGAGCCTGAAGATAAGTGAGAGATAAGTGAGAGGAGGGTGGGAGTGGGGAGAAAGTAGCATAGGGTACAATAGGTGAATGGGGGAGGGGATGAAGGTGATAGGTTGGGGGGGGGGGGGGGGGGAGGGTAGAGTGGACAGGTGGAAAAGAAGATAGGCAGGTAGGACCAGGCAGGACAAGCTCATTTAACTGACACCTCATCCATCACCTTTATATTCACTCCTTTTACCACTGACACACAATTGCAACAGGGCATACCTTCATCAAGACTTCTCTGATAACACCTTAAATCATAAATTCTCTACCACATAGATGGACAATGGACACAGATACACTGCAACTTTGCTTAGAATTTCCCCTCCAAACCACACACCATCCTGACATGGAACTCCATTAGTGTTCCTTCAAAGATGCTCAGTCGAAATGTTCCCTTTCTAACAGGGATTCACTAAGTCAATTTCTCCTGGGCAACTAGGGATTGGCAATAATTGCTGTCCTAACAAGTGATGTCCACATAACAGGAAGGAATAAAAAAATGAAGACTGAAAGTTGACTACGAAATTTTGTTTAAATTTTAAACCAGGCAATTTGACTGTGGACTGTGATTGATCAAGGAATTAACACAAGAAAAGAACCAGAGAAAGGTTTGTTGAGTTACTTTGGTAATTACTTTGGTATTTCTTGCAAGTTATCCAAATAAGTGCAAGGCAAAACATTTTGACATTAAGATTCATTCTGAACTATTCAAGGTGGCAAAAATGGTACATTTACACAAATACTAATTTTTAACATTTTATTGTTATATTGATACACTTGCAGACACCAGTAACCCGCTCCCCTTTAAGTTAAATCCATATCGTACCATTCCCCTAACGTCTTAACTGCACTCATGCTGTTAATTGTTGCTCCTGAAAATATATTACTTCTGCTCTGTTGTTTCTCTTGCTTTAATTCCCTTTTTAACTTATTTTGATGAAAATGTTATACTATGCAATGCTGTTACTGTTGTCTGTTGCTGTGGTTACTATTGTCTAATTTGATTGTTACTGCGACCTGCTGCTACCATTCTTTTACTGCTAAGACACATTTCTTAAAAACTAACAAAAATTCAAACCCATAACAATGTTTGCCACAGACCCCTCCCATGTAACAATGTCATCTCCCGGGTTTGTGAATAATCCACTAATATATGAAGATGTTCTTGATGGGGAGCATCCTGGGTACTTGATCAGGTGGGATTCGGTCTGACTGAAAAGTGCTTAGCATTTTGAAAGAACACATGCACACAATCAGATAGTCACTCCATATCATGTCGGCAGTATGTGTGAACTCATGACTTGTTCAGCTACATCTTGACTGATACATTGAAAAAGTCACTCTGTATCAGTAAGATGTTCGAGGTCTTGGACTGGTGCAAGACAGACTTTGGCCAATTTCTGAAAAATTTCCATTACAAAAGGCCATTTTAAAGTAACAAGTTATGACTAAAATGTTGGCTTCTTTCAAGTTGAATGTGTTACTGCATTTGATTCCCAAGTGACTGATGTAAGATTGCCTGTGGCTTTTTAAACCACTTCTGTTTTCTTCCTGAGTGAAGACCTGATGAATTCACTTTTGCTGTCAGCTTTTAAATTTGAACATGTTCTTGCTGAAGGACTGGCTAGAGATCTAAAGCAGTTTAGAAACAAGCTAAAGTTTACTAGGTTACACCTCCCATCATCATAAAAGATAGAAATTTTGGGTGACAGGCCAATTGATTCATTTAGGCCCATGCATTAAACTCACACATTTTCTGGAGCTGAATCATATTTCATACTAAATTATGCTTACTCAGAACAGCTCAATTCTGCTGAATCATTTTTATAAATGCTCACGATCATTTTTCTCGATTATCTCTGAAGTATTGTGACACTTTTTAACTTTTGACTACCTTGGGGCAAACTAGTGAAGGGATATACTCTGATATGAAGGGTTTTAATTTGGTGATAGAAATGACAAAATCATTGCTTCGTAATCATTACATGAAAATGCTTTATATATTCATATAACAATCTGTTAACCAAACTTTCAACCCATTTAAAATACAAAAGCATTAAGCTAGCAGACAAGAAAATGTGGTACAAATTTTGGAAAGAATAGGCACTGTAATATTATAAGTGGTCTTTTCTAAGTTTATATTTTGATTTAGATCTCAATTAGTGTTTTCACTTTATAAGTATACAGATTATTTACACTTCATTGTGCAGAAACACATGCAGAGTATTTTTCATAGGGCTTGTATTGTAACTTCCAGGCTGTGCAGCCACACACTCACGCAGTTTAGCAAGAATATTGATCTCAATCATTCCTTGCTCTAACAATGTCATCCTATAAGATTTTCACACTTCTAACAAATAAATGGATCATCATCTCATGATAAATAGAAGTATACACACCATCTCATTTTGGGATTGAAAAAAAAATGACAGTAATTTACCTCATTGTAAGTTCACCTTCTGTCATCCACTCCTTAAGCGCTATTGATGATAGATATTGAAAAGACTTTAGATTAGCCTGTTCCTCTTTTAACTCTAAAGATATTTGCACTGTTCTAAGTATCTCCTACAAAGCATTAAGCAGAGTGACCAGCAATATTAAAAAATGACCAGTCAAGGAACAATTTTGTAGTTGCACACAAGCTTTGCAATGCCACAGGATGTGATTACAGATAACTTAAACTACAGTAACATTGTATATCTGTAGCACAGAAGTGTTCAATTAATATAAGTTCACACTTAAAGGTTAGCCACATGTTTGACTGTGAAGCACTGAATTCCAATTTGGCAGTGATAAACTGTGGTCCACCTATTGATCAAACTCTAATGTCTTAGGTAAAAAACTCTACTCAGTTCTCAAATGGGATGTGAGATTCAGGAGCAATTAGGCATATAAAGTATCAAACAAAGTATCATCAACAAATGATGTCAACAGCTGTCTGTCTGTCCAACTTTAGGAAGGTTATGCACTTACTAATGTAAGGAATAGACATACATAAAAAAATTATTTAAAGTCTGTGAGAAGATTTGTAGCTCGGGTGCTCGTTGTTGTGGTTCTGTTCGCCGAGCTGGGAATTTGTGTTGTAGACGTTTCGTCCCCTGTCTAGGTGACATCCTCAGTGCTTGGGAGCCTCCTGTGAAGCGCTTCACAGGAGGCTCCAAAGCACTGAGGATGTCACCTAGACGTGGGACAAAACGTCTGCAACACAAATTCCCAGCTCGGCGAACAGAACCACAACAAAAGTTATTTAAATTTAGAGGCACATGTACCAAGTTAAAACAATGATGCAGATAGTTGTCTTTCACAATCTAGTTACATACTGGAGAAATGGGTTAGTTACATTATCCATTCACTGTAAATGCTATGAAGTGTATTGACATAATGTATGTAACAAAAAGCACCCTAAAGGCTCATTCTAAAGTGCTTTAAAAGCCAGAACAGTGAAGCAGCTGATGGTGGTAACGGAAGGACCTCTGCTTTAGGCACAAACTGACCTTGGGTTCTCATGTATGTGACTGCATTTATCAGACAAACTGTGCAGAGTCTGTCACTCAATATCTGACTTTCATCCATTATGGGTTCCCCTTTTGTAATAACCTTTCAGCAGCTTGCCTCTCTGTGCTTCAGAAACAGAAAATAACAGCTCTCATTCTGGAAAGGATGACTGCTCACTATTTGGGAAAATCAATTGTTGTTAAATTACTTAATTCCTTAAAGCTGAGCGAGTAGAGACAACTGAGCATCTGTTGCCTTGCAAATGCAAAAGGTGCTCCTGTACATGAGAATTCAGTGTGTTGTCTGAGACAAGAATAGATTGTTCCTAGAAACTCACGTAAGATTTATTTCTAACCGATTACCTTCAAACTTGTGCATGTTCACAGTATTAGTTAATGATTATTGCATATCTGTGAACTACATCTAAAATGTTGAGTCCAAGAAACAGAAAATACAAGCTTTTAAATAAGGTTTCCCAATGCTTTACTAAATATACTGTTTACATATGACTTAGGTGGAATTAACATGTCAAGGTGATACAGTAGGCAAAAGTGAGGACTGCAGATGCTGGAGATTACAGTCAAGAATGTGGTGCTGAAAAAGCACAGCAGGTCAGGCATTATCTGAGGAGCAGGAGAATTGACGTTTCGGGCAAAAGCCCTTCATCAGAAAGGTGATACAGTATGCAACTCTGTTCTCATGATTGTGCCTGACATTAACTGTGACAGTATAGCAGTTGAACGCTAAACTGACAAACTTCAGATATTGTTCACTTCAATATCAAACAGAAATGATTTGCTGTTGTTTAAAGGCCAGTTTGTAAGTCGATAGGTGTTGGTAGGAATAATGTACACTATCTGCTTTAATGACTAAAGCATAGCTCTAACCATTATTGCAGGAATCTATTGGGTTACATATGTATGCATTTCATACTATCATTGCAGTATACACGCCAACTCATTTTGGGATTGGAAAGAAAAGAAAAGTAATTTACCTCATTGTAAGTTCACCTCAGGCAAAGTATAAGTAAGCTAAAGGCAGATTAGGCTGGAGAAGAAGTCTGTTGAAGAAATAAGTGGGAGTCTGAACAACCGTGATGATCTGTATTTTGCAAATGGTGGATTAGAAGAATCATGGATGACTGCATCTGACCATTACATTTAAGTATTAGACCCTTATATACAACAATTTACATGCTTGGGATATGTGAAGAGGCTCCCCATCTCTCACAAAGGTATAACTTAACCTGGTTCTATAGTGAAAGCAATACTACAACAAACATAAGTGAAATCATACTGAGAAAAAGGATGGCTTGTTTACAATTATGCAGCAATAATGGGATCTATCCTGTGTTTGCTCACCGTATTTTCTTCATCCTTTCCCTCTCACAACATCTCAGTTCAGGTCTGACTTCCTCACCTGAGGGAAATGGGGCATGTTCTGTGATTTTGTTGACTTGGGGTGGTCGTCCAGTTCATTTTGGCCAACCCTAACAGGTTCTGGCCCATGCACAGGTTCTGAACCACCTTGGTTCGAACTACTGAAGGCTTCGGGATTACAGGAGGGCAAGCTGGAGTGACAGGGCACTTCTGAACTGGGCTGAGAAGAAGCTTCTAGGGTGTCTGTGTGTCACTCCTCCATCCTGTAGCTACTTGCTGGCAAGAACCTACCTCCTAGAGTGGAAGGGGAATCTGTAACGAGTCAAAGTTCCTCATCCCACTGTACATGGCTATCAGGCTAATACCCAAAATGTCAACTCTCCTGCTCCTTAGATGCTGCCTGACCTGCTGTGCTTTTTCCAGCACCACACGTTTGGCCTGAAGCGCTCAGCAACAGCTCCCCTCTGAGGAGGATTTCTGTGGAACATTCCGAAGATTCACTGGCAAGCCATTGACCTGAACCCTCCAACAGTGCAGAGCCTTACATCTCAGTGGGTCGCCAGACCCAACTCAGGGGCACAAATAGTTGAACAAGTTTTCTTAACATTGGCTGTTTGAGCAAAGTCTCAGCTGAGTGACTATCCTCTGTATCATTCAGGATTCTGACTCATGGTTGACCGTGAAATTCTGAAGTCCATGGGGTAAGTCCTGCTCTTGATGTGGGATATTTTGTTAATGGTGCAATAATCAAGAGAAATGATGGAGATATTTGGAGTACCATGTCCAGTTCTGGTTGACCTGTTATAGGAAGGATATTAGTAAGCTGGAGAGAGTTCAGAATAGGTTTACCAGGATGTTGCCAGGAATGGATAGTTTGAGTTGTAAGGAGAGGCTGGATGGGTTGGGACTTTTTCTTCTGGAGCGAAGGAGGTTAATGGATGACCCTACATAGGTTCATAAAATAATGAAGGGTACAGATAAGGTGAATGGTAAATGTCTTTTCCCGAGGGTAAGAGATTTCAAGACAAGAAGGGCATAGTTTTAAGGTGAGAGAAGAAAGATTTAAAAAGAGACATGAGCTGCAACATTTTTACAGAGAGTGGTTTGTGTACATAATAAACTTCCAGAGGAAGTTATGGATGCAGATATAGTTACAATATTTAAAAGACATTTGGATAAGTACATGAATAAGAAATGGAGGGATAGGGGCTAAGCGCAGGCAGGCAGGAGTAGTTTAACTTGGGCTTATGATCGGCATGGACTATTTGGACTGTAGGGTTTGTTTTCATACTAGATGACTCTATGACTCTACCTGTTTTATCTCCACAACTGGGGGTAGACTGGTTCCAGACATACAGATGGTATCACCAACAGCATGTAGCTGAAACAATGGAGTGAGGGTAGGAAGTATTCAAAAGCTTTTCCTAGTGAATCTCCAGTGATAACACGGTGCAGCTGAGCATAGAAGCTATTGCTCTGGCTAAAATAATTAAGTGTAACTGAGTCAAAACAGTCTCACTGGACTCCAACAACAGTGGAAAAGCATTGACTGAGAATTGTTGACATTGATAAAAACTGTAGAAAGGTTGAAAAAGACAAGGCAGACAGTGAACCATGCCCACAGTCCATTTCTCAATTCATTTACGGTCATTTGAATCTCTCTGGATTTAGGTGATAATTACATATTCTTTAAAATATTGGAGAGTAAAAGAAAGGTTTGCATTGATCAACAGTGATGTTTGAAAATGGTAGTTTTGAAGAAGGATTGGGACAATACTTGAAGATAGGTCAGCTCAGTGAAGCTATGAAGGTCAAAGTGAGCGAGATGAGGCCATAGGAAGGATTGAGGAGATAGGGGATCAGGCTGGCTGGTTACATAAGGAGCAAAGAGGAAAGCAGCAAGGCATAGTAGTCTAAAGAAATGGTCTGAGTCTTTGTGAAAAAGAAGTTTGTTGTTGAAGAAAGGTTGGAAGGGATACAGAACTAAACAGCAGTGATAACAAGATGCCTGATGGACTTACAGCAACAAAGGAGTGGACTTGATTGGGAACAAAAATGAGGATAACAGCATCAAAAGCAGAGATATGGGGAAAGATGGCATAATCACTTGCTGCAGATGGATAATGATAAATGGAAGGCCAGAGGCCTTGTGAATTTAATAGTGCAATTGGAAAGGTTTCGTTCAAAAATCAGGAGGATGGAGGATTGGAATGGATAAGAGGCCGTAGCTGGCAATGGAATGGAGTAGGGGGTGTAACAGGTAATGGAATGGATGAGGTGTTGTAGAGGACAATGGAGAGTGGAAGGAAGTGGTCTGAGATAGTGGTGTTAGTAATTGAATCCATCCTGGATTTCATATTTTTGTCCATGGCTCCACGCATCTACAATTGGATTGAACGTTACTACTTCCAGAAGCTTCAGGCAGATTGGGATGCCTATCCATACAGCAACATCAACGACCTCTGGGCACAATTCACCTTGTGCTGAATTTCGGTGGGTAATGCCATGGAAAATTCATATGACACGCAGCTTACATTTAACTGCTTCAAGATCTCACCCTTAAACATTGCCAGAAAGTATCAGCTCCAGAAAATTGCGACATCGATGAGATTTGTATTGCTGCATTTAAAACAGGATATCAGCAAAATTCAACAAAGTTCTTGATAATAAAAGTCAGTCCCAACTAATATTCCATTAATTAGTGTAATCAGCTAGGCATATTTTCAGCATATTATTCAATGTAATTGATTATTAATCAAACTGCAGTACAGTCATTGCACTCCTATAATCATTGCAGGTGCAGGGAGCCATCTTTCAGTAATATAACTGTATTGATCACCATACAACCCATCAATGTTTTTAGGGCCAGGCTTAAAGTTCTCAAAACAGGCTCTGCATAGCACAGCAGATTATGCCGGAGCTGTTGTTGGCCTCCGGGTTTAGCTGCTGATTTACCATAGTCTGACAATGCTTTCTGGTCAGATGTCCATGACATTACTCTCAGTTGACTGCAACACATTTCCCTTTATTGCTGATGTGCAGGGAGGAGAAGCTCATGTTGTTTTTTCTTCATAATCAATCATTTATTTTTCCCCTTCCAATTCCACAATAATACAGGGATGGTTACGAAGATTTTGTTAAAAGAAAGGTGGTTAAAAAAAGTCAGCAAAGGATGCAGGCTGATTTGAAACACATTTGAAAATGGATCAGAAATTGAAAGCTTGCTTTGAACAAAGCAATGTGCAAAGTTTTGAACCAGTAAGGTTCCGGATCTCTACAAACATGCACATCATTGCCATTTTCAGTTGTCAGGTCTGCTTCAAAGCGAATACCGCCCACCTTTTCAAAAGGATCCATATGCAATTTCATGCCTCCTTGGTTTGTAGCAGTATTCACTCACCACTGTTATACTTCGGTCCTGCCATAGACTTGTGTAGCAGTGGGGACTGAACACTCGTACCTGCCTGTCAATACCTGCTGTGAGTTTTATCAGTTTTCTCGCAGGGAAATAATAGTCCAGTCTTGACCCATGAGTACAGAGCTCCTAAAATTATGATTGCTGGACCCTTCAATATCTCAGAATAAAAGCTAAAAATCACACCACATGTAAGGCTCAGTAACTTTGGGAAAGAAAGAACTGCAAGGAGAAGAAATCAACAGATAAACAAAATAATTCTACTTTGTGAAATTATCTGTCAATCTGTAAAGACCCAGACTGTTGAATAAAAATAGTTTCTCTTTGAATATTTTGAGATACTACTTTCTTTGAGAAGCTGATATAGAAAGTCAGGAGATAGATGAATATGTTTTGACATGGTTACATACTTTGTCTGTTATACCTTAATGGCCATACTTCTAACTTATACTAAAGCCACTAACATAAAATTATATTTACTGTGGCACAGCGGATTTTCAGGTGCCAAATTTTGTTCAAATGGCATTTATTCTTCTTCAGTTAAACTCTTATTCTACGTGTAGTAGAGAAGCAGATTGATGAACATAAAGTGCATATTTTCTAAAAATGAATACCTTTTGACTTATATTTTCATTGAGTTAGGTAAGGTTATTTGCTCTGGTTAATTAGTAAAAGATTTTTCTGAGCAACAAACAAAGCCATATCTGTTAAGATAATGACTGTGTAACCAGACCACTTCAGAAAGATGTTCCAGCTTGTACATATAGATTGCAGAATTATACATTTAAAACTTACCCTTAATTAAACAGACAACCAATCAGGTCTCCAGAGAAATGAAGAAGAGCAATATGGCTTTTAAATATACATATATTTAAGTAGTATCTACCTTTCCACCAAGCAGGCTGTAGAAATTAAGATTTTTTTTTAAGAATTGATTTCAAGTATATTACAGACACTGGCTCCTTAAACATCCCATGAATTAACAACACAAAACCAAAATGATATTGCTTCAGAAGTGTACATAAGACTGATGTTTTTACACACAGATCAAAAAAAGACATGTTTGTTTCTTAATCTTAAGTACATAGGAATCAGTACACATGATATTTGTAAATGAATCATATTTCCTTTCTATTACATTACTGTGATAGCCAATACAAAGGAAGGGTCATCTCTTTAGAATCTGTTTAAACAGGTTAATGTTCCACTAAATTAACAAAGAGAGGAAAGCCAAAAATGCATTGCATTTAATTTCCAAATAGAGAATGTTCATTTTTGCATCTGGACTTTGGACACTTTACACATTTTATTTCTACTCCCACTTCCTCTGAGTCAAATTTCCTTTGGATTAAGAAATCTCAAATCAATTCGCCCATTCAATTCATTAAAAACAAAATACTGCGGATGCTGGAAATCAAAGAAAAGCATAAATGCTGAAGAAACTCAACAGGTCTACCAGCATCTGTGGAAAGAGAACATGAGTTAAGTTTTGAGTCCAAAGATTCTTATTTGGAAGAGTTCTGAAGAAGGGAACATTAATTCTGTTGCTCACTGCATAGGTGATGCCATGCTGGCTGTGGCTCTCCAGCAATTCCTAGTTTTATATTAGCCCCTTTAATTCAAATCAGTTTAATTTGAACACACAGGGGCATGGATGATGTCTTTTCACTAAGGTGAGGGAATTCAAAACCAGGGGGCATAATTTTCACATGAGAGAAGAAAGATTTAAAAGGAACTTGAGGGACAATTATTTTGACACAGAGCGCGATTCGTATATGGAATGAACTGCCTGAGGAAGTGGTAGGTGCAGGTATAATTACAACAATTAAAAGATTTTTGTACAGGTACATGAATAGGAAAGATTAAGAGGGATATGGGCCAAACACAGACAAGTGGGACTAGTTTAGTTTGGAAAACTTGGTGGGCATGGATGAATTGGAGCAAAGGATCTGTTTCCATGCCATATGACTCGAGACAAAGTAAAGTAAAAATAATCTCCATTTTTTCCCCCCAAGCTATGTTCACTCTGCACTACAATAAGTGAAATATAAGGGACTTGAAACATTTCTCTTAATCTTGTTCCATTAAATTTGGTTTCAACTTCAAACAGCTTTCAGAAGAAATCCTCTTAAAGGCTTTCATTGGCATATTTTGTTGGTGACACTAGCAGATACATTATCTTAGAAGGATTGTGGCTCAGCAAAAGGTTGTAGAGTCATAGAGATGTACAGCACAGAAACAGATTCTTCAGTCCAACTTGTCCATGCCGACCAGATATCCCAATCTAAACTAGCCCCATTTGCCAGAACTTGAACAATTTCCCTCAAAACCCTTCCTATTCATACATCCACCCAGACGCCTTTTAAATGCTGTTTGTAGCTTCCACCACTTCCTCTGGCAGCTCATTCCATACATGCACCACCATCTGTGTGAAAAAGTTACCCTTTAGGTCCCTTTTATATCTTTCCCCTCTCATCCTAAACCTACTCTGTCTAGTTCTGGACTACCTCATCCTGGGGAAAAGACCTTGTCTATTTATCCTGTCTATGCCACTCTTGATTTTATAAACCTCTATAAGGTTACCCCTCAGAAGCTCTAGGGAAAACAGCCCTAGCCTATTCATCCTCTCCCTATGCTTTGCATTGGATAATACCTCACCAAGTACTAGTATTACCAGTTCAATCTCCATACCATAATAATACTGGTAAATGTTGATGAAATATTATATTGTAGTCCTTACTATCACTATAAAGCTATTGGCAGCCAGACTTGTGCTCCAATTGATTACCAGTTGATGATTCAAGAATTATTTACTTTCATAAGTTTAATGTAGTTCCAACAAAATTAGATATTTTTCATATAGACGTCTTTGCTAATAGATTGATCTGCCATTCATAGCTCCACAAGATGAAAACTACATTGAACTATTCAGGGCAGCATGGTGGCTCAGTGGTTAGCACTGCTACCTCACAGCACCAGGGTCCCAGGTTTGATTCCAGCCTTGGGCGACTGTCTGTGTGAAGTTTGTACATTCTCCCTGTGTCTGTGCCGGTTTCCTCTGGGTGTCCCAGTTTCCTCCGGGTGCCCCAGTTTCCTCCCACAGTCCAAACAGGTGCATGTGAATTGGCCATGCTAAATTGCCCATAGTGTTAGGTCAGTTAGTCAGAGGGAAATGGGACTGGGTAGGTTGCTCTCCGGAGGGTCAGTGTGGACTTGTTGGGCCCAAGGGCCTGTTTCCACACTGTGGGGAATCTAAATATTCTGTTTCCCAGCTGGCATTTACAAACAAAAAAACCAAAAGAACTGAGGATGCTGGAAACCAGAAACAAAACAGAAATTGCTGGAATAACTCAGCCGGTCTGGTAGCACCTGCAGGGAGAAATCAGAGCTAACATTTTGGGTCCAGTGACCCTGCTCCAGAACTGATGATGGCTAGGGAAACGTTGATTTTTTTTCATTCAGAAGTTAGGGTGGGGGGAGGGATTAAGGAGTAACCGATAGGTGAAGATAGAGCCCAAAGTGACAGAAAAATAGTTGTCAGACACAAGAGCGGATAACAGTCAGTCAAGAATGAATAGTGGTTAATGGGGACTATTAGTGGCTAACAATAGGTTGTGTGTAATAGCAGACCATGTGATAACAAGGCCTGCTGTGTGGCGGTTGCAGTAACGACATGAGAGAAGGTGCCTCAAGCCTTAAAATTGTTGAACTCGATATAGAGTCCAGAAGACTGATGAATTCCCAAGTGGAAAATGAGGTGCTGTTCCTCCAGCTTGCACTGAGATCTTCTTGAAAACAGGGTATTGGGGAACAATTAAAGCAGAAGGAATGTGGCAGCGAAGTCCAGAGGGAAGCACAATGGAGACCATTTTACAAAAATTGCTATTCCCACTTCACAATAGATATCAAAACAGTAGTTGGAGGAGAACTACAACTTGCATTTATAATTATTTATTCGCATTTCTGCTTGTTAACAGATTATCCTGCAGTCACAGTTACACTGAAAATTGCATCAAGTTTTATTGGCTGAAGTTATGTGACAGGAGTAAAGACGTAATCCTAATAAAATATATGAATAATATCAATGCCATTTGTTTCCCTCATATTGACTCCAAACAATAAAACAATCTTAATATATTTTGCCTACCTGACTTTATTTCTTTCTTTAATGTGTGTTCTAATAAAAATGATTGTCATCCAGTAAAAATGAAAACTTAATCTCTAAAGGTGTATATGAATTCCAGAAATAACTAAGTAGACTAGTAAAATAAGTTGTAATAAAACATTGTTGTGGTTGAATCAAATGATAAGTGAAGGGTCTTCCCATTAAGTTTTATCACTAAGTAATGCTTTTACTGAATTCTGATTAAGTGGGTCTCAAACATATTAAAACAAAATAAGTTAAGATTTGTTGAGGTAGAGCCAGCCTGCTGCCCCTTTCCTAGCTGGGGAATAGTGGAAGAAACCAGAGTATTTTTCACATAAAATTGTTTTCTATCTGTACGATTGTTCATTCCATTTCTGAAACATTTTGTCTGCAATGGGGAGCTTTCCGACAGTTTTAATATTTCTTCCTAAGGCAGTTATCTTACATAGCATGCTGCAAAATGGAAGGAAGCCACTGAGCTCACTCTGTTGGCTCTTTGAAAACCATCCTGTTTATTCCATTATACCTCCCAACCTGCTCTTTCCCCTTAGCCCCAAATTCATTATCCTATCAAGCCAACATCGAATTTCCTTTGTAAAGTTCAAACATCATCTCAGACAGTTCCTTCCAGGTCTTAACAGCTCACTTCATCATTTCCTGCTTGTCCTTTTACCAAACATTTGAAATCTCTGACCTTTGGTTAACAGCCAAAATTTCTCCTTATTCATTCAAATATTGCATGGACTGTGGCAGTTCAAAATGTTGGCTCTCCACTATTGTCTAAAGTGCAACTAGTGATGATAATAGATGCACCATAGAAAGCATTCTATCCAAAAGCATCATGGTTTGAAATGGCAATTGCTCTGCCCAGGACCATAGAAAACGAGAGAGTTGTAAACACATTCCAGGAGAAAGTGAGGTCTGCAGATGCTGGAGATCAAAGTTGAAACTTTATTGCTGGAACAGCACAGCAGGTCAGGCAGCATCCAGGGAACAGGAGATTCGACGTTTCGGGCACAGGCCCTTCTTCAGGAAGGGCCTGTGCCCGAAACACATTCCAGTCCATCATGCAAGCCAACCTTCCACCCATTGACTCCATCTATACTTCTCCTGCCTCAGAAAGGCAGCCATTAGGCATAAGAGACAAAAGCTTAAACACATGTATCTTTTGAAACTTAATAATGGAACCAGTTGGAAGAGATTATAACCGGGTGTTTGATGATGTCGGCAGCCTTTCTGAGGCAGGGGGAAATATAGATGGAGTCAGTGGATGGAAGGTTGGCTTGCATGATGGACTGGAATGTGTTCACAACTCTGTAGTTTATTACGGTCCTGGGCAGAACAATTGCCAAATCAGGACATGATGCTTTTGGATAGAATGGTTTCTAAGGTGCATCTATTATCATCAATAGAACAGCTCAAATCCCCACTGTTATTACACTACTGAATGGACCTCTCGAATTTAAAATTTAATGTTGACCTCACTCTTTGTGCACTGTCTCTGCAGCTGTAACCTTGTACTCCTCACTCTGTTCTATTACCCTTATGCACTTTGTCAAAACTTTGGAAAAGGTGCACTGAAGATTTACCAGAATTACATCGGAATGAAGCACTTCAAGTTAAATTTAAACTTTGTAGTTTCAGTGAGTTAAGAAGGAGGAGTGCATGGTTTAGTTTCATTTTTATTTTTTATTATGGCTGGTGATAAGTCGTACGGAGGTCTTATTTGTTTACATGCATGTTTATTAAGTTTCAAGCCCCAGAGGTAACCGTTTCTCATTAAAATAAAGCTACAGAGAGAAAAAAAACTGCTGTTGTTTAGAGACGGAGGTCCGACTACTTACAGAGAAAGACAAAGAATCTAGAAAGTCCATTAGTCTATGTGTGGGGTAGGCCACAGAGTGAAGGATTGTTGAATACTGGGCTTAAGAAACATATGCAGTTACTCCGAAGTTAAAGTCATTGAAAATTTAGCTTGCGGTTTGTTTTAGGTGTCTTGAGTACGATACTAGCTAAAGGGAAAAAGCATATTGCAGTTGCACAGAAAGTTGCTGGAAGGAAATGATTGGCAGTTATATTAGGCTGAAACGAAGCAAGGAGCCTTAGTATGAGAGAATGGTAACTCTTCACTGAGGTGTAATATTTATAAGAATATTGCTGACATAAAAGGAATAGTATGAGTTTTCTTTCTGATGTCTGTAATGAACCTATAATGTTGCCTGATGTAATATATTCCATATTTTTCTTGCTTAATAGAAAAATTATTTGCATTAAAAGTACAGTCAGCCTCTTGTGAATGTGCTCAGTAACTGTCCCAGATCATAACCCGAGATCACTTACAAACATGTTGAACATTTAATTTTAATATGTGTTATATAAAAAATGCTTTTCACAGAGAAGATGTACGCAGATGTCTGGAGTATAACTTTGCAATGTCACTCCTGTATAGAGTTAGAAAAACTTCAAAAGAAAAAAATAAAAAAGGAAAAATTAACAAGAGGCTGACTACCCAGTGGGTTTAAAAGCAAGCTTCAGCCCTGTTCTGTGTGTGTTAGTGGCCTGATGAACTCGTGCTGTGAGAGTCACTATTTTGAGAAGAGAAATGGAACAACCCTGCATTGCAATTTGACTGTAATCTCTCACTCCAACTATTGCCAATCTGCCACTGTTGAAAGGAACCGAGACAAAAGAATTTCAACAAACCTGCAGATCCAAGAATCTTGAATTTGATTGTTCAATTACCAACCATGCTAATAGTACCATTCAATATAACAGCCATAACACTCCACAGCTGCTCCTCATGAATGACCTCAAAGACGGATCTATATACTTGATCTGTATTTAATCTCTATCCTTTTTGACTCACTTCTTCTTCCTAGTCTGCATGTATATATCATATTATTATTTTTATTTATTCTCTAGTAATTAATAAATTACTCTTTTATTAACCCAAGAAAGTCAGGTCAAATTGGCTCCTTTTAAAATATAAATGCCTTTGGTCTAGATGCAGGTTTGCTTATTGAGCTGGAAGATTCGTTTTCAGACGTTTCATCACCATACTAGGTGACATCATCAATGAGCCTCCAGATGAAGTACTGGTGGCATGGACCGCTTTCTATTTATGTATTTAGGTTTCCTTGGGTTGGTGATGTAATTTCCTGTGGTAACTTCTTTTATGTGGTGATATCATTTGCTGTTCTTTTGCTCAGGAGATGGTAAATGGGATCCAAGTCAATGCGTTTGTTAATAGAGTTCCAGTTGGAATGTCATGCTCCTAGGAATTCTTGTGTATGTCTCTGTTTGGCTTGTCCTAGGATGGATGTGTTGTCCCAGTCGAAGTGGTGTCCTTCCTCATCTATATGTAAGGATACTAGTGAGAGTGGGTCATGTCTTTTTGTGGCTAGTTTTCTGCCTATTTGTAGTGTTTGTTACAGTTCTTGCAAGGTATTTTGTAAATGACATCAGTTTTGTTTGTTGTCTGTATATGTTCTTTCAAGTTCATCACCTGCTGTTTTAGTGTTTTGGTGAGTTTGTGGGCTACCATGATGCCAAGGGGTCTGAGTAGTGTGGCAGTCATTTCCAAGATGTATTTGATGTAGGGGAGAGTGGCTAGGGTTTGTGGACACATTTTGCTTGCTTGTTAGGGTTTATTGCTGAGAAATCGGCGGACTGTGTTCATTAGGTATCATTCTTTTTGAATACATTGTATAGCTGATTTTCCTCTGCGCTGCGTAGTTCCTCTGTGCTGCAGTGTGTGGTGGCTCATTGAAATAATGTTCTAATGTAGCTTCATTTGTGGGTGTTGGGATGATTACTTCAGTATTTGGTCTGTATATGTTGTTTTCCTGTAGATACAGGTTTGAAGTTCCCCATTGGCTGTTCGCTCTACTGCAACATCTAGGAATGGCGGTTTGTTGTTGTTTTCCTCCTCTTTAGTGAATTTTATGCCAGTAAGGGTATTATTATTGGTCTTGAATGTTTCCTCTAATTTGTTTGGTTTAGTGATGACAAACGGTGTCATCCATGTAGTGGACCCAGAGTTTGGGTTGGATGGTTGGCAGAGCTGTTTGTTCGAGTCTCTGCATTACTGCCTCTGCTAAGAACCCTGATATCGGAGATCCCATGGGTGTTCCGTTAGTCTGTAGGTTTTGTTATTGATCTGAAGATCCTTTGGTCTGGGAGGAAGGTCCACAAGGGGAAGGACCTTTTGTTAAATTAACACTGTAACCAACCAAGTGGGCAGGTGGGTAAAGCAAGGGAGACAGTTCATCCCTCCTCATCTGGGAGCTTAACAATTTTTCACCTGGAGGTATAGTGAATTGGGAAAGCTCACCCAGGGGCTGCTCATAACAAAAACTGAAAGAAGTGCAGATGCTGTAAATCAGAATCAAAAACAGAAGTTGCTGGAAAAGCCCAGCAGGTCTGGCAGCATCTGTGAAGAGAAATCAAAGTTAACATTTCAGGTCCAGTGATCCATGTCCAAGTGGTTCTGAGGAAGGGTCACCAGACCTGAAACGTTAACTTTGATTTTTCTTCAAAGATGCTGCCAGACCTGCTGACCTTTTCCAGCAACTTCTGTTTTTGTGCTGCTCATAACAAGTTGGGAGGCTTGTGTGAGTAAATTGTCACTTTGAAACAAATTTTAAAAACAAGAATTCCTTGTGTTTGCATTGCTACAACATAGAAATGTCAATGTACAATTTAATAAACAGAAACGGATTTGATACCATCCTATTCCTAGCATAATTAGGAAAAGCCATTAAAAGTTCTGTCCTTTGAATATTTAAAGGATTTGGCAAGGCATTTAGAATTGGAATTTCACCCAAAGGCAAGGAAACCCAAAACTTTGTAAGGGTGGACAGATATAAACTAAGGAAATGGATAGACTAATGGTAGAGAGATTAAAATTAGAACAGAGGAAATTAGAGTTTCAGGAAGAAGAGAAGGAAAAGCAATTTCAACAAAGTCAGCTCAAACTGAAGAACCAGAATTCTAGTGCGTCCCATGAAGACACCTCTGGTTCAGACTTGACTGCAAACAATAAATGCTGGAGAGCCCAGCAGGTTGGACAATATCCATGGAGAGAATTCAAGCTAACATTTCGAGTCTCAATGACTCTTCATCAGAGCTGAAGTGAAGCTTGGAGGGGGCGGTTTCTAGACTCAAAACGTTAGCTTGCTCTCTCTCCATGGATGCTGCCTGACCCGCTGTGACCTCCAGAATTTGTGGTTTTCAGTACAGATTCCAGCAATTTGCCACTACACCCTGGCTCAGACTTAATTTTCACAATTAATTACTAAGTTTGGGAAGGCAGAGATGGAAGCATCCTTTATCTCTCTTCAGCTGGAAGCACAACAGTGGCCAGCAAAACGTTAATCCTTATTACTGCAGAATACATTTTCTGAGAAAACTGATGAACCTCCTTCCTATGGGATTTGCCGTTGCTGACAAGATGGTAAAAAGGTCTATCTTAATTGTGCATTAGTTAGTGCCAGAGGCATACCATCCAAAACTCTGTATCCTTCGAAAATGACTTCACTAGACATGGTTGGAATTTGAAGGGCTTAAGCAGCTTGATTTTGACTGGGTACAGGCGCTTAAAGCAGAAGCCACTTCCAAAACCTTTTGAGAAAGAACTTTCCTTGAGGAGCTTTCCCTCCATCTACTTTCCCAATGTGAATACACCGACAGGAACAGAGAGTGACTAGGTCCAGGCAGGTTTCCACACTAGCTGATGATTATGAGCTGATTCATAAACCCACGTTCCTGTAGAAACCCTCCTCTCATCACTCTCAAGCAACTGGAAAGGATAGAGGTAGTGAGAATGATAGGATACTGAATACCATGGCTGAGAGGGAAATGCTGAGACCCCGCCTCAGGACTGAGGGGCTAGTGTTGAGCTGAAAAGTGAGACCAAGAAGGCTATCTGTTTTAACTGCTGAAGGATGGGACATATCCAAGCCAACTGTTGGAAGCTATGGAAAAAGCAGTGGGTTTTATGGGGTGCATGCGAAACATGGGAGTCAGTCAGCGGGCATAGCTCACCAGGCTTTAGCTCTGACTGAAGCTAGAAATTTCTGTAAAGGCACTCCTGAGAGTACAGATGAGGTTAAATAAATCCCTGAGAATTATTGGGATTTTCTATCACACTTTCCCCAAGGTGAGGGGAGCAAATTTGTAGAAACATCGAGTGATAGTAGGATCCAGCCAAACTTTACTCCTGGAAAAAGATATCAGCTTCCCATCAGAGAGTGCAGTAAGGGTCCAAATATTTGAAGGGATTGAAGGAAAGCACATGCCCATTTCCCTCTTCACTAGGTTCATTTGGAGAGTAACCTAGTCTTCTGGTCCTAAATCATGGAAGTTATCCCCCAGTTTATTGATGTAGTTAACTTGCTCCTTGCAATGACTTGGTGGGATCAATGGTAATAGCATTCTCAAAGGCCTCTGAGAAGCCTGTTGAGCTCACAGAGATCAAACCATTGCAGGAGAAAGTGTCTGGTATTTTCTCTGACTGTGTGGTCTCCTGGTACATCGCAAGACGAGCACAGCCAGTAGAGGCTGAAGTGGCACTGCAAACAGAAGACACCCCGATCTGGTAACTTGAAACCTGTCTTGGGAGGCTCGAAGACCCCACATTGGTAATGCAAAGAACTTCCTTGGTAGCAGCTCAGCAAGCTGATCCACTGTTAATAGCACTAGTGCAGACTGCTCATGCAGAAGCTGAGGTGAAAACACTGCCTGAATGCCATTACATTCACATTGAGCTGCTGATGAGGAAATGGAGACCCCTCACTGATCTGTGAATGAGGAGTGGATGCCTGATGCATCGATTTTCCTGCTCCTCGAATGCTGCCTGACCTGCTGTGCTTTTTCAGCACCACTCTAATCTTGACTAAAAGTGAACCTTTTGAGCTAGCTTTTGTGGAAACATTCAACGAAAGGCGGTTACCAATACATCTGCTCTTCCTGTCGGATGTAAGAGTTTAGGGAGAGTTTCCATGTTACTGATGATTGTGGCAGCACGAAGTGTCTTTGGTTATGAATCCTATTAGATCGTATGGATCGGTTGGAGTGGCAGTTAGAGGCAATAAAGAATTTACAGGAGCTAGGGGTGTGATGGATGGCAGTTATAGGAAAGGAGCAAAACCACAGATACAGTCAGGTAGATGGATTACCACCAGGAAAGGTAGGAGAGGAAGGCAGGTAGTGCAAGAGTCTCCTGCGACTATCCCTATATCAAACAAGTATGCTATTTTTAAAAATGTCAAGGGTGATGGAGTCTCAGGGGAATGTAGCATGCGCAGTCAAGTTTCTGGTTCCGAGACTAGCTAATGAGGGATACGTCAAGTTCCAAACGATCGATTGTGATAGGGGATTCTCTGAGATCGACAGCGAGAAATCAGAATAGTGTGTTGCCTCACTGGTGCTAGGATCAAGGATATCTTGGAGACAGTGCAGAATATTCTCAAGGGGAGAGGTACCAGCAGGAGGCCATTGTATACATTGGAACTAATGATATAGGATGTGTAGAGGATGAGATTCTGAAAGGGAGAATATAGGAAGTTAGGCAGGAATTTAAAAAGGAGGCTCTTGAGGGTAGAAATATCTGAATTACTCCCACTGCTATAATCTAGTGAGGATAGGAATAGGAGGATAGAGCAGATGAATTGCCTGGGCATCACAGTGGCTAGCATTGCTGCCTCACAATGCCAGAGACCTGGGTTCAATTCCTGCCTCAGGCAATGTTAGTGTGGAGTTTGCACATTCTCCCTGCTGTTGTGGTTCTGTTCGCCGAGCTGGAAGTTTTTGTTGCAAACGTTTCATCCCCTGGCTAGGCGACATCATCAGTGCTTGGGAGCCTCCTGCGAAGCGCTTCTTTGATGTTTCCTCCAGTGTTTATAGTGGTCTGTCCCTGCCGCTTCCGGTTGTCAGTTTCAGCTGTCCGCTGTAGAGGTTGGTATATTGGGTCCAGGTCGATGTGTTTGTTGATGGAGTTTGTGGATGAATGCCATGCCTCTAGGAATTCCCTGGCTGTTCTCTGTCTGGCTTGCCCTATGATAGTAGTATAGTCCCAGTCGAATTCATGTTGCTTGTTGTCTGCGTGTGTGGCTACAAAGGATAGCTGGTCGTGTCGTTTCGTGGCTGTTGGTTCATCTCGGAACTGACAGCCAGACTACTGCGACCCCTAGGACTCATAACGGCACACAAACCAACAGCCACGCTCAGACAACAACTCACCAGAACGAAGGACCCGATACCCAACATGAGCAAAACTAATGTAGTGTACAAAATACCATGCAAGGACTGCACAAAACACTATATAGGACAAACAGGAAGACAGCTAACAATCCGCATACATGAACATCAACTAGCCACGAAACAACACGACCAGCTATCCTTAGTAGCCACACACGCAGACAACAAGCAACATGAATTCGACTGGGACAATACTACTATCATAGGGCAAGCCAGACAGAGAACAGCCAGGGAATTCCTAGAGGCATGGCATTCATCCACAAACTCCATCAACAAACACATCGACCTGGACCCAATATACCAACCACTACAGCAGACAGCTGAAACTGACAACCGGAAGCGGCAGGGACAGACCACTATAAACACCGGAGGAAACATCAAAGAAGCGCTTCGCAGGAGGCTCCCAAGCACTGATGATATCGCCTAGCCAGGGGACGAAACGTTTGCAACAAAAACTTCCAGCTCGGCGAACAGAACCACAACAACGAGCACCCGAGCTACAAATCTTCGCACAAACTTTGAATTCTCCCTGCATCTGCGTGCGTTCCCTCTGGGTGCTCCGGTTTCCTCCCACAGACCAAACATGTGCAGGATAGGTGAATATGCTATGCTAAATTGCTGTTAGTGTTAGGTGAAGGGGTAAATGTAGGGGAATGGATCTGGGTGGGTTGCTCTTCGGAGGGTCAGTGTGGACTGGTAATGGGCGGCATGGTGGCACAGTGGTTAGCACTGCTGCCTCACAGCACCAGAGACCCGGGTTCAATTCCTGCCTCAGGCGATTGACTGTGTGGAGTTTGCACATTCTCCCCGTGTCTGCGTGGGTTTCCTCCGGGTGCTCCGGTTTCCTCCCACAGTCCAAAAATGTGCAGGTTAGGTGAATTGGCCATGCTAAATTGCCCGGAGTGTTAGGTTTAGGGGAATGGGTCTGGGTGGGTGCACTTCGGTGTGTCGGTGTGGACTTGATGGGCCGAAGGGCCTGTTTCCACATTGTAAGTAATCTAATCTAAAAAAAATTGAATGTGTGGCTGAGGAGCTGGTGTATGGGAGAAGTGTTCACAGTTTTGGATCACTAGAATCTCTTCTGGGTAGAAGTAACCTGTATAAGGACGATTGCACCTGAATTGGAAGGGGACTAATATACTGCCAGGGAGATTTACTAGAGCTGCTGGGGAGGATTTAAACTAGTAAACTGGGGGGTTGGGACCTAGGGAGATAGTGAGGAAAGAGATTAATCTGAGACTGATACAGTTGGGAAAAGGAGCGAGTCAAACTGTCACGGCAGGCAGGAACAAAGCAGAGAACGAGATAAATTAAACTGCATTTATTTCAATGCAAGAGGCTGAACAGGGAAGGCAGATGAGCTCAGGGCATGGTTAGGAACATGGGACTGGGATATCATAGCAATTACAGAAACATGGCTCAGGGATGGGCAGGACTGGCAGCTTAATGTTCCAGGATACAAATGCTACAGGAAGGATAGAAAGAGGGCAAGAGAGGAGGGGGAGTGGCGTTTTTGACAAGGGATAACATTATGGCTGTGTTTAGGGAGGATATTCCTTGGAATGTGTCCAGGGAAGTTATTTGGGTGGAACTGAGAAATAAGAAAGGGATGATCACCTGATTGGGATTGTACTATAGACCCCCAAATAGTTAATGGGAAATTGAGAAAAAAAACTTGGAAGGAGATCTTAGCTATCTGTAAGAATAAAAGGATGGTTATAGTAGGGGATTTTAACTTTCCAAACATAGACTGGGATTGCCATAGTGTTAAGGGTTAAGATGGAGAGGAATTTGTTAAGTGTGTACAGGAAAAATTTCTGATTCAGTACGTGAATGTACCTACTAGAGAAGGTGCAAAACCTGACCTACTCTTGGGAAATAAGGTGACTGAGGTGTCAGTGGGGGAGCACTTTGGGGCCAGCAACAACAATTCTATGAGTTTTAAAATAGTGATGGAAAAGGATAGACCAGATCTAACAGTTGAAGTTCTAAATTGGAGCAAGGCCAATTTTGACGGTATTAAACAAGAACTTTCAAAAGCTGATTGGGGCAGATGTTCGCAGGTAAAGGGACGGCTGGAAAATGGGAAGCCTTCAGAAATGAGATAACAAGAGTCCAGAAACAGTATATTCCTGTTAGGGTGAAAGGAAAGGCTGGTAGGTTTAGGCAATGCTGGATGATTGGAGCAATTGAGGTTTTGGTCAAGAAAAAGAAGGAAGCATATGTAAGGTATAGACAGGATAGATCAAGTGAATCCTTAGAAGAGTATAAAGGCAGTAGGAGTATACTTGAGGGAAATCAGGAGGGCAAAAAGGGGACATGAGATAGCTTTGGCAAATAGGGTGAAGGAGAATCCAAGAGGATTTTATGAATACAAAAGGGTAACCAGGGAGAGAATAGGACCCCTCTAAGATCAGCAAGGCAGCCTATGTCCAGAACTGCAGGAGATGGAGGAGATACTAAACAGATATTTTGCATCATGAAGGACATGGAAGACACAGAATTTACATGTATTTGGAAAGAAAGGACTGATTAGGGATGGTCAGCATGGCTTTGTGTGTATGGGAAATCGTGTCTCAATAACTTGATTGAGTTTTTTGAAGAAGTAACAAAGAGGACTGATGAGGGCAGAGCAGTGGACATGATCTATATGGACTTCAGTCACACATTTGACCGGTTCCTCATGGGAGATTAGTTATCAAGGTCACTTAACATAGAATACAGGGAGAACTAACCATTTGGATACAGAACTGGCTCAAAAGTGGAGGACAGATGGTGTGGTGGAAGGTTGCTTTTCAGACTGAAGGCCTGTGACCAGTGGTGTGCCAAAGGGATCGGTGCTGGATCCACTACTTTTCAGCATTTATAAAAGTGATTTTGATGTGAACAAAGGAGGGATAGTTAGTAAATTTGCAGATTATATCAAAATTGGAGGTGTAGTGGACAGCGAAGAAGGTTACCTCAGAGTACAACAGGATCTTGATCAGATGGGCCAATGGGCTGAGGTGTGGCAGGTGGAGTTTTATTTAGATAAACGTGAGGTGCTGCATTTTGGATAGACAAATCAGGCCAGGACTTATACACTTAACGGTAAGGTTCTGAGGAGTGGAATGCAGGTTCATAGTTCTTTGAAAGTTGAGCCACAGGTAGATAGGATAGTGAAGAAGGTGTTTGGTATGCTTTCTTTTATTGTTCAGAGAATTGAGTATAGGAATTGGGAGGACATTGGTTCAGCCACTTTTGGAATATTGTGTTCAATTCTGGTCTCCATCCTATAGGAATGATGTTGTGAAACCTGAAAGGGTTCGGAAAAGATTTACAAAGATGTTACCAGGGTTGGAGGGTTTGAGTTGTAGGGAGAGGCTGTTTTCCCTGGAACATCGGAGGCTAAGGAATGACCTTATAGAGATTTATAAAATCATGAGGGACATGGATAGGGTAAATAGACAAGGTCTTTTCCCCAGGGTGGGGGAGCCTACACCTAGAGGGCATAAGTTTAGGGTGAGAGGGGAAAGATATAAAAGAAACAAAAAGGGCAACTTTTTCACACAGAAGATGGTACATGTATGGAATGAGCTGCCCGAGGAAGAGGTGGAGGCTGCTACAATTACAGCATTTAAAAGGTATCTGGGTATGAATAGGAAGGGTTTGGAGGGATATCGGCCAAATGCTGGTAAATGGGTCTGGATTAATTTAGGATATCTGGTCGGCATGTATGAGTTGGACCAAAGGGTTTGTTTCCATGCCATATACCTTTGACTCCAAGATACTCTGTCCATACCATTATGGACAGATTTGGAGGTGCCGGTGTTGGACTGGGGTGTATAAAGTTAAAAATTACACAAAATCAGATTATAATCCAACAGGTTTATTTTATGAAGGAACATTGCTCTGAAAGTTAGTGTTTCCAAATTTTTAACTTTGGACACAAGAACAGAAAACTTAGGAGCAGGAGTAGGCAATTCAGCTCCCCAAGGCTCTTCTGTCATTTGATGCACTTGTGGCTGTTTACAAGAGGCTGTTCCTTGGACAACTGTATCTGCTAAAGCAGTGGGGAGGGAATTGACCCAATTCTTCAGCTGGTGTAGTCTACCCATGGAGATGCAGTTGGAACAGACCTCAAATTTCATGCCCAAACTATTCCAGGAAGTCATGCCCCACTTTTCAATGTATCACCTGCACTAACAGGAGGCACTGGAATGGTACCGCTAGACCAGTGATGCGGGCAGACTGCCAAGGCTGCTCCCTTACTGGGATAAAGTGCTAGATTCTCATAAGTTTGCCACCAAGGACTCGTGCAACAAAATCATCAATTCTACTCCATTTGAATTAGCTTACGGGAAGCAAGTGTGAGGGAACCTGAAACGTATTGCCCGAAAAGGAGTACTCAAATCTTCTACCCCGGTATTCTTCCCTTGCCAGACAGACAAAAGGCAGGGAAACTGCAGGTCACAACAGGTTCTGGCTGCAGTTTTAATTGAGGTCAGAGTTTAAAATAGCTTGATCAAAATTCCCAGCATGCTCGATTGTAGCTTTTAACCTGTCTAGTAGCCATTTCTGCTGCTGGTTGCCTGACCTCAAACCCTTGAAGGAAATGCTTCAGAACAGAAGCCGGAAGTCTCTATGTTAGATGGTATAGCAGAGTGACTGCCATGAGCCTGTGAAGGGGCCTCAAAACACTCTAATTTCTCAATGGCAAGAAAAACATGCCAGTGTCTGAGATTTCTAGCCAGGAGACTATGTGCAATGTACGAAGTGAACCTTGAAGTATCCGGTTCAGTGGTCCATATATAATAACCGAAAAGCTCAGGGAACTGAATTATCTGATTAAGACCCAAGATTGCCAACAAAAAGCAAAGGTTGCATCGTGTCAACATCATAAATCAGTACCACCATTGAGGAGGAGACAAACCCGTCACAGTGTGTCCAATTTCCCCAGTCCGAGAGGATGAGAGTAGCAGTGAGAGTGAATTGAAAGGAGACATGATTGAGCCCCTACTATCTGGTTGATAAACATGGAAATACTAGAAAACCTTGGTTCCTTATTTACCCACCTAGATTCAGCACAGTGAGCAGATTTAACAAGACTATTCACTGAATTCAAGGACTTACAGAGACAATCCAGGCTGTACCAATCTATTCTACATGATGTGGATGTATGATAGGCCCCTCACATAAGGCAACATCCCTATTAGCTGGGCCTGGAAAATCCAACCCTTGTTTGGGATGAGCTTACAAACATGCTGGAGCATCAACTAATAAAACCAAGCAGCAGTTTCTGGAACTCCCCAGTTATACTCATGCTCAAGCCAGATGGTCTCACCAGGAGCTGATTGATTGCTGAAAAGAGTTGAGAGCTGATACCCTGGCCAGAAGATTACATGTCGAAGAGTGTGGTGCTGGAAAAGCACGGATGGTCAGGCAGCATCCTAGGAGCAGGAGCAAGAGCAGGATTGGGTAGATAAAGCAGAAGACACTCAAGGAATACTGGCATAATCCCTTGACTGCCTGTTTGAAGGAAATCTTCACTTTCTGGATGGTTATATTAGTGACGAGTCATGCCATTAGGATGCTGAGTTGCCCAGCTATCTTACAAAGCCTGATAAATGAGACAGTGGCAAATTTATCTAATTGTAAAGTCTACTTGGATGATCTTGCGTGCACAGTGATACCTGCACTTATAGCAACTGGAAGCCATCTTCCAGAAAATAGAGTCAGCGACGTAGTGGTTAATCCCACAAAGAGTAAATTCATTAAGGCCAAAGTGATTCATTTTGTGATTACACAGTGGGTCAAGAATGACTATTGCCCAGGTCTGTAAAGAGACAAGCAATAGCAGAGTTCCCATTCTCATAACAAAATTGGAAACCATGAGGTTCTTGGGAATGCGTGTGTGTTTTACTAAAAATACATTCCAAAGCCCAGTAGCTGTACTGCTTCAGAAGCCCAGGTAATTTAAACTAGGAGATGACAGTTTTTGAAAAGCAGAAGGTCCATTTTAACAAGTGATCCTATGCTTGCAGCTCTAATTTTAATGTAAGCATTTAAAGTAAACATTGATACAAGTGACCATATGTCTGATATGGGTGGGAAGTATCACAACCCATACTATCATAAACCAACTACTTTTGTGTAAAAGTTTAAGACTCAGATCATTTTGTTGGAGTTTGACCCTTCAACCATACTTCTGGGAAATTAAATATGATTGCAGAAACTCTGCCCTGAAACTATGGAGATCCATTTAGAACTGAAAAGATATAATTAACCAAGGCGAGATGAATGAATGCGTGTTTTGTTTCCATTTTGCAACTGTTTGCATTGAATCTCATTTCCTTCATCAAGAAGAGATGTCTCATGACCACATAGCAAAAATTTGGATCACCTACAGTCATAACGAGCTTTTCATTTCACCACGTGATTTTTAAAAGAGGATTGATCCAGCCAAGATGACAATGGGTGCAAGTTCAGTGGCTGACAGGAAACATATTCTGGAACTAACACTTGTACAGAATCAGGAAACCTTCAAAAGGAAGGACAGAAAAAGTAGCTATAATGAGAGGCTGACTATCCAACTCCCTGTCAGTAAGGAGTGATCAGCTGCAGACACAACTGTGGTTTACCCTTCCAGAGCTACATTGAAAATGAGGTGAGAAGTGAACTTCAACCTAGTACTAGTGTGCTAGTACTGAGATCCTACAATTGGTTTAGGCTAATGGGAAGCTCATAGTTTCAGGAAGATCACTGCAGGTAAGGGAATGGAAAGAATATTATCTCATTCTGAGTGCTGCCAGTCAGACGCTGTCAAAAGGAACCAGGACAAAAGAATTTTGAGTAACTTGCAAAGCAAAGAATTTCAACCACCAACGTCAATGCTACTGGTACCATCCACTCTAGAAGTTGTAACAATCTACAGTAGGCCCCCCGGATACGTTCCAAGACCTACTGCAGGAACATGAAACCGCAGATAGGTGTGAACCCATTCATTTAAATGGGAAATGTACCTTCCCAGCAGCCTCCTGGTCCCTGGTTCTGGAACGTTCCCTATACTATGTTCGGGCCATGATAAACTGCAGGTAACTGAAACCGCGGAAACCAGACCTGTGGATACGGGGGTCGCCCTGTACTCTCAACTGTTCATGGATGACTCAGAACGATTGGACTGTATATATTTTAATTTTTATCTGTTTTGGACTCACTTCTTCTCCCTAACTTGCGTGTATATGTGCTGTGTTAGTATTTCTTCGACTATTTGATAGCTGACAAGCTCACTCTTTTGCTAACTCAAGAAAGCCTGATTAAATTGTGTCCTTTTAAAACATAAAGTATAGGGGCCTGTGAGGAAAGTATCTCAATAGGTAGGGATATTTTGTAAAACTAACCTTTGTGGTGACCAATTGAGTGGTCAGTTGAGTGAAGAAGTTGCCAGATCAACCCTTTTTAGCTAGTACTTTACCAGCTTGATATATTTCACATGGAACCCAAATGAACTGGGGTGATTCACCCAGGGACTAGTCATTATGGATATAACAATTGAGATTTTACTCCAGGATCTCACTTGTCCAGTATTATTGTCAGCTGGATTCATAACACTTTATTAATAAGTCCAATGACCCAAATGGTTCTTTAAATAAGAATAATCATCCAATGTGGAATAAAGATATTCTCAGAGATTAAAGGACTCATGGAACTAGAGATAAGGATTGCACTGTACAAGTGGTAGGAGCTTAATGATGTAAAAAGGATGTTGTCTCTTGGACTAGTATCAGTTTTAAAAGGGATTGAAAGTGAGTTTTCCATATTTTCTTTTCCGAATTGGGTTTTTGATGCTCTCTTCTGTTTGTCTCAAGGAACACTTGACACAAAAGGAATACGGCAGCTTGCTATTTGTTGTCATGATACAGAACACATCTAAATTGTACAGACCAAGCTAAATAGATCAGGTCTTTTGCCTTTTGTCTGAATACTCTGTACATGTGTGTATCCTGCTTTAAACAAAATCTTAATAAATTACTCAGCTTGCAGAGGAAGGCTGCCTTACTACAAATGGAATTTTAACCCTGCATGTAAAGCAATTATCTGTGGCAAAACCTGTAATTTCTATACTATTAGATACAACAGCAATTATTTTTCTGGTCATTCACCTGACTTACATCACTCTTATCAGATCTCTACCCTCTGTGTGCCACACACATTTCTCTAAGTGGGGAAAGCTGTCATCAGGGTGGCACAGTGGCTCAGTGGTCAGCACTGCTGCCTCACAGCACCAGGGACCTGGGTTCAATTCCAACCTCAGGTGACTGTCTGTGTGGAGTTTGCACATCCTCCTTGTGTCTGTGTGAGTTTCCTCCGGGTGCTCTGGTTTCCTTCCACAATCCAAAAGATGTGCAGGTTAGGTGACTTGGCCATGCTAAATTGCCCATAGTGTTAGGTGCATTAGTCAGGGGTAAATGTAGGGGAATGTATCTGAGTGGGTTACTCTTCAGAGGGTCGGTGTGGATTTGTTGGGCTGAAGGGCCTGTTTCCACACTGTAGGGAATCTATGACCAAAAGAACCTAAATGTCTATGTAAGAAATGTACAGCACACTATTTCTTCAAATTTGTTTCTGCATGGTACCCATTTTTAATTATGTCAGCATAAACCAGGCATCCAGAAACAGCAGCGAGTGACTAACATATGGCCAGCTGCTAAAATACAGCAATGTTAAATTAATTCAAAATCAGCCACGTCTTAACTATTTCTCTTTTTTCTCTCTGTGTGGATCTAAGCTCTAAGAAATCTTTGTGGCAGGTTTTAATTTTTTTTTGAATCAGCATCATTATTGCCACTAACGGTTTTGTCTGTAAGACGTCCGCTGCTTGGAGTGTTTGAAGGTCAGAAGTCACATGACACCAGGTTATAGTCCAACAGGTTTATTTGAGACCAAGCTTTCAGAGTGCTGTCCCTTTGTTCACCTGAAGAAGGAGCCAAGCTCCGAAAGCTGGTGATTTCAAATAAACTTGTTGGACTGTAACCCGGTGTCATGTGACTTCTGACCTTGTCCACCTCAGACCAACATCAGCACCTCCACATCTTGGGGGTGTTTGCAAAAAGTGGACAAGTGGACAGATACTAGTCAAGTCAGGCTACATTTGTATTCTGCCCAATCTTACAAAGCTACATCTATGAACTTGGTTGATGGGTCTGCAACTTAGTAAAGGATGTACAATAACAGTGATATCCTGGAAGTACCATCCTCCAGACCCCAACCTTCTCACCTGGCAATGACAGAAGGAAACTATCAAGCAAGTTTCAAGTCATCACAAAACTCTTTGTGTGCTTGAGACATCTCAGACATCTATCACTAACATATAGCGTAAAGCAGGAATAAAACACCAATGTGACCTGAGACATATCTCTACTTCCTTGCAATCATATTGCAGTACTGATTTGTGAAGATTAACCCATGGAGTAACATAAAAACAACCTTTCTGCAACTAACGCAGACAACAATTCTTTTTTTTCACTCTGGATACTTCCTCCATGCATTTGAATCACCTCGTGGTGCTATACCAAGGAGCTAAACTCCTAAAATCTCATCTCAAACATGCAATTTTGTTTACATTTGGCTAAAAGTTATTTCAAACCACTGAGTTGAAATTGTATCTATAATCAGGAAGTTTCAGCTGGCAACTCATTTTCACAGAATTTCAGAACTGGCCACCGTGAGAAGCAGCAACAGCATAATAATGGAATCCATCACATCTACTGTTTACGTATTAGTTGAATTTTATAACCTGAGTTTTGAAAGGAACACGATGCACTCATAGATCTACTACAAGTCACACACTGCAAAATTATTCTGAGAGCCAAAATTTCCAAATATACTGAAATACAGTTAAAATCAAATTGCCTACAAGTATTTTTATTGTGATTCCTCTTGGCTCTTTAAGATGAAAAAGAATTGAACGTATACCATTATGCCCAGCTACTAGAATAGTTGACAGCTGTGTGAATCATTCAGTTTGTTACATATATCTGTTCACATTCTAAAAGTGATTTGATATTGATTGGGGAGGGAGTATTCTGCTCATTAAGGAAGAAGAGTGCTAGGCAAAATGGGATGTGTTCTACTTTACACTTGCTGACATCATCAATCATTCCTGTTTCAAGATGCATTTCAAAGCTTTTTTTTCCCAACAATGTATCCATTTCCCAGCTGTATAAGAGTTCCCACTAGACATCTGCATGTACTTAACATATGTAAGGATAACATAAGGATATAACTCTGCGCGTAATATTTCACAGCTACATGCAAAAATAAATGGTTTCATCATAAATTAGACCTCATAAAAAGATACTTATATCAAATGTTTTTGATTAAAGACATAACTTCTGAAATATTGAATAATAAAGACATAATATTCCACCTTATTGTTTACCTGACATCTCTAAGTATTTTAATACAATCTATTTCTTTAAAGGGTAGTGATAGTTGTACTAGACAAA
Source organism: Chiloscyllium plagiosum (assembly GCF_037043375.1). NCBI lineage: Eukaryota > Metazoa > Chordata > Chondrichthyes > Orectolobiformes > Hemiscylliidae > Chiloscyllium > Chiloscyllium plagiosum. Next base: position 23,646,262 of record NW_028270166.1, read on the forward strand.
TCTCTAGTTTGAGATCAAATCTGGAATGGGGCTTTAATCTTCTGACTGAGAGGAAAGACTTCTATTAAAACGAGCCAAGCTTGAACAACAATATTAGGTGAAAGTTAATTTCTTTCCGTTCATAAGTAAATTCAGTCAACTCAGAAGATCAAAGCAATTAAATATCATATTGTCTGATTTGTTAATACTAATCTAATCATTTTTATTTGTGAGAATGCTGATATGCTTATATCATTTGCATTTAAATTTACAACAAAAACAGAAATTGCAGGAGAAACTCCACATCTGTTGAGAGAAAGCAGAGTTCAAGTTTCGAGTCCAGTGACTCTTTTCAGAATCAGTTCAGAACTGGGTTATGTAAACATAACTCAGGCAAAATTGTGTCCTCAGTTTCTTTGTACTATAGTGACAGTCACGCACCCATACTTTCTACCAATATGGCTTCCTTGCATGAAATTGCTGAAATTATATTTCCCTGATGGAAATAAAACCAATAACACTTGGAAATAAATATACTGGTCATGCTGGAGTTCAGTTTTGAAGTATATTAAGCATGCCAGTATATGTCATTTTCTAGTTTTACTGGTTTTACTGTTTTTTTCTTCAGGGTTCGTTCTGATCTGTGCACAGTGCTCTTTATTTTCTAAACTTTCAATGCATCTCTGCTCAAAATTTGAGTTAAGGTAGCCCAAACACATGTTATTGAAGATCTTTATTAGCTGTTTGTCAAGAACTTATTCCCATCTGTGATGGTCGAATTCAAACCCAGTGTCAAAGGCTGAAAGGCATTGTTGTCAAATAGTTACATCACGCCATCTAATATAAAAACAATAAAAATGTAAATCATTAACAAACCACAGGTAATTTTAATGAGGCAATTTTAATTTTAGGATGCATAGAATGGGGTAGCAAAATGCAGGGGATGCAGACAATGGAAATGTGGAGCTGGTTTAAGGAACAGATATTGCGTGTCCTTGATAGGTATGTCCCTGTCAGGCAGGGAGGAAGTGATAAGGTAAGACAACCGTGGTTTACAACAGAAATTGCATCTCTTGTTACGAAGAAGAAGGAGGCTTATGTGTTGATGAGGCAAGATGGTTCAGATGAGGTGATGGAGAGTTACAGATTAGCCAGGAAGGATTTAAAGAGAGAGTTATGAAGAGCAAAGAGAGGATACGAGCAGTCTTTAGCAAATAGAATAAAGGAGAACCCTAAAGCTTTCTCTAGGTATGTGAGGAATAAAAGGATGATTAGGGTAGGAATAGGGCCAATCAAAGACAGAAGTGAGAAGTTGAGTGTGGACCCTGTGGAGATCGGAGAGGTGCTAAACGAACATTTCTCATCGGTTTTCACTCAGGAAAAGGAGGATATTGTTGAGGAGAAGAATGAGGTACGAGATATTAGACTAGAAAGGATCAAGGTTAGTTACGAACAAGTGTTATCAATTCTAGAAGGAGTGAAAGTAGACAAGTCCCCTGGGCCATTTGGGATTTATCCGAGGATTCTCTGGGAAGCCAGGGAGGAGATAGCAGAGCCTTTGGCTTTGATATTTCATCATCATTGTCAATAGGTTTGGTACCAGAGGACTGGAGGATTGCAAATGTTGTGCCTTTGTTCAAGAAGGGCAGTAGAGATGACCCAGGTAATTATAGACCAGTGAGATTTACTTTTGTTGTAGGAAAGGATTATAAGAGATAAGATTTATAATCATCTTGCAAGCAACAATTTGATTTCAGATAGTCAACATGGTTTTGTCAAGGGCAGGTTGTGTCTCACAAACCTCATTGAGTTTTTTGAGAAGGTGACCAAGCATGTAGATGAGGGTAGGGCAGTTGATGTGGTGTACATGGACTTCATTAAAGCCTTTGATAAGGTTCCACATGGTAGATAGTTGGAGAAAATGCAGAGGCATGGAATTAAGGGTGATTTAGCAGTTTGGATTAGAAACTGGCTTTCTGAAAGAAGGCAATGAATGGTGGTTAATGGAAAATATTCAGTCTGGAGTCTGGTTACTAGTGGTGTGCCACAAGGATCTGTTTTGGCACCACTGCTGTTTGTCATTTTTATAAATGACTTAGACGCAGGCATAGTTGGATGAATTAGTAAAGTTGCAGATGACACTAAAGTCATTGGAGTAGTGGACAGTGTGGAAGAATGTTACAGATTGCAGGGGGACTTAGATAAACTGCAGAATTGGGCTGAGAGGTGGCAAATGGAGTTCAATGCAGCTAAACGTGAGGTGATGAACTCTGGGAAGAATAACAGGAAGGCAGAGTACGGGGTTGATGGAAAGATTCTTTGTAGTGTGGATGTGCAGAAGGATCTTGGAGTCCATGTACAAAGATTCCTGAAAGTTGTCACCCAGGTGGATAGTGCTTTTAAGAAGGCATACGGTGTGTTAGGTTTCATTGGTAGAGGGATTGAGTTCCAGAGCCCCAATATCATGCTGCAACTATACAAAATGCTGGTGTGGCCACACTTGGAATATTGTGTACATTTCTGGTCCCCATATTTCGGGAAGGATGTGGAAGCATTGGAAAAGATGCAGAGGAGATTTACCAGGATGTTGCCTGGTCTGGAGGGAAGGTCTTATGAGGAAAGGCTGAGAGACTTGAACCTGTTCTCATTGGCATGAAGAAGGCTAAGAGGGGATTTGATAGAGACATCCAAGATGATCAGATGATTAGATTGGGTAGACAGTGAAAGTCTTTTTCTGAGAATGATGACATCAGCATGTACGAGGGGGCATAACTACAAGTTGAGGGGTGATAGATTTAAGACAGATATCAGAGGCAGGTTCTTTATGCAAAGAGTGGTAAGGGCGTGGCATGCTCTACCTGCTAAGGTAGTCAACTCAGCCACATTCAGGAGATTTAGATAAGCACATGGATGATTTTGGGATAGTGTAGGGGGACGAGCTGAGAATAGTTCACAGGTCAGCGCAACATCGAGGGCCGAAGGGCCTGTTCTGCGCTGTATTATTCTATGTTCTATGTTCTATAAGTTTTTCTTGATCATTAGTTTATCAAGTGCTTCATATTTAATATTTCTTTGGGGACTTGGGTTTCCGAAGATTGTGGAAAAATTTGTCATTTTCACGTTCAATATGAACATGTAGATTGTTGTTTTTTTAAAAAAAAGTCACAAAAAGTCACTTGAACATCATTTTTAATAAAGGAATTAACTCTTGAAATTCATATGATTTGTGAAAACCTATTTGAATCATGCTGGTTTGGAAAGTATGTTTGCTTTCTGGGTTTAGTTGGGATGAAGACTGTGAGGAAGTTTGTCCAGCTAGTTTCTCCCATTTTTGGAAAAAATCTTTTGCAGTGAGATCAGGGAAAAGACCTGATTGTTCCCCTGGAAGAGTCACTGAAACAACTCTATTTTGTACCTACTGAGCAAGTTCTGTTTGCCGTGCCCAAATAGCTATGTGATTAGTGGTTTGACCATATGTACAAGAGCATCAGATCAACAGACATTCTACATCTTATCCTTTTTAACCTTCAAGAAGAAGCATCTTTGGCCAGAAATTAATTTTATTTTCAAAGTGAATCCCCATTACTTTGTATGTGTGTGCATGTGTGTAAGGTAATTCAGAGCGGAAAGAAAATTATAACTTCATGTTACAATTTGCACGTTTTAACAAATTCTGTATCTTCAGCGAATGGGTTTTATTTCATAACAAAGCAATAATATTATTTTATTAAGTAAACCTGGTTAATGGAACTTTTCATTCTCAGTATAACCTAGAGAAAGCATACAATAAGGATATACTATCAGGACTTGGTTATAATTTTATTATTTTATGTTGTAACATGTGGAGTAATGAATTAGAGACACAGTGCAATATCCCATCTTGGTCTTAACAAAATATAGAATTTTATATGAGGTGAGCTTTACTGTACAATTGACCAACATTCCTCCAAAAATTGATATCTAACATTTTGCCACATTCTGGATATAAATCATAACGTCTAGCCTGTTAATCTGAAGGATTCTGCAATTATTCAATATTGGTGCATCATGAACTGAGACGTTAACTGACCAATGATGATTTGGTTGCCATGGTAAGTACTCAACCAATCACATATAAAGAATTTCTAACTTTCCCATTACATCATTATATACACTTACTACAAAATACAGTGTTAAATACTAATACATCTCCTCTTTGACGCACCTCTATTGCACATCATTAAGAACAATCTATACAGAATGATTTGTGGATTAAAAATGTTCTAAACCCTAAGCCACCCTTCTGTAATCTATCATTTGGATTTTGAAAAACAGGTCTCTCTGGCTCAAAATACCTTTGTACCTGAGGCATGTGTGGCACACATTTTTAATACATTTCTTTATATCTTATGCAAATTGATTGAAACTATTTTAGCACTACATAGACATTTTCACTGTAAAAGCTTTCTGTGATGGATTGCTTTGATGCAGGTCACTGTAGCTATAAAGATGAAAGATGTGTGGAACAGTGAACTGTGCGGTACTATCCTTTCAGAGCAAGGGTGATTTGTTATCTCAGCCATGTCCTATGGGCAGATTGACTCTGTCCTGATTGATCAAATCATTATTGGTGAGCTCTTTCTGCTTTACTGACCATTTCGCGGACACTCAAAGTGCCTGAAAAGTCAAAGCTTGCATCTTTTTTTTTCCTCTCATAACCCCTCCTGCTCACGCACATCAACTCCACCCCAATCGCAATTAGTCATGTAGAGGCAACAATACATTGTGTAAAGGGAACATCCTTGTTTAATGATCAACTGAAACATTAATTAAAAACATTCACGTAGTGGTCCTTCTCTTGAACATTGAATGGCTGCGCTGGCTTATTCATAAAGGAAAACAATAACAATGTGTATTAGGTAAAATGCTCTTAAAGACAGAATATTATTTATCACATTAGTCAGATATATAAGTGTGCAGTGAGTTACTCAGAAATTAAACAGTGAGTGACATCAGACCACATAAGCCATTAGTTTGAAATGTGAATGGGTTCTGGAGTTCAAATATTCATGAGGTGGTTTAGTTTTCAATAAACCACTCCTCCCAAGTCATTTATTCATTTCATGCCATGCTTTATAGTAGAATCAGTGAGTATTTCCAGCAGTGGCTCATGAGAGAAATAAACCATTGCTCGAACCATCAAATATGTCATATAATTGACCAGCTTCCAATATGCTATTCCAGATTATATTAAAAGGTACTATTCAAACTCAATCACAAAAAGAAGTTCAATGAAGCAGGAGAAGAGATGATTTGCCAGGGACCACTGTTGAAGTTCACTCATATTTAACCCTTTCAATAACAGAAATATAAAGTTTGAATGTGTTGCAAAGGGCATTTATTTGGTTTTGCTGGCCCTGTTCATTATTATTTTTGGCTTAAGTTCTGACGTGATTGACTATTTGTGAATGGAATGCAAATAAAATGTTTGATGTTCTTAAGTAGATTGCCAGTAGCAAAAAATTTATAAATGATGTTATTACAAAAGGAAATAATTTTAATCAGTACATTAATTCACTACAATGCTATTTAAGTTTCGGAAAATAATATAGCAAATATGTAACAACCAATATATTTGGATCTATTAATCAATACACTATATTAGTCAAAAACAATGTATTAGTCAAAAACTGTCCTCCCTTTTACATAATTTTGACAGTGTAGTGTGGATGGTAACCATCCTCCTTTTGTACATTTTAGGATGATGCACACTGCTACCTCATCAAAGTAAGAATTTCTGTCAGTTAAGTTGCTTCATGAAGGAGGTTTGACGTATAATATGGACTTAATGAACACCTAGTTGAGGCAATCAGTTGTCTGAATTACACTGGAGAATAAGTTGCACAAATAGTATATGTTTTAAAATTTTTCATTATCCAACAAATTTGATTTCATTGTGGATAGTGAGAACACCATCAATCAATCAGTTGTGATATAATTGTGAACTGGGCTGCAAGATTCCTGGCCATTTGGCTGTATTTCTGTCATAGATAGAATTATTGTGAGTTTACTCATTCCCCTCCATAAGAACATCTTACACTGTATGACCGTAAAAATGAAATTGAGATTGATACAGGGATCAGAGTAAAAATATGGTCTACCTTAGAGATTACTGACATTTTTATTCAATTGACCTTTCTTTATAACAATAAGAAAATACAATCATGGTGGATTTTGTGAAAATTGAAGGTTAGGGTTAATTGAGCTGATTCACTTAAATCCATGGGCAGTGATTCTATTCTCCTTATCCATGCATTTGATGAATGAGAACAATCAGACCTGCTTAAAGACATAGTTGAAAGTGTTTTCTTAATAATGAGAAAAGTACACTTTAGTGCCCTGAATCCTTAGAGAGGTTTGTTGTCTTGGATCAGATTCAGGGTCAATCCCAGTTCCATGTGTTTATGATGTTAGAATTAGAATCCCTACAGTGTGGAAACATGCCCTTCAGCCCAAAAGGTCCACACCGACCCTCTGAAGAGTAACCCACCTCACCAATTCCCCTACTCTATTATCCTATATTTACCCCTGACTAATACACCTAATTTACATATCCCTGAAAACTAGGGGCAATTTAGCATGGCCAATTCACCTAACTTGGACATCTTTGGATTGTGGGTGGAAACCAGAGCAAACCCATGCAGACACTTGGGGAACGTGCAAACTTCTCACAGATTGTCACCTGAGGCTGGAATTGAACCCAGCCCCATGGCACTGTGAGGCAGCAGTGCTAACCACTGAGTCACTGTGCCACCCCTCCCACCTTCCTATTTAAAGAACACGTGAATGACTTGCAAAAATTATGTATTCTTGTTTGGTGCAAGAATTAAAGAGGAGAGGTGGTTCAACCATGGCGTACAAAATAAATTATAGGTTTTACGAAATTCAAAGAGGAGGCATATAAAATTGCCAGTAAAAGCAGCAAACCTAAGGATTGGGAAAATGTTAGTATTCAGTAAGACAGGACAAAAGGTTTGATCAAGAAGGGGAAATTGAGCATGAGAGTAAAATGACGGGGAATTTAGAAACTGACCATAAAGATTTCTATAAATATGTGAAGAGGAAAAGATTCATTCAGACGTATGTAGGTCCCTTATAGTGAGAAGCCAGGAAATTATAATGGGGAACAAATGCATCGCAAAAGATTTGAACACACGCTTTGGTTATGTGTTACAAAAGAGGACACAAATAGCCTCCCAGAAATGTTTGGCAACCAAGAGTATGGTGAAAGCATGGAATTGAAGGAAATCAGCATTAGCAAGAAAATTGTGCCAGGGAGGTTAATGAGGTTAAATTCACTAAAGTCTGATAACCTCCATTCCAGAGGACTAAAGGAAGTGGCCCGGGAAATATTGATTGCATTGGTAGTCATCTTGCAAAATTCTGGAGCAGCTCCTGCAGATTGGAAGCTGGCAAATGTAACCCCATTATTTAAAAAGGGAGGGAGAAATAAATGAAGAATTATAGACCAGCTAACTGACAGTCAGTAGTAAAATGCATGATTTGATTATAAAAGATATAACAGAACACTTGCTATTAGCAGCATAGGACAAAGCCAACATGTGTTTAGATTAGATTCCCTACAGACCCTTTGGCCCAACAAGTCCACACTGACCCTCGAAAGTGTAACCCACCCAGACCCATTCCTCTAATCTATATTTATCCCTGACTAATGCACCTATCACTATGGGCAATTTAGCATGGTCAATTCATCTGGCCTGCACATCTTTGGTTTGTGGGAGGAAACCGGGGCACCCGGAGGAAACCCATGCAAACACGGGGAGAATGTACAAACTCCACACAGTCACCCGCTGTGGGAATTAAATCCGGGTCCCTGGCACTGTGAGGCAGCAGTGCTAACCATTGAGCCACCTTGCTGCCCCATTTATGAAAGGGAAATCATGACTAACAATTGGAGTCGTTTTGAGGAAGCAACTAGTAAAATATATAAAGAATGTAATGAATTTTCAGAAGTCTTTTGATAAGGTCCCTCATATGATATGAGTGAGCAAAGTTAAAGCACAAGCAATAAAGGTAACATATTAATATGGATTGTGGTTGACAGACAGGAAATAGATTGTGGGAATAAGTGCATCTTTTTCACATTGATAGTCGGGGACTAGTGTGGTACCGCAACGATCAATGCTTGGGCTCCAGCTATTCATGAAAAATATAAATGACCAAAAGAGGTAACCAAATGCAACATTTCCGAGTTTGCTAACTATACAAAATTAGGTGGGATTGTAAGTCATGCGAAGGACTCGAGGAGATTTCAATGTGATTTAGACAACTTGCATGTGTGGGAAAACACATGGTTGTTGTCATACAACGTTGCTAAATGTGAACTTATACACTCCAGTGTGAAAAACAGAAAGGAAAGTTATTGTTTAACTGGTGATATATTGAGAAGTGTGGATATACAAAGGGATCTAGGCATCCTTTTATGCCAACTGATGAAAGTTGACAGGTCGGTGTAGCAAGCAATTAGGAACGCACATGATATATTGGCTTTTATTGCAAGAGAATTCCAATTCAGAAATAGGGATGTCTTTCTATGGTTATACAGGGCCTCGGTGATGCCAGACCTGGAATATTGCATGCAGTTTTGATCTCCCTGCCTAAGAAAGGACATAGTTGTCTTGGAGTGTATGCAGAGGAGGTTCACTGGGCTAATATCAAGAATGGCAGGACTGTCCAATGAGGAGAGATTGTCAGTCTGAGTCAAAAACAGAAATTGCTGGAAAAGCTTGGCAGGTCTGGCAGCATCTGTGGAGAGAAATCAGGGTCAGCTGTTTGTTATGGTCCCTTGAGTAGATGTTCATGAAGCTGTGCTATTGTTGGAGATGCAAGGAGTTATCCTTGCAAACAGGTATTTCATTATTATTGGTGGCGTATACAGAAAAAGCATGCACAATGCTTGCCTGTCTTACAACAGTTATGGAATGTCAAAATAATTAATTGAATGCTAAGTGCTGAGATCTGGTGCTATGCAAATGCAAACCATTTTCTTTCACATTTCTCCATTGAAGTAGAGCACGGGAAAATAATCATACTCAATTTCATAGAATCCAGAAGATCAGCAAAAATAAAATGCTGTACATTCTTTAGAATAAGATCAATTTGATCTATGATTTTATTAAGCATTATTGATCCTGACAGTTGTCGACAGCACATAATATGAATAGGTTGTTTCTTTTCAAGAATTTGCTCACCTTCCCCTTTCAATAAGTCTGATTTTAGAAAACCAGCACATACGAAGGCAAATTCCTCTGTAGACAAGTTGCCAAATTATCGTAGGCTGTAAACAGTGAAGGAAATTCAGTTCACGGTGAGCCAATCAACTTCAATATTCATAAATCTTGTTTCCTTATGTCTGATCATCGATATCATCACTGTGTAGAAAAACTCATTGGGACTAAGGCACAAAATACAACTACGTAAAAATATGTTTGATGCAATGATCAAATTTGCCATGACCCAGTTAAAAATACAGATTATTCTAATAATCATTTGGTTGTACAAAATGACTATAGTTGGAAAAAGGCACATCCTGTTGAAGCTTTCATTATCAGGACAATTCACACAAATACTATTAAAAGGGAAAATCAATATTAATATTGTACGAGAGGAAAGTGCTGATTGATTGCCAAGTGTACTCTGATTGGTGGAGATACTGCCATAGAAAATGCAGTAGTTAATGATGATTGACTGTTAACTGCCAGGCTTTTTTTAGATTTCAAACCAGGAAGTTGAATTTGATTGGTCATGGTATTGCCCTGAGAAATGAGCCAGCGAATGGCTGAAATCTATTTTGCTGAGTTGAAACAGACACAATGCATTTGCAAGTTCATGCAGTCTACAAAGGAAAGGCTCCTGTGCAGTAATATATGTAGCTTCCAGTACACACAAATGTACCAGACAACTCGTTGTCAGCATCTCGCACACAGGCAATGGACCCTCGAAGCTGCACAACCACTGCATGGTCCTTGGAGTTCCGCACAGCAGCAAGAAAGGTTAAAGGGAACAATACGCACAGGATTATCCAGCAAATGTTGTCCAATTGCATAACCACACCTAATATTATGAGTTTTGAAAATGAGAACTGGTTGGGTACATAGAGTACTTTGCTTGCTGCAAACAGCCTAATAAATATCCTGTTTGATACTATCTGGATCAGTCTTGGGATGCACAGCTCATGTACCTGGCATCAAAACAACACAAATTCATATGCCACATGACTCATTGGTGTTATGGGAAGAATGTCTTTCTGGCTTGATGGCAGCATCTTCTTAATAGCAAACCATGTTGCTGCTGCATAGTCACATGGCGAAATAATTAGGTTCACCTACTACTTTACATTTCCAGGGTAACCTGACCTAGACTGAGCAGTTTTGTAGACTAGGTGTGACTGCCCTTAGCGTTTTTCATGAGTTTGTGAATGTGCAGCAGGAATGATCTCGTCAGGTTGATGTAAAGTCACCAGTGTCTTTCCAGTCCATAGGGGTGCTCTCTCCTTAGGGAGAAAGACAGCTGCTGATAGTTTAACCTGAGGATTACCTCACCTCAGGCAAGAGGCTGAGAAGGACAGTCCTTCATGATAAAGCTTACCCTTCACTGGTGTTAAAATCCTGGTAATGCTGAGTAAACTTCAAACTGACCAGTAGACTGCTCTGCATGGGTTTTAATAGGCCCATGAGCAGCCACACAAGTTGGGCATATATATGTTTGGCATGATGCCCACTCCTTTGGACCACCTTTGCAGGTTCTCCGGGACCATCAGGTACACTGTACTTTTCAAAGCAATCCTCACTTTAAGACACTAACTCTTGCCTCATGAATCCTGCCTTTTCCTACCCTATCCGCCTCACTATAACCTCAGAACCAAACTTATACCTGGGCTCCCCAACCTTGTGGGCCTGCCTGGAAACTCAGCAGCAGCCATCACTCCCAGCTGGTGCTACTAGCGCTACAGAGCTGCTGGCCAATCAGTTTGCCTGGTATCTCTCTAGATTCTGTATCAGTGGTGCTGGAAGAGCACAGCAGTTCAGGCAGCATCCGAGGAGCTTCAAAATCGACGTTTCGGGCAAAAGCCCTTCATCAGGAATAAAGGCAGTGAGCCTGAAGCATGGAGAGATAAGCTAGAGGAGGTGGAGGTGGGGAGAGAGTAGCATAGAGTACAATGGGTGAGTGGGGGAGGAGATGAAGGTGATAGGTCAGGGAGGAGAGGGTGGAGTGGATAGGTGGAAAAGGAGCTAGGCAGGTCGGACTAGTCCGAACAAGTCATGGGGACAGTGCTGAGCTGGAAGTTTGAAACTAGGATGAGATGGGGGAAGGGGAAATGAGGAAGCTGTTGAAGTCCACATTGATGCCCTGGGGTTGAAGTGTTCCGAGGCGGAAGATGAGGCGTTCTTCCTCCAGGCGTCTGGTGGTGAGGGAGTGGCGGTGAAGGAGGCCCAGGACCTCCATGTCCTCGGCAGAGTGGGAGGGGGAGTTGAAATGTTGGGCCACGGGGCAGTGTGGTTGATTGGTGCAGGTGTCTCGGAGATGTTCCCTAAAGTGCTCTGCTAGGAGGCGCCCAGTCTCCCCAATGTAGAGGAGACTGCATCGGGAGCAGTGGATACAATAAATGATATTAGTGGGTGTGCAGGTAAAACTTTGATGGATGTGGAAGGCTCCTTTAGGGCCTTGGATAGAGGTGAGAGGGGAGGTGTGGGCACAGGTTTTACAGTTCCTGCGGTGGCAGGGGAAAGTGCCAGGATGGGACGGTGGGTTGTAGGGGTGCGTGGACCTGACCAGGTAGTCACGGAGGGAACGGTCTTTGCGGAAGGCGGAAAGGGGTGGGGAGGGAAATATATCCCTGGTGGTGGGGTCTTTTTGGAGGTGGTGGAAATGTCGGCAGATGAGGACAGGATTTCTTACTGCGATAGGAGCCAAAGTATCACCCTAAAGAAATTAATATTCTCCTTGTGTTAAACTGTTGTAGGCTGCTTCTGAGAGGATTAATATTGGAGTTTGCTCCATTCAACGAGCTCCACTAAGCTCCATCCAATCTGATACGATCATATAGTCCCGGGTAGGTAAATCAAAAGTGTAGTTCTGGATCTCAAAGAGGACAGGTGTACCATCTATGTCTCCCAATGCCTAACTGGCCAATATAGATTTTTTTAATTGACCTGTTCAGAGATGTTATTGCACACATCTGGAGCAGGTGGTGTTTGAACACAGGCCTCCTGGCTCAAGGGTAAGCACCTTATCAGTGTGTCACAAAAGCTGTTCACTGGATCTGTTTGCTATTATGCACTGAAACTTCTCCTTGTTAAGACAGAACCTCTTCTTGTTGAGATTCACTGGTGGTTGTTTCACTTTCAACCAAATAGCCTCTTGAACACAGTCAAAGAAGAGGAACTACCCTCAGGTACCACATGAGACAGTCACAAGGATCATTGGCTTATTTGTCTAAACCCCAGTTTTAGCAGGGACTGTGGGGACGACATAAAATCCAGTCCCAACCTCCTCCTTTCTCCTTCTGAGATCTCTGTATTTCCTGGAGAAATGGGAGTAATTTTTGGGAAGCAATCCAACAAAGACATTCCGATCATTTTTTGCAAGATCAGTTCCACTCCCTTTCAGTTACTACTGGGGCTTATTTCATGTTACCAAATAAGTTGGTATGAACTGTCCTCAGGCAGGATGCTTCTCTCGATCCTAAGTACATCGGAATCTTGGTTAGCTCGCCATATTCACAAGAGATGTTGCAATGACAAAAACAAACACATGAAATATATGACAAAGTGAAATCCTGTTACTATGATACTCCTAATAAAAAGTTTTTACTTTATTGGGGAACAAGTTATTCTCTTATAAGAATGTGTTTCACCTTGTACTTTCTGAGAAGCCTGAAAAAGGAAAAGGATTAAATAGATACTTGGAAGCAATTACCAAACAGCAATTGAAGCAAGATCATGATGTGAAGCTGGAGGTGCCTCTTATCATCATATAAACCCTAAAATGAGATGACTCTCTTAAAACCACTGCCACCAATCTGCTGCTGTCACAAAATGCACTGAACTTCCATGATTACTTCATTCACAGCTGGAGGGAGTTATTGCAACACCAGCAGCCAGTATTGTCTCTTTCGGTATCCATACTGAAAATTTTAAAATAACCACGACAAGCTTAATTTAATAGTAATTCATAATTGTTTCATAGTGTGTAATCTTAATTCTCATAAAATCAACCATGTATTGTGTATAGTTATCTCTAAGAGTTCTGTTCAGAAACAAGTCCATGTTTAAGTTATAGAAGTATTGTTTGATATTCTTCATTAAAAAAAATCCATTTGTCACTCAAAAGCATTGTTAAATTTTCCTTATATAAACTGATCTGTTCTACAATTCCCTATTTCTCGCTCTCCTGTGTGGCTTTTGCTGAGACAGGATTTAATGAATATGTAGGTGAGCATCTTAGTAGTTATGTTTTGGTATTAGTAACTTCTGTATTAAGACGTTAGACCCTGTAGTGTAGAGGGCATGCTGCTCTGTAGCCTAACAATCATGCACAGAGTATAACGGTTGTCTAACAATAACTAAGTCTGGCCTGAGCTTGTATGAAAACCCAAATGACCCAAAATAGAACAGAATACAACATGGATTGAAGATACTGTTCTCAGAGGGTGGTGTTTTTTCTCAGATGAAGCTGAAGAACCACAAGGAGACACCAAGCAACAATGAGGAAAGCTTAAACAACAAGCAACAAGATCTTCAGATGATTCCCCAAATGTTGTTGACTGGTGAGTTGAAGTCATTGAAGAGTTAACTGTTGAGATGTGGCTAGACCTACTGAGCATCTCCAGCAATTTCAGTTTTATGTTTCTAACAGATCTTCAGCATCCACAATTCTTTGTTTTATTTTACCCTTCAGTACTATGTTGAATGACCAGCTCAGGCAGAATCACAAAGTCTCCACATTGCTTGAACCTGAGAATAATAAACCTCACTGGGGGCAATGGTGGGGTTGGAAATGCATTTAGTCCTAAGGAGAATATTATATGTTAAATGTTTCAACTAATAATGTCAACAAAGTAATAATGTTGGAAACTGAAATATATTAGAACACAAAACAACAATTCTCAGACCATTCTTATTCAGTCTCTTTGAACAGTTCACTGTGTGTTTCAATGTTTCACTGTCCTTTTACCTTCAGAGTGGAAAGTGCAGCTCTCAGATTATCATCACAGACAAGGATGATACCTTAGGAGTGGAAGGGAAGAGGAATCTGCCGACATGTACTGAGGACAGGACCGGAGATAAGGGGAACTGCAGATGCCTCTCAATCAAGTATACGCATAAGAATGCGGTAAGACCAAATGGAAAGAATGCTATTAAACATGCAAGGTTATAGTCTTACATTTACGTACAATTAAAAATATCAATGACTTAAAAGGTTGCCCGTAATAGAGTACCTCTACCTTGCAGAATCCTAGAATGGTACAGTTCAGAAGGATACTATTTGGCCCATCATGCCCATGTCAGCTCTTTCAAAGGGCTACCCAATTAGTCCCATTTCTTTGAATGATCAAGTATTCATCCAATCCCCCTTTAAAAGTTAATATTGGATGAACTCAATGCCCAAAATGAATATTGCTCACCTACTACCTGGTTCATTTGCCAGTTATCTTAAATCTGTTACTTCTGACTGCTGACCCTTCAGCAAGTGGAAATTGTGTTTTTCCTTATTTATTATATCAAAATGGTTATAAAGAGGGCAATTAAATCTCCCCTTAAACTTTACTGCTTTCAGGAGAACAATTCTAGCCTAGTCTCTCTGCCTAACTGAAATCTCTCAATATGGCTGTCCTGTTAGTCAATTTAATTTGGATTTTTGACAAGACTTCCCATCCTTCTTATAATGTGGCACTCAGAATTGATATAATGATGCATCTTATAAGGTCCAGGAATGCTTACATGAAGACCTGTGCCTGAAGAAGAAATATGACCTAAATAGTATCCTTCTTGAGAAAAATGGACATTGATCATATTTTGTCTGACTATCTTTATAAAAAATAGCTTTCATGGAATGTAGGTATCAGTGGTTAGATCACTGATTGCCCAACCCTAATTATTTTTGAGAAGGTGCTGGTGAGTTGCATTCTTAAAATTCTGCTTGATGTGGCTACTCCCAACAGTGCTGTTAAGAGGAGAATTTTGGGATTTTGCTGCAATTAAAGTGGCAGGAAAGTGATGTAGCTTCAAGTCAGGATGGTGCGTGACTTGATAGAGCATTTGGAATTGGTGGTGTTCTGATATGTTTGCTATCTTTGTCCTTCACTGCGGTAAAGATCAGAAGCTGTTGAAGGAGCTTCGGTGAATCACTGCAGTGCATCTTGTTGGTGTTGTACACTGCTGCCACTACAGGTCAGATGTGGAGGAATTGCATTTTCAAGGTGGTAGATAGGATTCCAATCAAGTGGATGCTTTGGCTTGGATTATGTCCAACTTTCTGAGTGTTTTTGGTGCAGCATTATTCAAGGCAAGTGGGGAACATTTCTTCCTGACTTGTGCCTTGTGGAGACACTCTGGGGAGTCAGGAGATCATTCATTCACCATAGAATTCCAAGCCTTTGACTTGTTGTTTTAACTGCAGTATTTAAATTGCTGGTTCAGTTCAGTTCTTGATAAATGGGATCTCCCAGGATGTTGTTAGTTGGGAATTCAGCAATGCCATTGAACATAAAGGGACAACAGTTAAATTCTCTCTTCTGGAGACAGTCATTGCTTAAACTGCTTGTGTGATACAATGTTATTTGCCACTTGACAGCTCAATCCTGGACATTGTTCAGGTCTTGTTGAATGTGACTCAACGAATTTCAGTGTCTGATGTGTGATGAGTTGTACTGAACATAATACTATCACAAACAAGTAGAATCCCTTCTTACTTTTTGATGGAGGGAATGTAATTGATAAAACAGCTGAAGAAGTTGAGCATAGGAGATTACCCTGAGGAACTCCTGAGATAATACTGGACTTAAATGTTTGGAGTCCAACAACCACAACCATCATCCTTTGCACAAAGTATAACACTAACCAATGGAGAATCTTAGCCCGTTGCACATTAACATCAATTTTACTAAAATTCCCTGATGCTACACTCTGTCAAATGCTACTTTCATATTAAGGGCAATTACTTTCACCTCACCTCTTGCATTCAATTCTTTTGCCCATGTTTGGACCAAGGCTGTAATGAGATCAGAAACTGAGTTCCCGTGGTAAACCTAAGGTGAACAGATTTTTGCTGAGTGAGCGCCACATGTTAGCACTATTGATGACACCTTCAATCATGGTTGAGAGTAGATGGATGTGAGGGTAATTGGCTGGATGGGATTTGTTTCTTTTTGTGGACAGGATACCACTGGGCAACTGTCCATATTGTTTGGTAGCTTGTGCATGATAAGTGATAGGGAAAGAGATCCATATATACCTAAATCTTAATATATATCTGCTTGAAGACAAAATCAGTACAAACCTTTGGAAGTGTGTAAGTGCTGCCACCAGTTGGGCTTATAGAACTTTGTGATGTTACAACTGAAGGGCTTGGAGATAAAAAGGAAATAGATTGCAGAATCTGAATGAGCCTGCAAACCATATTCCATGAAATCACATTCAACAAACTTGATGCGTGCATTTTCAGCCATCAGAGCACATTAACAAAATTAACCTGGTGATGCCCTTTCATTCCAGAAAAGGTATTTCAGTTTTACAGACAAGTATGAGATGCTCTGTATGGTTAAATCTTACAGGTGACAGTTCTTCTGCACATGCCAGCCTTCTATGACAGTTCTGATAGTTCGTTACAGTTTAAATCATTATTACCAGAAATAACTTATACACTGGCCACAATGAGCTTTCCATCAGCAATCAAAAGATAGTCACGGATACTGCGTGTTATGAGGCATCAGTAACCTGTTCTTTCAAGCTCCCTACTGAAAATAAGTGAATGCAGATGGCTTAAAAGTAAGTGGAAAGTGAAAACCAAATGCTCAAATTTGGGCACTGTGCCTCAAAATGTATCTCAATAAACTTATTTTAATAACTGTTTTTAATGTTGGCATGAATCTCCTTGATTCTCAGCTGCGATGGAAATCAACAGTTAGCATATTGTCCCATTAAGCTGAAATTGTAGAATACTGGCACACAGTGTTGTGGTACTGCAATAGGATTATAGAACAGTTGATACTTTGTTCAATGGAAACAAATATCCTGAGATTAAAGAGCAGTTTACAATTTCATAGAACATGCACCCAGAGTCCTGGGATTGCACAGCTGGATTTTGTCAAAATGGTTTGACCTTAGTAATTAAATCACTTGAGGTCCATTTACATTTTCCTCCTCGATTCAACAATAGCAGTACTGGATGTGAAGGAACTGAATTAACACCAGAATGAGATTCATTAGCTGACAGAACTTTAAAGATCATAGCCTAGAAATTATTGATGGTGCTTGAACACTCATTGTGTTCACTTGTTCTACTGTCCGCTAATCAGCTACAATATCATAGAAAGCTAAAATATCAGAGAAAGGCATGTTACATAAGTGTATTAAGCATTCTTCCATTCATTTATAATAATGTCTACAATTTCAGTCATGGATTAAATTCCATTTCAATATGCCCACCAGTCTAAGTAACTGCTTGCTAGTGCTGGTATTGTTGTAAATAATTACTGTTTAATTGTAAGTACTTAGAAATATTGATGGAAATTAAAGTTTCTTTGTTTGTGAGGCAGAAGAGTCTTGTGCTATTTCAAGTTAATGACACCATGGATATGTGAAGTCAGCCTGCTTTAAAGATAAAATAAAAACTCTAGAGGAAGTGACCGAGTTAATTCCCTTAGTTTGGACACACTTGCCCTTTCCATAACGAGATTATGCTCAGGTTATGGGTCGTCCTAAAGGACTTAGTATGGAAGTACTTTTCAGTTTGATTTCTGAGGTTCATTTTAAATATTTCATAGAAGCAGTCTCATAACTGGCAACCTCAGGACTGAGACCATGTCAAATCTGAGATGTTGCTCGTTATCGGATAAAGAAATTGAATCCATGATTTAATTAATAGGAGACAAATGGAATCAAGTCAATAAGTTTTTTTTTAATTAAAGCTTGAAAAAAATGCACATTAGTAAAGAAATAGTGTTGAAAAATTTACATAGTAATGTAACTGCTGTCTGTGCTGCACTCAAAGTACAGATGTGGCAGCAAAACTTCCAGAAAAGCATAGATTCCCGTATATATGGAAAAGTGACCCTATAGCTATTTCAAAGAACTTCAAGTGCAGTATATAAAGTGGGCTAAGCTGGGTCAGCTGGGGTCAAAGGTCACTTGGAGTACAAGAAGTGACTGGCGTATAGTTACCACAGGAGCTCCTGTCCAAATATTCCCTTAACCACAATCAATTGGATGTACGGTAGTATATAATAATGTACAAGCTTCAGGTAACTTCAAGTTTTGTTGAGCTGGATTTAAGACATTGCACCTGTGCTAAAACTACCACTGAGTAGAATTCTGTTTGTTTAGAGAGCAGAGTATTTTTTTTAACCAAAATAACTAAAATACAAAGACAGCATAGTGGCTCGATGGTTAGCATTGCTATCTCACAGTGCCAGGGACCCAGGTTGAATTCCAGCCTCGGGTGACTGTCGGTGTGGAGTTTGTACATTCTCCCGGTGTCTGCATGGGTTTCCTCCCATAATCTAAAGATGTGCAGATTAGGTGAATTGGCCATGCTAAGTTGCCCATAGTGTAGGTTCGGTGCATTAGTCAAGGGTAAATGTAGAATAATATGGCAGGGGGATGGGTCTGGGTGGGTTACTCTTCGGAGACTCGGTTCAGACTTGTTGGGCCAAATGGTCTGATTCCACATTGTAGGGGTTCTATAATTCAAAGCTATCTGTGTAGGGAAGAAACACAGGCAATCCTTTTACAGGAGTATGCAAAGATTAAACTGCACGTAGTTTTGGTATAACATGACAGTTACATTCCTCTTCAACCTCGCGCTATGGGAAACTGTTATAGAAAATTACGCTATAGACGTTCACTATAGAAAATCACCATGCCCATTCAATAGGAAGTTTGCATTATCCAAACCGTGTCCACAATTCGTCAATCGCATTATGGCCAATTCATATTGATGAAACATGCATTATACTAGAATGCTCTGTACGCAACTAAAGTAAGTTCTGGCAGGTAAGCAATTCCTTTACATACATAAGACGCTGTCTGAAGGTTTCTCAAATGTATCCCTAATTTAAAATGTTACGGTCATGAGAAACATGAGGATTTTTTTACAAGGCAACAACAAAAATGGCTGCTTGCTACCATTTTTCTTGAGAGACCAGAAACCAAAACAAATCAAGTTCAGTGAGGGGAGTAATGGAATTAATACTGGGATCATGTATGAGAAAGAAGCTTTGGAAGCAAACATTCAGATTATGTGATGGTCTTACAGTTCAAAATTACAACTAATCATAAATCATTGGTTACTCTTCTGAAAACAACAATTCTGGCCAGAATTCAGCAGGTCCAGATTAAGACTTACAAGTGTTATGACCAGGTGAGAAGGGATGAATCGGACCCTGTCTTTTCAAACACATCAGTTGGTCACAAATATTTAGTAATCTTTTTGGCATGCAACTATGCCTCATTTAAATAAAAATGCAGGTAATTTTTCACCAGATACAGTTAAGAAGCTGATGACATTTTTTGAATCAATGGAAGAGCAATTTTATTACTTGTAAACCCTAAGAAAAATAATAAAAACATGAAATACATACACAAGTTTGATGGTTAGAGGAGATGGTATCCAGTACAAAAATAAAGACGATATAATCTGCACTTCACTGTTCTTGGTGTGTTCTTAAGTATTCAGCTTTAACCTGAGACTATGGCGGATTAGGGACCTCTTCGATCAATGGCAGCAGTGGAGTTCTCAGTGATTATATAGTTTTCTCCAGTTTGAGTAATCATCAGCTTCTTTGTCCTTTAAGAGGCTGGGAAACAGCAAGAACAAAGAGATAGATTTCTTAAGTTCCATTTACACATACATTTTACCTTTTGCCAAAACAAAAGCTCCCTGAAATACATTTAGTTTTTGAATTTCAATGTTCCCATTTACCCTGTCAAGCTCCTTTAGAATCCTATATGTCTCAAAGAGATCACTTCTCATTCTTCTGAACTCCAATGAGTAGACTCCCAACCTGTTTAATCTTTGCTCATAAGACAATCCCTCTATACTGTGGATCATCCTCGTGAATCATCTCTGAACTGTCTCCACAGAAATAAGATTTTTTTTCTTAAAGAAGTGGACTGAAACTTCAGGTTTGTTCTCATCAACACGTTGTACAGTTGCAATAAAACTTCCCTACTCTTACACTCCAACCCCCTTGAAATAGGGGTCAATATTCCATTAGTATTCCTGATTACCACTGCACCTGTATGCTAGCTTTCTGTGCATTGTGCACAGTACCACCAAGTCACTTTATCTTACAGCTTTCTGCAGTTTTTTTTTTGTTTTCCATTCCAAAATCAACAACTTCATATTTTTCCACAATATACTCCATTTGCCAACTTCTTAGCCATTTACGTAACCTGTCAATATTTCTCTTTATATTGCCTGTGTCCCTCTCACAACTTGGCTTTCCACCTATTTTTGTGTCACCTGCAAATTTGGCAACTGTTCATTTACTTCCTTCCTCCAAGTCATTAATACATTCTATAAACAACTGAAGTCCCAGCACTGATCCCTGCAGAACACCGCTAGTCACAGGTCACCAAACTTATCCCCAATCATTTTCCCTGCCCATTAGCTAATTCTCTATCTGTGCCAATATACTACTTCTAACATGTTGAGCACTTATCTAATGACTTAAACTTTTGTGAGGTATCTTGTCTCAGGTATTAAAATCAGGCGATAGAGGACAAGAAATAATAGTTCACATTTAACCACTATCATCATCAGAGGTGTCATTCAATTACTGAAAGTACCCAATAACAGTAGATATATCCACAAGGACATCATCAAGTGGAATAAGCAGATTTAGACTTTATTGGTGAGATTGAAGCCTACGTACTGAAGTCTCTAAACATTTACCAGCTACTGAAAGTAAATTGTAGGAGATAGGAGATGTCCAGGAACAGGATGAAGAATACATTAAAATCTGTAATCATTGCCTGGAAGGATGGTCAGACTTGGGATTAAATTTTACTGGATATCATGCAATGGCTAATCTGATCATCTTCGATTCCACCTATCCCCACAATCCTTAATTTCTTTATTAAATAAAAATTTGTCTGTCTCACCCTTGAATATATTTAATTATCCAGCTTCAATGGACCTTTGCGGTAAAGAATTCTGCAGATTCATTATCTTCTGGGAGAAACAAAACATCATCTTTGTCTCACAACAGGGCCAATCCATTTCCCACAAAGTGTTTGATGGTCCATTGTCAAAGTTCTGTGCTTATTGTTTGACATGGGTGGGGTGCATTTCAAGCTTCTTCTTTGTAATGAGTTTCAGAGAATAATTCTTTGTTCCAGAGAAACATGTCACAAATTATTTTCCCAGAGACATTTCAAGGTCTTATTGTGAATGATATGTTTCAGATGATAAATTTTAG
This sequence comes from Chiloscyllium plagiosum, assembly GCF_037043375.1. Taxonomy (NCBI): domain Eukaryota; kingdom Metazoa; phylum Chordata; class Chondrichthyes; order Orectolobiformes; family Hemiscylliidae; genus Chiloscyllium; species Chiloscyllium plagiosum. Next base: position 23,667,944 of record NW_028270166.1, read on the forward strand.
TGTTCAAGTTAGCCTTTTCATGGTATTTCAGATAGTTTCAGCCACGTTGATCTGGACAATGTCTGTTGAGCTTGTCAATTTCAGATCAGGTTATTTTAGCTGTCATTTGGAAATGTCTCAGCTCAATATTAATTGTTTTCTCACAAACCAAAGTTCAAGGCTTTTATTCTACTCAATGAGATTCACAGATTAATAGTAAATATTTTAGATCATCATGACACTTACCTTCACTAAACTAAATACTTTCTGGGCCAAATTTTCCTGAGAATCAGCCTCGTGAATTTCTTACACACTTTATAATCATGGCTTTGATGACATTTCTAAATTGGGGTACCCAAAATGCAACCTGCAATTTGTGCTGGTCAAGCAAAATATTTGTTGTTCTTATTTCTAAAGTGCAGGTTTCATTTTTTTTATAACTTGAATTGACTTGGTTTACTACTATTTAAGGATTTTACTTTCCAAGATTCTCAAGTCCTTTAAATTGTCACAATCAATTGAACATGTAAAGGCATTGGTTTAAAATTTAATTTCTACCCTCAACTTCACACCATAAAGAATGTGTGTGGTGCAGTGATAGTGTCGCTACCTCTATGCCAGAGGGTCCTGTGTTGAAGTTCTACCTGCTTTGGAGGTGTGTAAGAACATCTCTGAATAGATTGATTAGAAAGATCTCCACCCTGGACTGCATAGCAGTAGCAACATGTATTTCTAATGTGAAAATGGTAGGCTACTCAGTAAACTGCTACTTGCATCAAATCACAATATTTGATTAGATACGTTATACACCTAAAGCTAATTTTGGTGGAAAAGTCTTGAAGAGGTTGTCAAAAATTGCTGCCTATTTATTTTTTATACCCCATTCAGGTAGCTTTCTGAAGCCAATATTATTTCCACATGTGTCAATGGAATATTTTGCCCTTCCTAATTTTTCTCTCTTCCATTCCCTCTTGAAGACATTGACTGTTGTAGGTAGCAACAGCCTCCGATATCTCACTCCAGTTATGCTTGTGTGGGCTTCATCAACAAATATTTTCAGTGATCGATGCATCACAGCCAAGATAATCTTGTCACCATCCAATATTCATATATACAGATTTTCCAATCCTGTTGTCACCAGTCAATAAATAGGTGCTTGAAAATGGAGGCCTGAGATAATTTTTGTCACCCTACCTAAGACCTAGGACCAGCTATCTCAGCACAGTTCAGGATTTGAAACTGCGGAGTTCTGATCAACGTACATTTACCAGGCAGTGCCTTTGCTGACAAGGCCCGCAGGGACCATCAATAAGGTACATTGCTAACGGCTTTTAAATATAGTCCATACAAGCTAACGCCAGGCAGAAGCACAATTTCAGTGACATGACTCTAGTAAACATGGAGAACTAATTTACAAAGTTCCAATTTGTTTGGACAGAATACCTTTCCCTCAATAGAAAATTAAACGTCAGATCCTTCCTAAATGAATTCTGCTAATTACTTCCCTTTGATCATGTTTTAATGTTATTTAAGTAATAAATGCTTGCTTAAATTAAAAACAGAGCCTGTGTGTACTCAGAGGTCACTGTCGGGTGAATGTGAATTTATGAGCCCAAGACAGACTGTTAATAGAATTAATGTAATATGATGGTGGTGCAACAGAACAGTGTGTTGATGTATCAATATGCAAGTTCATTTACCTGAGAAATCCCTCTGCATTTCAGTTATGATGTTGAGGTGAATGCCAAGAAGATGGAAGTTTCTCACCATGTGGGGAAGGAAAGAGAGCTAGAAGGTGAACCAACCTAGGCAGCAAGCAATCATCCAGAATTGTCCTATGGTTTCTAGGAAATAAAGATTGATTTCCACGATATATCAGAGAGCAACCCATCAAAATCACGAGAACGTTGAAAAATAATGGCAGCTTTTCAAGAAACTTCCCTCAAATGGTTGTGATAATAGTTAAATAAGGAAGATATGGCAGTCACGTGTTGAGGCAAGGTGTCATGTGTTGAATCCTCCTAGAATGCAGTCAATCAGCATTAATGACCCTACATCACATGTTAAGCATGAAGAACAGAACTTTAGTGGAGACATAGCAACAAGTTGTTTGTCCACTTACTCTCAAAGTGTTCATACATTCCTAACATCCAATTCTTAACTTCTAAGACTACTTCTGGTCTCTACCACTCAGGAAGATAAGAAACACCATCATCTCAAGTTTCCTTTCCAATACACACACCATGCAGAATTGGAAACATTTCTTCACCATCACTGGGTCAAAATCTTTTAACTTACCACTGATCGTACTTTGAAAATATACAGGTTTAAAAAGAAGGCACACTCATCACCTTCTCAAGGCAACAAGCAATAAATATTTTCTTTACCAATGGCTCCCACATCTTTAGTTTTATTAATTAAATTAGTTTAATGAAGTATACACCTCTTCAGTTAATGAACAAGTGTTATGTAAGGTAAATATTTAAATTCTCATTGGAAATTAACAGGAAAGAAAACTGGACAGAATGCATCACTAGCTCCTGACAAATCTAAGCTCCAATGCCATTTTTCCTCAAGGGACTTGTATACTTGTTCCTTAAACCATTGACCAATTCATATTCGTTCAATAACTGCATTTTTATGGCTTGGATGTAATTGCACATTAAACTTAGCAATACTGATAGCCTATTAGCATCTTATATCTGAGTTTACTTCTGTGAACATTGACCATTTTGAGTTCTGATGTTTACATTTATAAGGAAAACTGGCTATGGAAACTTGTCACACTATAATGACACCTTTTCATGGTCGTGGTAATGTAATGCCTTAGTTTTCCACCTTCTAGCTCCTCAACCCTTACTATGGAGTATCTTGTATGTTTTAACCATCTCTATCTCTCTTTTTAAATTATTTTACTATCCAACTATCAAGAATAATAAAAAATCAAAGTATCAGTTTGAAAAGGACAACATGTATGATTTTATAATATGAGTGAAATTTGTCGATGTGGCCTAGGGAAATGGCATGACATCCCCTCCCTCAGAACACTCCTTCATCTGAAGATGATACTTGGTTTTTACTCCCTTGAGATATACCACAGATGGCTGCCTAGCTGTTTGTGAATTATTTGTTGCCATTACCAGTTTCATTAGTTAGTGCATTTCAGAACTCTCAATTGGACCATATTTCCACAATCGCTGTTTTGAACTAAACAGTAAATATTTAACAAATACTAGAATATGGCTATCTGTTAAGTGGAAAGATTATTTTGATATTATAGAATAAGGCAAACCTCATTGTGGAAACTTTACAGACTAAGAAAGTCTTCCCTTTTATCAGCAATTCATCTTATTGAACTTACTGACTTTGATAGAGATTTGATAGGGAATGAAAAAAGTGGTTTATAATAGAAGATTTTAGTGACAAACTTTTGAGATTTGGTGGTGGAGGGTTAATGATTGTGGTGATGAGGAAACTATTATCATTTGGGTTAGTTGTATCCCTTTTAAGCGAATACTTATTTCTGAGTAAGTGCGAAACCCAACAACTTGACTTGCATTTAAGCAAACTGAGCCTCACACAAGGAAAGAGCAAACTTGATTTGAAAATAGTTGATAGGTTGCAAGGCTAATGACAGAGAATGTTAGTATTAATGTTGCTTGAAACCAGGAGCATGCTGGGCAAGTGATTCACAGTTTAACTTGTGACCAATGGGGAGTTTCCCAAAAGTGTTGAATACTGGAGTAAGTTTTATTGACTCTGCCCATGTATAAATAACAAACTGAGTTTTTAGACAGGTGAATGGAGTATATACTGATTTCAGCAACAACTATTTTAATAGTTACTTATCAGAAAATGGTTTTGATTGGAATGTGAGATGGAAATGGTGATATGTAATATAAACGGTAAAATTCAACTCCTTTGTGCCAATGTATGTTCTTTTCAACATTTGCTTCACTCTGAAGTGTTGAACGTGTCTCAAACATATCTTTGTGATGGTGAATATAATTGGGATAAAATGTGACATCTGCTTGCAGCTGCAAATGGCCAGTAGGTCATCAACTTATGATGACTGCACCTTGAATTTTCTGACTTACAAACCAACCATGCTTGGTTATAAACTCGTCTATTGTGATGGGAATGAAATCCTACGTTTTGTTTATTGATGTTATTGCAGAATGAAAATGTTGAAGGTATTTTCTTCAAAAGTAAGCAAGAGGGGTGTAATAAATGCTTCACCAAATCCATACAGAAAAATTACATTTCTGTAATTTCATAGTCTCATTTTAGCTCATTTAGATATGAAGCAGATTGGTTTTAGTTGTTCTAATATTGATAATAGTGTTATGATTTTTCTATAGGTCACATAGATATTCAGGACTGAAATGTGGTGGCACTATTTATTGATTAATAACATCAATTATGATCAAACAATGTGGTCAAATGATGATTTAGCCCAAATATTAATGAACCGTTTCAACGTCAATGATTGATTAACCATGGCCAGTCAGACACCAGGCAGACATCAGGTGACTCCTTGTTGTGGAGAATACTTGACTAATCATACTGTTGGTGTTACAATTCAACACGAGCATCATCAGGGTACAAACTTATTGAAAGACAATTAGAAAGCAAGCAAAGAGGGAGTTCACATACTGCTGAAAATATAAAATATTAAAGAAAACAGCACCTATCTTGGAGAATTCACAGGTTAACATTGTTAGCACTAAAACTGCCATGTTATGGTACTGCAGGTACCATTGGTTACATAGATTGCTACTGGGTAGTGCAAAGTTGCCAAGTATAAATGAGATTGCAGAATAGGAAAACAGTCTGTCAACCCTTCCAAAATGTTTCTAAAAATACCACCTTCAGATCCTTGTCATCAAGAATTACAGTTAAATAAATGGAATTGCTTTAAAATTCAATATACAATGAGGATATCGTTTCAAGGGGCATAGGTCGGAGGTCTAAGTTGATATACATAGTAAATATTTTCAGAGAAACTATGGTTAGTAATGTGTGCACTCAATGAATAGCACTGTCTTATCAAATGTCCATTTTGGGATTCATTTATTAATCTTTGAATAGAAGTCAGGTTTGGATATCTCACCTCCTCTTCTTTGCTCAGTGCGTCATGACTGTTAGTGTCTACATTTTTTGTCACAAAACAATTAAGCTGTAATTGTATGTGTTATTCAATTCAGTTACTACCCTAATGCAGATTCCTCTTGGCCCTGGCAGCTGGGTGATTGTAGCACAGAGTAATGTTACTGAAGTAGGATGCCAGTAGCTAGGACCAAAGCTCTAGAGACATGTGTTCAAATCCCACTACAGCAGCTGGAAGGATTTAAATTTAAATAATCATATAGCCAGCCATTCATTTTAAAAGGCTATCTGATTCACTAATATCATTTGGTGAGAATCTCTGCTGTCCTTGCCTGGTGTCTGTGACTCCAGATCCATTCAGTTTTTAACTACTCTCTGAAGTGGCATAGTAAGCCTTTCAGTTTTAGGTAGTTCACCACCACTTGCTCAAGAATGGACAATAAATGTTGGCTTTGTCAGAGATGCGCACATTCTAAGAACAAAGCAAAGACGATTATCTCCTCCACCATCCTTCATTTCTTGACCTCTTCCACATGATTATCTCCTACTTTGTCAGTAAGAATATTTTCAGTTTGGCCTCTCCGACTGGAACAATACTCAATGGGATGATGGAAATGAGCTCCAGTGCTCAAAATGGCTCAGGCTGCTGGCTAGTGATCTTGGATGATGTGAATGCATGAGTGACCATCTTCCAAATTACCCTCATGGTTAAAATCATCCCTGATAACCTATGCTCTGGTTTGTTGAATCGGTGAAGATGTATCACTTTGTAACATAGATTGCTACTTGCAGTGTGAGGTGCTATTGCAAAAAAAATCTCAAAAGACAAACTGCTGTATGGATAATTCCTGACAAGATTCAATCACTTATTGGCTTTCAGTGTGCAGATTGGTCTCCATTTAAAGGAAATACATCAAATAAATTCAATTTTGAGATAAATTTGTTCATTTCACTGTTCTGTTACTCATTTCAATGTTAAACAAAAACAGAAGTTTCTGGAAAAGCTGAATAGGTCTGTCAGCATTTGTGAAGAGAAATCAGAGTTAGTGTTTCATGTCTGGTGACCCTTCCTCAGAACCTTTCAATGTTATACACATTTACAGTTTTTGAGAGGACCACCCCAGTGCTTTAAGTAATATTACACTCACTGGAGTTAAGTCTAATATGGATGGATGAAATAAAATGGACAAGAGATAAGCCACCAGTTAGTATTCTCTACCAGTTTTAGTTGCTATTGACTTCAATGGCAATCTTATATTGTTTATTTTACACTGTTATTAGAAATAGAAATTATTCACATTCTTTCCTGGGTCCATAGGATCAAAAGCTGAGTAACAAGATAATTTGACTTGATGTGATTTATAATTGTCTTATGTATTGAGCTCCAGTGAAAAGTTTGTTTTGTGTGTTAACCAGACAAATCATTTCGTACATAGGTACAGCAGGGTATCAAGGCACCTGTCACAGTGTTTGGAGGTTTCATTCTCCCCTTGCAATGTGAGCGCTAATATTGTGGTGTTCTCACCAGCTTCCCTAGTCTGTCTCCATATATGGGAAGGCATTGTATGAAGGTTTTACTGACTTTAGTAGACGTTCTGAGTGGCTTGTTCCAGAGAGTGTACATTACACCACATCATCTCAGTGTAGTATAAAATGGCAATGGATGATTTACAATTCAGGGTGAAATTTGTTTCCATATTGGCATTAAAGAGCTTGACTAACATTGTGTGCCATGAACACAACCTCAAGTAATAAGTTGACATAATTCAAGCCCAATTTGATCCTACAGCTGGTAATAAAAGGGAAAAAATACTTCTTGTACAAGTTGATAGTTGACAGCTCAGATTTTTACTTCATTAAAGAGATGTGGTTTGTTGGTGAGTTGAAGGTGATTGTGAGTCCCTGCAATTGATGTAGCAGAGGTATTCTGACTATTAGTGTCTGGAAAAGCACAGTAGGTCAGGCAGCAACTGAGGAGCAGGAGAGTTGACGTTTCTGACAGTGCTTACTTTCTCCCTATTCCCACTGTTAGCTTGAGAAACGTATAACTTTTTTTTTAAAACCCTTACATCGGAAGTTGGTGTCCTAGGTATCAGTTCTTTGGGTCTTCTTATGAGCTTAGGCCAGACTTCTGGATTAGTTTGAAACAATATTTATGATCTGTCTATACATGTCCATAAGGCTACAGAGCAGCATGTTCTGTGCTATACAGGTCCCAACTTCTTAGCAGGTGAACACATAACTACTGAGGTCACCAAGCTAAGTGCTGGAGCTTTAGGTTGACAAGTGACCGGATCCAGCTGAACTTCATTCTCAGGTCTGAAAAGAAGTTGCTAGTAAGGGAGTTGAAACGTCGGATTTAATTTTATAAAGTCCCCTAGATTCAGGGAAGGTTTCATTCGATTAGAAAATAATGAATACAACTCTGTTATTCAAAAAGGAAGGAAGTCAGAAAGCAGTTGGCTTAATATCATAGAGAAAATGTTAGAAGCTGTTATGAAATGATGTTATGGCATGGCATTTGGAAAGGTTTAAGGTAATCGGACAGAGTTAACATGGTTTAGTGAATGTTCAACTAAGTTCTTTGAAGTTTATTGAAGAAGTAATATGTACTGGGAGTAAAGATGAACTGGCATATTATGTACTTGGAAGGCATTTGATAAGTTGTTACATCAAAGTTTATTGTGGAAAATAAAACTTTATGGTATTGCATGGAGAGAAGGTTGGCTTGTGAACAAGAAACAGAGACCAATTGAACGTGTGGTGCTGGAAAAGCACAGCAGGTCAGGCACCATCTGAGGAGCAGGCGAATCAGTGTTTCGGCATAAGCCCTTCATCAGGAAGGGCTTACATACCCGAAACATTGATTCTCCTGCTCCTCGGAAGCTGCCTGACCTGCCGTGCTTTTCCAGCACCACACTCTCGACTCTGATCTCCAGCATCTGCAGTCCTCACTTTCTCCAAGGAACAGAGAGCAGGCAATAATGAGTCATTTTCTTGATGGCAGACCAATGAGTGGATCAATGCTCTGTCTTTAACATTTTGTAATTTACATCAATTACTTAGATAAGGGGAGTGAAGGCATGGTAGGTAAACTTAGATGACACAAAGATAGTTAGAAAAGTATCTTATGAAGACATAAGAAGCTTTCAGATTGATATGGACAGGTTGAGTGAGTGGGCAAAAATATAGCAAATGATGCATATAATATGAGAAAATATGAAGTTGTTCACTATGGCAAGAAGAATAAAGAAGCTGTGTATTACTTAAACAAAAAATGATTGCAGAAATCCAAATATTGCTATGCATGAGTCACAACAAGTTAGTATTCAGGTACAGCATGTAATCAAGGGAGCTAATGGAATAGCATCCTTTATTGTGAGAGAAATTGATCATTAAAGTAAATTGTCATGCTTCAGTTATATATGGAATTGGTGAGATCATATCTAGAACAGTGCACGTAGTTTTGGCCTCATTATTTAAAGAGAGAGGGAAAGGCGTAAGAGGTGATTCAGAAGAGGTTTATTAGATTGATACCTAAAAGAGCATATTGTCTTCTGAGGATAGATTGGAGAGGCTGGACTTGTTTCCATTGACATTTAAAAGAGTGAGAGGTGACTTGATTGAGGTGTATAAGACCCTGAATAGTCTTGATAAGGTGGATGTGAAAAGGATGTTCTTTCTCATGGGTGAGTCCAGAACTCAACAGCTGAAAATGTGTTGCCGGAAAAGCGCAGCAGGTCAGGCAGCATCCAAAGAGCAGGAGAATCGACGTTTCGGGCATAAGCCCTTCTTCAGGAATGAGGAAGGTGTGCCCAGCAGGCTAAGATAAAAGGTAGGGAGGAGGGACTTGGGGGAGGGGCGTTGGAAATGCGATAGGTGGAAGGAGGTCAAGGTGAGGGTGATAGGCCAGAGTGGGGTGGGGGCGGAGAGGTCAGGAAGAAGATTGCAGGTTAGGAAGGCAGTGCTGAGTTCGAGGGATTTGACTGAGACAAGGTGGGGGGAGGGGAAATGAGGAAACTGGAGAAATCTGAGTTCATCCCTTGTGTTTGGAGGGTTCCTAGGCGGAAGATGAGGCGCTCTTCCTCCAACCATCATGTTGCTATGGTCTGGCGATGGAGGAGTCCAAGGACCTGCATGTCCTTGGTGGAGTGGAAGGGGGAATTGAAGGGTTGAGCCACGGGGTGGTTGGGTTGGTTGGTCCGAGTGTCCCAGAGGTGACACGTTCCGCAAGTAGGCAGCCTGTCTCCCCAATATAGAGGAGGCCACATCGGGTGCAGCGGATGCAATAAATGATGTGTGTGGAGGTGCAAGTGAATTTGTGGTGGATATGGAAGTATCCGTTGGGGCCTTGGAGGGAAGTAAGGGGGGAGGTGTGGGCGCAAGTTTTGCATTTCTTGCGGTTGCAGGAGAAGGTGCCGGGAGTGGAGGTTGGGTTGGTGGGGGGGTGTGGACCTGACGAGGGAGTCACGGAGGGAATGGTCTTTTTGGAACGCTGATAGGGGAGGGGAGGGAAATATATTCCTGGTGGTGGGGTCCATTTGGAGGTGGCGGAAATGACGGCGGATGATACGCTGTATATGGAGTTTGGTGGGGTGGTAGGTGAGGACCAGTGGGGTTCTGTCCTGGTGGCGGTTGAAGGGGCGGGGCTCAAGGGCAGAGGAGCGGGAAGTGGAGGAGATGTGGTGGAGGGCATCGTCGACCACGTCTGTGGGGAAATTGCGGTCTTTGAAGAAGCAGGCCATCTGGGTTGTATGGTATTGGAACTGGTCCTCCTGGGAGCAGATGTGGCGGAGACGAAGGAATTGGGAATATGGGATGGCGTTTTTACAGGGGGCAGGGTGGGAGGAGGTGTAGTCTAGGTAGCTGTGGGAGTCGATCGGTTTATAGTAAATGTCCATGTTGATTCCGTCGCCCGAGATAGAAATGGAAAGGTCTCGGAAGGGGAGGGAGGAGTCTGAGATGGTCCAGGTGAATTTGAGGTCGGGGTGGAAGGTGTTGGTAAAGTGGATGAACTGTTCAACCTCCTCGTGGGAGCACGAGGCAGCGCCGATACAGTCATCGATGTAGCGGAGGAAAAGGTGGGGGGTGGTGCCAATGTAGCTGCGGAAGATGGACTGTTCCACATATCCTATGAAGAGGCAGGCATAGCTGAGGCCCATGCTGGTGCCCATGGCTAATCCTTTGGTTTGGAGGAAGTGGGAGGATTGGAAAGAGAAGTTGTTAAGAGTAAGGACCAGTTCAGTCAGTCGAAGGATGGTGCCTGTGGAAGGGTACTGGTTGGTACGGCGGGAAAGGAAGAAGCGGAGGGCTTTGAGTCCTTCGTGATGGGGGATGGAGGTGTACAGGGACTGGATGTCCATGGTGAAGATAAGGCGTTGGGGACTGGGGAAGCGAAAATCATGGAGGAGGTGGAGGGCATGGGTGGGGAGTTCTTGGACTAAGGGGAACAGGACCGTGTCGAGGTATGCAGAGATGAGTTCGGCCGGGGCAGTCAGGTTTGTGGATTTTGGGCAGGAGGTAGAAACAGGCGGTGCGGGGTTGTGGGACTATGAGGTTGGAGGCGGTGGATGGGAGATCTCCTGAGGTGACGAGGTTATGGATGGTCTGGGAGATGATGGTTTGGTGCTGGGAGGTGGGGTCATGGTCAAGGGGGCAGTAGGAGGAGGTGTCCGCGAGCTGGCATTTAGCCTCAGTGGTGTAAAGGTCGGTGTGCCAAACTACTACCGCGCCTCCCTTGTCTGCCGGTTTGATAGTGAGGTTGGGGTTGGAACGGAGGGAGTGGAGGCTGCATGTTCCGAGGGTGAGAAGTTGGAATGGGAGGGGGGGAGAAGTTGAGGCGATTAATGTCGCAGCGGCAGTTGGCTATGAAAAGATCGAGGGCGAGTAAGAGGCCAGCATGGGGTGTCCAGGTGGATGGGGAGTGTTGGAGGCGGGAGAAGGGGTTGTCAGAGGGTGGGCGGGAATCCTGGTTGAAGAAGTAGGCACGGAGGCGAAGGCGGCGGAAGAATTGTTCGATGTCACGCCGCGTGTTGAACTGGTTAATCCGGGAGCGTAGGGGAATGAAGGTGAGGCCTCTGCTGAGGACTGATCTTTCATCCTCAGAGAGGGGTAGTTCTAGAGGGATGGTGAAAACACGGCAGGGCTGGGAACTAGGACCTGGTGTGGGGCTGGAGCTGGGAGTGGGGGCGGGGATGGAGATCGGCGTGGGGACAGAGTTGGGCATGGGGGGCGGGGACGGAGATCGGTGTGGGGGCGGGGTTAGGCGTGGTGACGGAGATTGGCGTGGGGGCGGGGTTAGGCATGGTGACAGAGATCAGCGTGGGGGTGGAGTTAAGCGTGGTAACGGAGATCAGCGTGGGGGCCGAGACACATGCGGCGTGGTGGTCATGCAGGCTAGTGATGTCACTGGGGGCGGAAGTGGCTGCGGCGACAGCAACCCAGGGGGCGGAAGTGGCTGTGGCGATGACAGAAACAGTGTTATTCCCGATAGCTGCGGAGGCCATGAATCTGTCGGCGATGGTCTTCCTGGCGATCGTGGAGGCGGTTGTCTGGGCGGCGATCGCGGAGGCTGCGAGGTCGGTGGGGGCAGAAGTGACGTCATGGTCTGCGGCGGCGGTTGTTGCCGCGGGCGCTGTAGCGGCCGCGTGGTTAATGGCGCACGACTGATTTCGCAGGCCGATGGAAGATTCTGGAATAGTTGAGGAACCCAGAGTGTGGGGGTAAGTACATGAAAGTTTTTGGTACTTAGTCTTTAATTTCCGATATGGCTAGGAAGAAGTGTTTGTTTAGTGTATGGATTCTTCTGTGGATGAAGAACAGTAGAGGTCCTTTGCAGGTCTGTGAGAGTGTTGTCCTGAGCTGGGGAAGGGCTGACTGCAGGGAATGTAGGTAGCGGCGCATGGCTGCAAGCGTGGAGCGGAAGATCCGGAGGGAGGTCTGTTGCTGGAGGCTTCGGATTTGTTGTAGGGACTGGCTGTCCTGGTTGGGTCCAAATTTTGTTGGTCGGAACGTAGTCCGGAGTCCGTGCGGGATCAGTCGGTTCCGTAGGCAGGTGCTGAGGAAGGAGATGTGGCTGTGGTAGCGAGTCTGTTTGAGAATGTGGCTGAAGAGCTTCTGCGCAGAGGAGATGACCTGGGGTGTACAGTGAGAGAGGGACTCACTGAGATCCTTGTAGAGGGAGGAGGAGAGCTTCTTCAAGGAAGGCATGCTTGCAAGAGGATTTGCAATAGGTTAAAATCTTTGAGGAGAAAGTGAGGACTGCAGATGCTGGAGATCAGAGCTGAAAATTTGTTGCTGGAAAAGCGCAGCAGGTCAGGCAGCATCCAAGGAGCAGGAGAATCGACGTTTCGGGCATAAGCCCTTCTCCAGGAATGAGGAAGGTGTGTCCAGCAGGCTAAGGTAAAAGGTAGGGAGGAGGGACTTGGGGGAGGGGTGTTGGAAATGGGATAGGTGGAAGGAGGTCAAGGTGAGGGTGATAGGCCGGAGTGGGGTGGGGGCGGAGAGGTCAGGAAGAAGATTGCAGGTTAGGAAGGCGGTGCTGAGTTCGAGGGATTTGACTGAGACAAGGTGGGGGGAGGGGAAATGAGGAAACTGGAGAAATCTGAGTTCATCCCTTGTGGTTGGAGGGTTCCTAGGCGGAAGATGAGGCGCTCTTCCTCCAACCGTCGTGTTGCTGTGGTCTGGCGATGGAGGAGTCCAAGGACCTGCATGTCCTTGGTGGAGTGGGAGGGGGAGTTGAAGTGTTGAGCCACGGGGTGGTTGGGTTGGTTGGTCCGGGTGTCCCAGAAGTGTTCGCCCTTTCTCCCAGAACTCAGCAGCACCATTTTAAAATTAAGAGTCACCATTTTGGAACAGAGATGAGGGGTATTGTTCCCTCTCAGAGAGTTGTTCAACTTTGGACCTCTGTGCTTACGAAGGTGATGAATGTAGTGGCCAGTAAATATTTTTAAGACAGATGTAGATTAAATTTTTTTAGGTAAGAATAATCAAAGTAGATGGAAATGTGGAAGTTGAACTCCAAACAGACCAATCTTGATTTCATTGAATGGGTGGAGCTGAATGTTCCGTTTCTGCTCCTATGTTTTATGAATGTGCATTTCTTAGTGGTGAAGGAACTTCTCAATATTGTATCTCCTCAGTAAGCTGAATTTTCCAAGACTCAGAGACATCTGTGCCTGATTAGTGACTTGACTACACATGCCAGAACACCACAGCAACAGACTTTGCAACATTTTGTTGCCCTGAGCTTTTTGTTTTCAAGAAATACCCTAATGGCCAGAAAGTGTTTTCTTTAAAGTGAACCTCTGAGGAGAAAAAATAATTTCTCTCTCTGTTTCTGAAGTATGCGCTAGTCTTTTTTGTGTGGTTAGAAGGATAAACATTTATACTTCTTTATTACTGACTATGAACCTTAATTAGTTATTGCAGCTTCATTGAATATGTTTTGCTTTGCAAATAAATCAATTATTGCATTTATTGAGTAAACCTGGTTGATGGACTCATTTACTTAATACCTGATATGGATAAGTGATTTAATTGGCCATCTTAGAAAGTGGGAAAAGTATTTTATTTTATGGTGTGCTCCATGGAATAGTGGGAGTAGAGCAGTTACTAGACAGCCCGTCAGCTCTGATCGAAATAACTTCTTATTTTAGGAAATATGTAAATGAGTAGAAAGCAATGTAGACAAAGTTACTAGACTAATACATGCAATGGTTGGATTATTTTATAAATAAAGGTTAGACAGGCTGGCCTTGTATCCACTGGAGAAGAGCTGATAATGGTTGGAACATATCATACCCTGAGGGAACTTGACAGGTTGTATATGGGGAAGAAAAATCCCTTGTGGAAGAATCTAACAATTCTTAAAAAACAAAGGGTGCCCATCTAAAACAGAAATGAGGAGTATTTGTTTTTCTCCCATGGAGAGTTGTCAATCTTTGGAACCCACTTCTTCAAAAGTCTGTGGAAACAGACTCTTTGAATATTTTTTAGGCAGGGGTCAATACATTCTTCATGAAGAAGAGAATGAAAAGTTTTTGTGGGTGGGGGGAATGTGGAGTAATCAAATCGACTCAATAGTCAGAACAGGCTAAAGGGGTTAATTTAAATGCAGTATATATCTTCATTACAACTCACCTCAGAGGCTCATCTACATATTAATTAACCCCTATCTCTACATTGGATATTGGTAACAGGTCCCCGCTCCTCCATTGTACAGACCTGGAAAGCATTCCCATCTGTCCTGGCTGTGTACTTCCTTTCTCTAATTAACTAATGTACCACTAATCTAAACTACTGTTTCTAAACACACTCAATAAACTATCAGAAAGTTGCTACAATTCATCGCCTGCCTATGTTAGGTAACTGTGATCTCGAAACCCTCTAAAATCAACTACGGTAACCATTACAGGTTTATTTAATTGTATTTAAATTCCCTTGATGCTGGTGTGTGAATGGAACCTATAGTTCATCTGACATTACTACAATGCCACCATCCCCTCAGAGAATATACACTGAAACATCCCACTATATTAACACCAAATCAAATTAGATCTTAATCCAATTTAAAAGGAGAAAATAAACTATTGCAATTGGAGGAGATAGTTGAAATGAAAGTTAAAATTATAACATTATACATTGGAGGTAGAAATAAAAGTTTACTTAGCACCAGAGGGAGGATGGGCACCGAATTGGGCAGTGGACCCTCTCCCAAGACTTGCAGGTTAATCCTACATTAACCTTACATACTGTTTTATTTTTACTTGAAATCACGTAATATTTAGCTGACTTGATCCAAATCAGAAGGCAATTACACAAAATCACACATTTAGCTTCACACAATTACCATTCCATCATGTGTGTATTGAATGAAATGAGGCTGTTTTGCACTTTTTTTCTGCTTTATTTTGTTAAACTGCAATGGAACCTGCAGCATGTACAGCTTAGTAAGACCACAAGGCAATGATAATAGAAGGCTGAGGCCAAGATATTCTCTTGGGAAGTAAAAACCAAAACAAGTAGCAGAGGGCCGCTTCAAAAGAACACGGGTTCCTCACAATCATTAAGAGGACTGCAACCTGTCAGGCAGCAGTTAATGGAGGGAGATTAAAGGAAAGAGATGCCCTGTTTCCTCAGATCTAGTCCGTGGGATAAAGGTGCCTTCGGGGAGATGGAGGAGAAACTTTGAGTGGATTATTGGTTCCTGGAGATTACAATGCTGCACTGTACACCAAAGTACTGAAGGTAGTTCTTCACCCTTTAACTGTTAATGTATTAAGTTTTAATTGGCATAGAGTAGATCAGAGTAGATAGACAAATTATAAGAATAAAATACAACTTAATTCAATTTCACCGTAAGATTTATTTAGCATGTCAACCTTAATACGCCAGCCATAACGAAGAAGACGACATGGTGGCTCAGTGGTTGGCGCTGCTGTATCACAGCGTCAGGAACCTGAATTCGATTCCAGCCGAGTGCGACTGCCTGTGTACAGTTTGCACCTTCTCTCTGGGTCTGTATGGGTTTCCTCTGGGTGCTCAGGTTTCCTCCCACAGCCCAAAGATATGCAAATTAGGTGGATTTGCGATGTTAAATTGCCCATGGATTAGCCATGGCAAAGTACAGGGATGACAACGTAGGGAGAAGGTTCTGGGTAGGATGCTCTTTGTAGGGTCAGTGTGGGTTGAATTCCACACTGTAGGGATTCTAATTGACACAAAACTTTGATATACCCTCAAATACATATTATTGACCATCTAGTGACAAGAGAACATTTTACCCTGTATCACCAGTACAGCCACACTAAACTTGATTTTCTATCTATTGAAATGAGTGGAAGTGTGCCCACGAATATGAACTTTATGCATGTGAGGCAGCAATACTGGTACAGGGTTTCACCAAATATTCATTTCAATCTTCAGACATTGGACAATATCATCAGGATCAGTTGGTTTTAAATGGTCAGTAATGAGGCCATGGTTCATGGGCTCACAGATCTTTGAGACTGATATGTCAGAGAAGGGACATCAACTAGTAGAATTGTCACCTTCCTTTATACCTCATGGTCGTGAAAACAGGAACAATTTCCATTGAATTGCAATGATAGAAATTGTAGCTGGAAAATAGTCAGAAAGAATCACCCACATTTCTATTCTCTGTGGGAGGAGTAAATATGCCAGTTGCCAGCTGTGATGGGGCATTTTATTTTGTAAGTGATCTCCATGAAGAATGGGCAGTGTGCCCATTTTTACAGGACAGCATGCATTGCAATGGAATAGAGCAGTCAGCACAGTGAAGGAGTAGAGGAAGAGAGAAACACTAAGTGTTGCAATGAAATACGTAATGAAGGGACACTCATTTATATAAATCCTCAGAAAATCCAAACACTTCACAGTTGTGAACTACTTTTTTTCAAACTCTGGCAAATAGGCAAGCATAAAAACAAATTTACATGCAGCTGGCCCCACAAAGACATTCAAATTGCCTGATCCCACACCTCTCTTTGCTTGCTTATCATTGCATTTATTTAGCACTACACAGGATTGCTCTATGTCCTAAAGCCCTTACATCCAGTGAAGCACTCCTTGAGGTGTAGACACTATTGCTATGTTAGTGATGCAGCAGTCAATGTGTGCTCAACAAACTCTCATAAGCAACAGTGCCATAATGACTAAAACGTCTTGTGATGTTGACTGAGGGATAACTATTGGCCAGGAATAACTTCTCTACTCTTCTTTGAAATAGTGGCATCTTTCAAATCCATCCAAGGAGGCAGTTGGGGTCTTAGATTATGGTATTTTCCTATAATAATGTCAGATCAGAATCCTTATCAACATTTTGAACTTTGTATTCCAACGTGTCTTCTAAAGAATGTTTAAAAAAAGACTCGAAATGCAAATTTTTGTGTGGGACCAGTGGAATGATGCACCTATAGTGTGTCAGGAACTTCAAACTGAGGGATAAAGATCAGGAAGAAACAAGTGAGAGGGCTGACTATATTTCCCCTCTCAGCAGAAAGTCACCTCTTGCAACCATTGTTCATTTTTCACCTCAGAACCCCGACCTATATTTATAGATATTTTCAATCAACCTGTTCAGAGATGTTATTGCACGCCTTTGGAGTAACTGAAACTTGAACCCAGGCCTCCTGGCCCAGAGGTACAGACACTATCACTGTACCACAAGAACCCCAAGCCACCATTACATTCTTCATTTTTTTTATAACCCACCACCAAATCACCCTTGTCGTTGGTTATTTTTTATTTACTTGTGGGACATAGACACCGCTGGCTGGCCAGCATTTACTCTCTGACCCCAGTTGTCCTTGAGAAGGTGGGGAACACCTTTTTAGAACTGCAGGCCATGCACTGTAGGTAGACACACAATGGCCTTAGGGTGGGAATTCCAAGTTCTAATTAAAATACCAATTAACAAACGCTACCTACTAGGGACAGCGCAACAACAAGAACAAATACAGGGGAACTTCGATTATCCAAAAGTGATGGGCGGGCACTATTTTGTTCAGATAATCGATTATCTGGTTAATTGATTAAATGCCTTTCCTCTGGGGCTCGGAGTTTTTAATGTCTGCTCCCCATTCAGGAGACTGCAGCAGCACACAGCATGTGAGGCCCCGCAGCCCCGCTCCCAACCCCGTCCAACACCACCCCCTGCCTCCAACACTGCCCCCTGCCCCCAACACCGTCCCCCGCTCTCGACCATGTCCAACACCAATCCTGACCCCAATCCCGTCCAACACAGCCATCTGCTCCTGACCCAATCCAACACTGTCCCCTTCCCCCAACATCAACCCCACCTCAGACCCCGTCCAACACCCCCGCCCCTTCCCAACCAACCCCTTACACAACTGCCCTTTCTCGGAGGCAGCCGGACTGGATACCGACAACAAGACTGCTGTTTCTTGGAGAGATTATGTGGTGGGGGGTTTAGGGTACATCCCTGTGTAGAACTCCAAGGGAAGTGTTTTGGGGGGGAAGAGAGAGAGGGCGGGCAGACAGTCATTTGGAGACGGTGCCTGTTTAATCACTGTGAACAAAAGATGCGATCACTGTTGGAAACACATCTTTGATGTAGTGTTTCTATTGGGACCTCGAGATCTCCTTCGGATAATTCGATTTTCGGATAATTGGTTTTTGGATAATTGAGGTTCCTCTGTATAGTGGGAGTAGGAAAAGAGGGAGGTGATATGGACCAAACCAAATCCCCTCAAAATATTTTCGACCCTAACTTTTTCTTACTTTAAAGGTAAGTGTAAGGCATTGCATTCCAAATGCAATTTGATTGGTCAAACTATCAATTTTAAGCAAATCGCACATTATTTTTACACTACAGTTAAAATATGGGCAAAATAAAAAAAAAGAACTGGCTTAGCTGTAACTCTATTGAAATGTTGAACCATATATATAAACTACTACTAATTAATTGCTCCAGTATAGTAACATCTCATAAAGACAGACTTGGTAAAAATAGATTGTCTCACATGCAATTCCAGCAGCAGGAAGAAAACCCCAGCTGTAACAGAGAGAGGAATAAGAGCTTCCACATCCAGACCCCAGGAACTGTTGAAAACTAAAACTAAAAATCCTGGGTCTGTGGGAGCTTGCCCCCACCCATTCAGGCTGCTTCTATTGTTCCCACTTTAAAGAAAAACCTTAGGCCTCACAAGATGTTTACTCTATTGGCTCTATTGCTCTTCACCTCTGTTTCAACCTTTCTTCATAACAAAACCAGGACAAAATACATCTCTTAAATCCACAGTGCTATCATAGAGGGGATGAAATTAAAACGGAAATGGAAAGGGAATTGCACACTCCAAACCCTATGGTCCTCGCATGTCTCTAAAAGCTTTGACAGTATTGGTTGTCACTGCATTCTCCCTCTCTAAGGACACCCAGGCATGAGTGTAGCCACAGAAGATGGTCAGGGATCTATGACCCCTTCCACAGCCTACTGCCTGGACTTGGTGATTGCTACTTTGTCCGGGACCAGGAGCGGATCATAAGGACTTGCCTAGCTCCTCTCAGCCAGGTAATGAAAGATCAGGAGCATGCATCGAAAGTACAAGCAAAAGAACAAGGAGCCACCATTGTAACCTGTCAGGCAGAGGGATAATTAGATTTAAACAGTTCATTATTGAGCATTACTATCCCCTTGTCATTTTGGGGCATATATCCTGCTTTAGCTTCTTCCTCCTATTGACTTAATGTGGGACAGTTTTGCTGTAACAGGAATCAGAACCAGGGCTTCCCACCTGAAATGCCATGCTTGCACACAATCTTCCCCACTCCAGTTATCTTAACTAAATTTCACTTATAGTGTGCAACATCTAGTAAATCTCAAGGGAAGATCGTTAGGAAAAACGGTAGAGCTTCCTTAATAAGACACAATATGCATCACTTTAATCATGGGTTAAGGTATAGAATTAGACCAGACATTTTACACCTTTTGCATGCGTATTACTGTTGCAATCAAGATTTGTTATCCAAAGAAGAGTCATTTGGACTGGGATATTATCACTGTTCCTCTTTCTGCAGACATTCCCAGAACCTGCTGAGGTCCACTAGCACTTTCTGTTTTTATTCCACTTGTTTCACTGGAATTGAAAACAAGGAGAGATGTGCACTGAGTAGCTAAATCTGTACCTACGCAATACAGCAAATTCAGAAATAGCTCTGAGTTAAATTAATATCTAGGATCTGTAAAAGAAAATTCTAAATTCAAACAAGTTGTAGAAAAATAGCACAGTGAAAGCACCCAAGAAAAAGTAAGAACACTGTACTTAATTGTTTTTACAGCAAAACATTTCTAAAGCCCTCGGGCCACCAGTCCTTAGTTCTTGTCATCCTGTCTCATTAGTGATCAGTAATAGCTTAACCAACAAATCGCCTGACACAACTTTATTTACTAAAGTTCCAAGACTTGGCATCAGCCAATCAAGGTCAGAATCATTGCAATCCTGATCTCTGCTAGCAACACCCTCGTTTCGAGGCAGAGATCAAACGGAATGTGACTTCCTCAGCTTTGTTGTTATCACTATAGTAACAAGGGTGAGGTTGTGTCTCTGAAGTAACTATAGCTGGATCGCTAACAGAGGCAGTGCGAAGATAAGGGAGCAAAAGGGCAACACAGCTATTCATTGTTCAAACAGATGAAGGGCAAATCGATGCAGCAGTGGGAGCAATCCTCCTGTGCTACCCCAGCAGTACTGCTGCCTAAAGCCCTGTGGGTTGCTTTGTTTACTGCACTGATTCAGGTGCCACCCCTGTCAAACAAGACTGCAAATCGGGATTTGGGGAAATTGAATTAGTGTGCAGGCTGCTGCAGAGAAAAAAAAAACTGGATACAAGCAGACTGAATTATCGTTGCATTTCTTTCATGATTTCAATAATTCACTGGCTTGAGATTTTTTTGCAACATGTTTATTCTCTATTTCTAGTTTTTAGAAGTTGTCAAGTTTGCCATTCTATGAATTGTTTTAACATGAACAGCTAACCTGAAATGTGAGGTAAAATTCAACTTAAATTTCCCTGATTCTTTTCAAAAAAATAGATTGAAGCTGAGGAATCTGCTCAAAATGGGACAATTGAGGATGAGCTGATGACAAAGGCTCATAAAAACCCAGCTATATAAAGGAGCATAAAAGAAATATTTCACAAACCTGCTTTTGTTCTAACATCAGAGAAAATAAAATACATAACATGAGAGATAAGATGATGCCTTTTGTCATTGTTTACTGAACTGCTTCAGAAGTTCATGCTCCTTCATAGCAGCAGAAATGTTTTAACATGATTAATTTTATGAAAAATGGAAAAAAATAAAAATCTGTACTAAAAATTGGCATCTATTGATATGAACAGATGTTCTCTGCAATCAAATGTGTATTAGAAACAACTGCATCTGCTGTAGATCTTTATTGTTATTAGGAATAAGGCATTGAGAAATATTTTCTAACAATGGTGTCTCTGACCCTTTGTTGTCAGCTATGGGAGAGGCACTAGGAAAATGCTGCACAATTTTCATTACTGTGACACTTGGCGTACAGGATGAAATTTGATAAGATTCACATCAGATTGTTTGTTTGTAAGTGAAAGCAAATAAATGTTTTCTAAATTATATTTCATAAAAATGGTGTAGGAAGCGTTTGCTTTGTCAGTAACAAGGAGCCGTAAATATGAGGCAGGCACAAATAGATTAAAGAAAGAATTTAGGAAAGATTTTTTTCATATTTAAAAGATTGGTCCGAATGTCTAAGTTGTGTTGACACATGTAAAGGGAAATCTGATGTAAATGTTAGGGAATCAGGGAGTCAGGGATGTGATGACAGAATGCACAGGGAAATGGTGGTGGTGCAGTTGTAATGTTTTGGGACTAATACACCAGAGGCCTAGGCTAAAGTCCAAACAAATTGGTGGTGGAATTAAAATTCAATTAATACGTGAGGAATTGAAAGCTACCCTGACTAATAGTGAGCATGAAACAATCACTAATGTCCTTTGGGCAAGGAAATCAGCCATCCTTGCCTGGACTGGCCTACGTGTGCTTTCAGACCCACAGCAATGTGATTGACTTTTAACTGCACACTGAACTGGCCGAGTGAGACACTCTGTTCAAGGGCAACTAGGCATGGCCTGCTAGTGATACCCATATCCTATGATAGAATAAATGTTGAAAGTGGGGAGAGGTTTGCATGGTACACAAATACCATCACAGACTAGACAGCATCCGAGGACCAGGAAAATCGATGTTTCAGACAAAAGCCCTTCATCAGGAACCATTCCAGATGAAGGGCTTTTGCCCGAAACATCGATTTTCCTGCTCCTTGGATACTGCCTGACCTGTTGTGCTTTTCCAGCACCACTCTAATCTTGACTCTAATATCCAGCATCTGCAGTACCCATCTCTGCTCATCACTGACCAGTTGGGCCGAATGGCCTGTCTCTATGCTGTGATTCTACAAGCTGAATTTTCCCATTTTCTGTTAAAGAGTTTTACGGAGTAAGATTCATGTTACCCAGTCTGTGGTGACTCAGTGACTTTTCTCACACAATCTTTCACTCTTCACTTCAGCCATTGTGCAAGTGGACTCTTAGGCAACTTTCCCTGGGAACCATGCAGGAGCTGGAAGTGGTTGTCATTGCTGAAACCCTCCAGCTTTCACCGCTCCAGCGCCATGTTTAAAGGGAAGCTGCACACCACCCCAGACCCTGCAAGCCTGGAACTGCCTCCCACTCTGTGGTACTCTAGCCTGTACATTCAATGGTTGGTCCAGAGGATAAGAAAGCTCACCCCCTGCTTGGAGCCAGGGTCTTGGAGGTGTTGGTGAATGACGAGGAGAGAAAGGTGGTCCTTTTTCCAGCCAGCCTGGGCAGAGATTGTACGCCGAATCAGTGCTGTCTCCCTAGTGAAATGCGATGACCAGCAGTACAGGAAGAAGATCAATGATCTTCTACTCTCCACATGGGCAAATGCCATCATTTCTGTCTGCTATTTCACATTTACAGGGTCATCATTCACCCAACTCTGTCCTTACAAGTGCTTCCCACCACAGACTACACCTCTCACTTTGCTATGCGTCATGTCCATTCAATGGCTCTCACCCACTTCATCCTCCCACATTACTAACCCTTTCTGCCCTCTGTATTTCATACTCATTCACTGGGGACACATGACTATTGAAATGTCTGATACTACAGGGCATGCATTTAAGGTCAGAGGGGGAAAGTCAAAGGAGGTGTGAAGGGCAAGTTCTTTACACAGTGAGTGTTACATGCCTGGAACATGCTGCCAGGGGTAGTGGTGGAGGCAGATACAATAGAAGCATTTAAGGGGCTTTTAGATAAGCACATGAATAAATAAGGAATGGAGTGATAAGGATTATGTACAGGCAGAAGGGACTAGTTTAACTTGGTGCCATGTTCAGCACAACTGTGGGCTGAAGGGCCTGCAGGTGTGCTGTACTGTTCTATATTATGTTCTACAATAACACTCTCTACCCTTTTAAACATAGAGGGAGGGTCCTTGATGCTGTCTCTGGGTGTTTAGAAAGACCAGGAGGAAAGGTGGGTGTTGCTGAGGTTGGAAGATGAGAGGGTATCATAGTGTGAAGCCTTCCATGGAGACATGAATTTAAAGTGGTAATGCAGAATGGGGAGAGTATCATGTGGTAGGGCCTCCTGGAGAATTATTGGGGTTGCAGAGACCCAATAACTCCAATGGCCTCCTCATCGCAATCTGCCTCAGGGGGTTTTCCCTTACTGAGTTGGAAGCCTCTCCACATGTTGGAGGCCGACGCCATCACTGACAAAATAATGGTGAGCCTGAAAAATCAGCCCTGGTGTATTCATTTATATTTAAGTTGTCTTCACATCTCCAGGCAGTCCAGGTAATCTCCCCACCACAGCTTCCTCTCCTCTTCCCATCAACTCCATCTCCAAAGCTATTCAAATAGTGAGCTTTAGTTACTTCTATTGAGAGAAAGTAATACTAACTTAGAAACAAATGCTACCAATTAACTATTCAGACTTGCTTATGTCAATTGTGGTGACTTTTAATTTGTAAGTCAAAGTAAAGGTAGCGAAATTAATGCCTGATTCTAACCACATGGCTAACCGATCAATAGATGACATCAGATCTAATTGGCTTTCCAGAGAAGTGCCCATGGAAATCAAAGGATTAGCTTTAGTGCCAAGGACTGGATCACTTTACCATTTAACACACAATACTGGATATACTTCTGTTAAAGTGGAGCTGTGCATAACCAAAGCTTCAAGGGCATGGCTATAATTGTTTTATAGATTCAAGTTGAGGTCACTTAGAGATTGATTGCTGTTAGCCAGATCCTGTGGCAAATTCGGATGCTATTGTTGGTAAGTTTCACAAACACCAACCGTAAATTCCAAATGTGCACTTTGTTTATATTTTCTAAGCCTTGATAGAAATATGCATGAGATATAATGTAAAGCCTGTGATATGCCATGACCACAAACAGTGTATTAATTAAGAATTACTTATTTATCTATAACGCCCTTTTAAAAGAGAAAGGAAGAAAGTTTGAGAAACACTCGAGAAGTGATTAAGGACCATTGGAGGATGATGCTGCTTTAATTCAGTAAAACCCTCATCTAATGATTATAAATCAGGCTGCAGTATTGGCTGACGTGAGTATGCCGCGCATAATTAAACTATTGAAGTGTTTGAACGATAGGATTTCAATATTTCGAACTCCAGTGAACCATTTGTTCCAAGTAATGGCAGGGAGAGTTTTGAAAGCCATTACGATGGTGTCTTCTGTTTCTCCCAGTGATGCTGGCACAAGACTGGCCTGTAGCTAGGAAGTGAGGAATACAGTAAAAAAAACATGATTTATATCTAGATTAATGGACATCAGGGAATGTTTTAAAAGTAATAATCCAATCCGGATGACATCATCAATGTGAAGAGTGAAAGCCGAGTGCTTTATGTCCACCATAGAATCATCCCACAGATACAGCGTAGTCAAGACCATTCAGTCCTTTGTTCCCGGGCTTGTCCTCTAATTAGAATAGCACAGGAACAAGCCCTCTGACCCACCAACAGGCCCTTCGGCCCACCTGGATCCTTCTGTCCAGGCTTCACATAACTTGCACAACTCTATTCAATCTTCTCTCAACATTTTATTCTCCAAGGAGGGCAGCTTCAATTACTCAAATCTATTGTCACAACTGAAGCCTTGTTCCTCAGGTTTATTATTCTAGAAATTTATTTCTGCACCTTTTCTATTGTCTTTGCATCCTTCCAAGGGGGCAATGCTCAGATTTGAGCAATATTCTAGTTGTGGCTAAATCAGTTTTACAAAGATTCATCTGAACCCTAACACTAGATTGTAAGGTATCTGTTATTCTTTAGAAACTGTCTTAGTTTTTGAACTACTTTAATTCTGTTTTATGCCAATGATAGACGGCATACTCACTGCTAACATTCCGTGGTTAAATATGCAAAGTAGGGCTAACAATTGTGACACCATTACAGTTGCTATGTGACAAGTTAAAAAGCTAAACGCTGAATATTTTTCAATGGGCGTAATATTGCGTGACAACCTTTTACTCAAAGCATCATGGATTTATGGAGGCTGGGTTAATTGGAGCCTTCAAACTAAAATTGAGAGAGTTTTTAATATATCTCAGTGGCTAAATAGAGTTAAGGTACAAACCCACAGCATTCTAACTGAATGGTAGAGCAAGTTTCAGAGCTGAATGCCCAAATTCACAGAATTACAGAATCCCTGAAGTGCAGGAAAAGGCCGCTCAGCCCATTAAGTCTGCAACGACCCTCCAACAAAGATCCCACCCAAACCTAGCCCTCCACTCTATCTGTACAACTCTGCATTTCCCATGGCTAATCCATCTCTTCTGCACATCTCTGGACACTACAGACAACTTAGCATGACCAAATCCATCAAACCTGTACATCTTTGGACTCAGATTCAGACATAATTCAAGTGCAGACATTGTTTTAGAATTACACATCTCAGTAATCTGTGAAACATCCAAGTTTCCCTAATCTGCTCTCATACTAAGGTGTAGTGTTTCTATTGTGTCAATAACAAGAACTGGGTGCAATACTATAGTTTAAGGATTGAGAGTGTGGTGCTGGAAAAGCACAGCAGGTCAGGCAGCATCCGAGAAGCAGGCGGAGAATCGACGTTTTGGGCAAAAGCCCTTCATCAGGAATGAACCATCTGATGAACGAGCACCACTCTGAAAGATACTGCTTCCACATAAACCTATTAGATTATAACCTGGTGTTGTGTGATCTTTAACTTTGTATCTTTTTATCTATTCCAACACCATTCATGGAATATATGTTTTCATATATTCATTTTGCTATTTTGGCTACCATTAATCTGTTGGATAAATTTTGCCTAGCCATTTTAAATTCCTTAGCTACCTCCTCAGAATCATACCATCTTTAAGGATTTCAAAAACAATTGCACTACACAGCATCCTCTGTACATCAATACAGCTCCTTGAACTAACACCTACCTTCAATTTCTTATCATCCTCAAGTTGTACTTTTATTTCTACATCTTTAAACCTAAGCAATATCCCTTTGTTAATTTATGGTCAGTGATCTGATTTGATCTGATCCCCTCACTCAGACCTAGCTAAAATTGGACATGCAGTTGGATAGAAACTTTTTTTGAGCAAGTCTTCTCCAACGTGCCTTGAACTTGGCTTTCTACTTCATTCCTCTGCCTCAATAGTAAATTTGGGGCCTCAACGTTCCACTTCCCATGTATTGAGGCTTATGCTTGCTTTTAAGAAGATGTGGGGTTTGCAGGCTAAACATCCTTGGGCTTGAGAGGGTATTCCCGACTCCCACAGTCCCACCTCTTCCCACCCTATCTCTTGCAAAAATGCCATCCCGTATTCCCAATTCCTCCGCCTCCGCCGTATCTGCTCCCAGGAGGACCAGTTCCACCACAGAACACACCAGATGGCCTCCTTCTTTAGAGACCGCAATTTCCCTTCCCACATGGTTAAAGATGCCCTCCAACGCATCTCGTCCACATCCCACACCTCCGCCTTCAGACCCCACCCCTCCAACCGTAACAAGGACAGAACGCCCCTGGTGCTCACCTTCCACCCTACCAACCTTCGCATAAATCAAATCATCCGCCGACATTTCCGCCACCTCCAAACAGACCCCACCACCAGGAATATATTTCTCTCCCTACCCCTTTCCGCCTTCCGCAAAGACCGCTCCCTCTGTGACTACCTGGTCAGGTCCACCCCCCCTACAACCACCCTCCCATCCTGGCACTTTCCCCTGCCACCGCAGGAACTGTAAAACCTGCGCCCACACCTCCTCCCTCACCTCTATCCAAGGCCCTAAAGGAGCCTTCCACATCCATCAAAGTTCTACTTGCACATCCACTAATATCATTTATTGTATCTGTTGCTCCCGATGCGGTCTCCTCTACATTGGGGAGACTGGGCGCCTCCTAGCAGAGCGCTTTAGGGAACATCTCCGGGACACCCGCACCAATCAACCACACCGCCCTGTGGCCCAACGTTTCAACTCCCCCTCCCACTCTGCCAAGGACATGGAGGTCCTGGGCCTCCTTCACCGCCACTCCCTCACCACCAGACACCTGGAGGAAGAACGCCTCATCTTCCGCCTCGGAACACTTCAACTCCAGGGCATCAATGTGAACTTTAACAGTTTCCTCATCCCACCTCACCCTGGTTCTAAACTTCCAGCTCAGCACAGTCCCCATGACTTGTCCGGACTTGTCCTACCCTGCCTATCTCCTTTCCACCTATCCACTCCACCCTCTCCTCCCTGACCTATCACCTTCATCCCCTCCCCCACTCACCCATTGTACTCTATGCTACTTTCTCCCCACCCCCACCCTCCTCTAGCCTATCTCTCCACGCTTCAGGCTCACTGCCTTTACTCCTGATGAAGGGCTTTTGCCCGAAACGTCGATTTCGAAGCTCCTTGGATGCTGCCTGAACTGCTGTGCTCTTCCAGCACCACTAATCCAAAATCTGGTTTCCAGCATCTGCAGTCATTGTTTTCACCTTATTGAACAAATTAGAAAATGGGGCAGGAGTTGTGTAGCTTTTAAGTCTCTTGAACAACGATGCTGGTGACCTATGAGTATTCAAAAGAAAGTTAGATTTCTGTCTGTATTTGCATCGATTATTAAGATTTGACCTCAATTCAACTTCTGAAGTGGAAAGTTGGAAGAAAGCCAAGTTTTCACTTCATCATTTAATTTGGAGGGTGAGGGTGAAGGGTAATGTTTGTAACAGTTTAGATTTTACTTCAAATTAGATGGGAGGACATTTGTTCGTCTGTTCTGGAGTCAGCCCAGGCAGACAAATGAACAATTTTCTTCCTTGCATTTCCACAAAGGGTCAAAAGCAAACTAAATTCTGGCTGACTCACTTGATGATAATGGCAGTGATACATGTCCGTGAAAAACTAATCTTTCCAATGAATTATTCACAAAAGCGCAAGGGGAACAAATATTTTGGCAGGCTTTTCCAGTTTTAATGCCAATGTTATTTTGATGAAGTGAGGATCACCTTTTCACAGATTAAGAATGAGATGAATTGTTGGGATCATTTTAAATAAATCACAATAAGACCTCAGATGTTCTATGGCATATTTAACAAAGGTGATGACTGAAGATAATTCAAGATAATACGTTATACAGTATTTTTACCTTAACTAAGATTGTTTAGTAGTAAGTACTTACAGTGGAAAATTGATCATTTTTCAGATGTATTCCTTATGAGGCGCTCGCTATTAATTGCCTAATAATGATGGCAGCCACCTTGTTTGGACAGTTTTTTATACCTCAGTGTTCAATCTCCTCACAAGTAATAACCATTAAAATGGAGACTGTCTGAATGATCATTTTCCCTCACTGGGATACCATGACAGATATTCTACTTTCAATTTATGGAAAATAAAAGATTTTAGGTAAGCCAGCAAGCTCAGACTAATAAGAATGTTAAGGATAATGTTTAATGGTTTGCAACTTAACTGAAAAAAATTGGATAAACTCAAAGAAAGCAGCAAGCAGCTCTCAATGTCATTGAAAATGCCTTAAGCGGCACTCATGACATTGTTTTATTTGTAAAAATGGGCCAGCAGGGAGAGGCAAACCAGCTGATATGATAATTTTATTTGAGAGGGGAAAGGGCTAAAAGACACTCTAGATATAATAATTGATTGCAGCTTGCAGTTAATCAGCAGTGAATATTTATAATTATTGCAATATTAATGCACTGTTGTAAAATCCATACCTGCCATAATCTGCAAATATGACACAATGACCCCATTTAGAAGGTCACTCAAACAATATTGAATATCTAAATGGCAACGATGTGACTTCACAATAGTGTGGATGTTGAAGTGCAGCTGCATAATATTGAAACAGAAATGGAGCAGAAAGGTGTGTCTCTGAAAATAAGAATTGTACTGTCGGTGCTAGCTGTTAATTGTATTTTTTAAATCAGCTTATAAACATAAAGCAAGCAAATTCATTGTACTATTGCAGGATTTTGTAGTTCCAATATTCTGAAAAGGACTGAAATTACTGATTCTCATTGTATGCAAGGGTCCCATCACTTGTTACTCAATGAAACAGGGATAAGGGAAGACTCCTATCGATCTGGTCCTTATACTGAGGTAAAGGGGAAATTTAGAATAACCGCTTAGTGATCATTACCTTCCTTATAATACTCCACTAGTATTTCCTGCTGTTGACTGAGAAGGTTGATTGTACACTGTACATTATGAGACCAAAAGTACCATTGTTCATGGAACCCAATGATAATCCAGGAAGGGGAAGTGAAATGAAATAATGACTAGAATTTCTTCTGAGCTGTAACATCACCCCTTTGTGTTGCAGACACCACATATACATATAATGACATAGAACCTACAGCACAAAATGGCCATTCAGCTCTTTCTAATTTACTTTATCTCATACTCATGTATCTAGCTTTTCCTTAGCTCGGCAATTCAACACAGCTGCTCCATATTCCCCATTTCAATGATTGCCTTACAAGGAGGTTTCTCCTTAATTCCTGATTGTAATTATTAAAGTCAAAAATCATATGGCACCTGATTATAGTCTAACACCAGCACCTCCACACCATGGCAATTAGTAAAGACTATTTTATGGTTGTGGGTCCTAGCCATGCATTCTGTCATGGAAACATCGTGTCTATATCTCCCTGGTCCACTTTAAGGAACACTATTAAATCCCATTCAGATATCTCTTTACCATTGAAAATCACTCTAGTCTGATCAGTCTTTCCTAATAATTATAATCCATCACACATAAATAAAACACATCTGGCTAAGCTACAGCAGAAAGGCTGGAGCAGTTTTGAGAAAATTCCCAACCAAACTGAAAGTGAGAACACTTCAGAGGCATTCTCTGAGGGATTTACATGTTATGTGGTGCTGTCGTGAACAACCATATATTCTGAACAGAAAAAAATTCAAGTGCATTTGATGCATGTACTTTACATTTTTATGAAGAATTTTCAGCAGCCATTATTCCATTTAAAACACATTGTCTAATGAGCCAAAAAGCATTCATCTGACTCTATTCATATAAAACCGTTTGATCCTGTGCAGAATTTTAGAGAAATGGTTAAAATGAAGAGGAAGTGGTGGATGTGGGGACAGTTACAATGTTTAGAAGACATTTAGATAAGTAGATGAATAACAAATGTTTCAAGGGCCAAGCATGGACAGGTGGGCTAGTTTTGTTCGGGATTATGATCGGCATAGACTGGTTGGACTGAAGGATCTGTTTCTGTGCTGTATGACTCTATGAATTAATGTTGGATAAACTTTTCATGTATCAAAAGTCTACAAATTACCATTTATGATATCAGCAAAGGAAATTCTGATGCTTCTGTGTCATTCCTTGTCTTAATAATGAAGTTACCTTTTGATTTGAATCCCTGACGTGTTACATTTGGTCATGTAACAATAGTTGTTTAATTGATGTTTAGAATCCTCAGCAGGAACAAATATTGCAGATAGATTTGGATGGATGTTTCTCCAATTTGCTTTATCAATGCACATTATCTTTTGGCAGGCTGAGTGAAAGCTGGGAGAGCACAAGTCTTGTAGTTTTGCTGCTACAAAATATTCTCTTCCCTCTCTGTTACTCTGCCAAAACAGCTGCTTAAAATATAGCCCATTTGTGCGTTCCCATTTCTGGCTTTATTATTTTATATAAGCTGAATCATTTGTAGACAAGTCTTTCATTCCAATATGTAAAACGTGTCCATAAATTTCTAAGTCAAACAGGAGATAAAGATATGAATTTTGATGGCTTTTGGTACTGAGGTTAATTTCAGTTCAGATTAGTTCTTGTCTATTAATAGTTTCATGAGCTGGCTCAACCTGTGGTCAGCTGATTGCCGCAAGCATTTTAAGTCTGTTTTTTTCAGCCCTTCTTTAGCACATTAAGGTTATGTTTCATTTTATATAGCCTTGCTATCTGTGTGAGGAGCCTGGTTTGTAACAATTAATTTCATTATGAAATTCACCTGGATACCTCATGGATATTCTCAATGTTGCTTTCTTTTCTCCTTTATTCCTGATTGCTCCACTGTATCTCTATGAAACCAAACCATCAAAAGAAAAGAACGTTGTCTTTGAAAAGTTTGCAAAGAATTGTGTTCTGGCCCCAGTAGAGAACTTCTCTGTGAGTAGGCTCTGCACGTCAGATCAGATATGGCACTACATCAGAAAATAGTATAATTACCAGCTGCTTTATTTATATTTCAATCAACAAAATAAACATTAAGGACTTGATGGAAAATGGCCAAACAAATTTGATTTCTGTCCTAGACCCTTTTGGGATGAACTCCAAGAAAATAAATCTCTCTGGAGGCTTTAATTCAGTTCATTACCCAATTTTCTATTCTGATACTCGCACCTTTCATTTAGTAGATTATACTGATAATAATATTACAGCATGTATTTTATTGGCAATGTATGTTGCCAAGGCAATGCATTGATTAGCTGCTGCGGGTTCTTTTACTGTATCTAGCTGTGTGTCAGAACTTTGATAAATCATATTTTCGTACTATCTACTAAAACTGTTTATTGGCATTAGCAAATTCACACTATGCAAGGGAGGGTTTACTCAGTATGTTTCACTAGAAGGGTGTAGCCTTAATCTGCTCTCGGAGTTCTGGTAAAGCATTACCAAATCCTGCATCATCAAGTCACAAGCAAGTTATTTGCAATCTGGCTTTCCTCCAGCTTATCTTTCCAACTTCTCTCTGATCTGTTCCTCTCTTATTCTTTTCCAGATCTTATATTTCCTGCTCTTCATTCCTTCCCAACTGTTATCCTTCCTATTTTGGGCTAATCTTATACAGATTCACAGATTGACCACAGGCTCCCACAATCACATACTGAATCCAAATCAATTGACCCAACAATAGCAGCAAAAATAATGCCAACTCATCAGCACTCAATCTCTATGTGACATGGGATGGCAGGAAAGTCTTATACATAACACAATACTATTTTTGTTTAAGCAAACACTCTGGGCCATGCAATATACAGTACACACTGAACAAAAACCTTTGCCCTCCTCTGTATAGGATTTTGAGATGGGGTGTGTTGTGTGGACAGCCCAGTTGTCCTTCGTGCATTTGAGATCCTTAATCAAGTGCCCACTTGCATCCTGAAGGAAGGCCCACACTAGCCTGACTGCAACAAGAATATAGATATCTCATTAAACAGACAATGCAAGGCTTTCACTGTTCTCCAGCCAGTGGCAGAGACTCCTTCCATAAGATTCTGCCCATTGTGTGGTTTGCTGTTAAACTGCTATAATAGTTGTGAAATAGACCTGCATTATCAGGTAGTTTATTTTCTCCAATGATTTTTTTCTGTCTTCAACATGCTATCTCCACTTATGGACTTGAATAAAATGCTGCTACAATGACTTTAACAATTGCAGTGCTTTTTGCAGTGTTTTGTGCAATCAATAAGTTAAAACTTGTGTCATTTTATACAGAGAATAATAAATGGCTGGGAACATTTTACAAGGCTATAACACACTTGACTGGCTTAAAATGGCATTATAAACTGAGACTGAGCAGTTTATCCAGTCGTTCAAACCCTTTAAGTGTCTTACTGTATTAAAGATACTTCCATACATTGCTGATATTTTAGAATAAATGCTATTTTTTCCATTTGTTTCTGTATACCAGCTTTCTTATTTGCTGTTTTGACAAGTGCATTTGCTGCACAATCTTAAGATTGTAGAAGACATAAGAAACTGACGCAGCTTAATAATGGAGGATCTGATGTGATTTGTGTGCTCCCGAAGCTGTTTTTAATCTTGTGAGCACCCTGTGTGTATCAGTTCATGGTGAATAATGGTGCTAAGAAAGAGATGCAATCCATACTGCCTTTCCTCTGCACATGATCTGCATTTCTCCCAGCACAGAAAATGGCTGAAAGGTTCCATCTCTCTAAATCGGACAGAAATTTCATTATCACGGACAAATAATATGGAAGGAACTTAGTTAGATGTCGAACATGTTTTTCCAGCAAGTCTTTTTAACTCAAAGCTCCAAGATTGTGAGCTGCTAACATGACTGTATAGGAATATAATAAATAACTGTTATTCAGTTCGGGCATGCCTGATCATCTACCTCTACACATTTCTCCCCATTTTCCCCATATCCTTCGATATCATTAATAACTAGACATATATTGATTTTTGGCTTGAACATATTAACCTTCCCTAATTCTGGGGTAGAGATTCCAAAGATTCATAATGCTCTGAGTGAAAAAGATTCCTCTTCAACTCTGTCTTAAATGGCCTGTCCCTTATTCAGAGGCTCTGTCTCCTGATGCTAGACTCAACAGCCGGGTAAAACATCCTATTCATATCCACCCTATTATAATAAGAACTTTGTAATTTCCAACCAAATCGTCTCTCATTCATCAAAGATTTAAAGAATTCAGACCCAGTTTCTTCGATCTCTCCTCATAAGACAATCCTGTCATCACAAGAAACTGTCTGCTTATCTTCCATCACACACCCTTTATGGCAAGTACACCATTTCTTGGCTAAGGAGACCAAAGCTATACACAGGATTCCATGAAGACTTTATGTAACTGCTGCAAGACATTTTTACTCCTGAGCTCAAATCCCTTTGCAACGAGAGTCAAAATAGCATTTGTCTTCTTGATTGTTTACTGTACCTGCATCCTAATGACTCAGATCAAGGACACCCAGCACCCTTTAGGCGTGAACTCTTCCTAATCTCTCCCGAGCTACAAATCTTCACACAAACTCTAATCTCTCCCTGTTTAAGAATTACACTACCTTTCTGTTTGCTTTTCTACCAAAGTGAAAAGGAGAGAGTGAGGACCCCAGATGCTGGAGATCAGAGTCAAAAGTGTGGCACTGGAAAAGCACAGCAGGTCAGGCAGCATCAGGGGAGCAGGACAATCGACGTTTTGGGCATAAGCCCTTCATCAGGAATGTGGTGGGAGCAGGGGGGAAGGGGGCAGAGAGATAAATAGGAGGGTGGGGATGGGAAGGTGATCGGTAGACGCAGCTGGGGGGTTGATGGTGATAGGTCAGAGAGGAGGTTGAAGAGGATAGGTGGGAAGGAAGTAGGACTGGTAGGACAGTTGAAGAGGGCACTGCTGTGTTGGAGGGTTGGATCTGGGATGAGGTGGGGGGAGAGGAGATGAGGAAACTAGTGATTGGAGGGTCCCAAGGTGGAAAATGAGGAGTTCTTCCCCAAACATCAGGTGGCTAGGATTTGGCATTGGAGGAGGCCCAGGACTTGCATGTCCTTGGTAGAGTGGGAGGGAGCGTTGAAGTGGTCAGCCACAGGGGATGGGGTTGTTTGGTGTGTGTGTCCTGGAGCTGTTCCCTGAAATATCCCATTCCACTAAGGACATGCAAGTCCTGGGCCTCCTCCACCGCCAAATTCTATCCACCCGAAGTCTGGAGGAAGAACTTCTCATCTTCTACCTTGGGACCCTCCAAATACACAGCATCAATGTTGAATTCATCAGTTTCCCCATCTCCCATCCCTCCACCTCATCCCAGATCCAACCATTTAACTCAGTACCGACCTCTTCAACTGACCTACCTGTCCATCTTCCTTCCCACCTATCCTCTTCACCTTCTCTTCTGACCTAATACCCCCACCTGCATCTACCTATCACCTTCCCAGCTACCTTGCCCCCAGCCCCACCCTTCGATTTATCTCTCAGCCACCCCTTTCCTTCAAACCCCCACCCCACCACATTCCTGCCCAAAACATTGATACTCTTGCTCCTCCAGTGCTGCCTGATATGTTGTGCTTTTCCAGCACCATACTTTTCAGCTACCAAATTCAGTAACCAAGTTTCCAGGTCAAATATCGAGGAGTTTTTAGATTTAGATTTGATCTGATTGTTGTGGGATCATTTAACTCTCTTTGTTGCATGCTTATTACACTGTATTCCGCTGTACTTTAACTTCACTGGACTGACACCTCATTTTTAAGTATGGCTGCTGTACTCCTAACAGGCCCTCTTACAATCTTCATTGAACTAAGGTTGATTCCTTGGTTTGATGGCAATGGTAGAGTAGGGTCATGATGTTATAGATGGTGATTGAATATAACTCTAAAGCTCCTGAAGGCTCAAAGTGCCTCTTGGGTACCTAGTCTTGAGTTGCTAAATCTGTTCAAAATCCATCCCATTCAGCACATTGGTAGTGCCACACAACGTGAAAAAGGGCATATTCAATGTGAAGGTAAGACTGTATTTCTATGAAGACTGTGCAGTGACCACTCTTACTAATAATGTCACAGACAGATGTATCTGCAACAGGTAGACTAGTGAGGACAGAGGCAAATATGTTTTTCCTCTTGTTAGTTTACTCATCACCTGCCACAGGCCCAGTCTAGCAGCAACATCCTGTAGTATGTATTTAGCCTTCATTGATTTTCTAGTTGGAAATATGTGCCAGTGACAAATGGTGATAAGAATTAAAATGAATGAGTTCACATTGTCTCCCTTTGTTGTGAGTCCAGCTTCAAGCAGGATACTGGCGATGTAGATTTGTAAAAGCTGAATGTGAAACTGCCTGAATAATTACACAAAGAGATGAACTCACAAAGTACAGCTCCTAATCAGAGCATCACCATCCTGTTGAGATTGGCATCAGTTCTTAACTAATGAGAACTGAGTTATGCATGTACTTGAAGCAATACATTTTGACAAAGAGATGAGGAGTCGTGTTATTTCACAAAAGTTCCTCTGAGCTAGAGCTAAAATTAAAAACAAATCCTGCACTATCTATTGTGCAAGTGCTGATTAATTTCTTAGTCCTTGTTTTTTCATTGGATGGGTTATCCTTTTAAAGCAATCTAAATTGTTCCAATTTATTTGGTGCCTAAGAGACATAGTACATTTAGTGAAGAATAAAACATTAAGGTTTACATTTGTTTGATAATGTGCTTTTTTTAATTACAGAGCTTAGAGAACCTGATGACATTTTGAACGATACCTAGTTGTTGCTAGTGACTGATGCCTTTTATAAAGCTTTCTATAAAGCATTTACAGAGGTAACTTAGAGAATTCTAATGGTCAATACATGAAGGACAAAGTACAAATGAACATGAACTGGATTAGACACTTGATTGCATGTGATTTCACCTTATATGAAGTAAATTGCTATATCAGTAGGTGAATGAATAATGTTGCAACAGATCATATTCAATAATATCAGCTATTGGCCCTAAACTTTCAAAGCAATTGTGGCAATTTAATCTCTTGGAAAAATCTGAAGATTAGGGTGTAGAAGAAAGGACTTATCACATATATTGTATATGAAGCAGCAGATTTTTCAATTCATTCACAGGATATAGGCATTAGGGTGGAGGACCTGTTTGGGGATTATCAAGCACTAGGAAGGAAATTGAAGTACAGGTCCTCAAAGGTCATAATCTCCAGATTACTGCCCGAGCCACGTGCCAATTGGCATAGGGATAAGAAAATTAGGGAAGTAAACACTAAGGGATTGGTGGCTAAGGGATTGGTGTGGGAAAGAGGGATTCCACTTCATGTGGCATTGGCATCAGTTTTGGAACCGGGGGGAACTGTACCGTTGGGACGGTCTCCACCTGAACCGATCAGGTACCAATGTTCTAGCGAAGAGGATAAATAGGGTGGTCAGTAGGACTTTAAACTTCTGAGTTGGAGGGAAGGGAAAGTGAAAGCAACAGGGAGTATGGACTTAAATGGAAAGATAAGCAGCAGGATAGCAGGTGTGCAGGCGGATTTAAACTTGAGGCAGACTGGGAATGCAGCAAAAAGGAAGGATAACTTAGGACATCTTATGACTTCCAATATCTCTAATGATAAGAAAGTTAGCATTAAGGCACTTTACCTGAATGCTCATAGCATTCGTAACAAAGCAGACGAACTAATGGCACAGATCATCGTGAATGATTATGATTTGGTAGGCATCACAGAGACGAGGTTACGGTGGGGTCAGGACTGGCAGTTAAACATCCAAGGATTTTCAACTTATCGAAAAGACAGGGAGGCGGGCAGAGGCGGCGGGGTTGCCTTGTTAGTTAAGAACAAAATTAAATGTATGGCACTGAATGACATAGCGCGGATGATGTGGAGTCTGTGTGGATGGAATTGAGGAACCACAAAGGCAAAAAAAACATAATGGGAGTTATGTACAGACCTCCTAACAGTGGTCAGGACCAGGGGCACAACATGTACCGGGAAATAGAGAAGGCATGTCAGAAAGGCAAGGTCACGGTGATCATGGGAGACTTCAATATGCAGGTGGACTGGGTAAATAATGTTGCCAGTGGATCCAAAGAAAGGGAATTCATGGAATGCTTACGGGATGGCTTTTTGAAACAGCTTGTCATGGAGCCCACAAGGAAGCAGGCTATTCTGGACCTAGTGCTGTGTAATGAACCAGACTTTATAAAAAATCTTAAAGTAAGGGAATACTTAGGAAGCAGTGATCATAATATGGTAGAGTTCAGTCTGCAGTTTGAAAGAGAGAAGGCAAAATTGGATGTAATAGTGTTACAGTTAAATAAAGGTAATTATGAGGGCATGAGAGAGGAACTGACGAAAATAGACTGGAAGCAGAGCCTAGAGGGGAAGACAATAGAGCAAAAATGGCAGGAGGTTGTGGGTATAAAAGGGGACACTGTACAGAGGTTCATCCCCAAGAAAAGAAAGATTATCCACGGAGGGATGAGACAGCCATGGCTGACAAAGGAAGTCAGGAAATGTATTAAAGAAAAAGAGAGATCCTATTAAGTGGCCAAGAGCACTGGGAAATCAGAAGATTGGGAAGGCTACAAAAACAAACAGAGGATAACAAAGAGAGAAATACGGAAGGAGAGGATCAAATATGAAGGTAGGCTAGCCAGTAATATTAGAAATGATAGTAAAAGTTTCTTTCAATACATAAGAAACAAACGACAGGCAAAAGTAGACAATGGGCCACTTCAAACTGATGCTGGAAGCCTAGTGATGGGAGATAAGGAAATAGCTGGAGAACTTAATAAGTACTTTGCATCAGTCTTCACAGTGGAAGACATGAGTAATATCCCAACAATTAAAGGGAGTCAGGAGGCTGAGTTGAGTATGATTGCCATTACAAAAGAGAAAGTGCTAGAAAAACTAAAAGGTCTTAAAATTGATAAATCTCCGGGCTCCAATGGGCTACATCCTAGAGTTCAGAGGGAGGTGGCTGAGGAAATAGTGGAGGCGTTGGTTGAGTTCTTTCAAAAGTCACTGGAGTCAGGGAAAGCCCTGGATGATTGGAAGATCGCTGTTGTAACCCCCTTGTTCAAGAACGGATCAAGGCAAAAGATGGAAAATTAAAGGCCAATTAGTCTAACCTTGGTTGTTGGTAAAATTCTAGAATCCATCATTAAGGATGAGGTTTCTAAATTCTTGGAAGAGCAGGGTCGGATTAGAACAAGTCAACATGGATTTAGTAAGTTAAAAATCACACAACACCAGGTTATAGTCCAACAGGTTTAATTGGAAGCACACTAGCTTTCGGAGCGACGCTCCTTCATCAGGTCCACTCCGAAAGCTAGTGTGCTTCCAATTAAACCTGTTGGACGATAACCTGGTGTTGTGTGATTTTTAACTTTGTACACCCCAGTCCAACACCGGCATCTCCGAATCATGGATTTAGTAAGGGGAGGTCGTGCCTGACAAACCTGTTGGAATTCTTTGAAGAGGTGACAAGTAGGTTAGACTAATCATCCAGTGGATGTGGTCTATCTAGACTTTCAAAAGGCCTTTGATAAGGTGCCACACGGGAGGCTGCTGAGTAAGGTGAGGGCCCATGGTGTTCGAGGTGAGCTACTGGTATGGATTGAGGATTGGCCGTCTGACAGAAGGCAGAGAGTTGGGATAAAAGGTTCTTTCTCGGAATGGCAGCCGGTGACAAGCGGTGTCCCGCAGGGTTCAGTGTTGGGGCCGCAGCTGTTCACGTTATATATTAATGATCTGGATGAAGGGACTGGGGGCATTCTAGCGAAGTTTGCCAATGATACAAAATTAGGTGGACAGGCAGTGAGTACTGAGGAAGTGGGGAGGCTACAGAAGGATCTAGACAGTTTGGGAGAGTGGTCCAGGAAATGGCTGATGGAATTCAATGTAAGCAAATGCGAGGTCTTGCACTTTGGAAAAAAGAATACAAGCATGGACTACTTTTTAAACGGTGAGGAAATTCATAAAGCCAAAGTACAAAGGGATCTGGGAGTGCTAGTCGAAGATTCTCTAAAGGTAAACATGCAGGTTGAATCCGTGATTAAGAAAGCGAATGCAATGTTGTCATTTATCTCAAGAGGGTTGGAATATAAAAGCACCATTGTGCTACTGAGACTTTATAAAGCTCTGGTTAGGCCCCATTTGGGATACTGTGTCCAGTTTTGGTCCCCACACCTCAGGAAGGACATACTGGCATTAGAGCGTGTCCAGCGGAGATTCACACGGATGATCTTTGGAATGGTAGGTCTAACATACGAGGAACGGCTGAGGATCCTGGGATTGTATTCATTGGAGTTTAGAAGATTAAGGGGAGACCTCATAGAAACTTACAAGATAATACATGGCTTGGAAAGGGTGGACGCTAGGAAATTGTTTCCTTTAGGCGAGGAGACTAGGACCCGTGGACACAGCCTTAGAATTGGAGGGGGTAAATTCAGAACAGAAATGCGGAGACATTTCTTCAGCCAGAGAGTAGTGGGCCTGTGGAATTCATTGCCGCGGAGTGCAGTGGGGGCCGGGACGCTAAATGTCTTCAAGGCAGAGATTGATAAATTCTTGATGTCACAAGGAATTAAGGGCTACGGAGACAATGCGGGTAAGTGGAGTTGAAATGCCCATCAGCCATGATTGAATGGTGGAGTGGACTCGATGGGCCAAATGGCCTTACTTCCACTCCTATGTCTTATGGTCTTAATGCCTTATGGTCTTATTCATGGCTAGGCTGCATTTAATGTCCATCCCTAATGTACCCAGAGTTAAGGGTGAACTACACTCTGGAGTCACATGCAGACCAGACCAGGTAAGAATGGATGGCAACTTTCATCCCCAAAGGACATTAGTGAACCAGATGGGCTTTTCCTCAACAATTGACAACAGATTCATGATGATTATTAGACTCTTAATTCCAGACTTTTTTTCTTATTGAATTAAAATTCTACCATCTGCTGTGGCGAAATTTGAACCCAGGTCCCCAGAACATTAATTGGGTCTCTGGATTAACAGGCCAGTGATAATATCACTGAATATTAAAGACAAAGGTATTTGTGATGAATAAGTGAGCAGTGGTGATCCTATTCCATTCTCAGGAAATGTGATCTGAAATCCATGTTTGTCCCATGGTCATACTGGTGACATGTGCATGATATTATCTTGGATGCAAAAGTGGACTTGGAGATATTTTCTAATCAACCTGTTCAGAGGTGTAACTACACATCTCTGGAGTAGGTGGGATTTGAATCCAGACCTACAGGCTCAGAGGTAGGGACACTACCACTGCAGGACAAAAGCCCTCTAAGTTGTATTCTCCTGACCTATAGCTTTAATTGCTGTGATAACTTTGAATTCTTTAAATTAACCTGGCTCAGATGTGTACAACACATAAAGGTAATGTTTTCATATCGTGGCTAAGTTGCATGTGGTCAGTTAGAAAATGTTCTTCTGAAACTAAAGATAAAGTCACAAACGTTGGCTTAGCAAAAAGGAATAGCTTTTCTCTGTTTTATTCAGAACTCAGTGTAACACAGGTGACATGAGTTTACAAAAGCACTCAGGTTGGATGTTAAAAATATAAATAACCTGTGTGCCTGTGGCTAGAATGGAATCAATGATTCCTTTACCCTTCCTATATTTGATGAGCATTCTCAGCTTCAGACTACTGACCAAAAACTTGGAGGGACAAAGTCTGCATTTAATAGAGACCACAATTAGAAGAAGATGGCTTGACAGCTGATGAGGCTGTGTATGAAGAGATTTTTGATGCTCTAAATAGTGAAGTGGGTGTTGAGTATGCTGGGGAGGGGGAAAACAGGGGGTATTGGAGAATAATAATTGTGCCAGTGGCATTTCACGTTCAAAACCTATCTACAAAGCACTTGTTTATCAATAATCTGCAAGAGATATAGAGAGCCAGGTTTATGTATGGCCAACATAGTTAGCAATCAAATTAAAATAGATTGCAGAGTGTGGATTTTGAACTTCAAAAGCAAGCTATTGAATGCTGATCTTCAAAGAAGTTGGACCAATGTGTTTCACAGAAAGATGGTCTTGAATGGAGTTTTTTCAACTGGCAGAGCTATCAGGTGGAGCAAATCAAGTAGACGATGCTGTGATGAATTTGAATGACAAGCAGTAGAAAAACAGGACAGAAAAGGTTAAAGGAGGGGAAAAATGTCTATATTGCATTGAATATTCTTGTAAGCATGAGTACTAGAGAGGAAAACCAAGTTTTCCTTTGAACGATGAATCATTTGCTAACTACCTTCACTTTCTCAGCAAAGTCTTAATATCTGGTAGGCTCTGAGAGGCATGTCTGAGGCCAATTGGAACTGGGAACAGATGATGGTTATATATTCATTGAGGGATAATTAGGTGTGAAGGACTCTTCTGGTGCAGTGGTACTGGCTCTATCTCTAGATTATGAGGCCTGATTTCAAGTCCCACTTATTCCAGAGGGTGTGTGCTAACATCTCTGAACAGGTTGATTAGCAAATGAGAAAGAAATGGTTGTGACCAAGGCTGGGTGTATGCTAAGAGAAGACAATCCTCAACATTGAATCTAGATTCATGTATTGTCTTGATATCAGTTGAAACATAGGTAACAACATTTCTTGCTTATGTTTCAAAACAAAATACCCCTCCTTTAGTGATAAATCAATACTTTTCTATGTTAAACATTACTTAGAGGAAGCACTGAGGGTGGCAAATGCACAAAATGTATTCTGGTGAGATGCTTCAATGCCTATCACTCATAAGGGTTAAGTGGTACCACTATTGACCAAGTTGGCCAAGTCCTAAAGGGCAACTCTGCTAGATTTGGTATGAGGCAATTTGTGAGGGAACTAGCAAGAGGAAAAACTCCCTATTTGACTTTACCTTCATTGAAGTGCAATGTCTCATGATCAGTATGTCATACATTTTTAAGAGAAACATCATCAATATATCTTTAAGAAACATGCAAATGACATCACCGCTGTATCATATCATGTGACCATCCTAACTTGGATCACCTGAATTATGACATGCTGTAAAAGCAAGCCACTGTATAACTTAGTCAATGTCAACTGATGTGCTTTGAATGTAATGTTTTTGTACAATATTTGGTTGTAATAAATGTCTGTTGAATGCTTCAATACCACAATATCCATGCCTAGTTTCTTTATGAGAGACAATATAACTATTGGTACATGAAGTAAAATACACACTGGAGGTAATAGTCACAACACTCAGCAAACTATCCTGTCACCAATTAATGTCAGTACTGGAAGGAGTGATCACCACTTAGTCATTGTGGAGACATAGTCCCACCTTCATATTGAATGTTCAGTGGCATTAGTACCAAGCCAACTAGGATAGATTTCGAACATATCTAGAAACTCATAAGCCAGCAGCAGCAGAATTGTATTCAAATCAATCTGTAACTTTATGGCTTAGCACATTGCCTATTCTATCACTTACATTACGCTGTGTGATCAAACCTAATTCAATGAAAAATGCAGAAGGGCATTCCAGCAGCAGCACCAGGCATAGCTCAAAATTGAATTATAACCTTGTGAAGCTACACAACGGGAAGATTTACCTGTGAAGCAGAGTAAGTAGCCAGTGATAGACAGGTTGAAGCAATTCCACAACTAACGGATCAGATCTAAGCTCAGTTGTCTTGCTACATCTAGTCATGAGTAGTAGTGGCCAATGAAAAAGTTCACTGGAGGAGGATGCTTCACAAATATTCCCATCCTCAATGATGGGGAAGCTCAATGTATCAGTGTAAATGACAAGACTGAGGCATTTGCAGCAGTCTTTGGCCAGAAATGCGAATTAGATAATCCATCTTGGCCTCCCTTCTGAGATTCACAACATTATCAATGCAATTCTTCCGACAATTCAACTCACTCCACATGATGTCAAGAAACAGTTGAATGTGCTTGATACAGTAAAGGCAATGGCCCCTAACAACATTCTGGAAGTAGT
This sequence comes from Chiloscyllium plagiosum, assembly GCF_037043375.1. Classification (NCBI taxonomy): domain Eukaryota; kingdom Metazoa; phylum Chordata; class Chondrichthyes; order Orectolobiformes; family Hemiscylliidae; genus Chiloscyllium; species Chiloscyllium plagiosum. Next base: position 23,711,352 of record NW_028270166.1, read on the forward strand.
ACTGAAGACTTGTGCTCTAGAACTAGCCACACACCAAGCAAAGCTGTTTCAGTATAAATGAAAAACAGACATCTACCTAGCAAAAATCCGGACAAATCCAACCTGGCTATTTGTTGCCCTATCAGTCCATTCTTGATCATCAGAGTGATAGGAGGTTTAATTGACAGAGCTATCTGCACTTACTCAACAATAACTAGCTCACTGGCTCGCATTGTGTGCTCTCACAGTGCCAAATAATCCCCCTAATCTCATTATAGTTATGATCCAAACGTGGACAAGAGAGCTGGACTCCAGAGGTGATATGAGAATGACTGCACTTGATCTCAAAGCAACATGTGACTGAGTGCAATATCAATTGCCTTCCCTCCACCACAAAGTCATATATGAAAATGTTCTCCGGTGATTGCACGATGTTCAGCCCACATGCAGGTCTTCAGATAGTGCAGAAGTCAGCCTTTATATGCAGCAAAACCTGTAGCATTCAATCTCGAGCAAGTGGCAAGTAACATCTGCACATACAAATATCAAACAATGGCTATCTCCAAAAAGAGAGTATTTACTCATTCCACTTTGAAATTTGGTGGCATTACCATTGCTGAATTACCAACCACTAACATTCACAAGGTTACCTTGACCAGAAGCTGAACTGTGCCAGCTGTATAAATACTGTGGCCAGAGAGCCGGTCAGAGGATAGAAATTCTCTAGCAAATATCTCCCCAGAGCCTATTCACCAGCTATAAGGCACAAGTCAGAAGTGTGATGGAATACTCATCACTTCTCTGGATGAATGTAATTCAAGCAACTCTCAAGAAGCTGAACATCATCCAGGACAAAGCATCCTGCTTCATTGCCATCACATCTACAACTTTCAACATGCAGTCCTTGCATCAGCAAAGCACAGTACAACAGTGCACTTTATGTACAAGATTCACTGCAGTAAACTCACCAAGTCCTTACACATTATCTTCCACATTCATGACTTCCACCACCTTGGAGAGCAAGAGAAGGAGATACATTGAAACACCACCATCTGTAAGTTCTCCTCTAAGTCACATATCATCACAACTTGGAACAATATTACCACTCCTTCACTGTGGGTGAAACTCCTGAAAATTACTTCCTAGCAGCACCACAGGTGTACCTATACCCCAAACAAAGCAGCAGTTCAAGAAGGCAGCTCACCACCACCTTCTCAATAAGGTGGCAATGAGGGACAGGCAATAATGTTTGTTTCAGTAACAATGCCCCGTATTCCACAGAAGTATCGAGTTAGCATGTATCTCTCACAGGAAACAATTGATCACAATTTAGAATGATGAGTTTATGAAACAGAAGAAGAAAATTGGAGACCACATATCTCAAATAGAAAGCAACACCATTTCAATTATTAAAGCTTTACCAAGGAAAGTGGCAATTGACTGGGTCCTAAATAAAGTGTGCAGTGATTATAGAAAATGGAATGGATAACTTCAAAGCTAAAGTTACAGACACACACAGTAGAATTATTACCATAAGATTCTGAAATATATCTGTCAATGTTCAGGAAACACATGGACAATAGGGAAAAGAAAGGATCTCAAGAAGGTAATGAGACTTGTATTGTGAAGAGCACTGCAAATATTGTTCGGTTTTCTCCACTTTGGATATACCCTGAGCCAATTGTTTTTCTCTTGAGGTTTAATTCTCTCCACAGCAGAGCATATCTCCACTAAATCAAAGGTAAGTGAAATGTGTTGAATCGCTTTCATATTTAGTTCTTCAAAAGTTACTTGAATAGTCTGCTGAAGGGTCTGTTGTGTCTCTGATGCCTGAATGATTCCATGGATGGTGACCACTATATGGTTAGGCGGTGCCCGAAACATCGATTTTCCTGTTCCCTGGATGCGACCTGACCTGTTGTGCTTTTCCAGCACCACACTTTTAGACTCTGATCTCCAGCATCTGCAGTCCTCACTTTCTCCTATGCTAGTTTACTGGCAATTGCTGGTCCAATGATGGTAGAACATCTACAATGTCCAAGCAGATTAATAGTATTTGTACACTGCACTATTGATCCTGCATATGGGAATGGTGTACTGTTGTACACTGAATATTTGACGTTCATAAATTTTGTAATAGTTTCCCATGGCTGTGGCTACAGTGAATCCTCTATGTCCATGAAATCATAAACATGAACGGCAACGAACTTCGACATCGCGGGGAAACTCACTTAGCTATAATTTTTAATGTGTATTTTTATCAAGCATCACACTCATGAATTTCATCATCTGCAGGGTTCTCAGAACTGGACCCCTTACCCATACGGAGGAATAACTGTGCAGTACTTATATTTTAGAATTTACAGAGGGATAGGATATTGGCACTTGCTTCTGTGTTAATCTTAGCTAATAATGAAGAGCCTGCAGTTTTCTGGGAAAAGAACATTTGAAATTTTGCGAACACTTTGAATGGTGTGATAATATTAATATTTCTCATGGGATTGTGAGAAACATGTTCATTACGCTTTGTTTCATGGTGTATATCATCAGATTCTGGTTTGTCAATCACTGCACTGCATACCTCTGGATGGATACCAGATGTTCTTTGTTGTAGCTGAAAGATACTCCTTGCACTTTCTCTCGATAGGTGAGAGTACGGATCTTTGTATCTGCATCAGTCTTTGCTGTAATGTCCTGCCTCCGTTAATGGCCAATTCTGCCACATGCCTTGCAAAATTGATTGAAAGCTGGGCATTTCCTTAGATGCATGCAGGAATTCACGCCCGCCATAGCTTTTGCTATGTTTGGGTATTCTAGTAATTGTGGCTGAAAATGTGTTGCTGGAAAAGCGCAGCAGGTCAGGCAGCATCCAGGGAACAGGAGAATCGACGTTTCGGGCATAAGCCCTTCTTTCCTGTTCCCTGGATGCTGCCTGACCTGCTGCGCTTTTCCAGCAACACATTCTCAGCTCTGATCTCCAACATCTGCAGACCTCACTTTCTCCTATTCTAGTAATTGTGTCAACTGTTGTGTTTGTACTTAGAACATGTAATCCACATTGACGTATAAGGATCACTTTGTACTTACGTTCACACTTCAGTAACTTCTCAACTTTATTTAAGATTTTGGTTTGGCTGGCAAAATCTTTTCTGGAAGCTTCCATGTGAGTGGGTGCAATCACCAATACAATAATTCTATTTGCCAGCTTCCCATCTGAAAAATTACAGAATGGGAAATTACAGAAAATGGTCCATGGATTCTTTTGGCTTCTGTGTCAATGAAATGAATTCTAGTTGATGAATACAGAAGTTTAATCTGATGCTGATTATCTTTGAATGTAGTTCATATCACTTGAGTATCTTTTATCTCTATGACTGTTAACCCTGACTTGTCAAGTCTGTGTAGACCCCAGTTCTCAATTTTTGCAAATCTTAATGGCTTGCTTGTCTGCATTGCACACACCTAAATCTACCTACCTAGCTCTGAACATTGTTTAAAGTGTTTAAATTTTGTTAGGAGGTCTGTTGTTTTCCAATTTAAATTAGGGAATTTTATGGGCATTTTGACAAAACGCAGTATGAACATTCCATATTTGTTAATAATCATGATCAGACCCTGATCACTTGCCTTTCTCAAAAGAGTTAAACTGGCTTCTTAGTAAGCATTTATGTGTTTACCAGCAAACTGTGCCTTTAAAAATCTCTGACACTGTAATGACTAAAGATATTCAGGGTTATCTCTGTCACTTTAGCAAAATTAAGACTGTCGGCCATGCTTTGACCTGCAGATTAACCTGCGTTCAAGCATGATAGGCCTCATGTGAACAATATTTTCCACTGTCGTTCACCATGTCACGTTAACAATAATAACTAATATTCAATTACTCACCAGGGATTGATTACTCTATGGGTTAGTTTAGTGAAAACAGTAAAACACATTATAATCTATGAAACAAACATAACACCAAACAAACTGATAATGTTAATGTGTGTGCAGCTTGCACAACTGTAAAGAACTACCAGTCATGTTGTAACATTAAATACACACACAGTGCTGGTAAACTGTCTCAAATTCAAGATACATATAGAATAACCATAACCTTCTGTAAACTATAGTGACTCAAGGAGAAAATACTCAACAAAGTCTCACAAACCTACTTGAACCCATACCCTTGACCTTCAGCTCCAGAACTCCAGTCCTGATAGTATGTAGAAAGCTGAATGAATTTTATAAGAAATCAGAAGCAGATACCTCCTCAGCAGAAAATGCCTGGCCTTGATCTTCCATGAAGTGCATGGGCCACCTTGGGTCATATAAGCTACAGAAAATCCAGATACTTTGTGCACAAACGGAAAAGCAAAAGTTCTCCAGTGTTTGACTTTGTTCATCAGAAAAGACCAGACAACATATCACAGCTTAATGTCTGGTTCACACCACGTAAAGGATCCAGCCCACTACTTATGATGCTCTGCATTAGTTTGTTGTTCTACATTGACAGCAACCATAAGAAAACAGAAAAAAACTGTACAGGTGAATGAAAGGCTATAAAAGATTCAGGCAAAATAAAATAGATCTTTAAACAAGAATGGTTCACCAAAAATAATGTATGTCAATAGATCGATAATATGAATCTATATCCAACAGCTCCAAATTTAACAGTTCAAATAAAGTTACTAATAGACAGCAGTTGGGCACTGCAGACCTGGATGTAGCTCATGTTTATGTCTGGTCTATGCAGGTCTAAGGTCATTGCAGGTTGTGTGAAAAGCCCTAACATTCCTTCCACTAAATATTTAGTGGCTGGAGTAATAGGTTAAGTATGATATGTTTAAGATAAAACACTGACACTGGGCACCATGCTTTTTGCCTGCATAAGCTACTAATATTCACTATAAAGTAGACAAAATAACTCAACGGTATTTAAATTGTACAATGGAAGTACTTGCTACTCCAACTTAGCATGTTAGTTTGAAGTTTCATGACAAGCTGCAGTTGTGGTTCCCTTTAAACGTCACCTTAAATGAATGTATGTTTTCATAGGGCTATCTTGCTGCATTGCTGGTTTTTCCATATTTGATATTTTTTTTAACTTTTATTCTGCCAGAGGTTAACAATCCTTCTCATTAAACTAACTTCTCAGAGAAAGGAGTTGGAGCATGTACCAGAAGATAATTATGCTGAAACCATTGGGCAGGATTATGCAGGTATGTGTTTCCCATCCATTCAAATCCATGCAGTGATACTTGAAGATATTGATGGTTTATTATAGTAATAATTCCAATTGTAGGAAAAACCTTTATATGGAGTTGATACAAAAATAGGCAAATTATGGCAGATGCTGGAATCTGTACTGAAGTCAAGAAATTACAGTGGGTCAGACAGCATCCATACAGAGAGAACAAGCTAATGTTTTGAGTCTAGATGACTCTTCATCAGTGCTCAAATGTGCTCAACAAGTGAGAAAGTATGTTGTTTCAGCAAAGAGATAAATATAGAAAGAGTAATCTTGGAAATGGAATAGTTTCTCTTCAATTTTATTCAGAATCCAGTTTCAGACAGAGCATTGGTGTTAGTCAACTACAATAATTTATGTATCTAACCAATGTTTGTTATATAGCTAGTAAGAAAACTCTGAGACTTGAGATGACTATTGGAAGATGTTACTGCAGCTCAGGTATGTCAACGCACTTTAATGTACCATGGGTTAAACATCTATCATGATCAGATGGATGAGAGAGGCAACTGCTTCCAAAACTGCAGAATTTTATCTGCTGGAAACACTGTTCAATAGGTTGTGGTGTTTGTCCATAGAATAGTCAGGATGGTCACATCTCATGGTTCATTTCATTGCAAACAATGCCATTCAGGCATAGCTTGATTTAATTTCCAACCTACTGACTAGGAAGTGAAGAAGCTCCCAGACTCAAATGCATTCAAAGCTAATCTCCTATATGTTCATATTTAATACTGCATGGCTGGTGTGGACTAGTTGGACGAAAGGGCCTGTTTCCATGCTGTATGATTCTATGACCACTAACTATTCAAGTTGCTGAAAATTCATTAAATTTTAAAGTCATATTTCACACACATAAAAAAAAGCTGGCCAGTCAGAGTAATCCTGACATTTACATCAGTCCTGGAGGGAACATAAAAGACTTATTCACCCCATGGCTGTTTCAATTTATACAGTCTTTATACTCTTGAAAGAGAAGTCAGATGTCTCAGTTGTGTTATTCAGTGCATAACTGAGGCAGACCATTGAAAAGCCAATGCAAAGAGATTAAATAAAGATGAATTTCTGAGGCACTCCAAGTTAAGAACTGTGCTAAAGACAATAGGATTCAGAGAAGTGGTGTTATACTCCTCCAGCCCAATCTCTGATCTGTCCTTCCATCGATCACAGTTCCTATATAGTAAAGAAGGTTAGTCAATTGCTCTGAGTGTTGAAAAGTCTTTCTATCGTAAACAGTTCTCAAAAAAAGTGAACATCTACCATCACTATATCCCACATATTTTTGGGAAAAAAAACAACTCCAAACTATCAGTGAATTGAGTTAACATTTTACTGAAGGTGTTCAGCTAAGTAACATGATCACAAGATGAGGCTACTTGACTGATCTCAGTTAAATCATATCCTTTTCCCCAGTAATAGCCCATATTGTCCCACCATCACCATTGCTACCCAAGAACCTTAAAAACATAATTCTAACTGTTCCATTTTTTGGGTCACCTTCTGAGTGAAAAAAGGTCATCGTAGAAACATTCCAAAGCTTAAATGTCCATCTTAGCATGAAGCCATGCTTTCTTATCGAATTGCTGTGATTTTGTTTTATATAGCATTTTAGATTTACTTCTTCTATTCTATTCAATATATTGTAAATGGAAACATAGAAATTAAGGGCAGGAGTAGGCTATTGAGCCCTTCAAGCCTGCACTGCAATTCAATGTGTCTCAGTGTCCTATTCTCATTTTCTCCCCATACACTTTGATCACTTTTGCCCTAAGAACCATATCAGGTCATAGAGTCATAGAGATGTACAAACATGGAAACAGACCCTTCGGTCCAACTCCTCCATGCTGACCAAATATCCTAACATAATCTAGTCCAATTAGCCAGCATTTGGCCCATTTCCCTCTAAACCTTTCCTATTCATATGCCCATCCAGATGCCTTTTAAATGTTGTAATTGTACTCACCTCCACCACTTCCTCTGGCAGCTCATTCCATACATGCACCACCCTCTGCATGAAAAACTTTCCCCTAAGGTCTCTCTTAAATCTTTCCCCTCTCACCCTAAACGTATGCCGTCTAGTTCTGGACTCCCCCACCACAGGGAAAAGACTTTGTCTATTTATCCTATCCATGCCCTTCATGATTTTATAAACATCTATAAGGTCACCCCTCAGCCTCTGACTCTCCAGAGAAAACAGCCCCAGCCTATTCAGCCTCTCCCAATAGCTCAAATCCTCCAACCCTGGCAACATGCTTGTAAATCTTTTCTGAACCCTTTCAAGTTTCACAACATCATTCCTGTGGGAGGGAGACTAGAATTGCACACAATATTCCAAAAGTGATCTAACTAAGGTCCTGTACATGACCTCCCAACTCCTATATTCAATGCTCTGTCCAATAAAAGAAAGCATGCCAAATGCCTTCTTCACAGTCATATCTACCTGCAACTCCACTTTTCAAGGAACTATGAACCTGCACTCTAAAGTCTCTTTGTTCAGCAACACTCCCCAGGATCTTACCATTAAGTGTATAAGTCCTTGTCCTATTTGTCTTTCCAAAATGCAGCACCTCGCATTTATCTGAATTAAACTCTATCTGCCACTCCTCAGCCCATTGGCCCATCTGATCAAGGTCCCATTGTATTCTGAGGTAATCTTCTTTGCTGTCCACTACATTTCCAATTTGGTGTCATTTATAAAGTTACTAACTATACCTCCTATATTCACATCCAAATCATTTATATAAATGATGAAAAGTAGTGGACCCAGCACCGATCCTTGTTGCACACCACTGGTGTCAAGCCTCCCATCCGAAAAGCAACCCTTCACACTACCCTCTGTCTTCTACCTTCAAGTCATGGAATCATTGAACCATACAGCATGGAAACAGACACTTCTGTCCAACTAGTCCACACCAACCATATTCTCAAACTAAACTAGCCCCACTTGCCTGCTTTTGGCCCATATCCCTCCAAACCTTTCCTAGTCATGTACTTATCCAAATATCTTTTAAGTGTTGTAACTGTACCTACATCCACCTCTTCATTTAGTGCTTCATTCCATACGTGAACCACTCTCTATGTAAAAAAGTCATCCCCCGTGTCCTTTTCAAAACTTTCTCCTCTCACCTTAAACATATGCCCCCTCATTTTGAACTCCCTCACCCTCGGGAAAAGATGAGAATCATTCACCTTATCTGTAACCCTCATGATTTTGTAAACCTCTCTAAGGTCACCCCCTCAACTTCCTATGGTCCAGTGAAAAAGAGTCCAAGCTTATCTAGCCTTTTTTATTATTAACTCAAACCCTCCATTCCCAGCAAATCCATTCCTATGAAATCTTTTCTGAACTCGTTCCAGTTTAATAATATCTTTTTGTAACAGGATGACCAGAATTGGACACAGTACTCCAGAAGATGCTGCATCAATGTCTAGTACAACCTTAGTGTGACATCCCAAATCCTATACATAAAGGTCTGAGTAATGAAGGCAAGTGTGCTAAATGCCTTCTTGACTACTCTGCCTACTTGTGACATAAATTTCAAAGAATTATGTACCTAAACCTCTAGGTCTCTACAATACCATCCAGGGCCTGTCCATTAATTATATAAATCCTGCCTTTTTTTTAACCAGAATGTAATACCTCACATTTATCCAAATTAAATCCATTTGTCACTTCTCAGCCTATTGATCCAATTGATCAAGGGTTCTTTGTAAGCTGAGATAACCTTCTTCACTGTCTACAATGCCACAAATGTTGGTGTCATCCGCAAACTTACTAACCATGCCTTCTATATTCTCATCCAAATCATTTATATAAATGACAAACAAAAGTGGACCTAGCGTCGATCGCTGTGGAAGACTGCTGGACCAAAAAAAAACCCTCCACCACTACGCTTTGCTCCTATCGTCAAGCCAATTTTTAATCTAATTGGCTAGCTCACCCTGAACCCCATGTGATCTAACTTTACTAACTAGTCTACCATGCGGAACCTTGTCAAAGGCTTAACTAAAGTTCATTTCAACAACATCTACTGCTCTACTCTCATCAATCGTTTTTGTTTACTTCCTCAAAATACTCAATCAAGTTTGTGAGACATGATTTCCCTCACACAAAACCATACTATCTTTAATCATTCCTTTTACTCTCCAAATGCATGTAAATCCTATCTTTCAGAATCACCTCCAACAATGTACCCACCACATGCTCACAGATCTAAAGTTCCCAGGCTTCTCCTTACAGCGTTTTTAAAATAAAGACACAACATTAGCCACCTTCCAGTTCTCCGGCACTCACCCGTGGTTATAGATGATACAAATATTTCTGCCAAGGCCCCACAATTTCCTTCTTACTTCCCACAATGGGATACATTTGATAAGTCCCAGAGATTTATCCACCTATATCTTTTCGAAGACCTCTAGCATTTCCTCTTCTGCAACGTGAACTGTTTTAAAAACATCAATATTTATTTCCCCAAGTTCTCTAATTCCCATCTTTCTCTACAGTATGTCTAACATTTCTCTGAAGCGAAATATTACTTTAGTATTTCTGCTATCTCCTGAAGTTCAACACATAGACAGCCTCGTTGATCTTTAAGGAGCCGTATTTTCTCTCTCAATGTACTTGTAAAATCTCTTTACCTTAACCTTATCTGCCAAGGCTAGCTCATATCCCCTCTTTACCCTCCTGATTTCCCTCTTAAGGATGCCCCTGCACTCTTTCTAATCTTCAGAGTTAAAAATTACACAACACCAGGTTATAGTCCAACAGGTTTTTTCGGAAGAACCAACTTTCGGAGCGCTGCTTCTTAATCAGGTGGTTGTGGAGTATAAGATCATACGACACAGAATTTATAGTAGCGCTCCAAAAGCTAGTGCTTCCAAATAAACCTGTTGGACTATAACCTAGTGTTATGTGATTTTTAACTTTTTCCACACCAGTCCAACACCAACACCTCCAAAAGATTTATCTCGCCTTCAAAAGATTTATCTTCTGTTTGAAGTATTAACCTCAATCGCTTTCTGTGACAAAGAATTTCATAGGCTCACCATTCTTTGGGTGAAGAAATGTTTCCTCATCTCAATCCTAGATGGCCTACCAGTATCTTTAAACAGGAATCCTTGGCTCTGGACTCTCCAGTCGTTAGGCACATCTTTTCTGAATTTATCCTATTTCTGTTAAAATTTTATAGCTTTCTATGAGATCCTCTCCATGTTTTTCTAAACTCCTGTGAATATAGTTCTAATCAATCCAAAGCAATGCAGCCACACCCTCTTTTTCTTTTTGACTGTCCTTCCTTAAAACTGAATACCCCTGGATATTCAGTTCCCATCCTCATCACCCTGCAGCCACATGTCCATAATCCCAACTATACTACGCCTGTTTATATCTATTTGTTCAACTAATTAATCCACTTTATTGCAAATGTTCCACACATTAAGTTAAAAGGTCTTAAGACCTGTTTTTTTTAAATCAATCTTAGTCCCATTCATATTATTTTGCACTCTGGAACTGTTTGATTCTTGCCCTTGAATTCTATGCCTATTTCTTATTCTGTCTTTTGTTTTAGCCCTTGTTTCACTTTCTTCTATTCCCTGTATAGGTTCCTATCTCTCTGCCATTTCAGTTTAAACTGCCCCGACAGCAATGTCTTGCGAAGATTACCAATGTGTTGCCCTTTCCAATTTTGAAAAGCTTTTGAGATTGTTTTTGTTATGATTTATTGTCCTGATATGGGGAGTCAGCCTTACAAGGTTGCAAGTTTATGTCAGACCATCCAGTATTTTCAAAGTCATATCACAATATTTAAAGGTGTAGGTAATGACCAAAACACAGATGCAACTTGATGCAAGGTGTCAAGCAAAATAGAGGGAACAAATTCTACCATCATAGCCCACTGTACTGGTAGCATTGTTGGTGAGGATATTCAGGCATCACAAGCGTATTGTGAATGCTGTTTACACTCTGGAAGGAGTGTGTTACAAGCCCAGACAGCAGCCTCAGGATGTGAGATAACTCAGTAGCATTCACCAGGGAATGGACTTCCTGATGTCACTCATATGTCTTTGGTGCAAGGACCATTTCAGCACAAACTTGCAGAAGCGCAAGGTAGTGGGAGTGCACACCGTATTCCAGCACCTTTAGTGCTAACATTGGTGCAAGATAAAGTTTGCGCACAGTTTTTAGTTTTCGCAGAGGTAAGGGCATTGGAACCACATTTGGAAAACAAAGTCAACATTTTGTTGCAGATATAAATCAAAGAGAAAAAGTACTTGATCATTGAGAAATGTGTAACACAGCAAGTATAGGGCTGACCGCCAACTGTGCAAGTGAAATGATAACAAGAACAAAAATGTCTTAATGCTGCTCAGTGACCCTGGGGGGGAGGGAAAACCATAAGGTTGGGCTCGGTGAATCATTATCCCATTTTCCCCTGTTTAACAGTCATCTCAGGATCCTAACCTTCATCTTCCACTTCAGAGGCTTTCCCTGACTCCTACATGTCCTCCTCAGCCAGTCACCCCCTTTCCCCCATCGCTGAAATACCACAGTAGCTCCATGAAAAAATCCACTGCCTAAAAAATGAAGGGCAGATCTTAACTTTTGGGTTAGCCAGATACAATTGTAATCCAGTCCCTGTGGCTGCAGGTTCTTGTCCAGCTGCTGGCATAGATGAGACACAAGGTATTAGGATATCCTCTTTATAATGGTTCCCTCTAATTCGCAGATAGGTGCACCTAGTTTGTAGATTCTGTTTCCAGAAAGAGCTCTCCTTTTATACAACGGCTCTTGCCCTGCTGCTCCTTCCTCTACAGACTGCATGCAGCTAATGGCAGCTTTTGCTCTAGTCATCCCTGTTGTAGTGTGTGGAGGTCCAGAACCAGTTGTATGATTGCAAAAGGAACTATTGGATTAGTCTCTGCTATACTGCCTTCCCAGCAGATCCTGTGTCCTGGCAATATCCCAGCATCAATGTCGCAAAAGCAGATTACCTGGTCATTTCTAATTCCTATGTGCACACATTTCCTATTGACTGCTACATTTCCCACACTTCAACAGTGATTCCAACACAAAATGTATTTCATTTTCTGGAAAGCACTTTGAGACATCTGGTGGTTGTGAGTAATTTAATAAATTATTATGCAAAGTCAATTCAATTCTTAAAAAAAGTTTGTTTCTCTGTTTTTCTCGTTTGCTCACTGAAAGTGCTAACTTCTGCTGAGATCTGATTATATCACAGCTTGTGGTCAAGACTTTGGACCTGGGGCATTCAAATATGCACTAGCAAATTAAGTCACTGAAGAGGACCTTTATCCATTAGAATTCATAACTTTTGAAAAATATCATATCAGTGTGTATATCTTGTCAATTAAAACTTCCTACAGCCACATTTACATAGCACCAGGGATATGGCCTTTAGTTAAGTGGGGAAAGTAGAAAAGCTGAGGGTGTTCTCCATAGAGAAAGTTATGGGTAGATTTAGTAGTGCTGTTCAGTTCATAAAAAAAATTGATTAGACTGATTTTTATAAAACTGTTCCTGGTGGCAAAATAGAGTAATAAAGGCAGAGAGATGTACAGCATGAAAACAGGCCCTTCAGTCCAACTCTTCCATGCTGACCTGATATCCTAAATTAATCTAGTCCCATTTGCCAGAATTTGGCCCATATCCCTCTAAACCTTTCCTATTCATATACCCATACAGATTACTTTTAAATGTGGTAATTGTACCAGCCTCCTCCACTTCCTGAAGCAGGATTACACCCAAAACATTGACTTCTGCACCTCCTGATGCTGCCTGGCTTGCTATGCTCTACCAGTCTACTTTGGATTCCAGCATTTGCAGTTTTTTGTTTCCACCAATTCCTCTGGCAGCTCATTCCATACATGCACCACCTTCTGTGTGAAAAAGTTACCACTTAGGTCCCTTTTAAATCTTATCCCTCTCAGCTTAAACCTATCCCAAAAAAAAGACCTGGGCTCTGCACCCTATCCATACAAATTAAAGGTAACTGGCGAAATAAACTAGAGGCTAGCAAGTTTTTGTTGCAAACGTTTCGTCCCCTGTCTAGGTGACATCCTCAGTGCTTGGGAGCCTCCTGTGAAGCGCTTCTGTGGTGTTTCCTCCGGCATTTATAGTGGCCTGTCCCTGCCGCTTCCGGTTGTCAGTTTCAGCTGTCCGCTGTAGTGGCCGGTATATTGGGTCCAGGTCTATGTGTTTGTTGATGGAGTTTGTGGATGAGTGCCATGCTTCTAGGAATTCCCTGGCTGTTCTTTGTTTCGCTTGCCCTATAATAGTAGTGTTGTCCCAGTCAAATTCATGTTGCTTGTCGTCTGCGTGTGTGGCTACTAGGGATAGCTGGTCGTGTCATTTCGTGGCTAGTTGATATTCGTGGATGCGGATCGTTAGCTGTCTTCCTGTTTGTCCTATATAGTGTTTTGTGCAGTCCTTGCATGGGATTTTGTACACTACATTAGTTTTGCTCATGCTGGGTATCGCAAGGTATTCGAAAAAAACGGATATCCTCGCAATTTCATCAACAGATACCTAAGGGAAAGACAACAGAACGAGGACATGCCGCAACCCAAAGGACTAGCCACACTACCATACATCAAGAACATCTCTGAAATGACAGCCAGACTACTGCGACCACTAGGACTTATAACAGCACACAAACCAACAGCCACTCTCAGACAACAACTCACCAAAACGAAGGACCCGATACCCAGCATGAGCAAAACTAATGTAGTGTACAAAATCCCATGCAAGGACTGCACAAAACACTATATAGGACAAACAGGAAGACAGCTAACGATCCGCATCCACGAACATCAACTAGCCACGAAACGACACGACCAGCTATCCCTAGTAGCCACACACGCAGACGACAAGCAACATGAATTTGACTGGGACAACACTACCATTATAGGGCAAGCGAAACAAAGAACAGTCAGGGAATTCCTAGAAGCATGGCACTCATCCACAAACTCCATCAACAAACACATAGACCTGGACCCAATATACCGGCCACTACAGCGGACAGCTGAAACTGACAACCGGAAGCGGCAGGGACAGGCCACTATAAATGCCGGAGGAAACACCACAGAAGCGCTTCACAGGAGGCTCCCAAGCACTGAGGATGTCACCTAGACAGGGGACGAAACATTTGCAACAAAAACTTCCAGCTCGGCGAACAGAACCACAGCAACGAGCACCCGAGCTACAAATCTTCTCACAAACTTAGAGGCTAGCAAATTTGTAGACCTGGCAAAAACGTAATGTCTCCACAAACAACCTTGACTTAGTGGTTTGAGGTGAGCATCTCAGAGGTTAATTATTTACACACTTCCAAGCATTTATCCTGAAAAGTATTTTCTATTTCTAACTTTTAGAATAAGGATACTAAATGTAACAGAAAGTGAGGAATGTTTGCTCTTAACGTTTAGTACCTGTACTTTGAAGAACTATTAATAGGAAGGGTTTGGAGAGATATGGGCCGGGTGCTGGCAGTCTGTTTCCGCACTGTACATCTCTATGACTCTATGACTCTATAACTGGAAATGATAAATGTGCTTGCTAATGGGTGTGGAATAGATTACAGATGTACTGATGAGTGCCTCATTGTAAATGTGCCATAAGGTTATGAAAACCCAGCCTTCAAAATGGAAGGTAAACAAGAAATACAGATCTCTGTATTCTGTACAAACTGTGGTGACTATACATTTTGGAATTGTGAATAAGGCAATGGTTTTGGAAGGGTTAATGTTGGAAACTACATTCAACTACACTCAATTTGCTGATTTCATAAGGATTTGGAAGGGGAGAGAACCTTGTACGATAAAGACTCATATACGCTGGTCTGCCAATATTCTAGTAATGATGTCGAACATACTAACGTAACTTGCACTACTCTCATTCAATACCCACATCTGTTTAAGATAAGAGCTTCCCATCATTAAGATTCACTAGGAGTTTGTCTGTGACATGGCAAATTGAGAAAGCCCTTAGATCCAGTCAAGGAAAGAGGAGGGCGGCAGCAAACTGCTCAACCATAAACTGGGAGGAGATCACGGTATACAACACATCTCTTCACATTTTCATTCTCATCTCCATAGTATTTTTCTTTTGATGATTCTTGTGGCACCATATTGTAGATCACAGTGAAGCAGTATTTATCCTGGCAAAAGCAAAATACTGCTGATGCTGCAAAACTGAAATAATGCTGAGGATACTGAGCAAGTTTTGGGGGGGGGAGGTGGGCATCTGTGGATGGAGGTGGGCTTTGATGTCTTTGTAAAGAGGAGTGACCAACTGCATTATTTGGAATAAATCATATGAGTGTGAAAAAGTGCATTAATTTGATTTTGTTATTATATGTAGTGTAAACTTATGAGGGTATAATTATCATAACAAGTATGTTCTGGTTATTTGTATTGAATATTATCTTGATTATAATTGTTAACTTCTTCAGCTCTTATGCCTTTCCAATCATACAATTTCCATACTTAGATACTTCCTTTATATAAAAGCTTTGCTCACCCCAACATATGTACTGAAGTTGTTTTGTTTTAAGAACAATTTTAGCATCTTTATAGTCCTTAGACTAGACAAGATTGTCCTTTCATTAGACTGGCCTGAATTTATAGCCAGGTTTGAAAGGCAAAGATCAGTGTGTGAACTCACTGCATCAACCAAATACTCCAGTCTCCTCTCCTACTTAGGCTGCTGGTACAGACATGATTTGAAGGTTTTAACGAGAAATTTGATATAAGGTAAAATTCTTACAAAATGAGCAGTCAAGTTGAATGAAGATTCGATCATAATGCATGAAATTCAGTACACCAAGTGGCTGAGTGTTATCCTTGCAAAGCCAATTGAGGAAGTCTTGATACAATTCAAGAAACCGCCAGGAATCAAGCTGTCACTAACAAAGCAACAGAAACTAATGAGGTTCATTTTATTGAACAAATGACATTTTTCTATTCAGAATCTTAAAAGGTGCCAATGAATAGCATGAATGAAATCACACTCTCAATGTCGTAGGGAGGAATGCAAGGCTGGATTCAATCACTGAAGGAAAAGTCTACCAGGTCAAGTCCTTTAATTGTCATCCTTCTGTCGAATCTCATTTACTGTACAAGTACTTGTTATTCTATTATTGCTTAGAACGTTTTGTGTAACTGAATGTTATTCTTTTGTGTAACATGAACATAGGTTTTTACGGACAATTTCGAATGGAAATTGAGTGCTCAGTTGGTTCAGATTTCCAGTTCAGTGGAGCCATAGATGAAGAGAGACCAGTGTTTTCAAGTCAGTTAAAGAACAAAACAGAAAAAGACATTAGTTCAGCCTCAAAACTCTCTTTAGGGAGCACATACAGCATTGCTGACAGGAGCAACTTGACTCATATTCATGCTAAATCAGGCACAAAATGCCCAGCAACAGAGCACGCGTGAGACTGTGTGTGCGCAATAGCGGCACACATCTGATTACTTACTGTGACATTAGAAACAAATTATAGGGGATGTCACTGCCATCTGATTTTCTTTTCAGGATGAAGTGAGTGGACATGAAAGAGTTTATTCAAGTATGAACATTGTGCTGCTGTCCCTTTTGAGAACCTAAACTGCCTTGTGTTTTGCAACAATGAAACACAATTGTGATTAAATAAATTGATTAAATAAATACGAAATGTGTAAAATGGAAATAAACTAGGTAATAAATCATTTTAGTGGCCATACTGTAGTGAAAGTGGAAAGTCCAAAGCTAATTTTTTTAACATTGCAAAATAAATACCTTCTTAATCTGCAGGTTTATGTAAAAAGAGATATTGCTCCAATTTATCGTCAACTTTGCTTTCTTAATAAAATGAAATGGATAGTAGAACACTATTATGCAGTAGGTGATTGGATGTGCCACAGTGTGCAGACATTGTCCTTTCAATCTTGCACCTCCCATTGAGTGCTACTTAAACTGACAGGATGGAAATCTCCCTTGTCTGCTGTCCATTAGGGTTCTATGTAAAATAGCTTTTGAGCTGCCTTGACCCAGTTGCTAATGGGCATAAGGTCACAGCACAAAACTGCCCATAAATTGTCAATGAATTGGCAATGTCATTTAAAAAGCACTTGTGTGGTTAGAATAGCTTCATACTGATGATGTTTTAAAGGTGGGCGTTAAGATCTCTTACTGGCGATGAACAGATGAAAGTTCCTGGTGTTTCTGATTGTACTTCACTGTGTGGTTATATTATGTTAAGGAAGTATTTGACTATTACAAATGGAATTTGATTTAGAAACATGAAAAATAGAAATATTTATGGCTCAGAAGGACAACATTCAATCTAACCAAGCCATCCAAAAGGAGCTTTCCATTCTAACTCCACCTTCATCTCTTGGTCAGTAGTGTACAGACAAGTGTTTTTTTTAAATAGTCTCCACCACTTTTTTATGCAATGAGTTTCAGACTCTCACCATTTCCGAGGTGAAAAATATGCTCCTCAACACCCTTTCAATTCATCGACCAATCACTTTAAATCCCCTCAGATATAAGGATTTCCTTCCAATGGATCTAGGAATCTCAATTTTATATACCTCAATTAATTATTCTCTTCGCACTCTCTGTTCAAAAGGAAATAACTCCAGTTTATCCAATCATTCCTAAATGATCAATTTCTGACACATCCTTGGTGTTTTTTTTCCTGTGTAATCAGTCTTCCTTTCATTTGCAGAAATTAACACTGCATTTGGAAAACGTGACTATTGTGATGTGTATCCCTTTCCAATTCAGGAGAGGCACTCAGCTGCTCTATGTTTACAATACACTATCTGCTCCATTTTCAATCTCATCGCTGCTACTTCTTCATTGCCAATGTTTAGCAATAGGTAGACAAGCAGGATACTGGAGGAACACAGCAAGCCAGGCAGCATCAGGAGGTGGAGAAGTCAACGTTTCAGGTGTAACCCTTCATCAGGACCGCCGAAACGTTGACTTCTCCGCTTCCTGATGCTGCCTGGCTAGCTGCATTCTTCTGGCTGCCTGCTTGGCTACCTTGGATTCCAGCATCTGCAGCTTTTTTGTCTGTAATGTTTAGCTCCATAACTCCTTCCTTCTCCAATCACTGCTGTTTGTTTCTGTAACGCTTACTTCAAGTGAGGATGGTGGTGATTGGGACTAAGGTGAGTTGTCATTTTGTTGTGAGTGGATGGTTTGTTGAGCACTGAAACTCCTTGCTCAACAATAAAATTAGATTGAACATCTCAGAAATGGGTGACTGATTCATTGTCAAAATGTAGTTATTGTGCGCTTGTCCACAACTTGCATGGAACGCTGGGGTTGAATTCAAGCAACCAGTCACATGGTGATAGGAAAACCTCCTCGATTAAGTTGGTCTTGGGATGTTAATTAGACTCAATAATCAGCTAACTGAGACCCTGAATTAAACATAATTCACTAGTGACTCAGAGGTTAAATGTGAGCTACACACCTTTTCCATGACTCCATCCTCAACATGACAGCATCCAACAAGTCCTGTCAAGCAGTCGCCATTTCATAGAATAGGATACAGTGTGGAAACAGGCCACTTGGCCCAACAAATCCACGAGGTAAAAACAATGACTGCAGATGCTGGAAACCAGATTCTGGATTAGTGGTGCTGGAAGAGCACAGCAGTTCAGGCAGCATCCAAGGAGTTTCGAAATCGACGTTTCGGGCAAAAACCCTTCATCAGGAATAAAGAAATCCATAGCCACCTAGACCCATTCCCCTACCCTATTACTCTACATTTACCCTTGACTAACGCACCGAACCCACACATCCCTGAACACCACAGGCAATTTAGCATGGCCAATTCACCTGACCTGCACATCTTTGGCCTGTGGGAGGAAACAGAAGCACCCAGAGGAAACCCACACAGACAGTGGGAGAATGTGCAAACTCCAAACAGATAGTCACTGAGGCTGGAATTGAACCCAGGCATCTGGCGCTTTGAGGCAGCAGTGCTAACCACTAAGCCACCATGCCATCCCATTTGGAGAGGGAGTCCCTTGTGATCTTACACTCTGTACCTGATAGAAGAAGCAGAGAGTGGGAAAGGGGGAACTCATACCCTTGCCTTTGTCTTGTGTTACTTATGAATCTGAAAGTGTTAACACTGAAGAATGCTATGTGCACCACCAAAATGATGATCAATGAACATGTGCAGATCTGAAGCTCACAAAAGGATGAAATATAACAGCTGGTCTTCCTCAAAGTCTCTTTAATAATGCCTATTGTCACAATGCTAGTCTTTTTTTCCTTGGGTAAAGGAGACTTTGTCCTTGATTTTATTTCAGCTGGGCTCAGGTCAGTGTGGTTTGGTACAAAGCTGAAAAGGGTTTTGAGAGGCCTTTTGTTTATATGTAAACAAATGAGACTTCATGCCAAAATGGTCATGTTTTAGAAGTGACCTGTATAATGAAAGGGGGGTGATCAGCTCTCTACCTGAGCAGTTTAGTTCCATCCAAGACAACAGTGAGCTGTGTGGAAACTCTCTCTCCCCTTTTAACTTCAACCTGTAAGCATCTGACCCTTTTTTGTACTGTGTTGTAAAGGGGGTTTGTTTATTGGGACTGTTGTGTATATTCGGAACACATACTTAAGTCTAGTTTGGATAGACTGAGTTCTGTAGGGGTTCTTTATTCGGTTCTTTGCATTTCATTGTGTAATTTTGTGAATACATTTTTTGTCTGTTTTCAACCTGGTAGTTAATCTCGCTAACTTAATCCAAGTAGTTTTCACTGTACACTTACCGAAACAAATTGCAGAATTATGGTCTGGGCTGCCTGCATGTTTTGAGTGGTCTGGCCTACTCCATAACACTATCATATCAATGTAATCTGTTATAATTTGCAAACATGAAGCAAATGATGTCTTGTTAACTACAAGTGACTCTTCTAGTTACATCAGAGAGTGGTGTTCCTCTACCACACTAGACCAAGCAGACCCTATAGTTTTCCACATTGAAATAGGATGGTGGCAGCAGCTTATATAGCATAGTGAGCTGGCCTGCAATTATAAAGCCTCTGACCTTATTCGTCTCTTTCAGATGCCCAGATCACATGGTTGTCATCTCACTCAGTTGTGGCCTTGGCTCTGGGGGTGCATTGTTCTAGCTGCCATCACCACTTCTACTGCCACTGACACAGGGAGGGGAGGTAGAACATCTCCTACCAAGGTCCTGAGTTCCGTGGAAGTTCCCAACCGTGTCCACTCAAGTTCCTGAAAAGCACTTAATAACTTAGGTGCCCATTGGGCTAACTAAATACAGCCCATTGACACAACATTTATGTAAGTCAAAGAAAACAGAACAAAGGTGTTGGATAATAATTATCCAACCCTTCATTATCTACATTGTCAACGACTACCTGACTCTCCTTCGCAAATAAATTTATTGCTTCCTTATATGCGTTGTAAGACAAATCCTCAACACGGCCCATTATGGTGTAACATCCAGCTAGTTGATTTGTTACCACCACTCTTTTTCTTGCAAAGGATCTACAGGGCTTGCCTGGTCTGGTGCAGTAGAGGAAAAAAAAACAGGTAATTTAACAAGAAGATGTTATTTAATTGCATGATAGCAACCATGATCAAGAGATGTTAAATGAGGGCTCTTGTGGTCCAGTGGTAGTGTCCCTAACTCTAGGCCAGGAAGCCTGTATTCAAGTCCAATCTGCTTCAGAGTTCTGTCCATCTTTGAACAGGTCAATTAGAAAATATCTCGACGTTGTTACTGAGATGGAGAGGAAAATCTTGATGTTATATCTTCCTCCTTTGAGATCCAAAGCTGCTCCCCCGACCAAGTCCATGTAACATCATCATATTGAGTTGTGTTGAAAGTACTTCTTAGCATGAACTCTTTCAGACTTTCCAACCCTGATATGACATTTTTCTTTGACCAGAATCATTATCATCCTTAAGTTATATGCCTCCATTTTATATCACATTTGACTTTGAAAAATAAAAACAGTGCAGATCATGGCCCTGAATTTGAGTGGACCTCCAGTATTTCAACTGTAGGCCCATTAGGTGTGGGCAAGAAGACCCAGGAATTAGACTGCAATATGGACATGGGCGAAAGTGGGTACTGCAGATGCTGGAGAGTCAAGACTAGAGTTATATATAATATCTGATATCTCCCTAATGTGGGAGAGTTTGTATTGAAGTGATTTTTGGAGCAGGAAGATGGATTAGGGACTTGCTATGTTCTCTCCATGTATCAACCTGGTATTGCAATATGGACATGCCTGGCGCCAGTCTTATCCTCAGTATTTGTTTATAGATGTTTGTCTGAGAGTGTCTTTTCCTGTCAGCAAATTCATCTTTGTAACAGCATGAGAGAAGGGACTGTACTTGAGAAACAAATCCAGTAAAAAAACAGTTATACTTGCAAACGAATGATCTGGTCATATTGCCCTCCATTTTGACGTATACAAGAATATTTTGGACCAGTGTACAATTCGCAGTCTTTGCTGGTTTTTCCTTCTGGGAGAGCAGATTGAGAATGTTCTCAATCCCAAAAGAAGGCATGGCAACTGGGATTAAATATCCAGGATATTCTGGTCTGCATCTTTCGGTACAAGAGATGCAGTATGCCAAAAGTTTTTTTTTGAAAGCCCCCTTGAGAGTAAGGCCAACATTCCATTAGTCCTTATGATTGCTTTTTGTACCTGTGCTAGTTTTTAGCGATTTGTGTTATGGACACATAAATCCTTCACTCCTGCATTGTTCTCAATCCCTCACCATTGAGAAACTATTCTCATTTGTCTTTCTTGGCTGTAGAGTGTATGATATTCGATGTTAAATTTTCATTAAACTGAGTGAAATTGTTCTCAGGAAGCATGTTTCAACAGCACCTTGTAAATATGAATGAAAAAGACAGTCAAGCGATATTTGTGAAAAGAAAATATATCTAACCCTTAATGTCTGAGGAGATTTGACATCAAACACCACAGAATGGAAGGGAAAATATACACTAAAAAGCACTAATTATATATTCTGGCACACTTTAGTTCTTGAGATTATGCCAAATATTTTGAGCCAAATGAATCCAGACCAGGAATATACAGTGAATACAAATAAACACTAACAATAGTGTAGCAAATACAAGTGAGATCACATGGTAGCATGGTATCTTTGATATAGGAGACCCTACAACAGCTTACTATATAACTGTTTTCTGAACATTGCTAATGTGTACCCATTCTGTTTGTCAGATTGTCCTGAAGACTTCATTGCTTGAGTAAAAATGTAGTTTGTAATACCTGACTAAAATTTACCTTTCATCAAAAAATTCCAATTTCACTCGCTATTAATGTTTCAATAAAATATGACTTAATCCTTGATATTTTTTCCCATGAATTCGGCTTCTGTTCCCCTGAATTAGGTCACGAAGACCTGGGAACACAAATAGAGCCCTGAGAACACAATCAGAGGTCAGCAGTGATTTGGGAACACGGTGAGATTAACAGGGGATGTGAGAACACAGAATAAGCTGCACTGTGACATCACACTAAAATGAGTCACACAGGCTGAATTTACTGGTAAACATTTAAGTTAATTTAAATGAATCAACTATAAAGTAAGTCTAGATCAATTAATTAGTCTAAAAACTATTGCCAATTTGCTAAGTTATCATGTAATTACAATCAGTGTTCAATTAATTAATCAGATAGGGAGTTCTAGTTGCAATTAAATAACAGTGGACAATAACCTAACAGCTTCCAAATTTTTCAGTAAATTAAAGTCTGAAATATATATGCATGTAAAAAATGGGAGCCCAGTAAAATCATTCAAGTAAACTTGGCTACAAAATAAATTGATATCAGCACAAGGGATGAAGTTGATAAGTGAGCAGCTGTCGAGTCCTAAGTTTATTTCTGTTAAATTGATTAAAAGTCTAATTCAAAAGAGATATAGACGGACCCCTCAGTCCAATGAAATGCTCATCCTGTGCCATTTGAGAACTTCCCAGACCACCACATGTGCTAAGGTTTCTGAACTTGAACAGCATTTGGCACCACAACAATGAGAAGTTGGTGGTTAGTGATTTCCTGAGGTGGACACCCTACCCCTGATGGCTTGCAGGTGAGGAGGCAATGGGTGACCAGAAGACAATCAAGCAGGACCAGGCAGATATCTGAATGTATCTTGCTTTCCAAGCTGTACTTAGTTCTAAATGATCAGAAACTCTACAATTAGGGGAAAAGACAAGGATATCTGTGGCCACAGGCATGAATCCAGGATCAAATGTTGCCTCCTGTTGCCAGGGTCATACAATAATGACCTGGACAAAGGAACAGAGGGTATTGTTGTTATGTTTGCAGATGACACAAAGATAGATGGAGTGACAGGTAGTGTTGAGGAAGCAGGGATGCTACAGAAAGGCTTGGACAGGCTAGGAGTGTAGGCAAAGAAATGGCAGATGGAATACAATGTGGGAAAGTGTGAGATTATGTACTTTGGTAGGAACAATGGAGGTGTAAAATATTTTCTAAATGGGGAAAAGTTCAGAAATCTGAAGCACAAAGGGACTTGGGGGTCCTAGTTTAGAATTCTCTTCAAATTAACATGCAGGTTCAGATGGCAGTGAAGAAGGTAAATGCAATGTTAGCATTCAGTTTCAAGAGGGGTAGAATACTGGAGCAGAGATGTACTGCAGAGGCTGTGTGAGGCTCTGGTCAGACCGCATTTTGAATATTGTGAGCAGTTTTTGGCTCTGTATCTAAGGAAGGGTGCATTAGTGTTAAAGGGGGTCCAGATGAGGTTTACAAGAATGATCCTGGAGCTGAAGGGCTTGTTATATGAGGAGCAGTTCAGGGCTTGAGGCTGTGCAATGGAGTTTAGAAGGATGAGGGGGGGGGGGGCATCTGATTAAATTTACAGAATATTGAGAGGCCTGGATAGAATGGACATGGAGAAGACTGGTAGAGGGATTTGACCCAAGGGCAGGGCCTCAGAGTGAAGACACACCTTATAGAACTGAGATAGGGAGGAATTTCTTCAGTCAGAGGATAGATATTCTGTAGAACTCATTGTTACAGAGGGCTGTGCAGGCCAAAACATTGAGGACATTTAAGATTGCTTCTTGATTGGTAAGGGGATTAATGGTTACGAGAAGAAGGCAGGACAATGGAGTTGAGAAATATATCAGCCATGGAGTAGCCTCATCATATCAAATGGTCTAATTCTGCTCCTATATCTCATTGAGAGCCTACAGAGCTCTTGGAGGGAGAAGAAGAGTATACAACCAAGTCATGAGTGATGGGAATCAAATAATTGATAGATTTCTAAAAGCATTTGATAAATGCTACATTATATGTTTGTCTGTTATGTTAAAATGCATGGAGTAGAGGGGCAGTGTCAGCATGGAAATGATAATTGGTGGAATCACAGGAAACAGAGAAGAGTGATGAATGGTTTTTGTTTGAGCTGGAGGTGGTTTGCAACGAGGTTCTCCAGAGGTTAAGGATAGTAGTTTGGTGAGGGGGTGAGGGAGTGAGGGGAGAGGCAGGATTGGGAAATTTTCAGATGACAGAAGAACTGGCCAGGTGGTTGCTAATGAAGAGGTTGTTTTTTGACAGGATGAAGGTGAAGAGCCAGAGGTGGTGGTACATGTCGGCACAAATGATGTCGGGAAGAAGAGGAGGAACATACTACAGCAGGACATCGGAGAACTAGGAAGAAGGCTGAAAAGCAGGACGTCCAAGGTGGTTATCTCTGGTTTGCTTCCAGTTCCTCAGGCTGGCAAAGCCAGAAACAGGGAGATAATGGGCTTGAACGTGTGGCTGGGGAACTGGTGCAGGAAGCAAGGATTTAAATTCTTGGATCACTGGGGTGTGTTTTGTGGTAAGCATAAATTCTACAAGAGAATTGCACCTTAATAGGTTAGGGACCAGCATTCTGGCAGGCAGGTTTGCTACTGCAACACAACTACGTTTAAACTAAGTAGCTGGGGGGAGAGGACAAACTGGATGTTTAAGAAGGAAATTGGAGGGAAAGTTAGAACAAGGGAAGTCAAGAAAGACAACTGTATCAATGAGGCAGAAAACTCAGAAAGGGATCATGCTGTCAGGTTGAGTAAAATAGGAGTTGATGGGAAGGGTGAGGGCAGTAACAAATTAAAAATACTATACATGAATGCATGAAGCATTAGAAATAAGATGGATGAGCTTGAGGCTCTTTTGGAAATTGGCAGATACGATATTGTGGGGATAACTGAGATGTGGCTTCAAGTGGATAGGGCCTGGGAAATGAATATTCAAAGCTACATGTGCTATCGTAAGGACAGAGGGGGTGGGGTGGCCATGTTGTTTAGGGATGATATTCAGTCCCTTGCGCGGGGGGACCTAGAATCAGGGGATGTAAAGTCAGTGTGGATCGAGCTGAGAAATACTAAGGGTAAAAAGACCCTCTTGGGAGTTATCTACAGGCCCCCAAACAGTAGTCTGGATGTCGGATGTAAGTTAAATCAGGAGCTGAAATTGGCCTGTCACAAAAGTGTTACTACAGTTGTTATGGGGGATTTCAACATGCAGGTAGACTGGGAGAATCAGAATGGTATTGGACCTCAAGAAAGAGACTTTGTGGAGTGCCTCAGAGTTGGATTCTTAGAACAGCTGGTGCTGGAGCCGACCAGGGAGAAGGCAATTCTGGATCTGGTATTGTGCAACGAACCAGAATTGGTCAGGGACCTCGAAGTGAAGGAGCCATTGGGAAGTAGTGACCATAATACAATAAGCTTCAATCTGCAACTTGAGAGGGAGAGGGTACAATCGGAAGTGACAATATTTCTGTTGAATAAAGGGAACTATGGAGCTATGAGGGAGGAGCTGGCCAAAGTTCAATGGTGCAATACCTTAGCAGGAATGACAGTGGAGGAACAATGGCAGATATTTCTGTGTATAATGCAGAAGTTGCAGGATCAGTTCATTCCAAAAAGGAAGAAAGATCCTAGGAGGAGGCATGGGTGGCCATGGTTGACGAGGGAAGTTAAGAAACATATAAAGTTAAAAGAGAAAAAGTATAACATAGCAAAGATAAGTGGGAAAACGGAGGACTGGGAAGCTTTTAAAGAATAACAGAGGATTACTAACAAGGAAATACGCAGAGAAAAAATGAGGTATGAAGGTAAACTGGCCAATAATATAAAGGATGATAGTAAAAGTTTTTTTAGGTATGTGAAAGGCAAAAAAATGGTTAAGACTAAAATTGGGCCCTTGAAGACAGAAACAGGGGAATATATTACAGGGAACAAAGAAATGGCAGAAGAATTGAATTGGTACTTCAGATCTGTGTTCACTGGGGAAGACACAAGCAATCTCCCTGAGGTAACAGTGGTAACAGACTGAGAGGGGATCTGATTGAGACATATAAGATTATTAAAGGATTGGACACTCTGGAGGCAGGAAACATGTTTCCGCTGATGGGTGAGTGCCGAACCAGAGGACACAGCTTAAAAATACGGGGTAGACCATTTAGGACAGAGATGAGGAGAAACTTCTTCACCCAGAGAGTGGTGGCTGTGTGGAATGCTCTGCCCCAGAGGGCAGTGGAGGCCCAGGCTCTGGATTTGTTTTAAAAAGAGTTGGATAGAGCTCTCAAGGATAGTGGAATCAAGGGTTATGGAGATTCCCTGAACTTAAGGGAATTTATATTTGCCAGGAATTGGTGTTGGAGAGACTGTTAGGTCTGAAGGTTGATAAGTCCCCGGGGCCTGATGGTCTACATCCCAGGGTACTGAAGGAGGTGGCTCGAGAAATTGTGGATGCGTTGTGATTATTTTCCAGAGTTCGATAGATTCGGGATAGTTCCTGTGGATTGGAGGGTAGCTAATGTTGTACCGCTTTTTAAGAAAGATGGGAGAGAGAAAGCAGGAAATTATAGACCAGTTAGTCTGACCTCAGTGGTGGGAAAAATGCTGGAGTCTATTATAAAGAATGAAATTATGACACATCTGGATAGTAGTAACAAGATAGGTCAGAGTCAGCATGGATTTATGAAGGAGAAATCATGCTTGACTAATCTTCTGGAATTTTTTGAGGATGTAACTCTGAAGATGGACGAGGGAGATCCAGTAGATGTAGTGTACCTGGACTTTCAGAAAGCTTTTGATAAAGTCCCACATAGGGGGTTAGTGAGTAAAATTAGGACGCATGGTATTGGGGGCAAAGTAATAACTTGGATTGAAAGTTGGTTGGCTGATAGGAAACAAAGAGTAGTGATAAACGGCTCCAGTTCGGAATGGCAGGCAGTGACCAGTGGGGTACCGCAGGGATCACTGCTGGGACCGCAGCTTTTTACAATATATGTTAATGATATAGAAAGTGGTATTAGTAATAACATTAGCAAATTTGCTGATGATACAAAGCTGGGTGGCAGGGTGAAATGTGATGAGGATGTTAGGAGATTACAGGGTGACCTGGACAAGTTAGGTGAGTGATCAGATGCATGGCAGATGCAGTTTAATGTGGATAAAAGTATGGTTATCCACTTTGGTGGCAAGAACAGGAAGGCAGATTACTACCTAAATGGAATCAATTTAGGTAAAGGGGCAGTACAGAGAGATCTGGGTATTCTTGTACACCAGTCAATGAAGGTAAGCATGCAGGTACAGCAGGTAGTGAAGAAGGCTAATAGCATGCTGGCCTTCATAACAAGAGGGATTGAGTATAGAAGCAAAGAGGTTCTTCTGCAGCTGTACAGGGCCCTGGTGAGACCACACCTGGAGTACTGTGTGCAGTTCTGGTCTCCAAATTTGAGGAAAGACATTCTGACTATTGAAGGAGTGCAGCGTAGGTTCACGAGGTCAATTCCTCGAATGGCGGGATTACCTTACACTGAAAGACTGGAGCGACTGGGCTTGTATACCCTTGAGTTTAGAAGACTGAGAGGGGGTCTGATTGAGACATATAAGATTATTAAAGGATTGGACACTCTGGAGGCAGGAAACATGTTTCCGCTGATGGGTGAGTGCCGAACCAGAGGACACAGCTTAAAAATACGGGGTAGACCATTTAGGACAGAGATGAGGAGAAACTTCTTCACCCAGAAAGTGGTGGCTGTGTGGAATGCTCTGCCCCAGAGGGCAGTGGAGGCCCAGCCTCTGGATTCGTTTAAAAAAAGAGTTGGATAGAGCTCTCAAGGATTGTGGAATCAAGGGTTATGGAGATAAGGCAGGAACAGGATACTGATTAAGGATGATCAGCCATGGTCATATTGAATGGTGGTGCAGGCTCGAAGGGCAGAATGGCCTACTCTTGCACCTATTGTCTATTGTATCTTTGGTTTGATCAAATGGGCATAAAGTGACAAATAGAATTCGATCTTGAGAACAGATTTGAGAAGAGCAAACGAGGCAAGGGATCACTAATTACATTCCACAACAACACACAATGTTTCCAGCTCACTGTCATTCTCCCTGCATTCCCAGCTCACTGCCGCTTTCCCCATGTTCCCAGCTCCCAGGTCTCATTACTCTCATTTGGTTCCCAGTCACCACAGTTCTTGTTGCGTTCTCAATCACCTTTGCTCTCACTGTATGTCCAGGTCTTGGAAAGAGCTAGTATGAATGCCACAGACCATTCGGCTTCCTTTTGTGTTTAAAGTATTCTCTGATTCTAACCTACAAAGAGAGATTTTAGTTTGCTTCAAGAAGTCAAAAGAGAAAGTCACTGAACTGTTTGTGCTCTAAGTATCAACAGCAATATAAATTTTGAATATCTGTATTCAGTGTTCTGGACGTAAATTTTGGTATTCTATTCACCATTTTTAACTTCACTCTCATATTTTCTTAAAGTGCAAGTTGTTTGTCTAAGCCTCTGGGTCAAGGCAAGAACTTGGTGTTGAAAATGAGCAGATCAGCCATGATCAACTTGTCTGGCAGAACACACCTGCAGGGCCGAATGGCCGACTCTACTGCTACATCTGATGTTAATTTGATGCATCTCATTGGGGAACACTTTCCTGTGTGTATCATGCACCCTAAAGTTTCAGCTTCTGTTCTTATGTTTACGTTATAAGCTTGTCAGAGTTAACATCTGCCTGTAGTATCCAAATCATTTTTGTAATTGGATGTTCTGGGAATGGCCTCTCATAAAACAGTTGTGAGACGTTACAATTCTTATAAGCACTGATTTTGTTTTCTGTGTTTTTTTCAGATCCAGTACTTTATCCTAACTCGTAACTTTTAGCTCAAACCATGTCAAAAGCTTGCTACAAGTCAAACTGAGCTACATCATGTGGAAGATTAAACTGCCCTTTTCATTTATAAGACCTTCACAAAAGGTCAAGGAGTTTACTCAAAGCAGCTTCAAAATCCATTCGCATTCTTTCTGGTTTAGATATTGATATCTTCTTTCTGTCGAATAGATTCTTTTAGTTTACCTGTTACTGATGTTAGGTTGTAGGTCTAGTGAGATTTGTCCCAAGATGTATTTAGTAAGTTTGTGGAATGTCCTAACGATTTATTTCTAATAACGATCAGGTCCCTGTGAATCAAAGTTTCCCTCAGCATCCTCAGCAATCTGCAACCTCATCTACTCAATGTTATACTCTTATGTACCTCCAGCTTGTTTTTCACAATAATTTCAAATTCTCAAAGGACATTGGGTCGGGGATTTCATGGTTACTGTTCTCTTTAGTATTTTCAGAAAATAGAAACCTATTCACTTTAATATCTCAACTCATCATACAGTTTAATATTTCGGTTGAGACTTGGAGCCTTTTTGATTTTCTAATTGCCTATTTGAGCAAATTTCCGTGCTTCCACAAGATTTCTAACACCTTTTTCCTGCATCCATTGTATAGGTTTTTTTCTCCTTATTCCTATTTTAATTGACCTATTGATCCGCTTGGGGGCTGCTTCTACAGCTTACTCTTAATTTTTTTAGGCTTATCTTGCATATTCAGCTCTCTGATTTGAGAAGTATTCCCTTTTCTCCCTCAAGTAGAAATCTTACTGCAGTATTTCCCAGTTAATTGTTTTAAAATTTGGCCCTCCTCCCTTTGAAGGTTGCTGTTTTACAATCATAAATTTCTGTCCTGGTCTGAGACCACTGATTGTTAGATAATCTCGAATTTAATCATACTGTGACCACTGGTCCCTAGTGGTTCTATTTCTTCTATATTATGCATGCTACCCTGATCACTTGCAAGAACTAGATCAAGATACTAGGCACCCCTAGTGGAATCTTTAATATAGTTGGTCAGGCTTGTGCCACATTCAGTAGGAGATCTGTTTGTCTTGTTTCTATTAGGACATTTACACTGAAGTAATTGAGCACACTTACTGTTACAATATTATCATTTGGAAATGCTCACATCTATTATCATTGATAACCAAATATGATACTGCATTTATCATGTACAGTTCCACTTGTGCTAATTTTGTTTTTGTGCTTGCTGGGATTAATTGGCAGGCATTAGAAACACCTTTTCTCTGTTAGTGCGAAATAAAGGACATGCTTGGTCCATGAGACATTGTGTTCTTTGAGCTTAATACATTTACATTTTGCATATGCACATGACACAGTGCATACACTTTTATTGTTTCCCTTTTGTTGTTAAGTAACTGTCATCCAAATAGTATCTCTCACATCCACAGACATGCAATTTTTATTTGTTTGATAGTTGAAAAGACTTTTTTCAGATAATAAAAATAATTCTTTCAGTCAGGTATTAATAGTTCTTGCCAAGCTAATTGGAATAAGACAATATCAATCTTAATATTATGGCAATCTGATCTGTTTTCCTTTTGAGTCATGCATTATATCACACTTTCAGCCCTCTCTCCTCCCCTTATAAGGTTTTATCTTACAATTCTGCTTCCTAGCAGTAGTAAAATGTTTCTTGAAAGTTTTAACAAGCGATTTGCAATAAAATAAATTATCATTTTGGTCTGTGCTTTATATATTCTGTTCATAAAATGTCTCTCTGATCACACTGTATTACACAGATTATGGCAGAACAAACTTGCATATTTTTGAAATGTAATTATATTTTCAAATATTGAAAATATAATTGCAAACATCCACTTGAAATACAAGAGAAAAAATTGTGATTGCTTGATATCTAATTTATTAATAATTGCAAATATGGCATCAAACATGTTAAACTCAAGCAAGTTTACTCCCTTAATGGATTGAATAACTTGCCCATTTTCCATAGAGTCACATTGCTGCCTGCAACCTATTTTTAATGTTTGTTCAATAATCTTGCTAAATTATCAAACAGTTTTATGTTCAAATTATTTGCAGCTCCTCATTTAAATAACTTCGTAGATGGTTGAAACAAATTCAATGAAACTCTATGTAAAAACTTATTTGATATTTCAGTGCAATATATGGAAAAAAATTCCTCAATATTTTGGAATATAAAAATGAAAACATAATTAAAAATATACATTTATCAGAAAAAGAATAGCAGGGTAAAACTATTCTGTTGCATTCCATTTTGTGTTGGATAATTATTTACATTTATGTTGTAAATTCAAAAACATGT
Source organism: Chiloscyllium plagiosum (assembly GCF_037043375.1). Classification (NCBI taxonomy): domain Eukaryota; kingdom Metazoa; phylum Chordata; class Chondrichthyes; order Orectolobiformes; family Hemiscylliidae; genus Chiloscyllium; species Chiloscyllium plagiosum. The sequence continues at coordinate 23,743,097 of NW_028270166.1, forward strand.
TCCTGGGAACATCACACAGTCTGATTCACAGTAAGCTGATTTTGCACCAACTTTAACCAGTCGATTGAAAAGAAGCGATGATAGAATTGTTTGCGATGTATAGCATTAATCAGACATTATCAAGCACTATTTTGAATTGATATATATTCTAATAAATGCTGATATCTTTCTGAAATGGGAAGGTAAATAAATCAGGCAGGATAGCTTCCAACAATCTAGAACTGAACAGTTCCCTTTTCATGTTTTTTTTACAAACATTAATTCAGTTGAAAATAAATATTTATAACTGAAATATTTTAGCGCTGATTAATTTAGAGCATTATGCTCAGGATTACTTGTTAAAATAATTTCACCATTTCAATTATAATTATTAGGCATTACTGCCACATTTTGAAAATAAAATGGCAGAGCTCTAATTTCATGCTCAGACAAGAACTATCCTACATTTTACGATCTTCAATTTTGTAAATATGGAATGTACAAATATTTGGACCAGCACATCTTATTAATATATACCTTTATAAAAAATAAAATCTTAGGTTAATAATGTCTAGACAAATGGATTGTATTACTGTACTAAGAGATGAAATTGGCCTAAATAATGTACATTATTTCGTCTTTATATTCTAATACTGCATCAAAGATAGGTTAGAGTTTTAAGATTTTTGTAGTTGTTTTGTTGAAATCTTCTCCCAAATCAAACTGGACAATCATAGAAAATGACTGAACAATGCTTTAAATTCTGGACTTCTGTAAAATAAGTAATCATCTCCCTTACAAATAAAACATGATGTATCCATTACAGAGAATATATTTACTAAACTGTGTTAATGATTTAGCTTTTCCATTTATCTCAAGAGTTTTATTTTGAACTATTGCTGGACAACAGAAAGTATCATTAAGCAAAGGTTAAATAAACAAAAATACTATGATTACAATTTTAAACTTAAATAATTATGGAGATTTATTTGTTTATTTGTGGTATTTAGAAATCAAAATGGATTGTCCAATTTTTAGTTGTTTCGTCATCAATGTACTAGTAGTGAAGCCTTAACATTTTGGATTTTATCTTAGTATTTTCATTAATGTATACTTACAAGATTTAAGGTAGGTTACAGGAATATGATTAAAGGAAGAAAATATTTATCATCTGAAAAATGTTATTGAATTTAAAAAAAAAATACTTTTTAATACTCTCTTCTGCGTGCTAGATCTTGTAATTTTGAATGTTCAGTCTATGGTATAAAGAGTAAACTGATCTTATTTGTGAAGCAGTCCTTAATATGGTGATTGCCGTTTAAATTAAGTGTTTCTATTATGCAAGAGTCCACAGAGTACTTTCACATCTCAAGGGGTCCCACTAATCTTAAGTTGGCATTAATGCCTATCAAAAGAAAGGAAACATCCACATTTTTCACAAATACTTAATTCAACATGTTAATTATCTTAATATCAGAATATATATAAACTTTTTTTTGCCTCTTATTAGATCAAATTGTCGGGATACATCTGAAAATAGATTTTTTTTAAACTGTTGTTGAGAACACATTCTGAAAATTTGCTTGTCTTTTACTTTTGTTACATGTTTAATTATTTCAATAGGATGACCAATGGTCAATTTAACACTGAAATGAATTGTAAAATGTATATCCTTTATACATCAAAGTTATTTATGACTTGAACTAATTTAGTGATGGAATGTGTCATTTTACAAATACTCAAAAGGCTGCTTAATTAGACTAACCACATACACTTGCTTAAAAAACTGCCTCTAATATAACCATAAGTGATTAAACCTTAGGGACATTAGGTCAGGAATGAAAGAATGTTGAATAGCCAATACCAACAAAATAAGCAAAAGAGAATGGGAATCAGATGGCAGCAAGTGGCAAAATAAAAATAGTACTTCGATACACCATAAAATCAGCTTATACTGAAAAGTTCAGCCAATTACATTTTTCCTCTGTGGAATTCACTGCTTTCAGATCAACAACATTTCTTTCAGTCAGGTTGAGTTGTGATGGTTCTTGCCCAGGTACAGAGTTGCATTGTGATTGCTTGGTGGACTTGTTATAGCTGGACCACTGTGAGCAGTTCTGGGTAACACATTTTAGGAAGGATATGTGGTCTTGGACAAAGCACAGTTTGGATTTTGCAGAATGATATCAGGACACCAAGAATTTAATTACGAGAAGGGATTATACAAACTGCTGACATATTCCCTGGAATTTAGAAGATTATGCAAGGTTTGATGCAAGTTTCCAAGATAGTAAGGGAAACCGTTATAGAGTCATACGGCATGGAAACAGACCCTTCAGTCCAACTCATCCGCGCTGACCAGATGCCCCAATCTGACCAAGTCCCATCTGCCAGCATTTGGCCCATATTCGTCTAAACCCTTCCTATCCATTTACTCATCCAGATGCCTTCTGATGGGCTATTGAGCATATTATTGTACGGCTTTGCTTGAATTGTTGGATGGTTCAAATGGTTCTGATAAGATGGAAAAGTAGTATCTGGGTTTCTAATGCCTTCACATTTTCATCAGGCACAAAGATACTTGAGGTTAATTTTCCACTTTGAATGACTGCACCTCAGCTCTATAAACTTTTCTGTCTGTTGATGGAATTGCCATTGATCCCTGTCTGTCTTTCCAGCTTTAGACTAATCTGAATAGCTTTTGGCATAATCTGAGCCGTTTGGTCAACTTCTCAACAGGATTCCCATGATAATGGTATGAAGTTTTGGCTGTGTTACAATTCCATGATTGAATATTACCACTTTAAGGGACGTGAAGACACAGGTTTAAGATCAAACTATTTGTTGAGAAGATAGAATAGAGAATATTGGTTTACTTCCATGAAAGACGTCAGTGAAATTTTGCAACAATCCAGCACTCAAATTACAGATTTAATTGAACTCAGTTTTAAAGTTACCTTTACCCATGACAGAATTCGCATATGACTAATACACTATTGCACATTTTGTTGCTGGGGTGGGGGGGGAAATATTGCTTTTAAATCATCATATGATTCTGCCTCCCCTCCATGTTAAATACATGTATTCAATGGCTGCTGTCAGTTCCATCAGATGATCTGGGAATTATGCTATGATGGGGGGATGGTGAACAAAGAGAAAGCTTTCAACATTACAAATTACACCCTATGTGACTGCTACAAAGGCAAAATATCTCTCCTTTCTCAGCCAATCTGCAGCCTCATCCAGTCCTCATCCAATATCTTTCCACCATTATCCTGCTCAGTGGGACTGCACTCACCTGGTTCCACCTAGTTATCTAATTCCTCATCTCACACAATTGCTGCCAGTACCCTTGGTCCCCTCCAAATTCTCGCCTATGACTTGGAATTTCACCAGAAAAAAGAAACATATATGGAAGTCCCATTCTCCAATCTGGCCCTCACCCTGACACCATTCCTGCACAAATGGATATGTTACAAACATACATCTTTAACAGAAGCAGCTGCCCAAAGAAATCAGCAATTACCTCTACTCATGTGTAATTTTAGTGACCTAAGTCTTTTCCCTCGGGTGGGCAAGTCCAAAACCTATGCCCTCTAGTTTAAGGGGAGAGAGGGGAAAGATTTTAAAAGGACCTTTTTTGCACAGAGGATGGTACATGTATGGAACAAGCTGCCAGAGGAAGTGGTTGAGGTGGGTAAAATTACAACATTTAAAAGGCAGATTTGATGGTAAATGGAAATTATTTCCTCATTATTGTATCCTGGTTAAGGAATCTATAGAGGCATAGTTTAAAAATTAAAGCCAAACCTTTCAGGAGTGAAATTGGGAAACACACCTTTAGACAAAGGGTGATAGAGTTTGGATCACTCTTCCATACATCGCAATTGATAATTGTTAATTTTAAAACGGAGATTAGTAAAATTCAGTTAAATGAGCAAAATGGGGCAAAACCCCCATGGAGTTAGGTCACAACTGAGTCATTTATTCATTTGATAGTGGCAGAACAAGCTTGAGGAACTCAAAAGTCCAATTGAATTTCTGTGTAAGAGTGGAACAAACTACCCAAGAAACTCTTCACTTCTGTCCACCTATTAGACTAGCCAACACTTATGCATCTTACAGACAATCCTTGGCCCTTTCTAATCTCAAGGACTTCAATCAGTACATTGACTGCTATTTTTTAGAGTTGGTCACAAGTTCTGGCTGAACTTTAGTTGCTTTTATCTTATGTGTTCTGTGATTAGCTTTTGCAACACCTAACAGCAGCTTAGAATTTGTGATCAATGATGCAACAAGTTAAGGAGCTCAACTGTGAAGTGTTACACTTAGCTAGTGATACATTTTGTGAAAGGTTGTACCAGATTAATGACCTTTAATACATCCAGCATCAAGTCCAGAGCATCCAAAATATGAACATAAATAATATTCAGCATCTAAATTAGTAACAATAGCGTCAACAAAACAAGATGCTCTCTCACACTAGAATATTACTGATTCTTAATTACAACAGGCTTTATTAGAAATTTCAGGAAATTGTAAATACATTCCAGAATACCATGTTCCTGTGCTAAAATCAAACAGCTACGAATGTTGTTCAAGTTTCACCTTGTTTAACTATTAAATATTAAATAAATGTCTGATTCCTAAAATAGTTTCAACCTCAAAATATTATTGCAAACTATTTTTGTCCTTTCAATCCAGAACTATAAAGGTTAATGCAAAAATTTCAGCAACAAGAAGTCTCAAGAATATTACTGCAGAAAATTATATGACATGCAACTCCGGACTATGGTCAGAAACGTTTGGATCAACAGCTGAAATTTGGATTTGGACTACGATCCAGATGTTTATGGATTTCCTCATCACTAACATCTAATCCCATGAGCTAGCAATCCTATCAGCACCACACAGACAGATCTGTGTACAGCCACCAGACAGGAAAGACTTACCTCAATAAGATCAATAAATGCTATCTGCATTAACTCCAAAACCTTTAAATCTTCACCTAACAGAGAACATTCCCTCTCTTTTCAAACATTTTTTTTTTTACATAAAAAAAGAACTTTCAACATCTAAGTCAACCAAATAAAAATTGAATTTTTGTGTACAAAAAGAAAACATGGTAAACTAATTCAGTATGTAACAAACAATGTGATGGTCAGAGCTGGATATATGATATTGGGAGATTGCTGGTGGCTGAATTTATTACACTGGAGAGTAGTTGAGCTGTGGTCAGCAGAATGTGACCTGGCCTGATCTTTGGATAGTGCTAGGGCAGTATGTGCTACTGACCTCATGACTGCTCCTCAGGGACAGGGCAAGCTGAATAATGGGCTCTGCTTTCAACATTATTAGGTTCTGTTCAAGTGTTTGGCTATCTGTGGACATAATGACAGGCTGAGGAATATTTGAGCAATAGGAAAAATACATACTCCCTGAAATGAAGGCAAAATGCAATTAGCCTTCTAAGTGTTATTTGCTTAATAGCAGTAATGACTGTCCTAAAGGTTTCTTTTGTCAAATATCCAAACATTGTTTGGGATGGTCCATTCTGATTCCAAATAAATCCTTTTAAAAATGATCTATTTTTCACCACTATTTTAACTGCAAATTCCTTAAGTAAAAAATCTGATTGCATAGTTTATGCAATTATTCTACTGAATAAAATTCTCATTACAAATGGAAACAAAACACCGTGTGACGAATATGTAAACATCATTGATGCGTAAAAGAGTGGGAGGATGTTACAGTATTACGCAATAATACATCGAAGCTTCAGCTAAAAACTAAACAAAAGGTGAGAAGCTCTAATAGTTTATCAAAGTCTCCTGAATCATACAGTTTGTTACTGTCTTGAAGTAAACTCCATTAGTGTAAGTCTATATTGTGTACACAGATACATCATTTCCAATTGTTCTTTATAAAATGCCTGTAAAAATCTTTATTCAGCACCAATATTTCTTCAAATAATTGACAGCTCTTCTTAGATATTCATGCAGCAACAAAATTACACTTCTGTGAAATGTTAGCATTAAAATAATATGCATCTGGACTCCATTTTGTTGTTTATTTAATACACAAACTGCACCTGATAAGTTACAAATTTCCCCCCATTTGAGGTTGGACATATTTTCTGTTAATGAAGAATACAGTTCTTCATGACCACATACAATGAAGGTCTGATCTGCTGTCTCATATCACATGAAACAAAGGGATTTTTTAAAAAACTGTTATGTTATAATATTACATAAGGGGACTTCAAAATGTACATTTAAATATGAAAGCTGACAATGTATGCCCCTACAAATACATGTAAAAAGGTATATAAAAGCTAAAATTCTGCTCTCTTTAAAAGCCTGTGAACATTAGAAAATGATGCAGTACATTGAATGATACAACAATCATTTTGCTTTCGGGATAAAAATCCATACTGACATGCAATTTTTTTTGTTGACTTCCTGAAAGAGTTTTTGATCTTTCAAAACCTTTACCAGCTTTCTTGTAATATTTGTGTAGATGATTTCCCCATAACAGCTATTTTTTTGCTTTGTTATTGTTTATGAAATGAAGTGACAGTAGTTGATGGTTTGTCAACAATTTTATTAATGAAACTAAAAAATGGTTAAGTATTTCCACCAATGATAAATAAACAAGCCGGCTAATCAGCAAATTGCCTTGTGTGTGTGTGCCTGGTTTGGAGATCTGAAAATGGCATTGTTGGAAGATGCATCACATCAGAACAACATTTGTACATCTCTTTGTGGATTGTTGTTTAAAAATAGAAACTGAAAATGCAATACTCCTGCAAGCTGTGGAGACTGATATGGGGAATCGTTTGGTGGGCAAGTTTAACCTCTTTCAGCTAGGGCTCTGAGCTCTGAAAATGGACGTTCATGTTACAGGCAGAACACAAAGGTAAAGAGATTATTGTAGAAAGCTGTATCTGGAAATCTAATAAAAAGAAAACCTTTGAAAATAACATGGATCAATTCAAACAATTTTTTTCCACTTAATGTAAAAAGCCTGATGACTCAAACAATCTGAAGGGGTGCATCCCAAATCCTGACTGCAAATAAATTCTTTTTCTGTTGATTAATAACATTTCCATAAACCTTTAAAATCAATAGGGTGCAGCTTTAAGGGGATGGTATGCCATTCAGCAAGAGCTAACAGGATTGTGAAGTAATTGAGTAACATCTCTTTTATAAATGAAACATTTTTTCTGCCCATAGTTATTACTGCATTTATTCACTGTATACAAATATTCTGATCTGTCTGCGTGAATTAATAAAAAAAAATGTACAATTAAAAATGTGGAACAATGATGAAAGAAACTTAAATCCATGTGTGATAACAGGCTTCATACATTGAATCTTAGGTTTAAATTTATTGTTTGCAGTAGCAGCACTTTGTTCAAATGACAGTCCTTTGACTGTTAATGGAGGCATTAACCTAATTATCTTGAATATGTTAATGTTGATAATGAAACGCAGTCATTTCTTAACTTTTGTTTTTTATGAACTTATGCTGTTCAAACCATGTTTTTGATTTTAATCAATGTACCAAATATGCAGCTTGAAACAATGAAAGTCAAAAATGATGCTAGGAACGCTGTTGAACGTAATTCTAACTTCTGTCGACAGAGTTTAATGAACAGTATAGATAGCCACCATTCTGATTCTCTTTTCATGTAAATGATGCCTTGTGTACAAAAGGAGACTAACCTCGCATCACCAGCATTACACCATTAGCAAACGTTAAAACGATCCCTAACCAAAGTAAATCTTACAGAATTCTAATCCCAATGACAACTGCTGAAGAAGCCAATAATCAGTGCAATGATGAGCCAACTCTAACACAAACAAACTTTACAAGATTTTTTGCGGAAGATGTTAAAAGCTATGTGGACCCAGATCTGACCACCTATACAAAAGGTCATGATTTCAGAATCCAACCTCAATTAAATTTGGAATCTATTTTTTCTTTGTTGTTGATTTCCAGAAGTTCTAGGTTTGCCTACAAGTTGCAGCATCAAGTGGAGGCCAAGTAGCGTATTTCAAACTTGAAACTGGAGCAATCAGAAAACCATATTAACAGTAGCTGTGCAGAAGTTTAAAATTCAAACAGAACAAATGTCATGCCCTGTTTGGACATGTCATATTATGACTCTTCAGTCAATACTTTTAAAAATTCCACACAAGCAAGCTGTGATAGCTGCTACAAATTATGTGACATTGGCATTTGGTTTAGAAAGCGTGTCAATTTTTTGAATACCTAATTGAACATGGTTAAAAATCACAAAACACCGAGTTACAGTCCAGCAGGTTTATTTGAAAGTACAAGCTTTCAGAGTGCAGCTCCTTCATCAGGTAGCTAGTGGGGCAGGATCACAGGAGAAAGAATTTGTAGCAAAGAATCATAGTGTCATACAACCAATGTGATATATTGAACAAAACCTGATTTTTTAAATTATAAAATGGAGACAGGCAGTCTGAAAACATTGTGTTGGTCAATCTTTACACAATGGTGTGTGAATTCTACACACAGCTGTGAGATACCCTCACCTATGTTAATGTTGAATTATGATGTGGAGGTGACTCTAGAGAATGTGACTTGAAATACATGATATTGAATCGAAACCTGCAACTCATTCTTGAAGATGACAGACTTAACAGCAATCTAGGTGATTGTGTTGTGTGATTTTTAACTTTATCAACCCTAGTCCAACACCAGCACCTCCATATCATAATTAAACACAAACATAGATGAGGGTACCTCACAGCTGTGTGTAAAATTCACGCATCATCATTTAAAGAATGACCAACACAGTCTTGTCAGATTGCCTGTTTCCAGTTTTTGTACTGGACTAAACGGATTAGCTCAATGGCCATTACCAACTTGCTAGGCGAAAGTGAGTACTGCAGATGCTGGAGATCAGAGTTAACAGTGTGCCTCTGGAAAACCACAGCAGTTCAGGTAGCATCCGAGGAGCAGGAAAATCGACATTTTGGGCAAAAGCCATTCATCAGGAATTTTGCCCAAAACATCAATTATCAACTTGCTGTTGTATAACAATAGTCTCTCCCAGCCCAACTAAACTGGATGGGCATCAAAAGGGTTAAGCCAATAACATAAGATGTGAAGTCAACATGAAAACAAAAAGTAATGTGGAAAAGAGCTGGCACAAAGCCAAGTGTTTGAAAATGGGATTAGAATAGTTAGGTGCTGGCTTTTGTCTGGTGCAGATCTGATGAGCCTTTTTATGTGTTGGAGACCTCTATGACTCTATGACTTGTGTAAAGTAACATGATAAGACAATCTTCTTTTTGGTCTGTTTAATGGATCACCAAAGAGCTATGCACAGGCAGATCCAGAAGATCTATTAGAACCATCAGTCATCAGCCAATTTGAGGACCAGATTCAGAAACTAGTGGCATATCATCAAGCAGCCAAATTCTTTAAGCTGTATCAGTTTCAAAGATCCCCTGAGAATACATGAAACTTTGGAATCTGCTGTAAACCCTTTGCTTTACAAGACTCACACTTCAATTTTAAAGCATCAAATCCATTCAAATAACTGTGAGCCTATGACATTAGAGAGAGGGGATTGTGCGCTATCATTTCATCTTCAAGGCAGGTATTAAGAATTGAAAAAATTCTCAACTCAGCCTGCATACCTTAGGAAAACACAACACCAAAGATGGGATCTTGTAATGAAGGTGGAGTTTGGGTTTACGGGACAGCATGCTTTCAGGGCAGCTGACAGAAGGATGTGTCCAAAGGCAGCTGCAGGTTGTTTAAAGGATTTACCTTGGTACTATGTGATTCAATTATTATCAAAATAATAAAGTGTTCGAGCTGTCATTGTCAGTTCCCCCCAGTCCCAACCCCATCCCTGACTCCTCATGCCCCATGTACCTAATCTCATACCCCATGATCCCTAATACCCTCAATTCAAAGTCAATCCTCCTACCCATCTTTATTGGTCCTCATATACCCAATGTCAAGTTCCATGCCCATTCGACCATTATACATTCTATATGGAACCAATAAGCCTTAAATTGACAATAGGATATGCTTAAGAAGTTTCTGTTTAGAGGTCACACATTCATAAAATTCCACTTTCCTTTCACTAATTATCAGTCATCCAGACACTGAAATATACCAACAGCGGAAACCACAAGAACACAAAACCATGTAAAATTGTGTAATTAAACATTATGCAATTAGCAACAGAGATCAGAAAATCAGAGCTGTCAATCAAGTGATGTTTTTTTCTTGGGGATCAGCTGTTTTCACTGTCTAGAGGATGTCTGGGATCTCAGCCAAACTGCACAATCTGCTTTGGCTACAGAGAGTGGTGTGGCTGGGATCAAAGGACTTAGCCCCATCTTCAAGGCTTCTATCAAATTAATGACTCCCTGACATGAGTACAGCAATAGGTATTACCCTTGGAAGAGAACATGATTGGGAGAAGGAGCAGAGATAATGCAGAGCAAAGCAAGCTGGCAGAAGGGGGATAAAGGAGAGATAAATACTGCATTAAATGTGTAGTGATGACTACATTTTTAGGGATTGCCCAATGTGATGCCCCAGAGCACAAAATCATAGAATCCTACAGTGTGGAAGCAGGCCATTCAGCCCATTGAGTCCACACCGACTCTCCAAAGAGCAGCCCACCCAATCCATGTAACCTTGTATTTCCCATGGCTAATTTACCTCACCTACACATCCCTGGACACTATAGGAAACTTACTGTGGCCAATCCACCTAAGCTGCTCATCTTTGGACTGTGGCAAGAAACCGGAGCATGCCGAGAAAACCCATGCGGTCACAGGGAGAATGTGCAAACTCCACACAATCATCCAGGCCCTGGTGCCGTGAGTCAGTACTGTTAACCACTGAGCCACTATGCTGCACTAAACGTCTCCCAGACATATATGGTATCCAGTGCACATCTGAATTGGACTGGATGCTTCAGATTTAGATCTAGAATGTGAAGACCTCATGCCCATTTTATGATTGCAAAACAGACAGCCACAAATCAATGTACATCCACAGAATTTAATCTGTGTTACTTTAACTCAAGTACAAATGTTAAATGAAAGATTGCTCTTGTTGCTACATACCACAAAGTCTTAAATGCACTCTTTGAGAACACTTATTAGCTAAGGAATAAAATAATAAATTTGCCTTCTCCATGGAATAACATTTACGAGCACGCAAATAAGGCATAGCCAGCAGTAGTGCTTCACTGGCAGAAGAGGGAAGAAAAACTGAAGGCTGCATTTTGAGTTAAAATATTTTGTCAAATGAGATTCGTGGTGATCAGTCCGCCATGGTTCTCAGTGACTTCTCTCACACAATGTCCCAGAAGGAGGCTGATCAAAACCCCGGGCCAGGACTAGGCCCAAGGCGGTAAGAATTTAAAATCTGGACATTTTCCTTTTCTTTTCGATGAGTACTTGAAGATCTAGACATCTAGCACTGCTGCCACACAGCGACTGACTGTGTGGAGTTTGCACGTTCTCCCCGTGTCTGCGTGGGTTTCCTCCGGGTGCTCCGGTTTCCTCCCACAGTCCAAAGATGTGCAGGGTCAGGTGAATTGGCCACGCTAAATTGCCCATAGTGTTAGGTTAAAGGGGTAAATGTAGGGGTAGGGGTATGGGTGGGTTGCGCTTTGGCGGGTCAGTGTGGACTTGTTGGGCCGAAGGGCCTGTTTCCACCCTGTAAGTAATCTAATCTCGAGCTCCATTTTTTGTTAAATTTCTTTTGTTTTTATGATTCCAGTTTTGTATTTTAAAATGTCACTGTAGAGTAACAACTTTGTACCCTTTTCATTGAGTTGCTGTATGCCTGTACTTGAGTACACATGACAATAAAATCCGATTCTAATTTCTCTGCTTGCCTTATTAATTATGTATCCGTACTACTCGATGCCCTTTTCACGGAGATGAACGTGCTCTCCAGTGCCAGAACATTCCAGCCTCCAAGCTGCTGGTGCTACCTTTAAATCTCAGTTGCCACCACATCAGAACTGCCTCATGTGCTGTGGTGCTCGACAATTCTAAATGAGCACATGGCCCAGAAAGGAATCTGGTATACTGCTTTGCCCACAGACTCAATCGGGGCCAAGATAGTGGCCTGAGCCAGTGGGGTGTTGCAGGTATCAAGGAATGACGGGAGTGCAAGTAGAGGGTCAATGATCTGCTCTGTCAGTGCCAGCATCTTCTCTTTGCTCCCTCACAGTGTGAGGGTCACACTCATTCTGATGCTGCCACCAACTATAATCTTCAATACAGAAGCATGAGGATTCAACTTCTGTCAGACACCCTAACCTTCAAAACTAGCAACCGTTCCTAGTGTGTGCGCTTCCACATCACCCACTGGCTACACCTCAGCACCTCTCCAGCCAGATTGACTCTTCCACTAGGGCCCAGTGGAAACATTAGCAGCATCATTCTATGTCAAAGATGTCATGAGCCATGTTTGGTGGGGTTTCCCTGTTTCCCAGTGGTCATCCACATATAGTCGAAGGAAGTTTGAAGGAGGTAGGCTTTCTATAGAGATCAAAAGATATGGAGAGAAAGCAGGAACATGATACTGAGTTGGATAATGAGCCATGATCATATTTCTATAGCACAGCAGGCTCAAACAGTGGAATGGCTTCGTCCTGCTCCACTTCCTACATTTCTATGTCCTGAGGAAATTGGGCAAAACCAAATCTGGAGTGGGAGCTTATTGGACTGGGTCACCATTGGAATGATTACACTGAAAGAAGATAAGGTGAGATGGGAGGATAAAAACTCAGAGAATAGGCAAGGACAGGGAACACTGGTGGGGTCAAGGGTTCACATCTCACAGTCACTCTAGCATCTAGAAGAGCAGATTGCAGGTCAATAAAGACATAACAATTCACAAAGCTATGTGCTCTGGGGGCAAATTGGGAACATTTGTCGACATGTAAAGGGGCTGAAAAGAGACAGGCAGAGGCTGAATTGTCGTAGGAACCACAGGAGCAGAAACATAAAAGTGATCATTACAAAAATGGATGGAAGGGTGCTGGGGGACTGGGGAGGTTGTTTGTATCTCAGGTGGAGCATGCAGCTCATTCAGAAAAAAACAAACATGAAACCTTTTCATCTTTGATCCAAACTGGACTGTGTAACAACACAAAACAGCTGCTATCACAAGCTGAGGGGTAGAGTAAGTTACTTCTTTTTGTAGTTTGAGTAAATTGCTGAAAATTCAGGCCTGTCAGGGTAATTGCATTAATTTTGCACTTAATCATTTTGAACAAAATGCAGGTATTCAATGTTTCAGTTTCAATTGCTTTCTGTGGTACAGAATTCCACAGGCTCACCACTCTTTAGGTTAAGAAGCTTCTCTTCATCTCTGTCCTGAAGGTCCAACCTTGTATCCTTAAATTGTGACTGTGGACTTCGTCCTGAAAAGCCCCTTGACCGTTATTGAGAAAAGCCCCAGGAGTGACCGTGACCCACTCCCTTGGACTGACTTGGCAGGACAGCCCTGACTGGGCTCAGACTCATGTCTCCACAGTTCCCAGACAGATGTACTTCTAATTCCTAGACTGACCGTAGCCCAGTCCTTGGACTGGAAGTACACAGATCTCAGGAGTCTAGAAGGAACAAACACCTGACTAACTGTGACCAACCTCCTGGACAAAAATTGGACAAACCCATGATTAAGTGGGGTCAACCCCGGCTGACCATATTTTCACCAAACTAATAAAGTGCAAAAATATCAAAATAAGATAGTCATTGCTAAAGCAAGATTCTGAAGTCGCTACTACATTTCAGGGAATATTGGGGAAATTTTTTTTTCTCAATCAGGGAAAATTTTTTGAGTTTTTTTTCATTCTTGCCGTATTTCCTAAGTTTCTCACCATTGCCTGCGTTGGTCCAGGGAGGGGCAAATCCTGCCGAAAGAGTTTTTCTGCTTCATAGAGTCATAGAGTCATACAGCAGTCCAACTAGTCCATGTGAACATAATCCCAAACTCCACTAGTCCCACCTGCTCCTGGCCGATATCCCTCCAAGCCTTCCTATTCATGTACTTATCCAATCAGAAGTAACTTCTAGGGTTGGTACAGTGACTATGACAGAGCAAAGTGTAACTGGAGATTCTGGTTTTGGATGAAAGTAATTGCATTCAACTAAGATATCTTACAGATGAAACATAGGAATTATAGCAGAATCATTATGATTCTTGATTGTGCAACATCTTTTAAAAGAAGATTGTATTTCCTTAATATAGCGATGAGTAATATATATGGTCAACTTCAAAAAAGTAGAGTTTACATACAACTCAATTTTACAGTGAATGTGTAACAAGGAACAGGACAAATTTCTTTCTAGCCCCTAATTGCACCAAAGTCATAAGCCTGTTAATGAAAATCAGATTCTATGATTTTGCACTATCAATTTCTCAAAACAAATATCCTCTATTATTCTCTAAAGTTAGATCAAGTTTAAAATCAGGGCAGATGTACACCCATTGCACTAACTGGTCTTCTGTTCCTTGCAGAGAGCTTTTGGTGAACAATGAATAAAGGAACACCATATATTTCTGATTCTGTCTTAATTTATACAACGGTGGCCATTTGTGAATTCTGGGTAGAGGCCAACTCTTAATTAATGTTACGTAAAACTGTACACCAACTGTGCATCAGGCCTAATGAAGACCATTAGTTAATATGTTATCCTTAATAGTTTAATGATTATACCTTTTGGTAAATAAAATGACTTAGTATACTTGAGTTATTGAGGAAAGTTTTTTTCTAACTGCCTTCATTTGCATTTAGGTAATTAGTGTAATTGCTTAATATATTAGAGCAAATGTTATGTCTTTTAGGCTGCATCAAGATGGATAACAAGGTAACATATAAATTAGTTGCAATCACAGAATTACGTGTTTTTCTTTAATCAAAAGACATGATGGCTTGTACAGTCCATTATAGCAAGGAAGCACAAATGAACAAATGTTACTACTTCTTCCAGGTCCTTTGTACAGAGAATACCATTGTTTTTGCATAGATATTTGTTGGCCAGTTCAGTCATAAAAGATTCTTGTGATGAAATCCTAAGGCATCTTTCAATCTTGTAGAACTTGAACATTTCAAGGAAATTGAAGCATTAATGTGCTCATCTCCTCCACCCATCACCTCTACCTACTTACTGTTTACAATTTCATTGTGCCTCCTCTCCAACACCATTACCAATACACATGATTCCTTCCCATTACCCCTCCCCTCTGGTCCAGTTCCATTACTAGAACCTATTACACCTTCCAATTTAATTACTGAAATCCATCATCATGGTGACAAACCAACAATCTAAATTAGGGATGCATGACTTCTCTTGTTTAGGCTACTGAACTGTAACTTTCTCAGGGATACAGAAAGATAAATAACAAATTCTCTTTCTGCCTGCTTTGTGTACATGGTTGGTGAAACTAGATTTGTTCACGACTGTCATGAGTCAGATTGAGACTGAGAACTCAGCATTTCAGAATCACACTCACTCACATATTGTCCAATGCTTTGAAGGAGCGTTGGGGGAGAGTGGAAGAGCCAACTCCAACTGGTTTTCTGTTTGTTCGACTTGACTTAACCCTGCTGCTTACTAATGACATTGCACACTTGACTGCCCTGTTGCTGCTCCATTCTTCTGGCTGCAGAGACATACAAAGTGAGCAACAATACTATCACATTAGAAAGTGAGAGGGGGAATAAATTGGTCAAAACTGGCTTGCAGTGACAAGTGTAACCTATATAACACATTACATGGAGCAAGTGACTATTTACACTCTATTGTAACACACGGCAACATGATTTGATACATTCCAGAATAGTCATAGAGTCATAGAAATGTACAGCACGGAAACAGACCCTTTGGTCCAACTCGTCCATGCCGACCAGATACCCTAACCTAATCTAATCCCATGACCAGCACTTGGCCCACATCCCTCTAAACCCTTCCTATTCATATACCCATCCAGATGCTTTTTAAACGTTGCAATTGTGCCAGCCTCCACCACTTTGTCTGGCAGCTCATTCCATATACACACCACTCTCTGCATGAAAAAATTGCCTCTTAGTTCCCTTTTATATATTTCCCCTCTCACACTAAACCTATGCCCTCTAGTTCTGGACTCCCCCACCCCAGGGAAAAGACTTTGTCTATTTATCCTATCCGTGCCCCTCAAGAATTTATAAACCTCTATAAGGTCACCCTTCAGCCTTCAGTGCTCCAGGGAAAACAGCCCTAGCCTATTCAACCTCTCCCTATAGTTTAAACTCTCCAACCTGACTAGCTTACACTTCTGTGAAATCTTCATGTTTTGTTTTATGTTTCTTAATGTTCACACCTCCTGTGAATCAATATAAGTCCCGGTAATTATTTAATGTGTATCCTGAGAATGTTGTTTTAACTATATCAATTATGTCTCAGTTAGTAGTGTACACATCTGAGTGAGAAACTAATGGATTTAGTCATATTGGGCTCTCAGTACCAAGCATAGGTGGTTTACGGTTTGGAAAGTTTTCCTTCATCAACTGTCCTCAATAAATAGAGAGATGTATGGCACACTGCAGGAGCCTCCTGTCTCAGAAATAGGAGTACTACTACTGTGCCACAAGGACCCTCAATTGTGCTCTCCACTCTGAATCTAAAGCCCTGCACAGTATTCACTAGAGAGGATAAACTACGCAAGAGTCTAAATAAACAGTACTTGTCTTCCATTACAAGGTATTGTTTATTTCATAATATCAATATGTTCATTTAAAATTAACTAATTAGGCACAATTAGAGCTATCAGGAGCCAGGTCTATAATGTCTATCTCCATCAAAGTCTCATACAATACGAATAGTTTCTGTGCCCAAAGACTGTATGACATTATCAGGTTGAGTGAAGTTAATGAAACAACAACATTAATTCTTTCAGTGCCATTACCTTATTGTAACAATGGTGGTTTCTCATGTTTTTTGGCCTCTTCCATTTGATGTTTATTATATTCCTGATGTGTTTCCTGGTGTCCCTGCAGAGAACAGAAGCACAAACAGTTGGAGTCATTTGGTGACTCCAAGTTGTTTAGTGAACCATAAGTTCCACCCCAGAAACATGGGGTCAGCAATCTAGGTTGACACTTAAGGTACAACACTGAGGGAATACTGCACTGGAGGAAATGTCATCTTTTAGGTGAAATGTCAAAGAAAGGCTCTGTCTGAATTCTAAAGTGGGCATAAAAGGTCCCAAGGCACTGTTTTGAAGAAAAAGAGTTTTTGTGAGCTTTTTGGTCAATGTTTATCACTCAATTAAAATCATAGGAACAGATTTTCTGACCATTATTAGACTGCTATCTCCACAAGGTTTCTGTTTATAAATTATAGTGTCACTTTTCCAACATGAAAATGGTGACTACACTTGAATGTACTTCACTAACTGAAAAGCAAGTCTTTCTTTTTTTTAAAATAAAAGAAACTCAGTCACGAAATGACTCCAACTGTTTGTGCTTCTGCTCTCAGCAGGAACATCAGGAAACAAATCAGGAATAAAATAAACATCAAATGGAAGAGTGCAAAAACATGAGAAACCACCATTGTTATAATCGACCTCAATGAAGGTTTTCAGAAGCTGATCCTCTTAATGAAATTCTCCAGTCTCTGAAACAACATTTCATGCAGCACATAAGTCAGCTTTATAGACTGCAAATCCTTGTATACTTGGAATGAGCTCGAAGTGGGGTCATCAGCAAGGAGATCATTCCATTAGAATTCAAAATCAATATACAGTTCTGGGTTAGGCTTACACAAAGAATACAGCAACGTCCATGTAAAACAGTGTGATTTGAAAATCTGTAGTGCCTGATTTTACTGGATATGTTTGCCACCAGCTGATAACAGCCTGGAGATGCAGACAGTATCCTTATTGATGCATCCATATACATCACAACCTCATCTGGCCTTTCTTAGGCAGGTATAGATTCTGATCACATTAAAGTGAATGGGAAGTCCAAGGCTGGGACCAAGTCTATATCAGTAGGACAATTTTCAACATCTGCCATCTCCTCTGATGTCCTTTCTGTTCTTCAGTACGCTGGATGTTCTGAGGTGTGGTAATCTCACAGTTTGACACTCCAGCCCTTCTTTTTGACACAGGGAGGGAGTTCCCCATTTCTGAGAGAAGATTCCGATCGGGGCTGCTTCAGGAATTGGGATGGTATTGAACTGTCACAACAGTTAGCTGCCAAAATTTGAATTTTAAAAGGGCCTGACAGGTACTTTGTCCGCTAAGTAAAGACATAAGATGAATGTGATGTTCCAGGAGGGTAAGGTATTAGAAGGATAACAGAATATCAAATAGAGTCATAGAGTCTAACCAGTCTATGCCGATCAGAATCCCAACCTAACCTAATCCCACCTGCCTGCGCTTGGCCCATATTCCTTCAAACATTTCTTATTCATATAGTTATCTAAATGTCTTTGAAACATTGTAACTGTACCTGCACCCAACATTTAACCTGGAAGTTTATTCCACATACAAATCACTTTCTAAAAACAATTGCCCCTTATTTCTATTTTAGATCTTTGTCCTCTCACCTTAAAAATATGCCCCCAGTCTTGAAATCCCCCACCCGAGGGAAAAGACAGCTGCCATTCACCTGATCTATATCCCTCATGATTTTATAGACCTCTGTAAGGTCAACCTCAACTTCCTACACTCCAATGAAAAATGTATAACTCAAATCCTTCATTCCTGGCAATATCCTGGTAAATTTCTTCTGAACCCTCTCCAGCTTAATAATATCCTTCCTATAGCAGTGCAACCAGAACTGGACACAGTACTCCAGATGTGGCCTCACCAACAAAATGTATAACATCAACATAATATCTCAAATTCTATGCTCAAAGGTCTGAGCAATGAAGGCAAGGGTTCTAAATGCTTTCTTAATCATCCTGTCTCGATGTGATGCAAATTTCAAAGAGTTATGTACCTGAACCCATAGGTCTCTCTGTAGGTATGTAGGCTTCCAGGTGGTAGGGTGCCAGGGTTGCAAGATGAATACTGTCCCAGTTGGCCAGGGTGCCACAGTGCCAGGAGAAGGTAGGGTCAGGTTCAATGGTAGGGAAAGGAAGTACTGTATGGGGTGGGTTGGATCTGGCTGAGAGAGAGGAAATTTGGGTCCGTTTCACCATATGAAGGTGGGCTTTTAGATGCAGTCCAGCAGAGGGGTGTAGAGTGGAGGGGGAGGGTCTGGTCCAGAATGGGTAAGGAGATTCAGAGTGGAATGGGAGAAGAAGAGATCAGGTCCCAGGAGAGGTGCAGTTATGGGCATGTGAGGTAAGCACAGGGTTTGTTAAATAGTTACTCGAGAATTAGGCTATGTATTTAATACTGAAAAATGTGTTGCTGGAAAAGCGCAGCAGGTCAGGCAGCATCCAAGGAGCAGGAGAATTGACATTTCGGGCATAAGCCCTTTCTCCTATGTATTTAATAATCCGTCACTTTCAGAGTTACTATTTTACTAAATGTCATCAGAACCCTTCAATGTCTTTAATTTAGATGGAGACTTTTGGAGGGCTATGAGTGTCGAGAAATTGACCAGCAGAAACTTCACTTTCCCGAGGAACTCCTTTGGATCTGCTACAATTGAGATTTTGCAGGGTCCCCAACTCACATCTGCTGGAATGATAACTGTCTAGCTGTTGGAAAATCCAGGCCAATGTTTTTCCAAAGCAAAGTCTGAAAGCAGAGACATGTAGAACACTAAAGCCATTTATTCTCTCTTATTTGTCCTTAATTCTCTGAAGAAGGTTACAGGGAGGTTGGAGCTATGGAGAGATTTAAACACAAAGCTGTAAATCTGGACAGGTTGATGGGTATGAAGGAGTTGGTGCATGATTGGCAGAGTGCAAAATGTAGCAGAATTTTGGATGAGTTTGTGTTTATGGAGGGTATTGATTAGAAAGCTGGTCAGATCACAAAGGCATGGATAACAGTTTCAAAGGAGAGAAACTGGAGTTACAGCTCAGTTCTCTATAAAATAGGACGTGGAGGTTTCGACCAATCTACTTCAACAACAACAGAATTAAAGAGAGCTGGTGGCTCAGTGGTTAGCACTGCTGCCTCACAACGTCAGAGACCTGGGTTTGATTCTTGTCAGTGTGGAGATTGCACATTCTGCCTCTGTCTGCGTGGGTTTCCTCTGAGTGCTCTGGTTTTGTCCCACAATCCAAAGATGTGCATGTCAGATGAATTGGCCATGCTAAATTGCCCATGGTGTGAAGTGCATTAGTCAGGGGTAAATATTGGGCATGGGTCTGGGTGGGTTATTCTTTGGAGGGCTGGTGTGGACTTGTTGGGCCGAAGGGCCTGTTTCCACACTGTAGGGAATCTAGTCTAATCAATTTGTAAAAGGGAGACCATGTTTGACTAATTTAATTAAATTTTTTGATGAAGTCACAGAGAAAGTTGATGAAGGAAATACAGTGG
Organism: Chiloscyllium plagiosum; assembly: GCF_037043375.1. Lineage (NCBI taxonomy): Eukaryota > Metazoa > Chordata > Chondrichthyes > Orectolobiformes > Hemiscylliidae > Chiloscyllium > Chiloscyllium plagiosum. The sequence goes on from NW_028270166.1 coordinate 23,763,593, forward strand.
ATGTTTTCTCTGTGGATTCAAGGTAACATTTGACAAAGTACTACATAAAAGGCTGGTTAACGAAACTGTTTGAGGCTCATGGAATAGCAGGGTTAATGTTCATTTGGATTTTAAAAACATTGACCAAAGGGAATAGTATGATATGGAAATGATTGCTTTTTGAATAAGGATGGTAGTCAGCAGGGTTCCTTGAAAGCCAGTACTCATTTTTTGATGTTGAATGTCAAAAGTTGTTGACGAAAGCAAACTTGAAGGAATAACAAACATTCAGGAAGATGCTACTCAATGTCAACAGGACATATATAGCCTAAAAGGGTAGCAGACAAGTGGCACATTTTTATCCAGAGAAGTGTGAAGTGATGCATTGATAAAAGGGATCGGGAGAGGTAATACTGGCACGATTACTTCATATTAAAGAGTGTGCATGACTGGAGGGATTTGTATGTCTGTTGATTTTTCAAGGTCGAAGGCTACTTTGAGAGACTAATAGGCAAAGTAACTTTTGTGTCATAAACAGAGACATTGAATACAATTGGTAGAAATTTTTTTTTAGAAAATTTAGGAAGTTCTGTTTAAGTCACAATTGCAGCATTTTCTTCAGTTCTGTTGACAACTCTTTATGAAGGGTATGGAGGTCTTTCTGAGGGAGCAGAGAAGGTTTATCAGAACAGTTCCGGGGCAGAGGATTGTAGCTACAAGACTATGTTTTTCCTTTATTCTTCCATGGAATAGCCAGCGTTTGTAGCCCTTGAGAAGGTGGTGATGAGCTGCCTTCTAGATCCATTGCAGTCCATCTAGTGTAGATTCAGTTACAATTTGTTAGAGATGGAGTTCCATGAATTCACCAAATGACAATGAAGGAATAGTGATGTAGCTCTAAGTCAGGATGGTATGTGAATTCAGAAGGTAACTCAAGTTCCAGTGTGTTTGCTGCCAATTGGCAGAGGTCATGGGTTTAGACGATGGTGTCGAAGGGGGTCAATGTTTTAAGGAAGTCTAGTAATGAAGAAAAAGCACTGCATTATTTTTATTCTCTAAGATGATTCTTAGAATAATGGGAAGCTATAGAAGGAGAATGATGCTCAGTAAACTTAATGTGGTCAATTCAGATTTAGCATTGGATGGCTAAACTAGAAATATTCAAATCTGTATTCTTTGGATTGGATACAGCAAAGCTACACTGAAGAAATGATTGGTGAAGGTTTTGCTCGGACACGAATATCAATAGTAGAGGAAATAAGTCATTGTGAAGGATGGGGAGGAGAATCTCTGATCTAATAATCACAAGGTAGAATTCAAATGGATCAGTGAGTGCAGTGTGGTAAGGTAAAATGCAGTGTTTAAAAAATGCATTAACTATGTGACAGAATATTTAGTTATATATTAATATAAGTGAATATGGTCAGGTTAGATTGCTCTATGAGTGACTGAGAGCCTACATATGTCTTCATACAGCTGGCCTTTTGTATCAATACAGATGGAAGCTAAAAGCACTCTTTAAATGACTGTGGTTAACAAACTTTACAATGATTTCTCATTGATTAAGAAATCCACAGGATCAGGAAAAGCGATCAACAAACAATAAAACTGATAGTTGGAAAAATAACTGTAATTAAGTCTGTAAGAATTAACAGTTAAGGTACATGTATATCCATTTTAAACCTCTCCAGTTATGTACTTTCCCTTCATTATACACCCTCACCCGTGATACATACCACTCACTATCTACCCCAACCATTGTCCACCAGCCCATTATGTACCATGCCCATTATACACCCTAGCCATTGTATACCCTCAGCCGTGATACAGCTTACTCATTACACAGCCTATTATATCTGTTATACATTCTCAACAATTATCTAACTGATCTGTTATGCTCCAGTCCAATTGTACAGTATAATGTGCAGGGTATAGAACATGTGTGGCTTATATTGAATGAGATTTAAAATAGGTGGAGGTTAAAATAGAAAAAATGTTAAAGGCAGGAGGTGTATAAAGAGAGGATAGTGATTTTCAAATCATAGTTTATTATGGACAGGCCAGATAATGGTTGGGTATGTATCACAGATAGGCGCATAATGAATGGTGTTTATTATGGGTGTCTATTAGAGAACCAGATGAGAGATTTTGAATGCATTTGTATGATCAAGAGAGCCTGAAATCTTGAGTCCATTTGGCAGAAGCATGGAGCTTGTTTCCTTGGCAACTGGCATTTGCAACATAATATGATGTTTTTCTTAAAATTCACAAAGTTGATTAGATGGAAACACAAGCTTTACTACTAGTGCAGGTAATTTAATACAAATACACAATCTGCAGGCAGTCAATGCAGGCAGTCAATCCATGTAATCTTTTATAAATTCCTATTTTGTAAATAGAACCAGTCTGACTCAAGACTGGGATACAGACAGCCTCTAATCTCGCACCTTTAATGCATTGTCTGAGCTGAGATGTCACTTTTCTTTATAAAACATTAAGTTATCTTGAGAAGGTGACTTAAAAGAAGTTCTAGGAGTTACATATTAATGAACTAAAACCTGAAACCCATTCTAAAAGATGAAAAACTTAACAACAATCCAGGTTTCTTCAATATATCTTTTCAGTTGCATGACACTATAATCTTTTGCTATAAATTCTGTGTCTTATGATCTTATGCTCCATAACCACCTGGGTGGGAGAACAGGAAATTGCACATCGATGAGGCAAAATTTGGTAAAAATGATATGATAATAAATGCAAATGTTTGCGAATAAGCTTTTTACTGCTAATAACATGATTCTTAGCTCCCTGTTCAAGCCTAGGTTAGAGAATTAGACATTTTCCTCTTGATGTTGAGGAACTCCTTTCTGCTGATCTCATTGTATTTTCCCAACTAACTTGCCAATACCCAGTGCTCTGAAAGCTACTGCTTCCAAATAAGCCTATTGGACTATAACCTGGACTAAAACCTGTGATTTTTAACTTTGACCACCATAGTCCACCACTGGCTCCTCCACACCCAGAAAAGGAAACCAACTAAGGTTGTCCTAGTTGCGTCCACCATTCAAGAGACTTTGATGATGTAGCTGAGACTCTAAAAGGTGGAAACGTATCAGCTCCTGAATGTCCTGGGTATTGGCAAGTTAGTTGGGAAAATACAATGAGATCAGCAGAAAGGAGTTCCTCAAGATCAAGAGGAAAATGTCTAATTCTCTAACCTAGGCTTGAACAGGGAGCTAAGAATCATGTTATTAGCAGTAAAAAGCTTATTCGCAAACATTTGCATTTATTATCATATCATTTTTACCAAATTTTGCCTCATCGATGTGCAATTTCCTGTTCTCCCACCCAAGAGACAGGAACTAGATGGACAATTCCTGACATGAAATTCAAAGCAGGTACCTGATGAGTCCAGTTCTCTACTTGTTCTTCTGGACCTCCACCTTGAACAGCACTCACCAACATCTCAGGGCACACTCCATGGGCACTAACTGCCCACAAGCCCTCTCCACAGGTCTGGCAACCGAGAAGCATCAGCCTCACTGAATCCTCATGAATCATCTCTATCCTACTTACAATACCATCATGTACCACCGTGTTGTACTTTGGGACATACTGACTCCTGTTATTGTCATGCCACTGACAAGGACTCATCTCTCAGACTGGACCAAGTTACATCTCAGGAATCCTTGCTTGCTCTCTTAGCTCTCATTCACTTCGCGCCATGGTTCAATGCTTACCACATCTCCATCTGAAGTGCTTTTTTGCAATTTGAGCCCTCAGGCAGAGCTTAAAGGCTCACTGTGCTTCTGTCATGCCTTGAGATTTAGCGCAGACACAAAACCAGGCATCATGTCATGATTGTCAGCAGTAATCAGTCAAGGGGCTGTTTCTACGTGGCACTGTACTTACATCTTCACTATGTGGCAAAAACATACATGACCAAGATGTAGGCCACACTGAGCTCTGGGGGAACAATAGCACTCCCTTAGATAGGCTTCTAAGATGAAATGAGTTTAGGACTGGTAACGCACATAGATTTGTTCTGAAATAGCAATAACATTTATAAATATGATACATCAGCCAATGATACATCAGCCATGCCACCGAGATATCCGGAGAAAGGTTTATTGTTTTCCTCCCATAATCTATATGTATCCTAACAGATAGACAAACACTAATACATTGCCTGAGCTGAGATGTCACCACGGTGGCTCAGTGGTTTGCAGTGCTGCCTCACAGCACCAGAGTCCCAGGTTTGATTCCAGCCTTGGGCAACGGTCTGTATGGAGGTTGCACATTCTCTCTGTGTCTGTGTGGGTTTCCTCTGGGTGCTCCGGTTTTCCCCACAGTCCAAAGATGTGCAGGCCAGGTAAATTGGCCATGCTAAATTGCCCATAGTGTTAGGTGCATTAGTCAGAGGGAAATGGGTCTGGATGGGTTACTCTTTGGAGGGTCGGTGTGGACTGGTTGGGCTTAAGGGCCTGTTTCCACACTGTAGGGAATCTAATCTAATCTTGTCTCAAGAATGTGATTTAAAAGAAGTGCTGGGATTTGCATATTAATGAACTGAAACCTGTAATCCATTCTAAAAAATGAAAGACTTAACAGCAATCTAGGTTTGTTCAATATATCATTTCAGTTGCATGACACTGTAATCTTTTGCCATAAATTCAGTGTCTTATTGTCCTGTCCCACAGCTACCTGACGAAGCAGCAGTGCTCCGAAAGCTAGTGCTTCTAAATAAACCTGTTGGATGATAACCTGGGGTTGTGTGATTTTTAATTTTAAAAATAGACTGACAGTCTATCAGTCTCGGACAAGAGGCAAGGAAGAGAATGAATCGGGCACCAACGAGGCAGGTTATTTACATATTGAGGCACATTTCAAATAATACTGTGAGAAATCTCACTAGAGCTCATGGAGACAATCCCTCCATGAATCTCCCTGGAATTGACTCTTAACTGATTCCTGACAAAATCAGATCTAACTGTTAACCCTCAAGTAAGCACCCTGCTAAAGGCAACCTACCAAAAAACAGTTTCTGAATGGTATGAATAAAGGCAAATCACAGAATTGCTGATGGATTGTGGAATATAAACACTTAAAAATGTAAAGTTTAACTACACAGAGTCATACAGTCATAGAAATGTACAGCACAGAAATAGACCCTTTGGTCCAACCCATTCATGCTGACCAGATATCCTAAACTAATCCAGTCCCATTTTGCAGCACTTGGCCCATAGCCCTCTTAACCCTTTCTATTCATATACCCATCCAGATGCCTTTTAAATGCTGTAATTGTACCAACTTCCACCATTACCTCTGGCATCTCATTCCATACACACACCACCCCTTGGGTGAAGAAGTTGCCTCTTAGGTTCCTCTTAAATCTTTCCACTCTCACCTTAAATCTATACCCTCTAGTTCTGGACAACCCACCCCAGGGAAATGACCTTGTTTATTCATCCTATCCATGGTCTTCATGATTTTATAAACCTCTATAAGGTCACCCCTCAGCCTCCGATGCTCCAGGGAAAACAGCCCCAGCCTATTCAGTCTCTCTTTATAGCTCAAACCATTCAACCCTGGTAACATTCTTATAAATCCTTTCTGAACCCTTTCAAGTTTCACAACATAAGTTAAACTAAAGGAATAGTTTTGTTGAATAAGACCAATCAGAATGTTCAGAGTTATTTTCTAATCACACTCCTCTGGAACAGGTAGGACTTGAACCCAGGCCTCCTGGCTCAAAGGTAGGGATGCTACCACTGTACCACAAGAGCCCCCAGATTGTTAAGATGAGATGATTATTAATCTGAAACACTGAGCTGAAGTTTAACTTTTTAAAAATGGGTGGATTTGGGTTGGTTTTATGGAAGGGATTAAACTCACAGGAATCTGGTTCCTGACCAAATTCCAACTGCCTGTTTTTGGCTTTAACTAAAGCTTGACGTCATTTGGTTGATTAACTAAATCCGGGGGCCTAGCCATAGAAATGTAGCAGCCACTGGTCAGGTTTCCTCAGCATTGAGGAACCTGGCAGCTTCCTCAAAAATGCATTGGGGGGAGTGCAGAAGAGGTTTAGGAGAACAATTCCAGGGATGAGAAAACTCAGCTTTGAAGCTAGGTTGGAGAAGTTACTTTCCCTGTTTTCACTGGACACAAGGCGGCTCAGAGAAGACTTGATGGAGGGGAAAACAATGAGGGGACTGAACAGAATACACAAGGAGAAATTATGCACTCTTTTAAAAGATTCAAAAATAAGAAGGCACAGACGTAAGGTAACTTGCAAAATAAGTAAATATGATTTGAGGAAAAACTTTTCACACAGCGAGTTGTTCAGGTCTGGAATACACTGCTTGAAAGTGTGGTGGTGGCAGTTTCAACTGAGGCAGTCAAATGATCATTCGATGATTATTTAAACAGAAATAATATCCATAGTTATGAGAAAAAAGGAGAATGGCATTAAGTCATAATGTTCATTCAGATAGCCAGTGTGGACATGATGGGGCTGAACAGCTTCCTTCTGTGCTGTAGCAAATCAGGAACAAACTTACCCCCTAGGATTCACTGGCCGCTTGACGGACTCTTGGTCCTCAGCTGCAGATGTTGTCCATGAGGTCTTAGACTTCCCCTCCTTCTCTCACAGCCCACAGTTCCTTAAGATTGACAGTCCCATCCACCCCTTACCCTTCAGCCACAACTCCAGACAACTCCCTATTCCTAGACTTGCCTGCTTCTGCCATTGGTACTGAGTTCGCCAGGAGAGTGAGAGCTCCTGAATGTCATGAACGTTGATTACACTTTGAGTAAAATCAGGAAATCTAGTGTTGGGAGTTCCTGGCCTTATCCTGAACTACACCCAGTGCAAGGAATTGCTACCTGGCCCTTAGATACTGAGAAGACAGAAAAATACTGACCTGAAAATACTTTTATGCTCCAACAAAGAGCATCTGTGCCAACGGGTAGATCAGATGATGTCCACCAAGAGGCTAGTAACTGACCAAATTATCACTTGCAATGGCAAATGTTTGGAATGGTCAGATCAACAATAAATATCAAACAGAGAGAAGTTAAAGGACTTGCATTCTATCCTGACAAACAACAGGATTCTCCTACCTCACCATGTTTTTGCTGGGATTCTATTATTGCATACACTAAATTGATCTTTCAGCATTCTAAGGAAATGGATCATATCTAATCCAATATCTGTTTCACATCTGATGTTCTCAGGTTTGTTTTGGAAGACAACTAAGTCAAAATAGATTCCAGGACATAAAATGTTAATTTTCCAATGAATTGGAGACAAGTCACAGTCAGGGACAAATTTACACATAAGCTTGCAATATAAAAAGATGTTACCTGCCAGTCCATCTGCAAGGCTGCTTTGAATTAAAAGGTCTGTAGAATGTTAAGGACTGACCCCTCCAATTATATCTGATGCAAAAAGGTTACAGCAGAGTGTGGACAATAAAAGAAATGGTGAATACCCCACTGCAAAACACATGGCTAATGTAATTTAGCTTAAACCGTAACTGACATTTTGGCTTGTCCTCAGGGACAACTTTGCCTGTTTTGAGAACAGAAGGAGATTCTGGCCAATAAATGGATCGCCCTCAAAATGTGTAAGTGTGTGGAACCAAAATAAGCAAAACAAAGTATTACACTGCTTTTAGACTTTGGTTAAAAAATGGTGTAAAAGTTCATTTAGAATTATTAAATGCATAGGTCTCCAACACCCACTCCACATTACACCCCCACCCATTTTACAGACTTTAAAAGGACTACATAAAATGATGACTTCTTCCCTTTAAGAATATGTTATAGTTTCCTCCTGAATCTGACATGCTGCATTTGGGTTTCCAGACCAAGAGACATTCGATAAAAGACCTGAAACCCACGTACAAACATTCAAATGAGCAATTAATATTAAATGCACCCTTACGCTCTTTTTTGACACTTCATAAATCACATCAATGATTTGCTGGTAAGACATTTATAATTATAACAAATCCAAAAACAACCTATGTTCTTCCACCTTTTTTAATAACATAAGGAACAGTAGTAAACGCCTGAACAAAGCATTGGCTTCAAGGCCTATTACTGAGAACGAACATCTTTATTGAGGCTTTGATTTGTTTAAACAAATGAATTAATATTGACAAAACATCAGCAAAGCTAATAAATTATTAGTTAAAGCTATGCATACATCAAATTACAGTTAACACAACAGAGTGGTTAATTAGTTCTAGAAAGGCCTCTATTATTGGAGATACTGGATTGCTTTTCCCACAGCTTTGTGACCATGTGTGTTCTCCCCTAAGTATGCTGTATAATGCATTCATTACCTACATTTTCTTGCACACACTTTAGACATTGTATTTACAGCTGTTTCCAGCTTGAGTTTCTCTTAACAAAGAGATGCAGATGTATAGACTTAATCTTTTTTTCCCAAAAAAAAAGGCATGCTATCTGGGGAAGTATTTGTAGAATTCTTGCAACAACGAGCTTTCCTTCCCAGTATGTGCATTCCGTTTGTATATTCCAAAAGGTTCAAAAGACCTGTTCCTTTAAGGTAGTACATTGATAGACAACAAATAATTGTTTCCCTGTGAATTACTGACATCAGCAGCTGGCAATGTGTAACTTTATTTACCCTTGGTTTGAGTGCATCTGATCCACATGCCTTCTATAGTGAGCTGAGGAAGTCTTTGGTGTTATGAAACATTAATTTCTCTGGTAGTGTAACACAGCCACTTCTTTAGCTGTCGGAAACTTTTTTTTTTCCTCCAGGCTCCCCTTTGTGCCGATGTTCCTGTATTTGTATTCATAATGAGTCCTTCTGAACTGGGACAGAAAGTAAATCTGAACCCAAGGTTTTACTGACTCAATTATTCTAGAATGCACCACTAGGATAGAAACTCAGATTTTCAGTTCTTGTTTACAGAGTTTCATACTAAGGCCTTGTAGAAATTGTCCAATGTCTGGGATTTATTAAAGTCTCTTACATATGGATTTCCTACATTGTCCCAATTTTGGACAACATTGACACATTTTCATGTCACTGGACAAAGAAACCTGGTGAAGAACTCCCTCCTTAATAGTACTATGGGTAACTACACACAACAAGCACTGCAGCAGCTCATGAAGGCAATAAATAGCAACATTCTTGGTCTCACTGTGCTGCTAAAATATATTCACAAAGTCCACTGAGACAACTTTAAGAGACATCTTCCTATACCTGAACTTGTTATGAAGCTGCAAGGAAGGGAGAGCAAGACCATGTGATATTGCATCACTTCCTGTAGTGATGAATACTGTCTCATTTGTATATCACATAGTTAGATTTAATTGTGCTTTTACTACACTCGCCAGCACCTTCTCAAGGTTAAGTTGAGATAGTAAACAAATACTATTCCAATCATTTATGTTCCCATTCCATGAATTAATAAAGTCTTCTAGAACCCTGATGGTTAACTATTTCCACCACACCTAACCTATTTACTAAATCTGAGTTGTCTCACCTTAGTTAAGAATGTGATTCAGTCCCCATAACACCACTCACGTGAGAGTTGAGAACAATTGCACTTGATACCATTTCTTCTACTTCCTCCTCCTTGCTCCTGCCTTCAAACAAAATCAGATGAAGAGATGCGCTGGGTTTTTTCCCTCCTCTCACCATATGGCACATTCCTCTAATGCCATTCCTCTCCTACACTGGTTCCTTCCTTCTTGAATCCAGTGCAACCTGGAAACCATCCCATACTGCTAAATGGTGATGCCAGTCTTGATGTCCTCTGTTAGTTTACCTAAAATGTCCAATCCACGATATGATACATGTAAAAGTGTACATAGTAAAAACTACACTCATTAGTCTCATAATAGGTTATGCAATAGAAATTACGTTTCACTCATTTAACCACTTCAAGTCAGAATTCTAATAATATACTATGGAGCACTGGACAATAAGAAACATATTCTCAGTTCATCATAAACAGTGCCACAGGATATCCTGCCACATCTATAACTTTTGGAAGGGCAACAGTTTTTGTCCAAATATTTAGCAACATATAAATTCTTGGGTTGTTCCACTTCAACGCATAATGTATTCCCCACAGCATTACTCACTTCAGAACACTAAAAGTACTCCTCACAGCTGCTGATTCTCAGCTTCCAAACCTGCCATAACCCCACAACCTTACACATTCTTTGAATAGATGTTCCTCCCTATTGAAATCCTGAACTGACTTCAAGCTTCAAATCCCAAGGCCCAGTGGCCTTTTCTGAGTGGCCTTGGTCCCAGTAATTGGTTTTATGTTCTTCAGTAGTAGTTTCAAAAGCCATGTAAGACCTTGTATCTAGCTACTGGCATTGACTGGGAACCTGCCTTTTTGTCCAGACATGAGGGATGGGGTGCTCACTGTATCAGACCTCAGGTCCAGAGGTTAGAAGTTATGTCAGGTCAGGTCAGGTCAGGTCACTGTAAGGCTAGGCTGATTTGATGAAAGAGTTTGTCTTGCAATGTGGACGTGTGAATTATTTAAAATAAGTTCTCAGGTGCCCATTTATTTTAAATAATTGCAAGTTTATCTGGACAGTGAAAATCCTGTTTAAGGATTCTCACTGGGCTTTGACCAAAAACCTTAACCAAATTCCCTTTGCCCAGTGATTAGCTCCTGAGCTAAGCCAACCACTCATTGCAGGGTCTGTGATCATGGAATGGAAATACGCTGTTTGTGGTGGGCAGTGAAATTGATCAAGACTGGGAGAAAGTGAGGACTGCAGATGCTGGAGAGTCAGAGTCAGCACCACACTTTCAATAGTGAAATTGATCAAGGCAGGGATTGGCTTGAGAGTAACAATGGATGAATTCCTGAAATGGACTCCCCTAGCAGTGGGACAGAAGGGTGTTGTATTTTAAATAAATACTCAGCTTAATACGGTTTTCCCAGCTACTGCTGGTCAATTCCTTTTAAAGAACTTTAACTGCAGCAGGTCAAGAAGGTAGATTGTCACCAACTCCTAAAGGGCAATTAGGGATGGACACTATCCCATGCTGGAATTAAAGAAAGAAATCCTCCCCAACTCTACTCCCGTGTTTATGTTTTCTTTATTCTTTCATGGGTTATGGATGTGACTTTCTATGAACACAATGGAAATTTCACCTTGTTAACTCGATAACCCAGGACAATGTATATCTAAAGGGCAGTATTTGTTTCCTACCTCTGAATGCCCTTGAACTGATTGGCTTCTTAGGTTATTTCAGAGGAGAAAGTGAGGACTGCAGATGCTGGAGATCAGAGCAGAAAATGTGTTGCTGGAAAAGCGCAGCAGGTCAGGCAGCATCCAAGGAGCAGGAGAATCGACGTTTCGGGCATGAGCCCTTCTTCAGGAATGAGGAGAGTGTGCCAAGCAGGCTAAGATAAAAGGTAGGGAGGAGGGACTTGAGGGAGGGGCGTTGGAAATACGATAGGTGGAAGGAGGTTAAGGTAAGGGTGATAGGCTGGAGTGGGGGTGGGGGCAGAGAGGTCAGGAAGAAGATTGCAGATTAGGAAGGTAGTGCTGAGTTCGAGGGTTGGGACTGAGACAAGGTGGGGGGAGGGGAAATGAGGAAACTGGAGAAATCTGAGTTCATCCCTTGTGGTTGGAGGGTTCCTAGGCGGAAGATGTGGCGCTCTTCCTCCAGCCATCGTGTCCTTGGTGGAGTGGGAGGGGGAGTTGAAGTGTTGAGCCACGGGGTGGTTGGGTTGGTTGGTCTGGGTGTCCCAGAGGTGTTCTCTGTAACGTTCCGCAAGTAGGCGGACTGTCTCCCCAATATAGAGGAGGCCACATCCACTGCAGCGGATGCAGTAAATGATGTGTGTGGAGGTGCAGGTGAATTTGTGGCGGATATGGAAGGATCCCTTCGGGCCTTGGAGGGAAGTAAGGGGGGAGGTGTGGGCGCAAGTTTTGCATTTCTTACGGTTGCAGGGGAAGTGCCGGGAGTGGAGGTTGGGCTGGTGAACAGTGTGGACCTGACAAGGGAGTCACGGAGGGAATGGTCTTTTCGGAACGCTGATAGGGGAGGGGAGGGAAATATATCCCTGGTGGTGGGGTCCATTTGGAGGTGGTGGAAATGGCGACGGATGATACGATGTATATGGAGGTTGGTGGGGTGGTAGGTGAGGACCAGTGGGGTTCTGTCCTGGTCGCGATTGGAGGGGCGGGGGTCAAGGGGGGAGGAGCGGGAAGTGGAGGAAATGCGGTGCAGAGTATCATCGACCACGTCTGGGGGGAAATTGCGGTCTTTGAAGAAAGAGGCCATCTGGGTTGTTCGGTATTGGAACTGGTCCTCCTGGGACCAGATGCGTCGGAGATGAAGGAGTTGGGAATATGGGATGGCGTTTTTACAGGGGGCAGGGTGGGAGGAGGTGTAGTCTGGGTAGCTGTGGGAGTCGGTCGGTTTATAGTAAATGTCCGTGTTGATTCGATCGCCCGAGATAGAAATGGAGAGGTCTAGGAAGGGGAGGGAGGAGTCTGAGACGGTCCAGGTAAATTTGAGGTCGGGGTGGAAGGTGTTAGTAAAGTGGATGAACTGTTCAACCTCCTTGTGGGAGCATGAGGCAGCGCCGATACAGTCATCGATGTAGCTGCGGAAGATGGACTGTTCCACATATCCTACGAAGGTTATTTCAGAAGACAGTTAAGAGTCTACCACATTACTATAGATCTGGAATCACACAAAGGCCAGCCCAAGCAAGGACAACAGATTTCATTCATTAATGTGGATCAGATGTATCCATGTGACCCAAAGAATGTGGTGCTGGAAAAGCACAGCCAGTCGGGCAGCATCCGAGGAGCAGAAGAGTCGATTTTTGGATTTATGCCCTTCATCAGGAATTCCTGAGGAAAAGCTTATACCCGAAACATCAACTCTCTTGCTCCTCAGATGCTGCCTGACCGGCTGTGTTTTTCCAGCACCACATTCTTTGACTCTGACTCAACTCCAGCATCTGCAGTCCTCACTTTCTCTGGGTCTATACGACCATTGATAATAGTTCACTGTGGCTAGTTTTTTTTTAAACTCAGATTTATTAGTTGAATTTAAATGTCACCATAGTGGGATTTGAACCGATGTCTCCACACCACTAGCTGAAACATTTGAATTATTATTTTAGTAACAGTATGTACTGCATCATCAATTGTAGCACTTTCAGTACTTTTCTAGATATTTTATTGTGCAGAAAGTAAGTTGTAAACATCTCCAGGTGGTTCCATGTGAACTATATAAAAAAGTATCCCACCGATAATCAAGGTTATGCAGTTACTTCCAGACAAAACGTGCTTTTTTTTAAACATCTGGGTGACCATCATATATTTTTCCACTTTGCCTAAATTGCTCAGTCATGTCCAATTAACCCTTAACCAGTAACCCTTAACAATCTGGTTTGGAGGTATAATTTTTGAGCTTAACACTCCACCTCCTAAAGTGAAATTTGGTGTTAAGAATGTAGATTAGATTCCCTACAGTGTTGGATTAGATTCCCACAGTGTGGAAACAGGCCCTTTGGCCCAACCAGTCCACACCGACCCTCCGAAGAGTAACCCACCCAGACCCATTTCCCTCTGACTAATTGACCTAACACTGTGGGGCAATTTCGCATGGCAATTCACCTAACCTGCACATCTTTGGACTGTGGGAGAAAACCAGAGCACCTGGAGGACACAGGGAGAATGTGCAAACTCCACACAGACAGTCACCCGGGACCCTGGGACCCTGGTGCTGTGAGACAGCAGTGCTAACCACTGTGCCACCCATGATAACTACTGAGCCACTGTGCCACCCATAATTTAGCTTTTCTCAGTCACTATGTATCAAGGGCCCTAATTATGCAATGTACATTGCATAACATTAAACAAGAAAATCTCTGATTCATAGTGAGTGAAATACATTAAAAATTTGGTTATTAATTCATTTGCTAACTCATTCGTCTTTCTGTCACAGTGTCCTGTCATGCTTAAACCCAAAAGTGTTGACATTATTTCACTTATCTCTTGTTGGCTAGTTTACCTGATGTAACATATTCCTCCTACTTCAATCATCTAGCTCTGTTCAACCAACTTGCTTCTTTAGCTTTGTTCTGAACACTTCTCTTCCTCGGTCAATTCCTTCCTTGTTCCGTGTTCTCTTGTACTCTCCTCAGCTTTTTTAAATTAGCCATTATTTCTTTTCTCCTCTCCTTTTTCAATTTACTCCTTGCTCTCCAATGAAGTTCCCTGCTTGTTCACATCCTACTGTCAATCCCCAGCCACACATTTCTATGTAAGTGATTCATGCGGTTTCTAACCCAATCTCCCATACCAGTCAAAGAATCTCCCAGTTTTGTCCAGCTGGAAAACAGTCTTCCTCCAACATTCCCTTTCCTGTTCCCAACAAGTCCCCTAATATTAAAACAGTACATTGATCTGAGATGTCGAAGCGTTTTACTCTATGCCAAAACCATCAGCTCACAAAATTTCGCCACTGTGCCAGCATCAAAATGCAAATTAAATTGCAAAATAGCTTTGAAATCAATTTACAGCCTGTCCTGGATCAGCAGTGAAAACTCAACAGAAAAGGAAACTGCAAGCTTGGTTCGAGAGGCAGGGGCCATATAATGGGGGGTAGCTGCTGTTCACACAAGGTCTTGCGATGATAAAGAATGCTGGGTCGGTTTTCTTATGTACAACCAGGAACCAGCTGTGGTTATTTTAATCAACCTGTCAGATATGTATTGTGCACCTCTGGAACAGAAGGCTCTTGAACCCAGAGATAAGGACGCCCTCACTCTACCACAGGACCCTCCAGGAACCACGAGCAGATATTTTTAATCAACCTGTTCAGAAATATCAATACACACCTCTGAAACATGTGGAATTTGACTCTACGCTCAGAGGAAGGATGAATCAGTCACACAACATGGGTCCCATGCAGTTGTAAGCCAAGTAAAATATTTTTGATAGGCTTGGTAATAATTAGAATGGTACTTCTGTGCAGCGAGGTTCCTACTTTGAAGACTTGGTCAGAATATACAGCAGATACTGTGATAAGAGGACAGGACAGATTGTGCAATTACATAACCCTTGGGAAAATTACTCATTAGAGGTGCACCAAGTACTTTAAAGTGATATGACCTAGCTTCCTATTCAGTGCTGGGAATTTCCCTTTCACAAAGATGAGTGATTTAAGACGGCCCACTCCCCTAGTTCCATCCACCTTCAAAGCTAATTAATGCCACCAACCCTGAGTTCTATAAAATTCCAACCGATGCCTGCAGGAACAGATCCAATCCCTTCGACTAAAGTGCTGTAGTTTTACATGATCTTTTGATGTCTCAGGACATCCCAATGTGTGTTATAGCCAGTGACATAGGTTCAAACTGCATTTGCTATAGTGATGTAGGAAACCACATTGACATTTTATGCACAGAATATTCCCAAAAACAGCAATGAAATAAATTGTCTAATTATCTTCTTTTAGTCTTGGTTGAAGGTTGAAAGAGTGGTTAAGATATTTTGAATAAAGCAGATACCAGTTGGAGTCCATGCAGTTTGTATTAATGGGGAAAGGACAATCAAACTCCTATTGTCATAGCACCACTGGGTATTCCACGATCTGCAGTGAGGTACCACTAATCTCCACTCGAATGGAAGGGAAACCATGTTACTCCTCTCCTCTCCTTTTTCAATTTACTCCTTGCTCTCCAATGAAGGTCCCTGCTTGTTCACATCCTATTGTCAATCTCCAGCCACACATTTCTATGCAAGTGATTCATGCGGTGAGCTGATATCCAGTGTCTGATGCCCTAATCAGTAATGTGTAATTTTGCAAAATTTATAAGTACATATGGACATGAGAGGGGTGTAACTGGACATATGTGAGAGACATGTAAAATAAATGGTATTATTCTAGTCAGCAGTTAAATGCAATGCACACTATTCACATCCATTGATTTACTTTCTCTATCATTGTTGATTATGCTTTTATTTGCTAAAGCCTTAAACTCTGAAATTTCAGGCTGAATCATTTTAAAAATTGGCTAAGTGTCACTTTTGGTGAGTTTCATAGAAGGTTTCTCTCTGCGAGGCCGATCAAGTTGCTCACACTATCTATCCAAACTTGCCTCTTTACCCATGCACTACACCCCTACGGTGCCCAGTTATCTATGCATCTGGTCAAGCACTCTTCACCATTCACAAAGTGGGAGAGCAAACACAATGGTTCTCAGAGCGCATGGCTGATCCATCATTGCACGCTCAAGTGCACATTCTCCCAATCTATTACTGTTTAGATACAACTCACCTGTCCTAAGCCTCATCCCATTTTACAACCATTTCTAAGTCAGTGTTACTCTTTCCCCAATGCCCAGTGTAACCCAAATTCTTATCATTGCTCAATATGGGATCATCATATCCAGAGAAGCCTTCAAAAGATTCAAAACATTTACTTTCATACAGTTACAGCCGAGGCAAACAGAACCCAAACAAACAGAAGCCCCTGCAACAGAAACAGACTGTGTGTCTTTCGAGAACCAACACGTTTGCAGTCAATGAGTGATCACTGCACCACAGATGCTGGACCCGGGTGTCAATTCAGTCCAGTCAGACTTTGTGCCCCAGAGTTTGCTGTGTGCTGTCACGCTGAAGGTGACATTCCTCCTGCTCAATGTCTGCATCTTTCTCCTAGCGCTTCAGCATCCATCACGTTCCCTCACTACTTGTCCGGACTCTACTGAAGGAGCCCCTTTCCCCTACTCCAATATAAGGACTGGAATCCTGTCTTCAGGGGGCCATTCTCTGCTCCATCTTGACCATGATTAAAGTATAGGCTGCATTGTATTTGCACTCAGCCTCAGTCAGGGCAATTGTCTGGCGGGGTGGTCGGCCATAGTACTCTCTCAGTGATAACCCTTGTACTGTAACCAACCCTTGAAATGAGCATGAAAGTGAGAGCTCTCAAGGATGTGAGCATCAAGGCAACTCCCGGTGTAACTGCAGTAGACTTCTAGGATGTGATAACAATGATCATAATTGGCTTAAACACTGATGTAATGAAATCCTTTTCCAATGATGAACTAAGCCACAGTATGGTATGGCCCTCAATGCAACGTGTCCTGCAGCTAGGAGAAGCTGCCAGAGTACTGATATCTTTCTGGAGAAATGAGGTGAAACAGTGTGATCTGGCCCAGATTGGTCACAATCTTGATACACTTGAGAGTCAAGGATTGACCGACCTCACACTGTTTCCCAGTGACTCTTTAGAAGGAGCCAGTTGCTTACAAATTGAGCGCAGCCATCACCTTGACAGCCACGGGGATAGGATGGCCCACCCAATCCTTCACATTGTCAGTCCCATTCCTACAATCAGCAATGTTCTCTGACAATATCCAAGACATCCTCACCTTCTGTGACTATCGATCTTGCTTTTTTAGAGAAAATGGCATTGAGGATTCTGGACCTGTTGCACATCGTGAAGAGACCTCCAGTTGTGGTTTCTTCATGAAGAGGCTGTTTAGCATCTGCTGGAGGTTGCTACTGGGCTTGCTGACACATCCCTTCCTCCTCCATGTCTCTCCTCCTCCCTTACACCACTGCAATTGTGACATTGTGACTAGATCCATCAGTGTTGATTACAATGAATCTGTGTGTGGAAAATAAGAACAGAAGATCCCTAGTAATGGGAGCAGTCAGCATTCACAAATGATGGTTTAGGATAGTCCTTCATGCACTGAGACATGGATGACTTCAATAGGAGCGCCATGGAATGTCTTCACTTGGATCTTTTATTCCTTATTCCAAGGAATGCAACATCAGCCATGTGATAAAGAGAGTAGGTGATTGTAAAGGCTGTACAAGTACTTACCTTCTCTTCCCAACTCTACAATTACCCAAGAAAGGCATCATTGCATATAAGAACATGTTGACAACTGCATACAGTTCAATGAGAGGAAATCAGTTCCATGCCTAAATGCAGCCTTGAGATCTTCCAGTATCTCTGCCCTTTGTGGCCTGCAGATGCCACTTTTAAAGTCACCTGTAATTACTTCAGCTTCACAGAGATAATTGTGACCAATCTGCAATTACATGGTCAAATTGGTTTTTTTTTAAATTCACTTGTGGGGTGTGGGTGCCCCTGGCTGGGCCAACATTTGAAATTTTGCAGCAAATGATACAACTGAGTGGTTTGCTAGGCCATTTCAGAGAGCAGTTAGGAGTCAACCACATTGCTATAGATTCTGGAGTCACATGTAGGCCAGTCTGGGTGAGGATGGTAGATTTCCTTTCCTTAAGCAGATTAGTCAGCCCCAGATGGTTTTTGTTCTCTGATAATCGACAATGGTTTCTTAATTCCAGATATTTGTCATCAAATTCAAATGCCACCATCTGCCTTGGCAGGATTCAAACCCAGATCAACAAGACATTAGCTGAGTTTTTGGGTTAACAGTCTAGTGAAAATACCATTTGGCCATCATTTCCCCTTCAGTGAGGTGAGATCAAGGCCACATTCAACCGAGTGTGGCATCAAATACCCCGAGCAAAACTCTTCATTGGTTGGACTCCTACTTGACACATAGGAAAATGGCCACGATTGTTGGAGGTCAGTTATCTCAGTTCCAGCACATCTCTGCAGGAGTTCCTCAGGGTAGTGTCCAAACTATCTTCAGCTGCTTCATCATAAGGTCAGAAGTGGGGGTGTTTGCTGATGATTGCACAATGTTCAGTGCCATTCGTGCCTCCTCAGACACTGAGGCAACAAATGGGGAATTTGCAGGTGGCGTCGTTCCCATCTACCTGTTGCACTTGTCCTTCTAGCTGGTCAGTATTGCACCCCAATTGTTGTACACTGCATGCATTTCAAATGCATGATGCTATGATTACAGTTGACTCCAAGCTATTCCATTTAGAGCTTAATTAATGCAATTGGCCCTTGAAGGGCCTCACATCATTCAGAAGTCGAGCCCATGTGCTCAGGTAGGGAAAAATAACATTGAATCTGTCCACTTCAGGTGTGGGCACAGCCTTTCCAGAGCACATTTATGAGTTGCATGGGTATGGAAGACAATACATATCACACTTGGCACATGAGTCTCACACTCAGCCTGGTAATAAAAGTCCCCAGAACCTTCATGTTTCTTGTTTCCTGGCATTCCTTCAAATGCAACAAGATCTGGGCAATATCCATATTTAGGCTGACAAGTGGCATAACATTCGTGCCACACAAATGTTAAGCAATGGTCATCTCTAACAAGAGACAATCTACTCACCACCCCTTCACATTCAATGATGTTGCCATCGCTGAATCCCTCACTATCAACATTCTTGTCATTGACCAGAAACTCAACTGGACTTGTCACATAAACGCAGTGGCTACAAGAGCAGGTCAGAGGCTAGGAATACTATGGCAAGTTACTCACCTCCTGACTTCCCAAAGCCTGTCTACCATCTATAAGGCAGTAGCCGTGAATGCAATAAAATCCTGGAATTCCCTCCTTAAGCCATCATAGACTGCAATGGTTTAAGAAGGCAACTCACATAACCTTCTCAAGGGTAGTTAGGGATAGGGGACAAATGCTGGCCAGACAGCGATGTCCATATTTGAGTAAATAAAAAAAAACTTTTGCCCATCCTTAGTTACCCTTGAGAAGGTAGTGGTGTGCTACCTTCTTGTCATGTTGCAGTCCATGAACTGTAATAGAACCACAATGCCCTTAGCAAGAGAATTCCAGGATTTTGACGTAGTGACTGTGATATAGGAATGGTGACATATTTCCAAGTTAGGATGTTGTGTGTCATGGAGGGGGACTTGCAGGTGGTGGCATTCCAATGCATCTGCTCCTCTAGTCCTTCTAACTGGCCAGTATTTGCACCCCAATAGTCGTACGCTGCATGCATTTCAAATGCATGATGCAATGATTACAATTGACTTCAATCTATTACATGGAAGAGTCTAATTAATGAAATTGCCCCTTGAAGGGCCTCACATCATTCAGAAGTCGAGCCCATGTGCTCAGGCAGGGAAAAAATATTAAGTCCATCCACTTCAGGTGTGGGCACAGCCTTTCCAGAGCACATTTACGAGTTGCATGGGTATGAAAGACAATGCAGATCACACTTGGCACATGAGTCTCACGCTCAGTCTGGTAATAAGGTACCCCCAGAACCTCCATGTTTCTTGGTTCCTGGCACTCCTTTGCTAACCACTCAGCACTGATCCTCCACATGTTTATGGGCACAACTGAAATGATGTCTTCAGCTCCCAACATTACCCCCATGTCCTCACCCTATACTTATGGCCACCACCATATTGGATAGGAATCCCTTCAAGGCCATGATGGTGATTCTGGATTAGTGGTGCTGGAAGAGCACAGCAGTTCAGGCAGCATCCAAGGAGCTTCGAAATCGACGTTTCGGGCAAAAGCCCTTCATCAGGAATAAAGCCTGATGGTGATGTCCATCGATATCCTCCCCTTGCACCAATGCATTATTGATTTTCCCAATTATATATATAATTTACACCCTTCACAATTCCTGCCCCTTGGCATTCCAGCTTACTTCCTTCAATCCTCCCAACTGTTCTGTTACAACTGTGGCTCCCGATAACCTGTCTTGACTTTCATTGAACTGCCCACGCAGGACTGACTGTGGCCCAGCCTCTGAATTGCCTTGAACAGATGGCCATGACTGATGAGTGCCCAGTCAAGTGACTGAACTCTGCCCAACTCCCTGACTGACTTACCACAAATCCCCTGAATGTATACACTACACGTGCAACACTAACCAGGGCCCACTCCCAGACTGGGATGAGCTGAAGTCACCAGGTAACCATTTGATCTTCACATCGGAAATTGTTGGCATCTAATTTCTATCTGGCGCATGGGAGAATTGGAAACACTACTTTAATAAAGTGAGTAAGGGGAGATTAGGTCATGGTTAGAGTTTCATGCGTGCAAGTAGCTTCTCATCCTGCACTCGCGAGAATCTGGTCTCATTGGTCAATCCCTGGTTAGAGTACGGGACCTTTTGCTCTTGATGCTGAGGTGTTCCTCACTGGCCATCTCAGTTGATTCTCCCAGTTGCCACGTCAATGCCCAGGTCATTCAGGGGCTGAGGAGATTCAGTCTTTACTCTCCAAACCTTCCACCATTCTACTACTCATTTATCTCAACTACATTTCTCCTTAAAATGTATCTGCTGCAACTAGCATTTGGTTGCCTTTCCCTATTAAAAGTGCTGCATAAGTGCAATGTAAATATGGTACTGCAGCGTATGATTATTGCAAGTGATTCTGCCTGTGTCCCCTGCCAACCGCAATTTCACACCCAAGATGTTTTATATCTAGTTCATAAAGATTTAAAATCATACATTGTGGAAAAATAAAAATGAAAGATGTGCCTTTAAAATGGTAACATATACGTCACAGAATGTTGTCCCATTATATGATACCAGCTCACCCAGGATTACATTTGGTCTTGCCTCCCTGGGGGTTAATTTTGTCTTTGTATGTTCGTCTTTAGATTTTATTGGAAATGGGAATCAGAAGAGATGCACAAGCAGCTGCAGATTTGCTATTGCTTGCTTTACACTATCACACAAGTCAAAATAAACTATCCCCTGTGTGCAACACCAAAGGAGATTGACTCATAACACTCCCATGTAATTATTTTACGTATCGGAAGGACTTCTGCTAATATACACCTGCCTAACCCAGTCTGGCAGGAAGTCACTTTCATTCTCACTCCTTTGAATTGTATTGTTTTCCTTCATAATAGACTTTGTTTTATTCTCCCCAATGCATTTCCTTGTGTTGTTTCCAAGGAATCATTCTCTTTTATGAAATTTCTTACACCTGAGAAAATGATTCAAGCCACTAAGTTTAATATGATTGTTGTCAGTAATCATTTTGTTTTGGTGAAAGAAAAATAATACATACTGGAAACAAACTAATCAAAGGATTCCTCTAATCTTTTGGCCCGGTTTGAGATTAAGATAATTTGTGTGCAGCACTCCACCTGCTGGCTTGGCTAAGAAAGATCGACTAAATCACACCAAGTAATGTGATCGTCAGATCTTATCCCTGAAACAGGGCAGTGTTTCAAATAGTTCTTGAGTCAAGGGTCCCCAGTTCATTGTGATCCTGGGTGAAGAGGGAGGAACCTACACCCCTCTGTTTGTCACATAAATGTTAACTCAAAAACAAAGTTAAAAATCACACAACACCAGGTTATAGTCCAACTGGTTTATTTGGAAGTACTAGCTTTCAGAGTTACCTGATGAAGGGGCAGCGCTCCGAAAGCTAGCGTTTCCAAATAAACCTGTTGGACTATTACCCAGTGTTGTGTGACTTTTAACTTTGTCCACTGGAGTCCATCAGCGGCTCCTCCACATCGTAACTTAAAACAAGGCATCTCTTCTCTGGTGGATAGCATTTCCAGTATCAATGTATGAATGTCTTAAGAGGAGCCTCTTTAACCAGGCTTTCTTGAGTTAGAGAACAATAAAACATAGTAGAGTCACACACAGAATAGAACATAGTAAAAGATAAGAGTTGAAGAGATATATGAATTGAATTTTTGGTTTGTCTGCACAGAACGGATGGTGAAACATTGTGGGTGATAAATTGAATAGTTCTGGTGGTATTGACCCTAGAATTTGCATGGTTGGTTTGGAGATTGTGGGCTCTGCATATTTGCTGAAAATACTTTACTAGTCTTCCACGTGACTGTGGCTATTGATGTGCAATGTATTACCAACAATAGGGAGATTTAGGTCTTTCTATGCTTTTACTTATAACCTGCAAATCCAGAGGTGTCCATTAAATGTTCTTCAGCCATTATCTTCACAGCACACTGTAGTCCAGTTTGTTTTCTTTCAACTTCACATTATGTGCACAATCCGAAAGTGTAACTCATGGGAGATGGTTCAGGTTTTTGTATTGTATCTTTCCCTTTCAAGTGAGTTCTCTGAAATTTCTTGACAAGCTTCCAGTTGTGTTATTCCATGGTGTCTCTCTGGACAGCAAATGTAATCCACACAGGAATTTTCTGGACAGTCACTGAATTACATTCACAGTCATTTCTTGTATGCTTTTTAAAGTTAATTGTTTCCAGAAGTAATGTGGGGCTATGACAGCTTGTAATGAAGTCAGAAGAGCAGCATCTTATGGATGTGCAGTGGAGTACCACAACATGTCTATGGCAAGAGATAAAGTAATCTGGAAGAGAAAATATATTATTGTTTCCATGTTATTGGGGAATACCCTTTGCTGCTTATATCTTAACACACCCCAAATGCCATTCCCCTGTTATCCCTGCGATCCTGACCTACAATGTCTCTCCGCAATGAAAATTCTCACCTTTATTTTCACATTTCTCTTCCCTATCTCTAATCTGCTCCAACCCTACAAACCTCAGAGATGCTTGCATTCCATCAATCCTGGCCTCTGGAACATTCCCAATTAAAGTTACTCTACTATCGGTGTTCAGGCTTTCAGCTCTCAGGGCTCCAAGGTCTGGAATGCCCTTCCTATACTCCTCACCTTGTTCTCCTTCTTTAAGACACTCTTTAAACCTATCTCTTTGAGCAAGCTATCAGACATCTGACCTGATATTTTCTTATGTGGCTTGGTGCCATTATTTTGTTTTTTCATAGTCCAGAAAATGTTTTCTTTTGTTAAAAACACTACATTAGAGTAAGTTTTAATTGTTCGTGTTGAAAGGATTAAATCCAATGAGCAGCTCATTTGTGATCGAACAATTTTCATACTTTCCATCAGCTTTTATTGATGAACAGATTTCCTTTGAATTGGCAGGAGTTTTTTTTATTCTAAAAACAGCAACAATAAATATAAGCATATCAGTTACGAAAATAATCAAATGTGTTGAATCCTCAGCACTGTCCAATAGGCAGCAGTATCAAAAGGGTGAAATGAGCCATGACCTAAAAGCATGGCCTTACCTACCTAATGTTAATTTCAGTGAATTCACTGGATTTCTAACTAGTGACGATAAACCAAATTCTCACATTCGTGAACTGATATTTCAGCCCACATGAATCATGAAGTGGTGAAGTGTTGAATTATATAAGGTGGATCGACTTCGTAAAGCCAATGTGAAAACACTATTTAAAGCACAATGAAACATGTATGGATTGTCAGTTATTAAAGGGGTTATAGAAAAGGCTGTAGAGTCAGTGGTTGTAGTATCAGAGCATTCATCTGTATCCTGACAAGGAAGAAACAAAACGACTTCCTAATTTTCTTAAATTATTTTCATTGTCTTTCAAAATGAAGAAATTCAGTGGAACAAAGTCCACATAATTATCATTACTCATAATGTTGTTTCCGATAGCAAGAGTAAAACTGAAAGTTGAACCATAAGACCTTCAGATGCAGGAACTGAAGTCGGCCATTCAGTCCATTGAGCTTGCTCTGTCATTCAATGATATCATGGCTGATCTGATAATCCTCAACCCGACTGCCTCAACCCCACAATGCTTCATTCCCTTACTGATTCAAAAATTGTCTACCTCAGCCTGGAGTATACTTACAGCTTCTACAGCTCTCTGTGGTAAAACATTCCACAAATTCACTTCTCTCTGTGCGAAGAAATTCCTCCTCATTTCTGTCATACATGGGTGACACCTTACTCTGAGATTAAAGAAGAATTGGAGTTCAATATATATTACAATCTAGTTTACAATCTATCACAGAATCCAGAAACTGAAAGAGGTATTTGTTTTCTTACACTAATAAATGTAGCAAGTCCTTTCTTCTGACAGTCCATCATTCTGATTTTCACTTCTTTGGTAGTGGATCGAAATTATGGGCTGGAGTATGCAATTTTCTGAGACACATTCTCAGCGCACAGAGATGTTCTGGCAATACTAAAGGAGAACATTTCCATAGTTTTTGATAAAATTTGTGAAGAGAAGTACTACTGTGATCTTTAAGGAGAAAATCCTTAAAACTGGCATGCTAATTGTTTCTCAGTTCATTAAACAGGCTGACAGAACAGTGGATTGCCATATAGACAAATGCGCAGATTGATGACGACAACATGCCTCCACCTTACAAAGATACAGCTCTGTTCCTTCAATTGATTTTTTTGCCATCGAAACACATTCAGAAATGTAGAAGCTACTGCATTTTATGTGAGAAATTTAAAGCGAACCTACACCCAATATTGAAATTCAAACAAATGGTCATTGTTTACCAAAGAAAAATCAAAGGATTTCTCATGGGATATCATGCCATGACAATTTGCTGATCTTTATAATATTCTGCATAAATAATTTAAGAATAATTGGTTGGATATATTTTACAGTGAATTGAACCAAGAATATAAGTAACAGGGGATGAGTTATGTGGTCAACCTTCTTGATACTAGAAGCTTTGTATCACAGTCTTTATTGAAAACAACCTTCAATGTTTGAAAGCAAGTGCCTTGTTAAATGACAACACTCATTGAAAGAGAATGTTCATTTATTCTACGCTAATGCCTATATCTTCCACTGCAATTACCGAATGTAAATAAATGGATCAAGGCAGAGCTCCAATCACTCTGAAGGTGTACTCATTGAAAGAATCTACTATAACACGAACAGTTCTAGTCTGACCAGGCAAGAGCTAAGTGCAAATTTGCTTAAAATAGGAACTGATTTATTCCCGGATGTGGGTGGACTTGACTGTGTATTTATGCAAAATCCATAATATTGCTTTAAAAAGTCATTATTGCTTAGTCCCGATAAGTTATTTTTCTGTGCATAAAGCTTCACAGCAGATGGCTTATAAAATCAGTAGAAACCATTTATAAAGCAGACCCTCAATTAACTGTGAAAAAGATTACCGAAGACTTAAAAATACAATGTTCAATGTTTCAGCCAGCAGTAGAGCTGGAAGAGTTTTTAACCTGGCAGAGAACGATTTGGCACTAACAATCTCTCAGAGCTTCAAATTGGGTTTTAAATATGGGATCAATGGAGTTATTTACAGAACCGCTCTATTGAAAAAATGGGTTGATAGCAGATGAGCAAGCCAGAGAAGAGAATACTGTCATCCCTTTCCTCTTGTCTTCATTTTAGACTGAAAAGGAACCAATGTACAGTTGCTGGATCTGAAATGGTGATGGAAACATAAAGCCACTCACTAATCTGTTGTTTTTTCTAAATATTTGAAAGTGAAGAAATATTGTAATATTTGAAGGGCCTTGAAATAATTTAAGAATGCCAAAACGACCTTTTTTTAAATAGATATTTTATACAAAATTATGCAACTCCTATACATGGGAGTCTGTTCATAAACTTTGAGTATATCATAAGTATGAAGATTTCTGGTCACGAACTATCAATCTGTAGCAAAACCTTAAACTAAAATTTCTTATCCTCCTAGTTCTTTTCACTTGTCCTTTCATTTCTTCCTCTAAAATTGTCTTTCTTTAATTAATCGTGCCATTTGCAAATGTTTTCTTTTGCTTACTTCAGAGAGTGAAACAAAGTAATGGAGTGATACAGTGATGGGTGGCACAAGCTATCAATTTAAAGAGACAGCTTTGACCAATACTTTGGTTCCATAACTTTCTTCTGTTGGAGACTGAGTGAAAGCAATATATATGCTGAGGCTTACCTAGTATAGTGGAAGGCTTTAATTATAGTATATAGGAAAGACGTAATTGCACTACAGGGGGTGCAGAGGAAACACAGTAGAAGGCTGAATCATTCCAGCCCAGGCAGCAATAAAAGGAGACTAGATCATTTGGGGTTGATTTCTTTAGAGCAGAGAAGGCCGAGGGGGGGCCTGATTGAGATGTTATGAGGTTATGAGGGGCATAGGTAATGGGAAAACTTCTCCTTCAATAGACGGGCAAAAAATGAGGAGACACAGTCTTCAAGTAAGAAACAAGAGAGTTATAGGGAATTTGAGGAACATCTTTTTTCACCAGCAGTTGGTAATATCATTGCGTAAAAGGGTGGTCGAGGCAGGAACCCTCAAGACATTTAAGAAGCATTTGGATGAGCACTTAAAACACACAACAGAATAGTTAGCTGCTTGCTGACCTGCATGGACACAATGTGACAACCTCTTTCATGTTCCAAGACCTCTACAGCTGTCAAATAGTGTTTGAGGAATGTTCATAATGGAGCTCCTTGGAGCCAATGTTAGGAGTTCTGCATGTCCTTACATATGTAATTGACCTAGACTTCGATGTACGGGCCACAATTTCAAAATTTGTAGGTGATTCAAAACTTGAAAATATTTTATAAACTATGGGTGGACAAATTGCAGATTGAATTTAATGTGGAGACTGGTGAAATGATTCATTTTGGGAGAAAGCTGAGAGGTAGCATAAAATAAAACATATAATTATAAAGGGTATGCAAGAGCAAAGTGACCTCGGTGTCATAGAGTCATAGAGATGTTCAGCATGGAAACAGACCCTTCGGTCCAACCCGTCCATGCCGACCAGATATCCCAACCCAATTTAGTCCCACCTGCCAGCACCCCGCCCATATCCCTCCAAACCCTTCCTATTCATATACCCATCCAATTGCCTCTTAAATGTTGCAATTGTACCAGCCTCCACCACTTCCTCTGACAGCTCATTCCATACACGTACCACCCTCTGCATGAAAAAGTTGCCTCTTAGGTCTCTTTTATATCTTTCCCCTCTCACCCTAAACCTATGTCCTCTAGTTCTGGACTCCCCGACCCCAGGGAAAAGACGTTGTCTATTTATCCTATCCATGCTCCTCATAATTTTGTAAACCTCGATAAGGTCACCCCTCAGCCTCCGACGCTCCAGGGAAAACAGCCCCAGCCTGTTCAGCCTCTCTCTGTAGCTCAGATCCTCCAACCCGGGCAACATCCTTGTAAATCTTTTCTGAACCCTTCAAGTTTCACAATATCTTTCCGATAGGAAGGAGACCAGAATTGCATGCAATATTCCAACAGTGGCCTAACCAATGTCCTGTATAGCTGCAACATGACCTCCCAACTCCTACACTCAATACTCTGACCAATGAAGGAAAGCATACCAAACACCTTCTTCACTATCCTATCTATCTGTGACTCCACTTTCAAGAAGCTATGAACCTGCACTCCAAGGTCACTTTGTTCAGCAACACTCCCTAGGACCTTACCATTAAGTGTATAAGTCCTGCTAAGATTTGCTTTCCCAAAATGCAGCACCTCGCATTTATCTGAATTAAACTCCACCTGCCACTTCTCAGCCCATTGGCCCATCTGGTCCAGATCCTGTTGTAATCTGAGGTAACCCTCTTCGCTGTCCACTACACCTCCAATTTTGGTGTCATCTGCAAACTTACTAACTGTACCTCTTATGTTCGCATCCAAATCATTTATGTAAATGACAAAAAGTAGAGGTCCCAGTACTGATCCTTGTGGCACTTCACTGGTCTCAGGCCTCCAGTCTGAAAAACAACCCTCCACCACCACCCTCTGTCTTCTACCTTTGAGTCAGTTCTGTATCCAAATGGCTAGTTCTCCCTGTATTCCATGAGATCTAACCTTGCTAATCAGTCTCATGGGGAACCTTGTTGAACGCCTTACTGAAGTCCATATAGATCACATCTACTGTTCTGCCCTCATCAACCTTCTTTGTTACTTCTTCAAAAAACTCAATCAAGTTTGTGAGACATGATTTCCCACGCACAAAGCCATATTGACTATCCCGAATCAGTCCTTGCCTTCCAAATACATGTACATCCTGTCCCTCAGGATTCCCTCCCACAACATGCCCACCACCAATTCAGGCTCACCGGTCTATAGTTCCCTGGCTTGTTTTTACCGCCCTTCTTAAACAGTGGCACCACGTTTGCCATCCTCCAATCTTCCAGCACCTCACCTGTGACTATCGATGATACAAGTATTTCAGCAAGTGGCCCAGCAATCATTTCTCTAGCTTCCCACAGAGTTCTCAGGTCCTGGGGATTTATCCACCTTTAACTGTTTCAAGACATCCAGCACTTCCTCCTCTGTAATCTGGACATTTTGCAAGATATCACCATCTATTTCCCTACATTCTATATCTTCCATATCCTTTTCCACAGTAAATACTGATGCAAAATATTCATTTAGTATCTCCCCCATTTTCTGTGCCTCCACACAAAGGCCACCTTGCTGATCTTTGAGGGGCCCTATTCTCTCCCTAGTTACCCTTTTGTCCTTAATATATTTGTAAAAACACTTTGGATTCTCCTTAATTCTATTTGCCAAAGCTATCTCATGTCCCCGTTTTGCCCTCCTGACTTCCCTCTTAAGTATACTCCTACTTTCTTTATATTCTAAGGATTCACTCGATCTATCCTGTCTATACCTGGCATATGCTTCCTTCTTTTTCTTAACCAAACCCTCAATTTCTTTAGTCATCCAGCCTTCCCTTTCACCCTGACAGGAATATACTTTCTCTAGATCTGGTCTATCCTTTTCCATCACTATTTTAAAACTAATAGAATTATGGTCGCTGGCCCCAAAGTGCTCCCCCACTGACACCTTAGTCACCTGCCCTGCCTTATTTCCCAAGAGTAGGTCAAGTTTTGCACCATCTCTAGTAGGTATATCCACATACTGAATCAGAAAATTGTCTTGTACACACTTAAGAAATTCCTCTCCATCTAAACCTTTAACACTATGGCAGTCCCAGTTGATGTTTGGAAAGTTAAAATCCCCTACCATAACTACCCTATTATTCTTACAGATAGCTGAGATCTCCTTACAAATTTGTTTCTCAATTTCCCTCTGACTATTGGGGGGTCTATAATACAATCCCAATAAGGTGATCATCCCTTTCTTATTTCTCAGTTCCACCCAAATAACTTCCCTGGATGTATTTCCGGGAATATCCTCCCTCAGCACAGCTGTAATGCTATCCCTTATCAAAAATGCCACTCCCCCTCCTCTCTTGCCTCCCTTTCTATCCTTCCTGTAGCATTTGTATCCTGGAACATTAAGCTGCCAGTCCTGCCCATCCCTGAGCCATGTTTCCGTAATTGCTATGATATCCCAGTCCCATGTTCCTAACCAAGGCCTGAGTTCATCTGCCTTCCCTGTTAGGCCCCTTGCATTGAAATAAATGCAGTTTAATTTATTAGTCCTACCTTGTCCCTGCCTGCCCTGACTGTTTGACTCACTTCTGTTCTCAGCTGTACCCGCCTCAGACCGATCTCTTTCCTCACTATCTCCCTGGGTCCCACCTCCCCACCCCCCCACCTTACTAGTTTAAATCCTCCCAAGCAGTTCTAGCAAATTTCCCTGCCAGTATATTAGTCCCCTTCCAATTTAGGTGCAATCCGTCTTTCTTGTACAGGACACTTCTACCCCAAAAGAGATTCCTTTTTAAATTTCTGCCTTACTCTCTGTAATCTCCCTTCAGAAT
Organism: Chiloscyllium plagiosum; assembly: GCF_037043375.1. Classification (NCBI taxonomy): domain Eukaryota; kingdom Metazoa; phylum Chordata; class Chondrichthyes; order Orectolobiformes; family Hemiscylliidae; genus Chiloscyllium; species Chiloscyllium plagiosum. The sequence goes on from NW_028270166.1 coordinate 23,793,982, forward strand.
CTCAACCTTTTCCCTTCCAATGTCGTTCATTCCAATGTGGACAATGACCTCCCGCTGGCCCCTCTCCCCCGTGAGAACATTCTGCACCCTCTCTGAGACATCCTTGATCCTGGCACCAGGGAAACAACACACCATTCTGATTTTTCTCTGCTGGCCACAGAAATGTCTGTCTGTACCCCCTACATTTTCCAAAACAGCATATCTGTTTGAAATGGGTATATCCACAAAAGATTCCTGCAGGCTGCCTACCTCTCTGACTCTTCCTGGAGTTAACCCATCTGTGTGACTGTATATGAGACGTTCCCCCCATTCCTATAACTGCCATCCATCACATACTGTTGCTGATGCAAATTCCTCATCGTTTCTACCTGTTTCTCCAACTGATCCACTCGATCTGATAAGATTCGCATCCAACAGCATTTATGGCAGATATAATCCGCAATAACCCTTAAACTCTCTTTAAACTCCCACATATGACAACAAGTACATATCACTGCAAAGACCATTTTTGCTCCTTCACAATCTACAGACCCAGAAAATAACACCGTCTTATTCCTCGACAAACACTGCCCCAGGTTAAATTAATAGCTATGGCTTATATTTTAAGTTTAATCGAGAGACTTATCTCCAGAAACATATAATCAAGAAAGAATCCACTATACTCACTACCGCAGCCTTTCTCTTGGACAGACTTAAAACAACAATTAACTTATCTGCTTCTGTGCTGTGAACTTCGCCCAACAGTTCCTCCAAGATTAGTTGTTAATTTCACTGTTTGATAATTTTCCCAGATGCACTCCAATGTCCAGCGATACACAAATTCAAACAGCAAAGGCGGTAACTGTGCAGGTGTTTTTTTCTTTCTCTCTCTCTCTCTCTCTCTCACTCCTGCACTGTCCTCACCATGTGATTCCTTTGTCTCTGTGTATGTACATGAATCATTGAAGGTAGCAGGAAGGTTGAGAGTGGGATTAATCCTGCATCCTAGACTTTATTAGGATATAGAATACAAAACTAAGGAAGTTAAATTAAGCTGGTAAAGACAGGTTCAATGTTAATTGGAATATTACATTCAGTTCTGGGTGTCACATATTGGAAACGATATGAAGCCGTGAGAATGGGTGCAAAAAGGATTCACAAGGTTGATTCCAGGGTTGAGGACTTTCAATTTCATAGACTGAGTCTGTTTACTTTGGAGAATGAGGGCTGAGAGGAGATCTGATAGGCATTCAACACTGTGAGAAGTCTGAACAGAGAGGGAGGAATTGTACTTATGTTGGAAATGTTGAGAACCAGAAAGATTTAAGGCAATGACAAAAGAAGAGCGATGCTGAATGATGGAAAACAATTTCACACAGGAAGTAGTTCAGGTCTGGAATAGACTGCCTGAGATTATGGTCAAAGTTAAAAATCACACAACACCAGGTTATAATCCAGCAGGTTTATTTGGAAGCACTAGCTTTCAGAGCGCTGCTCCTTCATCAGGTAGCTATGGGACAGGACCATAAGACACAGAATTTATAGCAAAAGATTACAGTGTCATGCAACTGAAATGATGTCTTGAACAAACCTAGAAGTCTTTCATCTTTTAGAATGGGTTACAGGTTTCGGTTCATTAATATGTAAATCCCAGGACTTCTTTTAAGTCACCTTCTCAAGATAACTTAAGGTTTTATAACAAAAAGGTGACATCTCAGCACAGACAATGCATTAAAGGTGTGAGGTTGGAGTCTGTCTGTATCTCAGTCTTGAGTCAGACTGGTTCTATTCCAAAGTAGAATTTATAAAATATTGCATGGATTGACTGCCTGCAGATCATGTGCTACTTGAGCAAAATAGAATGAATCTGAAAATATAATTCTGCAAATGCAAATTCACCCATAGACTATATGTGTGTGTGCGTGTGAGCGTGAGAGAGAGTGGATGTGAGTGTCTGCATGTGTGTGTGTGAATGTGTACATGTGAGTGTAAGTGCATGTGATAGAGCGTGTGTTTGTGTGTGAGCATGCTTGGTCAAGTGTGTGTGTGAGTGTGATGGAGAATAAGCCTGTGAGAGGGTGTGTGCATGGGTGTAAGTGTGATCTGCAAATGCAAATTTATTCCATAGACTTATATGTGTGTGTGTGTGTGTGTGTGCATGAGACAAAGTGAGAAAGAGAGAGAGTCTGCGTGAGTTTGCAAGTATGCAAGATTCTGTGTGCATATGTGCATGTGTGTGTGTGTGAGAGAGTGAGTGAGTGAGTGAGTGAGTGAGTGAGTGTATAGTATAGCGGGGTCACCTGAAGTGTGACATGAACCCAAGGTCCCAGTTGAGACCATCCTCATGAATACCAAACTTGGCTATCAGTCTCTGCTCAGCCACTCTGCGTTGTTGCGTATCCCACAACGAGGACCTTGGGTTCATGTCACACTACAGGTGACCCCACTACACCCCACACACACACACACACACACACACACACACACAACCATCCTACACACAACCCTCGCACACACACCCACGCACACCGTCTCACAGGCTTATACTCCATTATAATCTCTCACGCGCACTCACACTCACATACGCACACTCACATGCAGATACACACACACACATACACACTCTCTCTCTCTCTCACTTTGTCACATGCACACACACATATAAGTCTATGGGTTAAATTTGCATTTGCAGATCCATTCTATTTTGCTCAAAAAGTGCACAATCTGCAGGCAGTCTATGCAAGCAGTCAATCCATGTAATATTTTATAAATTCTACTTTGGAAATAGAACCAGTCTGACTCAAGATTGAGATACAGAAAGACTCTAACCTGACACCTTTAATGCATTGTCTGAGCTGAGACGTCACCTTAAGTTATCTAAAGAATGTGACTTAAAAGAAGTTCTGGGATTTGCATATTAATGAACCAAAACCTGCAACCTGTTCTAAAAGATGAGAAACTTATCAACAATCTAAGTTAAAAATCACACAACACCAGGTTATAGTCCAACAGGTTTAATTGAAAGCACACTAACTTTCGGAGCGACGCTCCTTCATCAGGTGATCAACAATCTAGGTTTTGTTCAATATATTATTTCAGTTGCATGACACTGTAATCTTTTGCTATAAATTCTCTATCTTATGGTCCTGCTCCCCAGCTACCTGTTGAAGGAGCAGCGCTACAAAAGCTAATGCTTCCAAATAAACCTGTTGGACTATAACCCGGTGTTGTATGATTTTTAACTTTGTCCACCCCAGTCCGACACCGGCTCCTCCACATCATGAGATTATGGTGGTAGCAGATTCAAGCAAAGCATTCGAAAGTGAATTAAATTATTATCTGAGAAAAGAACATGCAGTATTACAGGGAGAAGGCACAAAAGGGACTATATAACATGTTCCTTCAAAGAGTTAGTGCAGACATAAACAGCCTGGTGTTTTAAAGAACCTTTGTTATCAATCGAATGATGTGTGGTCATCAGCTAATATAAAAATCCTTAACTTGTTATAAATTTACACAACAGAATTTAGGGTAAATTCTGTGAATTTACAAGAAGTATCAATACTTTAAATGATTACAATGTTCAATGAGGAGCAATAGAGTCTCAGAGAAATGGAAATATTCCAAACTGGACTCCTGCAAAATGTAAATAATCTTCATTTTCTAACATAGTGTGCTATCTGTCAAATATTTTAACTTGTCATGACAATGGTTTGGAAACCCAAAGAATTGTAAATCAAAAATATGATTTTTAAAAGAGGACAGAAATGATCAAAAACAGCTGGAGACATGTATATAAATGGCCTGGAGAGAAAGTGAGAGATAGATAGAGTGTGTGAGAGACAGAGAGAGAGAGAGAGACAGAGACCCACAGAATGTGAAACTTATGAATGTGAAGGGAACTTCAAACAATGGCCTTTCAAGACAGAGTAGGTTGGAGCACAATCTCTGATCACCACAATATCATGTGGGGCTGATGGCCCCTTGATCAACAGCAAACCGCCCCTTTGGATTACGTTCCTAACTACAAACTTGTTTTCCCTTTGAAGAATACACAAGGATAGAGATTCAAAAGCCAGTTTCAACTTTACTAGAATGTGCTCATGGAACTGAACATCTGAACATCAGTCTGGAATCAAACATTAGCATGGTTTAAATGTCATAGTCAAAGGGCTGTTCCCTAGTCGCTCCTGTGCTGCAAGTAAAGATGATCCTCCCTCTGAGTTTTGTAAACATAATGAAAGGAAACAGGACAGGAAAAAGTCTCTCTTTTGCCTTGAATTCTGGGTATTCATGGTCAAAATGAATCAGAACTATAGAATCTCAACCAATTTGCAAAACTAAGCATCATGAAACTGACTGCTCAACTACCAATGTTAATCCAACTACCAATGTTAATCCAACTACCAATGTTGATCCAACTACCAATGTTAATCCAACTACCAATGTTTATCCAACCACCAATGTTAATCCAACCGGTAAGTCCTGCTGCAGCTGTCACAATGTTCAGCTATTCACTCTTCATGAACAATTCAGAGATTGATCTGTATGCCCTCCTTTATAAACCTTCATCTCTTACTTCTAATCTCTGTGTGTTATGTTACTAATTTTTCTCACAAACTCACTCACTGATAACTCAAGAAAGCCTGACTAAATTGGCTTCTTTTAAAACATAAAATTCACTCGGGTCTGGGAGAAAGACAAGTGAAGGGATCCATTTTTAAACAACTGAGGGGATAGGCGAATAAAGAACCAGAGTCAGCTCTACCCTCCTGACCCAGGAGCCTAACAGTTGAGGATGGCTTCTTTGGACTTAGAAGAAATTGGGAACCCGACGTGGGTCTGGGTGTAACACACTGTGTAATTAAAAGAACACAGGCTTGTATTTATATAGTGTCTTTCACTACTGAGATTTACTCCTGGCCACAGCATCCATGAAGCTAAACAAATAAATAAATGCAGCAAATTTCACATAGTATGAATGGGGATTTCTGCCTATTGATGATGAATGAACATTGAATATACCCCTAAAGCCGCACAGGAAATGATGTTGCTTGTGGCATGTTGGAGTGTGGGCGGGGATGGAGAGTGTAAGTGAGGACTGCACAATACTGCTACACGGCCTGGGTCAGGATGATGTTGTGCTTGACTGGAGTCAGTAGTTGTCACTTCACACTCGGAACCCTTCCTGTTGTTCTTAAAAGTCTCCTGTGTTGAAATTCTGGATATGATCTTGCCAAGTTGCAAGCTGATATATTTATACATAAGACTGTCATGTCATAACATCATTTTTCTATCTCTACAATTTGTAAAACCTGCAGTATAAATAGATTTACAGTACCCAGGGAAACAATGGCAAAGCATTGATTGGAATTGATAGCAATACAACCCCTCCCCCCAAACCACTACAGAAACTGAGAGCTTACATTTTGTAATTCAGTTTTTCTTTTTTAAAGAAATCATATTAATTCATTTATCAAGAAAAAAAACCTTACGGCACAAAGGCTTAAAAATTACAGTTGCCGCATTATCAAATTGATTAATGTGATCATACCATTCCCCTGTCTGCTGGTTCAACTGAAGTGTTTGCTCATTTAAAATAAATGAGTTAATGAAACAGTGGACAGACAAAGTCATTTTAATGCGTTAAATGCTTATACATTGATAGAGCAAGCAATAATTTCTAGGCTGCATTTTGTGAAGAGGCCAAATGATCTAACAGCTGTAATCACAGCCCCATCAGGGTTCACAGAATCAGAGGAAGACTGAAATATGCCTTTTACAATCATGTTGAATTACTGTTTCAGACTTGCCCATTCCTCCCCACATTTCACTCCTGTTCAAACCTTGCCTCATAATGCTTACTTGCATTCTGCAGTACCTTATATTGATTTTGACTCCCCCTCCCCCCAACCTCTTCAGTCAGTTTCTTTGTGTGAAGCTCCTCAAGCAAAACTGCCATTCATTGTCGGGCAATGGCTGAGTTGCTGTTTTCCTGCAAACTAAAACATTTCTATGGCCAATGTAGTTCTTAAAACTGTTTCAACTGCGCTCCCCACCTCCCCCCCACCCACCTCAGCCACTTATTGAATCTCCAAGGTGCTGTCCATTACCACATGCTTTAACAGAATAAATACCCCATGGTTTCCTCAGAACCTGCATTGGCAGAAAGCCAACTACTCCAGAGTTCTTCGTACTATCTATTGTTTTCAGAAATGAGGCCCATTCAATATCATTAAAATTTTATTCCAAACTTCCTTACAGTTGTACACAGTAATGCATTTAAATCCATCCGATTAATTAGCTCCCCTGGTTCATTGTGGCATTGAAGAACTAGAAGATACTCAGGCTGCTGCAGCTTCCTAATCAACATCATTTTCATATGATCCTATTAGAGAATAATCAAAATCCTATAGGACGCACCATTTGTGTGATAGGATTCGATAAGATTAATTAAAAGGAACCTGATGGATTCCATTAGAATTAGGATGCTGTATAATTTGTTACATTTTATCTGTTAGGACTCTTCTGTAATGGTTGGTTTACAATTTGTGAAAGGGTTACTATATACACACTTGTAATATTATACTTAACTCTTTGGTTGCTGAATGCTTTGGTTGTTTGCAAATGATAATTTGATTTTCAGCAATTTGCAGCTGATATTCAAACCGTTCACCTTATCTGCATTACATTGAACACCTGTCAAATAGAGAGACTGCCAACATCATAATTTTCAAGAGTTTTTGTAAGATCAGGGAGAATATGAATTTTCTTTTGAAGTATGATTGCTTAGTGCTTCTTCAAGCCCAAAAAGGTCATTCCAGTGGGAGTCAGTGGGAGAGGAGATTGAATGATAGGAAGCTTTGGGATTTGAAGCCGGAATATTTGAGTAGTAAGCAGGCAGGCTTGTTCTAAATGGATTCCCTAATGGTTAGGATATCCAGGAGCAACATTCCTTCTTTCTGGCCGATGGGACTGTTTAAACGTGTCTTAGCAAACGTGTCTTAAAGCTGTTCCCAATCCTGGTACAGTGTAAAGAACTACAGCTGTCAGAACCTGCTAACATTAGAAACATTTTGGAGCGAAGTGCTGAACGTTTGCTTATGTTCTTTATCTGAGGAGAGGAGTTGCATTATTGCTTCCGTACGCCTCATTATTTTAACTGTTGATTTGCTCCAGCTTACAGCAACCAGACATATTTCCCTTGGGAAACATGGGACTGGACTTCACAGCCTTCTGAAGGCAGGGGGTTTTGGAAAGTGCAGCTTGTTGCCTGCCCGCCACCTCCCTGCCAGCCTGAGATTTTGTGTCCATTTTAATACAATGAAATAGCTCGCCCACACTTGGGCCTACTGAGGTCCTTGACAGCCAATTAATGCCACTCATTGTTATTCTTCATCTGTTATAGAATGGTGCCCAGGCTGGTTTTACTTGGTTAACTGACAGAAATAGAGGGGGAGGAGGAAGTCTCCATTAAGGAGGTTGCCTGTGCCCAGCAGAAGCAACCCCTCCAAGGTCATATCCTGCTTTAATACTCAGTGGAGCACATTCACATGTTTGTTGCTCTTCCCACCCGCCTTGACCACCCATTCCGACAAATGCTACCCTCCATCCCCAATCCCCCCAACCCCGACAGCCCCATCCCATGGCCAGGGTCCCAAATGACATTTTAGTTGGGGTGAGCATCTAGATTTTAATATGCTCCATAAATCCCACATGCCACAAATGCAATCATGATAGCCAATACCAATGCTTCCAAACTAGGGGGGGGGGTGGGATGGTCAGATTTCCAGACTGCCACACCCATTGCAAATTATGAAAAATCAGTTCAATGTCCCAGATGTTGCTGTCAGAAATCATAGTGAGACTTCTGGCGCTCACCACTTTCTCAGCAAAAATGATACAACAGCCAATTGGCTGGACAACCTCAAAAGTTGTTGGAGTTTCACTGCTCATCCCTTGTTAGTTTTGTAAAAACAGCACCTTGCCGCCTGCTTCATCAGTGAAACACACCGCATGGCTTGAAGTTGCAGCGTTCATGGAGCAGAAAAAGCTAAACTTATTACAGAAAGTTAGCGCCTGTCAATACAAGTGCTAATACACCTTCAACGTTGTGATACCCGTCAACTATTGCCAACCAACATTTCCAGCAATGAAAATAAACTAGCAAAGATGTAAATTCTCACTTCTTCAGATATTAACTGTTTTTAGAAGACTTTTTAAAAATGTCAAATAATAAATGTAACCTTTTTTTTTATTTTTCCTTGTGTCTCTCCTTCTTTCTCCTATTCTAATCTTTCTTTTGTAAGAACAAAGGGACCTGGAAACAGGAGTAAGCCAATCAGTCTCTCAAGCCTGTTGCACCACTGAGTGAGATCATGGCTGATTGGTGACCTGAGGTGTGGTGACCCTCAGGTTAAACTACCTTCAATCATCTCTCTCTAATGAGAAAAGCCCTATGGCCCAAAGGGACAGCAGTGACTTTACCTTCACCTTTTGTGGTCTAACTCAGTGTGCCCACTCTTTCCCCATTTCTTTAATGCTTTCGGTTAACTCAAATCTATTAATCTGATTTTTAAAATTAACAATTGATGTAGTACCAATTGTTTTTTGTAGAAGAGAGTTCTAACACGCCTTACATGAAGATATTTTCCTAATTGAGTTCCAAAAGCGCTAGTTCTATTTTTGTTCTTATTCTGCTCAAATCATAAATTTGTAACAAGCAGAAATTGGTTTTTCCTCTCTATCCTAACTATTCCTCTTAATATCCTGAAAACATGAATAAAATCCCCTTAATCATCTAAATTCAAGGAAATACAATCTACTCTTTATTTCTCTGATTTGACATTGAATTCACCCACTTTAATTGAAACCTCCTTTTCTGTCATTAATCTCTTTATTTCTCAATCTGCCAAACTGATTGTGGATGGAGATGCACATTTGTATGCTCTTGTTCATGCAGGTCCCAAATGCACAGTTTCCATCTCTGCCACTTTATCAATTTGCATTTACTTCATAAGAACATTAAAATCTAAACTTTGCAACTGCAAGTCTAACAAGAAGTAGATGCCATATAATATATTTTGTTACATTAAAATCCAGCCCCAATAATGTAGTATATAATATGGGCCAGCATCAGAAACAGCCACAAAAATGCCAAATTGCAGCATGGACATAACCAACTGACTCATATCCTTCAAGAATGGGAAATCTGCCATCCCCACCTGGTCTGACCAGCATATGATTTTTAAATCCTGATTAAGAATGGACAATCAATACTGCCTTTGGATCACCCACATCATGGAAATATTTTAAAAGTTACCGTAAAAATTCCAACAAAGGTAATGGAAGGCTAAAATGCAAATAAATAAAAGGTCAACTTCTCAGCAAATTACAGCAAAGTATGTAACATGATAGAATGAAATGCTATCTCCATAATTCTTTTTATATGTCATGAATTTGTCACCTTAAAATATTTGATGAAAAACTGCTCTCTGATCTAAAGTGAATTCACAAATGATGAATTTCCAAAGGGACTACACAGACACAGAATGATTTCCATTATCCACCCCATAAACAGTTATTTATTGAACAATTAATCAAATGCTGTGTTTAATGTTTCATCTTGTTGGCAAACCTAACTAAAGCATGTTGGCATTAATATGTTTGTACTTGTATCTTGCTATTATTTATTTTGCTGAGATTTTGTTTTAAAATATACAACAAACCCATATTACCGTTATTAAAAGGTAGTGTGGTCCAGGACTGTAGGAAAAGTATTGTAATGTGTGATATGTGAATGAGTTTGTCGTCCAGCTGGGGGAAAGTCACTTTCAGAAATACAATTTTATTTCCTTTGTTTTATATGCTTTGTAGTATGTTGCAGAGAGCTTCTTAATTTTTTTTGTTATCTTAACTATCAGCTTTTAAATAGTTGTCTTTGTGTTTTGGTTTTTCAGATCAAGGTGTTAACCTTTATGAAATATTACTTGATTAAATTCTCGATGTTACCAGAATAAGCTTGACATAAATATATAACATTCTTTCCTTCTACAATTTTTTTTTTGAACAGTGAATTGGCAGGTTAATGTCTTCTTCTTTTGTTTTCAGTCCAAAGTAAATCAAACCCACACAGACACCATCTCCACCATAGCCAGTCAAGAAAACAGGTCCCGAATCTACCTTAGTTGGAACGGGACTCAAATCTGATGCAGTTGGTTGCAGTCTGATCCACATTGATTGCCACACAGCTATGCCAACCAACTCCTCAAGAAGCCTGAGTTGCTGTGGCAACATCTACTTTTACTTGAATGTTGTAAATTGGGTTATCAATAGTTATAGCAGAAGCTCCAATGTCTATTCATCACATGACAGACCAGGAATCTCTCCCACACTTACTACCTACCATTAGTTTATGTTGGAAAGACTTACAGACTGATGCTCAACGTTTGCCCATATGATGAACATATCGTCTTTGATCATCAAGTTCTGAAATGTGATTGGAACCTAGAGATTCTGACTCAGAGATAGGTACTCAACCCTGTGACATAATTTCTTCAGTAATTTCTTGACCTACATATAAATATGTATTTTTTAAATACTCATATTGTAATGTTCACATATTAAAAACAATTTTACATGATACACTATTAATGCTGTCCACTCCACACAAATATATGTTGATCTTAGACTAGCATTTCCTTCAACTTAATCAATTCTCATTCCATAGAGTTCCTGAACTGACTTAAACTGTTATTTGTGGACACTAGAGACTAGTTCCACTCTTTATAATTGGTTCTGGGAGCCTACCAATCAAGGAGGTTACACAAAATCTCATTGTACACAATTTGTTATTAAAGCATGTAATTTTAGAGTGTCCATAATTTTACCTCCAACTCTGCAACATTTTATTTGCTTCTGCCTCTCACTTCAGCCCTTCCATTATTTCAAACATGAGCGAGGCATTTCAACAGTGTACCAGATGGTCTCTCACTCCCTATAAGTTCTAACTTGTCTAAAACTCTGTCATGTATATCCATGTGGACATATAATATCTATACAGAACCAACATAACTAGTACTTTTAAATAATTCTGAATATAAACTGCAGAAGTCATATCATAGAATCATTGAATCCCTGCATTGTGGAAGCAGGCCATTTAGCCCATTAAGTCCACACTGAACCTCTGAAGAGCATCCCATCCAGACCCAACCCCCTACCCTATCCCTTAACACTGCATTTCCAAAGGCTAATCCACCTAACATGCACATCCCTGGATACTATGGACAATTTAGCTTGGTCAATCAACCTAACTATATGATACAAACAATGATTATTTTAAAGTATTATTTCATATTATATTATTACAACAAAAATATGAAGACAACTGTTTGGTAGTAAAAGATAAGAAATTCCAGCTGACTTTAGGTGTAGAATCATCATTAAATGGGAGCTCTGGGAGAAATCCAGATGGATGGTAGACAGATTGTCCTTCCCCTTGTCTCTTCCATTTTATTGTCTCTCCATCAGCCATCTCAACACTACAAGCAATGAGAAATATACAGACTCTTTACCAGTCATTACTTAAACCTGCACTCAATCTACCTCTACACATGTGTACCACTTAGAAAATGCATTGCAGGAACTCACCAATATTTCTTCAACAACACCTTCCAAAACTGAGACATTTGCCACCTGTCAGGGCAATGACTGCAGATACATGGGGATACCATCACTTGCACGTTCCCCTCTGAACCACATGCCATCCTGACTCGAAGCACTGTTCCTTTGCTGGAATAAAACTAAGAACGCTCTTGCAAACACCCACATGAACTGCAGCTCTTCAAAAAAAGGCAGTATGTGCCAGTGATGTCTGCACTTGGTGAAAGAACATGAGAAAAAAATGGGACCAATGGTGAATAATCCTCCAGCAGAACAATCAATATTAAGAAAGCTACACGTCTTTGGAGGAGCAGACAATTTTTAATATTATACAATAGCTCGAACAGATTGAGTCACACTCCTGGAAAGCGTGGCAAGATTTGGCATCATAGTAATACTGTGAAGCAAAAGGGAGCCATGCAAATTGTATCAGAAAATTACTCTTAAAATCGCCGATGGAGTTAATGGCAGGTCAGATAAAATTGTCCAGGGGAGTGTAGTTCCTGGAATGTCTGGGATAAGAGAATAGCCAAGGCATAAAATGTTTTGACCTGTTAGCTGCTGCTGTGAACCAATTGTTTTGTTATGATCCATAATGCATGCTGAAGAATATATATTTAAAAAAAACAAATGATTTTATTCTGATTTACCATGTGCAAATTTTTAAATCAATATTACTAGTGGAAGCCAACAAAATTTATTCTCCTTTAAAGATGGAAAGATTTTTGAACAGTAAAGGAACTAAGGGCTATGACGAGTGGGTGGGTAAGTGGAACCGGGTCCACAAAAAGATCAGCCAGGATCTTATTAAATGGCAGAGCAGGCTCAGTGGGCAGGCGGCTGACTCCTGCCCCTATTTATGTTCAAAAAGGGCACATTAAAAAAAATGATGAAGCTTTTATTATTTGCTTGTACATGAATGATACAATGTGAACAAACACATATGCTGCCATCAAAAAATGGCTCATGGCTCTCAAACTCTGGTCTGATAGTTTTGTTTTCAGTCAATGCCCTTTTACAGGAATAATCCTGTCTAAGATGATTGATTTCTAATTACATAATTTTGTTTTTCATCTCCTGTCAGGTCCCTGGAACCAAAATGGTTTAAACTTAATTTTTTGATCATTTTAGTACAGATTCCAATTTCACACACCACCCCACTAAATGCATAATTATGCCATGGTTTTGTTAAATTTTCTCCGTGATGAAAACAGGATGTTCCCTCCAAATATGACACTTTAAACAGAAACACAAGCTCACAATAGATATTTTTGTATTGATTACTTGCCAGCCATTTAAATATTGCTCTGATGAACTTGGAAATAATCCTTCCATCATAAGGTATCTTGTCTGCAAAGCTTTTTCATATCACTGTGGAAATGTGCCCTTAAAATTAGGTTCATTTTTCACCTCCAATGCGTAAGCGTTTAATGCTGTTTGGAAGCTCAGTGATCCACAAATTATGAATTTTCTCAAGGTTTTGTGGCTATACATTGTCATTACAATGGATCATACTCCTGAATTACTTAGAGACTATATTTAACTTTTAATTCCAATATGTGTCTTTTAAGAGGGGGCATATGGTCAAAAGGTGACTGCAGATGTCAATGCAGTGACTGTCTGGCAAAGCGTGAGGGATAACAAAATCTCACAACTGAAAAAAATGTCAAGAGAACTTCAAGCAGCAACCCACCAAAGGGAGACATGCAATTCAAAACAAATAGACTGGGATCCCCTGTGAGAAGTAATGGTGGGCTCAATATTAACTCAGCCATCACCTGTAGATATGTCTGAAACTGCAGTTTATATTTTATGCTTTTAGGAATACACAGATGAAGGATTGAAAACTTAACTTCAAGCCCCTAGGTCTATGTGAAGGTCAAAACTTGAGGAAAGCCATTAAACACCCCTACATTGCAGATCAAGAATGACTTTTGTTCTGAGTGCTGGAAGCTCTCTATCTATTAACTACTCTTCTCAAAACCCAGATTCAATCTTTTGAATGGTTACCTTTTTTACTCAATTCACATTTATAATTTGTGTGTGTGTGTGTGATGTTTTATTATCTTTTTGCATGTTCAATAGCTAATAGTCTTGCCCTTTCCTTCACAATGAAACTAGGTTTATTTGGCTCCTTTAAAACACAAATGCTTGGATTGGGGAAAGTTATCCACAAAGGATGGGATATTTTTCAAATGAACTTTGTGGGAATCAGCCAAGAGAGGGGTTATAATAGGAAGGGGAGCTAGTTCATTCTTCCTCACTTGGGAATATGTTGTTCAGAATAATAGTGATTTGGGGACCCTCACCCAGGGACCTGGGCGTAACTATTTGTGTTTTCTACATTGTTTCAGTACCCATACATGGTCCATTGAAATATCTGGATCAGTGTTTCAATTGGCTTTTTCTTTAATAATGCTTTCTTATTTCTTATCATTAGTTAAAGCACAAACTACAGCAGAATAGCAGCATGTAAATCCTTTGAGCATGAGCAATGTTTAAAGGGTTTATATGTAGGCATTTAGCAGGGTGCAAATTGCAGATCATGTAAATGGTGCTATTATAAAGAGAGCTTTTATGAATATTGCCAAATTTAAAATTAAACCAATCAATGAATGACAGGAAACTAGTCAAAACTTGAAATTCTCTGAAAATAGAACTTACAGAGACAAAAATTTAAAAACATCTGAAAGGTCAAACTGGAGATAATGTCTTTAAAAAGCTGTGTTGCAGTGCTGTTGTCTGGAGGCTACAGAGAGTGCAACCTGGTCTCTAGTAGAAGGGGAAGACAGGAAACCAATAACCGAGAATGGTTGGAGAGTGGTGAATAAACACAGACATTGCTGCAATGAAAATAGTCAACTTAGCAAGTTTGACTGGATCAAAATAATGTCAAAGCTTTATGTTCCACAGTAATAGTGGCAATTTGCTTCTGGTAACATTTACCAAGTAATAAAATAGCCCTTGGCAATAATGAAGAATAAATGTCCCTTGAAGTAGATTCTGTCATATGTTTCCCATGAGCTTTGGATTTGAACTGGGCTTGCTAGTTGAAGTATACTGTAGCTTTTCATATTTCTGCATTGGTTTATGTTAATTATTTCAAAGTTTTATTATATAGTTTCACTTCCAGCTGTAGATTAGTCAGAATGCCAGTATTAAGAATTGATTTTTTTGATTGAAAATGGATAATGCAACTTAGAGTTAATTTTTATTTTTATCTTACTGAACAAGGCCAAAATACTTGATCCCAATTGTATAGTTAACACATCTTGCCACTATGCATCTTACTGTTCTTTTCTTTCACATTTTGTCAATAGGATAATTCATGTTTGTAACTTGAAGCAAATTTAACATTGTGTTGGATAGCAACCTGTCAGAACAATTATTGAAACAAATTCAGAAGTAACAGGGTCTAATGTTTTGGGCGCAATTATGCCACAATATAATCAGAGTGCAGTGCAGCACAAACATTGCGATAAGCAGTTTATCAATAATTCTATACACCATACTAAAAATGTTTTCATATCACTTACATGATGTTTCAAATAATGGTTAGATCTCCTTTACTCTTCCAGATTGGTTTAAGAGCATCTCTGATCAATTTTCAAGATGTTATAATATACCCATGGTACTGTTCGCATCCTTTCATCTTTCTGTCTAATTGATACTTAAAGGCGTAATGATTTCAATGGCATAGCTACTCAGCAGACTGAATTCAACACTCTGTTACACTGAAATCCTATTGAAGCTTTGTTATCCATTTCATGATATGCATTTAATTAAAGATCAAGAGGGAAAGAGACTGTCTACAATGGTGATTGAAGAGAACTGACATGGACACACAGCTTTCTGATTTACTTGTTGAATTTTCTCCTGATATATAATGGTTGAAATTAAATGCGTCACTCTTCTTAGTGTCAACAACAGTAACCAGACCAGCCGTTCTAAAATAAGAGTGTTAAAATCTATTCATTTTCAACATTCCATTTTGAATATTCCCAACTGGAAGATGTTGAGACAGACACAAAGAAAGTGTGTTCGATATCAGTTCTAAAAATAATCTGATCACCGATTCTTGTAAGGATCCAGTCCGCTTGTCGTTTTACAACTTTCAAAAGCTAAACTGACTCTGCAGTAAAAGACCCCTGGATGGTTCATTAATATCCTTTTGAGATGGTAACCAGCCTCCAATCCAGCCTGGCCACAATGTATCCTAGTAATTCCTAATAACCTAGTACTTCTTACTTGCCCTCTGAAGTGGCTGAGGAATTTATTCAGGTCCATTATATCTTAAAGAGACTGAGGATGAGCATTAAATTCCAGGCTTTTCTCATGGTATAGTTATGCAGCAGACTGAATCCAAGAATAAAATCCTATTGAAGCTTGGTATCCATTTCATGATATGTATTTAATTAAAGATCAAGAGGGAAGGGGGCTGTCTCAATGCAAGAAAAAAATATATTTTAAAAATCTAAGTAGGTCAGGCGTACGGTTTCCAGTGAACAGCAAATGCTCAAACAATTTCCTACCCGCTGCCTATAGCTCAATCAAACTCAGACTTTGTAGGTAAACAGTATCTGTTGCTAATCACCTCAGTTGGGATATTAGTCACTTTATTCTATTGTAGGCCTGCCCCAGTAGCAAGGACAAAACTGCCCTTCAAACCACCCTGCAAGCAACAGAATAGCTACAGACTTTCTGGAAGATGCAATTGCCCAACTTGAAGAGGTAGGACTGATGGTGATTTACTGTGAAGCTGAAGAGGAACTGAAATCCATGGCCCACGCTTGGCAACAATTACTCCCATTACTTTGGAACATAAGTGAAATTAAACAGTCATGGAACTGGAACATGAAAACAGTGGAAACGGAAAAACCACGGCCGGCTACTGCGCTAGTTTCTCACTCACCTAAGTAGTTACTAGATAAAGCTGCACTAACCTGGAATGAGGCAAATGGAGAGCAGCAGAAGTAAGGAGGTGTGACCTTGCTGAAACTGATGGGTGCTTTGCTTCGATCTTGGGTTGGCTACAGCTTTTGTCGCAGTAGATGGCAAAGACCCACAACTGATATCTTGTCAATTCAGCGCTTTGCTTATTGTCAGGTAGCTGTACAAGTGTCTGCAAGTATACTTGGTGCCAGAATGGCATTTAATCTTTTTTCCTTCTGCATGCTTTCTTTTATCTTGTCCTTTTTAATCATAATATATTTTATTAGGGTGGCATCCAATAAACCTAACTTTGGCATTTGTCTTAATTTGTTCCCCACAAGAAAATTTCACGATTTGAACATAAAATATTTATAATTCTCTTATTTCCTAGGAAAGTTGACATGACAGAAGTCCTTTTCTACAAGCCTTAGTTTTTCAATGGTTGCCATCCTCCCACCAAATGTCCGTCATAAGCAACCATACCTATCACTTAGAGTCAAAGAACCATAGAGATGTACTGCATGGAAACAGACCCTTCGGTCCAACCCGTCCATGCCAACCAGATATCCCAACCCAATCTAGTCCCACCTGCCAGCACCCGGCCCATATCCCTCCAAACCATTCCTATTCATACACCCATCCAGGTGCCTTTTAAATGTTGCAATTGTACCAGCCTCCACCACTTTCTCTGGCAGCTCATTCCATACATGTACCACCCTCTGCGTGAAAAAGTTGTCCCTTAGGTCCCTTTTATATCTTTCCCCTCTCACCCTAAACCTATACCCTCTAGTTCTGGACTCCCCAATCCCAGGGAAAAGACTTTGTCTATTTATCCTATCCATGCCCTCATAATTTTGTAAACCTCTATAAGGTCACCCCTCAGCCTCCGACGCTCCAGGGAAAACAGCCCCAGCCTGTTCAGCCTCTCCCTATAGCTCAAATCCTCCAACCCTGGCAACATCCTTGTAAATCTTTTTTGAACCCTTTCAAGTTTCACAACATCTTTCCGATAGGAAGGAGACCAGAAGGTTTCACAGTTAGAGAAGTTCTGCTGCTGAGAGATTAGATTACTTACAGTGTGGAAACAGGCCCTTTGGCCCAACAAGTCTACACCGACCCGCTGAAGCACAACCCACCCAGACCCATTCCCCTACATTTACCCCTTCACCTAACACTACAGGCAATTTAGCCTGGTCAATTCACCTAATCTGCACATTTTTGGACTGTGGGAGGAAACCAGAGCACCCAGAGGAAACCCATGCAGACACGGGGAGAATGTGCAAACTCCACACAATCAGTCGCCTGAGGCAGGAATTGAATCCGGGTCTCTGGCGCTGTGAGACAACAGTGCTAACCACTGTGCCACCGTGCTGCCCATTGCATTGCATGCAATACTTCAACAGTGGCCTAAACAATGTCCTGTACAGCCACAACATAACCTCCCAACTCCTGTACTCAATACTCTGACCAATAAAGGAAAGCATACCAAACGCCTTCTTCACTATCCTATCTACCTGCAACTCCACTTTCAAGGAGCTATGAACCTGCACTCCAAGGTCTCTTTGTTCAGCAACACTGTCTAGGACCTTACCATTAAGTGTATAAGTCCTGCTAAGATTTGCTTTCCTAAAATGCAGCACCTCGCATTTATCTGGGAGAACATTTAAAAGCAACTTAAGATAATTTGTTAGGATTATAGTAACAATGGTCTATCCCACACACAACTGCTCTGATTGTCGACCTAAGAACTTTCATGGACTAAAAGTGGTTTTAAAAAGGATAAACATGACCTAAAATAGCTGCTGTGGTCACCTGGTCAGGTTAAGCCAATTTCATGAAACTATCAATAAAAAGAATCACTGAGCTTAAAATTAACACCTTTACAAAAAGCATTAAAACTCAGATCAGTATCTCCTGATTGTTTCACATCATTCTTGAAGTTACACAAGAGGATGAATGGTGACGGCAGGTCAGGCAGCATGGAAAGAAAAATGGAACTAGACTTTGGAAAGTATACTGAACTATATTTCAACAGCTGCTTTAAACTGTAGATCAGAGAGGGTAAAAAATAAATATGAATTGATAACACCAAGAAAGTGGAAACCTCCCTCTCTTTCACCGAACCTTGAAGTCAGTGCCCATTGAAACAACCGTCCACTGAGAAGTTGATGATAGCAACAACAGCTGAACAATTAAAACAACGCCTAAACTGTCAGAAATCCCATCATTTTCAAAACTCACATATCTCAAAGCAAAATGCCTTTTCCTTTCTGCTTGTACCAGATACTCTTTCCTACATTCTTAAGCCTTTAACTTATATTTGTAGACATGTTTGATGACTTTTTTAAAGGGATATCATGTAATAAAATTCCTCTTCCCTTCACTTAATAAAACTTGTAACTTGTCTCCTTCATTTGGATATAGTTAATTATAATTAAATTTTAACTGAAGTGTGATAGATATGTGCTAAAAAATAAATACAGTATTTGTTGTGACTGACAAAGAGGGAAGCCCAACTCTCCCCTTGCCTGGTTGTAATAGAAATTCAATAAATTCATCACAAGAAAAGTTTCAGAAATGTTGAAAAAAAACCTAATGAATGCAATACTATAAAAGTACTTTCTGGTATTTTTAGTCAACCTCATCAGTAATGGGAAGGAGGAATTTGAACCCAGCCTC
This sequence comes from Chiloscyllium plagiosum, assembly GCF_037043375.1. NCBI lineage: Eukaryota > Metazoa > Chordata > Chondrichthyes > Orectolobiformes > Hemiscylliidae > Chiloscyllium > Chiloscyllium plagiosum. The sequence goes on from NW_028270166.1 coordinate 23,813,233, forward strand.
TTGACTCAGAGATAGAGATGTGCTACATGAACCCTAAACAACACTTTTATTATTGCAATGACAACACAAAAAAAAATTAAATTTTGATTCATTGCACTGCAGATCAATGAGAAAATTAGAGTCATTACAGCATGGTAGGAGGCCATTTGACCCAGTTTATGCTTTCATTTGCATTCTGGAACCTTGATGAAGCAGTTACCTTAAATCTGTCAGTCGGACTGTCTCAGTAAGTTGGTGAGAAAATTGGGGGCATGAGTTTTTTGAGCAAAATGAATCCTTCCATTGTTCAGTAACCTATATCGCTCCAGCCATATCTGGTGGAAATGACCTGAAACTCTACCCAAATAAAATTAGAGCTTAACAAAATCAGGCAGTTCATACTATGTTCTGAACTGCAACTGGAACAATTAAACTCTAATTGACATTACCTGCATTAACAAGTTAAACAGTGAATTTAAAGATCTGCATATCTAGCTAAAAGTTTAGATCGGATACATTACCGCATAAAATATTATACCCATCCTTACAAAGTATATCAATATCTGAATCATCCAATTTACTATAAATAATGCCATCTGAGACCTGGTGGAATTTTTAAACAATTTGCCCAAAGAAAATTTTATTTGTGGTATAATTCAAATCAGTTATAAAATAAGAATCTCAATCTATTTATTATTTTTCAACCTTTCTTAGTTCATGATATAAACAGCCAGGTTACAAATCCATGGTGATAAAAATAATACTTATCAGTCAATTATTATATCATTGTGTTCCAGTCTCCATTGTGGAAATGATTAAACTTTTGTAGGAAACTTTGATCCAGCAAATGGAATATTTTTAAGCTGCAAATTTCATGTAAATGAATGTTTATCCTCCATTCTTGTGAGTGCAGGCCTCCTGTGAATCTCCGGTTTTAAATGCTTCATCATTAGTGGCTGTATCTTTGTTTGCCTCAGCCCCATGCTATGGGTTGCCAACTCTCCCAGAATGCTCTGGCATCTCCCAGAATGCCCTGGTATCTTCTAGAATTGACATCAATCTCCCAGTGGCCAAAGAAAGTATTCCAGGACTATCTTTTTTAAACAATATCATAAGCAAATCATGATGTGGAGGTGCTTGTGTTGGATTGGGGTGAATAAAGTTAAAAATCAGACAACACCAGGTTATCATGCAACAGGTTTATTTGGAAATACAAGCTTTCAGAACGCTGGCTACCTGACAAAGGACAGCATTCCGAAAGCCTGTACTTCCAAATAAACCTGTCGGACAATAACCTGGTGTTGTGTGATTCTTAATTTTAAGTAAATTAGTCACAAGCTTCATTCAGGAGCTCACTCAGACACTTAGTCCCTCCAAAATGGTGATTTTGTTACATTGGGAGCATATTTTCTGGCCAACATCATGCTGACAAGAAATGTTATCACATAATCTGGTACTGATCCACATGAGCAAAGTGGACATGTGGCACACCAGAAGTATGCATACCACAGTCATGAGTACCATTGCTTTTTTTATTGTCAATAGTGAGCCTCGAGGAAGTAAACAGGAGTGAGCTGTGGCAGATCAATAATAGTAAGATTAGATTAGATTAGATTACAGTGTGGAAACAGGCCCTTCGGCCCAACAAGTCCACACCGATCCGCCGAAGTGAAACCCACCCATACCCCTACATTAACCCCTTACCTAACACTACAGGCAATTTAGTATGGCCAATTCACCTGACCCTGCACATCTTTGGATGGTGGGAGGAAACTGGAGCACCCGGAGGAAACCCACGCAGACACGGGAGAACGTGCAAACTCCACACAGTCAGTCGCCTGAGGCGGGAATTGAACCCGGGTCTCTGGCGCTGCGAGGCAGCAGTGCTAACCACTGTGCCACCGTGCCGCCCACAAGAGGAGATGTGGGTGCAAACGGTGGTGTTGGCACCTCCGTGATTACGCATGGGTTGAATTGACAGGCAATCAACAATGGCATAATTTTTGGGTAAAAAAAAACTGCTGCAATGGCTTCAGCCAAAGTTGGCAATCTAACTTACAATTCCGTCTGTCGACCTCTCAGCCCCTGTTGACCTTGCTTTCTTCCCTCAAGGCACTCCTTAAAATATTCCTCTTTAACTGGGCTTTTGGTCATCTGTCCGAATATCTGCTCATGGAGCTCTGTGCCGTATTTTGTTCTTTAGTGCTCAGTGAAGCATCTCTGGACATTTCATTATTAAAAAGGCATTGTACAAGTTGTTGTTGGTCATTGACATGGGAAACAGTCCAAAGACAAAAGTTTCTGAATTGGAGGCAATCTCCATATTTCAACAGAGGTCAGTGCACCACAGCAGCATGAGCACCTGGTCAGTGCAACTTGGACTGTGAACCAGGGGAAATGTCGAATCAGGGTTTTTAGCCATGTGTTACTCTAAGTGTTTAATTAACAGGAATGTGGACAATATGTAATTTTTTGCAATAGATTTTGCTCTATTCATGGAAATTTTAATCTTTGCTATGCTAAACAAACAGAAGACATGCAATGGAGAAACTGACAAAGGCAGATCATTCCACAAGGATGATGACCTCCACAGCCCACAGGAGTTTATTGAAGATCTATTCACTCGTGGAATAATCTTAGTTTCTCAATTTATCCTCCACATTGAACTTCAATATTACTTTCATCTCGAAAGCTATGGTGTGCTTTTACAGCTTGTATTATTTGAATTATCTGTTGTGAGTAACTGGAGCTATACTGATGTCTTTAAGTAAATTTAAAACCTTGAAGACCAAAAACAGAAATGCACAAAATAATAAAATAAAGGTGAACAATATTCAGTTAAATGATTTAGTATCATTATTTTAACTTTGTACTTTGTTTCATTCTGTAAAATGTGGCCAAGACATTAAAATATTTTTTGCAACCTGTGAAATGCCTATGAACATAAAATATTAAAGCTGCTTTTCACTGTCGCATTAGTGCTCTGCAGTCATCAAGGATACTATGAGTTGTTTATTTTCTACAATGTTAACCTTATTAAATAAATCTTCCAAAATCGAAAGAAAGGAATCCTTGCTTAATGCAGATATCATTGTCTATACATGCAACTCATGTCAGTCGTTGATTTGTGCACTATCCCATTTTCTAGTCAAGAAGCTATTCATGAGCCCACTTCACTGAGAGGGAGAGTCAGCAAAGGCATTTTAGATCAAGATAAATAGGCTTAGACCTGTGCGCCAAGACTGTTTCATAATACAGTATTTAATTTACTTTCTTGGATGAGCATAGCTTCCTTATAGATTTCTGGCATAATGTGCAGACATGTACAGAGAAAGCCAATGGCGCTGCAGATCAGAGATGAATCCAATCAATCGTCAAGCCCTAACCCGAGCTTCTCAGGCCCCTCTCCGCACCGGTCATCTCCAATCCAAAAATCTATATCGCACCACAGATTTGAGGAGAAGTGCACTTTCAGGACACACTTCACTATGGTGATGATTATCACTCCCCAGTCTTATCTACCTCCTCCTGCTTTCTCGAACTTGATCCATTACCATTTACACAATCAAGCGTGGCTTGATAGAATAAGCATCTAATCAGCTTCAACACCAGCAGCCCCTGTCGTCTGCCGCAGTGAAAATGATCTGATAGTGTGAAAAGATTTTAGCATGTCAGTTTTCCTGTTGTCATTGTTACTGTTTATAAATCAAGCTGGGAAAGAAAGAATTAAAAATGTTACTGCAGGTAATGAAATTCCAAAATAGGATTCTTACTGTGTATTGTACTGTATGGTTTCATCTGCTTTCTTGTCCTCTCCTAAATACACTAACTCATTGTGGCATGTGGGTCCCAATGGTGTTGTCTTCTGGTACGTAACCCAATGGATTAGGTGTGAGCTCCCGAATTAGTGTTGACAGCCTTTTTGCATCCAATCCAAATGCACTCCTGTCTTCCCCAATGTACACACCTGCAGTTTCCAGCTGAGGGCATGCTATAGCAAGCAACAGCCGTATGAACCTGGCTGATTTTTTTCCCTATTTGGCCTCAGTGCACTGACAACAATTGTATCATCTGGTTTTGATTAGGCAAATCAGCATAATGTCAGCAACTGCATCTCATATCATTCTGAACTGGATGGCTTCGATCTACTCTGGGAGAGTTGACACTGAGATTTTTAAACTAAAGAGACCTGACAGGAATACATCCACATTACAAACACCAATAAATGGCTGTGAATGTTAACTTCTATATACACATTATAGACTCTATGACTTTATGATAAAAACTCTGCTTTTTGGATTCATCGTGCAGAACATTATGGGCAGGAATCCCTACTGGAATATTAAGCTGGTCGAGTTTGTCATTCAGTCTGTCTGATTTTCCATCTGTTTAAAGTAATGGACAGAAAATCAGAAAGCTTTGTGTCATCCTCACATCCAGTATACTGATAGAGAAACACTTCACTGAAATGCTCATTGAGAACACAAAAGCAGAAAATGTTCCCTTGTGACTGCCCCCACATTTTCCTACAAAAATCACTCTCATTGTTCATATGAATTATAAACTTCCGATAGTTTTGCCGTATTCAGAATTGGTTTACATTATCGTAAGGTAATCTCAGTGACCGTATAACAACTAATTTTTTTTAAAAACGTATTAGACAAATTGAATAAATGAATAAAGGATTTATTCTCACATATGTCTTGGAAGATACAGTGAAAAGTGTTTTGTTGCCACAATCTGGCTCCATTTTGTGAGAAAATAAGGATAAAAAGAAATTACTTAACAGAGTAACAGAGTTCATCTTCTGTTCATATTGGGGTCTCAAACACTGCGCTAGGGTTTCTGCGAGGTCTCTGCAATATGTTCTGGTCCTCAACAACTCCCATTCTGAGAAAAGCAACAATGAAGCAGATGCTCCAGAAGATTCTGGCTCTGCTATCACAGCCACCGCCTCGTTGGCACCACCAAGAATCCAGGATCAGAGCCTACTGCTGCCAGGATTCCAGGCTCCGGGCTTACCACTGCTGGCAGTCCAAGCTCCAGGCCTACTGCCACCGTGAGTCCAGGCTCAGGCTTACTGCCAAGAGTGCAAGCTCAGGCCTACTGTAGCTAAGAATCCAAGTTCAGGCCTACTGCCACCGAGAGTCCAGGCTCAGGCTTACTGCCACCGAAAGTCCAGGCTCAGGTCTACCACCACAGGGAGTCCAGACTCGAGGCCTACTGCCACCAAGAGTCTAGGCTCAGGCCTACCGCCACCAGGGTCCAGACTCCAGGCACCACCACACCCACTAGGAGTCCCAATCCATGCCGCCAACATGGTAGCCGACCCCACTTCAGCCTTGAAGACATAGAAGGAAGGAAGAAGGAAAAGAAAAAGACGTAAAGTACATTGGCAAAATGATGCCATTGGCCTGGAGCAGACAGGCTCCAACAAGCTGAACCTACCTCCCCGTGTCAGTGCCATTTTGGAAATTAGGTAACTAAGTTAATTAAGGAAATTAAGTTAAGAAATTAGGCAACATAAATTGGATATACCAAAACACATCTCAAGGAATTAAGTCATTATTTGTATTACAAAAGGTTTGTTCCATCTTTGAACTTTTACCAACCATTTATTATCTATTTTGCATTTTTAAAAAATAATTTAGCCTCTAATGTGTGTCATGACTTTAACAGCCTGCAGAATGGGCTGTGAACCATGGATTTCTACAATTTGTTTAGTCTCTTTTCAGTTTTTTGAATATTGCAAATCAAAAATAACCAGCAGTCTTAGATTAAAACAATTGAAGTCAGCTTATTATCCAATCACGTTGAATGCTAATAAGTCAATTAGTATAAAATATGGATCCAAACAGTAAAATCAGAAATGAATGAAAGATACTTAAAAGGTGAAAGTGAGATCAGTCTGCTATTGGTTTGGACCTGCTACTTGCTTCATAATTACTCTTTCTTTTGTGAAGGCTTTTAAGTCAGATTCAGCAGCTAAGATGGCCTCTGCAGTTGAATAGTAGAAGATAGTAAGTACAGCAGAACAGTTTCAGGGAGGGAGTGAAGCCTGCTTCGTTTTGCTTTTAAGGCATTGTAGGCCTTGACATTTTGTGGTCTGGTTCAGTACAGCACAGTACCAACTTTATTTTCTCTCCTCTGGTTGAGAAACTTCTCTCTGCCACAGGCTCTCACAGTTCCTCTTGGTATCCCATATTGAAATGGTCTCTCACAGAACTGTATACAGAACAAAACTTAAGATGGCTACAAAGTTAACATTCATGAATCATTATTCCACAAAGCAAAGTCAATTTTGCTGGGATTCCTTGTGAGAGTGCTGCCAGTCTTCTGGTTTTTTTTCTCTTAGAAGCTTTGAACTCACACACCTTAAAATGATCCACTGGGCAGAGTCTTCCCAGCCCTAACTAAAATAGGCCATGACAAGAAAGTTCAGGAAATCAAGAGATATGTTCAGTGAAGGCCTTCACAACATTGAGGGCAGAAAATTCCCATTTTACAGCCAAGCATTGAATGGCAATGCGAAATTCTTAGATTATCACTCATTAATGCTCCCATTCCTACTGTATCTCACCTTATTAATATCCAGTTTTCTATTCTCCCAACTGCCAGATAGAAACTAGACATTGAGAACTCCTAACATGAAAGTCAGAGCAGTTACCTGGCGAGTCCAGCTCACTGTTTACTCCTAAGCAGCTCCATCTTGAACGACAGGCACCAACACCTCAAGGCACACCCCAGGGCAGTATATCACACACACCACGTCCACAGACCCTGCCATATGACTTGTACCAGGCTCACTACATCATGAAAGCACTGCTCTGATCCATATTCAGTATCTTTCTACCCTTTAACCTGCATTATGAAGCACACCTCTCATTGCAATGCTGCTGCCCGGACACTTTCTTTCGGAGACTGGCATCCAGTTCATGGCTCGGAGCAGGAAGCTTCTCAAAGATCTTCTCTTGCTCTTCCACATTGTTCACAGAATCTTCACAATGTGGAAACAGGCTGCTTGGCCCAACAAATCCACACCAACCCTCCAAAGAGCATCCCACTCAGACCCATCCCCCGAACCTATCCGTATGACCCTGCATTTTCAGGTTAGGCTTATGCACCTAACCTGATCACTATGGGAAATTTAGCAAGGCTAATTCACCTAACCTGTACATCTTTGGACTGTCAGGGGAACTGGAGCAGTGGAGGAAACCCACGCAGACACTGGGAGAAACATGTAAACTCCAAACAGTCACCCAGGGCTGGAACTGAACAGGGTCCATGGTGCTATGAGGCAGCAGTGCTAACCATTGAGCCACCATGCCACTCTCATGGCATTCACTGATTTTGTGTCTGACTTTAATGCCTGCAACATTCCTGCCTTGCCATGCCTTTTGTGTTTTGCCCCAAGCCACAGTTTAAAGGCTCACAGTACTCCTGCCTTGTCTTGTTTAGTACAGACACAAAGCCAGGCAGCTTGTCATGGTTGCCAACAGTGCTCAGTCAAGGGGATGGAAATGTTGCTGTATGGCACGCTAATGTCATACCTGTACAATGTGCTAACTCTGTCCGTGCCAAACACACTGCGTGGGCCTTATCATTGGTTTTAATGTTCATAACACACATACACACTGACCACCTTTTCTGATAAATGGAAAATACAAAAGTGAACCAAAGAACATTGAAGAATTATAAAGCATCATTAAGAAATATGAATAAATGTATTATGCAGGTTATTAAGACAAACCAAAGGAAGAGGGCAAAAAAAAACAATTGTGCACTTTCCCTGCCGATATAATCAATATTCTTGGGGCAAAGATTATTGATGCTTCTATTTGAGATAAGCTTATAATGGATTTTATGGGCTTACAGTTTGTCTGTGTGGGGTGGTGTCTTTCATTATGTGAATGGGCACACATTGCTTGCTTTTGGATGAAGTCCAATTTTTCTCTGCATTTCCAAAGGTTTCCTCTGTTTTTTTTTGCAAAATGCACAGCTGCCTACCCCACCCGGTTTTAACTGGGGATGAGAATCAGATTGCTTTCCTGTACACTGTTTTTGTTTGGTGGTGTAGGGTTTTGGAAACCCATTAAAAATGCACTAGGATTGAGAGTTCGTGAAAGAATTAGAAAACCTACTCTCAAATCTGCAACATATTCATAGGAAAGCACAACACAATTACATGAGTCCTGACAAAGATTTGGCCCATACAGACACACAAAAACAGAGAAAGAGATTATCTTTTGTATTTTGTATGTCATTAAATATTTAAGTATTTCTTGCTTTAAGAGCTGCACCTTGCTTTTGACTCATATCGTGGAATTCTGTTTAATTCATGTTATCCAACCAGTGTTCTGCACTGTGTTGTGTGGGGGAATGATCAAGAAAGGACATCACCTGGTTAGTAGGCTGTGAAACAGTGCCTGTCAGTTCTTGTGTAGAACATACTAACCTGACATTACTAGTGTATCTAGTAATCTCCACTGAGGACACTCAACTGTAACATGAAACAGGATAATATCGAACTGGGCATCCATTCTGTAAAGATTATAATTTTCTTTTGCATTGGCTTAAGTGGAAAAAGGAAGTTTTCAATTTACCTTGAACCTATTTTGTGCTTATAGCGCATAGTATTATGTGCATTCATGATAATAATACTGCAACTTCTCAGATGTTATATTAGACATGAAAGTAAATGTTACATATTTTGAGATTATCTTAGCTGTGTATCTCTCCATGATATTTCAATTTGCTTCAGGCATCCTCTCTTCCAAGGGTTAAGCTGTAGACTTCTGTTTGGATTGGCCCACACTTATGAGCAAAGTCTTGTGAGATGGCTGACCAGAAAACTCTCCCTCTCTTACCCCTTGCCGTCAGGCATATTAGAAGAATTTACAGGGTGACAGACAACTCCTTTGGCAGCAGTACAAATCCATTTTTCAATAAATCCCAACGTGGGACTGCAACCTGGGAGCTCCTGTCCCAGAAGTAGTGACAACACCTCTTTATCATCATTTGATAATACAATATCAAATAGAGGTCTTGCTGATGACCATCAACTGTAGTCACTGTTGGAAAGTTCCTTTGCCTGTATGCTTGGCATGGACATGCCGAACATTGTATCCATTCTTCCAATCATTCATTCGTCTCAATTAACTACCATTATCCACGATCTTATAAGTAGAAGTGGCAGCTCAGAGACATATCAAAACACAACCATTGCTCAGGAATTTAAATCCCAAAAGAAACAAAGATCTTCATAAGAACAGAAAGCAAACTGTTGGAGAAAATGAGAAAAAATGACTTTCCGATTGCTGATGTGGAAACTCTTCCACATTAGCTATTATCTTCATTGTGTACACCTTTTATATTCCTGATGTTTCTGATTAGCTTATTGTTGGCCTCAGCTTTATATATCCCTCCTCTTTTTCTCTCAGGCAATATGGTTAAAAAAAGTTAAAATTTATTGGCGTTGCGAATGGACGATTATTGAACAAAATTGGGCCTCAGCATTATAGAAAAGATTCAAAAAAGGACATGGGGCAAACTTAGGGCTGAATTTTCATATTTCTATTTAATATGAGGCGCAAGTGAGTGTTGTGCATCCGACCCCCCACTGCCCAGGGCAACATTTCTCACACAATCTTCTACTTTTCACCTCATTATGCAACCGAGTTATTGGATATATTTTGTCAGGAATCACATGACCACAGAGGCAGAAGTGCCACTACTATCGAGATCTCACATATTTGATAGTTAATGTCCACCTGCACACCACTTCAAGATGCTGCAAGTCAAGAGCTCCCTTTCAAACTGTGGTGCTCAGCCTGAAACCACCTTAGAAGAACAGCAAGCCAGATCCCTGCTTTGAGGATGGAGAGCTCAAGGTGCTGGTGGAGATGGTGCAGATGAGGAGAGAAGTTGCCAGCTAAAGGAGACCATGCCAGACCCAGCTTCCTGGACACAAATTTTAGGTCTTAAAATAAATGACTAGTGAGATATTCGATGCATTACTTTAATTTTCCAAAACCCTCTTGATTGTGAAATAGTCCCATTAGGTTAGAAGATAAGAAATATATCTCTTTTATTCAAAGACAGGAAACTCCAGATCAATAAGCTTAACATCTATCATATGTTAGAAACTATTATTAAAGAAGTTATAAAATGGCATGTGGATAAATTTAAGTTAATGAGGCAGAATCAACATGGTTTTGTGAAAGGAAAGTCATGTTTGATCTAACTATTGGAGTTCTTTGAGAAGGTGTTGTGGATAAAGGGAAACTACTGATTGTCCTGTACTTAGACATCCAGAAAGTGAGGTGACACATCAAAGGTTACTGTGGCAAATAAAAGATTGTGGTTCATGGTTAGCTTACAGGCATAGATAGAAGATTGGTTGACTAAAAGGATGCAGAAATCAAACAACACCAGATTATAGTTCAAAAAGTTTATTTCAAATAAATTTGTTTGACTATAACCTGGTATCGTGTGACTTCTGATTTTTAACAGGGAGCAGAAAGCAAGTGTACTTGTGCCATTTTCAGGCTAGTTAGCTGTAACAAAAGCTGCGCCTGAGGGCTCAATGCTGGGACTTCAATAGTTTGTCAATTATATAAATACCTTAGATGAAGGGAACAGAAGATGTGGTTGCCAAATTTGTTGACAACATTAAGATAAGTGGGAAAGTAACCTGTGAGGAGGACACAAGGAGGTTACTGAAAGGTATAGATAGGTTAAGTGATCAAGCAATGATGTGTCAAAAGGAGTAGAATGTGGAAAATGTGATGTGGTCCATTTTGACTGGAAGAATAAAAATAAAACATTTTTAATTGGTGAGAGATTGCAGAACTCTGAGGTGAAGAGGGATCTGGTGCTCTTGTGCATGAATCATCAATAGCTAGTATGCAGGCACAGCAAGTAATTAGAAATGCTAATGGAATGTTGTCCTTTATCATAAAGAGTATTCAATAAAATATTAGGGAGGTTTGGCATCAATTTTACAGAGCTTCGGTGAGGAAATGGAGTACTGTGCAAATGTGTTGAGAAAATGCAAATGTGTTGGAGACCGTTCAAGGTTTATTCAACTAATAATACAACCAACAGATTTTGGGAATGAGGAAAGAGTAGATAGTCTGGATTTGTATCCAGTTGAGTTTAGAAAAGTAAGAGGCAACTTGATTAAAATATGTAAAAGCTTGAAGGGTCTTGACAGGTAACTGGATAGAAGTTTATAAAATTGTAATGAGTATAGATAAGGTGAGTAGCAAAGGTCTTTCTCCTCGGGTGGGGGTGGGGGTTGCTTCTGCTGGGGTTCAAAACTGGGAATCTACTTTTCAGGTGAGAGGAGAAAGGTGTAAATGGGATCGGAAGGGCAACATTTTCAGACAGAGGATAGTTTGTGTGTGGAATGAATTGCCTGAAGAAGTGATAGATGCAGGCACAGTTACAACACTTAACAGACGTTTGGAGAGGTACATGAATTAGAAGGATATGGGCCAAATGCAGGCAAGTGGGACTAGTTTATTTTGGAAACATGGTCGGCATGGACAAGTTGGACCAAAGGGTCTGTTTCCATGCTGCATGACTCTGTGACTCCACGTGGAGAGGATGTTACCGCTTATGAAAGAATCTAGAATTTGGGGTCACTCTCTAAAAATCTGGACTTGGCTGTTTAAATCCGGGATTAGGCAACATGATTTCTTGGAGGGTCGTAAGTCCTTCTGAAACCTTCCCCCTGGAAACACAGTGGCAGCAGAGTCCTTGAATATGCTTAAGGCAGAGATGAATAGATAATGGTTAAGAAAGGGGTTGAACAGCTTCCAGGATCAGCAGGAACTCAGACTTGGGATTGCAGTCAGATCTGCTCTAACCTTATTGAATGGTGGAGCAGGCTCAAGGGGTTAAATGGCCTACTCCTGCTCCTCATTTGTATGTTTATAAATTTCAGGTCAGTGCTGTTTCTGCATCAAAAGTAACACCCAGCAATGCTGCAGGAAAGTTAATGATCTTTTACGTTTCTCAAGGGTGAGGGTCACCAGCTTCTCTCTGTTCTCCCACATTCACACACACATTAACTCTCACTACACATGCCCCTCACTAAGCTTCATGGACTATACCACTAAGTATTGCTTGAATGGTGACCACTCAAGGACTTGAACACACCTCATCTTTCCAAAATGCTGACTCTTCCTGCTCTCTATGCATCCTGCGCACTCACAGAGTGGACCTCATTATCTCTCCTGCTCATACACGACCACTAACAACCACTTCATTATACTTAAACCCTCCCCTTGTCTCATTTCAGGAAATAGTTTCTTTACAGCAATCCAAATGACTAACATGTAATCCAGAAGTGCTTGCATTGGCCTGACTGTGGCCAACTTCCTGCAGTGTATTCAGACAAACCCCTTGATTGAAGGTAGCAGAATCCCTGTGACTCACTGTAGTATCCTTCACCCCACTGAGAACTCTTTCCCCTTTGACTTCTAATCTTTGAAATTCATGCAGTGTGTTTGTGGCATTAACTGCTGACACGAGACAGTTATAAAGTCGATGAAGCATGGTGCCATACAGTGACATGATGCCCACCTCCCCCATCCACCCTCATCTGATTGAGAGATTGACTATTCACTGCTTCACACCATCACAAGTGCCTGCTTGACATTCTGCACCTAAGTGTGAGTTACACTGTAGTAGCTGGCAGCTTATTGCTGTGGGCTAAAGTCAGTCTGTGCTAAGAAAGCAATTTAAAGCAGTCAGAGACCTGCAGCCACCAAGTGAACAATAAAATTAGTGAGGACTAAGAAAATAAGATAAGAGCCCAAGATATGTGTGTGTGTATCACAGTGTCAATGTAAAATATAACTGAGATACTTGACAGAAGCATGCAAGTTATAGTGTCTCTCAACACCAATGTAAAATATTCAAGACCTGAGTACTGTCTATGTTGGTCCTACAGTTGTTTTATTGATCTGGTAGTTTGCCAATGCAGAATTGGGTGGGTAAAGGGATGAGGGGATTAGTGGCCATGGACTATGCAGAGACATTGTTGTAAAGAAGCAGTGGTTATGATGGTCAGGGCACCCACTGAATGAGCTGCAGCTGTCATGACCCTGTTCTATTTTACCCTTTAAGAATTTGTGCCATCTTGTTTCTCAGTGGAGGAGAGAGGAATAAGACGTGTTGTATAAAGGCGAGTTGGGGCTTTAATAAGATGCACATGCATGGGATTAAGGGAGTAGCCACTCAAGGGCAAAATTCTGAAGTTGCTATTTAAGGCTTAAGGGCAAAAACAGGAGAATGTGTCTCAGCATTGAGAATCTGACTTTTTCATTCTCACTGTATTTTGTCACCAGACTTGTCATTTCTCTCACCACAGCAAGGAGGGGAAAATTCTGCCTTTAGTCTTATTTTGTTCAGTCTGTGTTCATGCATATTTCGAGAAACATGAATGGCATAATTACCTGTGTTTTGGAAAAAAATTAAAACGAGGCACTGATGGTGCTAATGCTGTAACACTCTCTCAGGCAGTCAGATCTTTCGACCTTTTCCAGAAATGCACTGGCTGCTTCATTCACGCATGACCTAGCTTAGCTCGCGGAGGTTTTACATCTGGATGTTTAATATGCTGCAATATATTTCAGTTCTCTATGGTTGCATGTAGCAGACAGCAGATTGTTCACATTTTATACACATTTTATACCAATTTCTACGACATTGTCTGCTTCCCATTTGCAATTGATTCACATCTCCTGATGTCAAGTGTTCCCATGGTTACTATTCATGGTTAGAAACTCTCCAGCTCCAATTTTTATTGACAAGGAATTTTTGAAGCTCTCTTGTATGTTCTGAGCATCCCCAGAGCCTCAGCAATATATTTTAACAAGCCCAAAGACATGTTTATAATTAGCACCACCTCACTAGATTGAATATCATCTAGAAGACATTGGCTGGGATTTTTCCTTTTTTCTTTCTCAGTGTTGAGGGGGAGCGAATGTTCGGTGGTGATTAACAGGCTGTCCCCCCCTGCTAAGATAACTTGGCTTGTCATCCCTGCTCTCCATCACCTCATTGAGAGCTAATAGGAAGCACATTGATGAATGAGTCTCTTGCCCTATCAAACACATTGACAGTAGCATGTTGGGTCACCAGAAGCTGCCCACCAATCAGCATAGATGCCTCCTGTTGCGGTTTCCTCCAGAGGGAATCCAACAGTGAAAGGGTAAATAAAAAAGGTCAATCTTTTCTCTTTTTTTTGATTTATTCATTTGTAGGATCTGGGTGTCGTTGGCTGGGCCAGCATTTATTGCTTTCCCTTGAGAAGGTGGTGGTGAGCTACCTTCTTGAACCACTGCAGTCCACCTGCTGTGGGTTGACCCACAATGCCCTTAGAGAGGGAATTCCAGGATGTTGACCCAGTAACAGTGAAGGAATGACAATATATTTTCAAGTCAGGATGGTCAGGGGCTTGGAGGGGAACTTGAAGGTGAGCAATAAGAGTCTGGTCTGTATTTGGTACTTCTTCAGGCAATGTAATTGAGACTGGAAACCTGTCAGGTTGTTACAGCCAACTTACAAACAGACCTTTTCTTTCCAAGTTAGCATGTTGTTATTAAGTTATGGGCAAATCAGACTGGTTCAAAATATGATAACATGAGCCTAAAAGCACAATATTTTACTTCTTACTTCTTGTCACGAGGTGGGTCACAGGGAGAGGAGGGTCAGATGCAGAGCAGGGGTGGCTTTCAGAGGGCACAGCTTGCCCGAAATTGAGGCATTTGGAGGGACCTCCCTCCACAAACTCAGTAACAAGTTATCCAGGTTACCCAATTCAGGCTCACCCACAGAGACAGGTGATCAGGGAAGTGTTGGGTTAAGATCCTTAGACTGCATTAAGCTGCCACTTAAGACCCTTAATTGCTGATGACTCAAGACAGTTGACCATGGATCAGTATCGCCCAGTATTTAATTGCAGAGATAGTGAGCTTCTCTCCAGAGCAAATTCACACAATTATATCCCCTTCTCACCATCTCTCACCACTTCCAGAGAGGAAAGAAAAATCAGCCCATTGTTTCTCAGGAATCCCCCAAGTCTCCCATCTTAAGCTTAACAGCACCTCCAGATGTTGCAGCACTCTAAAACTACATAGACTCACAGATCCAAGTTGCAAAAATGCCACACTCTGTGTACACAGCTCCAGATGCCAGAATCAGACTGGTTGCTGCATTGCAAAGGAATGTGTTGTCATCAAAGCCACACTCGTGGAAATGGATTTCAAACAATTTTTGACTTTGCTCCAAAGAAATCTCATTAAGTCTGGGCATGAGTATATGATCATCACATGAGTCAGATCAGATCTTTTGACCTTGTAAAGTGTGACCAATGATTATGTTTTTTTCTTGTGTTTTTGTATAATTTCATATATTTTCTTAGTTCTCTGTATTAGACAAGAGTAACATTTCAGGACCACCACTCATTTTCTCACAGCAGTTGATGAATGTTTATCTCTCAGACTGTCATGTTATCATGCAAGTAAAAACAAAACAAAATAGGCAGCTGCTACATCAAAAATACAATCATTAGATTAAATCTGTAGACTATTTACCCAAGCTGTCATTTTTGGTTATGGAGTTTCTTCTGGAAGATAGTAAGATAGACAAAGTCCCAGGATTTTGGGGTTTTCATTCTCTCAGCATGAAGTACCAACACAATACAGAGAGATTGCAGCAAGTCCAGAATTACAAAGAATGTAAGTGTAATGAGTGACTTATTTGCAGAAGCTTACATGGCGTTAAATATATTTCTTCCTTGTGATTCCTTTGCACTTTTCCATGATCTCAGCAAAGCATTATGACCAATGGGTTCAAATGTTGCTGCTTGATAGTTAGGCTTTAGAAATCTGAAATTCCGTTTAAATGTTCTTTTTAACAACCTTCTGATCTTCAATAAAATAGCAGACAGCAATGTGAGTATTTCACAGAAGGCTATTTCATTTTATGTGTTTTGTTTTAAATTAACGACTGAATCAAACATTTAGCCTATGGTGAATTTAGAATTTGGTGAACCATGAGTTTATTATTTATCCAGTTCTGCCCTTGTCACTTTCCTCTGTCTTTTATTTTGCTTCTTGGAATAAGTAATGCACTGGATGGCTTGTTCCGAACAAGATAGAAAAAAGGGCACATTCTTCACATGACTAATATTTGAAGACATTTGTTCTGGATATGAATTTATGATATCCATTTTTTTAAATTAATTTCCTCTGTTTTAATAAAACTGGAAAGTATTGCACAAAAGCAGAGGAGCTTTGTTCGAGGACTTACCATGGGGGAGATTTTATGACTTACCAATCACTGAGAAATGATGGAAGAATGGTGAGGGGTGACTTAACCCTCTGTACCAGCCATTGTTTGAGCACTACAATCATATTCTACGCCATCTGTTGACAGCCAACCTACCCTTCTGAGCCAGGCAATGACCCAGTTAAAGAAGCAAATCAATGTCGTCTGCATTTTTAAGGAGGCACCAGGTGGATCATGGACAATGTCTGTTCATTCCCAGCTCAAAACCACACAGACAGCTTTGGCTGTATTTTCATGGGCATGGGGGAGTATTGGAAAACTGTAACAGTGACCTACTTCCAGTACAATGCCCTTTCCCTGTCATGCTCCCTTTTCAAAGGAGCATTTTCTCCAGTGCCAAGCAGTTGCAGTCCACTCATGTAGTATGGATTATTGATTTGATCTCAGGCTGCATTCAACACAGAATGCACCCAAGTAAGCTGCCAGAAATTACATTCAGGGATAGAAGAAACCCAAAAAAACTTAACTTTTAACTTCTCTCTTCCAGATTTCCTTATAGCCAGGAGAAGTGAGTGTTCTGAGACCGTGACTTCTCAAGACCTAATTTGTCTACCCAAGAAAAGTACCCAGTTAATTGCCCACCTTCTAAGTTACCTTCTGTCTGACACTATTCAGAAAAGTAGCTGCTGTTGGTCTTTCTACAATATTCATCCACTTGTGTATTGATAAATCCTACTGGATTTAGTATACTGGCTGACTTGCCTTAATCATGTGACCATTATTTCTGCTGTACCATTAATCAGTACACACACACATCACTTGAAACATGCTGTCAAAGGGGTGTTGCTGAAAATGTACGGATTTCAGAGCAGGGAGAGAGGCAGCTACCGAGAGAAACAACTAAGAAGAATCTCTTTGAAAACAAAAAAAAATTGTAACATAGAATCACTCGGTGGGTCAGAATGGCTATGCATTTTCCACTCCCTACTGCTGCGGAGATGAATGAGGCTGAATCATTTTGCATTCAAGTGCTTAGCTAGAAAGAAACAAAACAAGCCTGTAAAGATGGTTACTACAGAATTGTGAGTTGATGATTCTGACAAATGTCTCAGTGCCAGACAACAGATACTGTTGAATGGTACACAGTCGAATGGCATTGTCTTTTTCTTATTCATTCACAGGATGTGGGCATCACTGGCTTGGCCAGCATTCATTGCCCACGGAAGGAAGGTCACCCACTGGACAAACAGCCAATGAAAATGTGCATGTGTGCCATCGGAGACCTGTGTGGTCAAAGACAATCAATGCTGTGTCTCCTGGTGAAAAGGAGCATCCAGAGGAGTAGAAAAAAGGTCAATAATCCTCTATGTTCCCCAAGGATAGGTCCCACAATCTCCTCCCTGCTAGCTCACATTCAAAGTGCCACCACGCATTCTAACTCGACCACGACATGCACAACTCATCAAAGCTCATGGACTGCATCTCTCAGTTTTGCATGCATCATGTCCCTGCAATGGCTCCCTCTCACCTCATCCTCCCAAACTATTAACTGTTCCTGAAATCTGTGCTTCCTAGTCCCTTACTCAATGGGGACACGTCACTACCTCTCTTGTTCATGAGTCACCATTAATCGCTTTTCCATTCACTTGTTTTGAACTTAAGCCCTTCCCTGTCTCACCGCAGGAAGAATTGGCCCACCCTCCAGACTCATGTCTGCACAGCCTGCAACTGGCCTACCTGTAATGCAGGACTGCATGTACCTGACCTGCAGCACAAGTGATGGCCTAATCCCAGTACAGGAAGGGCCAAATCTCCAACTGACTGTGGCAAATCCCCTGTAGTGTAACTGGACAAAATCCCTAACTGACTGTAAAGGTACCCTCTGACTGACCGTAGTCTTCCTTCCCCAACTAAGACCTGCTGTCCTTGGATTTTCCCAAACACTATTTGCCTGAAGTACAAGCTGTGAGTTTGCCATGTAAGCTGCTGAAGTGTGTTGCAGGTCTGTCAACGATATAACGTAGTGTTGCACAATGACACATCCACCCTTTATGTGAGTGAAAGATTGACAATCCAGTGATCCCCACTGTCATAAACTGGTTGCCCTTCTCTCCACACTATACAGCAAAACAATCCACCGAGGCTAAGTACTAAAGATCCAGAGGGTTACATAAGCAATGCGAACCACACAGAGACCATCGGATTGCACATGTACAGAATTTGGCTGCCACCACACTAGTGGGAAAGATTGTGACTGCTAAGAAAGCAAGCTATGAAACACAAGATGTGTCTTGTGCAGATGCACGAGATGCATGGGTTTCTCTGCATGCAAAGTGACCTTACAGAAATTTGCAAGTCAAGTTGTCCCTCAGCTCCAAGGTAAAGTGCAGAAAGCCTAAAGTGGTCCAAGAGCAGGCATGATGATGTGGTAGGGCTGGTGCTTTGCCAATGTCAAATTATGTGGACAAAAAGGTAAAAGAATCTGGTTTCCATGGAGTCTGCAGGAACATTGTGGTGTCAAATCAGTTGGATGAAGAGCTTATGTCTGAAATGTCGACTTTCCTGCTCCTTGGATGCTACCTGACCTGCTGTGCTTTTCCAGCACCACCCCTTTCGACTCTGACTGTCTAGCATCTCCAGTCCTCACTTTCTCCTGGATGGTAGCCAAGACAAGTATTCAGCAAGCAGTGTGTACCCGCTATGATTCAGCTGTCATCAATTGGAATGTCCAGTGGGGTAGAGGGGCGTTAGAATAAATAAGGTGAATTGGGGTTTTAATGAGATGCAAATGGACTCCTGTTGAGAGACTTTTCCTCTCACCTCCCTCTTCCAACAGTTTGTCCTGTTCCAAGTGGCCTCTGTTCATGCTTGAATTCATGCTGTGTTCAAAGGGAGATCTCTATTAGAGTCGTGCTTTGGAGATGCCAGTGTTGGACTGGGGTGGACAAAGTTAAAAATCACACAACACCAGGTTATAGATCAACAAGTTTATTTGGAAGCACTAGCTTTCAGGGCGCTGCTTCTTCATCAACAGGTGACAGCTACCTGCCGAAGGAGCAGTGCTCCAAAAACTAGTGATTCCAAATAAACCTGTTGGACTACAACCTGGTATTGCATGCTTTTAAACTTTGTCCGCCCCAGTTTAACACCAGCTCCTCCACAACATTTTTAAACATGTTACATCTTTACCTTGGGATCTATTTGAATATGTATTTCACTTTCTTTCAGAATAATCATTTACTGTGAAATATAATGTGATTTAGCATGAATTAAATAGACAACAGCTTACCAGTTTAAAGCAACTAGAATTTTTAAACCAGTTAACAATGTTCGTAATCATATGAGTTTTAAAAATAGATTACTATATCATCTTTGCTGAAAAAGCTACAACAGGTGTAATAAAGACATCACTTGGAGCACAAATAGATATAACCCTCATATTAACACCTAGTAATGGCTAGAGTATGAAAACAGTTAATATCTACTAGTAACTGAAGGAAGTGAAAAATCACATTTACAGGATTCACATGAACACTGTTTATCATTTTTATAAATGACCTGGATGAGGGCGTAGAAGGATAGATTAGTAAATCTGCAGATGATAGTAAGGTCAGTAGAATTATGGATAGTGTAGAAGGATGTTGAAGGTTGCAGAGGGACATTGATAAGCTGCAGAGCTGGGCTGAGAGTTGACAAATGGAGTTTAATGTTGAAAATTGTGAGGTGATTCACTTTGAAAGGAGCAGAAGAAATGCAGCGTATTGGGCTAATGGTAAAATTCCTGGTAGTGTAGATGAATGGAGAGATCTTGGTGTCCATATACACAGATCCCTGAAATTTGCCACCCAGGTTGATAAGGTTGTTAAGAAGGCACACAATGTGTTAGCTTTTATTAATAGAGGAATTTGAGTTTTGGAACTACAAAGTCATGTTGCAGCTGTACAAATCTCTGGTGCGGCCGCACTTGCAGTATTGTGTATAGTTCTGGTCACCGCATTATAGGAAGGATTTGGAAGCTTTGGAAAGGATTCAGAGAAGATTTACTAGAATGTTGCCTGGTATGGAGGGAAGGTCTTACAAGGAAAGGCTGAGGGACTTAAGGCTGTTTTATTTGGAGAGAAGAAGGTTGAGAGGTGACTTAATTGAGACATATAAGATAATCAGAGTGCTAGATCGGGTGGACAGTGAGAGCTTTCTTCCTTGGATGGTGATGGCTTGCACGAAAGGGGCATAGCTTTAAATTGAGGGGCAATAGATATAGGACAGATGTCAGAGGTAGTTTCCTTACTCAGAGAGTAGTAGGAGCATGGAATGCATTGCCTGCAACAGGAGTAGACTTGCTAACTTTAAGGGCATTTAAATGGTCATTGGATAGTCGTATGGACGAAAATGGAATTGTGTAGGTTAGATGGGCTTCATACTGGTTTCATATGTCGGTGCACCATTGAGGGCCAAAGGACCTGTACTGGCTGTCAGCTTCTATGTTCTATAACAAAGCACAACAGTGCACAAGAAAGCTGAAGAACATATCCTTCATCAATAGCAATGGAACAAAAACAGGAATTCCTGGAGAAACTCAGCAGGTCTAACAGCATCTGTGGAGAGAAGGCAGGGTTAACGTCTCAAACAGAAGAAAATTCCCTGGATTCAAAATGTTAACTCTGATTTCTCTCCAGAGTTGCTGCCAACCCTGCTAACTTTCTCCAGCAATTTCTGCTGTTTCAGATTTCCAGCATCCATAGTTACTTGTTTTATTTTAGGAGAAAAATAGATTTTGATCTTCAATTCTGTGAAGATCTGACTTGTTTTTTCTTTTAAAAGTCAGAAAATAACTTTGAATATTGAGTGCTAAGTAGTACTCCCATGTAACTTCAGCTAGGCCATCTGGGAAGATAATTGCTAAGGCATTTGCAAACTTGAGGTTTCCAACAACTAGTGAGAGAGAAAATGAGCCAGAAGTGGGTTCATGGAGATGGAAGCAACCTATAACAGCAGAGGTGTGTTGTTATTAGCAGTTTCAAAACAGGCAGGGGCTGGGGAAAAGTCCTGAGTTGTTTAGAAGTAAGTGATAGGAAAGATCCAGATACAGAAAGCTATGAGTGCATTAAAGAGGAGGGCATTTACGAGGCTGTTGAAGATGAGTTTAGAAAACCCATATTAAATAATAGTGAGCTGAATTGGTGGTTTGTTTTCAAAAACTCAGGAAGGGAAGTTAGCTGAGGAAATAGAATCTAGTAAATGCGCAGTAACTTGCCAAAAGAAATCCCATTGCAGTTGTGCCCTTGGGTGAGAAACTTTAGCATAGAGACTCTCCATTGAGGTTAGAGTGTACTGCTGGGGTAAAAGACATGAATCTTTCTTTCAGATAGTTTTAATGAAATTGTTCCAATTGTTGCTGTCCACTGTATTTATAGTTTGAACTCTTTTTTGCACACTTAACATAAAAGATTCTGTTAAAAGCATATTGCACAGCCTCTTCTGAATATATTTAGTAGCTGATCTCCATAATGAAACACAAAGAAAAATAAAACCTATTGTCTATCAAACCAGTTTTCACCCTAGAATCTGAAATGCCCATTATTACTCTCAGCTGGGATCATAACACATCCATTAAGTTAAGTTAACCCTGTCTGCTGCCTTTATCTGTCACTTTTTCAGTGAAACATTATTTTTAAAAAACCCACCATGTTTAGTCTGTTTCTCTCCAACCAATCTTAATTAAACCTTTGGAATTTCTATGATTGTCATTAGGATACGAAGTTACATATGAATTTATCTAAGTCACAGTACATTATTATTCTAATAAAATCTAGATATTAAAGGAGCCATAACATTTATTTCAATCTATATTTCACCAGAATGCTATGAGTCAATGGTTAATAAAATGTTATATTATTTTAATATAAATTTTAAAAATATCCATCACTTGCTGTCATTATGAAAGATTATTTCAAAAATTAATTGGTTACAGAATTAGATAAATGGTGGTAGTTATGACACAGGCAGGGGTAATGGGAGAAAATGGAGCTGGTCTGTTGAAACCATCAGCACAATGTTCAATCGCAATAATGGGGGAAAATTAAATTTTAGGATGTATAGTTAAAGTACTGAAGAAAATAGAAAGGAGGGTTGGAAAGCTGATAATGGAGAATATATATCTGAATTGAAGAAGATGTTAAAGAAGCTTTGAATGTGTGCACTAAAGAAAATACAACTTAAGGAGAGATCTTGTCAATATTTTGAAATATCTATGAGGTATATAAATGAAGTTTGACAGAACTATGATTTCTGTGACTAGAAAATACCGTTCTAGCTCAGGAGAGGGTCAGTGAACTGAGGGAAGATGAATGTTTGGATGAACTATTTCACCAAGTGTGCTGAATATGCAGGAAAATTGCCCAAGACAGCAGACCTATCTGTTCTGAACATCAGCTGCAAACAATTTGAAATAAATATTTTAACACCACTCAGAACAGCAGCAGTTAGTAAATTTAGACCTTCAAATCAGTTCAAGAGAGAACTGGAAATATTTTGTGAAGAAAATCAATGAGAGATAAATTGAGCCAGATTTTAACTCTGTAAAGGAATACATTTTGAATGGGTTAAAATGAAGCCCAACTGGGGATCTGGAAGAATAAGTTGTTGTAATACCACAATGGTACAGGTCATTCTGCTAAAACATGTGTTTCGCTAATGTGAACTCGATATAACACAGTTGATGAATCGGGGACACTGTTTCTAAAGGACGAACATTTGCTTATAATGCGATTCCGGCCCTGTTAGTTTAAATGGTGTTGCTATTACGCGATTTTCTTGTAACACGGTGATGCACGAGAACAGAACTACCCCGTTCTAGCAGAACTGACTATATTTGGCCATAACTGCTACTGTATACTTAAAAACATCCAAACATTGCAAGCTACTAAAGTTATTTTAAACATGACATTCTGCCTCTGAATGTCATTGGAATATTCTGTAAATATTAATTATAAGATATTTATTAGGTACTGATTGACATGTGTTTTTTCTCTTTCCTCCTAACAAATTTAGTAGCTAACATTACAAAAAAGCTTGGCTTTGAATCATGGGAATTTTGATATTGTGGTTTTGTCAACATATTGTTAATTATGGAGAAAATTCTAAACCTTTCAATAAAAACAAATACTGTATCAAAGGTGTCTCAGCTTCGAAAATGTAACAGTGGAATCACATAGAAATCCAGATAAGCTCTTCATTTCAGAATACCAGGTCTGAAAGTGAGTATAATGTTGTTATATTGGGAATTAACTATTCCTTTACGACTTCAGTGTGAAATTACAGTGGAAAGATTGCTTCGGTCACTAGTGAAACCAGAAATGCACTCTCTGGGTGGAATTTCAAAGGGACCTGAATGAACTGAGCAATGGCAACAAATTTGACCTCCACAAGGGGAGCATGGAGGACCAGGGTGAGCATCATGAAGGTGTAATCTTGGGGCTCAGAGTCTAAGGATGATAGTTGGAGGCAAAGTTCAATACAACGGGTCTTGGCATTGGGGTTGATGAATGGAAATGGGGTGTTGGGTAGTACAAGGTAAAAGGGGTGTGGAGGCTCTGGGGAGTATTGCAGGACCAGGCAGACCCTGATGCTGATAATGTCCATCACAATCTGCAATCCCTGCCATCACCTATTGTTCAATAGTTGCTAATGCCAACTGGAAAATGACTAGAACAGTGTCCACGGTGGGGATAATCAGTATCAGTTTGAAGACCAAATAGAAGGATCCACATCTGCTGGACATATGTGGACATTTCATTGCAAATGGATGATCGATTGATTGCCAATGTATGCAGAGTGAACCTGCTTAGGGTTCAAATACTGATCAACAGGTGATTTGCACCATCACACGGGTCCTTATGAATTGAACATGGCAGCTTAATGTTGGAGGAGTTCAAGCTAATGACTTAAGAAGAAATGAATACTGGCCAAAAGCAACTCACAACATGAGAAAATTGCAACGGTGCTGTGGGAGATGTAGATGATGGCTTCATTTTCTGCCTTGTAAGCATTACGGTCATCTCTACTGAATTCAATGATGAGTTTCATGGTTGACATGGCTCTGGGATGGGAAGGGGGACAGAGCACAGCAGACACTATTTAATGTCACGTGTTGGTCACTCAGCCGGTGCAGCACCTTCACGAGTTGGTGCACACACTGAGGCTGAAGCTGGATAAATAATGGAGACATGGTCCTTATTATCTGGGCCCTGTATGCCCCATATGGAGCAGTGTGTGCAGCCCCTAAACTGCAGGCCATGCCACCACTGACTGTTCTCGGAGTTCAGAATCTGTTTCGCCCCTTCACTTCCCAACACAGGTCATTGCAGCAAGAGTCACACATCAACCCAGTCGTTGGTGGGATGTTGATCACCGGGACTGACTTCCTAAAAAGGGGAAAGTGGATGCGGAGGCACCGGGGCTGAAGGCAAACCCAGGACCAGCAGCAAATAACAGCTGAGGCTGAGGAGCCACCAACTCAGTGAGAGGACATAGAGCCCCTCAGGTTATGTGTGAGGCCCAGAGATTTTCACCTTGACTCCATTTACTGGGGATGAGCAAGTTGCAGTGTTGACACAGGCTGTATATGTCACAGGACAGTGTGACAAAACTACAATGAATGTTGCAGTGGGACCTGAGACCTGCAGGGGTGGGAGGCCATCACATCCCAGAAGATGAGACAGTCAGTTGCACTAAATGTCTACGTGACTGGCTCCACCCAGTGAGCGGCTAGTTTGTGGGCTCTCTGAGCCATGCACCCACTAATTCATCAGGACACTGACCAACATCATCTGTGCAAGATTACACTGGTTCATTTTGTTTCCAAAAGACAAGGTCAGTGCTGCAGTTGGGTAGCGGGATTCGGGAACACAGCTACTTTTCCCGAGTGCTGGGTGCCATCAACTGCTCACACATGGCAGTGAGAGGGCTGCATCGCTACAGAGCTACAGAGAGGACTTCCATTTGATTAATGTTCGAGTGATCTGTAATCACCATTATCATTTCCCAAAGGTGTATGCCCATGACTCCTACATCCTTGAACACCCTCGTGTACCTTAGTTTGATGGTCTAGATGCCTTACAAGGCTGCTTACTGGGGAACAAGGTGTAACCACTGTGACTATGACTCATGATACTATTGCACAATCCTCTGACTGATGCGGAACACAGCTGCAATGCTGCCCACAACTTGACCAGGGTTGGGATGGAAGAGATAGACTGGGAGGGGAGACGTCCATTACTGTCCAGACACAACTGGAGAGGCAACAAGATGATTTAATAGTTACTAAGGGACTCGGGGAGCAGCAGGGGTCTTTCAAGGAATCAGATGATGACATAATGGAAGACGGATTGCTCCTTGTGTATGACAGAGCTTATGGTTAGGCAGGAGCTGACTGACACCTGGTAGTGAAATGCAGCCTACATTCATTTTATTAGCATTGACTTTGGCAGACTGCAATTAAAAGATCATGTCTGGAATTGACCAATTGCCTGCCTGTTCCTTCAATGGACAAGACAAGATGCAAGTCTACATTGGGAATTAGGGACAGAAAGTGGAGACTTCAAGAGGGGTTTTAAACAGGATGTAGTTCAGGACAGGTAACTTGTGACTTGGCAGTTAGGGTGAGAGAATGGGCTTGGGCAGCATCACTTTGTGGCAGCTGTGCCCTTGCTTTGCTGATGAGGGGCAAAGTCAGATTGTAACACTTCTCCACATGCACTGGAGTATTTTAAAGATGGCGACATGGATTCCCATCTTTTGGCAGATGTCTGGTGAGTGGCAAATGGTTCTTGAAAGATTGTTCTGGAATTGGGCTAGTTCATGAAGTAAGTTTGGTAAGATGGAACAAGATATCTAACTGGACCTTGTGACGAGAGTCCCTCTATGAAATTCGATAGAACCAACATTTAGCCAAAAGTAAGTAAGATTCAGCCCTATCTGGTTGTACATGTATTATCACTACATTGTGGCAATGCAGCAGTTTTCCCTCCATAAGTGAATGTCTGAATCACAAAACATTTCTATGAATATTGTTCCAAAGCAATTGAGTGTACTCAATACAGTCACAGCAGACATAAAGCTAGGTCCTTTTGATGAGGCAGGTTATAAAATAACTTTTTGCATCATATCTAATGATCTTGAATTGACTAGCTCATCAAGAATGTGTTCATTTATGTGACTGCTTCATGTTTTGTTTGTTGTACGCTGGTAAAGAAAATCTGAACAGTGACTGCCTCCAGTAATTTCCAAGCAGCTTGCCCAAATAGCATAATAATAGGTCGCAGGTAATGAACCAGCAGCACTGCATCTGGGATTTGTGACATTTTAATGCTGTTATTTGATGCAGTCATTTGACTTTACTAGACTTAGTTGGATTTGAGCCAAAATCCAATTGTTGGCCTCAGACAGAAAGATCAGAATACGGCAGCAGCAGAGATGTCAATCTTTAATGCCAACGTCTATTCTTGAAGGCAGCAATGACGGCTGCAGCAAGAGCAGTTCAAAAGTAGCATTGCTGCTGGAATATGAACAAAGACATTATTTCTGATTTGGCCAAGCAATCTGAATTCTGAATTGTGCAGAAGACTGTGTGGGTTACATTGGTTAGCAGCTAAAAATGAGTGCAGGGATTGTAATGCACAATTAATCCGGACTCATTGATTGCAATACAAGCAACACATCAACTATGTGCTGTCTACTCATTTTTATGATCTCTGCTCCCAGCTCCTGCTGAATGCGCTGTTAATTGGCTGGATTCATCAGCAAAGGACCACTATACAGAGTGGTTAACACCACTTAAAGATAACCTACACTGATTTAAGCTATCACTGTTTAATGCTAATCCACATTGTTTAAAGCTAACTGTCGCTACTTAAAGTTCACCCAAATTGCTTACAAGGTAAACACCACTGCCTAAACCTAACCTACATGGCCTAAAGCTAACCCACATGGCCTAAAGCTAACCCTCACTGCCTAAACCTAACCCACACTGCCTAAACCTAACCCTCAATGCCCGAAGCTAAGCCACACTGCCTAAAGCTAACCCACATGGCGTAAACCTAACCACCACTGCCCGAAGCTAACCCACACTGCCTAAAGCTAACCCACATGGCCTAAAGCTAACCCACACTGCCTAAAGCTAACCCACATGGCCTAAACCTAACCCACACTGCCTAAAGCTAACCTCCACTGCCTAAAGCTAACCCACACGGCGTAAACATAACCACCACTGCCCAAAGCTAACCCACACTGCCTAAAGCTAACCCACACGGCGTAAACATAACCACCACTGCCCAAAGCTAACCCACACGGCCTAAAGCTAACCCCCACTGCCTAAAGCTAACAGACATGGCCTAAAGCTAACCCACACTGCCCAAAGCTAACCCACATGGTCTAAAGCTAACCCACACGGCCTAAAGCTAACCCACATTGCTTAGACATAGAACATAGAACTGTGCAGCTCAGGAATGGGCCCTTCAGCCCACAATGTTGTGCCAAACATGAGCCAAATTAAACTAATCCCTTCTGCCTGCCCTTGATCCATAAACCTCCATTCCTTGCGTATTCATGTACTATCTAAATATCTCTTAAATGTCCTTATCATATCTGCCTCCACCACAATCCCAGCACTGTGTTTCACACTCCTACCACCCTCCATGTGAAAAATGTGTACCACACATCTCCTTTGAACTTTCCCCATCATACCTTAAAAGCATGCCCCGTAGTTTTTGACCTTTCAACTGTGGGAAAAAGATTCTGACTGTCAACTCTATCAATGCGTCTCATAATTTTATGGACTTCTATTAAGTCTCCCTGAGGCATCCACTCCAGAGAAAACAACCCGAGTTTTTCTAGCCTCTCCTTCTAGTTCATACCCTCTAATCCAGGCAGCATCCTCCTAAATTTCTTCTGTATCCTCTCCAAAACCTTCACATTCTTCCTGTAAAATGGCAAACAGAATTGAGAGCAATAGTTTAAGTGTGGCCTAACCAAAGCTGCAAATTGACCCCCACCAATAAAAGCAAACATGCCATTGCCTTCTTTACCAACCCCTTGCATTGCCACTCTCAGGGAGCTATGGACTTGAACCCCAAGTTCGCTCTGTACATCAGTGCTGTTCACGGTCCTGACATTAATTGTATACTTTTCCTTAACATTTGATCTCCCAAAGCTCATTACCTCACACCTACCCTGATTAAACTCTATCTGCCATTTCTCCGCCCATATCTGCAACTGATCTATATCCCATTGTATCCTTTATCAACCTTCCATACTATCCACAACTCCACCGATCTTTGTATCATTTGCACACTTACTAACCCAACCAGCTACATTTTCATCCAAGTCATTTTTGTAGATCACAAACAGCAGAGGTTCCAGTTCGGATCCCTGCTGAACACCATTAGTCACAGACCTCCAGCCTGAAAAGCAACCTTCCACTCCTACTCTCTGCCTTCTATGGGTAAGCCAATTCTGAATCCCAGCAACCGAGTCACTGTGGATCCCATGCGTCTTCATCTTCTGGATGAGACTACCATGAGGGACCATGTTGAAAGCCTTACTAAAATCTATGTAAATCACTGTTCTACCCTCATCAATCACCTTTGTCACCTCCTTGAAAAATTCAATCAAGTTAGTAAGACATAACCATAAAGCTAGCCCGCATTGCTTCAAGCAGACTTGCATTGCTTAAAGCTAACTTGCATTGATTATAATGAACCTGTACTGTTCAAAGCTAAACCACTTTGCTCAAAGCTAACAATTACTGTTTGAAGATAACCCAAACCACTTATAGTGAACCTGTATTTCTTAAAGCTAACCTGAGTTGTTCAAAACTCTATTTAAAACTATTTAAAACAAACTGGCATTCCTTAAAGGTAACCCACATTGCTTAACACTAACCTACGTGGCTTAAAGTCAAGCCGCACCACTTAACAGGGTGCTGGATTGTGCTGGATCGGGTACTGGGAATGTGGTTGAGAAGAATATGACTTAGGAAAGAGAGAGAAATAGCACAAGATGGTGAAAAGCAGACTCTAATCTTTTCAGATGCTACACTGAATGTTTTCAATTGCTTTTGATGTGTCCAGTCAGCAAGCGGCAGTCAGCACTGAGCTGTTAGACTTCAGTGAGAACATATTCACACATTGCTCCTCAAGAAGTTCCACATCGTGTAAATGCTCTCTGACCCTGGACAGATATGGACTTCTGCTGAGAGACTTTTCCTCACACTTCCCTCTTCCAACAGTTTGTCCTGTTCCAAGTGGCCTCTGTTCATACTTGAATTCATGCTGTGTTCAAGGGAGGTCTCTATTAGAGTCATGATTTGGAGGTGCCGGTGTTGGACTGGGGTGTACAAAGTTAAAAATCACATGACACCAGGTTATAGACCAACAGGTTTATTTGGAAGCACTCGATGAAGGAGCAGCACTCTGAAACCTAATGCTTCCAAATAAACCTGTTGGACTATACCCTGGTGTCATGTGATTTGTAACTCTATTAGAGTGTTCATGTCTGGGAGCAACAGGTTTGCACAGAAGCCTTGAAATCTGCAAATTCTAGACGTTGGCAATCTGAAATAACTACAACTAACAAACACTTGTGGAATCAAGGCAAAAGGGGAATTGATTAACTTGGACATAGTTGATGATCCTTTTCCAATATGCATGTGTGAGGTCCTTCAGCTGTGCGAGTGAGAACAAAAGGTGTTGGTTGTTAAACTCCAAAATGTTTCTGCAGGCACCAAGTCAGCATTGCAAACTGATTGACATCACGATCTGCCAGCACTCCAAAATTCTGACAGATGTTGATTATACACACACATTAGTTCTCTCTCCTAGCAACAACTAGCTACTTGAGAGGAAACAAGGCATTGATGTTGATTTCAAATGCTATTTAAAGGGGTAGTCAAAACTTAAAGGGATCCTGAAGATTTCTGATCCTTGCTACTAAGACTGTGAAAGGGACTTGCAAAACACATATAAAGAATGTCTTGGGCATTTATTATCAAGATAAAATCAACATTCAAGCAATATTTACTCCAAACATTCTCCAAGAACTTCATCTAAAAAACAAGAGTAAGTGCTGCTCTAGTCCACATCATTGGACATTTTATAGGATTTACTTAAGGAAAGGTACTGCTTTGTCACAGACACCCTGGAAAACCTTGTATCCGGACAAGGAATGGGATGAGAACCTGAGACCAGACAAAACATCACCAGCTTCTACAGGAGACAGCAGCATGAGAGCCAGACTGTCTGTGGTACAGAATTTCCCTCCTCCCCAGGAGTTCCTCCAAGAAGACTTTTAGTGTTGCATCTGCAATCGTGCACACGCTTCCTCTCAGCCCATCCTGTGATGTGCTGCAAATTGCCAGCCAATGGAAGTGGACCATGATGCTCACATATCGTGTTCCACACCCATTACATCCAATCAGCACTAAACCCTGCAGGGCTCTGTTAGGTTGCAGAAACTTTCAGATCATGTTAATTAGCAATGAACCCAAAAATATTTGTTTTAAATCTGAACTTTTGTATTGACGTCGCCTCCTTGCACAGCACTCAGTCAGTAGTGTTTACACATTTTGGCCAAACTAACCCTCCCAAATTACACACATTGAGTCATCCGTTGTAACCATAACTTGTACATTTTCTAGCTGCACATTTGCTTTGTTCTTATCAAACTTTCAATCCTAGTAGTCTAATATAAACAAAGGATGTTTTAGTTGGAGATACCATCATATTGGGCAAGATTTTGCCAAAAGATAATGTCATCTAAATGCCACGCAGCATTAACACACAAATCAACCAGCAATTTTGGATGGGAAAGTGTTAATCCATGAATCTTAATTCACCACAAGTTAATTATTAACTTCATAGAAGCAGAAGGCTTACTAACTCAAAAGTTAAACCTAAACTTACAATAATGATATTAAATATAACCATACAGTTTAGATCACAAAAATATGCATTGAAAGCACTTTAATGAAAGTTCATTTTATTGATCCCTTTGGTGAAAGGGGTATTCTACGATAAGAAGATGAATAAATTGAGTCTACATTCTCAGGAATTTGGAAGAATGAGAGGTAATCTCATTGAAACCTGTAAGGTACTGGAAAGGTTTGAAAAGGCAGACATAGAGATTGTTTCTACTGGCTGGGAAATCACAGAATCACTGGAAAGATGCATTATATAGAATCGACACAAAGGCGAATGTTCTCACTCAAAAGGCTGTGAATCTTTGGAATTCTCTAACGCAGGGAGTTGTGAGTCTTTCATCACTGAATATATTTATGGTTGAGATGGAAAGATTTTCCATCTCGCAGAGGCTTAGGAGATATGTAGGGCAGATGAGAAAGTGAGGCAGAATTTCAGTCATGATCATATTGAGCAATAGAGCAAACTCGAGGGACCAGCAAGTCAACTCTTGCTCCGATGTTAATTATCAGTCCCTTTGAACTGGCTGCTCCCACCACGCTTCCTGCCTGGAGCTCAACAGTTAGCTGGTGCCCGGCGTAGTGGGTGTTCGTAAAGGGGTTGATGCCAATGCATCTCCACACCACAGACTGTCAAACAAATGATCTCCTCTCACCAATCTGGCTTTGTGGTGGGGTGGGGGATTTAAATTTCACCCCTGTAGTTCATCCCATCATTCTCCAAGATTCTGGTCTTTAATTGTCTTCTACTGCTTCAGTGTACAGTAGGGTGTACAATGAACAGTAGGGTGCCAGGTTCTGGAGTAGTAAGGTGACAAGGTGGGTGAGGAGGAAGAATGCCATCTGGGTGGAGTAGAGCAAACTGATTGAAGTGTACAAAACCCTGAATGGTCTTGGCAATATGGCCATGGAAATGATACTTCCTCTTGTGGGTAAGTCCAAAACTAAGGGCACTGATTATAGAAGAGAGATGAGGAATTTTTTATTCTCTTAGAGGATTGTGTAACTTTGGAATTGTCTGCCTCAGAACATGGTTGACTCAAAGTCAATGAATATTTTTAAGTTGAAGGTGAATAGATTCTTGCCATCAAGAGAATAAAAGATTATTAGAGGTAAATGGGAATGTGGAATTCAAAGCATTGTCAGCAAGGCTGGGTATCAGGGAGGTAAATATTGAAGCATAGGCACAGAACTTGAGATTGTCCGACGGGACGTATTCATGTTACAAGCAGCAGGAGACTGACAGGGGATGGCAGTCGAGGCAATGTCAGCTTGGCAGACTGAAGTCTGCAGGAGCATCTTGTGATAATACAGTAATTTTGGTCAAGCACATTAAACAATCTATGGCTGATGATTTGATTTGATTTATTAAAGTCACATGCACTAAGGTATAGTGAAAACTGTTGTCTTATGGGCTTTATAGGCAGATTATACAATACATATGCATCAGGATAACAAAAACAGAGAGCGGGACACAATATTACAGCTAGGGCTTTTGCCTGAAACATTGATTTTCCTGTTCCTTGGATGCTGCCTGAGCTGCTGTGCTTTTCCAGCACCACTCGAATCTAGACTCTGGTTTCCAGCATCTGTAGTACTCACTTTTGCCTACAATATTACAGCTGCTGAGAAGGTCCAGAAATAGATCAACATTAAATTGAAAGAGGTCCATTCAATAATCTGATAACAGTGGGGAAGAAGCTGTTTGAGTCTGTTGATATGTGTCTATAAACGTTTATATCTTCTGCCCAATGGAAGAGGATGGAAGAGAGTATCACTGGGGAAGTGTTTGATTATGTTTGTTGCTTTCCCATGCAGCAGGGAGCATAGATTAAGGCAGTGTGTGGGAGACTGGTTTGCATGGTGGATTGGGCTGTGTTCACAAGTTTCTTGCGATCTTGAGCAAAGCAGTTGCCATACCAGATTGAAATGCATCCAGATAGAATGCTTTTGATGGTGCAGCTAAAAAAAAAATATGAGTCTTTATGGACATGCCAAATTTCCTGAGCCTTCTGGGGAGGTAGAAGTATTATTGTGCTTTCTTGGCCATGATGTCGACATGGCTGACCAGGACAGATACTCCCAGGAACTTGACGCTCTCAACTATCTGCGATACAGCACTATCGATGCAGACAGAGGCGTGCATTCCACTCTGCTTCCTGAAGTCAATGACCAGCTCCTTCATTTTGCTGAAGTTGAGGGAGAGATTGTTGTCTGTATATAAGAACATAAGACATACGAGCGGAAGTAAGGCCATTCGGCCCATCGAGTCCACTCCGCCATTCAATCATGGCTGATGGGCATTTCAACTCCACTTACCCGCATTCTCCCCGTAGCCCTTAATTCCTTGTGACATCAAGAATTTATCAATCTCTGCCTTGAAGACACTTAGCGTCCCGGCCCCCACTGCACTCTGTGGCAATGAATTCCACAGGCCCACCACTCTCTGGCTGAAGAAATGTCTCCGCATTTCTGTTCTGAATTTACCCCCTCTAATTCTAAGGCTGTGTCCACGGGTCCTAGTCTCCTCGCCTAACGGAAACAATTTCCTAGCGTCCACCCTCTCCAAGCCATTTATTATCTTGTAAGTTTCTATTAGATCTCCCCTTAATCTTCTAAACTCCAATTATTACAATCCAAGGATCCTCAGCCGTTCCTCATATGTTAGACCTACCATTCCAGGGATCATCCATGTGAATCTCCGTTGGACACGCTCCAGTGCCAGTATGTCCTTCCTGAGGTGTGGGGACCAAAACTGGACACAGTACTCCAAATGGGGCCTAACCAGAGCTTTATAAAGTCTCAGTAGCACAATGGTGCTTTTATATTCCAACCCCTCTTGAGATAATTGACAACATTGCATTCGCTTTCTTAATCACGGACTCAACCTGCATGTTTACCTTTAGAGAATCCTCAACTAGCACTCCCAGATCCCTCTGTACTTTGGCTTTATGAATTTTCTCACCGTTTAGAAAGTAATCCATGCTTCTATTCTTTTTCCCAAAGTGCAAGACCTCGCATTTGCTCACATTGAATTCCATCAACCATTTCCTGGACCACTCCTCCAAACTGTCTAGATCCTTCTGCAGCCTCCCCACTTCCTCAGTACTACCTGCCTGTCCACCTAACTTTGTATCATCGGCAAACTTCGCTAGAATGCCCCCAGTCCCTTCATCCAGATCATTTATATATAATGTGAACAGCTGCGGCCCCAACACTGAACCCTGCGGGACACCGCTTGTCACTGGCTGCCATTCCGAAAAACAACCTTTTATCCCAACTCTCTGCCTTCTGTCAGATAGCCAATCCTCAATCCATACCAGTAGCTCACTTCGAACACCATGGGCCCTCACCTTGCTCAGCAGCCTTCCGTGTGGCACCTTATCAAAGGCCTTTTGGAAGTCTAGGTAGACCACATCCACTGGGTTCCCCCGTCTAACCTACTTGTCACCTCTTCAAAGAACTCCAACAGGCATGACCTCCCCTTACTAAATCCATGTTGACTTGTTCTAATCCGACCTTGCTCTTCCAAAAATTTAGAAACCTCATCCTTAATGATGGATTCTAGAAATTTACCAACAACCGAGGTTAGGCTAATTGGCCTATAATTTTCCATCTTTTGCCTTGATCCTTTCTTGAACAAGGGGGTTACAACAGCGATCTTCCAATCATCCGGGACTTTCCCTGACTCCAGTGATTTTTGAAAGATCTCAACCAACGCCTCCGCTATTTCCTCAGCCATCTCCCTCAGAACTCTAGGATGTAACCCATCAGGGCCAGGGGATTTATCAATTTTAAGACCTTTTAGCTTTTCTAGCACTTTCTCTTTTGTAATGGCAACCATACTCAACTCAGCCCCCTGACTTCCTTTAATTGTTGGGATATTACTCATGTCTTCCACTGTAAAGACTGACGCAAAGTACTTATTAAGTTCTCCAGCTATTTCATCTCCCATCACGAGGCTTCCAGCATCAGTTTGAAGTGGCCCAATGTCTACTTTTGCCTGCCGTTTGTTTCTTATGTATTGAAAGAAACTTTTACTATCATTTCTAATATTACTGGCTAGCCTACCTTCATATTTGATCCTCTCCTTCCTTATTTCTCTCTTTGTTATCCTCTGTTTGTTTTTGTAGCCTTCCCAATCTTCTGATTTCCCAGTGCTCTTGGCCACTTTATAGGATCTCTCTTTTTCTTTGATAGATTTCCTGACTTCCTTTGTCAGCCATGGCTGTCTAATCCCTCCCCGGATAATCTTTCTCTTCTTGGGGATGAACCTCTGTACAGTGTCCTCGATTTTACCCACAAACTCCTGCCATTTTTGCTCTACTGTCTTCCCCTCTAGGCTCTGTTTTCAGTCTATTTTCGTCAGTTCCTCTCTCATGCCCTCATAATTTCCTTTATTTAACTGTAACACCATTACATCCGATTTTGCCTTCTCTCTTTCAAACTGCAGACTGAACTCTACCGTATTATGATCGCTGCTTCCTAAGTGTTCCCTTACTTTAAGATTTTTTATAAAGTCTGGTTCATTACATAGCACTAGGTCAAGAATAGCCTGCTCCCTTGTGGGCTCCATGACAAGCTGTTCCAAAAAGCCATCCTGTAAGCATTCCATGAATTCCCTTTCTTTGGATCCACTGGCAACATTATTTACCCAGTCCACCTGCATATTGAAGTCTCCCATGATCACCGTGACCTTGCCTTTCTGACATGCCTTCTCTATTTCCTGGTACATGTTGCGCCCCTGGTCCT
The DNA here is from genome assembly GCF_037043375.1 of Chiloscyllium plagiosum. Taxonomy (NCBI): domain Eukaryota; kingdom Metazoa; phylum Chordata; class Chondrichthyes; order Orectolobiformes; family Hemiscylliidae; genus Chiloscyllium; species Chiloscyllium plagiosum. The sequence continues at coordinate 23,849,240 of NW_028270166.1, forward strand.
GACCACTGTTAGGAGGTCTGTACATAACTCCCACTATGGTTTTTTTGCCTTTGTGGTTCCTCAATTCCACCCACACAGACTCCACATCATCCGACGCTATGTCATTCAGTGCCATAGATTTAATTTTGTTCTTAACTAACAAGGCAACCCCGCCCCCTCTGCCCACCTCCCTGTCTTTTCGATAAGTTGAAAACCCTTGGATGTTTAACGGCCAGTCCTGACCCCCCTGTAACCACATCTCTGTGATGCCTACCACATCATAATCATTCACGATGATCTGTGCCATTAGTTCGTCTGCTTTGTTACGAATGCTACGAGCATTCAGGTAAAGTGCCTTAATGCTAACTTTCTTATCATTAGAGATATTGGAAGTCATAAGATTTCCTAAGTTATCCTTCCTTTTTGCTGCATTCCCAGTCTGCCTCAAGTTTAAATCCGCCTGCACACCTGCTATCCCGCTGCTTATCTTTCCATTTAACTCCATGCTCCCTGTTGCTTTCACTTTCCCTTCCCCCCAACTCAGAAGTTTAAAGTCCTACTGACCACCCTATTTATCCTCTTCGCTAGAACATCGGTACCTGATCAGTTCAGGTGGACACCGTCCCAACGGTACAGATCCCCCCGGTTCCAAAACTGATGCCAATGCCCCATGAAATGGAATCCCTCTTTCCCACACCAATCCCTTAGCCACGTGTTTACTTCCCTAATTTTCTTATCCCTATGCCAATTGGCAAGTGGCTCAGGCAGTAATCCGGAGATTATGACCCTTGAGGACCTGTATTTCAATTTCCTTCCTAGTGCTTGATAATCCCCAAACAGGTCCTCCACCCTAGCTTTGCCTATGTTGTTAGTCCCAACGTGGACCACAACAACTGGATCCTCCCCCTCCCGCTCCAATATCCTTTCAAGCCGGTCAGAGATGTCCCGCACCCTGGCACCGGGCAGGCAACACGCCATGCGAGACTCCCGATCCGGCTTGCAAAGGATACGATCTGTCCCCCTAATTATAGAATCCCCTATAACAACTACTTGTCTTTTTGCTCCCCCCCTCTTGAATGGCCTTCTGCACCATGGTGCCATGACCAGCTGGCTCATCCTGTCCAGAGCCCTTTTCCTCATCTGTACAGGGAGCAAGAATCTCATACCTGTTGGACAAGGTCAAGGGCTGAGGCTCCTGCACTCCTGAACTCAGGTTCCCCCTACCTGGCTCACTTACAGTCACACTCTGATGTCCCTGATCACTAACTGGATATCATGCCACTAAGTACTCAATCTCCTTTGCGTTCTCCATCTTGTTGTTTGAGATCCGACCTACAAAAGTGGCGTCGTCAGCAAACTAGTAAATGGAGTTGGTGCGGAATTTGGCTGCACATGATGTGAATGGGAGGGTCAGATTTACTGAGCATTGTAACTAGCATGGTGACAGGGAAGTTTGATTTTAATTAGAAATACCAAGCCAGATGCAATCAAATAGAAATCATACCAAAACAAAAACATGAACATGATGATATTTGTGCAATGATTACTTTGTTACAACAATACAATTCAATCATCTCTGCTGCTGCATATACCCACAGACATGCTGTAGCCATATGTGATGCAATAGAACTCATTCTCATTTGCGTTTGTAGATTGCCTTTAAAAATTAAACAGAAGCCAAAATAAAATGAAGCTCAGGAGAGCATATAGAAACCTAATTAAAATATAGGTAAAGTATTTGTCGTTTTAAATTGGAAGTACATTGTTTCCCATTAACTAACGTTATCAGCAATAATAGTCCTGACAACTAGCATGCTGTCTGAGAATCAAAAAAAATTAAATGATAATGTTTATTCTATTTTTATTTGAACAAAAACGTTTGAAATGTGTTTCCTTCAACTTTGGTTTCATTTTTAATTTGAAGTCATTCAGCCTGTTAAACAATTCATTCCTTCACAGTGTTTACATGTAAGAATGATAAAATAACTGTCAGCCAATGGAAGGTTATTTTTACTTACGAGCTCAAAATCCTTTTTGCAAGCTTTGGGCTACAGATATCTCTAAGTGTTAAATGCAAACAAAGATGGATTCTTTAAGAGATGGTTACTGAGAGCAACTACTTCAATGCTTTTCATTAACTTTCAGTACAGTATTGGGGAAATTAATGTTGTATTGCAGAGCTGAGGTTTAGTTCATTGTATGGCAAGTCACCTTTCACTGAGTGTGCCTTTATAGGCCGATGGAAATTGAAATAATTTCTCTAAAAATATTATTAGCTGTATTATGCGTTAAAATGCTCTCATAACATAACCCTCAAAGGGACACGTTAAATGGAAATACAGAAATCATCAGTAAGATTTAATAAATGAAGCCAAAATGTCAACTGTGACCATGCTAATGAATGGTGTTACAGCAGACCTGAAGGGGTGAATAGAAAGGCTCACCAACATCTTACAGAAAAAGAAAATCAATACATCAAATCTGAATCTCAACAGCAGCTCTCTGAATTATCACTGGAATGCTGCAATGACAACAAGGCAGAAACTAGCTGGAAATTATCCTTCAGAAAGTGTGCATTTTGCACTTTCTTCCCTTTCCATTGCCAGCTGCATCCTGCAGTTTGTCTTTCCCTGACCCTAGCTAACACCTCCACCTTTGAGTTACTTAAATCTTGCAATTGACACTCAGCTGACAGTTCTCTGCATAAGAGATATAGGAAATAAACAACCTCTAAAGAATTCTGACGCCATGAATCATGTTACAGAAATGCAGTACCACAGGAAATCAATGTAGAGTGGACCCCCATTAAACTGTAATGCTACAATTAGAAGTGTGCAGACCAACAACCTTTTATCCTAAGTAGATAATGCTTACTCTACCCTTTAGCCAGCTTGGAAATGCACTAGTAGCATATTCTAATTATTTTTAACCTTTCAGATTTCCCAGATTACTGGAATTTACAGCATCAGGCAGGTCACTAGGTGTACGTGATGGACAGGACACAAGAGGAGCATCAAGAGAAACACATTCCTGCAACTAGGGATGTACATTATTGACAGATTTCAGTCAATAGATTTGATTTGATTTGATTTATTGTCACGTGTATTTATTACAAATACCGTGAAAATTGTTGTTTAGTGTTGCCACTCCCTGGCGCCATCTTAAAACACAGAAAATAAACCAAAACACCGAATATGGAGCCAGAAAAATGAAACAATAAAGTTCATCTTATAGCCTCATCTCAGTAAAATTAGGTGGTCTTTGGAACAGCTCTCACTTGTAGCTCTGGATCCATGGGTCTTGATCCAGGGCTCCTCCACCCCAATACCTCGAGCCCCAGTGACTAAACGCTGCTGCAATATGCTTTGCCGTGCCACCAATATCGCTGGAACAAAGAGTCACCACTCTCCAGCATCGTCTCACCTCCACCAACACTGCCCCCATGAGCTCACACTAGGCCGACTTAGCTGATGTAACCACTGCCAGTACCGCAGGGTCCCATGCTGAAACCAAACTCATCACCGTCGCCACCTCCACAGTCAGGTTCCTGGGCCTAGCCACAGACCAGGATCCTCAGCTCAGCCTGCAGTCTTGCCCAGGAGATTAAGCCTGGGACCTGCTCATCGCTCGGCGGGAGACCTCAGGCCTCGGGTGGAGCCAGGTCTGCCTTGTCCTGGCAAACACATTTTCCTTCGTCACTGATTGTTTTGAGTAGGATATTGACCATTCCTGTCGAGTACTAATGCCAATTTATACTATTTACACTGGTATAGGTCTGGTATAAGTTAAATTCACTGTTAAAATTTACTTTTATTCTGTTGTGTGCTTTACTTTCATTTTCTCTGAAACGGAGATTTTAAGCTCCTGTTTTTCTCAGTGTTTATTGGGTCCACTGTGGACAGTAAATCAGAGACGAAAGCTATTTTTATTGGTTCCATATTAACTTTACCTCAATTACTGGATACAATCCCAATCAGTTTGGACAGCTGAATTGTCGGGTATTGTCTGCTGAGTTATCACTGCATTGTGACATTCAAAACCTACATTAAACATACTGGTAGTTTATTTTAATGTGTTGTTATCAAAATCCCTAGTCATAATTAGCATGTTCTAACTGTAGAAGTTCTTTCTTTTTTCCAAAGCACACAAATTGAAACTTTACATCAGCAATAATCAATTACAAATTTAATGGTGATATAATTTGAAGTCATTTAGGGACACTTTTTCACGATGTTATTCAGAGTAGGAATGAAACCTGGTCATTTTCTATTTTCGAATGTGTTCCTTCTATTTCAAAATGGAGTATTCCAAAATAGAATTGAACAGAACTATTGTAAATAAAATTTAAATTAGAACCTTTCATTACATTAAAGGTGCTATATAAATACAAGTTGTTGTATACAGGTGCTTAATTGTGAGCAATCATCAGCATAAAACTTATACAGGGCGACCCCCGTATCCTCAGAATCATTTTCCATGGTTTCAGTCACCTGCAGTTTACTGCGGCCCCTAAACATTCCAGGGAACTTTCCAGAACTGCCGGGGAGGTAAATTTCCCATTTAAATGAATGGGTTCACTCTTATCTGCGGTTTTGGGCTTCTGCAGTAGTTATGGATCTGTTCACCGAGCTGGGAATTTGTGTTGCAGACGTTTCATCTCCTGTCTAGGTGACATCCTCAGTGCTTGGGAGCCTCCTGTGAAGCGCTTCTGTGATGTTTCCTCCAGCATTTATAGTGGCCTGTCCCTGCCGCTTCCGGTTGTCAGTTCCAGCTGTCCGCTGCAGTGGCCGGTATATTGGGTCCAGGTCGATGTGTTTGTTGATGGAGTTTGTGGATGAGTGCCATGCCTCTAGGAATTCCCTGGCTGTTCTCTGTTTGGCTTGTCTTATAATAGTAGTGTTGTCCCAGTCAAACTCATGTTGCTCGTCATCTGCGTGTGTGGCTACTAAGGATAGCTGGTCATGTGGTTTCGTGGCTAGTTGGTGTTCATGGATACGGATCGTTAGCTGTCTTCCTGTTTGTCCTATGTAGTGTTGGAACAGTTGGAACTGACAACTGGAAGCAGCAGAGACAAACCATTATAAATGCCGGAGGAAACATCACAGAAGCGCTTCACAGGAGGCTCCCAAGCACGGAGGATGTCACCTAGACAGGAGACGAAACATCTGCAACACAAATTCCCAGCTCGGTGAACAGAACCACAAGAACGAGCACCCAAGCTACAAATCTTCTCACAAACTTTGAACTTCCGCAGTAGGTTTAGGAATATATCACCCGCGGATACCAGGGTGATGGGGGAACTACTGTACCAACAAAAGTACACTTACAGAGAGTTAAAGTTCCATAAGGTTTTACAATTCAGTGGGATTTATTGCTGACATTATGTAAAGTTTTCAGAAGTTTGTTGTTCAGGAACAAAAGTTTTGAGATTTGAATTATGCAACTACGCAGCAGAGTAGAACAAATGAAAGTGGTTCTGTAAAATGGCAGACTTCAAAACAATGGGTACTTGGTGCTATTGGCTGTGTTCTACAGTTCAATGGGATTGCAATGATGCAAATTCTTCAGTTGACTGACATGTGTTTAGACTAGTCCTTTCATCAATCAGTGAAGTATAGATCTCTCTTTGATCAAAATTGTTGCAACTGCCAATAAGGGTAATTATTGGTCAACTAATCATTGATAGCATCACATTCTCACTGTACACAGAAAGATCAGCAAGGATCTTCTTTTCAAAGCAAATTACACAGACTTCCATAACTTTTATCTTCTTATTAACCACTGCAATCCTGCCAACTTCAATGAGATCTCACCCTGGAAGATTTCTGGAGCCTTTATTCAATCTCCATTACACCTAGGAAAGCAGATTAAACAATGTGGCAGTTTTACTAATGGTCAGCTGTGATCTAGTCTTTCATCAATAAGACCTTCACAACTCAACCCCCCTGACTCCTCAGTAATTTGGCAGTCAGGCCTGGTTAGGTCGAAGGACCTGTAATGTACCTTATGAGGTGTGCTGTTGTGTAAATATTTAGATTAGTCTTAACAATGCATGAGCGTAACTTAACATTTAATAAAATAATTTTCTCTGTCATTCTCATACTATGTTTGAACTAATATTAATATTTTTAATGTGATGGTCTAATAAAAATCCCCTCTACAGGGTTATGTAATTTTTCAATATTATTATCTGTAATTTTCTTGGAATAAATAACATTTTTTGGCTGTAAAACATTTTTTTTTAAAACAGCACACAGCCTTTTTATGCTTGTTGTTTACTCACTTCACTAATTCTGCTGCACAAATGCATCAAAAACATGGTTTTAAGTCTTCGGTGTTGTGCAACACAATCAGGATTAAAGATTAGTGGTTTAAAAATCAATGCCACTAACTCAGGATTGTGATGTGGCATTCAGCATTAGTGATCTTCTCAAAGGACTGTCACCAAACAATAGCAAAGTTTGAATGTGACTTCATGTTTAACCCCTAATCCTCAGTGTCGCCCATTAGATGCTCAGACCATTTAATACCACATAAAATAGTAAGGAAATAAAGATATGAAAACATTTAGACTGGGTTCTTCAATGAAGCCTACAGCATTTTAGAAGGGTGTTTTCCTTCCGTGATAATTTTTAAAAATGAATTGTGAACTGGGTGTGAAATTAGCACAAAGACTCTGGTGCTTAGAGGGTTAAACAACCACCCACCTGGAGAGGCGGCAACGTAAACAGCATGACAATCTTCTTAGAGCTTCTGAATGCCTTTCCCACTTACTGGGAAGCAGAAAAAGCCTCAGTATTGAGTATTTTTCTAGTCTTTCAGCAACAAGGTGAAGATTTTAAAATAATTTTGTAACACGTTTGTATCTTCAATTCATAATTACTGTCATTGTGACATAATGACTGTAGCTGCGGAAAGAAATGTTCATCATTTTCTGATTTAAGCATATTTATCATATTAAGAAACATTAATAAAAATAGTTTATTTTAATGCAATCCTTAATAATTATTGTTTGAATCATGCAAGTTTAAAATATCAGGAATTATTTTCAACATAAACTTTATTTTTATCTTATTTTAATGATCTCCTGTGCCAAAGCTTAAAAGTAAGTTAGATACAGACTTCAATCCCATCATGAGTATTTGTTTGATTTTACCATTTATTTTAAATCTGCGATGCTCAAGTTTTCAATTTTAAAACATCTTAAAGAAAAAACTAGGTTAGAATTAATTCTCCTTCTATATTTGTGGCTGAGTTTAATGTATTTAAAGAGTCACATTTAAAGATTATTCCAAGCTGTCAGACTATTCTTGACTATGGATTTTCAGCATATGTAAAACAATAGACAATTGCATAAAACAACATCACAACAATACTTCCTTACCTCAAAGAAAATCCCTAACAAAAAAAATATATTTTTACAGTTAAAAATAAGCACAAATGAATATAAAACAAAAAGAACTTAAAGCTTAATTGAATGTACTATTTGTTAAAGGAGTGAATCGGTATCATTATATAATGATGATCCACACTATTGTTATTCATTAAAATTATCAAATTAATTTTGAACCTATTAAAAGTCAACTGTACATTCTGCTTCTTGCGTCTGTTGGGTTTCAGACAGATCTATTTATAATTTCAGATTTATTTTGGATGTTTGAAAATCCAGCTGACTTTGAAATGAAGGCCTTTCAAACAAAAAAATACTGTCAAGTAATTCACTAAAGGATAACATGGCAGCAGTTATTGATGAGAGTTGTAATATTGGAAATATTCAGGGAAATAGTCAGGATAATATCATTTGAAAAGCTTATTGCTTCCCAGCTTTCCGAACACCTCTGAATAAAATGTACTTACTCATAATTAAGATATCTATCTGCGGCAGAGAGCTATGCAAATTTGTTTAAAAAGTATTTGTTTAATCAAATCTCAAGTAAAATCAATTAGACTGTGCTTTTAATTGACTCGGTCAGAGAAATACTGTGAGTTAGGATCTCAGCACATGGCTCTTCAGTCCATAAAAACAGTCTGCACCTAGCCTTCTCCAGCATCCATAAAGATTTTTCTCTATTGAACTGACGATGAGTAAATAGTGTCTATAAATTTAAGAACCGTGTTCTTGCCATTGCTTATTAAACCTAAACTTTATAGAACAAAGCAAATCATTTAAATAACCTACGAGTAGAATAGGTTTCCAGCATTTGTCTTTCAAATATAATCAAAATTTATATACCAGACCTCCATGAATAAGTAACTTCTGCAATATCTTTGTGTTGTAGCCTTGACAATTTTCAGGTAAATAACCCGAGGAAATACACTTGAGCGTGTTTTATTTTAACAGCACAGGTGGATACACTTCCAACTTTGTGATGACAATTTGTCTTTTTGAAGAGCTATTTCTGTAGTTATAGAATCCAGCTGGTTTAGTGCAGTGTTCTGTCTTATGAATTATTTTCTTGGAACACCAATCCAGAAAGCAATGGGAAACATTTAAGGGTTTCTACCTTATGTGCTGCATTGCTTGCAAGTTATTTTAAATATTTTAATAACTTTTATGATATTCTTTTCCTGTTTGTTCTTAACATGAATGTTTTGTACTTCTTGTTTGTGTACCCAGCAGGTGTGTGACACAAGTTGCAATGTATATTTCCTTTATACTTATGTTCCAAAATTCTAAAGAAACATTTATCAATCATTCATATACCATGACTAAAAGTTATAAAATGAAAATAATATCAGGTTTCACAGAAGTAAATTATTCTGGTAGAGGATAAAACATAGAATTGTTTGACTTAATGATCATTTTTCAAATGTTAAAACAAAACTATATAAAATAGGAATAACCTGATCTCATATAAGGCTACAGTAGGCAAAAATAATCATCCTAACATAATGCTCAAAATCAGGAGACATGAGCAAATTAGAATCATATCAAGTAAACCTAAGTATATTTCAATTCTGTTTTCAATATCTCAAATCAAGATAAATGTAAGTTGTACCATCAATTAGTGGATGATGAATGAATTGTATAAGGTTTGCAGATATACTATATTTGATTTACTTATGCATTATTTCTCCATATCATTTTGACATCTTTAATTTTCAATTTACCTTTTGCTATTTCATACAACGCATAATAAGAAATCATTCTACTATATCTGAAGATACAAAAAGCTGATATTTAACTTGCAATATATCAAATTAAACATTAAAAAGCTGATTGTCTGGGACCAATAGAAAGATCCTACACATCATGCAATGACTCAAAATAGTAATACATTTATTGAAAAGTACTTGTTATTAAAGATATACATTAAAAGAACCAAAAAATCCTTCAAAAAGTATAATGTAGATTGAAAAGCCTATTTTAAAATCATTACAGAAAGTGGAAGATTTTCTTGTTCTGTTTGCAAGATCCCAGCTCAACAGCATCATGTGAGAGAGAAGAAGTCATGTTTCCTGAACAAGGCTCAGTAAACAAATCCTCCGTTTTAACAGATATAGATTATTGGCAAAGCAGAGCTGTCCTAATACATGTAATAGCAGACATTGGTTCAACATTCGAAGGCTCTTGTGAAACTGGGATGAAGTGTGCAATTAGTAATTGATAGTGTAAAGTGAAAGAACAGAGTATTCAGCCTACTTAGAAATGAAAGTGGAAGAAAACTTGAGAACTCAAAGATCATTAGAGAAGATATAATAAGCTGAAACTAATACATTATTTTGGCTTGTTTTTAAGACTACAGCTTTTGAAATAGATTTTAATTTGAATCATTGTATTACATCTGAGTATACTTGAAAGCAAAGAAAATCCACCTTAATTGTGTTGTGCAACAACTCAATTTATAATGCAATATAGATAAGCATAATCTTCCCAGAAATGTGTGCAGAGAGAAAGAAATTACTTTCAATTTCAATACAAAGTGATGCATTTTGTTTTAAAGTCCTGTACAATTTGTAGATATCTTCCAGCCTTAAAGTTTACAGTCCTTCAACTGGCATTTAATTGTTCAGTTATTTTTAAATCATTGAAATATTTAACTTCTATTGTTGTACTTAAAAAGAAATGTTAATAATACTTTAAATGTATATGGTATTTTCAAAGGAGCTGGGCAAAACATTTAGCCATAATAAATAAATGAACTAACAATTTCAATGCCCTAATTTCTGAACAATATAAAAAAGCCAAGCAAAAATGACTTCTCCTTTCTATATAGCTACTTTGAAGTTGTAACTTTCAGTTAATGTATTTGTTATATCCAATGTCACACATTGAAAGCATAGATCCCCCAAGCCTCAAATGAAATTTGCACTATCAATTAAATTAAAACCTGCATCACAAACTTTACTTAAAATATAAAGAACATGGACATTTTTTTGGAATTTCATTTCTATGGATGAATTACCAAATTAAAATAGATCTTGCATCAATTTAACCGAATCACATTTATCAATTCAGTAAAAAAAAGGAAATTAAACTCTTCTACATGTTTTCATGATTTAAATCCTAGAAAAATTCTTCAAAGTTATGGAATTCCACAAAAATAAAATTTATCTTTGTTATTGAAAATACTTCTACCTTAACATTATTGATAATTAAAGTAAATTGACACAAAATATTGAAACAATTTGAAAGCAGCATAAACATACTGTAAATAACACTCAACATCTTTAAAATTACAGAAAAGGTAAATTGGATGTTTGATTTTAGATGATAGCTAAAATTAAACAATTGTTTTGATTAACATGTGTATGTCATTTCAGCAAACTATTTGCTCCACACTTTCAGTCATGGAGTGTTTAAAATCATATGGATGTGCTAATTTTGTCTGCACATTGATGATAAATTAAAACCATGATTTATTTTCTAATTGTATATTCATGATCCACAAGTTCCTGCTGATCACAACGGATAGTTGTAGAGAAAAATAAACTCAGTCCATTGATAAATAACTTATGGTTCTAGATCTGGACAAGCCTTGGAAAGTTGTATTAAGCAGGAGAAATTGTTAGATTTCAGCGTCAATTTCCTAGCTCCATTCATCTCAACAGAACAAACTCCAAATGCTTTATTAAGCTTGAAAACTAGCAATGGTCTTCAAAATAAGTTTGAAGATGAAAATGCCATCGGATGTGAGCCTGTGACAGTAAAACTTACATTTTTGAAGCTACACACTGTTCTAAGTTGTCATTCTTTCTAATAAATAAATATTAACATTGTTTCTTTTAAAAATGAAAATAGTAGTTATTGGTTAAATGCAAAATGGGAGTTAGGCACTAAGAGCAAACCCTATGAATATACTCTCCCATTACTTATCCTGTCTGCACATATAGTAGGTAGTAAATCAAGTATTGGACTTATGTTTATCTGGTTCTAACCACAAATGATTTTCTTTATTAAATATTCTCTCAGTGTTATGAAAACACTGATCCTTAAAGGGCAACTAAACTACTTATAAATTAAAAAGCAGCCTGCACATGGTTTAAAAATGCTACTTGATAGTACAGCAAATCGTCAATTGTTTTAATTTTTTTAAAACATCATACCCAAAAAAAAATCAACAGGGAGCTTGCCCAAGACTCCACACAAAAATCATTCTTTACTGTTTGAATCCGTTCCCTCTTTTTATAATTTTATAAAAATGATCAGGCTTTTTCCTACAAGTAATCGCTGAAGGTTTTATTGTGCATGGTCGTAATAGCCAGTTGATAGAACTCTAAAGTATAGTTAATAGGCCACCAAAAAAGCTATTTTGTCCAATTGTGTATGCACTTGAGCACAATTTGTCATTTCAGAAAAGTAACGTTGCACTTCATAAATAGAAAACTTCCATAATCTCCACAGGACAAAAAGCCCTTAGGCTGGAAGGACTTTTGTGCCATCAGAATGTATTGATCGGCATCCATTTGAGATGAAGCAAGGTCTTCTAAAGCAGTGTGAATATCCATTGTGGCAAGGTCAAGGATTCTACACTGCCTTTCTTACAGGCAGCACTGTTGATTCTTTTAAAGTGAGGAAAATAACAGCATCTCTCCCCTTTTCCAAGGTAAGTGCATCCAGCCCAATAGCAAATAAATAGAGTCCATTATTATATCCAACAACAAATAATTTCTTGAATAGCAGTTGCAGATACACACACACACACTTTCCACACCTTTCTGTATTAACTCTGGACTTATTTGCTGTTTTAAAATGATAATAAGGCAAAATGATGGGGCACAATCTTATGTTAAATAATTTGAACTATTCAGCAAAAAACAAAGAAATGTAGATGCTACAAAATAGAAGTTGCTGGAAAATCTCAAGCAAGTCTGACAGCATCTGTGGAGAGAAAACAGGGGTAACATTTAGGCACCAGTGACCTCCCCCCCCCCGCCCCCCCTTCATCAGAACTGATTGTAACTCGGAAAAGGTTGGCATACATGCAGAAGCTGGGGTTGGGGGTGTGAGGGGGAGGCACGAGCGAAGGTGGAAACACACACAGGATTGGGTATAGGTCAGCCTGGGAGAATGAGGTATGTTAGTGGCTATCAATGGTTTGTTTGTCGGAACAGTGAGCCGTTGCTTGCCATGTGGTCTGCTATTCTGTGGGAGACAAAATGCAGACAAGGTGACCACTTTGCGGAACACCTATGTGTTGTACACAAAAAAGACCTTGAGTGTCTAATTGCCTGCTACTTCAACACACCATCTTGCTCGCTGGCCCACATGTCTGTCTGAGGCTTGCTGCAGGGCTCCAGGAAAGCTCAGTGCAAGCTGGAAAAATCCTTCAGCACTCAATATTGAGTTCAATAATTTTAGGGTCTGAGCACATTCTCCCATGTCCTTACCACAACCCTTACATACCAGGCCTTGTCATCACATAGGCCTCTACTACACACAACTCATTGTCAGCCACTAATGTTCTGCAGTGAATGACTCTCTCAAGCTGACTTTTACCAATTCCTTTGTCTGTCCAACTGTTGTTCTCTCTCTCTGGACTTCATCTCCACCAGCCGTTTACTGCTCCTCTCCCCACCCTATCTTCTGCATACATACCAAACTTTTCCTAGCTACAGTCAGTTCTGAAGAAGACTAATCTCCAGGATGCTGCCAGACCTGCTGAGTGCTTCCAGCAATTTCTGTTTCTCTTGTTGTTGAACCTGAACTACTCAGGCAATTTCATTGAAAATCGACTGATATGCCACACTGAGAGCAGTAAGAGCTAGAAAACATGAACTTTACAATCAAACCACTCAGTAAGAGAGCAACTTTGGAAACTCATTAAATGATGAGCAACTTCTCTTGAGGCATAATAATGAAATTAAGTCTGAAAATGAAAGAGACTTAAGGATTGATGGTGAGAAAGTCTACCGGATTGCTGGATCTTCCTGATTGGCTGTTAATGACTGTTTTTTCTGCTGGAATTAGCATATTGGCCCAAGTCATCCTGGCCAACAAGTAGTGCCGGCTCTCACAGGCTGTCAACTCCTGAACTAAGACATGATCATAAGACTGCCCATGGGAAAGGTCAGAATTGTTTAGGGGCTTTCACAAGGTGATGGTCCTGGGTGGGGGAGGGGGAAGAGATGTCACAAACAAAGGCTGTTAATGGTTTGCCTCCTGTACTGGACATAGGCCCTTGATCATTCACAGATTAGTGTAATCATGGAAATTGACAGCCTCTTCACACCAGTTAGCTGGTCACTGAGGCCACCACTTCCTGACAGATATTTTGTAATCAATGCATTCAAAGAGATATTATAACAGACCTCTGGAGCAGGTGGGACTTGAACCCAGGCCTCCTGATTGAGAGGTGGAACACTACTACTGCACCGTAAGAATCCTCTGACTCTTTCCCATTCTTCCAGGAGCTGAAATAATTGCAGCCCAAGTCAGACAAGGTTAATTGGTTTTATTTGGTAGCAGGGCTTGTCAGTGGAACTTGTGCCTTTCCGCACACAACTTTATCCTGGCAAAGGATGAGTAGGCCCATCACCATCACACCCACTTAACGTCACTTTCTGTCTGAAATATTCATAAATAAGCTTACTTGAAGCTCATTGACAATTTAATTTGGTCCCATTTAATCAAAGGATGCTTTTTGTGAGTCAGCAAGAGTGTAAATGTTGCATTTGCTGTTGGATTGCACAGTTACCTCCCCTGTTGTAGAATTCCATATCATAGAGCTGGGTTGGTTTGAATGAGTTGCACTATCTTTATGAAAGGCAAAAAGACGTTACAAATTGTAACAAAATGTGCTGGGGAGTAAAAGGGACATCACAAAATGTAAGATGAGGTTTTATTTTTCCCAGTCATTATAAAATTTACAATCAACAGGCATTCTTTTGTCATTATTCAGAGCAATTCAACGAGTCAGGAGACTTGGATGTTTGATGTGACATTTGGGTACCATCTTGAGTTGTAACATTAGTAAACACTAGAATGAAATTTCTCCAGTGCAATCATGTTTGCATCAACAATGACATTTGCCCAGGTTAGTTTCAATCTATTGTTCAATTCATACTGGTCTGTCTTGCGTGCTGATTTCAAACATCAAACAGTATAATTCATTACGTTCTAAGGCAAATTTCATACAGTAGTGAGCTCTTTTTTCCACAAGCTATAAGTTTTGGACAAACAGCTTGTTCTGGAACTCCTAAGAGAGATCTCGGTGTTCATGTACATAGAGCCCTGAAAATTGCCACCCAGATTGTTGAGAAGGCATGCGGTGTGTTAGGTTTTATTCGTAGAGGGATTGAGTTTCGAAGCCACAAAGTCATGTTGCAACTGTACAAAACTCTGGTGCAGCTGCACTTGGAATATTGAGTACAGTTCTAGTCACCACAATATACGAAGGAAGTGGAAACTTTGGAAAGGGTTCAGAGGCGACTTACTAGGATGTTGTCTGATATGGAGGGAAGGCCTTTTGAGGAAAGGCTGAGGGACTTGAGGCTGTTTTTATTAGGGAGAAGAAGGTTGAGAGGTGACTTAATTGAGACAAATAAGATAATCAGAGGGTTAGATAGGGTGGACACTGAGAGCCTTTTTCCTCGGATGCTGATGGCTAGCACAAGGGGACATAGCTTTAAATTGAGGGGCAATAGATATAGGACAGATAGCAGAGGTTGTTTCTTTACACAGAGAGTAGTAGGGGCGTGGAACACCCTGCCTGCAACAAGTGTAGACTAGCCAAATTTAAGGGCATTTAAATAGTCATTGGATAAACAAATGGATGAAATGGAATAGTGTAGGATAGATAGGCTTCAGGTTGGTTCCACAGGTTGGCGCAACATTGAGGGCTGAAGGACCTGCACTGTGCTGGAATATTCTATGTTCTATGTTCTAAGGTGCGTTAGTCACTTTTGATACAAAAGCTTGTACTGTGTATTAACCACTGACAAATTCTATGCTGATATTTCAGAGTCTGTCTATAGAAACCACTGAAAAAATAAACAAATCCTCTTATTCTTCTTCAATTTAATGTGGCACTCTATATCTTCAATATATTCTTACCGTAAAAGAGATTCAATAAAGGTTCACGAGTTTACTTACGGGGATTTAAAGAGTTGTCTTATGAGGAGAATGTGTAGAATGGACCTAGAATTGATCTCAATGACAAAAATAAGATTCAGAGAGAGTTTGACTGGATAGAGGATGAGAATCTGTTTCTCCTAAGCTGGCTGGAAAGTCAGGAACACAGTCAGAGTTTAGAGTACTGCTATCTCGGACTGAGATGAGGAGAAGTGTCTTCACTCCAAGAATTGTGAATCTTTGAAATTCTTCACTACATGGGACTGAGAATGTTTGGTCACTGAGTATGAACAAGTTTGAGATCAATAGGAATTTTGGATTCCAAATGAGATGGATGAATGGGTAAGGTCAAAAATCAGCCAAGATTTCATTGGATGACATAACAGACTGAAAGGCCTCTGCCCCCATTTCTCATGTCCTTCTATTCGCCAAATTAACCACCTCCACTTAATACTTTGGCCTTCAGTTTAGGCTTCTTTCTCCATTTGTAGCTTCGGATCAAGCTTTGTCTGAGATATTTCTGAAGGCTGCTAAGATTTTCCTGCGTCTGTAGCTGATTCAGCGTTTGAGCTGACTCTCGGTTTTTGCCTTTTGGTTATAATTGTTGTGTGCTCTATCATCTATCAAAATGCAAATATAAAGTCATGGTCAAGGTGAAGTCTTTCCAATTATCTTCGATATGATCAAATGTAATTGTACTTATTACTATTATGGAATAAACCTTCCTGTTATCCAGGAACAGTGTCTCTTCTAAAGATATTCTATACCACTAATTACGAGATAGTTTACTGCTGCAATCTCTCTTTGACTTGCACCTATCTTAAACAGCCTTTACCCACAAACACATACTGGTAAAGTTGGCAAATACCTCAAATTACCAGGAGTGGTCACCTTGGAAAATACCAAATGATTGCAGTGGTGCAGATCTGACCATCACCAGAAGAAGGAACCCAGAAGACCTAGATGAAAAGGAAAATAATTGAAGCGATTTTATTTATACTTTAAAGCATTACCACTTTAGGATAGCACAGACGGACAGTCAGTCAGTCGATGGTTGAAACATGACTACCAATAGAGGGAGACAGCTGCAGCCATGAAATCAGTAAGAAGGCAAGTATTCTAGGGGTAAAACTTCATCCAGAAGCTGGTAAGAGGTGTATGGGTAAGATTGAGGGGTTTCAAAAGAGAGAAAAGTCAAACACAGTTAGAAAATATAGAGACCTTTTAGAAGGATGCTTCATTAGGAGTAGCTGAAGGCTCCAGGATATAAAGTTAGAGATCCATAAGGATAAAAGGAATAACCTCATGAAAACTGGTGCAAAAGCCAAAGAGAGAAGGCAAAGAAGTGCAAGAGGGAGCTTCTAACTTTTGCAATGAGCATTGCAACCATCAACATGTGGCTCCATGAGGTACAGCTGCAAGGGCCAGAAACTAAGTTCAGACAGGGCTATAGAGTCTGAAAATCTCAGAATTTATTTAAGCTGAAAACTAGCAAATATAAAGCTAGCTAGTAAAAGATTCCAGCTGAAGAAGAAAAGTCAGGAAATGTAAAAGTTTGAAAAGGACCGGGACTCACCAACAATGCTGCAGTTTCAGTGAAAATCTATCTAATGGCTGTAATCAAACAACCTTTTTAGAGAAAAAAGTGCTTGGTATTTTAGACCATGAAAGGTAGGAAAACATCTATTTTAGACAGGAAGAAGCAGAATGAGAGAAAGCCCGAAGAGAAGCAAGTAACTGTAATTTTGATCATTAAAAAAGGTGAGAAAAAGGCAGGGAAAGTCTGAAAAGGAGAGGAAAACCCAGAACGCACTACAGAGATATAGCATTACAAAAAAAAAGGACTTCAAAATGCTTATAAGTGATAAATTACTACAAAATAGACAGGAACATACTTTAAAGCTTTACTGAAGAATTCAATACAGTCAAAACAGTTACACAGAGTTAAAAAAGACAAGCTAATAAAAGGAATACTGTAGAGTCTCGCAGGCTCTACGTTAATTCAATTTAAATCTGCATTTTTGAATACGAGAATACAAACTTAAGTAAGAGCAGGTTACAAATAGTTATGTGATAATACAGATTTTAAACAGTATTACAGTAATGAAATTAATCAGATTGTGAAGATTGCAAATTCAAGATGTGAGATGAATCACACAGAGCTTGAGGCATAACTTTACAGAGGCAACAATTCTTACAATGCAGCACTGCCTCAAAATTAAAGTCTAAGTCTGAATCTGAGCAGGTTAATACACTATTATTGTCACTAGGTCTGATCACTGATGATTCAACAGAACATCAAAATGACTACAGACACTTTTGAAGATGACCTAAAAGCTTTTGATAATTGCTTCAATTTATGGACAACTAACATTAGAGTCATAGAGATGTACAGCATGGAAACAGACCCTTCGGTCCAATCCGTCCAATCCGACCAGATATCCCAACCCAATCTAGTCCCACCTGCCAGCACCCGGCCCACATACCTCCAAACCCTTCCTATTCATATACCCATCCAAATGACTCTTAAATGTTGCAATTGTACCAGCCTCCACTACTTCCTCTGGCAGCTCATTCTATACACGTACCACACTCTGCGTGAAAAAGTTGCCCCTTAGGTCTCTTTTATATCTTTCCCCTCTCACCCTAAACCTATGCCCTCTAATTCTGGACTCCCCAACCTCAGGGAAAAGACTTTGCCTATTTATCCTATCCATGCCCCTCATAATTTTGTAAACCTCTATAAGGTAACCCCTCAGCCTCCGACGTTCCAGGGAAAACAGCCTCAGCCTGTTCAGCCTCTCCCTGTAGCTCAGATCCTCCAACATCCTTGTAAATCTTTTCTGAACCTTTTCAAGTTTCACAACATCTTTCCGATAGGAAGGAGACCAGAATTGCACGCAATATTCCAACAGTGGCCTAACCAATGTCCTGTACAGCCGCAACATGACCTCCCAACTACTGTACTTAATACTCTGACCAATAAAGGAAAGCATACCAAATGCCTTCTTCACTATCCTATCTACCTGTGACTCAATTTTCAAGAAGCTATGAACCTGCACTCCAAGCGCTCTTTGTTCAGCAACACTCCCTAGGACCTTACCATTAAGTGTATAAGTCCTGCTAAGATTTGCTTTCCCTAAGTGCAGCACCTCGCATTTATCTGAATTAAACTCCATCTGCCACTTCTCAGCCCATTGGCCCATCTGGTCAAGATCCTGTTGTAATCTGAGGTAACCCTCTTCGCTGTCCACTACACCTCCAAATTTGGTGGCATCTGCAAACTTACTAACTCTACCTTTTATGCTCGCATCCAAATCATTTATGTAAATGACAAAAAGTAGAGGGCCCAGCACCGATCCTTGTGGCACTCCACTGGTCACAGGCCTCCAGTCTGAAAAACAACCCTCCACCACCACTGGTTCTATCTTTGAACCAGTTCTGTATCCAAATGGCTAGTTCTCCCTGTATTCCGTTTGCTAATCAGTCTCCCATGGGGAACCTTGTCGAACGACTTTCTGAAGTCCATATAGATCACATCTACTGCTCTGGCCTAATCAATCATCTTTGTTACTTCATCAAAAAACTCAATCAAATTTGTGAGACATCATTTCCCACGCACAAAGCCACGTTGACTATCCCGAATCAGTCCTTGTCTTTCCAAATACATGTACATCCTGTCCCTCAGGATTCCCTCCAACAACTTGCCCACCACCGAGGTCAGGCTCACTGGTCTATAGTTCCCTGGCTTGTCCTTACCACCCTTCTTAAACAGTGGCACCACGTTTGCCAACCTCCAGTCTTCTGGCACTTCACCTGTGACTATCGACAATACAAGTATCTCAGCAAGGGGCCCAGCAATCATTTCTCTAGCTTCCCACAGAGTTCTCGGGTACACCTGATCAGTTCCTGGGGATTTATCCACCTTTATCCATTTCAAGACATCCAGCACTTCCTCCTTTGTAATCTGGACATTTTGCAAGATGTCACCATCTATTTCCCTACAGTCTATATCTTCCATTTCCTTTTCCACAGTAAATACTGATGCAAAATATTCATTAAGTATCTCTCCCATTTCAGTGCCTCCACACAAAGGCTGCCTTGCTGATCTTTGAGGGGCTCTATTCTCTGAGGAGAAAGTGAGGTCTGCAGATGCTGGAGATCAGAGCTGAAAATGTGTTGCTGGAAAAGCGCAGCAGGTCAGGCAGTATCCAGGGACAGGAGAATTGACGTTTTGGGCATAAGCCCTTGCCCTATTCTCTCCCTCGTTACCCTTTTGTCCTTAATATATTTGTAAAACTCCTTTGGATTCTCTTTAATTCTATTTGCCAAAGCTATCTCATGTCCCCATTTTGCCCTCCTATTTCCCTAGTAAGTATACTCCTACTTTCTTTATACTCTTCTAAGGATTCACTCAATCTATCCTGTCTGTACCTGACATATGCTTCCTTCTTTTTCTTAACCAAACCCTCAATTTCTTTAGTCATCCAGCATTCCTTATACCTACCAGCCTTCCCTTTCACCCTGACAGGAATATACTTTCTCTGGATTCTTGTTATCTCATTTCTGAAGGCTTCCCATTTTCCAGCCGTCCCTTTACCCGCGAACATCTGCCTCCAATCATGATTTGACAGAAGGTTCAGCTTCCTGAAGAATCTGAAGAATTTTCACAAATTACCTTTACAGTTCATTTGAAAACTGTGAAGACTGAGCTTCGAAAGTGGCATTCATAAGAGACAGAATTGTTGTTGAAAATCTTAATGAGACCTTGTCAGATCACTTAGAATCTTTGCAGGATTTAACTTTGGTGAAAGCTGTTAAAATCATGCAGGAAGCATAAACTGAAAAGACTCAGACAGATGCTGAGAGGAAAAGATCAGCACTTCTTCAAGAGGACAGGCGGCTCTCTGTGTGGAGTTTGCACATTCTCCCCGTGTCTGCGTGGGTTTCTTCCGGGTGCTCCGGTTTCCTCCCACAATCCAAAAATGTGCAGGTTAGGTGAATTGGCCATGCTAAATTGCCCGTAGTGTTAGGTGAAGGGGTAAATGTAGGGGGGTGAGTTGCGCTTCAGCGGGTCAGTGTGGACTTGTTGGGCCGAAGTGCCTGTTTCCACACTGTAAGTAATCTAATCTAAAGAACAACAAAGCCTATTCACTTTATACAGTATTGTTACTCCAGAGAGACATGTGACAAGCCTTTACAGAGAACAAGCCAAACATCTGATGCTAAAAATCAATTTCTGTACTGTGAGACAATAAGAACTCAGACATAAATAATATCCAGATGTTACTAATGTTCAACTTTCAAAATGCCATGTCCCTTCCAGAAGATTAGAAAAACTAAGTCACATTAGTGGAATGTAATTATATTTTGTGCTTTCATGCAATGAACATTTTTAAAATTAAGTCCATTGCCTTTTTTGGGCTTTGTAGATACTGTCCATTCATGGGTTCATTGTCATTGGTCACTAGATGGGTCCAAGACAAGACAAGACAAAGACAAAGACAAAGGAAGATTGGTGATGGTGAGCTACATCAAACAACCTTGACATTCTTTCCTAGGTATATTTTTATACGTTTTACAAAATTTGTTGCATTAATGTACTGGAAATCTAAATATCTGTTCACTTGACTTCCATTATTATAGTTGCTAATATCTAAGCCCAAAGTTGTATGTAAGTTGTAGGGTGTGGCTAAAGCAACTGGAAAATTGCCCTTTCCTCTCCAACAGTAGGCTTGAGTGTTTATAACCTCCAAACCATACTCATACGAGCTCTGTCAGTTTCCAAGCTGGAAAGTACTATGTGGCCAGTGGGCATGAGTAGGCAATTGGGTAAAACATGTCTGCCATCAGGCACTGAAGAAGTGGCCCCTTGCTATCAGAGAAATGATTAGGGTTGAGACATTCTTGTAATTGGGTTGAGGGGTGGTGGAAAAAGGAGGTGCCTATGGCAGAGAAAGTCCAAGTTTCTCTCTGACTGTGCAAGATCAAAGTAATTCTCCCAATCCATGAGGAAACAAAACAAAAATTACCTTGAAAAGATATCTTCATGGACCAGTTATATCTCTGTCATTGATGAACACCCATTTAGCAGGACAACTACAATGGCATCACACCTAGGTATGGGTTAATATTGTAATCAATCCATCTCTGAAGACAATTTGCAGTTTATGTTTTTAAAGGGAAAAAACAAAAACACCTACTTGCTAGACCTATAGATATATGGGGTGGTACAGTGGCTCAGTGGTTAGCACTACTGCCTCACAGTGCCAGGGACCTGGGTTCAATTCCAGCCTTGGGCAACTGTCTGTGAGGAGTTTATATATTCTCCCTGTGTCTGCGTGGTTAACATGTAGTTAATGAAAATGGGAACTCAAATTTCTTAAGTTAAGAATCAAAGGGTTACAGGCAGATGCTGCACAAAGAGCAGAGCACTACACTACAGCAGAGATTGAAAGAGAACAACCTTAATGTACAGCTGAAGACAGGATGTCTGGAGCCAGGTGTCAACTTTGGTTTTAAACAGATGCGTGAATAGCAATGCCATATTAAAGAGAGCTACCTGGTATTTCAAACAAGCTGTACTGTCAAGAGTGCATTAGTTCTAGACACAAAGTCCCAGTTAGAATATTTTGCAGGTAAATAGATAATGAGATAGAGATACACTTTGATTTGCACAAAACTCAATGTTTCCATCACAAGTAAGTACTGTCCTTAGCAGAAATCCCTCCATTGTCCATTCGACATGTTAGGAGAAGCATTGAGGCTTATTGTAGTTACCACATAGGCACAATGTCCATGTATTAATGAAAGTCACAACCAAGTAACTATTTCATCACTTCAACTTGTATCTGTTCTTCTATTAGAAATATGTGAAGAACTTGTGATGAATTCTTTTTTTTTCCTCTGTATACCTTTTGGTGCTATGGATCCAGCACTCAGTGAACAGTGTAACATTCACAGGGAAGACAGTTCCAAAGGCTTGCTACATTCAAGTTCTATTGCTGATTGATATATTTGACTGTTCCAAAATATTACTTACCTTCAGATTTGCCCAAGAACTTATTGCAATTGTTTCCAATAGGTCATTCAAAACAGTTTAGGTGTCAACAGTTGACACCTAAATTTCAGGTAACCACCAGCTGAAGAATAAAACAGATGGAGACAGAAGCAACTATATTAATTATTTGGACTGCTGTAATGACAACAGAATTAGTTTGGTACTTTGTGAGTAGTGATGAGTATATGGATGGCTGTTAAAACTCAGGGTGACATTCTAGACTTCAGGAGGTAGCTAAGTGCTAGAATCAGAGTTCTGAAAATGTCCAAGACGCTGTGGGGAAAAGACACCACGTCAGTTCAGCGCAACTGTGAGAACTGTGGGAAGGAAACTCACAATAATTGATTTCTGCAACCAAGCCCGATTGGAACTTGGGGAACAAACCCTGAGTGAAGCAAGCCATTTGTAAAACGCTGTGTCTGTGAGTATATACTGGAATGTAGTTTTCTACAATTCAGGGTGGTGTAGTTCCAGGAAAGGAAGATGAACCTCCAGAACATGGGGAGAACTCATTTAATCAATTAATGCCATTTGAGAAAGTTTCAAGGCCATGTATTCCAAAATGAAGAATCATAGCACCTTGAGGTTTTAATGAGATTTTGTGACTCAATGTTACTAATGCACGGTAGGGGTTGGTGGTGGGTCGCTGAGAAGTCCACGCGATCTGCCTCCTATTTGCTATTTGAAGTGCTCTATGGAGTGTTCAACCACTGTTTGTCTGTTACCCATATTTGCTTCATAGAGTCATAGAGCTGTACAGCATGGAAACAGACCCTTCGATCCAACCCGTCCAGCACCCAGCCCACATACCCCCAAACCCTTCCTATTCATATACCCATCCAAATACCTCTTAGATGTTGCAATTGTACCAGCCTCCACCACATCCTCTGGCAGCTCATTCCATACACGTACCACCCTCTGCGTGAAAAAGTTGCCCCTTAGGTCTCTTTTATATCTTTCCCCTCTCACCCTAAAACTATGTCCTCTAGTTCTAAAGGACTCCCCGACCCCAGGGAAAAGACTTTGTCTATTTATCCTATCCATGCCCCTCATAAATTTTGTAAACCTCTATAAGGTCACCCCTCAGTCTCTGACACTCCAGGGAAAACAGCCCCAGCCTGTTCAGCCTCTCCCTATAGCTCAAATCCTCCAACCCGGGCAACATCCTTGTAAATATTTTCTGAACCCTTTCAAGTTTCACAACATCTTTCCGAGAGGAAGGAGACCAGAATTGCACGCAATATTCCAACAGTGGCCTAACCAATGTCCTGTACAGCCGCAACATGACCTCTCAACTCCTGTACTCAATACTCTGTCCAATAAATGAAAGCATACCAAATGCCTCCTTCTCTTTCCTATCTACCTGCAACTCCACTTTCAAGGAGCTATGAACCTGCACTCCAAGGTCTCTGTTCAGCAACACTCCCTAGGATCTTATCATTAAGTGTATAAGTCCTGCTAAGATTTGCTTACCCAAAATGCAGCACCTCGCATTTATCTGAATTAAACTCCATCTGCCACTTCTCAGCCCATTGGCCCATCTGGTCAAGATCCTGTTGTAATCTGAGGTAACCCTCTTCGCTGTCCAATACACCTCCAATTTTGGTGGCATCTGCAAACTTACTAACTCTACCTCTTATGCTCACATCCAAATTATTTATGTAAATGTCAAAAAATAGAGGGCCCAGCACCGATCCTGTGGCACTCCACTGGTCAAAGGCCACCAGTCTGAAAAACAACCCTCCACCACCACCCTCTGTCTTCTACCTTTGGGCCAGTTCTGTATCCAAATGGCTAGTTCATGAGATCTAACCTTGCTAATCAGTCTCCCATGAGGAACCTTGTCGAACACCTTACTGAAGTCCATATAGATCACATCTACTGCTCTTCCCTCAATCTTCTTTGTTACTTCTTCAAAAAACTCAATCAAGTTTGTGAAACATGATTTCCCATGCACAAAGCCATGTTGACTATCCCGAATCAGTCCTTGCCTTTCCAAATGCATGTACATCCTGTCCCTCAGGATTCCCTCCAACAACTTGCCCACTACTGAGGTCAGGCTCACCAGTCTATAGTTCCCTGGCTTATCTTTACCGCCCTTCTTAAACAGAGCAACAACATTTGCCAATCTCCAGTCTTCTGGCACCTCAACTGTGACTATCGATGATACAAATATCTCAGCAAGAGGCCTAGCAATCACTTCTCTAGCTTCCCACAGAGTTCTTGGGTACACCTGATCAGGTCCTGGGGATTTATCCACCTTTAACCGTTTCAAGACATCCAGCACTTCCTCCTCTGTAATCTGGACATTTTGCAAGATGTCACCATTTATTTCCCTACAGTCTATATCTTCCATATCCTTTTCCACAGTAAATACTGATGCAAAATATTCATTTAGTATCTCCCCCATTTTCTGTGGCTCCACACAAAGGCCGCCTTGCTGATCTTTGAGGGGCCCTATTCTCTCCATAGTTACCATTTTGTCCTTAATGTATTTGTAAAAACCCTTTGGATTCTCCTTAATTCTATTTTCCGATGCTATTTCATATCCTCTTTTTGCCCTCCTGATTTCCCTCTTAAGTATACTCCTACTTCCTTTATACTCTTCTAAGGATTCACTCGATCTATCTTGTCTATACCTGACATATGCTTCCATCTTTTTCTTAACTACACCCTCAATTTCTTTCGTCATCCAGTATTCCCTATACCTACTCGCCTTCATGTTAAGTCACATCAACCTTTGCATAGTCTACACCTTGTTGTCAATAATCTTGTTTGTTTGTGCAAGTTTTATTTGTAGTAAACGTTTTACTCTTTGTTGAGTAAAGTAACCCAGCACACCGGTTTCTAACACTAAACCAACTACAGTCTGAGTACCATTGGTCTTATAATCACCCTGGTTACATTTAAAATTTGCTGTAACTAGTGGCAGAGTCAGATTTGAAAGTTATCTATTTACTCCTCCAAACTGGGGTCCTAACAAATGGAATTGTTACAAATCTATTATATTTGGGTCAGTTTCTGAACAGAGTTTATAAGGAAATGAATATTATCCTTGGAATGCCTTTTCAATCTTGTTAAAAATTGTAAGTGTCACTGGGCGGCACGGTGGCACAGTGGTTAGCACTGCTGCCTCACAGCGCCAGAGACCTGGGTTCATTTCCCGCCTCAGGCGACTGACTTTGTGGAGTTTGCACGTTCTCCCCGTGTCTGCGTGGGTTTCCTCCGGGTGCTCCGGTTTCCTCCCACAGTCCAAAGATATGCAGGTCAGGTGAATTGGCCATGCTAAATTGCCTTTGTGTTAGGTAAGGGGTAAATGTAGGGGTATGGGGTGGGTTGCGCTTCGGTGGGTCAGTGTGGACTTGTTGGGCCGAAGGGCCTGTTTCCACACTGTAATGTAATGTAATCTAATCTAAACTGACAAATTATGTGATTTAGTACGAGTATCGTACATATTTGTCTTGATCCAAGTGATAGCATCCAAGACAAAAATATCAAGGGGAAACTTTCTAAAGGGACCTTGCTGAGGAAATCATGCAGCTGGAAGTACAACAAAGGACTAAAAACACCCAGTGAGTGGCCCCGTGACCAGAGCGAGACTTCAAAGAAATAGTCCTTTTGCTAACAATGCACTTTTGCTAAACTATAGCCAGCATGTATGATTGTGTGTTTCATTTTTGTAAAATAACTAATACTCTCATTGATTTATTAAAACATTAGCAAGTTTACCAATACTGCACAAGTGCAGTTAGCATTGATTGTAGAAATTTATACCTGGAAACTGGATGTCTAGCTTCAATTTTAATTTTGCTTTCAAATTTAAATTTACTCCCTTTGTGTGTTTAGAACCACAGTGGAACCAACGCATTACTGAAATATTACCTGTCTAGAAATCAAAATAGGATATTCTAAGTGACAGTAGCATTTCTCGTATTTGAAATCTGTGTTTTTTCTACAATGTGACTGCTACATTGCAAAGCATCTCCATTAAAGCAACTTAAATATCAAATCAATGTGTACCCTGAATTTGTAATCAACCAAATGTACAATAAAAACAACTAGAAATCTCCTTCAAGTTTGAAAGGTGAATAATCATATAATATTCTCATAATCATAAAAGTCATAAGATTTAATAGGTAGTTTGAAGCAAAGTTTGGAGCAAATATCTGAATTCTAAATGTGATACATCTCGAGTTTTGAACATAATCTTTAATGGGATTTTGAGAATACATTTTTTTGAAAGAATCATTGAGTTTTCTTTTGTTGTTAATCAGTGATAATTATTTTAGTAATTAAACAAGCAACATCTGACAGCATAATTGGGATTACTTTTTAGACAACAAGGGCTGAATCTTAAAAAATCTCTGGCTATGTGGAAGGCGTCTTGAAACCTATTGTACAGGGGATCCCCAGCTTCTGTCGCAACACTACGGATTTCTTACAGAAACTCAGCACCCACGGACCAGTCGAACCGGGAACATTCCTCGTCACAATGGACGTTTCCGCACTCTACACCAGCATCCCCCACAATGATGGCATCGCGGCAACAGCCTCAGTATTCAACACCAACAACTGCCAGTCTCCAAACACCATCCTACAACTCATCCGCTTTATCCTCGATCATAACATCTTCACCTTTGACAACCAATTCTTCATCCATACACACGGAACAGCCATGGGGACCAAATTTGCACCCCAATATGCCAACATTTTTATGCACAGGTTCGAACAAGATTTCTTCTCTATGCAGGATCTCCAACCGACATTGTACACCAGGTACATTGATGTTTTCTTCCTCTGGACCCATGGCGAGGAGTCACTGATAAAACTACACAGTGACATCAACAATTTTCATCCCACCATCAAACTCACCATGGACTACTCTCGACTATCTGTCTCATTCTTGGACACGTGCGTCTCCATAAAGGATGGGCACCTCAGCACCACACTCTACTGCAAACCCACAGACAACCTCACAATGCTAACTTCTCCAGCTTCCACCCAAAACATATTAAAACAGCCATTCCCTATGGACAAGCCCTACGCGTACACCGGATCTGCTCAGATGAGGAGGAACGTGACGGACACCTGGAAGTACTCAAGGATGCCCTCACAAGAACGGGGTACAATGTTCAACTCATCGACCGCCAGTTCCGACGTGTCACAGCAAGGAACCGTAATGACCTCCTCAGGAGACAGTCACGGGCTGCAATTGACAGGGTACCCTTCGTTGTTCAGTACTTCCCAGGGGCTGAAAAATTACGCCATGTTCTTCGTGACCTGCAACACATTATCAATGAAGATGAGTACCTCACCAAGACCTTCCCCACACCTCCACTACTTGCCTTTAAACAACCGCCAAACCTCAAACAGATCATTGTTCGTAGCAAATTGCCCAGCTCGCAGGACAACTCCATACAACCCTGTCACGGTGGATGCTGCAAAACGTGTCAGATTGTGGACATAGATACCACTATTACGCGTGGGAACACCTCCCACCGTGTACATGGCAGGTACTCATGTGACTCAGCCAACATTGTCTATCTTATACGTTGCAGGCAGGGATGCCCAGAGGCATGGTACATTGGGGAAACCGAGCAAAGGCTACGACAACGGTTGAATGGGCACCGCACAACAATCAACAGACAGGAGGGTTCCCTCCCAGTTGGGGAACACTTCAGTGGTCCAGGACATTCAGCCTCGGACCTTCGGGTGACCATCCTCCAAGGTGGACTTCGGGACAGGCAGCAGAGGAAAGTGGCCGAGCAGAGGCTGATAGCTAAGTTCGGTACCCATAGGGAGGACCTCAACCGGGACCTTGGGTTCATGTCACATTACAGGTGATCACCATTGCACTACACACACACACACACAGATATTCCTACACACACACACATACTCTCACATGCACACGGACACAGATACACACAGACGCGCACACAGACACCCACATACACCCTTATAGACACACAGACTCCCACACATGCACCCCCTCACAGACTTAAGACATTCTGCACTCACTACACACACACACACACTTTCTCACACTCACAACCCCCACCCCAGACAGACACACACACAGACAAACAAAGACCCACATGCACACATATATAGAGTGTGTGGTGAATTTTTTTGGTACTTTCAGAGTTACATTGCACTTTACTCAAAAACCACATAGATTCATGTCGAACTCTGAGCTCAAAAACTGCATGAATTTATGTAAAACTCTGTTATTTCACTTTTTAGATTGGAATCAATCTAAACATCAGGTCATAGACAGAGAACACAGGGGACTAACACCTTCAACATATTGTCTAGCTAGCACCATTGTTAACAGCTAACCCGAGAATGCAACTTTATAAAAAAGGGTTTTGTGATTTACACATGAAAGAAGTGAAACTATCACTGTATTCTAACAGATGAAAGGCTTAACAGACAATCAATTCTTCAATGTATAATTTCAGTTACATCACACTGCAAAATTTTGCTATAAATTCTGTGTTACGATCGAGCCCTCCACAATCACCTGATGAAGGAGCGTCGCTCCGAAAGCTAGTGTGCTTCCAATTAAACCTGTTGGACTATAACCTGGTGTTGTGTGATTTTTAACTTTGTACACCCCAGTCCAACACCGGCATCTCCGATTCATTTTACTATGTACAGTTCCCAAAACAACTCACCACTCAGCAGATATCCCAGAATTCATCTGCACCTGTGCCATCTTTAACTGTTGGCTGTATATCTAGACAAGTATAGTCGGTCCAGTGCTGTCATGCACAGTTCCTGTTCTTTGCTTGGGACATGGCATACAGAGGGTAACTGGTACCTGCTATTTGGGCAGGGACTTGGAGATCCTGCTGGATGGGGTGGTGCAGAGCGAGGGACTTCCACCATGACCAGGAGCAGAAACTATGACTCCAGACCATGCCAGTCTGGTTCTAGGTTGCCTCCTGGTTTAAAGCAGTCTCAGCTGTCAGGAGGAATGGATAGCAATTTGGACAAAAGTCAATGACTTTCTCTTTTCCAACAGGTTAAGTGCCACTATTTCTCTCTGATACATCACACTGACTCATCACTAAACTGTACCCATCTCTCAACAAGATTCATACTTCATCACTATCACTTCCCCCCATTTCTGTCACCTGCCCCAATGACACCACATGCCCTCTGCACTGCCTATTCACTCACTCGGGATACCTTCCCTACCTGTACCAGAGGTAATGGTTGTGCCATCTACCCCCTTAATACTTATTTCTCTCTCACTCATGGAGGAAAGCCCCCATAAAAGCCAGAAAGACTCTTGATGGTTGGTGGGCTATCTGGCATTCAACTCCTCATCTCCAATGAGGAATGCAACATGATTCTGACCATTCCAAATGGCTGACTGTTTTCAACCCCCAGGCTGGTATTGGAGGTTGTCCTTAACTTGGTCTGCTGGGACCTCCTGAGCTATCTTCCTTCTCTTGGCTAAGGTCTGCACCCTTTCTTTGTGCCTGGGCTAAAAGGTACAGCAAGACAATAGTGATGTGAGCCTTGTATTTCTAGTGGAAGGGGCAAATTGCAAAGCAGCAATGCAATGCAGTGAACATCCAATTAGGCTCTGAGTGAGTGAGTGGGAGGAGAGCTTGGAGTTGCAGCATGGTTCAGTCCATGAGCTGGGTGTGTATTCCTGATTACACAGTGTCCTAGCAGCAGCATTACAATGATAGTGGTCTGTGCAGCTTGAGATAAAGCATTGAAGTGCAAATGCATCTTGCAAGGGGATTAGTGATGTGCCAACATTGCAGATGTTGGAGAGGCTGGCACACATTGGATTTCAATAACTGTGGATGTGGGTTGTGTGTGGCTGCTGCATGTGCAGTGTGCCCTGAGGTGTTGATGCCCAGTGTCCAAAATGGACATCCGTAAGGGCAAGCTGCGAGCTAAATTGGCCAGTTACCCACTCTGGTTTCCATATCAGATTCTTTTGAAATTTATCACGTTCGCCAAATTTGGTAAGACAGGATGCTGATTATTAATGAAGCTGGGTGGGCCATGAACAAGGCATTTAACAAGAAATAGTCTCTCTTAAATGGAATTTCTCTGCTGCTCATGAGAAACTCACCATGCAACTTACGAAAAGGATAAAATTGGAAGCAAGACACTCCCAACATTGAGATGGGGCTTGCCAGACATCTGGCCAAAACTGCCCCAACTCACTCCATAGCCCATGTCACTCAGACCCCCATAAGATTCTCACAAACTGAACTGCCAGCTGGCTTTGCACTATCTCTATTCTTCCTTCCATTAAAATGAACAGAACAATAGATCTGTCTCTTTTTGAAGACTTATTTCCTAGGCATATTGTCATGGTTACCACACCATGTGTAAAACAATTTTCAAGTCAATGGGAAGTACAAACTGTTGTAGAATATGACAAGCTGCTAATTTCTATGATCCTCCTTCATACATCTGGTCTAGAGTGACATATCATCCCATGAGAGTCAAACAGACACCATCCCAGTTTAACAGAAGAACAAGGAGCTGTAAGGCAGCCAAACTATTGCAGGAGGCTTGTTGGCCATTTATATATGTTAACGAGTCTAACGACCTGATTTAAACTGGTGGCTTCCTCATACAATCCCTTCCAGTTTGTGTAGGCCTCTCTTTTCACTAGCAGCGACAGCTGACTTCCTAGTGGCTGCAGAACTCCAACTTGCTGGAAACTATAAGTCTGTCAATCCAGCTGAACTTGACAAAGCAAAACAATGTATAGAATGCCAGGAAAACTCAAAGCTCCAGGTTTCCCAACAGAAACACCGGCGGCAAAATTCAACCCCAGATTCCATGGAGAAAACCAACCAAAATTTAAGATAATGTTGCCAAAGGATAAGGTTAACCAGGATCCAAGGGAGGTCTGGGAGAGAAAGCCTCACACATCGAGATTGTACCCTCAGGTTTCACCTAAGACTTCTGCAAAGTATCTTGTCCAGAGAGACCCCGAATACTGAATATCTTCAGCTGCCCCTGAAAGCAGGCCCTCAGCAGATAGGGGCAGAAGAAGTGGAGATGGGAAGCCCATTTTATTTTTGTGGAACACATTAAGTCTCTGCCTACTCAAAGCATAAGGTCGGTTTTGCTGCTGCTATCTACCTCAGAAAGCCCAAAATTCCTGGGGCATTGTTTAGGGAAACATTGAGTGTCACCAAAAGTAATCTCTGATTTTTCTTCAATCCTATCCACCAATGAAAGGCATCTAAATTTCAGCCTCTGGGGTTTCTACATGTGACAGCAGCCCTCCTGCATGACACTCAAGAGGACATTTCAGATTAGAGCACAAATAGTCACATTCTTCAACCTTTGAGAAAATTACAGACTATCTGATTCCATCCTGAAACTAATTCCCATAAACTTACTTCTGTCTCAAGTGAGGCAGGTATAGATTTTGCACATTGGTATGAATATTAAACTGGCATTGTCATTACCTTGGCTTTTCAATTGTAAATATATGATGCAATGCGACTAACAGCAATCTGTACGATGAAAACACTATGACTCCACCAGGGAGGAAGCTGTTCCTGATTCACTTTCTAAACTGGAAATAATTCACCCCTCTGGACTTTGTATCTGGGTTATAGAGTCATAGAGTCATAGAGATGTACAGCATGAAAACAGACCCTTCGATCCAACCAGTCCATGCCGACCAGATATCCCAACCCAATCTAGTCCCACCTGCCAGCACCCAGCCAATATCCCTCCAAACCCTTCCTATTCGTATACCCATCCAAATACCTCTTAAATGTTGCAATTGTACCAGCCTCCACCACATCCTCTGGCAGCTTATTCCATACACGTACCACCCTCTGTGTGAAAAAGTTGCCCTGTAGGTCTCTTTTATATCTTTCCCCTCTCACCTTAAACCTATGCCCTCTAGTTCTGGACTTCTTCGAATAGTTATTGGAAGCACAGCATTTTGATTGTGGATATATTTATTTTCTTATGATTTCCTAATAAACGGGCAACAATTTTTGGCAGAAGTGAGGAATATATGTCATGTTAAGAAGCTCTGAACTAAGTATTCTTTTACACTATTGACAGTGATCACACAAGCAAACCCAGAATGAGACTCCCTGAAGGAATTGGGTTAGGTCCTGACTCTCAATTTACATGACACAAGTTTAGTGCCAAAGTGAAACAGAAACTACTTTTCAGCAATGATAAATGTGTCATGTAAAAATATCCTTTTTAAAGTGATCAAAAAGCCACTTAGACATTCAGATGGAAAGACAAAACTGTTGTCCTGCTTTAGGTTCAGTTATTATTTACATCCTGCATCTAGAAAAACACTCCTGCAGTAGAGTATTGCATCCATTTAAAGAAAGCTTAGAGGAGCAAAAATTAATTAGAAATTAAATGAGATTTTCCTTTAACCTTTCAGCCATTATAAAGTGGTATCACTTCCGACCTCAAGATGTACTCTGCATCCTGCTGGATCAGTCGTACATCAAACAAACATCATCCACTCAACAAGGTCTTTGCTTATAAACAAATACAAGTAATAAATCTGTGCATTGAATCATTTCTGAAATGTCAGTAGAGCAATAGTATTAAAAGGGACACATACCTGAAGTTTCTTTCATTCTCCACCACTTGGTTTACTTGGCCAGTCAATCATTAAAAAAAAATTAATCAACAGATAATGTAATCAATTAATTGATTACATACAATTAATCAGCAAAGCCATGGAAATGTCTATGGTTTTGTGGAATCTACCTTTGTGAAAGAAGCATTGTAGCTTGGTCCAGGTTCTTAAACCCAAGAGTATCCATCAGCAACCCCCTACAGACCTTCTTAAAGTGACATTTTACTGACACCATGAAAGTGTCTCATAATCCCAAATCCACCTTAGGGAGCCTGTTTACTAGAAAACCGTGCATGATTCCCAAACAGGTAGTCACTAAGTGGCAGATTTCCAGCCATTCATAATGTAATATGTTATCAGAGCTCCAATCAATAACTGATCAGGGCAGCAGTTAAAGCAATAACACGCATATGTTAAAGTGTGGTTACCCTTCTTATTACGGTTTACAGACTGGTCAGAAGTTCTGGTACATCCTGCCAAAATAAAATGGAGTGTATTATGAATTTCAATTCATCCGAGAGCTTTCAATGTCCATGAATACAACAGAGCTGTGATTTAATATCTCCATTATAGGGCTTTTCACCTTCATTATAATCAGTACTTTTAATCACTGGCACCAAACGTTCTTCATAAAAAATGATAATATTTAGAAGTTGCATGCAGTGTAAAATCCAATTTGCAAAAATAAAAAGTGGGAATATCTACGTTAAATATTTGCCTACATATTCCTTGACACAGTTAAATGCATTGTTAAGGCTTCTGATGAATAGCAACCTACAGCTGAAAATTGTTCCTGTGTAGTCCATGCGATATAATCAAATGATTGGAATTTCAATAAGTAAGCCAGATCTATATGGAATAAACTATTCACTTCATGCTCCTTGTATGTGACTTATGTCAAGCAAGGTAACAAGGTGTATTCTATTAAAAAATATAAATATTACTGCTGTCTTCCATTTGTCAAGAGGCTATTCTTCTGTTGCTTATTTAGTTTCTTCCTATTTTTAAAGCATTAGCATACATCAAATATCTGGCTATTTTTAAAAATGAGAAAACTTCATGTTGCAATTTAAAAAAATGAATGTGACTTTTATTTTGCTTAATGTACAAGAATCAAAATATGTGGTAAAGCTTGATTTTAAGGCACTAGATTACTCATACAACACATCTAAAATCTCAATATTAAAAAGAGATTTTTAAAAAATCTATCAATTTCACTTATGAAACTGTCATTGATGTTACATTTTTGTGAGTATTTATCAGACTTTGCAGTCACACACGTAAAAATGATACACTGAAGCTTCTTGAAAAGTTTATACTTGCATTGGAACTTTTGAAACAGTTTACCGGTACTTATTCTTCTTACAAGGACTCTGGTAGGCAAGAGATGAAGAGAGTTTCACGTGTTCCTAATGGTTAGGATCCCTGTCCTGGACTACCCATCTCTGGTAGGAGTGACGTTCACTTAGTTGCTGTGGAAATGTTGCAATCTGAAGTTATAGATAGTGAAGCCAAGGCATCAACTTTCATTGCAACACATGGCTGACCAGGACACTGTCTCACGCTTGCTGCCGACTACTGGTATGTTTTCAAAGAATTTGTCGGTTGACATTCAACCTGTTCACCTGCATTTGTCTTAGACATCAAACCACATAGTGGAACTCAAACCTAAAGCTTCAAGTACAAACGCAGGGATGTTATTCATTACACCACAAGACCACTCCTATTCTTGAATAGACCCCTCTTATTCTCTGTTTTGCTTCCTAGCTGGAGTGTTGGATGTTAATTTTGAGTCTAAGTTTTCCAAGTGGACCCCAAAACTAATATACCGTAGAATTATGTACATGAGTAATATTTTCACAATATAATCGAATGCATAGTACATCAAAAACATTTTATATCAAAATGGACATCTAGTTAGTCAATGCTTTGTACAGTGTTATTTCCTAACCCCAAATTGAGGCTAAGCATCATTTATTTAAGTTCACATCACCTCAATGATATTACAGCCATTTGTTTTGAAGTAGGCTGCATTCCGTTGCAGAACGGAATCTACATTTATGCAAATAGCAGGATAAGGAGGTTGAATGTTCCAAAGAGCTGTTGCTCTTCAACAGGCACCAAACTGACTTCTCCAAAACAATGAGGTATGTGAATTAAATCTAAGTTATAAGTTAATAAAGAACAACCAACAACAGAAGTCAAGGCAGATCTTTCAGGGGTCCATCAGCAGCAGAATCCACAAGAGCTAACTGAAGACCCAATGTCAAGCACAATCTAGACACAATACACAATCTCCACAGACTTTGTTTCCCAACAACAAACCAAGTGCTGGTAAGATGGGGTCAGAAGAACAGCCTGTAATCAGATTACGTACATACCCTTCAAATAACCATTCTTGACTATTATTTTTACTTTACTGGCATTGTAGTGTAGCAAATGACAATATTGCTCTGAAGCTAAATTATAAAAGATGTACAGATTTGCTAAAACTTTAAAGTAAGACCCTACAAAGTATTCACAAAGTAAATGCCTGTGTTGAAGTCAAATGCTTTTGGATACACTACACAGAGTGAAAATATTGGCTACGTACAGATTTCTACAGAAATCTGAGAGTTAATTGGAAGAGGCACAAAGTGATAAAATCGTAATGATGTGTTTTGCAAGACTGCCAGCTTAAAATAAAATTCCAAGCAAATCTGGATTAAAATATTTTGCATCTGTATAAACTATTGATGTAGTTTACAATCTGAAGTGAACCTTTCAGTTCGCCTACTTTCGTAATATGAAATATTCAAGCAAAATATGATCCTCATTCTTCCCCCTTTTCTTCACATGATCTCCTTTTTCTCTCCCTCGGGTAATCTTAAGAGCTTTTGAAATCCTAACTCCACCCATTACTGGAAGTTGCGCTTTTGTTCTGGTAGAAAGTGACAGTTATGGCACCTGAGTATCCGGTACCTCAAATAACCACATCACCAGAGCAGCAGCAATTTGTGTCCACTTACATGTAAGTGCAGACTAAAGAGACAGCAAAGACACCAATAAACAAATAATAATCAGTTTTTAAATTAACAGCCGTACTGTCATTTTTGTAATGCATAAATAAACACTTGGAGCAAAGTTTTGAAATAAACAAAATGTTTTGTAAAATTTGCACGTCCTAAATGAATAGTAGGGAGCTGGCACAGTTAAACGCATGGCTAATCAGTCAGGTGACACCAAGTCCCTGACATCACTCTCTGTAAATCCCAGGACATTCATGTGATTTATGGTATATAGGCCTGAAAGGGTCTGAAAGAGTAAACACTGATGAGTGCCTTAAGCACCACCCACCATGATGATGTTGTATGGACTTGCAAACAGAACAGCTGAGGATGTCAGTGGAGTAAGAACTAGCATCTGGTCTTCGTCAAGGCCATTGTAGACATTTTCTAATCAACTTTTTATGAGTTATTATTACATAGCTCTACAGCAGGTGAGAGTTGAACCTGGGCCTTCTGGCTCGGAGGTAGGGGCATTACCATTGTACTACAAGAGCCCCATATCAAGGCCTTTGTGAAAACGTCTGCCATTTCAATGGAACCTGTAACTAGTTGCTAACATGTGATTAACCAAATCTTGATAATGATAAGAGACTCTTCTAGTTAGATCAGGAAGTGTTTTTCTCTACCACACTAGGGCCTTAGCTTCCTACACTTAAAGAAGATGGCAGCAGCAACCTTCAGCATGACTGGCAACTCATGCAATGTCGTGGACTGGCAAGCCCATATGATAGGGTCAATTTTCAAGGGGGCCTTTTGATCATAGATACAGAATATAGTGCAAATTCACGGACCATCCAATTAAGAGTTCCCTGAGAACTGAGCAGTATTCATGGTCAGATCACATTAAAGTCAAACTGACGAACTGCAAATTCTTGGATACGTGGCGCAAGATGTCCCATGAGGTAGTGAATCTGAAATGCAGGATTTATTTCCCTCTCTTTCCTTCTCTTTGCTTATCACTCAGAGTGTGTTGCAAAATGATGGACAAACTGTCATCATTCTGAATGAGTAGTGTAAGCTTTGCTCAGGCATTAGGATCAATGCTGTTTCACACCATGCAGAGCTTCAGAGTGACTTTGAGGAATTTTCTTTGTTCTGGAACATTGACCATTTGAACGTTGGGAGAAAGGGGCCTGGTGGGGGAGGTAGGTTTGAGCCATATGGGTACAGTGTCCAGTCTATCAAAGTTGATTTCACTGGAGCTTTGCCAAAATCTTTACAGACCTGGCTTCATGAAGGACATTAGTGTTTGTTTGACAACCTTCCTATTGTTTCTCTGTCTGGGTGACATGATCGGCATAATAATGGAATGTCTCTCATGTTTTTGTCATTTGTTGGTACACAGACTAGTTCTCACTGCCGTAAAGCAGTGTGCTTATGACAGCTGTCCTGTACACTGGGACATCTGTTGACTTGGGAGGTCTTTGTTGTCAAACACTCACTGTGTTGTCTGTAGAAACCAGAACTAACACAACTGATCCAGTGTTGGATCTCCTTCTCAATTTCCATCTATTGAGAGAGGAAGCTGCCAAGGTCTGAGAAGTGCTCAGCATAGTCTCGACCATCTCTGTCAACATATATGCAAGGTGGAATATTTGGCATATGAGGTCTCAGTTACTATCAAGGTTTTGTTTTGAAACCTTCAAGGACAGGCTGAGTATCTCTGGGACACACGCATCCAACAAGCCTACTGCCCTGTGTCCGACCACTTAAACTCCCTGTCCTACTCCACCAAGGACACGCAAGTCCTGGGCCTCCTCAACCGTCAAATCCAAGCCATCCAACACATGGAGGAGGAACGCCTCATCTTCCACCGTGGGAACCTCCAACCACGTGGCATCAATGTCGATTTCACCAGTTTCCTCATCTCCCCTCCCCCAATCTTATCCCAGATCCAACCCTCCAAATTGACACTGCCCTCTTGAATTGTCCTACCTGTCCATCTTCCTTCCCACCTATTCACTCCACCCTATCACCATCACCTCCCACCTTCATCTGCCTATTGCGTTCCAAGCTACCTTTCCCCAGCACCCCCCCATTTATCTCGCAGCCCCATCGCACCCCTCCCCCATTCCTGATGAAGGGCTTATGCTTGAAATGTTGACTCTCCTGCTCCTAGGATGCTGCCTGACCTGCTGTGCTTTTCCAGCACCACACTTTTTCACTCTGATCTCCAGCATCTGCAGTCCTCACTTTCTCCCAAGTATCTTACAGAATTTAAGAAACTGAGTGCCTTGCAACCCTGGTGTAGTGGAGGTAGCAACACTGCAGTCTCTCTGAAAATTGTCAATCATGTATATCTATGGAGGTCAGTTTAATGTTGGCAGAATGGCAACCAAAATATCTTGCAATGGTAAACAAAATACTGAAATTAAATTTGGATAAATGCAGTTTAGCTCTTTCCATCCATTGACTCTTCTACACTTCCTGCTGCCTCCGCAAAGCAGCCAATATAATCAAAAGACCCCTCCCACCCTCTTTGATCAGGTAGAAGATACAAAGGTTTGAAGACATACACCAACAGATTCAAGAACAGCTTCTTCCCTGCTGCTATCAGAACTTATGAATGGACCTCTCATATATTAGACTTGATTTTTCATTACACCTTCTCTTGTAGCTATAACACTACATTCTCCATTCTGTACTTACATAAGGTATGATTTGTCTGGTTAGCATGCAAAACAATACTTTTCACTGCATCTCAGTACATAGAGTCAGAGAGTCATAGAGATGTACAGCATGGAAACAGACCCTTCGGTCCAACCCGTCCATGCCGACCAGATATCCCAACCCAATCTAGTCCCACCTGCCAGCACCCGTCCCATATCACTCCAAACCCTTCTTATTCATATACCCATCCAAATGCTTCTTAAATGTTGCAATTGTACCAGCCTCCACCACTTCCTCTGGCAGCTCATTCCATATCCATACCACCCTCTGTGTGAAAAAATTGTCCCTTAGGTCTCTTTTCTATCTTTCCCCTCTCATCCTAAACCTATGCCCTCTAGTTCTGGACTCCCCGACCCCAGGGAAAAGACTTTGCCTACTTACCCTATCCATGCCCCCTCATAATTTTGTAAACCTCTATAAGGTTACCCCTCAGCCTCCGACGCTCCAGGGAAAACAGCCCCAGCCTGTTCAGCCTCTCCCTATAGCTCAAATCCTCCAACCCTGGCAACATCCTTGTAAATCTGTGGCAATAATAAATCAAATCAAAGCTGAAGTAACCAAATAACATATAAAAAAAGGAAACTTCTTTTTCTAGTGATGTTTCTCAAGCTAATGTTCCTGATGGCTGTAAAATAAATTGGTTTCATCACATTTGTGATGTGTAGATAAATAGGATTGTAATTGTTTGGCTTGGGAAGCTAAGAAAATAAAAATAATTGAGCCATTTTGACAGCTGAAACACTTGTTGATGCATGACTTGTGGATTGAATTTAACAAATATTTTAAACGTTATCTTCAATATATCCATTGCACAGAATAATATCTCCATCTAATGTTAGATGATTGTGAGATAACATACATGCTACATAAAATGTGAGCGGCATTTCACTGAGG
Source organism: Chiloscyllium plagiosum (assembly GCF_037043375.1). Classification (NCBI taxonomy): domain Eukaryota; kingdom Metazoa; phylum Chordata; class Chondrichthyes; order Orectolobiformes; family Hemiscylliidae; genus Chiloscyllium; species Chiloscyllium plagiosum. The sequence goes on from NW_028270166.1 coordinate 23,889,025, forward strand.
CAACAGGAGTCTTCCCTGCTTGCTGGGGAGCAGCCAAAAACCTGGCTTCACCTGCTGTGGGGAAGGCTATTGGAGTTAAAGACCAAGCAGGTACTATAGAGCACAGCATTGTGCCTTCTACAGACACAGAGATCCCAAAGGGATAGAGATCTCGCCTCCTAGAAAGTTTCCAATTAAAAGGCCATCAGATGCCCACTGCAGGCACCATCACTGGAAGCAGTGGCAAGAGACGGCAATGCAACCAGGGAGAGCCGTAAGATGCCCAAGGAATCGAGTTGAGTGACGGCTGGATCGATCTGATGTGAGGATTAGATTAGATTACTTACAGTGTGGAAACAGGCCCTTTGGCCCAACAAGTCCACACCGACCCTCCGAAGAGCAACCCACCCAGACCCATTCCCCTACATTTACCTCTTCACCTAACACTATGGGCAATTTAACGTGGCCAATTCACCTAACCTGCACATTTTTGGACTGTGGGAGGAAACTAGAGCACCCAGCGGAAACCCACGCAGACACAGGAGAATGTGCAAACTCCACACAGACAGTTGCCTGAGGTGGGAATTGAACCTGGGTCTCTGGTGCTGTGAGGCAGCAGTGTTAACCACTGTGCCACCATGCCACCCATGCGAGCGTTGGCAACTCTCTCAGCAAGCAACCACTTATTTACAGCCAGGTGCCTCATTTAGGAGCAGCATGGTGGCTCAGTGATTAGCACTGCTGCCTCACAGCATCAGGGACCCAGGTTTGATTCCAGTCTTGAGTGACTGTCTGTGTGGAGTTTGCACATTCTCCCTGTATCTGTGTGGGTTTCCTCCCACACTCCAAAGATGTGCAGGTTAGGTGGATTGGTCATGCTAGATTGCCCATAGTGATAGGTGCATTAGTCAGGGGTAAATGTAAGGGAATGGGTCTGGGTGGATTACTCTTTGGAGGGTCGGTGTGGACTTGTTGGGTCGAAGGGCCTGTTTCCATACTGTAGGGAATCTAATCTCATTTAGGCACTGAACGCCTTTCAACAAGGCACCTCCTTTGCTCCCAGGAACCCACTAACAAAAAACAGTATTTTCTTCATGGGCTTCCTGCACAGCTATTGGCCCATCCACTGCTGGTTGACAACATTGAAACATTAAGGGAGTATTAATAATCTACCTACTGGACTCAATTAGTGGTGGGATGGGATCAACCTTCCAGAATCCACCTGCCCCACACTAAAATAAGGCAAAGTTGGGAAGGCAGGTGGGTCCCCAATCACTTGATGAAAGGCCCGTGCATCTTTCAACTCAAGCAGTACTTTAAATTCCACCCTGAGAGCTATAGTTTGAAACAAAAGTTGAAGAGAAAAGAAATATTCAGAATTAAACAGCTAAATGCAACTTAGCAACTGTCCGAAAAAAGCAGTGTATGCAAGATATTGTTAGGCACTCTGAAGGAGCGGTGCCTTACAAGATAATGCTTTATGCAAGTTATCCAGGATTTTGTTTTTTTTAATTTTCATTGTAGAGCTAAGCTTTAATCTTGCTTTAAGAGAGGTTAAGGAATTTGTTAATTCCATATTAATTGTACATAATTGTGTGCAAGCAGTGAATATTAATTGGGGATTCACATGCGCTACATCAAAAGGGAACAGTCTGAAAATCTAGTTGTTGGAATTATGTTTGTATTACAGTGCATCTCTGTGAATAAAATGTCTAAGTAAATTCAAACTGCATAAAGATTGGTCTTGGTTCTATGCTTCCTACCTGATTTTCTGGGGTGTAATACCTTTATCCAAACCAATTTATATGACATTTTTCGTGTTGGCTACACACAGAATCCAAAACCAGAAATTAAAAGTTGGGGAATTCATTGGAAAGTTTTGGGAATTGTTGGGGATTCTTCCTGAAATATTGCTGCCCAGTGGACAAAGTATCTCATCCAGGGACTGCTTCCGGAATGTATGGTCATCCTACTCTGGGGAACCAGCAACCACCAGCAAAAGGGGGTGCCACAGAAAGGTTGCCGAGCGGACTGCACGATTTGCCTGGCCCCATAAACGTAATAAAAGCAAAGAGCCTCTTCATTTTGCAATTGACCCCATGCGACTTCTCAAATGACCATTTTACATGTACTCTCTCAGGGCAGGACTTAGAGACACGGGTTTGAGAGGGGGGGCTGGTGTCATGTGGTCCCAGTTGAAACTGCACTATGAGGCTAAGTCTGTCAGGGTGCTTTAATTAGAATATATTAATGAGGCGCCTGCCTGTTTCTGACAGATGCCCTGGACTTCAGTCCCGTTCTCCATCATATTGGTCCGTCTTTCTCAAGTTTAACGCTTTCTGGGTTTTGTCCTTTTTGCTGACCCAGAACGGTACTGTGGTAAAGAAATTCTGAATCATCTGATTTGTCTTTTTACACAAGAACCGTATCCCATTTTTGATATGTAGAATAATACTTCAGATATTTAACACCATCTGGCTAAGAAAGGATTCGATTTGCTTTTTATAGAAAATAACATCGGATTTTTAAAACAAAATATGTAGTTTCAGTATGATATTCCCATGAAGCTTCAAAAGAAATATTTCAAGCAGACTTTAATTGTTTTATATTATGCTGTGCACAATCATTAGCTTCCTGACCATCTTCCCTAATCCACTTGACCCTCCCACTCTACCCCCGTACGTAATGCAAAAATACAAATATGACCCCTTTGACCTTTTAGAGGTCAGCAATAGCATTTTTACGCCTGAAGTGAAACGCAATGAGGTTGTATATTGCTATTTATTATGTAAATTTTCCGGTTTCTTTGTACGATATTCACCATGAGAAATCTTACAGGATTTTTTTGTTACAAGTGATACGTAAGGGGAGAATTATTCCTGCTTAGATAACCATTACAGTATTGATTGATTTCTGGATTTAACAAATCTGCATTGCTTTTAGCAGAAGTATATTATCCATTTTAAAGTGAACCTATTTCTGGTAGAAATTCAAGTGCCTTCTTTGTCCCTTACGCCAATGGTGATATTTCTAACTCGAGTTCATCCATAGCTATCTCGGGGTCGGCCCCACAAGACCTGCCCAGTCTCCTAGTCCAGTCTGTCAGGCAGTCTGTCTGCCTTGCATTAATTCACTTCACACTCTTTGCATCGATCCAGGGCTCCCCCAGCGGTGCCAGTGAGCGTTCGAGGCTGCCTGCATGCATACAAACTCACTTACTCAGGCAAATCGATGCCCAAAACCACACATAGCTTGGTCACAGTTCAATGCATTCAGGAACTAGAAACTGCTGTCCAAAGGGATTTAGGGTTCTGATTAACTCTCTGGTTAAGTTAAAGCATGGTGCTGCAGCCAAAGTCACTTAATTGCATACCCAATACAGTGCATTCTGGATAAATGCATACCTGATCTGAGCATATATTTCGAATTTATGATTCCTACCCAGTGTCACTGAAAGAAATTCCCGACTGAAGGATAATACTTATTGGAAAATTAGTTAGTTTTATCAAGATCCAGCATGGTTGCAGATCTGAGTGAGTTGGCAAGTTTATTCCAAACAAAAATCTCTGTTATTCAGCATCAATGAATACAGCCTGCTCAAATCAATAGCGGTTCTATGTGTTCTGTTCCAAAGAGGAGGACTGAACATAGATTTTGTGATGTGTGCCATTGTGTTTATTCTTATTGCAGGGCTGCTGCAAAAGCCATTTGTGATTGTCATTTTAGGCATCAAAATTGTTCAAGCATTCAAGCTTTTTGCCAGAGTTGAGTGTTTCAGTTACTGAATGAGTTCAAGGGATTCTTTGCACTGAGCAGTGACATGTTCTGACAGATATGGTGATATTTTGTTGTCATTTATATCTGAAGACTCTGGCTATTACATATCATCTATTTACATTTTTCTATCACATGTATCCTAATCTGTGAAGCCAATTAATTTGTCGGGTCACAATTAGGCAATTTACACGATGTCAATGGTCTCAGTTTATCAGCCAGTATTAATAAAGTCAGCAAAATAGAGGAAATCATTAGGATGCAGTCAAGAGTTTGAGAGAGGTTTTTTTTAAACCTTGTTTCGGTGATTTCTTGATTTCTGATGTAGCATATTTCTAATGCAGATGGCTAATACTGCCTGTGAATATAATGTGGCAAATACTGTTTGGACCTTTTTACTTTAATTTGCGATCACAGGATCATGTACTGTCATTTTCCTGTAAAGGGGGTTTGACCTTTGTATGCTATTTAGAGCAGTACTGTACATGTTCACACAAAGAACACTTTTATGTTTTATTGTGAAGATTACAAAAATGATATCTCCCCCTTCCCCCCACAACCCAGAAACCAAGCGCAGCACAGAATTAATTAAAAGCTCAAAACAGATTCCCCAATCAAGTCACTGACACTTTACTACTGTGTACAGGTTAAACTGTTCAAAGCCCTATTTAACTCTGATCAGCTAGTTAACTAGAAGCAGTCCTTCAAGATTTGCTGACAGTCCCATTTGCAGCATAACCAGATCAGTCTTCGTGCTTTTGGTGTTTGATTTATTGAAAATCTGTTTGTCCCAGATAGATTTTAAAAGGTTTGAAGTTCATTTCAATCAAGAAAGAAAGATTTAGCTTGGATAGATTGGTATGTGATTGTCAAAAAAACTAGCAGTCACGTATGGATCACAAGTCACGATTCTGAATACCTTCCCAGTGGTTCAGTTGGTCAGGGCATTTAGAGAATCAAAGAGTTTTCAGGTGACCACCTTTGATATATTGTCAACCTGTGCTCTCTATTTCTACATACCTGTTCCTCTCAGGTTTCCAGTTCTGACGAAGCATTTCCCCCACTCAAAATACTCATCCACTGAAATATTAGAACTCAGATAACCAGGAAGGGTAAAATATTAATCTGTGGCCTATGTGCTGTCTATTTTTTTAAAGCAAATGATTTAATTAAGGGTATGCTTTTGAGTGACATCTTAAAGAGGCAAACTTCCTAAGTTGCCTCGGAAGCAATATTGACTGGACCCTGGTATTTATATACTTTCAAACTTTTGTTTACAGAGACATGCATTGCATATTTATCTAATTCTAATGAACAGCACATATTTCAGTCTGCTCGTATAATTATTTTTCAATCAACTAGTTCAGATGATCATCTGGTCTAGAGATAGGGACACCACCACTGCATCACAACAGCCTTACACAGACATAAGGACCAGTGGATATTTTAAATTAATATTAACTGCCTAAATACAGTTAACACCCAATAAAAAGAATTAGTATGGGGGAGAAATCTCAATTTAGTTGCACAGGGCTTTAACAATATCTTCACAGTGACTGGCAAAAGCATATCAGGTTTTCATCTTTTCTCTGCCCTATGACTTGAAGAGGAAAGAAACTCATGATAATAATGGAAGAAAACGATTAAATTTATTGCCATCAATAATCACATTTATCCCTTTACAGACATTATGCAGAGAAAGGTAAAATCTCAAAAACTGAAATAAAGATGAACCTGACTGTGTTCTTTTGTGCTGCATCAATCAATGATTTTATGAAAATGTTCCAAGGTTGTTATTTACATTGTCATGATTATCTCCTGCAGTTGCTAAAATTTCAGCTGCGGGCATGACTAAGCTAGATATTCAGGGTCACTCAGTTGGCTAAACAACTGGTTTGCAAAGTAGATTGACACCAACAGCATGGATTCAATTCCTGCACCACCTGAAGTTACCATGAAGGACTCTCCTTCTTAACCTGTCCCCTCACCTGAGGTGTGGTGATCCTCAGACGAAACCATCACCAGTCGTCTCTCTCTCTCTCTCTCACTCCAATGAGAGTGCAGCCCATTGGCTGGTAAGACGATGGTGACTTTATTTTAATGTTCAATAACCAAAGGAATAAATCCAATGGTGCTTTTATCTAAATTTTCCTAGAATTTTTTAAAATATACTCAGTTTCCTCAATGGTCCCCATCATTCTAATTTCACTGAGTAATATGAATCCCTCCAAGTTCAGAATTGTTAATGGAATTGGAGCTTAATTTATTAAGCAGTATAGCTCTGACAATCCTAGAATTTTCAGTTTCAATGAAGCGGAAGTAGGTACAGGAAATATAAATAATAAATGCTTGGGGAGTACAGAACTTGAACATTGTTAAGAGAAGATAAGAAGTTGAAATGTTTTTGTCTTCCATGCATCAGAACTAGGATGCAATTTGAGAAAAGGGTGCTAATTGGTTGGGCCATCATTAGCTGGCAGATAGAGCAAAAGAACAGTTAACTGTCAATAAAAGCAAATTACTGCGGATGCTGGAATCTGAAACCAAAAGAGAAAATGCTGGAAAATCTCAGCAGGTCTGGCAGCATCTCTAAGGAGAGAAAAGGGTCAGTTAGAGGCAAAACATCAGCTCTTTTCTCTCCTTACAGATGCTGCCAGACCTGCTGAGATTTTCCAGCATTCTCTCTTTTGGTTTCAGTTAACTGTCAATCTTAGGTTTTCAGACCAAACAGATAGACTCTGATTGGTTAGGGTGTTACCACAGAAATGCACAGAGATTGACAGTGTCTATGACTCTTTCATGAAAATAGTGCAATCTATGTACAAGTTCCTTTTGCCTATGTAAAACAGGGTCCTTTGTACTGATATATGTAGATTGTAGCTTAGCAATGTGAGTCTGACCAAAAACTTCAAATTGGTCTCCATTGTAGCTCTTTTTATGATGCAGATTATTTAATAAATGCTAATTTCCATTAGCAGGATCACATCTAATTGTGGGTACACCTTTCTGAGGCTTGAAATACTGGGCTGGTTGAGCACAATCAGCATGCTATTTGCTGAGAAGGATTAGTGGGACATGTTTGATGCTAGTTTACTGCAAAGTAGATAGGTTCACTTGTTAAAATTTTTGAGACATCTCTTTTCAAGGTAATCTGACATAGATTGGGTACATCTCAGGGGCAAAAGTAGAGCATACAGGCCTTTTTATGAGTTTTTGCGATAGATAGCAAGTGACAATTTGATTAGGGTAACATCATCATGCAGGATAGTTTTAATACGCCCTATTTCAGCATCAAGCTTATATGGTGAGCAGATGGCTCAAGCTCTATTCATAAGATTTTCAGAAAGGTTGATCTTGTAGCATGTGGAACAGTAGGAGACCCAACACATATATCGTCCGATGTACATAGGCTTTCGACAGATAGTAGTAGAGAACCCTTTTCAGGCATCTTGACAAATATATTGAAGAAAGGGAACTTGCTTGATTGCTCCATTTCAATGGTAAGCTTGAATTATAAGAAGAAGTTTATTAAATTGTCAAGAGATTCTTTGATGCAAGTGCGGATTCAAATATAGCAAATGTATCATCTGGACATTGGAAGTATGCAAGGAATAAGAAGTTAGTGGTCGTTGCATTGAAGACATGCCTCTCATAGTAACTAACAAAGATGTTTACAAGACCTGGGCCTAGCGGGTATCCCATGGCAACGCTATCTATTTAGGTACATATGGTGTAATTGAAACTGAATTTGGGAGTTGCTAATTTCATGAGTTCAATGAATACAGATTCACACACCAGTGGCACATCTCAATAGCCATGACATTTTGGTGTAGTACAAATGCCAATGGCGTGTGTGAGTGGCATGTTAGTAAAAAAGGTAGTAATGTCAAAAGGGTACATGAACATGATATTTCTCTCAATACCGACACTAAGGTCAGTACAGTTGTGGATAGTGCCGAAGGTTACAGAGGGACATAGATAAGCTGCAGAGCTGGGCTGAGAGGTAGCAAGTGAAGTTTAATGCAGGAAAGTGTGAAGTGATTCACTTTGGAAGGAGTAACAGGAATGCAGAGAACTGGGCATATGGTAAGATTCTTGGTAGTGTAGATGAGCAAAGAGATCTCAGTGTCCATGTACATAGATCCCTCAAAGTTGCCACCCAAGTTGATAGAGCTGTTACAAAGGCATACAGTGGGTTAGCTTTCATTAGTAGAGGGATCAAGTTTTGGAACCATGAGGTCATGCTGCAGCTGTACAAAATTCTGGTGCAGCTGCACTTGGAGTATTGTGCGTAATTCTGGTCACTGCATTATAGAAGGATGTGGAAGCTACAGAAAGGGGTCAGAGGAGATTTACCTGGTATGTTGCCTGGTTTGGAGGGAAGGTCTTACAAGGAAAGGTTGAAGGACTTGAGGCTGTTTTCATGAGAGAGAAATAGGTTGAGAGGTGACTTAATTAAGAATATAAGATATTCAGAGGGTTTGTATGGGTGGACAGTGAGAGCCTTTTTCCTTGGATGGTGATGGCTAGCACGAGGGGGCATAGCTTCAAATTGAGTGGTGATAGATATAGGATAGATGTTAGAGGTAGTTTCTTTACTCAGAGAGTAGTAGGGGCGTGGAACACACTGCCTGCAACAGTTGTAGACTCACCAACTTTACAGGCATTTAAATGGGCATTGGATAGGCATATGAATGAGAATGGAATAATGTAGGTTAGATGGGCTTCATATTGGTTTCACAGGGCGGCAACACATCGAGGGCCAAAGGGTCTATACTGCACTCTAATGTTCTATGTAGGGCTTATGTGGCCTTCATGAAAATGAAGGAATCCTTCACAGTGTATGTGGAAAATGAATTTAGAACTGGTTGCAAAAACTCATGCAAATATTTGGCCAATTCATGTTGTGCAAAATCAAACATAGAAAATAGTTCATAAAAGAACATCAACCTTGTGTGTCTTGGTTAGCCCATACATACATGAACACCGCATGAAGATGAATTCTGTCACACAATCACTGGAAGGTTACCACCCTTAAACAAGTCCAACAAGAACCTCTGCAACTTGCCATTGTGTGGTTATTTGATCATGTGGAATAACAGATTCTATTGATCCATACTTGGAACGATCATTGAACAGAGCGTGCATTTTATCGATGTTAATCATATTTAATGAATCTGACTACTCTGGTCCATTTGTTGGATTTAAATGTATCAGGGTTTGCCTTGAGATTATTCAATGCCACCAGCTATTAACATTGCAGATGAAAACCAGAAAGTCATTCCACAATATTCCTCTGTCATGTCTGCTAGATGTGTTTTGTTGGATGCTGGGTTTGCAGTAAGATATCTGATAATGACAGGGTCAAACTCAGCAAAACCTCTTCCCATTTAACGAGAAGAGGGATGTCTCCTTTTAACAGTGTCTTAGTGCAGGAAATAATTGTTGATCTTAACTAGCAGGTCTGTAATTGTCCTCTGTAATTTTTTGATTCATTCACAGGATGTGGCTGGGCCTGATTTATTGCACGTTCCTGGTCCCTTGAGGTGTGGTGGTGAGTGACAGAGAGGTGAATCAGTGTTAGTGTTTATTTTCATTTTGAGCATATATTGGCTGAGTGGCAGGCATTGTAATCAGGAATTGGATCAGTGCTGCTGGAAGAGCACAGCAATTCAGGCAGCATCCGAGGACAGGCAAAATCGACGTTTCGGGCAAAAGCCCTTCATCAGGAATAAAGGCAGAGAGCCTGAAGCGTGGAGAGATAAGCTAGAGGAGGGTGGGGGTGGGGATAGAGTAGCATAGAGTACAATAGGTCAGTGGGGAAGGAGATGAAGGTGATAGGTCAGGGAGGAGAGGGTGGAGTGGATAGGTGGAAAAGGAGCAGGGCAGGTCGGACAAGTCCGGACAAGTCAGGGGATCGTGTTGCTGGAGGTTAGAAACTAGGATGAGGTTACCTTATTGTAATCAGGAATCCCACCCAGTATCATCAACAAGAGACTCTGATATATCGTGACAGTCCATCAGGCCTTTTTCATATTGCACTGGCAGGTTGTTCATGCATTTAGATCCAATGGCCTAAATGGCATTTCAAGTGAGTAAGACCTCTTTAAATGGATGTTTGCGATCACAGCCATGATCCACCCAGTTGAGTTACAAAGTAACTCTACCTGCCATTTTGACTAATGATTCTTCCACGCTCTAACATTGGATCAACAGTTGGTCCTTCAGCTTCTTGAACCTTTTCCAATACTCAGTGAGACTTTTGCTGATCTGCACCTCAACTCCATTACTCCAACCTTGCTCCATATCTCTTATGCCCGAAACGTCGATTCCCCTTCTCCTTTGATGCTGCCTGACCTGCTGCGCTTTTCCAGCAACACATTTTTAAGCTCTGATCCCCAGCATCTGCAATCCCCACTTTCTCCATATCTCTTATGTTTCACAATAGAAACCTTTCGACCAGAGACATGAACATTCAAAAAAAAAACATGGCTTCTAAAGTTGCTGACAAGAATGTGGAATACATAGCACTTGATTTATTTCTCAGGCTTGTGAGGAAATGTTCACATAAGTGAATGGAATTCTAATAAAACCGGAAACTACTCATTCAACTACCGAGTTTGAGGCTTTTTTTTCTCCCTAAGCTTGAACTATAAATTATAAAGATGGGAGCATTCCACCTTGTAATGTGCAGCTTCAGCAAAAATAGGTTCATTTGCAGCAATGAACAGCTGCCAGCCAATCATAATGCATCAGCAATTCAGATCCTTCAACCTTTCAAGACACATAATGAGTATAAATCTTAAGCTTCATTAAAGCAGTTGTAGAGTGCTCAATTTAGGACAGAATGGCTGAACGCCAGCAAAAAACTGTAATTTCAGTGAAGAGGCTCCAGTGGATGCTGCAATAATGCATTTCTGACACATCCGTAATGTTGATGCCACTCAAGTGCCAGCAAGGAACAGCCCAAAAGAGAATCTCGTTATCTCCCCTCAACACTCAATGGGACTGCCTTCACTTCATCCAGCTCAAAGAAGAACAATCTCTTCATAGAATCCCAAGAGGTGCAGAAAGAGGCCATTTGGCCACTGGGTTTGCAACAACCCTTTGAACAGCATCCCATCCAAACTGACACCCCATCCCCATAAGCCATGATTTTTAATATTGGCCAAACCACCAAACTTGCACATCTTTGAACTGTGGGAGGAAACGGGAGCACCCAGAAGAAACCTATGCAGACACAGGGAGAATGTACAAATTCCACGTAGACAGTCACCTGAGGGTGAAATTGAATTCAGTCCCCTGGCACTGTGAGGCAGCAGTGGTAACCACATGTCACCCTATATCCCCGATTATCAACATCATTGAGGTCTCCCATTAAATAGGAACGGAACTACATTCTCAAAAAGGTAGCTTTGATTAGTTTGAAAGAAATGTCACATTAACTTGAAACATTAATTCTGCTTCTCTTCCTACAGATGCAAAGCACCTGTTGTGTTTCTCAAGACTGTCTGTTTTGAATCTCTAATCACCAGTGTCTGCAGTACCTTGCCATTATTTGAGTTGCTCATGTCTGCACAATTATTTCAAGAGAATTAACTTTTTTTCCAAGCAATTAACTAGTCTCTGGTCAAATAATGACTGTTTCTTCAATGGTTCCTTCACTGCCGCTGGGCCAAAATCCTGGAACTCTTTTCCTAACAGCATTCTGGATGTTTCTGCACCACACAGACTGCTGCAGTTCCAGAAGGCAGCTAACCACTGCCTTCTCATGGTCAGTAAGTGCTGGCCCAGCAACAATGCCAACAGTCCATGAATGAATACAAAGAGACAACTAGCTGTCTGTTTGCATAATCAGTTAATATACCTAACACCCTCCTTTTAAAGTCAATTTTATTAGTATTCCCACAGTACCAAGTGTTCACATCACAATCACATGATGCTGACAGACACTGAGAGAATTATGCATTGCCATGGTGAAGATTTAGCATAGGATGCCAATAGGATTCTGGCAATAGGATAATAGTGGAAACAAGAGTGCGGTGCTGGAAAAGCACAGCAGGTCAGGCAGCATCTAAGGAGCAGGAAAATCGATGTTTCGGGCATAAGGCCTTCATCAGGATGCAGGGCTTATGTCCAAAATGTCCATTTTCCTGCTCCTCGAATGCTGCCTGACCTGCTGGGCTTTTCCAGCACCACACTCTCGACTCTGATCTCCACCATCTGCAGTCCTCACTTTCTCCTAATAGTGGAGACAGCCCAGAAAGGATTGGGTGATATGGTGGCTCAGTGGTTAGTATCGCTGCCTCATAGTGCCAGGGACCCAGGCTCGATTCTAGCCTCAAGCGACTGTCTGTGTGGAGTTTACACATTCTCCCTGTGTCTGAGTGGGGTTCCTCTCAGTGCTCCGGTTTCCTCCCTCAGTCCAAAGATGTGCAAGTTAGGTGGATTGGCCATGCTAAATTGTCCATAGTGTTCAGGGATGTGTAGACTAGGTGGATTAACTATGGGGAATGCAAGATTATAGGGATGGGGTGGGTCTGGGTGGAATGCTGTTTGGAGGCACAGTGTGGACTTAATTGGCCTCATGGCCGGCTTCCATGATGTAGGGATTCTTTGAGTTGGTGCAGGTACAGGAGAATCAAGCTATTCTGGAAAAATATAGACACATGCTGCTCCTATTATGAACTAGTCTCAGTTTATCCAAGATAAAGATCAGTAACTAGTGTGAGATATCTGAGACTGTCTGTGTTGGAGCTTCAGTTGTGAATTCAGGAGAAAATAGCAGAAAATAAGGGTCAGAGGAGAATGAATATTTTCAAAACTAGCAAACCCTGAAAACCAAACCCTGCATTCTGAAACACGGGAGCAGTCACTCAGCCTTAAAAGGATTGATTTGCTGCTTCAATTTAAATTGCACAAAACAGAATGAGAGAGAAATGGCACTTTTCACAGTGTGCAGGGAACTGACAAACCTGAGGCATCTCACTGAGATTCATTCACATTTGACAGGAAAAACAAGATCTGTTTGCAGACATAACCCAAGACTGAACTAACATGCCCTTCACTACCACTGGAACAGATGTAACAGTCATAAATAAACAGCAGTTCCCACAGTTAAAGCTCTTGTTCCTGAGTCTTTGGCAGATACTACTGAAACCTAACCCACTAATAGTACAATGTCCTGCTTGATGGTTCTGTGAGTGCAACAAAACCACATTGACTTCATCTATTCAAAAAGGTGGTTTGCCATGATATTCTCAATGGCAATTAAGGATGGGGATAACTGATGAATTAGCCAGCCACCAATACACATCTCCCAAGAATGAATGGAAAAAAATTCCCAGAAGTATTGTTGCGAAGCTAAACTATTCAAAATATACATTTAACAACAGTTGAATCTTTCAACCTCAGCTGATCGATGTAGTGTGAATCAACTATGGTAATATCCAAATTTTATACTAATTATTGGAGTCCTGAACTTTGAAATGGAGATCTGCGGTGTGACTATAACATTGATTTTTGCAAACCTCTTGCCTAGACTTGGAAAGGTCTTTCCAGTCACTCAAGACTTGATTACTTTGATAACTGCAATCAAAAAAACATCACAAATAATATTAAAAGATAGAATCTTTACACAAAGGGTCGACAACCTCATCGCTAACTTTTTGCCATGATAAACTTCCTTGTGGTGTTCAGTAGATGTTAACTGATAGTTGAAATTTCTCTTCAAGTCTTCATCTGCCTGAGAATTACACTTCAGTTCTGAGGAAATATTTAGCTTTGACTTTTATGATGATGCTATGGCTTTACAAGGTATATTTTATCCTGGGTTTTCGTTTAAACAGGGGGTTTAAGGCAGAGTCGATGAGCAGTCGACACAGAGCCACTAGAGTAAACAGTTTGTCAGGCCTTGGGATTTTTCTGTAAAATGTTAGAATAATAGAAGCAGTCCAAATGGATGTGGTCAAGTTCTCAGGGAACCAGGATTTTTAGGTTTTTTTTAGGTTTTTTTAGTTTTCAGTAATGACAGTTGCTACTGGGGTCTCAGCACATTTGGAAGCTATAATAGATCTCTCCCTGCTGCACTCTTTCAGAATTTTCTCTTGACATTTTTCCCCCTGCTGCTGAAGTTGCCTGTGAGACAATCTATTCCACTGAACTTGCCTTTTGCCAAGGGCGTGTATATGGGATGTTACAATATTGGAACAGTTTTTGTACAGTAGTAAAATATTCTATTATTCTGTTAAGTTTTCACATGGAATGAAGTTATTCCAATTTCTTCTGTTGTATTTTTACTATAGTGTACAAATAAAGTGTGTTTTGCTTCAAATCTGGTACTTTGACCAAACAATTAGCACCTGAAATGAAACGTCTGCCACTTGCCTTTAAATTAAGAAAAGGATAGGATCTAAGCTATCTTCTTAATATATATATGTTAAGAGGGTCTGGTCTGGTCTGGTCCATAACACACAGTGGAAAGAGGTCATTCAGCCCATTGTGTCTGCAACAACCCTCTGAAAAGCAGCTCAGGCCCAGCCGCCCCATCCTACATAAGTAACCCTGCATTTCCCATGGCTAACCCACCTAGTGTGCACATCCCTTGACACTACAGGCAATTTGCCCTTGCCAACTCACCTCACCTGCACATCTTTGGACTGTGGGAGGAAACCAGAGCACCTGAAGGAAACCTACGCAGACGCGGGGAGAACGGGTAAACTCCACATAGACAGTCACCGGAGGGTGGAATTGAACCTAATCCCTGGTGCTGAGGCAGCAGTGCTAACCACTGAGCCACCAGAGTGGCCTGGATTACATTTTGTTTAATTGAAGGGAGTTTTGAACTATTCGTAACAAAGGATTTCTTGGAAACCACATGGTTCCATATATTTATTGATATTAGTTGCTTGAACTCACTTCAGGGAAAACACTTTACTGTGTTTACAATTGGCTTTTACAGCCGTTCCCTTTAGTCTGGGAAAAGCCTGCTAAAAAACAAGCTGCTAAGTTTGTTGTCATGTTTGTCGTGAAACCTCTGTAAAACATTGAGCTAGCATTTAGGTGTTCCTGTTACAAACTAAACGTGTCAACTAGTTTTGCACTTTCATTGTATAAATTTGATTTTATAATAATTCGATAATTTTGTGTTTATGTAAGAACCCTGGTGAAATAAGATGGATCTTTTATTTTAAATCTAATATCGGGAAAACATACTATTGCCATATCAGGAACTAAGGAAAACAATTAAATTTGCGTTTTGGTTCATGGAATAATAGAACTAAAACTAAAGTTGATCTAGTCTTAAGAGACCATAAGGCTATTCTCTCATTAGAGAGACAACTGGTGGTGGTTTAACCTGCGGGTCACTACACCTTGAGTGAGGGGAGAGATTGAGAAGGATTATCCCTTTTGATAATTTCAGTAGCAGAACCGAGAAAAAGATAGTGTCCTCCTCCCATTTATCCATAATAATAACTATATGCAAATGAGCAGATGACACAAAAATAGGTTGGCAAGTATGTTGTGTAAAGGTTGCAAATTAATATGACGTAAGTTGAATGAGTGGATAAACATATGGAAGATGGAGTATAATGTGGAGAAATGTAAGATTTGTTCATTTGGCAGGAAATTATAAAAAACATAGAGCATAACTTAAATGGAAAATGATGGCAGAATCTCAAAATGCAGAGAGATGTAGTTTAACTGCCTTCTAATTTTTTCTGACTACATCAAGTCATTAAAAAGGCTGATGGAATACTGTCCTTTATAATGAGAGGAGTTGATCATAAAAATGGGAATGGTATGCTTCCATTATTTCGGATAATAGTGAGACCACATTGCCGAAAGTGTACTCAGTCCTGGTGCCAATGCTTCGGGAAAGATGTAAATACATCAGAAGCACTTCAGAATTGATTTACTAGATTGATACCTGAAATGAGCTGAAAATGTGTTGCTGGAAAAGCGCAGCAGGTCAGGCAGCATCCAGGGAACAGGAGAATCGACGTTTCGGGCATAAGCCCTTCTTCAGGAATGAGGAAAGTTTATCCAGCAGGCTAAGATAAAAGGTAGGGAGGAGGGACTTGGGGGAGGGGCGTTGGAAATGTGATAGGTGGAAAGAGGTCAAGGTGAGGGTGATAGGTCAGACTGGGGTGGGGGCTGAGAGGTCAGGAAGAAGATTGCAGGTTAGGAAGGCGGTGCTGAATTCGATGGATTTGACTGAGACAAGGTGGGGGGAGGGGAAATGAGGAAACTGGTGAAATCCGAGTTCATCCCTTGTGGTTGGAGGGTTCCTAGGCGGAAGATGAGCCGCTCTTCCTCCAACCGTCATTTTGTTGTGGTCTGGCGATGGAGGAGTCCAAAGACCTGCATATCCTTGGTGGAGTGGGAGGGGGAGTTGAAATGTTGAGCCACAGGGTGGTTGGGTTGGTTGGTCCGGGTGTCCCAGAGGTGTTCTCTGAAACGCTCCGCAAGTAGCCGGCCTGTCTCCCCAATATAGAGGAGGCCACATCGGGTGCAGAGGATGCAATAGATGATGTGTGTGGAGGTGCAGGTGAATCTGTGGCGGATATGGAAGTTTCCTTTGGGGCCTTGGAGGGAGGTGAGGGGGGAGTTGTGGGCACAAGTCTTGCACCTCCTGCGGTTGCAGGGGAAGGTGCCGGGAGTGGAGGTTGGGTTGGTGGGGGATGTGGATCTGACGAGGGAGTCACGGAGGGAGTGGTGTTTACGGAATGCTGATAGGGGAGGGGAGGGAAATATATCCTTGGTGGTGGGGTCCGTTTGGAGGTGGCGGAAATGACGGCGGATGATGCGCTGTACATAGAGATTGGTGGGGTGGTAGGTGAGGACCAGTGGGGTTCTATCCTGGTGGCGGTTGGAGGGGCGGGGCTCAAGGGCGGAGGAGCGAGAAGTGGAAGAGATGCAGTGGAGGGCATCGTCGACCACGTCGGGGGGAAATTGCGGTCCTTGAAGAAGGAGGCCATCTGGGTTGTGCGTTTTTGGAACTGGTCCTCCTGGGAGCAGATGCGGCGGAGTTGAAGGAATTGGGAGAATGGGATGGCGTTTTTACAGGGGGCAGGATGGGAGGAGGTGTAGTCCAGGTAGCTGTGGGAGTCGGTCGGTTTGTAGTAGATGTCCGTGTTGATTCGGTCGCCTGAGATAGAAATAGAAAGGTCGAGGAAGGGGAGGGAGGAATCTGAGACTGTCCAGGTGAATTTGAGGTCGGGGTGGAAGGTGTTGGTGAAGTGGATGAACTGTTCAACCTCCTCTTGGGAGCACGAGGTGGCGCCGATACAGTCATCGATGTAGCGGAGGAAAAGGTGGGGGGGTGGGGCCAGTGTAGTTGTGGAAGATGGACTGTTCCACATATCCTACGAAGAGATACCTGAAATGAGCAGGTTATGTTATGAGAAAAACAATTGGACAGACTGGATTTTCCACTGGAGCTTTGAAGAGTGAGGGGGAGACTTGATTGAAGTAAATATGGTCCTGACTATTCCGATAAGGTAGAGATGGAAAGGATGCTTTTGTGTGAAGCCAGAATTAGGGGGCATTGTTTAAAAATGAGGGGTCTCTCTTGTAGGACAGAAGTGTGCGGAATCTTTTTCCCTTCATATGTTTATGCAATTTTGGAAGTTGCTGCCTCAGGGTCGCTGGAGGCCAGGTCATTGAAATTTTTTAAGGTGGAGATAGATAGATTCTTGTAAAGCAAGGGTATCAAATGTTATTGGGGTACACAAAGATGTGGAACTTGAAACACACACAGATCAACAATGATCTTATTTAATGGCAGAGTAGGATTCAAGCAAATCAATGAATCACTTCCATTCCTAATTCATATGTTGCTATGTATTTTCTTTCACAGAAGTTGAGTTTACTGATCAAAATTGCCTTATTCTGGTAAGTAAAATGGAATATGGTGAATGAATCATATTTACTTCTAATTTCGGTCACTATTCTGAACACAATGCATGGATGCTTGCAATATTACATCTTTAGCATAGTTTCCCTGCTTCAAATGAATTGATTGTCTGATCTACAAAATTAATGAATTCCTCAGCTCTTTCCAAGTACCAGTTTGTATCAGTAACCAAATCAAAGTGGGCTGTGACAGACAGAAGGATTATTCAACCAAGAGGACTCGTGAGGAGCTGTATAAGACAGGATTTCCACCACACAGCACTGAATCCTACAAGAACGTTAGTTTGGAGCATGTGGTTATCTAAGGTTTTTGTGATTTGTAACCACTGTGATTTTCTGACAATAGATCCACATTGGTGGATTTGTTGCACATCCATTTAATTGGTAGTATTTCACAGTTAATCTGTGAAAGTGAGAGAACAATGGGAATGTATGAGTCTGAAAGTATGAGATCATTCTTTTACACAGAATGGCTCCTCACTCTTTCCTGACTGGCATCAGCAAATATTCATTGCCTCATTAAATTTGAAACAAGCTAGCATTAATTATCTGAAGTAGAGTGTGTCTATATTTGCCTTGCCTTTTGAAAATGTTGATCTGCTCTTAGTTCTTGAATTGGATCCGTAATTGTGGCCAAACTGGGGAAAATACTTGATCAGTAATTGACCACATGTATCAAACCATTGCCATTTTATTAATTTGCACCAACCTATGATGCAAGTTTTATAGAATATGGCTTAATTCTAACTTTTTAGAAGTGTATGGGCCTTGAATGAATTAAAATATCACCTATAGATGGATCTTTTTATTAAGCTGTACAGAGTGGTAGTCAATTGTTTGAATTTACAGAGAAAAACATATGATCTATTTACCTGTGGAACACGCTGACCCAGAGTTGGGGTATCATGTAATGAATGGCAAGACCCTCAGGCTTGGATTGGATTATTGTGGCAATATGTGTTTTATTTGATTCTCTCAAAAGATGAGCTGCTAGATCCATTTCTGACTTTATCCCATTTAGCATAGTAAATGTGGTATCAGTGCAAATATGTTAATGTTTACATAATAATATAATTAGACGTGGATCTATTGTCATCCACCACCTTAAACATTCACAGTGCTGATGACCCACATTACCTCATGGGTGACCAGTCTTACAAGATCTAAACAAGATAGACTTAAAAAACAGATTTAGCAACTCAAGATTAGACATCCATGAGACTCCGTGGACCAGCAGCAGCAGGGAAATTGATGGCTACTGGTATTATCACTCGACTATTAATCCAGAGACCCAGATTATGTTCTGCTGATCCAGGTTTGAAACCTACCATACAGATGGGGAAATTTGAAAATTAAATAAATGTCTGGAATTAAGACTCTAATGATGACCATGAAACCATTATTGATTGTCATTAAAATAAACCATTCGGTTCACTAATGTCCTTTAGGGAAGGAAACTGCCATCTTTACCTGGTCTGGCCTATGTGTGACTCCAACTCCACAGCAATGTGGTTGACACTTAATTACCCTCTGAGCAATTAGGGATAGGTAATAAATTCTGGCCTGGCCAATGACACCCACATCCCATGAATGAATAATTTTTTAAAAAAGTAAAATTGTACTGAAACAAATCTGCAACATCATGGCCTGGGCTATAACCCTCACTTTACCATTACTACCAAGCTAAGGGGTCAACCCTGTTTCAATGAAAAGGATGAGATGTCAAACAAGTGAAGCTACAAAATAAGACTGTGTGCCAAACAATGTACACAACAAGTGAAAGACAGGGAGGGCTAAGTGATTCCACCATCAATGGATCAGATCAAAGGTTTTCAGTCCTGCCACATCCAGCCATGAATGATGGTTCATGAATAGTGGTGACCACAGGAGAAGCCTGAAATGGATCATCAACTCAGCAATTCTAGCTGAAGATGGCTGTGAATGCTTCAGCCTTATCTTTTGCACTGATATGCTGGGCTTCACCATTACTGAGGGTGGAGATGATTATGGAGCCTGTTCCTCCAGTACGTTGTTTAATGAACTGGATGGAGTGGTTCTGTAAATATCCCCAACCGTAGTAATGGAAGAACCCCTCAGAGCAAAAGATAAGGTTGAAGCATTTTCAACAATCTTTGACCAGATGTGCCAAATGGATGATCTAGCTCGACTTATCTCTAACAGGGGCAAACATGATGATCATCAGTTAAAATTCAATGGTTACAACCATTGCTGAATCCTGCACTACCTGGGGATTATCTTTAATCAGAAACTCAACTGGACTAGCCACATAAATAGTGTAGCTACAAGAGCGGGTCAGCAGCTTGGAATCCTGAAGCAAATAATTCATCTCCTGACTCTCAAAAGCCTCTCCCTGATCTACAAGGCATAAGTCTTGAGTATAAGAGTTGAGATGTCATGTTGTGGCTAATCAAGATATTGGTGAGGTCACTTTTGGAATACAGAGTACATTTCTGGCTGCGTTCTATAGGAAGGATGTTACTAAACTTGAAAGGGTGCAGAAAAGATTGAGAATGATGAAGGGATTAGAGGATTTGAGCTATAGGGAGATGCTGAATAGGCTGGGGCTTTTTTTCCTGGAGCATCGGAGATTGAGGGCTGAATTTATAGAGGTTTATAAAGTCATGAGGGGCATGGCTAGGCTGAATAACCAAGGTCTTTTTCCTAGGGTGGGGGAGTCCAAAACTGGAGGACATAGGTTTAGGGTGAGAGGGGAAAGATTCAAAAAGGACCCAAAGGGTAACTTTTTCACACAGAATGAGCTGCCAGAGGAAGTCGTGGAGGTGGGCACAATTACAGCATTTAAAAGGCATCTAGATAGGTACATGAATAGGAACGGTTTGAGGGATTTGAGCTAAATTCTGGCAAATAGGACTAGGTTAGATTGGGATGTCCTTCCAGATGAGTTGGATGGAAGGGTCTGTTTCTGTGGTGTATGACTCTCTGACTCTAAGTCAGGAGTATGATGGGAATACTTCCCATTTACCAGGAAAAGTACAGCTCCAACAATATTGGATATATAAAAGTAAAGAGAGTAGGCAATGGAGTGTGGGACCTTTGAAAGGTGCGACTTTGAATTGATAAGAGGGATTAGGGAAGTGGCAGATAATTTAAACTAATATTTTTCATTAATGTCCACTGTAAAAACTCCACAATATAAACACCAGGAAATGTCAGGTTAGGAAGTGCTAATGGGAAGGAAGGTCTTATAAGTCTCTATTATAAGGATCAAAATATTTGACAAACTAATCAGACTGACAATTGACAAATCACAAGGATCAGATGGCTACATCCAATTATTTTAAGGAAGTAATTGATAGAATCATAGAATCCCTACAGGGTGGAAACAGACCATTCAGTCCATCAAGTCAACACCAACGCTCTTGAGAGCATTCCACCCAGAGCAATTCTCTATACTATAATGCTGCATTTCCTATGGTTAATGCACCTCATGTATACATCCCTGGACACTATGGAATTTAGTATGGTTAATCCACCTAAAATGCACATCACTGGACTTTGGGAAGAAACCAGAGTGCCCGGAGGAAACCCACGCAGACATGTGCTTTCAAAGATAGTGGAAGCATTGGTCAACATTGCTCCCAGGAGGACCAGTTCAAAATACGTACAACACAGATGGCCTCCTTCTTCAAGGACCGCAATTTCCCCCCCGACGTGGTCGACGGTGCCCTCCACCGCATCTCCTCCACTTCCCGCTCCTCCGCCCTTGAGCCCCGCCCCTCCAACCGCCACCAGGACAGAACCCCACTGGTCCTCACCTACCACCCCACCAATCTCCATGTACAGCGCATCATCCGCCGTCACTTCCGCCACCTCCAAACAGACCCCAGCACCAAGGATATATTTCCCTCCCCTCCCCTATCAGCTTTCCGTAGAGACCACTCCCTCCGCGACTCCCTTGTCAGATCCACACCCCCCACCGACCCAACCACCACTCCCGGCACCTTCCCTTGCAACCGCAGGAGGTGCAACACTTGCGCCCACACCTCCCCCCTCACTTCTCTCCAAGGCCCCAAGGGAAACTTCCATATCCGCCACAGATTCACCTGCACCTCCACCCACATCATCTACTGCATCCGCTGCAGCCGGTGTGGCCTCCTCTATATTGGGGAGACAGGCCGCCTACTTGCGGAGCGATTCAGGGAGCACCTCTGGGCCACCCGGACGAACCAACCCAACCAACCTGTGGCACAGCATTTCAACTCCCCCTCCCACTCCACCGAGGATATGCAGGTCATTGGACTCATCCACCGCCAAACCACAACAACCCGACGGTCGGAGGAGGAGCGTCTTATCTTCCGACTGGGAACCCTCCAACCGCAGGGGATGAACTTGGACTTCACCAGTTTCTTCATCCCCCCTCCCCCCACCTTGTCTCAGCCGGATCCTTCCAGCCCGGCACCGCCTTCCTGACCTGCAGTCTTCTTCTTGACCTCTCCGCCTCCACCCTACTCCGACCTATCACCCTCACCTTGACCTCTTTCCACCTATCACATTTCCAACTCCCCTCCTCCAAGTCCCTCCTCCCTACCTTTTATCTTCTCCTGCTGAACACTCTCTGCTCATTCCTGAAGAAGGGCCTGTGCCCGAAACGTCGAATCTCCTGTTCCCTGGATGCTGCCTGACCTGCTGTGCTGTTCCAGCAATAAAGTTTCAACTCAACATATTTTAGTACTCACTAGATTCCCGGAGGTTCTGTGAATTGGAATGCTGCTAACGTTCACTGTTCAAGGAGGGAGAGAGACAGAAACCAGAAAACCAAAGGCCATTATCAGAAACTATTAGCCTAACATCTGTCACTGAGAAAAATTTGCAGTTCGTTAGTAAGGAGGAAATTTTGAAGGACATTAAGAAAAGCTTAACAAAGAAACTGAGCAAATGTGGTTTTATTTAAAGGAGAAACTTGTTTGAAAAATATGCAAGGGTTCTTTGATGATATAATCCAAACAGTTGATAAAGGGGGAACCAGGTGATGTAGTATATTTTGATCTCCAGAAAGGCATTCAAGAAAATGCCAGAATAAAAGCTGTTGCATAAGATAAGAGCTCATTGTATTGGGGTTAATGCATTACCAAGAATTGAGGTTTGGTTAACACAGAAGAAAGAGAGTCAGGATTAATTGGATTTTCCCAGGTTGGAAGGATGTAAATAGTGCAGTGTCGAAAGCATCAGTCCCAGGGTCTCATGTATTTATTGTCTGTATTAATGATTTGGAGGAGGGGTAAGAGAGTAAAGTGTACAAATTTGCTGATGATACAAAATAGATGGGAGGGCATGTTGAGATGATGGCATAGGAGTTTGCAAGGGGGCAGATGGTTGAGTGAGTCGGCAAAACTTTGGCAAATGAATTTTAATGTAGGCAAGTGTGAGGTCATGCACTTTTGTGGGAAAAATCAAAAGATAGAGTATTATTTCTGAGCAATCAAGAAGACAAATGCAATTTTGGCCTTTACCACAAGGTGATTTAAGTTTAATAATAGAGCTGTCGTACAACTCTAAGGTGTTGGTGAGTCTGTACCTGAAGTTGAATGTATAGTTTTGTCTCTGTATTTAAGAAATACTGGTATTAGACATAGTTTAGAAGAGTTTCACTAGAACAGGCTTTCTTCATTTATCAAAATCAGGGGTGATCATATTGAAATATACAAGTTTCTGAGAGAGCTTGATGTTGAGAAGGTGTTTCCACTAGGGGGAGTCTTGAACTATGAGACATAGTTATTGAACAAGAGGTCACTCATTTAATACTGAGATACAAGGCTTTTTCTTCTCTCAGAATGCCTGGAATTCTGTATCCCAGAAGTTATGAAGGCTAGATCATTGAAAGCATTTAGAGTGGAGGCAGATATATTTTTGAAAACATAATCCAAGGACTTGAAGGCTATCAGGAGCTGGCAAGAAAGAGGAGTTGAGGCTTGGAGCAGATCAGCAATGATCGTTTGAAATGGTGGGGCAAGGTTGAGATGGCCTACTCCTGCTCCTATATCTTAGGTTTTTATGTTCTAACAATCAAGTTGCTCGACACCATTTAAGTTTAAACAGCTCACTTGATTGGTAAATCATCCACAAATATTCACTCGCTCGAACACAAACGCTCAGTCTCAGAAGTGTGTACCATCTAAAAGAGGTACAGGAGAAATTCACCAAGGCTCTTGAGACAGCATCTTCTGAGCCAACAACACTTCCATCTTGGAGAACAAGGACAACAGATACTTGGGAACTGCAAGTTCCCCTACCAGCCACTCACCATCCTGACTTGAAAATATATCATCACTCATTCAATGTCACTGTGTCAAGCTCTTGGAACTACCTCCCGAATAGCATTGTGGGTTTACCTACACAAATTGGACTACAGTCACTCAAGAAGGCAACCCACCACCATCTTCTCAAGGGCAACTGGGGATGGGCAGTCATGTTGGTCCAGCCAGCAGTGCCCACATCCCATGAAAATGAATATAATAAATATTCTCCATTATCAGTGTAATTTGAGTGTGTGTACCATTTGCAATTTGCATTCCAGCAAATTTCCCAAGTTTCTTCAATAACATTGTGAAGCCTGTGTCCTCTACAGCCTAGAAGAATAAAGGTGAGCAGGCAATTATTAACATCAACACTTGCAATTTTTCATGCAAGTTGCATAGCATCTTGAATTGGAAATATGTGACCATCCCTTCATTGTGCCCAAATCCCAGAAAAAAAAACCCCGAGGAGTTGAAGGCTATCAGGAGCTGGTGTGGAAGAGGAGTTGCCTAACAGTGGTGTGAGAGAGTGCTTTCAGCATGTGGACTACAATGGTCCAAGAATACAATTCATTACCATCCTCCAAAGAGCAATTAGGTCTGAGCAATAAATGTTGCTTGTCAGTAATTCTTACACTCTATATTTAGTGAATACAAAACAAAAACAAAAACAAGCAATTGAATAGTAGAATAGAATGACTTGGAACATTTGAAAAAAACATAAGATCATGTTATATTGCTATTCTCAAATTCCTTCAGGTTTATTTTAGTTTTCTCCAATAGAAGAAATCATTCCTACAGATGTTGCTGAGCAACTGGAGTAGCAGATATATCATTGTGTTGTCTGACCTATATTTTTCTTCAACTTGCCCACACTAAAATACATGAGATGTTCACTGCAAGTAGTGTTCTTAAGTATTGACCTTTTGATACCACATAATGCCAGACAGTACGAAAGCACAACTCATAAATCTATGTAAACCTATGTAATCAAGCTTTCCCATCATGGCAAATATACAAAAGATGACATTCTATATTTGCCAGAATTGATATTTTTTTTATACAAGATAGAAATAATTGGATTTTCATACGTTACAATTACATGTATAATTCAACTATTGTATGGCACCAGATAATACAAGTCAGAAAAGTCTCAGGTTCACTCTATGTTTTATTTTGTGCCTTGATCAAGCAAGGTAGCAGCAGAAGCTCTGCAGTAAGCTGCATGTGAAATGTTCTGGGAATGATCACTTGATATCACATTGTGTATCTTTATTCAGCAACTCCCAGTGTGAATGTGTGAGAGAGTGTTCAACAGAGTTTGTGCATGTGAGAAGGATTGTATACACATGCGTGTGTGTGTGTGTGTTTGTGATTGAGTGAGTGAGTGTGTGTGTGTATGCTTAAGAATGAATGTGTGTTTTTGAGTAGGTGTGTGGGGATGTGTAAGAATGTGTGTGTGTGTGAGAGAGAGAGAGAGAGAGAGAGAGGGAAGAAATGAACGCAAGTGTGTGTACATGCAGGAGTGTGAGGGTGTTACAACTAGAATCCAGATGATGTTTTCCAATCTATTACTGATCCAAATGGGATGCCCCAATTTGGGAAGCTCCCAGGGGAGGAGGGATGATCTGGTTCCTATTCTTTGTACTTTTAAAAAATTCTTCACGAGCCAACACTGTCTGAGGAGCCTTGGGGAGTTTCTGCAGTGCATACACTGCCCTCAAATATACACTGTGGTATACACTGGTGCACTCAAAATTAGCATTTAAAGGAATGAGTGTTTGTGGATGTGATGCTAATCCATGCAGGTTGCTTTGCGCTGGATTATTGCAAGCTGCTTCGCTGTTGTTGGATCTACACTCATCCAGTCAGCTGATGTAGTCCATTACATCCTGACTTTTGACTAGTGGTGGACATGTTTTTGAAATCAGGAGGTGAGTTACACCATGCTTGTCCCTAGCTTCCGATCCCCCTTTGTAACCACAGTATTTACATGGCTAATCAGGGTCAGTTTGTGATGAAAGGTGACCACGAGGATGTTGAAAGTGGGGGAATTCAGTGATGGTAATTCCATTGACTGTTAAGGGACAATAATTGGATGATTTGATGTTGGAGATAGCCATTGCCTGCCAATTCTGTGCTGTGCTGTTTTCTCTATTGGAGAAAACTAAATTAAACCTGAAAGAATTTGAGAATAGCAATATAACATAATTTTATGATTTTTGTGCTGTGCAATTCTGCACTGATCAACTGCAACCTGAACATTATTGAAGTTATGCTGCATGGTCTGCTTCAGTATCTGAGCAGTCATGGATGGTATTGAACATTGTATAATCGTCGGTGAACATCTCCACTTTTGGAGTAGCAATTTCCTCCCTTGCCTCCACAACAGTCTGGGTTAAATCTCATTTGGCCTGGGGAGTGCTTATCCAATTTTAAGTCTGCTAAAATCTCCTTCTTCTCAATTGTAACTGGTTCAAGTATACTATTGTCCTCCTCTCAGATTTATAGACCTACATCATCCTTCTCTACTGTGGATCCAAATGCAAAGTATTCATTTAAAATCTCATCTACATCTTCTAGCTTCACACACAGTTTGATACTTTGGTCCTTAATGGGCCCAGTCTTTCCCTGATTATCCTCTTCCCCTTAAAATACTTAAAACTGCCTTTGGATTTTCCTTTATTTTAGCTGCTAGTGTTTTTTTACATGTCTCCTCTTCACTTTCTTAATTTCAGCATTTAAAAATTTAGATGAACACGTGAAATTGCAAAACATACAAGGTTATGGGCCAAATTCTGACTAGGGCAGATAGGTGTTTAATAACTGGCATGTATGAATGGGCAGAATGGTCTGCTTCCATGCTGTAAAATTCCACAAATGAAACTGGTTTTCTTGATTTTTGTTTAATGAAAATGTCTTATTCCAGCTCAGATGAACATCATATTGTGCCAACGTACTTTTTTTCCTCTCTTTTCAGAATCATGCTGTGAGGGATTTTTGAAAAAAATGTTCATTTAACACTAATTGGTGTTAACATTTAAGAAATTTTAATTTGGGAACTCAATCCCTATAGATGTTGTAGGGAAACTCACCTGCTGGAAAGGTGGATTGTCAATTTAATCGTGACTGTTATTGATTCCAATTTATAGGCTTATGAATTTTAATTTTAATGATTGGAAAATTGTGAGCGTCACAAGATCAGAATGTCTATTCTCTTAAATCAGTATAATGGTGAATCGTTCATTCACCAGGGTCACAAACTGGTTGACTTGTCCCTTCACATGACGAAGGAGGACCGCTCCGAAAGCTTGTGATTTCAAATAAACCTGTTGGGCTATAACCTGGTGACATGTGACTTCTCACTCTGTCCCTCTGAGTGTCAGCTGTAACCCAATTTGTAGCACTCTGACCTGTAAGTCATACGGCCCTTATGTCAAATCCCAGGGTTCAACAACAGAGGAAAGCAAATCAAGGCCAAATCTCCAGTGCAGTACTCTTAGTCCTGCATTATTGTGAGGTGCAGTTATAGGATCATAGAGCATAGAAACAGATCCTTCAGCCCAACTCATCCATGCCGGCCAAGTTTCCCAAACTAAACTAGTCCCACTTGCCTGCTTTTGGTCAATAATCCTTTAAAAACATTTCTTATTCATGCCCCTGTCCTCTTTTGGGTGTGATGTTAAGCTAAAGCTCCATGTAGCTGCTTGGATGTATTATTTCAAGGATTGGCAGAAAAATTACTCCCAGACCATATACCTCAACCAACACTACTCAAAAATAAACTCATTGCTGGTTATGGGAGCTGAACACTGGTTCCTACATTACAGCCGTGCCTACATTTCAAAAAGTAATTCTTTGGCTGTAAAGTGCTTTGAGGTTTCGGTGGTCATGAATTTTCTTTTCCTGTCACTATGGTTTCAAACCTGACAAACACGAATACACACAACATCAACAACTAAAAGAATAAAGTATATTGAAATTTGTTATGGAATCTATTTTGATTGAATGCTTGAAATTTGAAGAACAATGAGGCTCATCAACACTTACTGACACTTCCTAGGCACTGAACATTTTTGCCTGTCATATTCAACTTTGAAAGGACTAGACACCTTGGAGGGGGAGGGGATCCTCTCTCCTAATCCTGTTGGTGTAGGTTGAATACATCAGCTCACCTTCTGAATACAGCGTCAAGCAATTAACCCTAATACTTTTACACTGCAGCCCAATTAGAGATTATTAGGTCCATGTCTGTGCCCTCACAAACACACATTGGCAGAGCAACCTGGAGTCAAGGATTTCTTTTTAATAATCCTTTTTGATGGACTGGAAAGGTTAGTATTGTCATACCCTCAGTGGAAAGTAAAACAATTTAAGTGTCTGCAATATATTTCAAATTAGATTCACTATCAATATTGTTACCTGTTTTATCAGATCAGATTTGATTAGAAAAGAATAGTGCTAATCAATATTTTGAATTAGTATTAGTTGCTTTGTTTTCAAAATGACTCAAATTCTAAACTATTGTTAAAGCTGCAACCCCCACTTGCAATTTTTAAAAATTTATTTCAAAGCAGAAGCAAATTCCCACACTGTTGTGGTTCTGTTCGCTGAGCTGGGAATTTGTGTTGCAGACGTTTCGTCCCCTGTCTAGGTGACATCCTCAGTGCTTGGGAGCCTCCTGTGAAGTGCTTCTGTGATGTTTACTCCGGCATTTATAGTGGTCTGAATCTGCCGCTTCCGGTTGTCAGTTCCAGCTGTCCGTTGCAGTGGTTGGTATATTGGGTCCAGGTCGATGTGCTTATTGATTGAATCTGTGGATGAGTGCCATGCTTCTAGGAATTCCCTGGCTGTTCTCTGTTTGGCTTGTCCTATAATAGTAGTGTTGTCCCAGTCGAATTCATGTTGCTTGTCATCCGCGTGTGTGGCTAAGGATAGCTGGTCGTGTCGTTTCGTGGCTAGTTGGTGTTCATGGATGCGGATCGTTAGCTGTCTTCCTGTTTGTCCAATGTAGTGTTTTGTGCAGTCCTTGCATGGGATTTTGTACACTACATTGGTTTTGCTCATGCTGGGTATCGGGTCCTTCGTTCTGGTGAGTTGTTGTCTGAGAGTGGCTGTTGGTTTGTGTGCAGTTATGAGTCCTAGTGGTCGCAGTAGTCTGGCTGTCAGTTCGGAAATGCTCTTGATGTATGGCAGTGGCCGGGATATTGAACACTACTATTATAGGACAAGCCAAACAGAGAACAGCCAGGGAATTCCTAGAGGCATGGCACTCATCCACAGATTCAATCAATAAGCACATCGACCTGGACCCAATATACCGACCACTGCAACGGACAGCTGGAACTGGACAACCGGAAGCGGCAGATTCAAACCACTATAAATGCCGGAGGAAACATCACAGAAGCGCTTCACAGGAGGCTCCCAAGCACGGAGGATGTCACCTAGACAGGGGACGAAACGTCTGCAACACAAATTCCCAGCTCGGCGAACAGAACTACAACAACGAGCGCCTGAACTACAAATCTTCTCACAAACTTTAAATTCCCACAATTTTTTTTCTCTAATGCGAAAAATGTTCATTTTCCCCAGTGAGCATTAACCTCACCACGTTGCATATTGATGATCATTCCCACGGATTTTCCATTCCTCAGTCTAGCCAGCATCCAAAATAAGGAGGGAATTCAACACACATTGTGGCAGCTCAGCGAAATTCACCTGTTGTGCAACATCCCTATATTGCATGCTGTTAGACTGAATACCTTAACAGAGTAGGTTCTGGAGTTTCTTGTTATGCCTAGGATAAAATCATTCTACACCAACTATGAGGAAAATGTTTTAAATTTCATTATAAAAATTTAAAAATAGCAATATAACACAATACTGCATCATATTCTGTTCAACACAAACTCAACATCTTCAGATATTTCTGTTTGTATGTTACATCAAATGTTTGCTATTTATAAATTTTAAGTGACTTAGTTACCTCTGACAGGGCTTGTCCCACTACACTCTATTGATAAAATCCATAATGTTGAATGCAGTTTTACCTAATCACTGAACTATTCCACAGTAATTCATTTAAAATACATGGGGTACAAATTTGACTTAGCAGTGAGACAAAATGGGCAAAAGTTTGTCACCTGTTTGCTACAGACTCACTCAATATCCAATTCCGTTGTAGTCACTGGAACTGAATATCAGACAGGGAATGATTGATGATGTGATATTGCCAATGTGAATCCCCATTACATTTAAGACATTGTTATTGACCAAATCTAAAATAAATACTTTAGGGCAGAAGTGAAGAACCAAAAAATTTAATGTTATCAAGCTGAAATACCAAATTTTTGTGAGTAACAATAGTAACATCTATGAATAGGTTACACAATTAATTTTGAATTCTCTATTCATATAATTGGGGTTTACTGCATCAAAAGTTGAAGTTTGCTTCTGAATTAATGTTCTGTTTGAAAGCTGACCCCAAGTTTCATGTTATCTGCTCTTGTACTTTATCCATTGTATGTCATATAAACTGGGGTGTTTGTGAATTGTGTAGGAACAAATACTGTTCATGGGTTAATGATACCCTGGAGGAGGGTTTTTCTGACCTTTTATATTGCAGTCAGAAAAAGAATAACATTATTCACAGAGAACTCGCGTGGCTGCCATCTGATATTTTTCTCCTTTAAGGAAGTCTGGCTACCATGCAAATTGTGGTTTGATCAATTAATATAAAAGGTTTGAATTTAGTGAGATTGACAATATTGTAAATCTGACTTTTACTGCTCAGAACCAGACTTCTGACCAGAAGCACAATGATTATTTGATTTTCCATTTCTAGGGGTCATTCTGAGGCAAATGAATTATTTGAATGACCCATAGAATGATTGATTGGTGGTAAACTACCTGATGAGGTTGTCAGTTACTGAATAAAAACAATACTTCCCATTTTGTTTCAAAATTATTTGTGCAAAAGGCTGTGAATCATCTTAAAACTTAATTATTTTTTCCACAAAGGCTAAAGAGTCAATTTAAGTGCCCTTACACCCCCCTCCTATTTAGTGAGGCGAAAGGCAGGAATCTCACACTATGTTTCTAACACATTCCTGTCCACCACTTGATTAATTTTAATAAATGCAGGTACAGGAAAGCTACATGCTCCAGAGGAGTAGGACCTTAATTTATCTCGAAAGGTCACCTCCTGAAGACAATGTTGTTATGTGATATGAGATTTGGACTTATGGATGACCCAAAGATCATGAAGCAGGGCAGGCACTAGTTAATTACAAAGATAAAGGAAAACTACAGTTCAACAAGAAAACATTTACAATATATGTATGGATTGAAGCCAGTTGGTTACATTTGGCTGAGGAAGCTTTTGCCTTTGTGCTTTTCCCCCTTGCCATGAATGATCCTTCTGTCAAAGACACTCTGTCTTCCAGCGAGGGTCCATTCAACTGCTTCAGCCACTCTCCATCAATAATGCCAGCTTCTAGTAGAGGACCTGGCACAACTGCTCACGTTCTCTTGCTCAGTGCTGTCTCTCAATCAGTACCTGCTCCTGTTAACAGTTCCCTTCTTGAAACTTGCAGTCCTGGCATGCAGTAGTGACTGTTTGCTAGGATTTGCATGATTATCAGAATCAATTGCACCATAATGGCTAGAATGTTCAAGTCTGCATTAGTGGCAGCAACAGTCTTATTGCATCACTGGCCTGGACAAACAGTAGGGCTTGGGATGATATCTGGTATTCTCCTTTCTTTCTTATTTGTACCAATACCCTCCAAGGGATCCATCCACATTGAACACCAGGTTGATCATTTCTACAGGAGGTGTGATCAACAATCATTGTTGCTTCCGTTTCTATCTTCCGGCAGGTCTTCTCTATCGTTTTCCAGGTTGGCTTCGGCCTGCCTATAATGGATGCACTCCGAGTTCACAACACACCGGTCACTCCGGAATTCTGTATCACTATCTGACTCTACTTCACTCTGGCCATCATGCATCAACACATCACTGGTGAGCTGTTCACTTCCACATCATCTGCTTCTGCGAAGCAGTTCTTCAGCTGCCTGTCTCCAGTCAGTGTACAAGAGCAATCTAAGAGGTCGATGTGTTCAAACAACTTCACCAGTTCCAGGGATATGGAAATCAAATTCCCTCCATTGGATTGCTTGTATTTATAAAACCTCTGTTGTAACAGACAGGATACTGTTTGCTCCACAACCCCTTGTCAGTACCTCATAGATCTGCTGTGGACTTCTTTGAGCATTTGTACTTCTTCTCAGTGTCTCTCAAAACGGGAATTCTTGCACAATTGTTCCATCATGAACTCCATCTGCTAACTCATGGTGAGGCCCCTGAATGCCATAAACAGCTGGATGTCCTCTATCCAGTCTTCAATCACCAGATCATCAAGTATTTCTCCCAAATCTGTTCAGCTTCCTACACATCAGCAAGTAAAATATCTGACCATGAGTAATGTTGCATTCCTCTGGAGCATCAAAGGAACACGTATGGGGAGCCCTGGCTTGGGTTTGGCCAAAAGTTTGATTTCCTTTGCCAACATCTGAGCATCTAATAATCCTGGAGCAGCTAAATCGCAGTCATGGGCATTACCCAGTTCAATTGCTCCATCATCTGCTCCATCTCATCAGCCAAACACCTTTCAATCTCATCTACCCCCATGACTCAATGCCTGTACTATGGAATCCTGCTGATATACCAGAGCGCAGTGGAGGCTGGGACTTTAAATGTCTTCAGGGCAGAGATTGATAAATTCTTGATCTTGCAAGAAATTAAGGGCTGCGGGGAGAGTGCGGGTAAGTGGCTTTGAAATTCCCATCAGCCACAATTGAACAGCGGAATGGACACGATGGGCCAAATGGCCTTACTTCGACTCCTATGTCTTATGGAAATGTAACATGAAATTTGAACACATAGCCCAAAAATCACAAAGCATGATTCATTATCCCACTCAGTATCAGTCATTTACAAACAAGGTTAAACTGGGAATTATTCACAGCATGTACATAGAACAAAGCTCTTGGGTTACCTTCAGCAGAGGAAACCTTTTGCCTGTCTTCCCTCCTTTGCCATCAGCTAGAGACACCCTTTATTCCAGCAATAGTCCATTCAATCAGTTTCTGGCTGCACTTCCCCTCCCTGTCCCCACACCCACCCCTTATGACTGCCACTTGCTGATGGAGGTCTGCAACAATTGGATGAGGGGCCATTTTAACAGAGGATTGTGGTTTGCAGTCTCCAACCTACCAGGAAAAGTAGGAAGAAACCTGGATCATTCAAATGGAAATCAGGAAACTCATTTAAGATAAAACCAATAGTTCCTTGTGAGTCAGAAGACATCTTGGAGTTGATCTGGCCTGGATAGCACCCTGACACCACCTGTCCCACTATACCAACCATTCCTCTCCCACCATACCAACCATCGCTCTCTCACGATACCAACCATCCCTCCCTCTCTCAGTCGCAGCCTTGCTGGTCACTGGCTCAAAACTGTTGTTGCTTTTTCTTTCATTTCACTTTGCTCTCCTTCATCATTGACTTTAAGATTCTTTTCCCTTCGTGTTTTTCAAATTCTTCTTTGCTTCTTTTTTTAAACACCTCTTCACTCATCATTGTTCCCTCAGTCTCTCGTTTTTCCCTTACCTGCCTCCTTCAGATTACAATGTACTAGCCAGATTATAATAAGCCAATTATTGTACTGATAAAGGGAAAATTTCAAGAATCATTGCTTATGATAGATAGGCTATTGATTTCATTTGATATTTTAATTTTTATCAATTTTTCACCATAAGTTTTATTTTCCCAAAATATACATGTGCAAGCCTTTTTAAAATAACTCACAAATGTCATCTCAGTGAAAGGAGAGTCTCTTCACAGTTATTTTCCTGCACTCAGCAGACAAACTGAATTATAGGAATTTTGCCACTAAACCACGGAATACTAATCAACTAAAACTTATGATGAAACTGCAATTAGGACAATTACAAGTGGATGGATCTCATTTGAATCAACCGGACTGGTATGGTTCTTTTGTGCAGAACGGGGTGGGAGAGGCTAATCTTGTACAATTAAAGTCATATTGGATGTAAGGTTCAATAGCTCAGTCTTTAGAAATGAGTTTACAATTTCATTATACTTGGTACACTGAGGAAATATTGAACTATACACCATGATTTCATTTTGCGTTTTTTGCATATAAGCACTACCTGGCTGTGAGCTGTCCAGTCTCAAAACCTCATAACCATTCCTTGTAAGTTGTTTAAATCACTTCCAATGGAGTCTCATTGTGCGTCCACAAATCCTGCAGCTCAATCTCCCCTTTGTCAAGATTCAGGTCCCCAAATGTTTTTTCTGATTTCCCTCCTCATCGCTGATATGAACCTCTAAGTGTTTTATTAAACTCCTCTTCATATTCAATGACTTTCTTAAAACCTGGCTCTTTAATCAAAGCGCGGTCCTCTCCTAACTCTCACACCACAGCTTGTTATCTCTCAATTATTGCTTATTATTTTCTGTATGAAATCCTTCTTTGTCTTTCCCTGTGACCAAAAAAGTGCAGTGAAAATAGATTTGTTGAGAAACGTGAATGATGAAGGGCAACATGTCATTGTAATGCGAATCATGTATGCTTTAAATTGTGTTTGTTTCTTTGTTAAAAAGACAGTAGGGAAGGGAATAATCTTCAGATTCAAACGAGGCTATTGCAGGGGAGATGTCAGAAAACACCTCTTCATACAAAGGTTTTAGAAATCTGAAACCTTCTGCCTCCAGAAGTTACACTGAAGCTGGGATAATTGAAAACTTCAAAACTTAATAGCTGTTTATTACCCAAGGTGTGCTCAGGGTTGTGGAATTAAGGCAGGAAGTTCGAGTTAAGATGCAGATCATTCAGAATCGAATCAAATCAAAATGGCAGGACAGGCTTGAGAGCCCAGCTTGGCTTTATTCCCAGATGAAAACTGCATTTCCATTGTTACTGTCAGAGCAGACTATTAGTCTTTACACTTAATTCCCCAAAATGGTGCCATGGCTGTATTTAAAGTCCATTTCAAACAGGGCTATCCCTTGACTGTTCCACGAAGTAGCTTGTTCACAAAATCCTCAACATCAGCGTTAGCTCTCCCTTAATCCGATAACCCAGTTAGAATAAATATGCTGTTTTATGCAGTGTTTGCCAGAGCATTCTCTCAGGTCAATATTTTTCACTGTTTTACATTTTCAAAATCCTTCTCCTTAATCCATTAACCCAATATTTAAAATGAATTTGAATGATAATATATCAGCGAAAAGATGCAAATAAAAAAGGACAAATGTCTGGTAGAATGGAACAACGAACTACACCTTGTATAAAGTGCCACAGAAAACGAGAAAGCAATAGCCTATCAATCACAAAGGTCAGTCACTTCATGCACATCATGGAATGTAATCTTCAAAGTGTGACTCTGTAAGAAAGGGCCAAATGGATGAAATGTTTTTTTCTTTTTCTTTCAGTAGGACAAAGATTTGTGTGATTGCATCTGCTGCACATCAGCAAGGCACAGATGCAAAGCATACAAATTTGGCAGTGCTTCTGTCTAATTTGCACACGCTCAGGTCCCACTGGTAAACTTGTGTCTCCCCATTTTTTGAAAAGATTTTTAATCAAACTGTATGACACATGTCAGGAGTAGGTGGGACTTGAATGCAGACTTTCTGACCCAGAAGTAGAGACTCAAGAGTCAAACCCCAATGCTGTTTTTAAACCAGGCTTAAAGCATATTGACAATTTAAAGAGACACTTAATGCCTGTTTAAGGACACAATTGTAAAATTAGTTATCGATGAACGAGAAAAGTTCATTCTGTTACTGCTTACAGTCATAGAGATGTATAGCACGGAAACAGACCCTTCGGTCCAACTCGTCCATGCCGACCAGATATCCCAACCCAATCTAGTCCCACCTGCCAGCACCTGGCCCATATCCCTCCAAACCCTTCTTATTCATATAGCCATCCAGATGACTTATAAATGCTACAATTGTATCAGCTTCCACCACTTCCTCTGGCAGTTCATTCCATACATGTGCAGCCCTCTGCATGAAAAAGTTGCCCCTTAGGTAAGCCATTGTCAAAGTACTTCACAAAAACTACAAGAGAAGATAAAGAGTTATGGTATAAAAGGAGGGCTGCTAATTCATTAAATGTTGATCAGAAGGAAGGAAGTAGCAAGTCAAAATGAATCAAGATAAAGAAGAAAATATGTATTATGACAGAGGCCAGGTAGAAAATACATTTGAGGACCAAGCTGAATATTGAAGGTTCAGAGGAGTGGTGACAAAACAAATAACAAGAGCAAAGAGTAAACATGTAAAGTGACTGATAACCAACATAAAGGGGAATCTCAAAGCCTTTGAAAAGCATAGAAATAGTAAAAATAAAAAAATCAGGATTAAGGCTGATTTGAAATCAAAAAGGGGATGTATGCTTGGAGGTAGAGGACATAGCTGAAG
Source organism: Chiloscyllium plagiosum (assembly GCF_037043375.1). Taxonomy (NCBI): domain Eukaryota; kingdom Metazoa; phylum Chordata; class Chondrichthyes; order Orectolobiformes; family Hemiscylliidae; genus Chiloscyllium; species Chiloscyllium plagiosum. Next base: position 23,925,486 of record NW_028270166.1, read on the forward strand.
GTATTAAATGGACATCTGTCTTTAACAGTAAAGAAGCAGCTATCAAGATTATACTGAGGAAGGAGGGGATTCAGATTCCACAAGGCCTAGAAATAAGTTAGGAGGCTGTCTATTTGAAGTGGGTAACACACCATGTCGGACTGGATGAGGCATATCCAAGAATATTAAAGAAAATGAGAATGGAAATTGTACTGGCACTGACTATGATGTTTCAATCTCCTTCAGATTTTGCCATGGTGCTAGAGGATTGGAAAATTGCAAATGTTATGTCCTTGTTCAAAAAGTTGGTTAAAGAAATGTCCAGCAATTGCAGACCAGTCAATTTAACTTCAATGGTAGGGAAACGTCTGGAAATAACAATTCTGGACAAAATTAATACTCTCATTGATGAATGGAGGTTAATTGAAGAAAACCAGCATTGATTACTTAGTGAAAATCATATCCAACTCACCCAGGACCTTTCTGAAGAGGCAAATGAGACGGTTGCTGAGGGAAATTCTGTTCATGTGTCCATGGACTGCCAAAAGGTGTTTTATCCAGTGCCACACAACAAAAAAAAAATCGGTGAAGTTATAGCAATTGATGGGAAATAGGATAGTTTTTTTTGGATATCTTCAGGTTGGAGGAAGGACTGTAATGGTGTTCACCAGGGATCAGTGTTAGGACCCTTATTTTTTCCCCTAATACATAATAATGCACAGGACCTCACACAGACAGACCACAATGTCAAAATGTTCAGATGACACAAATTTGTAAGCATTGTGAACTGTGAAGATCACGTAGAAAATCAAAAGATACTGGCAAGGTGTTGAAAGTGGAGTTCAATGTGGAGAAATGTGAAGTGATTTATTTTGGTAGGAAGAACATGGCAATATAAAATATAGGCCCAGAGGGTTGCAGAAACAGAGGGACCAGAGTGTATAATATATATAAAATCATTGAAGGTGACAGCACAGATTCAGAGAGAGGTTAATAAAACATAAAATATCATAAGCTTTATTAATAGGGTCATAGTCAAGAACAAGGAGGTTATGGTGAGTTTGTATAGGATACTAGGTCAGCCTCAGCTGGAACAATGTAACCAGTTCTGGCACCACATTTCAGAGAACAGAAAAGATTCACTAGAATGATTACAAGGATTATAAACTTTGGTTATAAAGATGGATTGGAAAGGTTAGGGCTGCATCTTTAAAGAATAGAAGATAGGAAACTTGATCAAAGTATTCAAAATTATGAGGGCTCTGACAAACAGGAATTGCCTGAATCTGTCATCAAGCAATATGAGTTTATGTAACGTCATTCAAGGAATTCATTACCTCATTGATTTCAACTGTTTCTGCCTCCTCAGTAGTTGATTATGCTATTGTTAACAGCTTTATAACTGTTTTCTCTCTTTTGTAGCTTCCTTCTCCACCCATTTCTTTCCAACCTCCTTTCTACCCTCATCCCTACAACCTCCTTTTTCTTGTTATATGTTAGAAGATAAATGTTTTTGAACAGACTTAAAATCCTCACTTTTTAGTGAAAGATTTATTTCAACTAACTACACTCCATAAAACTCACACCTCACTGATTACCAGTTACCCATATTTATATCACTAATTCTCACCTAATTAACCTGTAATTAATATATCCATCACCTGTTCGTTTATTCCAAAGGCATCACTTTAAGCCTTACAGGATAATAACACCTTCCCTTTTATCTCTTTGTAAATAAATTTGTATATATTAAGAGCAAAGACAAAATAACATATATTCCCATATTTTGTTCACATATTAATGCTCCAATAATCCTTTTCGTGATACATTCGACAGTTTCTTAGAGTTTGCTCCTTCCTTTGTAAAACAATCAGATAGGTGGATAGCAGCAATCAACTATTTCTATTCCAACATTTCTTCAATCTCCAGCATCTGTTTTAAGACTGCACTAGCAATTCTCAGATGTTCCTCATTCCTACTTTTGGTGAGAGTAAATTGTCTCACAGTAATTGTCTCTCAGTGCAGCTCTCAGTAAATGTACTGATGAATCCCTTTTTGGAATTTCTTCTAATTTCACTCAGAAATAATTGCCTGCCGACCAAGAGCAAGACTTTCTACTGTGGTACTTTTACTTCACTTCTGATGTTTTTAGCTTCCCAAGCTAAAGGGCAACACTTACATTCCTAACGCATAGAAAAAAAATATAGAACCTCCTGCACCTGAGAACCTATCACATATTTACACAGGAAACATCACTAAAAACAAAGTTTCACGTTCCTGGCATCTGCCAATAACAGATTTTTTTTAAAAAAAACATAATGCTCCATTTTTAGTTTTCCAATATTTGGTTTGCCTGAATAATACATTTCATCTTGAAACTTTTGATAGTTGTACTGAACTTTAATGCTTCAACGCTCACATCTGCACTCATTTGGGCTAATTCAGCTGTTCAATGAGACATTGCAATAACTGTATTTCAGTTTAGGAAGCAACTGCATCTTTTTGTAGTGCTTTGTTATGACTAATAGTAATAGGGCTTACATCTCCTGGATACAATTGCAGCTGCAGAAGAACAATTGATCCATCTGTCTGATTTCCAAACCAATATACTTAAAAATTCCAGAAGCTTAACTTCCAATTTTTAATTTTTCTTTAAGGCCATTTATGATAATACCATCAAATTCACTATTATCACCTCATCCATCTGCATCATAAAAATGCCTAAAAACTGCCCATGATGGAGACAGTAAAACATGGGAGGGTCTGCTTTTATGTGATGACAATTTTGATAAGACAGCCCTTACTGAAAATTACAAACTCTAAAGGCATCACTTAGGCTACATGTCTTTACTTAACATCCTGTATATCCCCATTACATTTGGTGTTTCTTTCAGAAGACAGAAAACACACTTCCCTCTTGAGCTGATCTCCCTACAGTGATACAGTTATAATATCAAGTGTTCTGTATTTCCAGCATTTATTTCTAACAAAGCCAAGAAAATCTTCAAAACTGTTTTTCTTGTTATTGATGAAATATTCTTATCTTTTGGCTCCCCAGTTGTTCTTCAAATCTTCAAGCTATTAACCTTGCTCTAGCCTTAGAGTCCTATCAGGAGACACCTTTCCATGCATATCCACTTCTGTGACTGGGATATTGTTCCCTTTCTGGCACCTCCGTGTAAACCCCAAATTCTCTCCAGCTTTATAATTTTTGGTGTTTGGCATCTTTTATCAAGTTGACTTCTAGCTAGCTCATGACTATGAACACTTCCTGATCAATTGGGCTTTTACTCCTGTCAGTATTCCTGATTTGCGCTATACTTCATGACCTTGTTAAACCATGTCCTTTATCTTGCTTTCAATTTCTATCTTAACTGCTAATGTTGACTTCTGTCTACTATTATTAGGATTTCTTTCAATGCCCTGTGATCTCTCTCAAAGGGATGGTCTCTTCCAAACCCACTGTGTGAGCTTACTGTGTTTATTTCCTTTCATCTTTGTACTTCATGTTCACAATCTATGGGCGAACCTTCAGCTCCTCATCCTGTACATTCATCCAGCTCATATATTTTCCACTGGTCTTTCCTGCCTTATCTATAATAGTCACATTTTTCCATTAACTAGGTCAGCAAATTAGATTAGATTACATTACAGTGTGGAAACAGGCCCTTCGGCCCAACAAGTCCACACCGACCCGCCAAAGCGCAACCCACCCATACCCCTACATTTACCCCTTACCTAACACTACGGGCAATTTAGCATGGCCAATTCACCTGACCTGCACATCTTTGGACTGTGGGAGGAAACCGGAGCACCCGGAGGAAACCCACACAGACACAGGGAGAACGTGCAAACTCCACACAGTCAGTCGCCTGAGGCGGGAATTGAACCCGGGTCTCAGGCGCTGTGAGGCAGCAGTGCTAACCACTGTGCCACCGTCCTTCTGGTTTACACTTCAGTTTTGAACCCACTTTTGGCAACCATTCTTTGGAACAAGTGGCATCATAGAGTCATACTGTCCTACAGGATGGAGACAGGCCTTTTGGCCCAAAGTGGTCCACGCCAACCAAAATATCCATTAACGCTAACCCCATTTCCCTGCACTTGGCCCATATCCTTCTAAAGCTTTTCTTTCCTTGTATTTGTCCAAATGTCTCTTAAATGTTGGTAATGTACCCGCCTCAACCACTTCCACTGGCAGCTCATTCCATGTGCGTACCATCTCCGTGTAAAAAAAATTGCCCCTCAGGTTCCCTTTTATTCTTTCCCCTCTAACCTTAAATTGATGCCCTCTAGTCCTTGATTCCCCAAACCTGGAAAAAAGTACTGAGTACCATGAAAATTTACTGAATACATCATACTGAAAATCAGAACTGATCTATCCATCATCAGGCAAATTTTCAATTGTGGCATTTTGATGCTCATAGCTATGCAACATTTGGGTACAAGAGATTGTTGGCTCCTCGTTATTTTCTATAACTCGTTTACAATCTGAAAATTTGTAATCCGCACCAAGCAACCTTGAAAGATGAACCCGAACAGTCTAGTTCCCATGTTTTATTTATTACAATTATTATTCTGTCTTTACCAATGAATCTTCCCAGTAAGGCTCCATTCATATAATAATGCTTATCTCTCTGATTGAAGCTAGTTTCCGATGGCGTTACATTATATTTTAAGGCTCGCTAAATTCTTCCCGAAACATAGGCTTTAATGAGGTCTGTCTGCATGGAGGACATTCCAATGCCCTGGAAAAGTAAGCCCCTCTCCAGCTGGAGGGTAATTACTTAATACTACTGGAACATTAGAATTCATACCAAAAACTAATCAAAATGGACTATATCCTTCCAAAATCTGCAATAAATTCTTAATGTGGGACACTCCATACTGGTGCGCATGATAATTTACAGTTTAACTGATTTGCCAAAATGTAAGGAATTATTTTGTCTCCTACTTTATGGTTCCATTCATATTACCCCATTGTAAAAGAGGCTTCTGCTTCTATATTCATAACTATCATGTTCATATTCACACATAACATAATGTTCACCACTAGCAAACTTACCCCATCATCAATGAGAAATTCTGACAGTGGTCTAATTCCAGCCCTTATCCACTTTTCCATTGCCAATCGACATTTTCTGTGTTTTTTTTTTCAGTGATGTTTGCCAAATCTACAAAGTGTAAAATTAAAATGTTTTTTTCTTTATCCCAGACCACCAAGTCCATAGCCATTGCCTTGCTGAAATGTCTTGCTCAGACCAGACCTACTATAGGTCCTTTCCTACAAATCTCAGATCCATCACTTATATTTTCCATGCTCTTATCAATCTTCTCACCCATTCCTTACTCCTGCATTCTTTACAAACAAATTCACCTTTTGGAAGATGGATGGGTAAATTGCCTCTGTAATTTTAACATAACTGACGTTTTGTCTTCTAACTTTCCATATCCTGATGTGAATAACACTTCATTAACTTCTTTATTGGAGAGTTATTTTCCATTAAAGAAATGCAATAATGCCTTATCTGTATTAATTGCAAATTGACAGATTTTCCAAATACAATAGCTTTGTCATTCTCTATATCCAGTTTCATCTGTGCTTTTTCCACCGATGGCCGACTTAATAACAATTGTATTTCTCTGGACTCGACACCCATGCAAATAAAGTGATTGGTTCTAGCTGTTTGACAATGAATGACTACTCTTTTCATAGATTTTACTGTGTCATCATCCCCAGATCTGAAACTGGTGGAATTATCAAATTCCTTAACTTTGAACAGATGCATTTATGCAGAAAGTATAGGTAACATTTTAGCAGTCTCTTTCATACACACATAGAACATGCACCCACTATCCAATATTACACAATAGAAAGACTCTGCCACCAACATATTCATTTCTGAGCTGAAACTTCTTGAGACCAGTACAATGTCTTCTCTTTTATCCATATCTCGGTCACCTTCTTCACAATCTTTCATTTCCTGTTTAACCTTGAATACTTCATTATACCATTTGAGACAAATCAAGGCATAATGGTATTTTGAATTGTACTTGAGACATTGACTACACCTGAGCACTCCTGGGGGTTGTAGTCTTACTGCAAATCTCAATTTCTCTTCACTTCTCAAAACTATCAATAGCTTTTTGTCCTGATTTCTCTTGGCTGTATTTCCCCTTTCACACTGTCACCTGTAACCCAGATGTAGTGTGTCCAGCCAGTTTGTTCACATTGTGCCTTCCATTTTCTGTTGCATCACTAGTCCCATTTGCACAATGAAAGCTGCTGGAAGGGAATGTTTACCTGGGAATATTTTTTCAATATTTGTTCTAACAGTGCATATTTATTTGCAAATATAACTCCCATCAGAACTAGAAGTTTATACATACTTGGTTCTTTGGCACAATCTGATAGCGTAAGTTGAACAATTTCGCAATGAAATTTTTACAGTCTTGAATACAACTGTGAATCCCATTATGTGCTCTTCCATAATATTGTCCTCAATCTTCCTAAATTTGTCAAAATCTGAACATGCCTCGGAAGCAGTCAATGATAATTTTGGTAGATTTTGTCAAATAGTTGTTAACACTCAGACCGTGTTCAAATCATCAGGTTCCATTTCTGAAACAATACTGATTCTTATCCTGCTCGTGTATAGTAACGAAAGTGCTGAGGCCTTACCTTTTTCTCCTCTTTGCTGAAGAAGTAACCCACATTCACATGGTTATCAAATTCTTCCACTGGTCCCGAGGCTCACTCTCAGAAAATGAGGGGTGGCTAATCATACCCCAAAACATTACACGTTGACTCAACCATCTTCAGCTACCATTGTTATACATGAGAAGATAAATGTTTTTGAACAGAGTCTAAGTCTACACTTGTTAGTGAGAGCTTTTTTCAAAGAAGAACAAAGAACAGGACAGGAACAGGCTCTTTGGCCCATCAAGCCAATGCCAATATATGATACCTTTCTAAAATAGAAACTTTTCATCTTTATGTAGTCCATATCCCTCTATTCCCTGTCTATTCATATATCTGTCAAGATGCCTATTAAATGTTGCTATTGTATCTGCCTCCACTACCCCCTCTGACAGCACATTCCAGGCATTAACCACCCTCTGTGTAAAAATAGCTTGCCTCTCACTCCTTTAATCGGTCCCACTTTTACCTTGGGGCAGCTCAATGGTTAGCACCACTGCCTCACAGCGCGCCAGGGACCCAGGCTTGATTCCACCCTTGGGTGATCCTCCCCATGTCTCTTTTCAGTTCCCTCTAGATGCTCCAGTTTCCTCCCGCAATCCAAAGACGCGCAGGTTAAGAGGATTGGTCATGCTAAATTGCCCACAGTGTCCAGGAAAGTGCAGGTTGGGTGGATTAGCGATAGGAAATGCAAGATTACAGGGAAAAGGCCGGGAGGTAGATCTGGATGGGATGCTCCTCAGAAGGTCAGTGTGGACTCGATGGACTGAATGACCTGCTTCCACACTGTAGGGATTCCATAGTTTTTTGATTCTATGTCTCCTAGTAATTGACATTTCTACCCTGGGTAAAAGACTCCACTATCCATTCTATCCCATCCGATCATGATTTTGTAAACTTCTATCAGGTAACCCTCATCCTGTTCAAGCCAAAACTAACCAAGTTTGTCCAATCTTTCCTCATAGCTAATCCCTTCCAAACCAGGCAACGTCCTAGTAAATCATTTTTGTAACCGCTCCAAAGCGTCTACGTCCTTCTGGTAGTGTGGTGACCAGAATTTTACTCAGTATTCGAAATGTGGCCTAACTGAAGTTCTATATACCTGTAATATGACTTGCCAATTTTTATACTCTAAGCCCCGACTGATGAAGGCAAGCATGCTGTACGTCACTGTGACCACCTTATCCTCTTGTGTTGCCACTTTCAGGGAACTGCACACTTAAATCCCTCTCTATATTGATGCTATTAAAGGTTCTTTCATTTATTGTATATTTCCCTCCTGCATTAGATCTTACAAAATGCATTATCTCGTACTTAGCGTCATATTGCACAGAAACAGACCCTTTGGTCCAACTCATCCACATTAAACAGGTATGCTAAATTAATCTAGTCCCATTTTCCAGCATTTGGCCCAAATCCCTCTGAACCCTTTCTATTTATATACCCATCCAGATGCCTTTTAAATGTTTAATTATACCAACCTCCATGACTTCCTCTGGCAGCTCATTCTACACACGCACATCATTATCTGTGTGAAAAAATTGCCTCTTAATTCCCTTTTAAAACTTTCTCCTCTCAATTTAAACCTTTGCCCTCTAGTTTTGGGCTCCCCACCCTGGAGGAAAGACCTTGGCTATTCACCTTGTCTTTACCCCTTTTGATTTTATAAACTTTGATAAGATCAGCCCTCAGTCTCCAACACTCCAGGGAAAGTAGCCCCAGCCTATTCAGCATCTTCCTATAGCTCAAACCCACCAACCTTGACAACATCCTTGTAAATCTTTTCTGAACCCTTTCAAGTTTCACAACATCATTTCTGTCACAGGGAGACCAGAATTGAACGTAATATTCCAAAAGTGGATATATCCATTACCTGTTCCCTCATTCCAACAGGTATTCTTTCAGACTTTGATAGATGATAACACCCCTTCCCTACCTTAAAGCCTCCTCCTTTGAACTCTGCCCTTTCAGCCTCTTCCTTACCCTCCCCACTTCTTGCAGTCTCCTGATTTCCTTTCAAATTTTGCAGCCTCCTCTTCCATTTCCCTGCCTGGAAGGGTTGTAGAGACAGAAACTCTCATAACATTTAGGAAGTATTTTGAGGTAAACTTGTGGTGACAAGGCATTCAAGGCTATGAGCCATGTGTTGGAAAATGGGACTACAATAGTAAGGTGGTTGTTTTTGACTGGTGCAGACTTGCTGCACCATAGGGCTTTTTTCTGTATTGTAGATCTCTTTGACTCCTCCTTCCACCCCATAGCAGGCAGCAGACCATTCCAACAAACAGAAAACCCAGGGATCCAGTCTTGCAAGGACAACAATTCCAGTGGACACACTCAGGGCAGCTACTTCCTTTCTCAAGCTGCTCCTCCAGCCTCAGCCTAGTTTCACAAGTCGACAGTGAGCTGCATCAGCAGCAAATGGGGAGCAAAACCGCCTGTGATTGGAGGAACAGCACCTCACAGATTTAGTCTCAATCACCAAGAAGGAATGTGGGTCAGTGCTGCACAAGCCCAGCCCCCCCTCCAAAGGCACTGGCCCCATGTAGCATCATGTAGACCCCACCCTTGGTCCTGGATTCACAGATATGCAAATCAGCATCTGAAGTGCATTAAAACACTTCCCTGATAGTTATTCCTGCCAATACGCAAAAACTAACAAACTTTCAGGCTCATTCTTTTCTGATTTTACACAGTTCCTGAAACCATAAGAATGTAATTACGTTCAAGGCAATAAAGGTAAATTTTTCCTTGTCACCTCAATAAATTACAACAAAAACATTTTATTTTTTACTCCAGCGCTGCGTCTGTTTTCCAGACTCCAAGTTGTTCCTTCAGCCTCTTGGGGAAGATCAATTCCCTTCTGAAAGCTTGTTTATAATTTTGGTAAAGTTTTAAACTTCCTGTCTGCTCCCTCCCTTCCAGAGCACTTGTCTGCTGTGTGTGTAATTTCTCCTCTGCATTTTTGAGATGGGAATACTTAAAGAATGACTCCCTACCTTAACATTGTCCCCACAACAAATCTCACACACAACATGAGAACTGTGTCTTTGAGTTTGACATGCCAGTAGATAGGCTTTTTGTAAAATGAGCCTTGATGTTAGCAGAGAATGAGGGGAAAATGATGAAGGAAGAAATCAGTGCAGTAGAATCAGCTGGAAGAGGCATATTAACTTGTTTAAATCTGATCACATTTTAAGTTATAACACAGCATGTAGAAAGGTGTTAATTTGATAATTCAAAAACTTCAGAACAACATATTGCATGAGAAGCCATTACTTTAATGGAAAAATATTAATTTCTAAATTCCAACTAAAATCGGTTGCTATTGCTGTGTGACATCAGCCAAACAAACAACAGTAAATGAAACCAGTTAGAAGTTTATACATCTTCCTTTCATCCTTATTTTTGAAAAACAAATTTTTATGAATCCAAACCAGACTACATTAGTGCAAAACAATTTGGAAAATAGCATTAATGCAGCAACTGTTGTAGTTTACAAAAGAAATTTCAAATTAAGGAACAATTTTCTTTAAAGTAAGTATAATACAGTCAAAGTCCATTATACAGTAGAAGGTGAAGTCCTGAAAGTGAAACCATGATATTGCTGGGCCAGATTCTAGCTGGATCATGTTAATAAGAAAATCCTTCTTTTCAATGAGTAAAATTTAAATTTAAATTTAAATTTAACCTCATTTAGGAGCCATGAGACTGTTGCACTAGTCAAATTGCAGTACATTCAAACACTTTATATCAGCTTTCCATTGTGACTTATATATCAGAAAAATATAAAACAAAATCTATCTGCTGTAGCACTAGATTCAATCAGCATATTGCGAATAGCATGCCTTTGATTATGTCATCAAGCTCTCTTCAATGTTGCAAAACATCAGTAACCCGAATGATTTTGATAAATAATGGACTAGGGAATTTCATACAAATGCATTATTACTACCTCAGGGCATCTGACAAGCTATTTTATTATGATGATAATCTTTAATAATCAACTCATAGAGTTTGTATTAGTAGTGTGGGTTTACACTCTATATTGAAATAGTATAAATGCTACAATGTGTCATTTTAGAGATCGGTATGTTTAGTGTTTTTTCATTAAGTACTCTAAGCATCTGTATGTCTCTTTGTTAAGACTGGAATCATTTTCTTCTTTTATTTACAGAACAAAAAATGGTCAAATAACCTAAATATAATGGAATGTGAAACATTTTCAAAATTTGAGTTTCATACAATCGACGTGCTCTAAAATCAACCCACTGTCTGGCATTGAATTGAAACATTTCAGTGATATGAGAAGACATATCAATACAAGCATGTCTATTTGGAGACAGGAATAAAGAGAATGCTAAGTGCACTTTGTCATAGCGCTGAGGCCACATTAAAACAATAGTCTCCACCATCCCATTGTACAATATCTGAGAACATCTGAGGAAAGGTTGTCAACTTGAAGCTTTAGCTCTATCTCTCTCTATCCATTGATGCTGCCAGACCTGGAGGTTTAGCACATTTCTATGTTTATTTCATCTTTCAAGCACCTGAAGTACTACACTCTTGCAAAGACTAAAAATAGTGGAGTGAAATTCTTTAAGATGTCATGATATCTCATGGAGTGACCAAGGTATATGATACAGACTTTGATATGTCATTCCAAAGTACATAAGCCTTGAAAATTAGGGATGAGATCATAATTCAACTAGCTCAGCATTGTCACCCGCAGTTTGAATTGAAACAGAAAAGCCATGGCCAAGGCAGCATCAGTGAGTACTGAGGGTCGACAGGCTAACTTATCACCATCATTGTCTGTACATTCTGAATATCAGAAGTACAAGAATTATCACTTTGCTGCCACCTGCCAATCCCTCCTTTTAAAAAGAATCCTACATAACTAAAGCTAAATAATGATTAGGAAGCAATATATCCCTCGTCTGCCAAAACCACATGGCAAGTGATGACTTCATGTAAGTGAATGCATCCAAGCAATTTGTGATAATGTCGAATTCTGCACTTCACTACTGCACTTCACAAACAGAGGGAGAATACCATACTAGCAAATCAATGCCCCACTTAATGTTACCTTGCATAAAATACAAGTTTCAATTTTTTTCACCAAATACACACCAAATCATATAACCCACTCACCAGGGACTTTGCCATTCATGAGCAATGCTGTTCTCTACATTCATACTGGAAGCACTACATTGAGCACTACATATTAGGAGTCTTCTGCTGGATAACACAGGTACCATGTAGCCCAACAAGTATAGAGCCCCTTGTCACATTTGTCACTTATCATACTCTCTGACTTAAAACAATTAACTTTTAGATTAATGCTGCTAAAGATGTCAAGCATTACCAAACAAAGGGATTACTGACACTGAAACAGCTGTTATCTAAACATGCAGTTTTGAAAAAGATGGAAGAAATAACAGAAAATCAACCTGAAATGAAAAGCATGATTTTCACAGTAATAAGATGATTACTAACTCGTCTTGCAAGTCCCTGCTATTTTCATTATTCATTTACATCACACTTTGTTTTCTCCCCCTTGTAAAAAACAATAGAAAATAAACCTAAATAAAGCACAGATTGAAAGTGTGATGTGACCAACAATTTCACAATTACTAACATCTTCCCATCACAGTATAAACACTCAGTTCCATTTAGAGACTGAGTTTAATTGATTTCACTCTGGAAAGCAAAAGACCCATGCTTTGAGATACAATGGGCTTCCTGCATTAAAAATGGTCCCACATCAGCACCCAGTGGATATAAAAAAATCACAACTGTTCAGATACTAATTTCCTTCTCATTTTAAAATATTAAAGCATTGCTTTAGCATTTTCCTTTATTGGTTTGTTTCATCATTGCAGAACACAGTTTTTTTAAAATTACAATGCATATTCAAAACAAAATTTTCCCAAGTCTGCACATCTTCTATACCATCTTCTATATCATCAAGTCATATACACCAAATAAATATTCTGTGTACTATAAGTAACAGGAATTCTGAAGATGATATCCTATAGAATGTTGGTTAAGATTGAAAAAACTTATAGTTCAGGACCAAAATGAACAACATCAGCAGTCTGAGATTAATGGCTTCACAATCATTTATGTAAGGCCTTTTGGTATTGTAATATGTAAACAAAATGAATGATTCAATCTTTCCACTATGTTAACTAGGCTACATTTGACTGTCATGTCAGTGGCCTAATATCCACCATCACTTCACTGTTTACTATACGATATGAAAGCTGACCCACCTTTTATATATTTTAAAAATGGTTCTCTCCATCATACTCCTTGACCGGTCACACTACACCCAGTGTAAACTGTTTTAAAAAAAAGTCTTCCTTAGGCCCAATTACTCAAATGGTCAGCGAAAGCTTCAGAATAAAAATGAGATTTATTGACCTTTTTGACCCTAAATCTGGTAAGGTCAGCCAGCAAGGTTTCAGGGGCAGTAAAATGCTGACCATCATGGGTTGTCATAGCAACCTGTCCCTTGAGCAAGTTCTAAGTGTTTAGCACAACTTACAGTTTTCCCTGAGACCAGATCAGTTCAAATAACCTGCGCCAGCTGCAGGGGTTTCTGGGTAAATCCTATTCTATCCAAATTTTCACAATTCAGCTTTTCAAACCCATCCTTCTGGGGATTTGACAATCTCCAAACCTCAACTATATTTAAAAACAGTGTTCAATACAAAACAGTATAACATAACCTCAGCTATTCTAATGTAGGCAAAGTAAGTAATTGGTTCACAGCAATTCGGATGCATTCTAGGCTACAGAATAGTAAGCTCTTCATTTTTAAAAATGTTGTAATTATCTAAATACTGAATGAAGAGCAGGCTTGAAATGTTAAAATATGAAGCATATTCTCTCAGTTTTACAGCATTGAATATGTATTGCACAACCGACAAATATATAGCCATCTGCATACAACCTTTTACCCCGAATGGGTCAAAGGTCAACAGTGGAATCATGTAATCATGCAGTGCCAATAAGTCACTTTATTTGTTAACTGTACAGAAGGTTGTTTTATTTCAGCTCATTCTGATTGATACAGGTCCCATTCACACAAATCTTTAATTGATGAAAATGGGGTGCTCCTATTTTACTATCGAATGAGATATTTTAAAGTCCGATATCTTTTGGTGGAAAAGATCAACGCCTACACAGGAATTGCAGACAACCATGTTTTTAGCAAAATCAGCAAAACCTTCATGAACAGGGACTGTAGTCATATGAAAAGGAGAAAGAATTCAATACAAGTGTCAAATCTATTTCCGTTCGTTCATACTAAAAGGGTAGGGAATAAATATTTTATACAGTAAGTTCCATAGTAATTTCCATTGATGGTGGCCTTAGATTAATATCAGTGTATTCTGCCTGTAGCGTCGGGCGCCAAGAAACTAATACTGGTTTTTGTCAAACTAATAAGAGTAACTAATTCTTAGGCCTTAATTGTAACTGCTGGTGCTTAACAGAAAATGGGCAAGGGACAGTGAAAATAAGGCAATTTGCTTACACTTTTTGTCATTATCTGTTGTGGAAGCATAAACCAAAATAATCAAATTTACTGAATTTCCCGCAAATGACGTAATTACCAACAAGATTTTAATTTTGTAAATTTTGCTTTAACCAGAACTAAAGTAAACTAAGTTACAAATATTATTGGCCTATTTGCCTGTTAATGACCTTTGGTGAGTCCTGCAATCCCCTTCCTCTCAGATTGAGTTACTCACCCCATCCCTTTGGTGTCTGGTTGCTGCCATTCTCTTTCCCATTGTACACTTTCAATTTGGAGCATGTTGGAAGGTAACAGCGAGCACCCTTCAACAAGTGGCCAATAATATTTCAAATTAAAAAGCAAAATCTTTATTTTAAATAGTCGATGCCACAAAGATATAGCTTACGCAATGGCACATCACTTCCAGCAGCCATGTGGCATTAAGTAGCTATATGGTTGCACAAAATGTTAATCTTTATTCATGCAAAGTTAAAAATCACACAACACCAGGTTATAGTTGAACAGGTTTATTTGGAAGCACTGGCTTTCGGAGCACTGCTCCTTCATCAGGTGGTTGTGGTTCAGTGTGATTTTTAACTTTGTACACCCCAGTCCAACACTGGCATCTCCCAATCATCTATTCATGTAGGTGAGGTTCCAACAGACAATAGTTTTCACCCATCAAACTTTCTGGAGCCCAGTCTCTCTCAGACAAAAATATAGTTATCATATAGCTTACAGAGTGCCTTTCCAACCAACTAGCCAATAACATTCTGCTTTATGCTTTGACCAATTATGGAAAATACACACATCTTCCACAATTCTGAGCTATTCATTTTTGTTGCAGATGTTTAGACCTTTTTTTGTCAACTCACTTTTTTTGTTACCTTCCTGACTTATTATTTCCGGTAGTGCCAATTGATCTCTTCCTGCTTATCCTTGACTCAACTATCCTTATGTTTCTAGTTTTCTGTTTGCTTTTAAAAGCCCATTCAAAAGAGAGATTGGGTGTTTTCTGTTCCTCAGAAGGTCAGGAGTATTTAAAACTCTTTTCTTGAAATGGTGGTGAAAGCGGAGGTAGGGAGGTCGATGGATTCTTGCTAATCAAATGGGTCAAAGATTATCGGGGCAGGGAGGAATATAAATTTGAAGTTAGAATTGGATCACAATGTTCATATTGAATAGCACAGCAGATTCTAGGGTCTGAATGCCTACTCCTGTTCCTTGTTCATATGCTTTCTCTTATCTCCATCTGTGCCTAAGCCCTCTGACTTCTCTGCTCAAGGTCTCCTTTGGATTTGCAGCTTAGCTTTGTGTCTGCCAGCCACACAGATTCTTCCTTAACCTCAATCCTGATGGGATTGCTTTCAGGTTATGGGTTGCAAAGCACCAGTCAGTAGCGGGGGTGGGAGGTTCACAGCATAGTAAGTCAAGGGCAGCCTCTGATATCAGTCAAGGGATTGGCCAAGTCGGGTGTCTGGTCTCCAGTCTGGGCTCTGTCAGCTCCATCATGGTCAGCTCCATAGCGGCCAGCCTGTGGTTAGGACTAGTGCAATTGGACAGATGTACAGCCATCAGTCGGGGGGGGGGGGGGGGGGGGGGTGGTCTGCGTGCGTACTTCTCTTCCTTTTGGGGGGTAGGTCATAGTCAGTCAATTGGGTCCGTCCATCAAGGAGGAAGAGGAAGTGGACAAAAGGCAGGGGGATGTTGCTATGGGAAGGAGACTTAGGAACCTATACGTCAGATTGGGGGCTGCAGGTGGGGGATGGGGGGCTGAGAAGACTGGCAATTGTGAAAGGGGCAGCAGCATTTGTAATGGGGGATGTGGTGAAGTAAGGATGGGAAGTAGCTCATGCAGGATGGGGTGTTCATCCATAGTCAGGCGCCCCTTGGCTGCATGGGTAGAGACTGCACCTGGCAGGGTCCCCTCCAGGCAGGGCCTAGAGAGGGAAGGTGGGTAGCTGCGACCTCAGGTAGATGGGTTGGGGTGGGACTTGGGGAAGTGCAAAGCCTGCAGGGTTCATAGGATGAAGCTGGAGGCCACTTGTTGAAGGGTGCTCGCTGTCACCTTCCAACATGCTCCAAATTGAAAGTGTACAATGGGAAAGAAAATGGCAGCAACCAGACACCAAAGGGATGGGGTGAGTAACTCAATCTGAGAGGAAGGGGATTGCAGGACTCACCAAAGGTCATTAGCAGGCAAATAACATTACACACAGACCCACTCACTAGGGAGGACACAGACCTGTAGGATCCTTAATCACTAGCCATCCTAATGCAGTGGCTTCCTGTCATGCACATCCCTGCTCCAGATATTGGTGACCATCTCACATACAGTGATAGTTTTAGACACAGAAGCCAGAAGCAGCTAACCTATCCATGAAAGTGGATCACAGGAATTCTGTCCTGCTGCAACTACTGAGGATTGAGTGCTATTGTGTCCCACAGCCCTGTCTGCTGCTCCTCCTCCCTGTGCACAGGGATAAAGCCCCTGATTGCCAACACCACAAGGTCTTCTCCTGCCTAGGGGTGAGTAGGGCCTGGTCTTGGGCAGTCCTCTAAGGGCCAGTGACCTGGGCTGTTTCTTTCTCAGCCAGCTGCAGAGCTGTTGCAGTGAATGCTCCCAAACTTCCGAAGGTAAACATTCGCACCAGTATCTGGGCTGGTTGCAGGCAGCAGCCTTGTTAAGGAGTCCTCTGAGGCCTTGGTTCTATTGTCAAGAGGTGGCTTCCAATGGAGCTGGCTGTTTCATCACGGAGGTGGTAGACATCCCACTGGTATGTGCAAGGCAAGGCAAATAATAGAGGAGGCATCACAGCCATTGGTTAGAAATGGTGAGTAATAATAAGGCTGACAGTGGGGTGACTGTGAGAGTTAGGGGTGAAATGATGAGTGGTACTTACTTGCTTGGCAGAACATTGATGACTCAGCAGCAGGAGCAGGCTGACTCATCACAGAAGACCAGGATTTAGATTAGATTAGATTCCCTACATATGGAAACAGGCTCTTCAGCCCAACAAGTCCACACCGACCTTTCGAAGAGTAGCCCACCCAGACCCATTTCCCTCTGACTAATGCACCTAACACTATGAGCAATTTAGCATGGCCAATTCACCTGACCTGTACATCTGTGGACTGTGTGAGAAAACCGAAGCACCCGGAGGAAACCCACGTAGACACAGGGAGAATGTGCAAACTCCATACAGACAGTCCCCGAAGCTGGAATCGAGCCTGGGACCCTGGTGCTGTGAGGCAGCAGTGCTAACCACTGAGCCACCCGTGCCGTCACAGTGCGTGAGGAGCCCAAGGTCGCCCACCTGGACCCTTTCTACCTTATTGTAGACTGTCTTCTACTGAAAGGAGAGAAAGGGAGGAGTTGAGTGAGATGGAAAGAAGTGTCACACAAACAGGTGCAGGTGATTGAAAGATGATGAGGTGTCCCAGGCGAGAGAGTAGACAACACGGAGGCCATGCAAGATTAGTGATGTGGGAGGCTGAGGGATTCAAGAGCAAGTGAGGGATGATTAGATTAGATTAGATTAGATTAGATTAGATTAGATTAGATTACTTACAGTGTGGAAACAGGCCCTTCGGCCCAACAAGTCCATACCGACCCACCGAAGCGCAACCCTTCCCATTCCCCTACATTTACCCCTTTTACCTAACACTACGGGCAATTTAGCATGGCCAATTCACCTGACCTGCACATTTTTGGACTGTGGGAGGAAACCGGAGCACCCGGAGGAAACCCATGCAGACACTGGGAGAATGTGCAAATTCCACACAGTCAGCCGCCTGAGTCGGGAATTGAACCCGGGTCTCTGGAGCTGTGAGGCAGCAGTGCTAACCACTGTGCCGCCCACGGTGTTGCAGATAATAGCGAGGGTGACAGGGCATGAGCCTTAGTGGGAGCGGGGTGCAGCAGGAGAGATCAAGTCAGTGTGAGGTAGCAGAGAGAAGTGTGTGGCAATTACCCTGACCGAGTGAAGAACATAACTGACCTCCTTGTCTTTCCTCCATGTCATTGATCAGGGTGGTGATCTTAGACCTGGCTGCCAGGGCCTGGCACGATGGCTTTCTCTGCCAGTCCTTGGCAAAGAGGAAACTCCTCCAATGCACACCTTGTCCTCTAGGACCTCCAGGTCCCTGTCCAAGAATTATGGTGCCATTTCTCATTCTCTGACATCAATAACAGGCACCATCAGAATGTCAATGTTCATATGGATGTGCAGTGGTCTTTTAAATATGGTGCAGGAACCAGGGATGTTGGTCTTTTGGTGGGCAATGATAAGTTGTGAATAATTCTGGGAATGGTGGGTGGTGAGATAGTGAAGGAGTCAGATCTGAGGTCTACACCATCGGTGCAGGGTAGGTAGTTCATGAGGCTTGATAAGACACTGTGAGAAATCTTACTCGGTCTTGCAACAAACCCTCAAAAAACCCGATGCAGTAGCACTTAGCCAAAAAAAAGTGTAAGATTCAAACCAGAATTCCAAGATTTTTGATCTCGTCACAGGGAAAAATATGACAATGTAGTTCAATCGCAGGGTGATGTGTGAAATTGAAGAATTCATGGTGAGTTCGAGACATTTGAAGCTCCTTCACTTTTGACTGAACATCACCAAAGCACATCCTTTGTTCTGTGCAAGTTGAGCCCTGGGCAGCTAATGAGGGTGCATTAAATCTGATCCACCCACTGTAACCTCTACAGCGCCATTAGGAGCATCACACTTTCTATGGAAAAGATCGGAATGTCTGTTGTCTCAAAATGTGCTTTGAGTACACACTGATTTGCTGCCTTTCAGCAGTGAATTTCTGTTTGGTGAATCCAAAAACAGATAAAAGACAATTAACACAAATCGGGAATTGTTTCTCTCAGAGACCAATAAAAGCAATTTAGTGGCTTGTCTCTCTAGCTGATAAACATCTTACACCCATTGAATTAGAAAAAGTTTTGATCTGTTCCTGATTACAAGCAGTCAAGAGTAAAGCAGAAAGTTAGTCACTCACAATTTCCAGCTGCAAGCAACAAAAAGCAGTACAGGCAGGAATTTCCTGCTGGTGAGGTGTATGACATTCCATTATGATTTAATACAAAATAATTGCCATCTATATGCACTTATTTCTTTGAAAAGAGCAACATGTTTTCTGTTCCTATCTTTTTTAAATACACATTTATTTTGGAAAGAACAAAGAAAATCAGCGAATACCTTAAATATGGATGGATTGTTTGCTAAAAGCATGGTATATTTTGTTCATGTTTCCACACAATCCATTAATACAAGACCACAGAGGTGCTGGACAATAGCACTCAGATGAATTCATTACCTAATGTGTATTGTTAAGACAGTGACCTCCTGCGCAAATGCGTATTCCACTATCCCAAACTATTTTAATAATGACGCTGAGTTGTTCCATCTCAAGCCAAGACATAAATTCCAGATGTTGATGAATTGGTGAAATTTACAAAAAAAATCTATTTTATCATCTTGGACAGAAGAGAGCACGAAAGAAAAAAAATGTTTCTATCTTGCCATCCTGTTCCAGCAATGGATGCCCATTAAACAATAGTGAAAAATCAATAAATCATTAACAAAATCACAATTGTTGACATTGCTGTTAATTGTTCTAGATCTAAATCATAGCCATGGAATGATACACGAGAAAAACACAATCTGTCATTCTAGGTTGGATTGAGGGAAGTAGAAGTGAAATAAAGTTTATGTTTTTCAAACGGGACTCAACACCAATAAAATTGGTGTATTCAGAAACTTACTTACATATTTGTTCACTGTCTATTATGTATAATGTGCTAAGCTTTCTTCAAGAGCATCTCGCAAATCTTCAGCTCTATCATCTGGAAGATCAATGGTAATAGGTATATGAGATCACCACCACCTCCAAGTGTTAATAGTAGATGGGAGCTATTGCAGGGTTGCAGGTTGAGTTGAACTACAATTCAGCTGCCCGATGATCCACAGCACGGATGCCCAATCTTGTGTTCAAATTCTATCCCATTTCACAGGGTGATCGTGCCACACAACACGATGGAGGATGTCCTCAATGTGAAGGCATAATTTCGTCTTCGCAAAGACTGAGCAAGTATCTCTCTGTAACATTTAATCAGTTTATACTTTACAACATAATTCTGGTTATGTCTCTTTGTGTAGCTAAATAGCCCATGTCTCCTTTAGGTCTGAACAGTTCTGCATTAAGATAACACCTTAGCTGCTTTTGACCTAATGGAGTCAGCTCTGCATTATCCTGACATTGTATGCATAAATATGTAGCTGTTTCTTCATTACCACTGAGTCAAAATCCTGGAATTCCCTACCTAAAATCATTATCACAACAACTTCACCATATGAATTACAGGAGTACAAGAAAGCACCTTGCCACTACATTCTCAAGAGCAACCAGGTATGTACCATAAATGCTGATCTGGCCATTCGTGCTCAGTTCCCAAGTGTAAATTATTTTCTAAAAGTAACAGCTCATCCTAAACACTTCACTACTCTAGTAGACTACCAGCCAAGCTGACTTGAATAGGTTAAAAAAAAGAGCGAAGGTGTTATCTTAATACAGAACTGCTGAGACCATGATGATACATGAACTGTTTAGCTACAGAAGGGGAGTTAACCAAAATTATGTTGTAAAGTATAAACTCATTCAATGTTATGGAGCGATACTTGCTCACTCTTTGTGGAGATGAAGCCCTGTCGTCAACTTGCTAACATCCTCCATCATTTTGTGTGACATCGTGACAAATGGGATAGATTTTGAACATATCTAGCAACATAAGATTGGGCACCCAAACGGCACTGTGGGTCATTCCAACCTCGTGTGCAACCTTACATAGCTCCACTCAGCCATTAACACCAAGCCAAGGGACCAATCCTGGCTCAATGATGACTGCAGGAGGGCACCAGGCGCACCTAAAAATGAGGTATCAACTCTGGAGAAGCTGCAAAACAGGACCACTTGTATGCCAAACTTCAGAAGCAGCAAGTGATAGATCCAGGTGATTCCAAAACCAATGATCAGGTCTAAACTCTGCAGACCTGTCACATCAAGGGAACAATCAAACCAACTCACTGGAGGAGAAGGCTCCACAAAAATTCCCATCCTCAATAATGAGTGAACCCAGCACATCAGTGCAAAAGGTAAGTTTGAAGCATTTGCAGCAATCTTTAGCCAGACATGATGAGTGGATAATCCATCTCAGCCTCCTTCAGAGGTCCCCATCATCACAGATGCTAGTCTTCAGTCAATTTGACACACTCCACGCGGTGTCAAGTTGGAGGCACTGGATACTATAAAGGCTGTGGGATCTGACAACATTCCAGCAGTAGTAATAAAGACGTGTGCTCCAGAACATGCTGCTACAAGCCAAGCTCTTCCAGTACAGTTACAACACTGGCATCTACCTGACAATGTGGAAAATTGCACAGGTATGCCCTGTACACAAAAAGCTGGACAAATCCAACCCTTCTAATTACTAATCTGTCAGCCTACTCTCGATCATCAGTAAAGTGATGGAAGGTTTCATCAACATTGCTGTCAAGCTTATCAATGACCTGCTCACTGACACCCAGTTTGGGTTCCACCAGGGATACTCAGCTACTGATTTCATTCCAGCTTTGGTTCAAACATGGACAAAAGAATTGAATTCGAGAGGTGGGTTGAGAGCAACTATTCTTGACATCAAGGTCACATTTGACCAAACATGGTATGAAGGAGTCCTAGCAAAACTGGAGTCAATGGGAATCCATGGGAAATAGCTCTACTCATTGGACTCAAACCTAACAAGAAAGGATGTTGACTGTGGTTGTTGGACATCAGTCATCTCAGCTCCAGGACGTCTCTGCACAAGTTCCTCAGGGAAGTATCAGAGGCCGAACCATCTTCAGTTGCTTCATTAATGACCTTCTCTCTATCATAAGTCCAGAATTGAGGATCTTCACGGATGATTGCTTGATGTTCAGCACCACTCGCAATTTCTCAGATACTGAAGCAGTCTGTGTTCAAATATTGTCACAATCTGGACAATATCCAGGTTTGTGTAGACAAATGGCAAGTTACATTCGTGCTGCATGAGTGTCAAGCAATGACCATCTCCAATAAAAGATAATCTAACAATTGACCCTTGACAGTCAATAACATTACCTTCCCTAAATCCTCAACTATTAATGTCCTGGTGATTGTCATCAACCAGAAACTGATCTGGACTAGTCATATAAATATTATGGCTACACGAGCAGGTCAGAGGTAAAGAATACCACAGTGAGTTATTCACCTCCCAAATTCCCAAAGTCTGTCCACCATCTACATGACACGTCAGGAAACTGATAGAATACTTACTTGGATGAGTCCAGCTCCAATGACACTTAAGAAGCATGACACCATCCAGTACAAAGGAGTCTGCTTGATTGGCACCACATCAACAAACATTGACTCCATCGACCTCCAATGGTTATTAACAGTAATGTATCAACATCTACAAGTTGCACTGTAGAAATTCCCCTTTGGCAGCACCTCGCAATCCCATGGCCACCAACATTTAGAAGGATGAGGACAGCATGTCCATCCAAAAACACCACCTGCAAATTCCCCTCTAGCCACTCACCATTCTGACTTGGAAATAAATCGCTGTTCCTTCAGTGTCATTGGGTCAAAATCCTGTAACTCCCTCCCTAATAGCATTGTTGGTTTGCTGACAGCACATGAGCAAGATATGCAGGTTATGTGGATTGGCATTGCTAAATTGCCCACAGTGTCCAGGGATATGTAATCTAAGTGGAGTAGCCATGGGAAATGCAGGGTTAAAAGAATAAGGTGGGGTTAGGGGTGAATGGGTGTTTAGTCTGGGTGGAGGGTCAGTGTGAACTCGATGGGCCGAATGGCCTGCTTCCACACTGTAGGAATTCTATGATTCTATGAATCAAGGAACTGCAGAGGTTCAAGAAAGCAGCTCACCACCACCTTCTGAAGGACAATTAGGGATGGATAACAACTGCTGACCCAGTCAATAATGCCCACCTCCCCTGAATGAATGAACAAAAATGAGATCAGGATATATTATTCATTATGGAACAGAATTATTCAAAATTTCAAAGGTGAGTTCCAGCTAAAGAAAAATAAACTTTTGTGCTCTACAATAAACTGGGAGAGATAAAAGAATGTGTACTGAGAATGGATAATAGGGTTTGGGAGACTTAGAGAAGGAACTTGTCATCTCATTCACTTCTGAGAATCTGGAGAAACTAGCCTTAGGGTCAGAGAAACTGACACAAGGGCAGATTGATTGTATGGAGGGTCCCATAATTTTGATGAGCTAGAAGAGAACAAGTTGTACCTGGTCCCTACTCAGCTCAGGGACGTTTTCAGTCTTACAGGTGGAAAGAAGAATGAATCAAGGCATCTGAAGGAAATGAGATTCTGGGCATTATTGGTTATGGACCTTAGAAAAGGGGACACATACCAACAAGTTTAGAACACTGATTGACTATAAAAGGCTGCAGCTGAGTGTGTAACACTGTGTTGAAACAATTTCTATGTTCTGTTCCAGAGAGAGAGAGAGAGATAGAATGACTGGGCAAGCAGCTCCTCCAGTTTTGAGGCCTACATATAACTGTCTATACAGTATTTAATCCCTTGTGGTCTGTTCTGCATCTAATTTTAAGGTAGTTTGCTGATTAGCATGTCATAATTAGTTTCTTCCTGCTTTTCCTTCCCTTAAGAGCATGTGCCATTTTGTTCTGTCTGTTAAACAAATGAATTTATAATTTGTGTGTGTGATGTCTGCGCGTTTGAATTTGGGCCTTCATAATTTGGATTGTAGGGCACCAACAAGTACTTAGTCCTACATGAAAAACCAGGCTTAGCACTCTGCTGACAAGGCCTTAGGAGGTCTTCTAGGCTAGCAACACTTGCACATGTGGCTCTGGAAAGATAAGGTTAGTGGGGACACTGGGTGTAAATCAAGAAGTATGGAAATAAGGACTAACCAGTGGCAACCAGCAGCTGCTGTGTTCTTGCTTTACAGGGCCATAGAAACTGCAGTACTGCTGATTTTGTCTGTCAACTACAAGTGCAGAAGGAACCAAGTCCATTGATGAGGGGACCCAGCAAAGCCTGTTAAAGTCATAGAGCCACAGAGATGCACAGCACGGAAACAGACCGTGCTCATCCATGCTGACCAGATATCATAAATTTATCTAGTCCCATTTGCAAGCACTAGGACCAGATCCCTCTAGACCTTTCCTATTCATATACCCATCCAGATGCCTTTTAAATGTTGTAATTGTACCAGCCGTCACCACTTTCTCTGGCAGCTCATTCCATTCATGCACCACCTTTTGTCCCTTAGGTCCCTTCTAAATCTTTCCCCTCTCATCCTAAACCTATGCCCTCTAGTTCTAGACTCCCCATCCCAGGGAAAATACCTTGTCTATTTATCCTATTCGTGCCCCTCATGATTTTGTAAACCTCTGTAAGGTCACCCCCCAGCCTTCAATACTCCAGGTAAAACAGCCCCAGCTGATCCAGTCTCTCCCTATTAGCTCAAATTCTCCAACCCTGGCAACATCCTTGCAAACCTTTTATGAATCCTTTCAAGTTTCACAACATCATTCTGATAGGAGAGAGACCAAAAATACACAAGATATTCTAAAAGTGACCTAACAATGTCCTCTACAGCCACAAGATGACCTCCCAACTCCTATACTCAATGCTCTAACCAATAAAGGAAAGCATACCAAATACCTTCTTCACTGTCCTATCTACCTACAACTCCACTTTCATGGAACTATGAATATACACTCCAAGGTCTCTTTGTTCAGCAACAGTCCCCAGGATCTTACTGTAAAGTGTGTAAGTCCTGCTGTGATTTGCCTTTCCAAAGAACTCAAGTGATGGCACTTGCAATCAGGAGTGTGTGAGTGTTAAATGTCACGGTTAACACAGCGCAGTTGGGAATAAGGAACAGCAGTGCTTGAAGTTGTAAAGCATAGTAATGAAGGTTCCATTTATACTTGAAGCAGTCATGCGTAAATCTCATTCAGTCTCATCAAGCATAAGTTAAACTTTACAATTCGGATACTACAGCTGTATTCAGTTACTTGTTTTGGATTGAGTACTATCCAGGTTGTATGTTGTCAACTAATGTAAAAGTTAACTGCAGTTTCATATTTTGGGAAATCTGTTCAGTGTCTGCAACCTGAATGAGAGAAGCTAATAAACTCAATATTAAGTGGGCATAAGCACATTGGCTAGCTATGTGACTGAACAGTGTCACAAGTCACCAATTCAATTGTAACCATAAAAAATAAAGACTTTTGAATTGCTAATTATGTACAGCCAATCAGTATTTATTAATAAATTACAGCTGTTAGTCATAACGAGTCTGTTTACTTCTAAATGAAATTTAACAAAGCAAGGTTCAAATGGAATTTTATAGATACTGCTGCTGAAGTAATCCAAGATGGAGAACGGGAAAAACGTCTGGCTGTAACAACTGCTCCTTTTTTGAGGTATTTTACGTGCTGGAGGTGATTTCCTCGAATTGCAGGAGCAGCAATTACTGTTTTATATGCTGTTGCACTGTTTTGGAACTTTGGAAAAAAAAGTCAAAACAACAGCAGTTTTAAAAGGGAGAAGAACAGACAAAGGAAGCACATGGTGAGGTCATTCCAGGAGAGAGAGAGGGAACCTGCACAGTTACTGCCTTTGATGTTTGAATTTGTGTATCGCTGGACATCGGAGTGCGTCTGGGAAAATTATCAAATAGTGAAATT
Source organism: Chiloscyllium plagiosum (assembly GCF_037043375.1). Lineage (NCBI taxonomy): Eukaryota > Metazoa > Chordata > Chondrichthyes > Orectolobiformes > Hemiscylliidae > Chiloscyllium > Chiloscyllium plagiosum. The sequence continues at coordinate 23,951,488 of NW_028270166.1, forward strand.
CACAACTAATCTTGGAGGAACTATTGGGCGAAGTTCACAGCACAGAATCAGTGAAGTTAATTGTTTTAAGTGTGGCCTACAGAGAATCTGCAGTAGTGAGTAGAGTAGGTTCTTTCTTGATTATATGTTTTTGGAGATATGTCTCTTGATTAAACATAAAATATAAGCCATAACTATTAATTTAACCTGGGGCAGTGTTTATAGAGGAATAAGACGGTGTTATTTTCTGGGTCTGTAGACTGTGAAGGAGCAAAAATGGCCTTTAATAGAGTGATATGTACTTCTTGTCAGATGTGGGAGTTTAAAGAGAATTTAAGATTTACTGTGGATTATATCTTCTAGGAGAAAGTGAGGACTGCAGATGCTGGAGATCAGAGCTGAAAATGTGTTGCTGGAAAAGCGCAGCAGGTCAGGCAGCATCCAAGGAGCAGGAGAATCGACGTTTCAGGCATGAGCCCTTCTTCAGGAACCTTTCCTGACCTGCTGTGCTTTTCCCGCAACACATTTTCAGCTGTGGATTATATCTGTCATGAATGCTGCTGGCTGCGAATCTTATCAGATCGAATGGATCGGTTGGAGAGACAGTTAGAAACAATGAGGAATTTGCAACAGCAACAGTATGTGATGGATGGCAGTTATAGGAAGGGGGGAAAGTCTCAGGTACAGTCACATAGATGGGTTAACTCCAGGAAGGGTAAGAGAGGTAGGCAGTTAGTGCAGGAGTCTTTTGTGGATATACCCATTTCAAACAGATATGCTATTTGGGAAAGTGTAAGGGGTGGTGGATTCTCAGGGGAACGTAGCATGAACAGCCAAGTTTCTGGTATGGAGACTGGCTCTAATGCAATAAGGGGTACATCGGGTTCCAAGAGATCAATTGTGTTAGGGGATTCTCCAGTTCGAGGTACAGACAGATGTTTCTGTGGCCAGCAGTGAAAAAGCAGAATGGTGTGTTGTTTCCCTGGTGCCAGGATCAAGGATGACTCAGAGATGGTGCAGAATGTTCTCACGGGGGAGAGGAGCCAGCAAGAGGTCATTGTCCACATTGGAACGAACGACGTAGGAAGGGAAAAGGTTGAGATTCCAGAGAGTTAAGGCAGAAATTTAAAAAGCAGGTCCTGAGAGTAGTAATATCTGGATTACTTCTGGTGCTATAAGCTAGTGAGGGCAGGAATAGGAGAATAGAGCAGATGAATGCATGGCTGAGGAGCTGGTGTATGGGGGAAGGATCTCATTTTTGGATCATTGGAATCTCTTTTGGGGTAGAAGTGACCTGCACTAGAAGGACGGATTGCATCTAAATTGGAAGGGAACTAATATACCCAGGGAGATAGTGAGGAAAGAGATCAATCTGACACTGGTACAGTTGAGAACAAAAGCGAGTCAAACAGTCAGGGCAGGCAGGGACAAGGTAGGACTAATAAATTAAACTGTATTTATTTCAATGCAAGGGGCCTAACAGGGAAGGCAGATGAACTCAGGGCATGGTTAGGAATATGGGACTGGGATATCTTAGCAATTACAGAAACGTGGCTCAGGGATGGACAGGACTGGCAGCTTAATGTTCCAGGATACAAATGCTACAGGAAGGATAGAAAAAGAGGCAAGAGAGGAGGGGGAGTGGCATTTTAGATAAGGGATAGCAGTACAGCTGCACTGAGGGAGGATATTCCCAGAAATACATCCAGGGAAGTTATTTGGGTGGAACTGAGAAATAAGAAAAGGATGATCACCTTATTGGGATTGTATTATAGACCCTCTAATAGTCATAATAGGGAAATTGAGAAACAAATTTGTAAGAAGATCTCAGTTATCTGTAAGAAAAATAGGATAGATATGGGAGGGGATTTTAACTTTCCAAACATAGACTGGGACTGCCATAATGTTAAAGGTTTAGATGGAGAGGAATTTGTTAAGTGTGTACAAGACAATTTTCTGATTCAGTATGTGGATGTACCTACTATAGAAGGTGCAAAACTTGACCTACTCTTGGGAAATAAGGCAAGACAAGTGACTGAGGTGTCAGTGGGGAAGCACTTTGGGGTCAGCGACCATAATTCTATTAGATTTAAAATAATGATGGAAAAGCTCAGATCTAAAAGTTGAAGTTCTAAATTGGAGAAAAGCCAATTTTGACAGTATTAGGCAAGTCCTTTCGAAAGCTGATTGGGGGCAGATGTCCGCAGGTAAAGAGACGGCTGGAAAATGGGAAGCCTTCAGAAATGAGATAACGAGAATCCAGAGAAAGTATGTTCCTGTCAGGGTGAAAGGAAAGGCTGGTAGGTATAGGGAATTCTGGATGACTAAAGAAATTGAGGGTGTGGTTAAGAAAAAGAAGGAAGCATATGTCAGGTATAGACAGGATACATCGAGTGAACCCTTAGAAGAGTATAAAGGAAGTAGAAGTATACTTATGAGAGAAATCAGGAGGTTAAAAAGGGTACATGAGATAGCTTTAACAAATAGAATTAAGGAGAATCCAAAGAGAGTTTACAAATACATTTAGGACAAAAGGGTAACTAGGGAGAGAATAGGGCCCCTCAAAGATCAGCAAGGCAGCCTTTATGTGGAGCCATAGAAAATGGGAGAAACACTAAATGAGTATTTTGCATTAATATTTACTGTGGAAAAGGATATGGAAGATATAGACTGCAGGGAAATAGGTGGTGACATTTTGCAAAATGTCCATATTACAGAGGAGGAAGTGCTGGATGTCTTGAAATGCATAAAAGTGGATAAATCCCCAGGACCTGATCAGGTGTACCCAGAACTCTGTGGGAAGCTACAGAAGTGATTGTTGGGCCTCTTGCTGAGATATTTGTATCATCGATAGCCAAAAATGAGGTGCCAGAAGATTAGAGTATAGCTAATGTGGTGCCACTGTTTAAGAAGGGTGATAGGGACAAGCCAGGGAACTATAGACCAGTGAGCCTGACGTCGGTGGTGGGCAAGTTGTTGGAGGGAATCCTGAGGGACAGGATGTACATGTATTTGGAAAGGCAAGGACTGATTAGGGATAGTCAACATGGCTTTGTGCATTGGAAATCATGTCTCACAAACTTGGTTGAGTTTTTTGAGGAAGTAACAAAGAGGAATGATGAGGGCAGAGCAGTAGATGTGATCTATATGGACTTCAGTAAGGCGTTCCACAAGGTTCCCCATGGGAGACTGATTAGCAAGGTTAGATCTCACGGAATACAGGGAGAACTAGCCATTTGGATACAGAACTGGCTCAAAGTAGAAGACAGAGGGTGGTCTGAAGGGTTGTTTTTCAGACTGGAGGCCTGTGACCAGTGGGTGCCACAAGGATCGGTGCTGGGTCCTCTACTTTTTGTCATTTACATAAATGATTTGGATGTGAGCATAAGAGGTAGAGTTAGTAAGTTTGCAGATGACACCAAAATTGGAGGTGTAGTGGACAGCGAAGAGGGTTATCTCAGATTACAACAGGATCTTGACCAAATGGGGCAATGGGCAGAGAAGTGGCAGATGGAGTTTAATTCAGATAAATGTGAAGTGCTGCATTATGGGAAAGCAAATCTTAGCAGGACTTATACACTTAATGGTAAGATTCTCGGCAGTGTTGCTGAACAACGAGACCTCAGACTGCAGGTTCATAGCTTCTTGAAATTGGAGTCGCAGGTAGATAGGATAGTGAAGAAAGCATTTGGTATGCTTTCCTTTTATTGGTCAGAATATTGAGGACAGGATTTGGGAAGTCGTGTTGCGGCTGTACAGGACATTGATTAGGCCACTGTTGGAATATTGCATACAATTCTGGTCACTTTCCTATCAGAAAGATGTTGTGAAATTTGAAAGGGTTCAGAAAAGCTTTACAAGGATGTTGCCGGGATTTGAGCTATTGGGAGAGGCTGAACAGGCTGGGGCTGTTTTCCCTGGAGCATTGGTGGCTGAGGGATGACCTTATGGAGGTTTACAAAATTATGAGGGGCATGGATAGGATAAATAGGCAAAGTCTTTTCCCTGGGATCAGGGAGTCCAGAACTAGAGGGCATAGGTTTAATGTGAGAGGGGAAAGATATAAAAGAGACCTACAGGGCAACTTTTTCAGACAGAGGGCGGTACATGTATGGAATGAGCTGCCAGAGGAAGTGGTGGAGGCTGGTACAATTGCAACATTTAAGAGGCATTTGGATGGGTATATGAATAGGAAGGGATATGGGCCGGGCGCTGGCAGGTGGGAATAGATTGGTTTGGGATATCTGGTCGGCATGGATGGTTGGACCGAAGAGTCTGTTTCCATGCTGTACATCTCTATGACTCTATTTGATTCAAATTTAACAATAGGAAAGCAAAAAGAATACAGGATCATGGGAGGTAGCAATTGGCCAAAGGACTTCCTTTTACCGAAATACACGGCCCAGAGAGTGATTCCTTCTCATTTGAAACTTGCTGGCTGGTTTCCTTTCACAGCTTCTGCTGATAGGCTAATTAATGATTCAGCATCAAATATGTGGGAGAACCAGCCCGTGATTGGAGGACCAGCTCCTGTCAAAATTTCTCAGTTCCACAGGAGTTACATTTTTCTGATTGGTCGCCACTGCAATTAGTTTGTCGCTCGGCAAATTAGCCATTCCAGGGGGTGATTTCACTGCCACTGCTTGAACCTTGAGAGCTGGGATCAACCATTTCAGGCTACAATAAAGAGAATCCCTTCACTAGGAGGGTTGTGAATCATCAGAATCCCCTACCCTACGTGTAGGCTGTCATTGACTGTATTCAAGGCTGAGATGGATAGACTTTTGGACAATAGGAAGATTGTTAGTTTTCTTTGTCATTCAAGTTCAGTTATGATTTTACTGAACAGTGCTGCATGCTCAAAGGCTCATAGCACCTTTTGCTGCTCCAATTTCTATGTTTTTATGATCACATGGTCTGGACAATATTGTCTTCATGACCATGGGCACAGAAGCCGTGTTTACATCCTAAACTGAGATTAGTGTATACAGCACAGAGAAGGAGCGAAAGGTGGGATATTCTTGGCCCAGCTGGATCAGGATATTTACAAACAGAATTAGCAGGAGAACTACTTGCTCTCTCTAATATTCATAGGATCCAGAAAATAAGGGAACAAATAAATAAATGAGCTCAAAAAAATTGACATATTATGCTAGAACTGTAACTTTATACTTCAGAGTTCATCTGGTCAAATTTTGCATCTTTCAGGGATCTGACAGACTCCTGTATATCACATACATCATGTCAGTATTATACCCAGATATCTTGTGCCTAACCTCCATCTGAAACTTGTGTAAAGTATTTTATAGGAAACAATTGTAAGGCCATTTTTAGCAAACTATGTATGGAGCTAATAAACACATCATAAAGAAATGTTGACTGAAGTAGTCATTTTCAATGAATATCAATTTTCAAGAAAAAACTAAGTTTGTATTCTATTCTTCTGAAATGTATCACTTAAAAAGAGCAACTGAATGAACACCAAGAAATCCAGATGTTCTAAAAATAATCATAACTGTTAATGATGTCAAATATCTGCCAAGGAATCCAGATGTCTGAGAATTATTTGGCAGAACTCACAAAAAATAGGGTTGTGGTTTTTAGTTTTGTTGCATACATTTCAATTACCTGTTGGATTTATGACTGTTCTACAGACTTGTCTCATAATGTTGTATTAGTGATAGTGACACTAGCAATGACTTCAACAAAACAATTAACTAAATCTAACTATTCTTAAACATACAAAGAGAGTTTAAAGAAATCAGATAAAGATAAAAAAAATTTATTCACAGGATGAAGACGTCGTTGATATGAAATTATAGTTATTGATAGGTAAAGAAAGGGAATTCTCAATACTGTTCATACAATTCCTACAGTGTGGAAACAGGCCCTTCAGTCCACTCCAACCCTCCAAAGAGTAACCCACCCAGACCCATTCCCATACCCTATTATTCTACAATTACCCCAGACTAATGAACCTAATTTACCCCTGACTAATGCATATCCCTGAACACAATGGGCAATTTAGCATGGCCAATTCACCTAACCTGCACATCTTTGGATTATGGGAGGGAAAAAGAGTACCCAGAGGAAACCCACACAGAGAAGGGGAGAACGTGCAAATTCCACATAGACAGTCACCCAAGACTGGAATTGAACCCGGGTCCCTGGTGCTGTGAGGCAGCAGTGCTAACTACTGAGCATTCGTGCTGCCCCGTGTCTAATGCGATGAAATCCATTTTTGGTACATCTAGTTGTACCAGACAATCCAGCATTCTCTTTGAGATGGAACAAACTGAATATATTTGGTTCCAAATGTTGCTAGGTGGCAACATGTAATTCTACCCGTTCTGGTCTTTTTCCTATTGGAAGGATGTTGTGAAACTTGAAAGGGTTCAGAAAAGGTTTACGAGGATGTTGCCAGGGTTAGAGGATTTGAGCTACAGGGAGAGGCTGAATAGGCTGGGGCTGTTTTCCCTGGCATGTCAAAGGCTGAGGGGTGACCTCATTGATGTTTATAAAATCATGAGGGGCATGGATAGGATAAATAGACAAAGTCTTTTCCCTGGGGTGGGGGAGTCCAGAACTAGAGGGCATAGGTTTAGGGTAAGAGGGGAAAGAAATAAAAGGGACCTAAGGGGCAAGTCTTTCACACAGAGGGTGGTGCATGTGTGGAATGAGCTGCCAGAGGAAGTGGAGGAAGTGGTACAATAGTATTATCTAAAAGGCATCTTGATGGGTATGTGAAAAGGAAGAGTTTAGAGGGATATGGGCCAAGTGCTGGCAAATGGGACTAGATTAGTTTGGGATATCTGGTCACCATGGACGAGTTGGACCGAAGGGTCTGTTTCTGTGCTGTATATCTCTATAACTCTATGACTATGACTCTAATTGAGAAGGAAGTTATTGCAAGAGTTTTAATAGGTCACTCAAAACAGTCTGGAGGTCACTGAAGGGCAGTTCAAATAATTACAGACTAAAACCAATAAGTATGTGGAGAGACAAATAGGAGACTCTACATTAGAATTATGTTTTTTTAGCTATCCTTATGGAAGGCAACTGAACTATATGGGTTACGTTGAGGAGACTCAGCAAGTACAAGTTAAAACCAATTGGATTTCTCTGTGTGATTAGAACACAGGTCAATGTGGAATTAATTGATAAGCTTTTTTAAATAGCTGCCTCACTCTCAGTGGACCAAATGTCCTTTTTTCTGTGCAATCTGATTGTATCATATTTTAACAAAGAAGCTTCCAAAACAAATTCACCAAAATCAGAATCAGCTTGGCTCAACACATGTTGAAGAAAACAGCTGTGTATTTGAAGATGTATTTTTACTAAAGTGTATAGTGCCATCTAGTGCAATGGATATTGGCGTGGTTGTAGCATTCAGAAGAGGAATGGACATATCACTAATCAGCGGCGAGTTACGAGTTGTGACTTTAACACTATTACAAAAGGAAGACAAATAACAGATCTTGAAGGAACCTGCCTTCTTATATCCTGTTGTTTTGCGAATTTCTTATGTTACTAATAATGTACACAGAGTAAAGAATGCACTCTGTGGTTTCAATTCAAATGTTTTTGGTTTGAACTGCAATTGACTCAAAGCTAAGATAATATACTTTCCTTGTTAATAAAAGACAAAGTCTATTAAAGGTAAAGTATTTGCTTTGCCATTGTCCAGCGTATGGTAAAAAAAATGCAGTAGTTTTAATATGCATCCTTTATGTGCTCTTTAACTAAAACCATCCATCAATGCTTCCATTTGAAGGCTTGATATTCTCTTTCATTGGACTGAAGACTGCTGTGACCTGTAGTTAAAAATATAGTGTCATAAATCAAAATCTACATATCTCATTTACCCACCATTTTTGGGGTCATTCACATTTTCACAGTCAAAACAATTCTACCAAAAATAGTTTTCGATCTTTTTTCTGAAAAAAAGCTTGCCGAAATCGTCAAACATTTTAGGACATTTAAATGACGTTTCCCGAGAAATTAATTTATCTACAATGTGACTCAAACTTAATTGATCAACTTCAAACAGCCAATTAATATTTAAAATAATTCTGCTAATCAATAATTAATATCGATTTTTTTTTTAAGGCTTCAAGCAGTGAATTGAAATGGACTACATTAAGACTTTTCCTTTAAAATATTGTATTCATTTGGTACACATTGCCCACCATTTTTTCATTTTTGTTGACGATGAGTGAGGCTCCTTGTTGCCAGTGTTTGATCAAAATATTTTAGTTATAATGTGAAGGATGAAACGGAACATAAATGTGGTCATTAGTGTGGCACAAATCCACTGTTCGGTGAAATTGTTTCCATACTGGTGTTGTTTTATTTGGGATTCAAGGAGATCAATAAATTTGGTGCAACAGCCAAGTAAAAGATAAAACAAAATGTAAATGTAATAATCAGAAAGTACACTAAACTGGATTTGTGTGGATAATGGTGGGGTTTCACACTGAGACAATACAGGCTACTCTTTATGGATAGACCATGGATAGATCCTTATGCTGCATCTACTGACTCACTATTACCAAGTGCAATTAGTTAAAAAATGTGATGTTTCCCATTGACAATAATGTCGAGTTCAGTGTCTGCTTCCAAATCCGAAAATGTGGAAAGGAGTCAAAAACTAATATGTTTTGTTGTTGTACGATGCCTGTATCTGAATCATTCCATTCTAGACATTAACCCCTGGCAATGGGACCAGTCCTGGAAGGTATGTTTTTCCACAGATTATTGAATAATTTTGTGATTAAACCAAAGATGATGATTTCCTTAGATTCTCCATGTAAAGTAGTCTAGATTTGGCCCCATTTAATTCAATTTTGATTAGAAATGGTCTTAGTCCAGTCCAAGATGGCACAGGGCTAATTATAACCATTAGGAAGCCATCATGTAGCAATTGATTTTGGAAACAAATTGTGGAAACATTTGAGCCATCATCATAATGTAAAACATCCTGCTGTTGTGTTCTTTTAGAGGAGCTCATTAAACTGACAATATTTTACATTTTCATCCATTCTAAGGAAAAAGCAGATACTGGTATAAATCATTAAACTAATTAGAAAACTCAGATGAAGGTGAAGGGTGCTACCAAGATTGGATTAGAGAATGAGGCAATATTAGGAGGGAGACATTAAATTTAAGTTTGGAGTTTGTAGCAGAAGATAAAGCAGGCAATATCCATGTTGTGGAATATATATAAAATGAAATACAACATTCACTGAAAGTGTGCATTTGGTGCAGAGTATGATTGCCCACATAGTTCCAGCAGTATCTTAGAAACATTCATCAGAAGGAAGTCATTTGACCATAGTGATTTCAACAAATTGTTCTGTGACTTCTACTGTCTTGCTCATTCCACATAGCCCTGTAGTGTTTCTGTTTTCAGATGGGTATCCAATTTCCTTTTTATAGCTATTATTGAATCTGCTTCCACTACCTATTCATACAGAGCATCCTAGATGATTACAACTTGTTTTGTAAAAATAAACTTGACAACTCCCTTATCCTTGTCGAAGTTATTCTGATAATTATTTTAATAATTGTCTTAAATCTATGTCGTTTGTTTACTGATCCTCTTGCCAGTTGAAACACTTTCTCTAACTGCTGTTTCAAAACCCTTCAGAATTCTTAACATCTCTATCAATTGTCCCCTTAACCTTCTCCACTCTAAGAATGCTATAGCATTAGAAGACTCCATATCCAATAATAAATTCTATTAATTTTGTCCTGTGGTACATGTATGATATGCTTGAATCCAGCAGTCTGTTAATTATAAATATTTATGTCATTTTGACAATGATTAAATGGCCCAAATCTTCAAGTTTTGAGATTGTTGGAGATGGATGTATGACTGAGATGCGTGTCAAGACAACGTGTAATTCCTGAAACATTTGCCTGTAAGGGAATTTCCTGAAATGTTTCAACTTCCAATTCCTATTTCCAAGGTCTGCAAGACCCTTGGTGATATCTCCAAGCTGGAGTTGAAGACTTTGGACAATTCTAATGTTCTTTCTTGAATATTCACCCAGGAAATGTTGAACGAATTAAAAGCTATTCTAATATCTAGCAAATTACACCACTCAGCCAGCCAGCAGTTCCTTATGCTTCCCTTTGACTAACACCCAGTTATTCTTGGATCCCCCTGAATGCTTCCAAACTATTCCCTGCATCATCTTGCTAAACCTCAGACCTGACAGTCACCTCACACAACTGCCACATCAAACATTTGCCACCTCATCCCTCTGCCACCTTACACACCTACCATCTCACCCGCCCATCACCTTACCCAGCTATTTATGCACCCACCTGCCACTTATCAATCAATGTTGACAATAACTTGCTAATGAGAATGGCTGTCCACCTAAGAAATTCTGTGGGAGTTGTGTTGAATTCCTCTAGGTAGACACCTTGTGTAGGACAACTTTTAACATGGGAATGTGAGTTTGTTAAATTGTACAAACACATTCAATGTGGGATCAAGATTGCTATATAATGGAACTTAGATCTCCTCGGACAATATTTGTTCAGACACAGCTAACCACTAATCTTTTGCATCAATAAACACAATGGCCCAGATCTTCTGACAGGTGTCAATCATTGTTGGATCACTACTTTGCTTGAACACTCTCCTGACTCAACACTCTTCCATGTACTTCTGGGATCTTCTGAGTTTGGCTTCACCAAACAACAGGGTGCAGTATCTCTTGGAGAGCTCCATCAAAGTGTGAGAGCACTGGGGGCTGGACATGCCCTATTTTAAAGATACTAGCACATGAGCAGACACACTGTTCTTGACAGAAGGTAGATTCAGTTCCAGTTGTTAAGGAAACCTCAATGATTGCGGATCTCCATACTGCTGTAGCGCTCATCCACCACGGCACCTCTTGATAGCAATGCTGTTGGAGTCAACAAAACTCTCAAGCCTTTCCATTGTAGCAAGGTGCCACTTATCCTCCTACCATCTCAACCATTTGGCACCCCACTAACCTGACACTTTACACATCCCCCATGACCCCCACCTACCACCTCAACCATCTGCCACTCTTCCCATCTCATACTTTAATCGTTCTCTACCACATCCACCTATCTACTTAATGAGACACTTACCTCTCTCACCTACCCATTTACTTCACCTGTTTATCCATTCACTCATTCATCCACTCACCTGTTCATCCATACACTACTGTTCAAAATTGTACCTTTAAATATACCGCATGGCACCTAGTATCTTTAAAATAGGGCATGTCCAGCCCCCAGTGCTCTCACACTTTGATGGAGCTCTCCAAGAGATACTGCACCCTGTTGTTTGGTGAAGCCAAACTCAGAAGATCCCAGAAGTACATGGAAGAGTGTTGAGTCAGGAGAGTGTTCAAGCAAAGTAGCAATCCAACAATGATTGACACCTGTCAGAAGATCTGGGCCATTGTGTTTATTGATGCAAAAGATTAGTGGTTAGCTGTGTCTGAACAAATATTGTCCGAGGAGATCTAAGTTCCATTATATAGCAATCTTGATCCCACATTGAATGTGTTGTAAAGTTTAACAAACTCACATCACCCTCCCCCATATCTCCAACTTTATGTGCAGCCATCACATTTTCTAGTGCATATTTATTCTTTACATTATCTGCTAACCTATGCTCCATTTGTCCTGACCCTTTTGCCCCTCTGTTAGCATTGTGTCATTTCCTGCTGGCTGAATCAGTTCAGAAGATTCAATGTAAAACACAGTTCCATTGCAGCCCCACCTTTTGATAAAGAGGAATACATCTTTTTAAAAAAAATGTTTTCTTTATCGTACAAAATTTATTGCTCTTATTTGCTTGTGATGTATAAAAGTGAAAGCTGTATATTATAAATGGATTTGAAAGAAAAGCAATTCACTGTACATAGCACAAAGGAGGAAAGTCTCACTGCTTGCTTTTTAAGGACAAATGCAAACTGAAAATCTCATCCCAACTGTGCAGAACAGTGTTTCCTATTCACAGACTGTAATTGTCTATGATCAATGCAGTGCCAGTTATGAGCAGCACATAGAAACTGCAAATATTCATTCTTAACAGGATTAGGAATCATTAAAGAGAAAGGTGAACAAATGGAACTGTGCATTTAACCTGGAATAAAGGATGAGCAAAGCCAACAAACAACCATTGCTATAAAATTTACTTTTAATCTGCAAGATTTATCAGACAGTCTTAGAAAATGATTTAGTCAGAGAGTGGGGTAGTGCAGCTCCATGGTTCTGCTTTATGGAATGGTAGGTCACAGATTTGACCCCACATTCTGAGGAGTTGTCAGACTCAACGTGGAGCTGAGCAAATCGAGACATACGTCCACTGTGTCATTGTGCTACCCTTCGTGTCATGTGGGTCACATCATTAGCATTGCACATCTATATTAGCATTAAGCGTTTTGCAGCAGCTACTCAGGACTGAACTGTGTAATGTTGTGCTTTGGTACCAGGACATGACCTTCTGTTACATTTGCCATACCCCTCGTTTCGTGAATACTTCGCTTTTATAATGAAGGTAGGCTGAACAAACCACAGGGTGCAGCAACAAAGCTGCAGGCTTCTTCATTGGCTCTGATAAAATCAATTGTTCCTTGAGCCATAAAGCAGAAAAATGCCAGATTGAATCCCAAGTCTGTGCTGAGATAGTTCACTGTAGCTCACAGTAGAGGAAGCAATTGTGTCATTTGGAGACTTTACCTTCCCAGTTGTTCTGTCCTTTACATCATTCCGTTTCTCTGGATCTGCATTGCTTCAAATTGCTTCCTGATAAAGAGCTATTGCCCGAAACATCAACCTTCCTGCTCCTCAGATGCTGCCTGACCTGCTGTGCTTTTCCAGCACCACACTTTTTGACATTGCTTCAAATCAGTCACACTAATGGAATGTGCAGAGAACAAAATTAGTGGAGGCACTGCAGTTTTACATTTAGAAAATGGAGAACAAAGAGATGGCAAAGCAATGAAATACACATTAAGGTTCTGTCTTCACAAAGGCGGATACAAATAACACCTCAAAAATGTTGGAGAATGCAGTGCCTTGTGGGAGGGACAACTGAAGTCAGGGTAGTATGGTGGCCCAGTGGTTAGCACTTCTGCCAGACAGCACCAGGAACCCAGGTTCGATTCCACCCACAAGTGACTATCTATGTGGAGTTTGCACATTCTCCCTGTGTCTGCGTGGGTCTCCTCTGGGTGTTCTGGTTTCCTCCCACAGTCCAAAAACGTGTAGGTTAGGTGAATTGGCAATGATAAATTGTGCAGGCTAGGTGGATTACCAATGGGAAATGCAGGATTAAAGGGAATGGGTGAGGAGAGATGCTCTTCGGAGGGTCAGTGTGGTCTCGATGGGTCAAGTAGCCTGTTTTCACACTGTAGGGATTCTATGAAATAGTGGATACATTTTTGATTATCTTTCAAGATTCTATTGACTCTGGAGAGTAATTGATGTAACACAACTATTCAAAAAAGGAAGTAGAGACAAAATAGAATTATGGATGTCTTTGTATGACATTGGAAGTAAGGAAAATGTAAGGGTGTATTATAAAAGATTCAGTAGCAGAGAACTTGGAAAACAGTGACAAGATTAAACATTGTTAGTATGGATTTACAAAAGGGAAATCATACTTGGCAAATTTACTGGAAATATTTGAGGATATAAGCAGTGGAATAGATAAAGGGGATCCAGTGGAAATGGTTTGCTTAGATTTTCAGAAAGCTTTTGATTACATCCCACAAAGACGTAAGCATGTAAAATTAAAATGTGTGGAATTGGGGCTAGTGTATTGACATGGGTACAGAACTGGCAGACAGGCAGGAAACAAAGTGTAGGAATAAATGTTTTTCCAAGCAGTAGGCAGTGACTAATGGTACACTGCAGAGATCAGTGCTTGGATCTCGGTTATTCACAATATGTATTAATGATTTAGATGAGGGAACTAAATGTAATATCTCCAGGTTTGCAGATGACACAAACCTGGGTGAGAAGGTGAACAGTGAAGACATTACAGAGGTGCTTCAGTATTATTTGAACACACTGAGTGAGTGTGCAAACACATGGTAGATGTGATACAACACAGATAAAGGTAAGATTATCCACATTGGTAACAAAATCAGGAAGGTGGATTATTATTTGAATGGTGATAGACTGTGAAAAGCACCCTGGATGTTCTTGTACACCAGTTACTGAAAATAAGCAAGCAGGTACCTCAGATGATGAAGAAGGCAGATGGTACGTTGGCCTTCACAACAAGAGGAGTAAGGATAACTTGCTTCAATTGTACAGGACCTCAATGAGACAACACCTGCAGTATTGTACGCAGTTTTCATCCCTTTATCTGAGGAAGGATGTTCTGGCTATGGAGGGAGTGCAAGAAAGGTCTATCAGACTGATTCCTGGGAAGGCACAATGGCACATGAAGAGAGCCTGGATCAGTTAGGACTATATTCACTGGAGTTTAGAAAAATGATGGGGGGAGTCTCATGAAATCTAGAAAATACCATCAGATGGAAATGCAGGAAGGCTGTTCCCAAAGATCTGGGCGTGCAGAACCAGGTTTTACAGTTTAAGGAAATGGATTAGGCCATTTAAGACTGGAATGAGGAGAAATTTCTTCATCCAGAGAATCCTGTGGACTTCTCTACTGCAGAAAGAGGCTGAGGCCAAAGCATTGAATGTTTTCAAGAAGGAGTTAAATATAAATCTTAGGGTGAAAGGAATCAAAGGGCATGGGGAGAAAGTGGGCCGAGGGAACTGAGTTGAATGATCAGATCATATTCAATGGCAGAGGAGGCATGAAGAGCCCAATGGCCCACTTCTGCTCATATTATCTACATTTCTATTTTTTTTTCTAGTCCTGTGTGATGTCACCAACCTGAATTTGTTTTTTCTCTCCTCTCTCTGGAAAACCTGTTCAGACTGCTCTGTTTCTATTTCAGGTTTCCAGCACCTGGAACTTTTTTTTTGTACTAGTAACATTATCCTTGTCACCCTTGGATTATGGGTCAGAAG
The DNA here is from genome assembly GCF_037043375.1 of Chiloscyllium plagiosum. Lineage (NCBI taxonomy): Eukaryota > Metazoa > Chordata > Chondrichthyes > Orectolobiformes > Hemiscylliidae > Chiloscyllium > Chiloscyllium plagiosum. The sequence goes on from NW_028270166.1 coordinate 23,966,512, forward strand.
ACCAGGTCAGGAATATCACTTACAATTACAAACCAACAACTCTTCCTTCAAGGACCTGTTTGGATGAGGACTGGATTAGCTTGACTGTGGCGAAACAAATTGTTAGTACTCACTGCATGGCCTCACAAGTAAATGGTGACTACTTAGCTAATATATTGCTCAGCACAGAACAGCGTTCTTGCAAAGTATCATGCATCTGAGAGGGTGATGTGATGGATGAATGAGACAAAAATCAGCAAGAAAAATCTTGAAGTAAATAAGAAACATGATTAATGCCAACCAGCAGCTGCAGAGTCAGATATTCGAGTGTGTTTCCATCCTGCAAAGGTAATCATGATTCAGACAATGTAGAAGCAAGATGCTTAAAGTTTAATGCCACATGGCAAAGCCCAGACACCCAAACATCCAGAATGATTATTGTGACAGAAGTCATTTCGTTGGAGCAGGACAAGAAGCAGTCAGTATACAGTGACCATGCTTTTGTAATACTACAGATAGCGTTATGGAGTCAGCCAGTGTTTACAATAGCAGGAGGCATTTCAAATTGATACATTTCATTGAAATCAAAGCTCAACAATGAACTCAATATGGTTCTATTCTGATTTCTTTTTTTAAAAAAAGGAGAGAAAGCCACCAAAGCTTTTTGTGACCAAAACAAAAACCATCTCGACATCATTTACTTTTTCAACATTAATCTGCTTTTGAAACATTTTCATGACATTTCTTCCTTCTTCACATGGGATTGGCTATGTCTGATCCCACTGAGAGTCTGGGAATGAAAACATGTCTGGTCTCCATAGCAACAGTATTGGTTTGTGCCTGTGGATCATCACAGCAGAATTGGAGAACCATTTACTATATTGCAGTGTCTGAATAATAATGGACTGAATATGAATAATAATTGAAATGTCTCAAACACAAAACATACATGTAGATGGTCCTTCAGAGAGACCTCAGGCCTGGATTTAAATCATTAAAAATCTTTCACATAAACTGGGTTCAAATTAGACTCAACTCATAATTAAAATTGTCGGGAATCATAGTACTATTTAAAATGTCTGGTGTATTGAAATGTTACCCCCTTTACAAACATATGTAAAATATCTAAAAGAGTAGCCTAGAGGTAGTTGGTCTTCGACGGGTCAATGGGATAATACAATTGGCTGTGTGGCAGCTGCATCATGCAACTGAAAACTCAATAAATTCCTTATCCAATGGCCCCAGTTGAATGCTAAGGAAGTGTGGAGGTCAGAAAGATTGAGGACTACTATGATGCCCCATGCAGTTGAACAGCCCATAAAAGTTTACCATCTAATCTGGCACACACAGACCAGGCCCATTGGTGAGATACCAATGGACTATTGTTAAGCATAGAACAATCAGTTTACAACCTTGCAACGAAGGGAGAAAAACTAAGTTTAATGGTGTAAAGATTGTAACTTCATTACCTTAAATATCAAAGTATTCAAAAGCAAGATAACGATCAAACAAATTAAAGTACAGAAGTTATTAAAAGATTCAACAGATCTGCAATGAACTAACTTTCACTGTGAGGTCTAGACTGGAGACATGTTCCTTTTCTCCTCAAGCTAGGTGAATCTTCCTACCTCCTTTAAATTCCCACAAACAAACTCTAACATCTTCCTTTTGGTCAAGAAGAGGAATTGTAACAATTTATTGCTTAGTCTTTCTTTCAAGAGCTAATTGGACTGAGAACTAATCTTTTAAAGGCAAATAAAAATTTGCAGGTTTTGATCTGAATTTGAATTACTTTACACACAAGGGGAAAACAGCATTGCACCTTCTCAATAATGTTCGGTAAAGTTTATCATAAATTTGAAAGAATAGCATCCCTCCTAAAATTGGTTTATAATTGTCTACATCAAAATATCTTTTTATTCAAAAATATGCCCAAAACCTGAACTAAACAATGAGACTGTATATAAATTCTGCTGTTCACTCTATCATGGCTTATAATGACATCTTTTTTCAATGCATTTTGGCTCGCCAACACAGAAATCAATTTGCTTTCCATTTTCCAACGATAAATTCAGTGTATTTTCAATCGTTTTGTCTAGGTGTTCTGTATGGTTGCTAATACTGATCCACAATTCTCTTCAGGTACCCATTCCCTCCTCTACATTAATGAAAAGGATTCACATAACTTTTCAGCTCAAAACCTGCTTCACAGCAATTCAAGTCACTCTCTTAACCCTTATCCTAGCACGCAGGAGAAAGGCGTGTGACATTTTCCATAGGATGGTTGCATCAATATTACAGTATCTCAGGGGCTTTAGCCACTACTTGTAATATTGACAGTTGAAAGATTATGAGCAAAAAGCAGTTGCTCAATGTGGTGGCCTATTGCACAGACAGTGCGCTTGCAATCCTTTGAGGACTCTGCTACCATTTTATACTGCATCAGAATGTAATATAATTTTCAGTTTCATCAAAGAATATTTATAAGGAAGGGATGCTCCTTGTGCTACATATTTTTTAGGTATTGCTGACATACTTGGTATTATCATTCACTTTCGTTTATCTTGCATATTAGTTGGTGAAATCTATTTGTGCTTAACCTTCAGAGTAAATGAGTATATCAGTCTCTAAAGGTTCAGCAGCATTCACTTCATCATTATCACACAATTTGAAAGAGAAGATAGTCGTTGTAACAGAGTGTGTTTAGTGATTTTTATTCTACATTCCTTTTTGTGACTCTTTGTGCCAAAGGGCCCTGAGGTATTAATCCTTTTAGCATTGAAAGATATTAGTTTACAAATATCTGTTTAATATATTAGTGCATAAAGGCTTGAAGAATTTGCAAGACAAACCTTGGTATGCTACTTTAACCAGCATCATTTCATTTAATACGAAACAAGTTTATTCCTCTTCAAATAGGAAAATGACACTTAAAACACATTTAGCATGAATTCACTCATATTACAGCCTCAGTTAATATCTGTGGTAAAAGTATAATGTTTTGATCTTTCTTTGTTTTGGAAATCAAACAGTTCTGAAACAATCATGAAATATAAATCAAAGGTGAATGTGTTCTCTTTCAAAGATCGTCCATGTTACCAAATGACTGACTATAATTGCTTTTTTCATGATTCTTTCAGATTCTTAGAACATACTTGCCAGTTTCTGCTGAATGAAATAATCACTTTCATTTGGTTTGAAAAAAATTCAGACCGAGCAGGAATTTTCTGGAGTAGAGCCTGTTTAGGTTGATGCACTCAGACTAGTTCAGTGTAGTTCATTCCTTCACCCTCAATGCAATAGGTTAAAAGAAGTGATTTTCTACAAACATATAATGATGAATGTTGGAAGGTAGAATTGGGAAAAAAAAGTACACAGAACTGAGGAGTATGCTGTGATTAATTGTAGATGTTTTTTGAAATAAATTGACAATTTATAAATTTCTTGTGTCATTGACATTAGCATAACACAAGTGGTATTTATGTAAAATAAAATGATTCATTAACAGTTTAAAAATAGATTAAAATATATCCAAACATTGAAATACAATTTGGAAAATAAGTACAATTGATGACTTATTTATAATTTTGTACAAATAATTTATCACAAAATAAGTCAGCTATTTCCCAGAGCAATTTGGTGCACTTGTTTCATCATCCAAGTGCATTTCAAGGCAATTGTTTGAAAAATGTATGTTGTGCATTTGTGATGTAAGGGTTTGTCTAACAATATGTGACTGAAGCTTCCTTTCAAGCTAATCTGTCTGCCCTCCAAGTCCAGGTGCTTCCCATTACGCATGAAATCCTAACAACATCTTTGTTTCGGGTAGTATTTCATTTGTACACATACATAAATTTATGTAATATCTCATATGGTTGTTTTTAGTGGTAGCTACATTCTCCTTATTACAGGATTCTAGTCCTTTTCCAACAGTCATAAAAAGTTGAAAAAGGCAGCTATTTGGGCTGAAGTTGTGAAAAATAACATCTAACTTCGATTTCCTTGGTTTTGATCCTCTGCCAAAGTCCGCAGAGCTGAACTGGACCACATTTGCCCTCACTTCCTCAGGTTCTCACATATGGAGACTCAGGCCTGGATGCCATGTGTGAGCCTGTTGAACAAATCACAAATGTTAGATTGATCTGGAGATCATAGCACATATATTCTGCTCTATTACTAACTGCTCCCACGTTTGGGAACACTTTGGTGTTTGCAGAGAATTTGCTTGGAGCTACTCTGCAAAGGGACATTGGAAGGAATAAGGAGGTGATGGGGATGAACATGATGGTGGAGGAGGTGTTGGGGGTGATGGTGGAGGTGGTGGGGAGTGATGGTGGAGGAGGTGGTGATGGCAGGGGTGATGGTGAAGGAGGTGGTGGGAATGAGGGTGATGGTGGGTTAGGTGGTGGGATGCAGGTGATGTGGGGAAGTGGTGGAGGTGATGGTGGAGGGGTTGTGGGGGTTGGGGTGACAGTAGAGGTGGTGATGATGGGGGGTGGGGAGGAGGTGGGGTGGAGGTAATGATGGAAAAGATGGTTGGGGTGATGGTGATGGGAGTGGTGGGAGTGATGGTAGAGGAGTGGTTGGAGTGTTGGTGGACGAGATGGTGGCAGTGATGGTGATAGTACAGGACATGATGGGGGTGATGGTGGAGAAGATGGTTGGGGTGATGGTGGTGGAGGTGGTTCGGGCAATGGTGGAGGAGGTGGTGAGGGTGATGGTGGAGGAGGTGGTGAAAGTGATCATGGAAGTGGTGAGGGTGATGGTGATGGAGGTGGTTGGAGTGATGGTGATGGAGGTGGTTGGAGTGATGGTGATGGAGGTGGTCGGAGTGACGGTGATGGAGGTGGTCGGAGTGACGGTGATGGAGGTGGTTGGAGTGATGGTGATGGAGGTGGTTGGAGTGATGGTGATGGAGGTGGTCGGAGTGACGGTGATGGAGGTGGTTGGAGTGATGGTGATGGAGGTGGTTGGAGTGATGGTGATGGAGGTGGTCGGAGTGATGGTGATGAGGTGGTTGGAGTGATGGTGATGGGGGTGATGGTGATGGAGGTGATGGGGCTGATGGTAATGGAGGTGGTTGGAGTGATGGTGATGGAGGTGGTTGGAATGATGGTGATGGAGGTGGTTGGAGTGATGGTGATGGAGGTGATAGGGGTGATGGTGATGGAGGTGATAGGGCTGATGGTGATGGAGATGGTTGGAGTGATGGTGATGGAGATGGTTGGAATGATGGTGATGAAGGTGATGGGGCTGATGGTGATGGAGGTGATTGGAGTGATGGTGATGGATGTGATGGGGCTGATGGTGATGGAGGTAGTTGGAGTGATGGTGATGGAGGTGGTTGGAATGATGGTGATGGAGGTGGTCGGAGTGATGGTGATGGAGGTAGTTGGAGTGATGGTGATGGAGGTGGTCGGAGTGATGGTGAAGGAGGTGGTTGGAGTGATGGTGATGGAGGTGATGGGGTGATGGTGATGGAGGTGGTTGGAATGACGGTGATGAAGGTGGTTGGAGTCATGGTGATGGAGGTGATAGGGGTGATGGTGATGGGGTTTATTGTGGAGAGGCTGGTTGGGGTGATGGTGGAGGAGATGGTGTGAGTAATGGTGGAGGAGGTGGTGGGAATGATGTGGAGGAGGTTATTGGGGTGATGATGGAGGAGATGGTGGGAATGATGGTGAGGGTGGTGGTGGAGGTGATGATGGAGGTGCTGGGGGTGATGGTGGAGGATATGGTGAAGGTGATCATGGAGGTGGTGAAGGGTGATGGTGATGGAGGTGGTTGGAATGATGGTGATGGAGGTGAGGGGAGTGATGATGATAGAGGTGGTGGGAGTGATGGTGAAGGAGGTGGTGGAGGGGATGGTGATGGTGCACGAGGTGATTGGGTGATGGTGAAGATGTTGGTTGTGGTGATGGTGGAGGAGATGGTTGGAGTGATGGTGATGGAGGTGATTGGGGTGATGGTGACAGAGGTGGTGGGGGTGATGGTGACAGAGGTGGTGGGGTTGATGGTGATAGAGGTGGTTGGGATGATGGTGATGGAGGTGGTGGGAGTGATGGGATGGAGTTGGGGGGAGTGATTGTGAAGGAGGTGGAGGAGGTGGTGGAGGTGATGGTGATGGTGCACGAGGTGATGGAGTGATGGTGCAGAAGTTGGTTGCGGTGATGGTGGAGGAGATGTTTGGGGTGATGGTGATTGAGGTGGTTGGGATGATGGTGATGGAGGTGATTAGGGTTATGGTACAGGAGGTGGTGGAGGAAATGGTGAATATACAGGAGGTGATGGTGGAGGAGGTGGTTGGGACAATGGTAGAGGAAGTAGTTGGGGTGATAGTGTTGGAGATGGTGGAAGTGATGGTACAGGACGTGGTGGGGATCATGGTGATGGTGGAGGAGGTGTTGGGGTTGATGGTGCCTGCCTCTTCGTAGGGTATGTGGAACAATCCATCCCTGCCTCTTCGTAGGGTATGTGGAACAATCCATCCCTGCCTCTTCGTAGGGTATGTGGAACAATCCATCCAAACAAAAGGAGTAGCCATGGGCACCCGCATGGGCCCCAGCTTTGCCTGCCTCTTCGTAGGGTATGTGGAACAATCCATCTTCCGCAACTACACTGGCCCCACCCCCCATCTTTTCCTTCGCTACATTGATGACTGTATCGGCGCTACCTCGTGCTCCCACGAGGAGGTTGAACAGTTCATCCACTACACTAACATCTTCCACCCCAACCTCAAATTCACCTGGACAGTCTCGGACTCCTCCCTCCCCTTCCTAGACCTTTCTGTTTCTATCTCAGGCGACCGAATCAACACGGACATCTACTACAAACCAACCGACTCCCACAGCTACCTGGACTACACCTCCTCCCATCCTGCCCCCTGTAAAAACGCCATCCCATTCTCCCAATTCCTTCGTCTCCGCCGCATCTGCTCCCAGGAGGACCAGTTCAAAATACGTACAACACAGATGGCCTCCTTCTTCAAGGACCGCAATTTCCCCCCAGACGTGGTCGACGATGCCCTCCACCACATCTCCTCCACTTCCCGCTCCTCCGCCCTTGAGCCCCGCCCCTCCAACCGCCACCAGGACAGAACCCCACTGGTCCTCACCTACCACCCCACCAACCTCCATGTACAGCGCATCATCCGCCGTCACTTCCGCCACCTCCAAACAGACCCCAGCACCAAGGATATATTTCCCTCCCCTCCCCTATCAGCTTTCCGTAGAGACCACTCCCTCCGCGACTCCCTTGTCAGATCCACACCCCCCACCGACTCAACCTCCACTCCCGGCACCTTCCCTTGCAAACCCAGGAGGTGCAACACTTGCGCCCACACCTCCCCCCTCACTTCTCTCCAAGGCCCCAAAGGAAACTTCCATATCCGCCACAGATTCACCTGCACCTCCACCCACATCATCTACTGCATCCGCTGCAGCCGGTGTGGCCTCCTCTATATTGGGGAGACAGGCCGCCTACTTGCGGAGCGATTCAGAGAGCACCTCTGGGCCACCCGGACGAACCAACCCAACCAACCTGTAGCACAGCATTTCAACTCCCCCTCCCACTCCACCGAGGATATGCAGGTCATTGGACTCATCCACCGCCAAACCATAACAACCCGACGGTCGGAGGAGGAGCGTCTTATCTTCCGACTGGGAACCCTCCAACCGCAGGGGATGAACTTGGACTTCACCAGTTTCTTCATCCCCCCTCCCCCCACCTTGTCTCAGCCGGATCCCTCCAGCCCGGCACCGCCTTCCTGACCTGCAGTCTTCTTCTTGACCTCTCCGCCTCCATCCTACTCCGACCTATCACCCTCACCTTGACCTCTTTCCACCTATCACATTTCCAACGCCCCTTCTCCAAGTCCCTCCTCCCTACCTTTTATCTTCTCCTGCTGAACACTCTCTGCTCATTCCTGAAGAAGGGCCTGTGCCCGAAACGTCGAATCTCCTGTTCCCTGGATGCTGCCTGACCTGCTGTGCTGTTCCAGCAATAAAGTTTCAACGGTGTTGGAGATGGTGGCAGTGATGGTGGAGGAGGTGGATCTGGAGATAATGATGCTGTTGGTGCCTGCTCATCCACATGAGTTCCTGAAAAAGGTATTTTTAAAATTGACATTTGCACATACCTCCAGGGCAGATGGGAGTTGAATGCTAATTTGCCAGCGAAGAAGCAGGAACACTACCGCTGTACCACTTAGTGTAATCTGAATAATGGCGTGCTGCTAGTTACACACAACTAGCATGACATAAAGTTAGCCTGTGCTTCTAAAAGGCTGTCTGCTCCTCTTAAGGAAATGGGCACACAAACTTCTAACACTGAAGGAATCAGGTCAGAGATTACACATGAGCATTTTGGAAATTAGATTTCCCGAAAAGGCATTCAGGACATACCCCATGAAGAAAGTGGGAACAAATGCCCACAGAAATGAACTACAGGTGTCAAATCCCAAGGATTTGGCAACAATGCTGGAAAACAATCAATGCCCTAACAAGAATTCCCAATGTCAATGGATACATTGTCAAATGATGTCACGGCACCATACTATCAAACCTTCACAGTGACCCATCACTCCCACAAGCACCCGGATTCAGTTCTAATATTCAGATTCTCCACCTCACTCTCACACCCTTTCAACACCCTCAGCAATGGCAGTCACATCACTTAAACAAACTGCACACGCTTATCAATACTCTTTCTCTCTCATTGAATGCAAAAGAGAGATGGTTGGATTTACCTCTTGTTGGAGATGGAACTTGTGTGGTGCAAATGTTACCTGCCTCCTATCTATCTGAACATTGTCCAGATCTTGCTACATAAATACACTGAGATCTTCAGTTACCAATGAGTTGTGAAAGATGCTGAACAAAACAATGATTGGTGAAACATTCCCACAAGTCTGACCTTATGGCAGAGAGAAGATCATTGTTGAAGAAAATGAAGATGGCTATTGCCTGTAGCAAGGAGGAGTTGAAAAGTGTGGCGCTGGAAAAGAAAAGCACCACAGGTCAGACAGCATTTGAGGAGCAGGAGAGTCAACGTTTTGGGCATAAGCCCTAAATCAGGAATGTGGAGGGGGAAGGGGGCTGAGATATAAATAGAGAGGTGGGGGTGGCTCTGGTGAATTTCCTGTGGATGAGATGATCGATTTCTAATACCAGCAACTAATGTCCTTTTAGCCAGGTATAACTCTAACCAGTGGTGAAGTTTTACCTGTTTCACATCCATGCACAGTGCAGGGCAGTCCCAATCAAGATGGTTAGCCCTTGTCACCAAGCCTTAGGTTCATTATGGAGACTGTGGGCAAGGTCAAGGCAATGTGGTCACTGCAAGAATAGTAGACATTCACCAATGTGATGTCTTGTCCTGGGTCGCACATAAACTACAGGTTAACGAAGTGTAACTTTTTTGATTGCAGTGCATTGTCCTGTTAAAGTGTGCGGAGTTCTCAATCATATATATACAGACAATGGCTCTCTCCAACATTTGGAACTCCACTAGCCTAGCAAAGCCATGTGCCTGCTCCCCTTGTTTCATTTCTGGGTAGAGAGAAGATGGTTAAGTCTCCTTCTCCTGTGGTATAAGGTCTCTGTCACCTCACTACTGTAGCAATGCATAGTGAACTGTGAGAGATGTTGTCAATGTTAGCTGCTCATGCCTGAAAGGATTCTTTGGCAAAGAAATTGAGAATTGCTGTTTTTTATATAGTCACTGGCAGTGCTACCCTAATCCTATCATGTGGCTCTCGGTCAGTTTGTAGGAGTTGGCCACATCTTTGGTTCAACATAGCCCCATTAAACACTGTCTTTAGGTGAATTGGAGGTAGAATAAAGTGAAGACTTTTACTGGGTTGAAAGTTCTCATGAGATCCTTCCTCCTCTGCCATCTGTACACAGCGTTCACCACCCCAATGCCTCTGCTCTATGTACCTCTTGTACTCCCGTCCAAGATTAAAGTCCCTTTTTGAGTTTAATCTCCCTGCTGATAGACTTTCAAACCCTCTCTGACCAATTTAGCAACATCCAGGCCATTCTCTTGTAAATCCAAAAACTGTTCCAAATCCTTTGATAACACAACTTGCACTTGCTCCACAGCAACAAAAATAATGCAGCATGACTTCTCAACCTGATTGTTTTAAACAGTTCTAGCTACGGTCCCTCTTGCATCTGAATGCACACTCATCTGGCAATGTTTAACAGAGGGCATTAACAGGAACTAAGAGCTCCAAAATGAAAGGTTAAGTGCTAAGTCAGCATTAGATGCGGTTTGACCTCATAGGGTGCCCACCAGATTGCCTTGCAATTAGGGCATGCCAGGAAGGTAGCTGGGGACTACAACTTGGCTGGTCACTATTTTATGAGTTCCATGCTTCCATATCACCAGCAACAGCATTGTTACAGAGTCAAACTTTGCAGCCTAGACTATCAATCACAGTAAAAATACAAATAATTACCCATTTGCTGAGTTGTCCTTTTTGACTTATGTCTGTCTGAGAGGGTCATTGCTAATTTTGTAGTTAAATACCAAATCAGAACATGAGTATATCTGTTAGCATCTGTTGGTTGAAATGCCTTGTGAATTCATGGGAGGGGGAATTTAAACAGACCTCCCTAATGTGCTCTAAACAATTAAAAAATATGGGTGTTATTGTCTTATCATGCTGTAATTCTGTTTGATAAGTCTATTTTGGTCTTGCTACAGAAAACATACTCAGCAGAAATCTAACAAAGATTATCCATCACACAGAAGGTTAAGAGAATGTACATTGTAGGAACCGTGAAGGCCAGTATAAAATTATATTGATCTGGTGCTGAGGAACTTTCATTCTACATAAATACCTATTTAAACAAGTCAATTCCTCAGTTTCTCTGAACATCTAACAAAGTAGTCAAATTATCGCATTTATCACTTTAGGAGTTGTACCACTTAAGAATACATAGGAATGCTTCCGTTGATCATTCTGGGATGTGGTATGACGTTTAATAATCCATTTCATGTCTACAGTAGGGTACACAGTTAATTATCCAGGTCTTCTATCTAGAGAGACAGTGAAAAGGCCAATTTCTCAGCTGCTCTGGATGATAAATCAATGCAATTAATAACTGTTCTGCTCATCCAGAAAAATTAATATTTGAAACAGAACTGCTCACCTGACAGGAGGGCAGAAGTTATAGGTCAGGCCTACTTCCCACCAATCAATAGTGAATACCTTTGACAATACTGTGTCTTTTTGAAATTCAGCCTGATCTTCTCTCCTTCCTCCCCCCTGGAGAAGCCAACTCTCTGACAGAGGCAGGACAATATAGTTACAGCAAAACAGCAATAGGATGGGCAGAATTATCCACACAGACTTTCAAAGCTGACCACCAGGCTCAAATCAAGGTCAGAAAGCTGCGCCATGAGGAGAGTAGGCACTGCTGGACTGCGATTGTTTCCTGAATTGATTGATTAATGGTTGGACGGTGATCCCACCATGCAATTAAAGATGGTGGATGGGCTCTTAATACTGCTGGCCTGGAGGAGGCTTTCCAGCATTGAAGAAACAAAAGGTTGCTGATTCAGATAGCCAGGGAAAAGACCTACCAATATGGGCACACCCTTTGTCCAACAGTTTTGTTTTTCACTTGAAACCCAAAAACAAATGGCTAGAGCAACCAAATATGCCTCCATCAAATCTCCTCTCAATTTCCTTTATTCACAGATGAATATCTCAATCATCTCCAATTTAATCTTGCAGCTCAAGTCCCTTCATTTCTGCAACCATCTATGCTATTTGTCTTAACTGCCCCATCATGGAGTTGGAAGTTACAACTTCTACTTATTATTAATTAGTTTTAGGAATCCTGCCTCCTCATTCAACTTCATTTACTTTATACTCACTACTTTGAAAGATATTTGGAAACAACAAACATCCATGTCATGCACGATAAAGTTCAGTGCATGTCTTCGAATGTGGTTTCAATAACCTAAGTTCAGGAACTACATGCCAATAAAATTGCTGGCACATTGCTATTAAACCCTGTGCAATGTCATTTCGCAATGTCAGTCTTATGGAGACGATCTCTCCATTTTTGGGAAATCTGTTGTACTAACCACAACTTAACAAAAGAGACAAGAGACAGAAGTTAGGAGGGAGGTGAATTATTTACAACACTCTTATAAGATACTGGATATTTGTTGGTAGTGCCATTGCACAGATCTCCTGACACATCAGTTACAAGACACTGCCATGCCAGCATCATTTGGAAGTTCATCCCCGGCTTCTCTCCTTCCCCACTGGGGAGGTCAATGCTCTGCTGAGGTATCAGCCCATGGCGATATGTCAGCAAATACTTGCTTCTTTCCTCACCCCATTTCTGAACCTGTTGTCACAATGACATGAAATTAACATTCTCTGCGTTGCCATTTCATGGAATAGCTTCATGAGGGAACAAACAGAGTGAGAATTGACAAGCTGGACGAACAGCTGGTAATGGTGAAGCCTGAGGGAATGTCTGTCTCACAGTTTTTTAACCTACTCTGCATATCAGCAAAGTCTGTCTGATTCATATTGAAATGATTGGAATCCAGATTCTCTGAAGCACTGGTCCATTAATCATGTCTGTTTGAAATACAGTCAAGACTGCCATATTTTACACTATCAGACAGGTCAAAATAATAACATTAAATAGGCTATAACATTAGGGAACCTTTTAAACAATTGCAAACATCTAAAACTGTTTTGTAGACATTTACAATGTAAGGTTCAGATATAAAAACATAGGAATTCTAACAATTTGCTGTCATTTTACTCTAATGGAGAAATTTACATTTCCATTTCTGTTTTTTTCTACAAAATTGAATCATTGAGCAATTTACTCACCTGACCAGTCTGCAGTTTTTAAGTTGCCTGATGAACATTGCGTGGAAGGTCAAGTGTCAGATAGTATCTTCAGGAAGGCCTGGAGATGGAGATGGAGGATCATGGAGCCGCCATCTTCTAAATTCCCATTGTTTTTAGTAATTTCATGGATTAATTCTGGCTCAGATCAGTTTAAGGCATCAATGAAGGCACATGTGATCAAAATATGATATAGTCAGATTGAGAAACAGCAGCAGTCTTTGCAGGAGCTCTGTAACTCAAGATTGATTCCAACTCCTTTTCCTTCCATGAGATTCTTTCACTCCTTGCTAGCCATATCCACTTGAGTGTTTATTAAGCCAGAAACCTCTGATAGTCATCTGTTATGTTATTTTCAGTCCATACAATTTATCCAACAGTTAATATCTGAAAGAGCTGAGCATCAGAAAATGGTGAGCTTTATTCACTGAACTGTAGAACAACAGTGGCCTATTCACTGATATAGATGCCATTCAGAAAGTTACAAATATTCTTCTTTTTCACAGTTATTTCTTGTTGAATAAAAGCAGCGAAGTTCAACTGCAGCTCAATGTCATTTCCCTCAAGAACAAGCTCATCCTTCTGGGCCTGGGAGACTATTCATGAAACGTTTGGCTTCACTCAGACACTATGACTATACTTCTGTCTGAGGAAGTTACAAATATCTACAGGAGATCCTGTTTCCTGAACAACCACATTAATGGGGAAACGAGCGTAGACTGGTCTCATCTTGTAACAGAAACCTAAAGTGATGCCCTTCATCATGTCTGTACATGACCCTTGTAGCTTGGTAGCTCCAGCATCCATTAGCTGAAACTTAGAAGTACAGTTCTTTTGGAATTTTCATCATGAATTAGACTAGATACAGATTGCAGAGATTGAATATGCTCCTTAAACAGTATATGAATTAATGATCGAATCAGTGATTGAAACAGTAAATGTTCATTTTTCCTGACTAACAGAAAGGGAAGATCTCCTGGTCTGTTCATATTCGCCAAGTTACAAGCTCCTGGGTTCATTTACCACTTTGGCACTTATTACTAAAACTTTGCAGAAGCTACTAGGTGAATTCCATTTGTCATGGTCAAAGGCAATATATTTTTGAAGTCTGAAGTGATGATACCCTCCCCTTACCTCACCACAGGAATAACCTCACTGGCTTCTCTAAACATCCTCTTCTGAGTTAAGGTACAAACGTTTTCCTATATCTTGTCCATCTCACATTGACCTTGAGAGATCATTACATCAAATTTCTTGTGCAATTTCTTTTGGCTTTGTTCAGTAACATTAATTATGATGTCACAGATAGAGCTTTATTATGCAGAGTCTTGGACAATTCAAGAGGCTCAGTCCAGTTACCTCAAGTTTATACCATGTGCACACCAGCTTCGTGTCAGGTCTGAAATTTCTCCTTCTGATCTATTTCAAAATAATGCCACGGCTATTGGCAAATTTTTCCCAGAGATGCCAACTCTGGTTGGAAGTGCTCCCAAATGTTTCATTGCTTGACCTTTCACCTACCACCACTCCACACGTGTTATTTACCCCTCTTCTGTAGCCTTCAAATACAGGTGAGAAAAGGACAATGGGTGCAATCTTATCATACTCTGATTATGTGGGCTATGTGGGAGGTTGAGTGTAGTTTGGGATAAAATGTTCAGTTAGCCCCTTCTCAACATTGAGAGAATCTTGATGCATCTTGTTCACACTTCTCAAGCAGTATGGCAAGATTCTCTCTAGGTAGTGGCATGTTCCCAATTGACACTCGTTATTGCTTGTTAAATACTCGTTACCAAGCTAGCAACTGGGAAAGTTCAACATGGAGCGAGATCTTGCTGGGTTCAGCTCTATGCTTGCTCCATAAGATTTCCACATTGGATACTGAGTACTAATATCACACTGTATGGGCACTGGCCACCCACACCCTACATCCTCTTGTCTGCCATTTCTAGGGCAAATGTTAGGAACCATGCACTGCAGCTCCAGCCTAACATCACTAGTTCGGATGCACATGGCCTTTTAAGGGTGACAGGAGTCCCAGGCATGCTAGTCAATTCTGGATCTCTAGTGAATGGAAAATTGCTTTGAGAATGATGTGTTAGTAAGGAGGGATGGAAATCAAATGTGATACTTGCCATAAAGCTGAAACATCAATTAATATTGCGAGTTCAGTAAGATATGGCAAGAAAACTCATGAAGCCTCATAGCAAGAATTAGTCCACCAAACTTGCCACGATTCATACTTAGTCAAGAAAGTAAAATTCAGCCCAACATCGTTTTCCATCATGGGTTTGCAGTAGTGTCAATGACATTTAAGAAAGAAACAAGTGAGTAAACAAAGAACTACCAACCTGGGGGCTTTACATCAGTAGTGGGAAAATCTGTTATAAAGGATGCGATGGGTAAAGACTTGGATAAAATTGATCTAATTAAGCAGAATCAGCATGGATATGCAAATAGTTAATCATGTTTGATGAACATGCTCAAGATTTTTGCAAATGCTATTTTCAAATTTAATAAAGTGGAGTTGATGGACATAATATGTGTGAAATTTTCACAAGGCTTTTGATAAGAATTCCACAGGAAGTTGCTGAGCAAAATGTAAGCATTTGGAATAGGGGATAATACACTGACTTGGATTAATGATCAGTTAGAGAAAGATTAGAGAGAAAACAGGGAACAGGAATGCATATGTAACATTTGAGATGTTGAGTACAACAATTTCTTGACCCATTCAACATACTTGAACCCGAAATAATGGGAAAAGTCCATAGTTTCTGGTCAAGGCATGCCTCTTCCAATAAATAAAGTGTAAGTTGCTCAGGGGCCACTCAGAAGCTCAAGGTTTTTCTGTCATTTAATGAGATCATGGCTGCTCTGTAGTCTAACTTCATTTACCTCCATTTCATAATGTCCTTCAAACTACTTGCTCACAAATATCTATTGATTTTGTTTGGAACACCAGTAATGTTATTCATTTTTATTTGATCAATTAGGAGAACAAATGCATATAATATTAGACAATTATCTTCCATTCATTCATGGATTATGAAGATTCCTGTCAAGAGCAGCATTTGTTTTCTGGCCTAATGGCCTTCACAAAGTTGGTAGTGACTCACCTTCTTGACCACTGTAATCCATTTGCTATAGGTAGACCCCACAATGCCATTAGGACGGAGCTCAAGGATTTTGACCAAGTGACATTAAAGGAACAGCGATATAGTTCCAAGTCAGAATGATAAGTGACCTGGAGTGAACTTACACATGGTGGAGCCCTCTTGCAGCCACTTCCCTTGTCTTTCTAGGAGATAGAGGTTGTGCAATCTTGCTGAATTGTTGTCATACATCTTGTAAATGGTACACATTGCTGGTAGTGCAGAAAGTTAATGCTTAAGGTAATCAATGAGGTGATGATCACACAAGCTGTTATGTGTTGGATGGTGTTGAGTCTCTTGAGTACTTCTGATGCTGCACTCAACCCAACAAGTGGAGAGTAATCTGACTTCAGCCTTGTAGATGATGGACAGGCTTTGAGGGAGTCAAGAGGTGTTATAGCAATCTCCCAACCCCTGACCCACTCTTGTAGCCCATTATGGTTGGACCAGTTATGATCCTGGTCAATGATAAACCCAAGAATAGTGATGATAGTGGATCTCACAGTGTTGCTGTCACTGAATGTCAAGGATAATGGTTACATTTTGTCTTGTTGACAATGATAATTAGCTGGCTCTTTATTGGCATGATTATCACTTGAAGGTTATCAGCCAAGCCCTCATTTTTGCCCAGGACCAGGTCCTGCTGCATGACATCACACACCATTGCAGACTGTAGCTGCTCCTGCACTGCTGGCTGTCCCACTTCACCAGGGATACCAGATTGATCTAAGCTGCAAGGTGGGCTCCAAGCCGGCTTGGTCAGGTAGTGTCACCGTCTGTGGCTATCTATAGGAAAGAGGACTGTCCTCTTCTCCACCAGCCTATTTGCAAAGAGATCCAAGTCTCAGTTCATGAAGCAAGAAGCTTCTTTCTTTTCTTCTAGACCAGGTCTTGAATATAGATATTGAGAAGCATAATGTGAGGGATCATCCCTGGTTTGCAGTGTCTGAAGTCAAATTTTTTATAGTGCAGCACTGGCTTAGCTTCACCAGCCATGTAGTTTTCCAACAAAGCTGCTTCACGGCCAACCATTCCGAGTTTTGGCTGATTGGGCACTGTGAATCCTACTCAACTAAATATTTTTCTTCAAAATTGGAAAATTCTGCTCAGTGACATGTGGACACAAAGACCATATGTGACTTGAGCTCACTACCAAAGATAGCAATCTAATTTGCATTACTATCATTCCACATTTCAATCTATTTGAATGGACACAGCACGTTTACAAACCCATGAAAGATAATGACCTCAGGTGAATATGAAGGACCCACATTTCTTGTTTCACTAATAAGACATCAAGGTAATTCCCTGAGTTTTTCAACCATTATATCTAATCATTTGGATTGTAGGATCCACTCAGAGAGCTTTCCAAACATGTTTCTGATCAAGTTGGAATACACGAGTGGTGAATGTATTTGGATCTCTAAGCAGTTGGAGAGAATATATCATGACAAGTCAACCCTTTGTTTGTTTTAATCTCCAGTTTGCTCCACAAAATTGAGGCCTAGCAGCTGAGATGCTGGGAGAGAGCTTACTGGGGTCCCTCCTACCTCTCTCTCACTCCCCAATCCACATTGCAAGCTTCCAATCCTGTTTTCTTAACCATCCAAGGACAGGTAGAAACTTATTGTAAAAGCTCAACTCAGCACCTCATCTTTAAAAGAACAACCAAATCAGTCAGCTGTAACTCTTTAAAACTGAAAGCACCAGAACTACCAAAATAAAATTAAATGACCACAAAATACAGTGGTCAATGGAGTCATCAAATTACAGATTGTACATTCCTTTTCCTGTGTATGGACTCTAATTTGACCAACCTACCCTTATCCCTCTCCCACCTGCATTTGTGCGTGTGATCATAGTAACATGCTTTATTTTCCACTTGAGCTGTTTTAACTGTAATAAAGGTAACCTCACTCTTTGGTAAATCCAAGGAAATATGTTCTATAAATTATTTTATGATCACAGCACAAGAATAGTTAATTCGTCATTAATTTAGCAGGTACATCTTTTTCAAAACAGAAACAAACCTTGTTACAGTCAAACGGAGAGGAGAAAAAGAAGAAGCCATTTTATCCCTCCAAACCTGATCATAATATTATGGACTAAAAACATTGGAATTGTGTCTGAATTTCAAAACAATGCTGTCATCATGACTTTAATAGGAGCAAGAGAAGTGGCTACATATCCAATATGGTGGGTACTGTACACACAATCATTTGATGGTAGAGGCCCTTCTGACATATTAATAAAGAGGGGTTGGTTAGCTAAATGGTTATTGATGCCAGCAGCATGGGTTCAATTCCCACACGAGCTAACATTACCATGCAGGGATACTTCTTCCTCTCACCTGAGGTTTAGTGTTCTTCATGTTAAACCACCCCCCATTATCTTTCCCTTTTTGGTCAGCATGAACCAGTTTGGGCCTAAGGGCCTGCCTCAGTGACGTTGGACTCTATAAAAGGCTGCAGTATATGTCCACAGATTCAGCAGTAATCAGCAATGTACAAAAAAAAGCTACTGTCATTGACCCAGCCCCCGTTGCACATTTTACATGAAGTGATGAAAATAACATCAGGGTCCAAACAGATCTTTGAACTTAAACTAGATTACCAAGCCCCTTAGGGCCAGAACATGATAATCAAAGGTAACAAATCCAAAATGCACTCCAAAGACAACACAAACTCAACATCACCTCCTCAAGGAAAATCTTATGATCATTCACCACCAACAATCATGATATGCAGCTAAATACAGGGAAAATTAAATTATCCAAATTGTTTAAAGTATTTCACTCATATTGCAGCACTGGATAACAATCAGATTTAAAAGTATATTAATCTGACTCTAAACAATTACTATAAACTCTTGTTGTTTCCATTCAATTATTTGAGGGAATTATCTAATGCTGAATCAAGAAAAATATTTAATCAAAGATTTGAATGTATAGTAACAATCTACCCGTCCTGTTTTTGAACATTTATCTGCACTAAAGAAGTCTTCAAAATTCAGGCGTAGGGTCTCAAAACCAGCAATCACAGGACTGAGGCCATGCAGGATTTTAGATATTGCCTGACTTTGTGTTGGATGGTTTGGATCGTGGGTGGTTGGGTCAAGCTAGGTCAATTGGTGTCAAGGGTCATTTGGATTGTGAGATCATCCAATACGTGGAATACCAAACCTTGTTCAGCTTCCTGACCCACAGACTACCATCAGTGAAGATAAACAACAGCACCTCCTCCACAATAACATTCAACCCCACAAAGATACGTTCTCAGCTGCATACTGTACTCCCTGTACAAATTCCTTATGAATGCCATCTACAAGTCTGCTGATGACACTGCTGTGGTAGGCCAGATATCAAAACATTAATGAGTCAGAATACAGAAGGAGAGAGGGGGTTTGGTGTCATGGTGCAATGAGAACAACCTTTTTCTCAGTCGGCAAAACAAAAGAACTGTTCATTGACTTCAGGAAGAAAGAAGGTGGACACATCCCCATTTTCATCAATAAGCTGAGGTAGAGAAGGTCAAGAGATTCAAGTTCCTGAGAGTGACCATAACCAACAATCTATTCTGGACCTCCCACATAGATGTGACAGTCAAGAGGCACAACGAAGCCTTCTTTCTCAGGTGGCTCAGGAAATTCAGCATGTCCATAAGGACCCTCATCAACCTTTACATTTGCACCATTGAAAGCATTCTGTTGGGATGTATAATGGCCTGGTAGAGCAACTGCTCTGCCTAGGCCCCTAAGAAATTACAGAATGTTGTGTGCACAGCCCAGATCATCTTGGAAGCCAACCTCCCATCCATGGATTCCATTTACACTTCTCACTGCTGCAGAAAGACTGCCAACATCATCAAAGACCCTTCTCACCCTGGTAATGTTACCTTCCGTCAGGCAGAACATACAAAAGCTTGAACACAAGCACCAACAGATTCAGGAACAGCTTCTTCCCTGGTGTTATTAGACTGCTGAATGGACCTCTCTAATTTCAAATAATGCTGACCTTGTTATTGTTGATCTTGCTTAATGCACCTCCTGTGCAGTTGTAACTGTGCATGCCTTGCTCTGTCTAAATACCCTATGATCTGTAAGTCCTTGCTCGCTATGATCTGCCTGTACTGCTCACAAAGAAAAACTTTTCACTGTACCTAGGTACAATAAATCAAATCAAATCAAATTAATCTGGAGATGAATTGTCGAGATAAGTTTTCTTTAAAAAATCAATTAAAATTGAAGTATAAAGGTACTTTTGGCAATCTCTGAATTTGGGACTCTGTATCAGTATAGAATGTACAGCTGCTTTATTTTTAATTTTTCCCCTTCTACTAAATGACAATCACAAGTTTAGAATCATTTCGTTATCCTGAAATCATGATTAATTGAAGTTATAATACCAGACTACCAGTATTATAACTTTAATTAATTCTAATTTCAGTCCTACCACAGTGCTTCATAGGATTATCTGGGATTTAACTGGAGCTACCACACATTGTGAGGCATTAGTGCCCTCTTTCTGTCTTTTCGGTGCTTGCAACTGAAGGAACTATTCTAACCTGACCCTGTTTCATCACCTCCACCACTTAACATATGACCCCCCAGAGACAGCCTGTACCATCTGTCATTCTGCTTTTTAAATATATGTCAACAGGTCCATTGAGGAGAAGGTCAGTGATGGGAGGGGAGAAGTGTTGTGCACAGCACAACAAAACAAAAGATCGCCCAATATTTGGAAGATGCAAGTTACGGCTGTCCAATTATTTGCTACTATTCAGCAGGAAGATTAGCCAGAGGTCATCAATTCATATACAAGTCAAAAAGAATTCTATTTATGACCAAGCTGCCCTGTTTATGTTTCAGTTGTGGCAGTGCAGACACTGGGTGCTGCGTTCTGTTAGCTATTACAATTTCTGGATGTTTTGCACATTTCTCTAGGCCTTGTGAAAAGTGATGATTGTTTGAGACAATCCAGCAGCATGCAGTGTGGTTTGAGTCAACATCCAAACAGACTTTGTGTGTAATTCATATGTAAATAAATTGAAACAACTGTGCAAATTACTGATGTTACCTAATCCCGTGAAATAAAACCAGTACCACATAAGGCGAGTTATTGGGAATGCATTAGTGTCAAGTCCTGCACATCTCTATTCATTCTCAGCAGCATTGGTTCAAGTACCTCAAAATTTACCCAAAGCCAAGTGAAAGTGTCAGTTTCTGACCAAATCTGAGAGAGAAATTATTTGCCTTGATCACAAAACTTAACATTAAAGATCTTCAAAGAAGATGTGAAACTTAGCTTGTTTACAATTCATACCAGTTCACTTTGATTTCTAAATGGACAGTCATAGGTTCAGTGCCAGTTGTTTCTCATCATGAAAATCAGTCATCTCGATTTAGGTATAAACATCATTTATTTCGGAGAGTTCTCATGGCTTATATGAGTTGACCTCAATAAGTGTGAACGGGTTATGTGATGCTACCATTTATGTGGAGTCAACAACATTGATTTATCAATCAGTTTGAATCTAGTAGACAGTGAAAAATCATTATCCTCAATGACGTAGTCAAAGGATTATGTATGTCAACAGAATATGTAATTTCATGTGATGTGTATAGAAATATCCTAGCAATCAATGTCCCCACTAACTACGTTGCTCAAATAGTTAATCAACAATGTTTAATTACATTACTTTCCTTGAAAAGTTGCAGTGTTGGATCTAGATTCCTAACCTTATGTTCCTGTTTAAAAATCTTGTCTTTAATGTGTTCTGCCATGCAGAAGGGAAGTAAGACAAGAATTGGACATTAATGAAATAGACATTCTTCTAATAAGGAAGTTCTTAAAACAGAACAACATTAGTTTAAAAGTAATATCTTGAATGATAAGTTAAAAGTATATAATATAATATAGGCTGAATCTTGTTCATAGAATCCCTTCAGTCCAACAAGTCCACACTGGCCCTCCGAAGAGTAACCCACCCAGACCCATTCCCCTACATATAACCCCTGTCTAATGTACCCAATCTGCACATCCCTGAACATTGTGGACAATTTAGCACAGCCAATTCACCTAACCTGCACATCTTTGGATTGTGAGAGAAAACCAGAGCACCCGGAGGAAATCCACATAGACATGGGGAGAATGTGCAAACTCCACACAAACAGTTACCCAAGGTTGGAATCAAACCTAGGTCCCTGGCATTGTGAGGTAGCGGTGCTAACCACTGAGCCACCATGCCACCTCCCCACTGTGTTCTGGCTAACTACGAGTGCACTGAGTTTTTTTAAGAAGGATTGTCACCAGATTAATGTGCCAAATGCATCTCATTAACTCCCTCCTCCACCCCCATGGTGTCCCTTTCATCCAATTCCATTCCCAGTTTCCCATGTGATATTCTCAGAACAACTTGCCGCTCTGCAGATATCCACCTAAAGATCAGCATCCCTTACGCTCATGCCACCTTTGAACCTGGTTAAAAATTATAGTCCAGTAGGTTTATTTGAAAGTACGAGCTTTTGGAGTACAACCCTTGAACCTGGCCAAGTATTGGCAATCCACCATTGGCCCTCACCACAAAGCAACACTATTCACAGCACATAGCTGGCACACCCCAACACATACAACCCCATTCTCTCTTTCTAGTTGCTGGTGAATCACAAGGAAACACAGATTTTTAAGTTTTGTTGTCACATGTACTCAAGTCCAGGATACAAGAGTACGGTGAAAAGTGTACAACGTTGTCACACATGGTGCCATGTTAGGTACAAAGCATCTCGGTACAAAATCTTGGTTATGGAAATACAAGAATTAAGAAAGAAGTTTAAAAAGTCAGCACGACAATCTTCTTTGCATAAAAGTAGAAAAATAAAGAAATAAAGTTAAATTGTCAAATGTTACAGTTCTATCTTGAGCAATGGGCCTGCAGGTGTTCCAAGCTGGGCTCCCCCCCCCCCCCCCCACCATGGGCATACTGTTTCCCTGTCCTTAGCACAATCCTTTTTGAAACACCATTCGTAAGCCTCTTTTACTCTCATTGTTGACCTGCAGCCTATTGTTGTCCAGGAGGGGACCGTTACATAGCAGCAAGCAATCAGACAATTCCAAAGGTGAGCTTTCATTGAGAGCAAGGAAAAGTGAACACAAACAAAACGAATGGAAGTGGCAGTTTGTCCCCACAATGCAGACAGATTGCTGGTAAGATTACCTTGACAGTCCATGATGGTCTTCTGCACCCAGGTCACACTTACTGGAACCAGGTGTCACTCAGGTCCTGGCCACTTTGTAATGCCCAGGTTAGGTGAATTGGCTATGATAAATTCTCCACAGTGTTCAGGGATGTGTAGATTGGATGCATTAGTCAGGGGTTAAATGTAGGGGAATGAGTCTGGATGGATTATTCTTCGGAGGGTCAGTGGAGCTCTGTCATCCACAAGGGTAGCTACCCCCAGCTCAGAGTCCTCCGTCTTCTCCTCAGGTGACTACTCTTGTTAATCCCCAGCTCCTCAGCATCTATCACCAGGTACAATCCTACAGCCTCTGTGCCCTGTTTTACCTCACCGTACCTTGTCAGTCCATTTCTACCCAACACATGAATTTTGCCTTCTATTGTCCTTCCCTGCCTTCTGAGCCCTGAGACACCATCTTAATGATGCCCACTCTGCTCCCTGTGCTCCCCCTTTAAGTTTGCAAATGACACAAAGATATGTGAAGGGACAGGTCATACTTAGGAAGCAAGATGCTGCAGAAGGGTTTGGACAGGCTGGGAGAGTGGGCAAAGAAGTGGTAGATGGAATACAATTTGGGAAACATGAGGTTATGCACGTTGGTGAGAAGGATTGAGATGGAGACAATTTTCTCAATGGAGAAGGGCTTCGAGAATTTAAAGCACAAAGAAACTTGGAAGTCCTCGCTTAGGACTCCCTTATGGTTAATATGCAAGTTTAGTTGGCAGTTAGGAAAGTAAATGCAATGTTAGCATCCATTTCAAGAGGGCTAGAATACAAGAGCAGGAAGAGACCGTTGAGGCTGTGTAAGGCTCTGGTCAGACTGGATTTGGAACATTGTGAGCAGTTATGAGCCCCATATCTATTGAATGATGTGCTGACATTGGAGGGGATCCAGAGGAAGTTTACAAGAACGATTCTGGGAATGAATGGCTCACCTTATGAGGAGTATTTGAGAACTCTCGGCCTGTACTTGACAGTGTTTAGAAGAATAAGAGGGGATCTGATTGAAACTCATAGGATCCTAAGAAGCCTGGATAGAGTGAACATGGAGAAGATGTTTCCACTAGGAGGAGAGACTAGAACCTGAGGGTACAGTCTCCAAGTGAACTATAACGTGGAGGGAAGGATAGGAAGTGCTGGACTCCCTGGACTGTTTGCTCCCTCTCGCTTGAGGATTGCATTCTACTTTCTTTTCTCTTATTTTATTTTCTTAATTTAACTCTTGAACGTTTAGAACTGAGATAAGCAGGAATGTCTTTAGTTGGACGATGATGAATCTGTGGAACTCTTTGCTGCAGAAAGCTGTGAAGGCCAACTCATTGAGTGTATTTAAGAAAGAGATAGATAGGTTCTTGATTGGTAACAGGATCAAAGATTACGGGAGAGAAGGCAGGAGAATAGGGTTGAGAAACATATCAGCTATGATAGAATGGACTGAATGGCCTAATTCTGCTCCAAAATCTTCTGGTCTACAGAGAGGACAAGCGTGGTCACTGGCAATAACACTCTCTTCCTGTAACCTAACATCATCCTTGTTCCCCACGCCACAAACGCCTTTTCTTCCCCCCCTGCCCTTAACTCCCCCCCACCCCCCCCCCACCTTTTGCAGTCATCTCCCTACTGCCCCTATAGGCTCCTTTTGCACACATCTTAATGATCAATGCAATGACACCCGGGACCGTATTTGCCCCGGACCTTAGACTGACTTCAGTGGGCCACCCAGACATGACTGACTGGACTCCTGACTGCGATCTTTGCGGTTCCCCGGCTAATGACATGCAATTCCCCTGACCATTGCGCTGGCTCGACAGAACAGACATTAGGTCAGTACTTGGGTTGCATGCGCACAGATCTCCTGATGGTGAGTGATCCGAGCTGATTGTGGCCAAGCCCCTAGACAGTCCCATTCAAACTATGAATGGGACTGATGGATCCGGGACCTATTGACTGGCTGTGCCACCCCCAACCCCCTACCTTGACTGGACTGAGGACAAGCCCCCACTCAGTCTCTGACATGACATTTGATTGACATGTTCAATGTGGTTTCTGTGCCGACAGCTGCCATGTGCTGCAGGCACTAGATTAATGTCTCAGTGTGTTGTACATCAAGGAATTCCCCCACCCCTTAACTGACCAGTTCCCCAGCCTGCCTGTGCTAAAGAGCATGTCAATCCGGCAGCATGGAGATCTCTGTCTCTGGCTGACATGCCAATATATTAACTGCCAAGGGAAGTCAAGCTCAGGCAAAGCACAGATGCTGCACACCTTCATGTAGACACTAAGTGAGCAAAAACTAAGACAGCAAGCAGGCCACACCGTGATACAGCCCATGAGCTGGGTGCCTATGCTTCATGCCCTGAGATGCTGATTGGTGCTGTCTAATATGGAGGTGGATCACAAGCTGAACTCTCCAGTTTAGTGGGTGACACGGTGGCACAGTGGTTAGCACAGCTGCCTCACGGCGCCAGAGACTCAGGTTCAATTCCCGCCTCAGGCAACTGTCTGTGTGGAGTTTGCACATTCTCCCCGTGTCTGCGTGGGGTTTCCACCAGGTGCTCCGGTTTCTTCCCACAATCCAAAAATGTGCAGGTTAGGTGAATTGGTCATGCTAAATTGCCCATAGTGATAGGTGTAGGGGAATGGGTCTGGGCAGGTGGCAGGTCGGTGTGGACTTGTTGGGCCGAAGAGCTTGTTTCCACACTGTAAGTAAGTAATGTAATCTAATAACGGCTCTGACTTCCACGTTGAGATTTCTTCACATTTAGTTTGTTTGGTAAGTTAGGAAGCTGAATCTTGATGAGACAAGTTGAGATGTTAATAAGCTGTAATCCTCCTTAACTAGTAACTCACTGCTGACTAGTGAAAAATTCCACTTGCTGATCGTCAACAACGTAAAACCATGTAGCGTGAGGCCCTTGACGTTGAGAGAGGCTGTGACAGACTTCGCAATCAATCCTAACACAACCCATGGCACTCTGACCTTTAAGATTCCTCCCAAAGTGACCACCTCCAGACAAAAGCAGAACCCCTATGGAACTATACACATGAAGGGGACACAAGTTGTTTTATAAAAATAAGCACTATAATTAATCCTACGCCACCTTAGTGCCACCTAGTAATGTGTTTATACTGATAGGATCTGAGATTCATGTCTTCCAATTACCCCTACAGCAAAGTTTTAACCTCACATGTTTCCTAATAGCTGATTAGGGTTCTGTTCACTGCCCATCTACCTGTCACATTTGTGGAAGATACAATTAAATAAAATTAACGTTTGCTAAATAAAAATACAAACGCAATCATTAATGCTGCACTGCAATTCTCAATTATCTAACTTCAGTTGTAGCCAAGCAGGTGACACACAGAGAAGCAACTCCATTCCATTCCTCCCAAGCCAGGAAATGATATTGTCTTCATGTGCATGATGTGGTCAAAGGAGTGGGGCACAGAATGGCCCATACAAAAAAAAGGGCAATGTGTCCAAATTACTGATCAATTTATAACCCCCAGTGTGATAATGAAAGATAGGCTGCAGGTGTGTTAGAAAGGCTTTTTATTGATTGGAGTCATGGTATTTTCAGATGGGTCAGATCCAGCTGCTGGAAGAGCTACACAGCAGCTTTTCACATTGATAATTATTGTCACACCATTTTTCTTCATGACTGCACACTGATTATTTTTTATTTCTGGTCTAGAGCCAGCAGGTATCACTGAGTTTCTTTGGAATGATTGTTGCATAGCACTATGTGTGGTATCCCTGGCAAAGGAAACACTGACTGCTATAATTAAAACACAAATGTAAGAATCTTCCAAGCTGAGAGCACCTTTATTCTTTCGTTGTTCTGTCCCTGTACTTCCAATTTTCTCCCTAGGATAGCAGGCTTGTCTGAATCCCAGCAAGCCCACAGCATACACACAATTCCACCAAGTTGAAGCAAGGTTAGCGATTACGCTCCAAAGACAAAGTACTTTGACTATCTGGTGCTCCATCTAGTGTCTAAAATGAGAAACAGAGAAGCTCCACTGACAAGTATTCAATCTCATCAGGCATTGAAAGGATTTGTATCTATGATATGGTGATTGGAAGCTGAACGTCTGTGTGAGAGTATCAGTAAAACAATGATAGAAATAAGACTTTACACAATGGTATGAAATAGTATTTGCGCCACAAATAACCCACGTAAAACATTGGAACTAGGTAACTCTTGAAAAGAGCTGATTTGGAGATACTGGTGTTGGACTGGGACGTACAAAGTTAAAAGTCACATAACGCCAGGTTATAGTCTAGGGTTTATTTGGAAGAACTAGCTTTCGGAATGCTGCTCCTTCAATACATTATCTGGGCCGACATGGCACCATTTTTTAAAGTTCAGTTGAGAATGTAATTTTTTTAAAAAGGTGTATGATTTACATATGAAAGAACTGAAACCAACATGGTCATTCTAAAAGATGAGAGACTTAACAAACAATCCAGGACTTGTTCAATATATTATTTCAGTTACATCACACTGTCCAATTAAATCTGTTGGACTCTGACCTGGCATTGTGTGATTTTTAACTTTGAAAAGAGCTGCTCAGAAAGTTTTATTAGATTTTTGACAACAAAGTTTTAAATAAATGTGTGAAGTATCGTACATAAATATTGTCACTGCGTCAAGACTTCTTTTCTCAACAGCTTTAAAGGCATCTCTACACCATGCAGCTTTCCAGACATCTCTATACTATGCAGCTTTAAAGGCATCTCTACACCATACAGATTTAAAGGCATCTCTACACCATACAGATTTAAAGGCATCTCTATACCATGTTTACTTCTGAGGTTCAAGAAAATGTTTCACTGTGTTATGGACAGGACTAGCCCCCCTCAAAAATATTTTAAGAAGGTAATCAAGCTCCTAACATTTTCTTATTTTAAAGGCAAGTGTGAAGTGTCTCATATGCAATACGAATGTTCAAACTTCGCAATGTTAAGTAAAAGCCAATTTATTTAAACACTCTGGTTAAAATACAAGCAAGGAAAGAGGAATTTTGAATAACTTAACAGATTGGAGATGTAATAGAATAATAGATACAGTAACTATTACCAATTAACTGTTCCAATGTAGTAACATCCCATAAAAACACCTCTTGGTGAAAAAGAAATTCTGACACAGATTCTCCTATGCAGTTCTCCAGTCCTGGAGTCAAAAACATCAGGAGAAGTTTCAGAGAGTAGCAGCCAAGAAACATTCACTGAAGCTCCCAACTCTTTTGAGACCCCAATAGATTCTGATGCTGCTGGAAAAACCAAATCCCTAATATCTGGATCTGTGAGAGCTGGCCACACCCTTTCAGTCTGTTAAAAAAAATCCCAAGGCCTCCCGAACTATTTATTCAATAGGTGTTCAGTAGCCAGCTCTACACCTCTGCCTTACAACATCTCTTCAAATAAAAACAACACACAATAATTTCTTAAAGTCTCTGCATTGCCACAACTGCCATTTTAAGGATGGGTAACAAATATTGGCCTTTTTAATGATGTTTGTCTCTCTGGTTGAATTTAAAAAAACCTTATGCAATTTGGTTTTGCAAACAATGCCACAGAATTCGACACTGTATGATCATTACAGTTATACAGTGAAAAACATATTTGTCATAAATATGGGTAGAACCAGGGGTATTCTCTGGTATTCAATACTCCTCCTTGCTCAGAAATTCAAATGGAATGATTAAAAATCTGCCCAGATGTTACCATTGGGAAGCCTTGTCTTTGTCCTTGCTTTTGAACAATGGTGTGGTAGTTTTGCAGTCTCCTGTTCAATCCATTATTCTCTAAAAATCTAAGGTCATTCAATTTAGCAATGAAATGTTCTAGGTAGTTTATCAGCCCATAATTTCCACCTTTTATTTTAATGAAATCTTATACGAGAATATTAATTGTACACATTTGTTGTGATGAGTACACCATTTTAATTCCATTTCACTCCAATTGTTAAACAGTATAATTTACTTGGCTCCATGATTTCATTGTTTGAGTGTATTTGCTGACAGAATTAATTGCACAAATTGCATATTACAGTTTACATGTAATATTTTCAATAACCAAGGTATATTCCCCTCATGATCCCACCAAAGATCATCTACTATTGTTACAATGAGCACAGCAAGAATATTGCTCATCAAAACATTAACTATTAATAAGTACACTGGGGAGAGATGGCTCTGCCCATTGTGCATTGTAACACTATCAATGCATTTGGAAGGAACTTTTTTTAAATAATTTTACCAAATAGACTGACCTACATTGACATAAAATGACTAAACAGATTGCTGGATTGAGTAAGGAAACGATTCAATTCAGGAAGCTTTCAGGATTGATCTCAATGCAACATGTTGCTGATCTCATTTGCAGTTATGAATTGGGAACAGGGAAATTAGTCAGTGCTGTTGCTGTTAATTGCAGCACATGTTGGAAGCATGGACATGTGAACACTGCTGTAGTAGAGCCCAATGGGCCAGTGCCTGTTCAGATGTAAACTGTGAAATTTTTATATATTTAATATCATTTATTGTAATTATCGATTTCTGGTTTTTGAATTTATAACCTGTGGATTTTCTGTCTGTAAGAAGTTATAATTAACTTGTAAATATTACTGTAGCAATAATGCCATGTTTTAAATCAGTTTTTTGAGGTTTACCTTTAGAGTCAATGTAAATGTGTGCATCACTATTGGAAATTTTTGTTTATCTTAGATAATTTTGAGGTCCAGCAAGGTAAGTAATGCATTTGTAGAAATTTCTGGAATTTGGATTTCTTTTTAAGCTTAAAAGGAGAGTGGCTTTTGATTTCATTTTTACTTCGAGTTATGAACAGTCCTGCGAAGTCCTTGGACTAGGATGGCTGGTTAGACTGGTGTTCCTAAGAAGAAAACAACATAAAATGAACTAGGTTGCCTTAGAGTGAATATTTAGCTTAGTACCAGACCAGGTACGTTGGGATTAAAAAAAAGAGGTTAATCTCAAGTGTCCAAAGCTCCAGGGAGAAGTTATCTGCAGTTGCATTCTAGGAGTTCACATCACAGTGACATAGATATACTAAGGTATTAGATACTGGGACACTGGTGTGAATGTTATGTGAGTGGTATTTTAGGTACTGTACAGAGGTGTGGTTTTGGGTACTATACAGAAGCCATTTGTTTCTTATCAATGTATAAAATTCTGTTTGGGATTAATGGGATCATATTTCTACTGTACATTTAAACATTTTTGAATTTGTATTATAAGTGGATGGTTTGATTTAGTCTATTTTATCATCATTCATTTCATTAATAAACTTTTGTTTTATTATTAAAACAAAATCTGCTTTATCAATGTTTGATATTGTCATTCCAGCAAGAGACCAAATTATAAAAGTCAACCTCAACTGGGATCATAACATTGCCAACAATCATGCTCAAGATGTACAAATTAATCATGGAACGCTAGCCAAAGTACCTAATTAGCAAACAATGTCTTTAGCAGAGAAGAAGAATTCTTTTAACACCTCCTTTTGTTCCATGAGTGTAATTTTTTTTCTCCTTCACTACCTAATCAATAATGTTGTGAACAAACCATTCATGCATTGTCGAACCTGTATGAATTTTCACTGGATCATTGCGGTCACAACTGCATAATTATTAGAAATTTGTAAAAGAAAGCCAATCTGTCATTAAAATGGACAAAAGAATCTTACAAAATGGCTCCTAGAAGTTCCAAGGGTGCCTCTTTCAACTGCCAGCAGATATTAGGGCCTAATTGTACTGACCACTGGAAAGAAAAACTCAAGAGACCCACTGAAATTCAGTGATAGTCTATGTGGGTGAATAGAAACTTCTTAATAATCATTCTCTTGGACGTGTTAATCTTTCATCATATCTCACCACAACCTGACAAGAGAGCCACTAAGCTAATAGTTGAGACAGTTAAACAACTTAAGGGTTTGCCATTTCAAGCCGAGGACAATACATCACTGAGTACAGAAGCATGGTTTGTCAGTTTTGGGATAGGACCTATTTTAATTTTGGATCCATGTAAGACAACTATTGGCAACTATTTTCAGGCACAACTCTCAAGTAAATTCTGAAATTAGAGAGGGCGCGGGGGTGGGGGGGGTTCTCACTAGGGAGGTAGAGGAAGGCAAACCAGTGAAAGGGCTGTTTTACTGAGCCAGGCTTTCAAGGGCCAGAACATAAAAAGCCATAACAGTTAAATAGATGAACTTTCACTCATCCCAGATCTTGACCTGCTAAGCAAAAAAACTCAAGTGCTATGGATGCTGATAATCTGAAACAAAAACAGGAATTATTGGAGAAACTCAGCATGTCCGCTCTCATCTGTTAATGCAGCCAGACCTGCTGAGTTTCTCCAGTGATTTCTGTTTTTATTTCTTATTCCACTAAGTCGCTCTGTGGGAGCAACCTCTAACTATTTGATGACATCAGCTATCACTGTTGTTGAACTTAACTTCAGGTTTTCACTTTGGAAAAATAATTTTCAAGCATGAAGCAGACCTGGAACCAGAATGATCCTTATTTTTCCTCATTATAAATATTGTTTATCCTTACATATTTTTAATCTCTGTAGATTTTTTTTAATCAATAGCTGATCACTTTGATGTGAAGAACTCTAAGACTAGTTTTATCTTGTTTAAGATTGAAGCTTTGCTGCTAGTTTATTTTTAAATTGGAACACACAAAACCTAAAAGGGTACTAAATGAGCTATATTAATTCTCAGTTCAGAGACCACTCTGAAGGCTGCCTTGTGTGTTCACAACAGTTGCCCATGGGAAGAATATAAAATGTCACCCCATGATACAGTGAGTGATTAGAATCTGGAATCTGAGAGCGAAATAGTGGCAGATTCAAGCATGACTTTCAAAAGGGAATTGGACAATTGTATGAAGAGGGGAAAGGCTATCAGAAAAGTAGCAAAGAACAACCAGATGTGTTGCACTTTCAAATGGCTGATACGGACACAACACGCTGAGTGGCACCTTTCCATACTGTAACCATACTGGTGGACTACACAATGATACCTAAAGGCAGCTGGTCATAGCAGCGTAGGAATATTCACTGCTTTGAGAAGGACCTAAAAATTGAATATTAAAACACAATGTTAGAGCTCCAAATGTTTTTTTTAAGTATAGAAAAGTGAAATGAAGCTGCTGCCTGACAGTGAGTCAAAGTTGAAAACAAATACTCTGTTGGGATGGTTGCTTTCATGCTTTATGACTATTAAAACCCCTGGAGTGTATTACAACCTGCAAGTCATTATTTGCCTCATAATTGGGTACAAAGGAGAGTAGGTAGTGCTCATTATACCAATTAGGTAAATAATTTGTGGTTTAGTAAGCGACTTGTAGTTTTGTAATAGGCTAAGGCATAAATAATTGATCTTTTGGAAAAACATCTACTATTAAAATAATGCTCAAGGGAAGGCTTGCAAAAACCTATTTATGAACCTTCCCTAAGGGACTGTGAAATAGTTAAAAAAATATTTAAAATTGGCTTGCCAAAGTTATTTGAATAACCATCCCTCATTTTCAGACAATCGCTCTACCATTTCCAACTTAACTAGTATTTATCCAGCATCTGCAGTGGATAAAGTCATCCAAAGAAGCTTCAAGGGCTCAACAAAAAAAAAATTGCAGAGATGTCTGAAAGCAAGGTGTCATGAAGGTTTTTACAGGCGGGAAGAGAAATAGTAAAGTCATTGCTGAAGGTAGTACAGAGATAGTAATTGTTGTCATTTAAAAGGATGCAGCTTTTGGGCACAGTAGTGATTGAAAGAGTAGGTGGATGGGTTTCAGCAAAATGTTAGAATCAGGAGGACATCGGGTATGGGCTGAGATATCAATTAAGAAAAGAGAGAGAGGGTCAAGTTTGCTCAATTGTGAATAAGTACAAGACTTCTGATCTCTATATTATCAGGAAACTGGAGTCAGTACCGGTCACTGAAAACAGAAGTGCAAAGTCAGCAGGACTCACTACGGGATAGGTCGTGAGTGATAGTAATGAACAAGTTGGAATTTGTGTAGAACACCAAGGGTCAAGCCATTGAGAAACAAAACTATGGAAAACATGTCAGCCATGTTGGAGTTCCAGTTTGGGTGGAGGGGCCGAATGTCATGAATGAGGAAATCAAATTAGTGATGAGTAAAATATGAAGTTTGAGATTCCGAGTCAAGCTTAGATCCAGCCAAAGAATCATTCTGCCAAAGATTGAAATTAAAGAGATGGAAGCCTTGGTTTGTTGAAATTGATTGAGATTAATAGTTGCTCAGGAATTATGCAGCGATGTGTTAACATCAGATTCATCAGTCTCGCTCACAAGATAGCATAGAACGTCACCCAAGCACAACACAACGCCATCCATGCCCTCAAGACCAATCACAGCATTGTCATCAAACCAGCAGACAAAGGAGGAACCATCGTCATACAGAATAGAACAGACTACTGCAAAGAGGATTACTGAACAACCAGGAACACTACAGACAACTACCTGCCATTCTGACCAAAAAACACATCAGATGGACTATAACCTGATGTCATGTGACGTGACCTTTTCCACCCCAGTCCAACACTGGCACTTCCACAGCAGGAATTATTCTGTACAAGAGTGGCAAGGGTCCCAATTCTCATTATATTAAATTCTTTCACAGATGTTCTTTCTATATTTTTTCAGTGCCATTGATGCTTTATTAGAGCTTTAAAGAAGAATTTAGCAATGGTGTGGATTCTATACTGGTAAACAAAGTGCTCTTGACAGTTTTTACGACTGACATTTTATGGAGTTAGCTGACAATGCAGGAAATACCAACCACTCCTTTAATACTATGAAGTTCCACCACTATAATTTTCAATTATTTCATAATTCCTTTAGTAATCCTGTTACATATTTGCATTTCTGCATTTTTCAGACTGACATTAATGAAGTCTATTGAAACATTGCCAGTTGTCTGCAAGAATAATTTAGCTAGTCCCATTTCCCCACACTTTTTCCATAATCCTGTCTATTATTTCCTCTTCAGCTGCTTCTCCAATTCTATGTTGAAAGCCATGAATCTACCTCCATCACCCTTTCAGGCTAAACATTCCAGATCATAGCTATTTGCTGCGTTAATAAGACTTGCCTCACGTTATCTTTAGTTCTTTTGCTACTCACCGTAAGTCTGTTCTCAACACTTCTGCTAATGGTAATAGTCTCTATCTGCTCTGCCAAGAGCCCTCATGATTCTATATATCTCTATTGATTAACAACACCTTTAATTTTTCCATGTAACTGCAGCCCTTCATCCCAGGAATCTCTCCAATAAATCTTTTCCATACCTGCTTTAAAGCCTTCATATTCTTCGTAATATTACAACACAAGTATAGGAAGCCAGATTAAATCAGATCAGTTAACATTGGATATTACAACACAATGGAATTAAATATTCACTGACACTCAAAATTGCGCAATTGTTCCCAACCAGGTTTTAAGAATAACAGATATCACACAGCAAATGCATAGGTGAAACGTAAGTTATTAATTTATTATTAATACTGTAACTTTAAGCAGAGCAAAGTCAAAGAACTATCTAATTAAATCTATGATTTAAATTCAATCTCTTTCGACCACAAGCCACATTCACTCACGTAGGCAGAAAGATGGTCAGACTCAGTCGAGGGATAAACTAGAAGAAAAGTAAGAGTTGTCATTGACCAGTTCAATAATCATTTCAACAATGAGTATGACACCTTTGTGAAATTCCTGTGTTGTGTTGTTTTATGGGTATCTTGCTTGAATTTCAAAATCATTGATCAATGCAAACAGCTTCAAGCAGGTTCCATGGAATATTCCCTCATTTCTTACAACTGCGATCATTTTCTCAAAACATTCGATAATTCTCTAAGTGGTGGATAACTAGAGATTAACCAAAAACTCTGTCCGGTAGCTTTGACAGCCACGGTGCCTTCTGCCAAAAGTCCAAACCAACCCAGTTCAAAAGAAATGTTTTCTTTTTCAATCTCTTCTGTGATTGGCTGGTTGCATTCTGCTGCCCTTTTATGGTCCTTTCAACATCCAACCAACTGGCAGTCTTTGAGCATAACGCATCCTGGTGCTGAAGCATCTGCCATGTTCTTACAACAATAACCTGTTATTAACTTTCCAGGCCAGTTCCCAAAAACCATTGTCAGATTGTTTGCTCTCTTTTCTTAGAAAAAAAGCAAACTACTGTTTGACAACCAAAGTTTACTCCTCAACTTCAGCTCACAGCTCCAAACCAAAAATTAGAAAAAAAAATAAAACAACAAAAGTTCAACACGAAAGTGAAGTGCCTAGAACTGAACACCATCATTCAGTTGGGAAATGGAAGGAGTTGTACAGGAAGGATCAATTGTTCAGACTTATGCTTTTGAATTTATATTGAATAGTTCTTTTAAACTGAATCATAAACTTTATATGAGTATTTTTGAAATCTTGTTTCTTCGCTATTAATGCTCATTATAAAGCATTTGATTGCTTTAATACTATGATGTAAGATGTGATATTTATATATAGTTAGTATCACTTATTTTAGAGCTTGGATTTTGAACTTGTGCCATGCGGGTTTTGGTCTATGTATCTGAAAAGGTTAATTAGTAACTTGCAAGTGTTTCTGAGGCCATGGTTTATTAACAAAACAGCATGAGATAGATGGTTTTTGGAGGCTAATAGGAATTTATTTATATTAGGAGAGCTTTTACGAGTGAACAAAATAATCAATGCAATGCATTGGGCTTCAGTTAGAAGGACCCTGAATTGTGCTTTTCTTCTGACTTAGTGGAATTGCCATAGTTCAGAAAGCCCTTTGGTTTCAATTTACAGAAGTCCTGATTGAAGCTGGATGTATAGAAGAGTTTCTCTTGAAGAAAGGAGATAGCCTAGAACTGTTACGTAATAGGTTACTTCTGTGAAAGGAGATTAATTTAAAAGTTTCAGACCAGAAGCATTTGGTTAAAACACTAGAGGTGCTATATGTATCTGAGAAAGTCTAAGCTCAGTTGTATGAAGACTCAAGGAAAAGGCTATCAAATTCTTAAGAACAGGAATTGAACAATAAGCTAAGTTAAATACTAAACTGACACTAAAATAGGTGGGAAAGTATTTTGCAATGAAGAAATAAGAAAATTACAAATGAATATGGATGGGTTAAGTGAATGGACCAAAATTCAGCAGATGAAGGTTACAGTGGACAATTGTGAGATTATCCATTTTGGTCGGAAGATTACAAAGTCAACTTATTGTGTAAATAGTGAGAAAAATTAGTGTGCTTCAGTGCAGAGGGATCTGGGTGTCATTGTGTATGAATTGTAGAAAACTAGTATGGTGGTACTACAGGAATAAGGAAACCAAATGAAATATTGGCATTTATTGCTAAAGGAATAGAGTATAAAAGTAGGGAAATGTACAAGGTGTCAATGAGATGGCACCTGGAGCACTGCGTACAGTTTTGGTCTCCTTATTTGAAGGCTGAAGTTGTATTGTACTCAGTTCAGTGGGGTTCACTAGATTGATTCCAGAGATGAGAAGTCAGTCTTATGAAGAGAGATCGAAAGTTTAAACCTATGTCCTCTGGAGTTTTGAAGACTGAGAGAAGATCTAATTGAGGTAGATAAAATGTTTCAGGGATTGACAAAGGAGGTGAAGAAAAGATAACTCAGGGGAACGTAGCATGAACAGCCAAGTTTCTGGCATGGAGACTGGCTGTAATGCAATGAGGGTTACGTAGGGTTCCAAGAGATCAATTGTGTTAGGGGATTCTCTAGTCTGAGGTATAGACAGACATTTCTGTGGCCAGCAGCGAAAAATCAGAATGGTGTGTTGCTTCCCTGATGCCAGGATCAAGGATGTCTCAGAGAGCGTGTAGAATGTTCTCACAGGGGAGAGGGACTAGCAAGAGGTCATTGTCCACATTGGAACCAACAACATAGGAAGGGAAAAGGTTGAGATTCTGAAGGGAGATTACAGAGAGTTAGGCAGGAATTTAAAAAGGAGATCCTTGAGAGTAGTAATATCTGGATTACTCCTAGTGCTACGAGCTAGTGAGTGCAAGAAGAGGAGGATAGAGCAGATGAATGCATGGCTGAGGAGCTGGTGTATGGGAGAAGGATTCACATTTTTTGACCATTGGCATCTCTTTTGGGGTAGAAGTGACCTGTACAAGAAGGACGGATTGCACCTAAATGGGAAGGGAACTAATATACTGGCAGAGAAATTTGCTGGAGCTGCTCGGGAGGATTTAAACTAGTAAGGTGGAGGGGTTGGACCCAGGGAGATAGTGAGGAAAGAGATCAACCTGAGATTGGTACAGTTGAGAACAGAAGCAAGTCAAACAGTCAGGGCAGGCAAGGACAAGGTAGAACTAATAAATTAAACTGTATTTATTTCAATGCAAGGGGCCTAACAGGGAAGACAGATGAACTCAGGGCATGGTTAGCAACATGGGACTGGGATATCATAGCAATTACAGAAACGTGGCTCAGGGATGGACAGGACTGGCAGCTTAATGTTCCAGGATACAAATGCTACAGGAAGGATAGAAAGGGAGGCAAGAGAGGAGGGGAGTAGTGTTTTTGATAAGGGATAGCATTGCGGCTGTGCTGAGGGAGGATATTCCTGGAAATACATCCAGGGAAGTTGTGGAACTGAGAAATGAGAAAGGGATGATCACCTGATTTGGATTGTATTATAGACCTCCTAGTAGTCAGAGGAAAATTGAGAAACAAATTTGTAAGGAGACTTCTGCTATCTGTAAGGATACTAAGGTGATTGTGGTAGGGGATTTTAACTTTCTAAACATAGACTGGGACTGCTATAGTGTTAAGCGTTTAAATGGAGAAGAATTTGTTAAGTGTGTACAAGGAAATTTTCTGATTCAGTACATGAATGTACCTACTAGAGAAGGTGCAAAACTTGACCTACTCTTGGGAAATAAGGCAGGGCAGGTGACTGAGGTGTCAGTGGGAGAGCACTTTGGGGCCAGTGACCATAATTCTATTAGATTTAAAATAGTGATGGAAAAGGATAGACCAGATCTAAAAGTTGAAGTTCTAAATTGGAGAAAGGCCAATTTTGACAGTATTAGGCAAGAACTTTCAAAAGCTGACTGGGGCAGATGTTCGCAGGTAAAGGGACGGCTGGAAATTGGGAAGCCTTCAGAAATGAGATAACAAGAATCCAGAGAAAGTATATTCCTGTTTGGGTGAAAGGAAAGGCTGGTAGGTATAGGGAATGCTGGATGACTAAAGAAATTGAGGGTTTGGTTAAGAAAAAGAAGGAAACATATGTAAGGTATAGACAGGAGAGATCAAGTGAATCCTTCGAAGAGTATAAAGGCAGTAGGAATATACTTGAGGGAAATCAGGACGGTAAAAAGGGGACATGAGAAAACTTTGGCAAATAGGGTTAAGGAGAATCCAAAGGGTTTTTACAAATACGTTAAGGACAAAAGGCTAACTAGGGGGAAAATAGGGCCCCTCAAAAATCAGCAAGATGGCTTTTGTGTGGAGTCACAGAAAATGGGGGAGATACTAAATGAGTATTTTGCATCAGTGTTTACTGTGGAAAAGGATATGGAAGATATAGACTGTAGGGAAATAGATAGTGACACTTTGCAAAATGTCCAAATTACAGAGGAGGATATGCTGGATTTCTTGAAACGCATAAAGGTGGATAAATCCCCAGGACCTTATCAGGTGTACCCTAGAACTCTGTGGGAAGCTAGGAAAGTGATTGCTGGGCCTCTTGCTGAGATATTTGTATCATTGATAGTCACAGGTGAGATGCTGGAAGACTGGAGGTTGGCTAACGTGGTGCCACTGTTTAAGAAGGGTGGTAAGGACAAGCCAGGGAATTACAGACCAGTGAGACTGATGTCAGTGGTTGGCAATTTGTTGGAGGGAATCCTGAGGGACAGGATGTACATGTATTTGGAAAGGCAAGGACTGATTAGGGATAGTCAGCATGGCTTTGTGTGTGGGAAATCATGTCTCACAAACTTGTTTGAGTTTTTTGAGGAAGTATCAAAGAGGATTGATGAGGGCAGAGTGGTAGATGTGATCTATATGAATTTCAGTAACGCGTTCGACAAGGTTCCCCATGCGAGATTGGTTCGCAAGGTTAAATCTCACGGAATAAAGGGAGAACTCGCCATTTGGATACAGAACTGACTCAAAGGTAGAACACAGAGAGTGGTGGTGGAGGGTTGTTTTTCAGACTGGAGGCCTGTGACCAGTGGAGTGCCACAAAGATCAGTGCTGGGTCCTCTACTTTTGTCATTTACATAAATGATTTGGATGTGAGCATAAGAGGTACAGTTAGTAAGTTTGCAGATGATACCAAAATTGGAGGTGTAGTGGACAGTGAAGAAGGTTACCTCAGATCTTGACCAGATGGGCCAATGGGCTGAGAAGTGGCAGATGGAGTTTAATTCAGATAAATGCGAGGTGCTGCATTTTGGGAAAGCAAATCTTAGCAGGATGTATACACTTAATGGTAAGGTCCTAGGGAGTGTTGCTGAACAAAGAGACCTTGGAGTGCAGGTTCATAGCTCCTTGAAAGTGGAGTCGCAGGTAGATAGGATAGTGAAGAAGGCGTTTGGTATGCTTTCCTCTTTATTGGTCAGAGTATTGAGTACAGGAGCTGGGAGGTCATGTTGCGGCTGTACAGGACATTGGTTAGGCCACTGTTGGAATATTGCATGCAATTCTGGTCCACTTCCTATCGGAAAGATGTTGTGAAACTTGAAAGGGTTCAGAAAAGATTTACAAGGATGTTGCCAGGGTTGGAGGGTTTGAGTTATAGGGAGAGGCTGAACAGGCTGGGGCTGTTTTCCCTGGAGCGTCAGAAGCTGACGGGTGACCTTATAGTGGTTTAGAAAATTATGAGGGTCATGGATGGGGTAAATAGACAACATCTTTTCCCTGCGGTTGGGGAGTCCAGAACTAGAGGGCATCGGGTTAATTCTGAGAGGGGAAAGCTATAAAAGAGACCTAAGGGGCAACTTTTTCACACAGAAGGTGGTACGTGTATGGAATGAGCTGCCAGAGGAAGTGATGGAGGCTGGTACAATTGCAGCATTTAAGAGGCATTTGGATGGGTATATGAATAGGAAGGGGTTTGGAGGGATATGGGCCGGGTGCTGGCAGGTGGGACTAGATTGGGTTGGAATATCTGGTTGGCATGGACTGGTTAGACCGAAGGGTCTGTTTCCGTGCTGTACATCTCTATGACTCTATGACTCCTCATTGGGGCAATCTAGAATGGCAGGTTAGTTTTAGGACGCAGGATTGCAGATTTAAAAGAGAGAGGAGGAGAAATCATTTCACTCAGAGAGTCATGAATCTGTAGAATACACTGTCCCAGAGTGTGATGAATGCTAAACATTAAGTAATTTAAGGAGGAGATAGACAGATTTTTAATTAGTAATGGGTTGAATTTTATGGAGATTGGACAGAAAGGTGGAGTTGAGGCCGAGTTGAGATCAGCCATAATTGTATCAAATGCAGAGCAGGTTCGAGGGACTGAATTGACTATTCCTGCTCCCAATTCTTATGTTTCTATACTATTATTTTAACCTCAACACATATGACAGAGAAGGAAATTCTCCCTACTGTGAGTTCAAC
Source organism: Chiloscyllium plagiosum (assembly GCF_037043375.1). Classification (NCBI taxonomy): domain Eukaryota; kingdom Metazoa; phylum Chordata; class Chondrichthyes; order Orectolobiformes; family Hemiscylliidae; genus Chiloscyllium; species Chiloscyllium plagiosum. The sequence goes on from NW_028270166.1 coordinate 24,007,435, forward strand.
AAAATAATGTGGATTAATAGGATTGTATTTTACTGAATATTTCTATTTTTTAATGTTGAGTTCTATGTAATCTATTTTTTTCTTAAACTTCTTTGCATAATAAACTTCTGTTTTAATGTTAAGACCCATTCTGAAACATGGCATGCTTGTGCTTCAGAGAAAGACCATATTGTTAAAACTTTTAAAAATCATCTATTAAACAAGATTGCAGTGTAGGATCTGAATTGTTCAGTAATAACATCAGCTGGGATCATAACAATTGGGGGATCTTGGCAAGATCTGAATTGACCTGGTTTAGGAGTGATCTATGTCTTTCCTTTTGTGATAACAGTCATGTAGCAGTTATAGAGTCATTGAGATGTACAGCACAGAAACAGAGCCATCAGTCCAACTCGTCCATGACAACCAGATATCCTAAATAAATCTAGTCTGATTTCCCAGCATTTGGCCCATATCCCTCTAAACCCTTCCTATTCATATACTGCAGTAGATGAATGAAGGGTGAGGATGCTTTTAGGGTAGAGAATACTAGAAAGAATAAATGGTTTATATGAGTTAACCAAGTCAGAAACAATATATGTACATAATAAACGCAGATAAGGAAGTAAACTGATTACTGCAGCTGAGTCTTGAGATTTTACTCACTATTGTCGGTTCACTCATTCATTTATTCAATTTCACAGAAGCACTATTTTGATTGTAACTTTCTTAAAAGGGACAGAGGCCCTATTCAACATGTATCTAACAGGTAAGTGCTGATTGAGAAAACTTCCTTGATGTCCTGCAAGCTATTCAAGTCCAGGTAGGCAGTTCCGAGGGCGGATTAGTATTATCATCTTTTCATAGTTTCGGGTGACGTAATATGCTGGGGAGTGGAAAGACCATAGTTTTATGAATGAAATGTGGAAGTAGTAAATGTAGAGCACTTGTGAGTGAATTGGTAACAAAGGACTTTAATACAAAAATAAAGAAACTCAAAGTACAGAATCTCACAAAACCATAGAATAAGGTGTTTTAATGCAATTGACTCTCTGCATCACTAAAGACATGAGGATGTGGGCATTTGGGAGGTAGGACAAAGTGGCAGAAGAAGCTGCACAAAATGGCTTCTACATTGTTAAATTGCACTGAACCAGACAGAAACAAGAAACCACAGACTGATGGAGGTCCGATTAATTGCAGAAGTCACGATTTAACTCGAACCACAAGGCAAGACAAATACGATTCTAAGAACAGGTTGTTTACAATAAGTTATGATAGGCTAAGGCATGAGGGCCTTGTGTGATTTGATTGATTGTTACTCTGCAATCATGCTCCATGTCTGACTATGAACCCTATGCAAACTCTGTAAGTCGTCAGATTCTTTTGGTGGTCTAGGAGTATTCATACTTCTGAGTTGATCAGAGTCTACCGACCCGATCGTATCAAAGAATAAACGATTGCTTGTGTGAATGACAAAGAGTCGTTTACAGGTGTTTTTATTGACCGATCGTTGAACCGAGAGACCCTTCAGGGTCCAGATCTTCAGACACATCACCTAGATCACGGAGGCATTGTTAATTGCAAACTGTTATGAGTAAGCAGGGTAGAAACTTAGCAGATCACACAATATTCAGGAGCAAAGTTTACAAGATAGGCAAGTGACCACATATGCAAGTGAGCACCATGTGTTTAAATTTGACTCGTGGATATGTAATGCACAACGAACTGATGTAATCAAAATTCCTAGTTAATTGAATTATAAATTTCATGTAGTTAATTTACAGACATGATGTGATCTCTACATCGGGGAGACAGATGTCCACTCACCTCATGTGGTGGTCTCCTCTACATCAGGGAGACAACGCCAACGTGTGGAGTGTCTCAGGGAACATCTCTGGGATACACGCACCTAACAATCCCACCAACCTGTGGCTGACCACTTTAACTCCGCGTCCCACTCCACCAAGGGCATGTAAGTCCTCGACCTCCTCCACCGCCAAATCCAAGCCACCCGATGTTTGGACGAAGAACGCCTCATCTTCCACCTTGGGACCCTTTAACCACACGGCATCAACATTGACTTCATTAGTTTTCAAATCTCCCCTCCTTCCACCTCATTCCAGATCCAACTTTCCATCTCGCCACCATCCTCTTGACCCGATCTACCTGTCCATCTTCCTTTCCACCTATCTGCTCCACCTTCCACACTGACTTATCACTATCACCCCACCCCTGCATCCACCTCTCACCTTCCCAACTACATTCCCCCAGCCCCAGCACCCCTCCTATTTATCTCTCAGTCCCCTTCACCACCATTCCCCTCCACCCCCCATAATCCTGATGAAGGGTTTACGTCTAAAATGTCGACTGCCCTGCTCCTCGGACACTGCCTAACCTGCTGTGCTTTTCCAGCACCACACTTTTCAACTCTGACTCTCCAACATTTGCAGTCCTCGCTTTCTCTCAGTTGATGTAATTAACTGCCTAGTCAACTGATTTACAGACTTGATGTAATCACCACTCAGTTGATTGACTTATGGGTTTGATACTTTGATGTAAGAAAGTATAAAAATAGTATTGAGCGAGGGTTTGACAGAGTAACCTCAATTCTCCAGCGTGACAATCTTGGATTCCTCTTCTTGCTGGAATCAACTACTACTCAAATAAACTGCAGTTCCTGCTGGATTCCCGATGCCTTCAGAGTCTTCTTGCCTCAGAGACCAAGGTCACTCCTACATATACATATCCAGGTGCCTTTTAAATGTTCTAATTGTATCAGTCTCCACCACTTCCTCTATCAGCTCATTCCATACATGCACCACCTTCTGTGTGAAAACATTGCACCTTAGGTCCCTTATAAATCTTTCATGCTCATCTTAAACCAATGCCCCTCTAGTTTTTGAACTCACCCAACCTGGGGAAAAGACCTAATCTATTTACCCTATCCATGCTCCTCATGATTTTATAAACCTCTATATCGTCACCCTTCAGCCTCCCACGTTCCAGGGAAAGCAACCACAACCTACTCAGCCTCTCCCTGTAGCTCAAACCTTCCAACCCTGGCAACATCCTTGAAAATCTTTTCTGAACACTTTCAAATTTCACAACATCCTTCCAAATGCATCATGAACATTAAACAGCTGTACTGTGAAATTTATTACGTGGATGTTGGCTTGGAATGTTGTAAACAGTTCTCTGGAAGTGAAAGATGTAACATTGGATTATTTATGATGTGGAGGTGCCAGTGTTGGACTGGGGTGGACAAAGTTAAAAATCACAGTCAAACAGGTTTATTTGGAAGTACAAGCTTTCGGAGGAAGGAGCAGTGCTCTGAAAGCTTGTACTTCCAAATAATCCTGTTGGACCATAACCTGGATTTAACATTGGATTATTTGATATCTTTGATTTAAGTTAAGTGGATGACATGTTGGTTGCCAATGAGGAACAGGAGGAGATGGATTGATCAAATGGCAGGTCAGTGGATGATGATACTTAACTCTGATAAGTGTGATTTGGAGGTGTCAGTGTTGGACTGGGGTGTATAAAGTTAAAAATCACACAACACCAGGTTATAGTCCAACAGGTTTAATTGGAAGCACACTAGCTTTCGGAGCGCTGCTCCTTCATCAGGTGACTGACAAGTGTGGAGTGGTGTGTTTTGGAAGTCCACTCTATAATGACTGGCAGGACACTAGTAAGTTCAAAGGGACCTTGCATGCCTGTACACAGGTCCCTGCATGCAATATGACAGGTTAATAGGGTAGTTTGAAAGGCATGCTAGCCTCTTGCCCTTATCAGTCATGGCATAGATTATAAGAGCAAGGAGGCTATGTTAAAGCTGTACTAAAGTTTGGTTTTTGCAGCAGATCGAGTTATGTGTGCAGTTTCAGTTACTGCATTAGCAGAAGGGTGTGATTGGACCAGACGGAGTGCAGAGGAGATTCTCCAGGATGTTGAGTGGGATGGAGCAGTTTAGCTATAAAGAGAGACTGGTTAAGCAGGATTTTTTTTAATGAAGCAGAAAAGGGTGACGGGGACCTATTTGCAGTAAATAAGGTTATAAGGAGCATGGACAGGGTGGACAGAAAGCAGCTGTTCCCCTCAGTTGAAGGGTCAATAACAAAGGCGGAAAGTTTTAACGTGAAAGGCAGGAGGTTTAGGAGAATTTGGGGAGAAGAATATGGAATGCATTGTCTGGGAAAGTAGTTGAGGCAAAAAACTTCACGAACTTTATAAAGCACTTGGGTCAGTATTTGAAATGTCATAGCGTTCAAGGGTATGGGCCAAGTGCTGGAAGGTGGATTTAGAGTACTTTTTATCAGTTTGACTCAATTGGCCAAATGACCTCTTTCTGTACTGTATGATTCTATGATTCTAAACTGAGTGAGTTAGCAGATAATTTGAAGATATAAAGAGAATCCGTAAAGATGTGATGCTTCAAGCAATTATCCAACATTTAGGATTGAAAGACAGTACCTGGGTTTGGGGCTATTACAGCTAGAATTAGATAAGATATAAAAAAAAGAACTAGAGCAGGGAGGAAAACAGAGGGAAAACAAATCTGATAATGAAATGGAGATGAAAAAGAAGCCATGAACTCTAAATACACAGGGAACTTCGAGAACATGTATTGACCAAAGAAAGCTGAGAGTAAAAACAAAAGGAAGATGTGTTCAGCTCTGGTCACCCTACTATAGGAAAGATACAGAGGCTTTGGAGAGGGTGCAAAGAAGGTTTATCAGGATGCTGCCTGGACTGGAGGGCTTGTCTTATGAAGAGAGGTTGAATAAGCTCGGATTTTTCTCTCTGGAGAGAAGGAGGAAGAGAGGAGACCTGATCAAGGTATACAAGATAATGAGAGGAATAGATAGAGTCAATAGCCAAAAACTTTTCCCCAGGGCAGGATTGACTGGTACGAGAAGTCATAGTTTGAAGATATTAGGAGGAAAGTATAAAGGAGACGTCAGAGGTAGGTTCTTTACGCAGAGAGTTGTGAATACATGGTATGCATTGCCGGCTGTGGTGGTGGAAGCAGAATCATTGGGGATATTTCAATGACTGCTGGACATACACATGGATAGCAGCGAGTTGAAGGGTGCATAGGTTAAGTTATTATAGTTGACATTAGGGTTAAATCTCGGCACAACATCGTGGGCCAAAGGGCCTGTTCTGTGCTGTACTTTTCTATGTTCTATGCTCTATATTCTAATATATCAGAAGCTTTTAATTTTAGTAAGAGATTTGATTTAATCAAGAATCTATATTTAGTGCCTGAATTTACTGAGGATGCAGTTGAAAGATATTTTGAAACTCATTTGAGAAGGAAACTGGGCAGATGAAGTGACCAAAAGAGGTTGGACCTTGTTGGTACAATGTTTAACAAGTACAGCTGTGACCAAGTTTGACATTTTGTCAGAAGAACAATTTCAGGATATGAAGCTGTGAAAGAGGCTTATAACCTTTTGCCTGAAGCTTATAAATTAAAATTTATAAAACTATAAGAAAGAAACCTAATGAGGCAATTGTAGAATTAGCAAGGGAGAAAGAAAAGCAGTGAATTAATTATTCAGATCACTCAGACTAGAGAAAAAACATTATCAATGTGAATGATATTATGTTCATGGAAGAATTGAGAAGTTACATTCCTGCAAACGTAAAAACTATTTAGATGAGCATCAAGGATTCCAGATCAGAGAGACAGGGGTTCTAACACCCATGCTACCTGGTGCAGGTATTTATAGATAGGGAAATGGTCATATGGAAATCCACAAGGAAGTTGGAGGAATAGGAAATCTGTGATGGAAGAGATACCAGTTTTAGAGAACAGTCAGAAAGACACTAAAGTAATAAAGGAAGCAACTTAGAACTAAAAGACGATATAAAGAAAGTAATACACTATCATTTTAATATCAAAATCACTTGCTGGATCTTAAATGGGAGACTGATTGCAGCAATAGGAAATTCAAAGGAATCTTCAGAAAAGGGAACGTTAGAGAGAGAGTTAAGAAAAGCCAGGAGAAAACATGAGAAGTTATTGGCAGATAGGATCAAGGAAAACCCCAAAGTTTCTGATAGGTATATCAGGACTAAAAAAATGACTAGAGTAAGATTAGGCCCAATCAAAGATAGTAGTGCGAAGTTGTGCGTGGATCTGAGGAGATAGGGGATGAGCTAAATGAATATTTTTCCTCCATATTCACACTGGAAAAAGACAATGTTGTCGAGAAGAATACTGAGATACAGGCTACTAAACAAGATGGGATTGAGGTTCATAAGGAGGTGTTAACAATTCTGGAGAGTGTGAAAATAGATAAGTCCCCTGGGCGGGATGGGATTTATCCTAGGATTCTCTTGGAAGCTAGGGAGGAGATTGCAAAGTCTTTGGCTTTGATCTTTATGTTGTCATTATCTACAGGTTTAGTGTCAGAAAACTGGAGGATAACAAACATTGCCCCCTTGTTCAAGAAAGGGAGTAGAGACAACTCTGGTAATTATAGACCAGTGACCCTTACTTTTGTTGTGGGTAACGTATTGGAAAAGGTTGTAAGAGATAGGATTTATAATCATCTAAAGAGGAATAAGTTGATTAGGGATAGCCAACACTGTTTTGTGAAGAATAGGTCGTGCTTCACAAACCTTATTGACTTCTTTGAGATAGTGACCAAATAGGTCGATGTGGGTAAAGCGGTTGATGTAGTGTGTATGGATTTCAGTAAGGCTTTTGATAAGGTTCTCCATAGGAGGCTACTGCACAAAATATGGAGGCATGGGATTAAGGTTGATTTAACAGTTTAGATCAGAAATTGGCTCACTGAAAGAAGACAGTGGGTGATGTTGATGGGAAATGTTCATCCTGGAATTCAGTCACTAATGGTGTACCACAAGGATCTGTTTTGGAAGCACTGCTGTTTTCATTTTTATAAATGACCTAGATGAGGGTATAGAAGAATGGGTTAGTAAATTTGCTGATAACACTAATGTTGGTGGAATTGTGGATAGTGCAGAAGGATGTCGGAGGTTACAGAGGGACATAGATAAGCTGCAAAGTTGGGCTGCAAGGTAGAAAATGGAGTTTAATATGGAAAAGTGTGAGGTGATTCACTTTGGAAGGAGTAACAGGAATAAAGAGGACTGGGCTAATGGTAAGATTCTTGGTAATGTAGATAAACAGTGAGATCTCGATGTCAATGTACATAGAGCCCTGAAAATTGCCACCCAAGTTGATAGGGTTGTTAAGTCAGCATACGGTGTGTTAGCTTTTATTGGTAGAGGGATTGAGTTTTAGAGCCACGAGGTCATGCTGCAGCTGTACAAAACTCTGGTGCGGCCGCACTTGGAGTTTTGTGCACGGTTCTGGTCACAGCATTATAGGAAGGATGCGGAAGTTTTGGCAAGGGTTCAGAGGAGATTTACTAGGATGTTGCCTGGTATGGAGGGAAGGTCTTATGAGGAAAGGCTGAGGGACTTAAGGCTGTTTTCAGTAGCAAGAAGAAGGTTGAGAGGTGACTTAATTGAGACATATAAGATAATCAGAGGGTTGGAAAGGGTGGACAGTGAGAGCCTTTTTCCTTGGATGGTGATGGCTAGCATGAGGGAACATAGATTTAAGTTGAGGGGTGATAGATATAGGACAGATATCAGAGGTAGTTTCTTTACTCAGAGATTAGTAAGGGCATGGAGTGCACTGCCTGCAACAGTAGTAGACTCGCCAACTTTAAGGGCATTTAAATGGTCATTTGATAAACATATGGATGAAAATGGAATAGTGTAGGATAAATAGGCTTCAGATTGGTTCCACAGGTCGGCACAACATCGAGGGCCGAAAGCCTGTACTGTGCTGTAATGTTCTATGTTCTATGTTCAAGAAGGGATGTAGGAATGACTACAAGAGTTGTAAAAAGGGAATATGTCTCCTTAGAATATACTAGAAAGGAGAGGTCACTCAAAGCAGCCATGAAAATTCTTTAAACATTGCCAAGGACAGACAACGTGTTCTGATCAGTTATCTCAAAAGAAGCGCATTTCCATTTGCTTTGAATCAAGGAAGTAAAAAAAAATGAGAGCAAATCAATTACTGATGCTGGCTGATGACACAGTTTGTCTTCCAGAAAGGTAGATGTAGGAGAAAATATTAATTGGAGATGTACATGATGATTACAAATCAGAGTCTTATCATATAAAATGGGATTAAATAGTGACTTGTTAAGTGGAGAAGTTAAAGTGGGAGGAGTAAAATAAATTCCTCCAGAAGAAATTAAGTTGATTTCAGGATATGACGGAGCTGTATCCTTGGCCTTACCAAGGATAATGGAACAGCTTGTGGAGTCAGGACTGACTGAAATGTCACAAAAGGAACATCCTGGATTGTTTCCTGACTGAGTCATAACTAGATTTCAGGCCTATAAAAAGGCAGGAAGTTAAGGAATACATGAAACAGGGGATATTTTGAAAACTTAGTTATCGGCAACAATTTTTGAAATGTAAACAAAGAATTATGAAGGAAAATAGATCGGTTTAACTGCATTCTTTTTAATGGAAATGCAACAAATGGATTTGGACTTTGAAAACGTTAACCAAATATCCTACTCAGAAATTCAATCCGAAACAATACCTGAGTATTATTACATGAGAGACAAAATATTGAAGATGAAATGACGATCACTTCAAACATTAGATATTGAAGAATGAACAATGGTCCACCAGGTGGAAGCTTTACCTGAACATCACAATGACATTTTATGAGTAGCTCACAGAATTCCAATGGCGGGTCACTTAGGTGTTAGGGAAATAATGCTAAAATGCTAACGCAAACAAAAATCAAAATTGTTGGAAAATTTCAGATCTGTGGAGAGAAATCACATTTTGGGTTCCAGTGAGCCTTCTTCAGAACTAATGGTTGCGAGGAAAATGATAGTTTTTATGTAAAGGTTAGGTTGGGGGTAAGGGCAGGAGTAAACAGTAGGTGGATATAGAGTGCAAACAGAGAGAAACACGGTCAGACAGATAAGGAGTGGATAACGGTCAGCCTGAGAGAATGAATAGCTGCTAATGTGGACTATTAGGGGCTGACAATGGGATGGGTGTGGCAGCAGCCCATGTGATGCCATGGCCTGGATTGGGGGTGTGAGGAAAAGCATGGGGAAAGGTACTCAAGCCTGAAAGTCTAGGAGGCTGCAGAGTTCCCAAGAGGGAAATGAGATGATGTTCTTCCAGTTTGTGCTGAGCTTCGCTGGAGTGCTATAACTAAAATACTAAAATATTTCTATTGGCCAGGATGATGTAAAAATATTGTTAACTTTTGCCAGATATGCCGTACACATTAGAATGATGTGACATGCTCTGGACTATACTGGAAAATTCCCACCAGACCAATCCAAGCAGTAGAACCCCATCTTCAGCAACCCCATTGTCAGCTCCACCATAGCCTAGGACAGAATCGGAACGACCAACCACATTAGTCAATTGTGTCATGAGCCTTGGTCACATTGGGTAGACCTTGTTCCCCAGGAAGCAGCCTGGTAAAGCACATGGATCCTCAAACCCATCAGGTACAAGAGTGTACTCCAGGAATGTAGGAATCATGGCAGATGCCAGGGTTGTGGGCGCACATCTCCAGGAAGTGGTAGCACTGATCACAGATCACCTAAACATTGATGAAATGGAATTCCTTCCTGGTGTTAAGTTCCACAGTATTCTGATATGACTCTCTCACTGCCATGTGTGGGCAGCTAATGGCTTTCTGCCTGCCCTTGGGGAATCCAGTTATGTTCCTGAATCCAACTGCCTGGGCTGCAGCATTGACCACATCATGGTGAAATGAAATAAAGTGGTCTGGTACAGATGGCATCGGTCACTGACCTGATGCATTTATAGATGCATGGCTGCGAGATCCCACACAGATTACCCATCGCTCCCTGGGAGAAGCCATCATGTAGCTGTCACCTTCATGGCCTCCAGGTGGGGATGGTCTCTCAATCCTGCAGCCTTCAGCTCCCACTCCAGCGCGACAAGCATATTTCTTCCACAGTCACCCTGGACATACGGAGCCTGCATGAATTCTACTCCTCGCTCATCCCTAGAAAATGGAGTCATAGTTAAAAAGGCCTGGGGCCACCTGCAGACCCACAAATCCTGAGGAGCTTTGTCAGTGTAACTCTTAGCGAGCTGAAGATTCTCCTCTGTGGTGCCTGCTGCTTTTGGCCCTGGATCTCTTGTATCTCTCTCTGCCTGCTGCCCCAGTGACCAATAACCCACAGTGAATGGGCATTAGACTCTTTCTGGAAATGACCATGTTGGGAATATAAGAAGGCAAAGTGGTTCTTAGATCTCAAAATCGTCAGTGGGGGCATGCCCTGCAAATGAGAACTGACCACATTCTTCCAAATCTGTGAGACATGCAGTGCTGTGATAATAAAGGCTCAGTCTCTATCATTTATCCAGCTTCACCCTCAACGTGTACACCAACTTGTGTGAAGGCGCTGTCAGCTGAGTGGCCAATACAGGGACATCAAAAAGGGAGTGTTTGTAGCACTCTGACCCCCTTCCCATCACAGACCCACATCGACCATTGAACTCATCATTACATTCAGTACAGAACATGTTAAACTTAGGGAAGATGAAAACATGGACTCTACCTTCCATGGCCCCCTTCAAGCGAAGGGTGATCTTTGGTCAGCATTGCCCTTGTTCTAGGTCCTTGCCATTAACTTTAGCATTGTTGGGATGTTAGTGCTCAATTTGAAAGGACAAATGGCATGGCAGAAATCACCTTTGAACAACATTTGAACCTTAGACATTGAATCATAGAGTCATAGGGATGTACAGCATGGAAACAGTCCAACCAGTTCATGCCGACCAGACATCCCAACCCAATCTAGTCCCACCTGCCAGCACCCACCTCATATCCCTCCAAACCCTTCCTATTCATATACCCATCCAGATGCCTTTTAAATGTTGTAATTGTACCAGCCTCCACCACTTCCTTTGGCAGCTTATTCCATACACGTACAACCCTCTGTGTGAAAAGGTTGCCCCTTAGATCTCTTTTATGTCTTTCCCATCTCAACCTAAACCTATGCCCTCTAGTTCTGGAATCCCCAACCCCAGGGAAAAACTTTTGTCTATTTATCCTATCGATGCCCCTCATGATTTTTATAAATCTCTATAAGGTCACCCTTCAGCCTCTGACGCTCCAGGGAAAACAGCCCCAGCCTGTTCAGCCTCTCCCTGTAGCTCAGATCCTCCAACCCTGGCAATATCCTTGTAAATGTTTTCTGAACCCTTTCAAGTTTCACAACATCTTTCTGATAGGAAGGAGACCAGAATTGCCAGCAATATTACAAAAGTGGCCTAACCAATGTCCTGTACAGCTGCAACATGACCTCCCAACTCCTGACCAATAAAGGAAAGAATACCAAACACCTCCTTCACTATCCTATCTACCTGCGACTCCACTTTCAAGCAGTTAAGAACCTGCACTCCAAGGTCTCTTTGATCGTCAACACTCCCTAGGACCTTAACATTAAGTGTGCAAGTCCTGCTAAGATTTGCTTTCCAAAAATGCAGCACCTCGCATTTATCTAAATTAAACTGCATCTGCTACTTCTCGGCCCATTGGCCCATCTGGTCAAGATCCCGTTGTAATCTGAGGTAACCTTCTTCACTGTCCACTACACCTCTAATTTTGGTGTCATCTGCAAACTTACTAACTGTACCTCTTATGCTCACATCCAAATCATTTATATAAATGACGAAAAGCAGTGGACCCAGCACCAATCCTTGTGGCATTCTGCTGGTCACAGACGTCCAGTCTGAAAAACAACCCTGCACCACCACCCTCTGTCTTCTACATTTGAGCCAGTTCTGAGTCCAAATGGCGAGTTCTCCCTTTATTGCGTGAGATTTAACCTTGCTGACCAATCTCACATGGGGAACCTTGTCGAACGCGTTACTGAAATTCATATAGATCACATCTACCGCTCTGCTGTCATCAATCCTCGTTGTTACTTCCTCAAAAAACTCAATCAATTTTGTGAGACATGATCTCCCACGCACAAAGCCATGTTGACTATCCCTAATCAGTCCTTGCCTTTCCAAATACATGTACATCCTGTCCCTCAGGATTCCCTCCAACAATTTGCCCACCACTGACATCAGTCTCACTGGTCTGTAATTCCCTGGCTTGTCCTTACCACCCTTCTTAAACAGTGGCACCACATTAGCCAACCTCCAGTCTTCCGGCACCTCACCTGTGACTATTGATGATACAAATATCTCAGCAAAAGGCCAAGCAATCGCTTTCCTAGCTTCCCACAGAGTTCTAGGGTACACTTGATCCGGTCCTGGGGATTTATCCACTTTTATGTGTTTCAAGACATCGAGCACTTCCTACTCTGTAAATTGGACATTTTTCAAGATGTCACCATTTATTTCCTACATTCTATATCTTCCATGTCATTTTCCACAGTAAACACTGATGCAAAATACTTGTTTAGTATCTTCCCCATCTTCTGCGGCTCCACACAAATGCCGCCTTGCTGATCTTTGAGCGGCTCTATTCTCTCCCTAGTTACCCTTTTGACCTTTATGTATTTGTAAAAACCCTTTGGATTCTCCTTAACTCTATTTGCCAAAGCTATTTCACGTCCCCTTTTTACCTCCTGATTTCCCTCTTAAGTATACTCCTACTGCCTGTATACTCTTCTAAGGATTCATTCGGTCTATCTTGTCTCTACCTGACATATGTTTCCTTCTTTTTCTTAACTAAACCCTCAATTTCTTTAGTCATCCAGCATTCCCTATACCTACCAGCCTTTCCTTTCACCCTAACAGGAATATACTGTCTCTGGACTCTCATCTCATTTCTGAAGGCTTCCCATTTTCCAGCTATCCCTTTACCTGTGAACATCTGCCCCCCAATCAGCTTGTGAAAGTTCTTGCCTAATACCGTCAAATGTTCACACAGTGTGCATTGCAAACAGACAATGAAGGAATTGGAAAATGAACGGAGCTGCAGTTTGCAAACGCCTATTTAGTATATCTGTCCCATCAATGTCCGAGTGTCCACCAGACATGGATCACATGCTTTTGTCCATCAAACTGACACCGACTCCACCTTCCATGGGTATTGTTCCACATAAATTGGAGAGGTGTCATGATGATCATTGGCAAAAGTCTGAAGTCAATGTCTGTGGGCAAGGAGTACATGGGGCTGGTGACCATGGATCGTGTACTGAGATACTGTTTGGTGCCAAACGACATGGAGGGTCCTTGCAGCCAGCAATGGTCTGAAGTGTCCAGGTAATTTCTCTCTGGTTTCCACGTCACAATTTCTCAATGTTTAGCTTGTTTTGGTGCATTTTGTAAAATAAGAAGCTGAATATTAATGAGGTGAGTTGTGGCATTAATAAGGCATTTAGAAAATTATCAGACCCTTTCATTGGCAACTCACTGCTGCCTAGTGAGAAACCTAGCTCACCACTTGGCAAATGCATAAAAGATACAGTGAGTTGCTCTTGTCATGAAAACAGACATGAAAGATACATTTTTATTCTCCTTTGGGCCAGGTTGTGTTGTAAAATATGAGACTTTTATAGATTTCAGTGCCATTTATTTTAGAGTTTGGATTTTGAACTTGTGGCATTGTGGGTTTTGATTTGTGACGAGCTTGTAGGCTTTCATGGTTTGTTAATTAAAGCAATATGAGAAAGACAGTTTTTAGCGGCTAATGGAAATTTGTTTATATTTGGATAATGTTATGAGCAAACAAAGGAAACATTGTATTGTATTAGGCTTCCAATAGAAAGATTCAGAATTATGGGAAAGGAGCAAGTGTATATTTCTGACGCTGCAGAGTCAGAGCTGTAAAGGATGGTGCTGGAAAAGCACAGCAGGTAGGCAGCTTTCTAGGAGCAGGAGAGTCAATGTGTCAGCTTTATTGACTTGAGGACAGTTTGGAAAGCTCTTTTAGTTTCAGTTTACAGAAGTTCTCGTTGAAGTTGGATATGTGTAACAGTTTCTCCTGAAGAAAGGAGATAGATTAGACTACCTCCAGTGTGGAAACAGGCCCTTCGGCCCAACAGGTCCACACCGACCCTCCGAAGAATAACCCACCCAAAACCCTTTTCCCTCTGACTAATGCACCTAATTGACAATTTAGCATGGCCAATTCACCTGACCTGCACATCTTTGGACTGTGGGAGGAAACCGGAGCACCCAGAGGAAACCCACGCAGACACGGGGAGAATGTGCAAACTCCACACCGGTTGGAATCGAACCCAGGACTCTGGTACTGTGTGGCAACAGTGCTAACCACTGAGCCACCGTGCTGCCCCAAGATAGTTTAGAACTGTTAACTGGAATAGATTACCTCCATGAAAGGAGTTTAGTTTGAAAATACCAAAATGAAAAGTGTTTGTTTAAAAGTTTGAGGGGATTATTTGAAGCTGAGAAAGTCTAAGCTCACTTGAGTAAAATCACTCAAGAATGTGTCAATCAGGTTCTAAAAACCAAAATAGAAGCACCAGTTAATTTAAGCCTTTGGGCATGATAGAGAGGGGAATTTCTTTCACATGAATACTATTAAGAAGTGTGGTTAGGATCAATCAGATTGTATTTTACCATATGTTTTGAAATCTTTAAATGGTTTGTTCATTCTACTTATTTCTTGTGCGCAATAACATCTGTTTTATTGTTAAAACCAAAACTATAGCATGGTGTGCTTGTGTTTGAGTTAAAGCAAGAAAAAAAAAATCTATCAAGTCAGATTTTAGACTGGAATCTGACTTGTCCAATAACAGCAGGCTATATACTCTAGACGATAAATCCTTTCAGTAGGAGTTTATGAAAAAGAAAATGTAAAAAGAAAAAGAGAAAGAAATATCATGTGGTGGAATTATTCATAATTCTGACATTTAAAAGACTGCATAGTCTTATTCAGGACGGCAGAACAAACAGCCACCATGCTACAAATTGAAAAGGCAACAGAGGAATTGACCATCAGCATCATTGGCAGCGAAACAGGACAGAAGATTCCAGATGGTCCCGCTCTGGGTCATGTAAAGCAGAGTATTTGAGTAGCATCACTTCCCTTTAGATAGCTTATCACATCCATATTCTCAGCATGGTCATTGGTGTAGCCTCATCCTCCTGTTTATCTGTTACCACTTACCTTTTGCTACTATGTAAACCTTTGGTCTCCGACTTCTTCCTCAGACAATCACAGGGTTCAGGCCTGCAGACAGATACAGGCCAGGCAGGAGAACTTTCCCAAAAATCAAAGCAACTTTACAGAAAGTAGCACCCCTACATGGCAATGGTCATCAGTTCAAGAAATTTGCCCTGCTAATGCACTGAGTACAGGTCAGCAGGAGCAGGGCAGGTGAATAACATAGCCCAAGAAACATCTCACCCCAGGGCAAATTTGTATCCCAGTGCTATTATTGAGGAAAGAGATACAGATATTAGGGGTGCAGAGATGAAAAAAAAAATAGGTTCTTTGCTTCAGCTCCTGCTTCAGAGTTCTAGCAACATGTCTGAGTGGCAATGAAAGTTTTCAAAATATCATTTATAAAATGGAATTGTTTATATGTTAAATATGTCTAACTAATCCAGGTCATAAAGTCTCACGATAGTACAAGTGAATAAAGAGCTGTGTAACTGCTGAAAATGTGTTGCTGGAAAAGCGCAGCAGGTTAGGCAGCATCCAAGGAACAGGAGAATCGACGTTTCGGGCATAAGCCCTTCTTCAGGAATGAGGAAGGTGTGTCCAGCAGGCTAAGATAAAAGGTAGGGAGGAGGGACTTGGGGGAGGGGCGTTGGAAATGCGATAGGTGGAAGGAGGTCAAGGTGAGGGTGATAGGCCGGAGTGGGGTGGGGGCGGAGAGGTCAGGAAGAAGATTGCAGGTTAGGAAGGCGGTGCTGAGTTCGAGGGATTTGACTGAGACAAGGTGGGGGGAGGGGAAATGAGGAAAATGGAGAAATCTGAGTTCATCCCTTGTGGTTGGAGGGTTCCTAGGCGGAAGATGAGGCGTTCTTCTTCCAACCATTGTGTTGCTATGGTCTGGCGATGGAGGAGTCCAAGGACCTGCATGTCCTTGGTGGAGTGGGAGGGGGAGTTGAAGTGTTGAGCCACGGGGTGGTTGGGTTGGTTGGTCCAGGTGTCCCAGAGGTGTTCTCTGAAATGTTCCGCAAGTAGGCAGCCTGTCTCCCTTATATAGAGGAGGCCACATCGGGTGCAGCGGATGCAATAGATGATGTGTGTGGAGGTGCAGGTGAATTTGTGGCAGATATGGAAGCGTCCCTTGGGGCCTTGGAGGGAAGTAAGGGGGGAGGTGTGGGCGCAAGTTTTGCATTTCTTGCGGTTGCAGGGGAAGGTGCCGGGAGTGGAGGTTGGGTTGGTGGGTGGTGTGGACCTGACGAGGGAGTCACGGAGGGAGTTGTCTTTTCGGAATGCTGATAGGAGGGGAGGGAAATATATCCCTGGTTGTGGGGTCCGTTTGGAGGTGGCGGAAATGATGGCGGATGATACGCTGTACATGGAGATTGATGGGGTGGTAGGTGAGGACCAGTGGGGCTCTGTCCTGGTGGCGGTTGGAGTGGTGGGGCTCAAGGGCGAAGGAGCGGGAAGTGGAAGAGATGCGGTGGAGGGCATCGTCGACCACGTCTGGGGGGAAATTGCGGTCCTTGAAGAAGGAGGCCATCTGGGTTGTACGGATTTGGAACTGGTCCTCCTGGGAGCAGATGCGGCGGAGACGAAGGAATTGGGAATATGGGATGGCATTTTTACAGGGGGCAGGGTGGGAGAAGGTGTAGTCCAGGTAGCTGTGGGAGTCGGTCGGTTTGTAGTAAATGTCCGTGTTGATTCGGTCGCCCGAGATAGAAATGGAAAGGTCGAGGAAGGGGAGGGAGGAGTCTGAGACGGTCCAAGTGAATTTGAGGTCGGGGTGGAAGGTGTTGGTAAAGTGGATGAACTGTTCAACCTCCTCGTGGGAGCACGAGGCAGCGCCGATACAGTCATCGATGTAGCGGAGGAAAAGGTGGGGGGTGGTGCCAGTGTAGCTGTGGAAGATGGACTGTTCCACATATCCTACGAAGAGGCAAGCATAGCTGGGGCCCATGCGGGTGCCCATGGCTTCTCCTTTGGTTTGGAGAAAGTGGGAGGATTGGAAAGAGAAGTTGTTCAGGGTGAGGACCAGTTCAGTCAATCGAAGGAGGGTGTCAGTGGAAGGGTACTGGTGGTACAGCGGGAAAGGAAGAAGTGGAGAGCTTTGAGTCCTTCGTGATGGGGGATGGAGGTGTACAGGGACTGGATGTCCATGGTGAAGATAAGGCGTTGGGGACTGGGGAAGCGAAAATCATGGAGGAGGTGGAGGGCGTGGGTGGTGTCCCGAACGTAGGTGGGGAGTTCTTGGACTAAGGGGGACAGGACCGTGTCGAGGTATGCGGAGATGAGTTCGGTGGGGCAGGAGCAGGCTGAGACAATGGGTCGGCCGGGGCAGTCAGGTTTGTGGATTTTGGGCAGGAGGTAGAAACGGGCGGTGCGGGGTTGTGGGACTATGAGGTTGGAGGCGGTGGATGGGAGATCCCCTGAGGTGATGAGGTTATGGATGGTCTGGGAGATGATGGTTTGGTGGTGGGAGGTGGGGTCATGGTCAAGGGGGCAGTAGGAGGAGGTGCCCGCGAGCTGGAGTTTAGCTTCAGCGGTATAAAGGTCGGTGCGCCAAACTACTACTGCGCCTCCCTTGTCTGCTGGTTTGATAGTGTGGTTGGGGTTGGAACGGAGGGAGTGGAGGGCTGCATGTTCCAAGGGTGAGAGGTTGGAGTGGGTGAGAGGGGTGGAGAAGTTGAGGCGATTAATGTCGCTGCGGCAGTTGGCTATGAAGAGATTGAGGGCGGGTAAGAGGCCAGCCCGAGGTGTCCAGGTGGATGGGATGTGTTGGAGGCGGGAGAAGGGGTCGTCAGAGGGTGGGCAAGAGTCTTGGTTGAAGATGTAGGCACGGAGGCGAAGGCGGCGGAAGAATTGTTTGATGTCTCGCCGCGTGTTGAACTCGTTGATCCGAGAGCGTAGGGAAATGAAGGTGAGGTCTCTGCTGAGGACTGTAAAACGCCATCCCATATTCCCAATTCCTTTGTCTCCGCCGCATCTACTCCCAGGAGGGCCAGTTCCAAATCCGTACAACCCAGATGGCCTCCTTCTTCAAGGACCGCAACTTCCCCCCAGACGTGGTCGACGATGCCCTCCACCGCATCTCTTCCACTTCCTGCTCCTCCGCCCTTAAGCCCTGCCCCTCCACCCGCCACCAGGACAGAACCCCACTGGTCCTCACCTACCACCCCATCAACCACCATGTACAGCGGATCATCCGCCATCATTTCCGCCACCTCCAAACGGACCCCACCACCAGGGATATATTTCCCTCCCCTCCCCTATCAGTGTTCCGAAAAGACCACTCACTCCGTGACTCCCTCGTCAGGTCCACACACCCCACCAACCCAACCTCCACTCCCGGCACCTTCTCCTGCAACCGCAAGAAATGCAAAACTTGCGCCCACACCTCCCCCTTTACTTCCCTCCAAGGCCCCAAGGGATATTTCCATATCCGCCACAATTTCACCTGCACCTCCACACACATCATCTATTGCATCCGCTGCACCCGATGTGGCCTCCTCTATATTGGGGAGACAGGCCGCCTACTTGCGGAACATTTCAGAGAACACCTCTGGGACACCCGGACCAACCAACCCAACCACCCCGTGGCTCAACACTTCAACTCCCCCTCCCACTCCACCAAGGACATGCAGGTCCTTGGACTCCTCCATCGCCAGACCATAGCAACACGACGGTTGGAGGAAGAGCGGCTCATCTTCCGACTAGGAACCCTCCAACCACAAGGGATGAACTCATATTTCTCCATTTTCCTCATTTCCCCTCCCCCCACCTTGTCTCAGTCAAATCCCTCGAACTCAGCACTGCCTTCCTAACCTGCAATCTTCTTCCTGACCTCTCCGCCCCCACCCCACTCCGGCCTATCACCCTCACCTTGACCTCCTTCCACCTATCGCATTTCCAACGCCCCTCCCCCAAGTCCCTCCTCCCTACCTTTTATCTTAGCCTGCTGGGCACACTTTCCTCATTCCTGAAGAAGGGCTTCTGCCCGAATCGTCGATTCTCCTGTTCCTTGGATGCTGCCTGACCTGCTGCGCTTTTCCAGCAACACATTTTCAGCTCTGATCTCCAGCATCTGCAGTGCTCACTTTCTCCTCAAAGAGCTGTGTAAGTCAATTACCTTAACGGTGAGATGCTCAAGGCCCTTACAGGACAACTGATGGTATGGAAGCCAAGAAAATAGACAAAAGACCCAAATTGTGTTGATAAAGTGCAATTAATCTCTGTTTCATTATAATTAACACCATGAGAGATCTGTTAGGACTGAGTCTGCTTCTCTTCAGATGTGACATTTGGGTTCTGATGCAAAATAATTTTTTGCAAGAAATATTGAAAAGACTGAACCAATCTTTTCCTGCTTGTTTTTAACATTAGAAATGTTTTTAACTTTCAGGATAAAGCAAGGATTTACGAACACTTGTCAACCTGAAAATAATCCTAATTAACTTTAGGATTTCTATGAATGCAAGTAATTTTTAATTGACACCAAAATGTTTTGCAACTTTGTGAATTTATGGAATACAGTCTACCATCAGCTCGAGAATAATATATTTGCTTCACAATTTGTCTAATACTCGAGAATTTATAAAAAAGGATATTCTTTGACTTACTACAAATAATATCACAGTGGATTGAGTAGCTATTTTAAAAATCTATGATTATAAATAACCTTTAATTTTGGGAAAATTAATCTGCCAAAAGAAAGTGGTATGTTAGTGAAAGATGCACTGCAGTGAACATTCTATAATAATATAAAACAGTACTGGAAACCTCTCGCAAAAACTTGGAACTACAAATTAGAATCTGGTAATTAAAGTGAAAAATATTAGTTAGGTGCAAACTGAGATTAGAATCTAATGCTTTCAGTCGAATTATTAATACACCATTAATCATTCTGTCATGTTCTGGTGCGGTAAAATATTTTCATAAACAAGCTTCTCCAATGTGCATCTGTGGAACTGGATCAAATTCTTCCAGAGGAACATGTTCTAATGCCAATTTCTGCAACTGATAGCAATACCAGCTGTTCTCACTAGATGACATTGTACAGTATACTAAAAGCATAATAGTCAATGGGACTTTATTTCCCTTGCACATTTTCTCACCTCCGGTCCTGAAGGTATTGACTTCCTCTTTAATAACAGATGTTAAAAAAAATTTGTTTCCGCAATAGGGACAAGGTCCCAATTATTGTCTATTCGTATTGCTATGAAAAGACAATGGATGGTTTTTTTAGTCTATTCTTTATGCATTAAATGTCAACCACAAATAAATAAAATATCCAGCACATAAACAGTCCAGTGTGGGTGTCTATGCCTCACATGAAGTGCCTCTGACTCTATTTTGTTTAGACACATCAACATAACCTTCTATTCTTTTCTCCCTCCTGATTACATCTAACATGGAGTACAAACACAAGCAGATCAGTTCAAGTAGCATATATTGGCTATTCAGAGAGAGGGTGGGCTCTTTGGAACATTCACTAAAAGAGAGGGACAGCCAATGTGCAGCACCATGGAGCTCTCTATGGGACACTTGTAAAACCAACAGAGTTCATATCCAGCCACTCCACCAAATTTGGCAACTTTCATCCCAAACAGGCCAAAATGGATTTTCTTTACAACAAGTCAACAAGAACAGGCCACACACCCACACCTATTATTCAATTTTGTCTTGTCAGTGAGTGTCAGCAGGTTACATGACTCCACAGAAGGGAAACTGTCACTGTGAAGGTGTCCCTATATCTCCATGAGCAGAATTTTGAAAGGCATTCCTCTAAACAGGACTAATATGAGATCTTGCAATATATGCCCTCAGCACCTCAGTTGGGACCAGCCAACTCAAATGACCCAGGTCAAATTAGGAACCTTAGTCATTATAACTCAGCAGTCCAAAGGATTGGTACACTCAGCCACCCCAGAAGCTAATGTATCAATTGAGACTGTAATGGGTCTGATCTCCCTGTACATACGATTAAGGGTCTCACTACTGATAGGGATTAGCCAACTCAGCATGAGTTTACATGAAACAAAAACAAGTTCTTCAGATGCTAGCGAACTGATTTAAAGGTTTGGAGAAACTTAGCAGCATCTGTGGAGAATGAAACAGTTAATATTGCAAGTTCAGAATGAATTAAAACTAATATTGCACTTGAAACGTGGAAATAATATTGACCATGAAACCAAGAAAAGCCACTTCTTTTCATCAAATATTTCCATGCACCACCAGATCAGGTGAATATTTAATCTGAAGAATGGAACTACCAAGAATGGAACACTTGCAATTGTGTGCAATGTATCAGTTTAGATTATGTTTGAAATTTTCACATGAGCAATAGGAAATTTATAGTTGCTTCTACTGATGGATAGAACACAATGATTACAGCATGTAAGAGATTCTTCCCTTCCTATAGAAAATTGAAATCTCTTTACGTGGTCCTAATGGATCAAAAACTATTAGATGAATGAAGAGATTACAGTATGACATTTTAGTACAAAATAGTGCTGGAAAAACAAAATAATGCCACTACCCACAAGATGGCACTATTCAACTCTTAAACTCAACTCTAAAAAATGTCAATAAAGAAGCTCTATTTGTATACACCATTTTGAAAATGAAAACCTCTGAATTATGAACGATATGGGCTGACTTTAGTGAGAATCAAGTTCCATAAGGGCTTGCAACAGCAATCGTTTTCTCACAAGGGACTCTTGCTTAAAAATTATAACTGTGACAGTTTTTGTGGGTGTTTTTAAAACAAAATTCATCACAACTGATTTATTTTTCCCTAGCCTTGGTTAATCAGGAGGCGACTCAGTTACATCACCCTTGCCAAGAAATAATTTTAGACTTTTGTCTGTGTACTGTTTGCTTTGTAACTGGGGGTCACGTTTTCTCACTTATGAGTCCTTCCTGCTATTATTTTGAAATGAAAAGCATATCACTGTCACTTTAAATGCTGAGAGCGGAACCCTGCTCAACGGAAGGAGAAGAGGATGACTGAGAGACAGAACTATCCCAAGACAGCAACTACTCCAGAGGCTCATTAAGGAACAGGATGGTCGTCTTGTTTGTACTTTCTCTCATGAAAAGGAATTCTAGCTCCATTCATACAGCTGCTGCTGGAAAACATTCTGCAAAACTTAGATATGCCAACTGGCCTGAAAAGTGCATGCCAGATCAAGATTTTACCATTAAACCTCAGGCCTAGTGTGCAGCTGTTCTTGTTGCTCAACTGGAAGGTTGGACTACAGTATACATTCTCCCAGATCGACAATGTTGGGTGACCTAGATCTGAAACTTCATACTTGGCATCTCTGCAAATAATGTCCAGTAATTGGGTTAGAGTCCATTTCTTGGCAGAATGCCATTCAGCAGCAGTTGCTAAAGCCAGAGATCATTTTTAAGTCATATAATGAGTCCAGTGTAGCAAGATGCATATATATTGTATAAAATAAATTCTAACATGTGCATTCCAATAAAAATAACTCCCCATATATTTTCCATTTCTAAATTACTGGTGATTGTTTGAATCTATTTACATTGGCAACTATGTTAGGGGGTTAGTTTGCTAAACTTACAAACAAAGAAATCATCATGATGCAAGCATTCCACAATTATTGCAGTGCAGATGAAGGCCATTCAGCCCATTCTGTCCACACTGGTTTCCCAAAATGCCTTTGACTTAGCATCATTATCCTGCCTTCTCCTCTAATCCATCATGTTGTTCTTTTTCAAATAAAAGTCAAATTCCCTTTTGACTGTCTTGACTAGACTTGCCCTCATCCTCTGAAACTGTGTATTCCAGACCTTGACCACTCACTGTTTGCAAAGGTTTTTTCTCATATTACTTTTGCCTTTGTGCCAATTGCTTTAAATCTGTGCTCTCTCATTCTTGATCCATTAATGATTGGCCACAGTTTCTCACCATCTATTTGCATTTGGTTAACAGTCCGTTGGGTAATGTGTTGCTTGCTTCATTTGGCTGATTGCATGGTACTAAAGCCACAATGATTTCAGAGTGTGGTGTGTTGTGTCGAAGGCGTTTTGTTTCATCTGGTGAAGGTGTGCTGTCATGTAATGTTTTGAGGTTTGTTGAATGCACATTGCATTGTTGTCATATGTAGTCTTGAATATACAGGGCCTGCCTTTATTCACTTCTACATGCAGTCTCTCGCCATGTGACAAGAAGAAATATGTAGTAATTCATTACGTTGGCACCCTTGCTGCCTGCAATTCATCAGTGAAGCAAATTAACTGATTTCAATTTTGGTGTACTGCCACCCTAATCCAATGTAACGTACAAACTTTAATGCTCCATTTCCTTTGTCGTTCTCAGAACCAGCTGAGGTCTGGGGCATCAATACCATCAGTCATTGTTACTTTGTTTAAAAAGGTTAATTCTGAATCTCTCACATAATAAGACTGCACATTTTATCTATCTATTCTAATTACATTAGAGGGTAAGCAGGCTTGCCTTAATTTACAAGTTCATTTGCAAACTCATGAAGTATTAATTGCAGCAGATTATTTGCTACATTTTCTGATAGATTGTGTTATCTTTGCTCCTTATCTTTTCGTCATTGTTCTAATGAGTGATCCTCCCTAATCTGTGTTGTGTGAAGTTGGCTTCACCCCATGAGATGTATCATGAGATCTAAAAGTCTCCGTGCTCTTAATATCTCCCATATTCCCTGTATTTCTAGTATGGAACTTGTGCCTTCTACTGTATGTTCAGAGACAAAGGCAGAATCTTCCCAGCCCTGAACAATGTGGGCTATGGTGAGAAAGTTAGGAAAACCGAGTGGAATGTCTAACGAGGAGATTCTTGACACTGGGAGCAAAAGGTTCTGTTTTATAACCAAGTATTGGATGGAAAGAGGAGATTCTCACTAGTGACAGACCTGTTTGCATGCAACATCTCATTATTACTTAACCTCACTTCATGAAAAAGCAATTTTCCATTCTCCGACCCACCGATTAGAAACTGTATGCTGACAAACACAACATGAAAGTCAGAGTGGTTACTTGGCAACTCCAGATTCCTGCTTGGCCTCCATTGAGACATCCAGTACCAACATGTTAGGGCACACTCTATGGGCAAGGCCATACACATTCCACATCTGTCAATGTTGGCATCCAAAACATCCCAGCCTCATGTCTACCATTTTCTTATTCCCCTGACAATTTCTCTGCTTTGAGTTTACTTCAGCTTTTTTCACCCTTTGATATATACTTGTAAAAGCCTTTAAAATCTGTATTTTCAAATGTCTGCTCAATTCCTCTTATTTTTTTTTCCTTTTTTATCAACTCTTGTTAGCTCTTTACTCATTTCTAAAACACTCCCAATTTTTTTTCTTACTCTTTTTTGCAACACTAATGTCTCATCTTTAATCTAATGTTCTCTTTCAAGAAGCCACGAATGGATCTTTCTCACTGAGTTTTGTTTTACAGCAGCATGTAATTTTGTTAAAGCTTTTGAGCCGTATCTTTAAATATTTCCCTTTTTGAAAATTTAGCTCCATTCATTCCTACTTATTCAACCAGCCTTAGCCAGCTCTCCCCTCATACCTGAGTAATTTGCTTTCTTTGAGTTTTAGATTTTTGCTTGTGATTTATTATGATGAAATGAGGAGGACTGATTCAGCTCCACTCTTTTCAAACTCCTTGGTTGATTGCCAGAAATATTTAAGTTCTTTTTAACATAAGTCTATTCCTTTCACATATTAAAATGTGATTAACTATTCTGTTACTGTACACAATCAGGAGCCAATCACAATGTTGTCTTGAATGAAGGAACCCTGACATTAATAATAAGGAATGACATCAAGCATATGGAATGTCAAGAATAACACACACACAGACACACACACACACATAGACACATATATACACACACACACATGCATATAAACACGCACACGTGTTTACACACATACACACATGCATGTACACATATACACATGCATGTATACACACACACACACATATGCTCACATGCACCCGCACCCACAAGCACATACATATGCACATGCATGCACTCCCCACACACATACACATATGTGCACACACACAAGCACATACACATACACTTATGCACGCACACACACACACGGAAAGAGAGCTCAGTTTAAATGAAAATATAAAAATACAATTATACAATTTAAAGGCCTTTGTGTTTGATAGAGTAAGTTTTAACCTGAGACCCTAGTTGTTGAGTAGGTTTCTTGGATTGGTTTGCAGTCACATGAGCATCTGTCATTCACCCCCACCTCTACTGTCCCTTTCCCCCAAACACACACACGCATGCTCACATACAAGTAAAATCTCCCTTTGTACACACCCTGTGGTTTCAGCATGTCTGCGGTTCTTCTTCCACTGCTTGAACAAACAACACTGCAAACAGTACTTACAATGAGTATTCGGTAACTTGTCACAATTATTGGTTTTTAAAACTGCCCTTTTCCAAGTTCAATCCACAATCAAGTAAACAGAAAGTTTTAAAAAATACAGCTTTTGCACAATGTAATGAACAATAAAAGAATAAATAAAGTTCTTTGGTTACAGGGTTCTTATAGTGCAGTGGTAGTGTCTGTACCTTTGAGCTAGGAGGCCCATGTTCATGCCCAAGCTGCTCCAGGCATATGTAATAACATGTCTGAGCAAGTTGGAATTGGAAATATCTCAAATCCTTTGGGCGTCTTTGAGGTATTAAATTTTAACATAAACTTTCAATTTTTTAGTAGGTTTCTTGAACAGTCAACAGGATTGAATTTTGCAGTTTGCTCTAAGTTCTATGTTCTCTAAGGTTTCATTCCAAACAGTTCTGTCACTGGGTATATTTCTTTTTGTGAATGAGAGTTCTCAACTTGTGCACAATTCTGTGTCTTTAATTTTCTCTGGTCTTTAAAGTATCAGCATGTTTGTATATTCCATGTCAGCTGGGATCATTGTGCCCACAATTGATAACTGCAGCCTAAGTATCATCACCAACATGTGAAGATTCTCATTATGGTGTAAGTCAATTGCAGTTGAGGACCTTTCCATGCCTCCCACAGGGTCTGTCTGACTTGTTTCATTGACCTTGGGAATAATGCTAATTTAAACTGAAACAATTTTTTTGTCTACTCCATTTGATTTCATCAAACTTGGAAAACCTGTGTTGTTCAGGCGATCATTGTTGCCATTTTAAATAAGTGTTTGTGCCGCTTTTTAAAAGTATCTTAGTCCATAAAATTCCCAGGTGTAATTGATATCATTGTATAGATTGGAGTATGTAGTTTCAAATTTAATGCAGAATTCAACGATATCATGACCGTTATTTCACAATTGATCCTTAACTACAACATTACCAATCATCATATTTATTACATTACATTGGATCTAAAACTGTTTTAACTCAAGTTGATTCCATGAAATATTATTCCAGAAAACAGCCATAAACACATTTTACATACTCATCCTCCAGGTCACCTTTGTTAGTTTGTTTAGTTCAGTTTATATGAATATTGAAGTGCCTCACAATGTTATTTGCAATTGTTCCAATTTCTCAGAATTTCTTGTCTAATGCTAAGTGCAATGGCCGATAAACTATTCCAAACAACAAAGTCTGACCCCTGCTATTTATAATCCTCACCATACTCATTCAATTTCCTGAGTTGCTGATCCAAGATACTTTCTCACTAATGTCTTGATCTCAACTTTTGCTATGAGAGCTGGCCCTCCTCCTTTTCCATTTTCCCCAACTTTTCAAAAAGTGATGAACTCTGGAATACTTGTTTCTCAAACTTGGTCATCCTGTAACAATTCCTCTGTAATGGCAATTAGATCTAAAATATTTATCTGGATTTCTTAATCTAATATTTACTCACTTTCTTTGTTTCTCTTTCGGTACCTGACTTAACACTGAATTTGTGCACTCTAACTTAGGCCTTCTTCTCAAGTAGACATCAATCCCCTAATTGAAGGTTACAGAAATACATGCTGACTGGTTCACTCAGATCCCAAATTCTTGTGTCCCTTGTTGTATCATGACGAGCTTAAGTTTTCCAGACAAATAAAATATACAAATTTAAATGTGATGGCCAAGTCTAATTCATACCAAAATTTGAGCCATTCCACACACAGACTGCAAAACTGACAATCTCTATTTAAAGGCATATAACAGAATTACTTGCATTACTCTCCTTTGCTATCCACTCAGAAGGCAAACATCAAACCTTGCAATAAAAAACATAGGAGTTAGCTAAGTCAGTCTTAGGAATTTAGCTTGCTGTATTTTTGTACATCTCGACCAACTGTAATGAAGTTCCTGGTGAGAATGGGGAGCAATTTTGTTGTAGTGAGAATTGTAATAATAAGAGTTGATTCTTACTCTAATTTCTTTCATTATGATCTGTTTCTGAATATTGAGATGAACAACTGGGATGAATATTAAATAATGTCTTCATCAAAGCGTGGAAGAACAGCCTAATGCGTGATCTCCACACTCTCACACAGGCAATAGTCATTGTGGTACAAGACGCAAATTACACTCAAAAACTAAAACAGAGACATTGCATTAAAACTGTGAACAGCTAACCCATTTCTACTTGTAAAAATGTGTCCATCATCTTGCAGAAATGAGCACTGGATCTGAATTATCAAACAACACTGGTGGTATTGGATTTTCTCAGAACAAACAGACTTTGTTCGAGCTTCGACAACCTCAGATGTCATTGCACAGCCAACAATTTGTTATTTTCCCTGACAGTCCGGGTAAATTTCCTGTCAATCCAGTGAATCTCAGGCTCTGTGTTTCCTAGCAACCTGGTGAAATTTTGTGTCTGGTTTCTGGGGTATCCAGTTAGGATCTCAAACCATTTCTAATTGTGCTCTTCAATAGGCTAGAAAGAATTTGCATCTGTTTTTGCCATAGTTAATTGAAGTCTCTGAATGCATTTCTTGATGATTCGACTGATGTTCTGCTTTGTGTTCACTGGTAATTTAATAGTAATAAATAATTTAATTTAGTTTAAATTTTATGATGTTTTTGCTGCCAGTCCTAGTGATGTACCTAATTATCTTGCTGACCTGGTGAGGCCCATGTTCATCAGTCCCATTGATCTGTTAATGTTTTCTCTCATTACCTGCTGAAGGTTTGTTATGAAGTTTCTTAACCAACTGACATGACTCTTTCAAATCTTGCATTGGTCCATATCACAAATCTCTTTTGTTGCATGCATCTACAGGAGATCTGCCAGCCTGGTATGTCATGTTTTCTTGTCCTCTGTCATCCTTACGCAGCCATCTGTGACATCCACCACCCAATGCACCTAGTTGGCCCTCTTTCATCAGCCATTCATTTTGCCCAATTTATAGAAAGAGATCTCTGGAGCTTTTCAGCTGAGATCAGATGTCCAAATTAGGTCATAAGTTCATAAATGTAGGAGCAGAAGTAGTCTATTCAGCCCATCAAGTCTGCTGTGCATGCAATGAAGTAAATCTAATAATATTCAATTCCATCTTCCTGCTTTGTCCCCATAACCCTTGATTCCCTAACTATTTGAAAATATGTCTATCTCAGCCTAGTTAGTTAACAAACCAGAATCTACAACAGTCTGCAGTGAAGAATTCCAGCAGATTCTATTCTCTGAGAGAACAGAATCCTTCTGATGTTTGTCTTAAATAGGCAACTCTTTACTCTGAGACCATCTGGCCCTAGTCACACCCTCAAGGGAAACAATCGCTCAGTGTCTCATCCTGTCAAGCCCCGTAGGAGTCTTACATGTTTCAATAAGGTTGTTTCTTATATTTCTGAATTCTAATGCGTATAGGACCATCTTACCCAACTGTTCTTTATAAGAAAATCCCTCTTACCTGCAATCAACCTCATGAACCTACTCTAGACTGTTGCCAACACCAGTACACTTATCCTTAGATACTGTTCATAGATTCTAGGTGTTTCTAACTTATACCTTGTAAGGTTTTAGCAAGAATTTTCTATTTTGAACTTCAACATTTTACATGTCTTCCCTTTACCTGATTAACTTGAATATCATCTTTTTGTGATTCGTGCACAAGGACACACAAATCCCTCTGTGCTGTCTGCTGTCTTACTCTATTTAAATAATGTTCAGTTCCTCTATTCTTATTAAGCTCGTAACCTCACATTTTCTCTCATTATATTTTACTTGTCAGGATTTTTTCCACTTGCTTAACTTTCTATATTCCTCTGCAGACTCTTGGTGACATCCTCACCATTTGCCTTTCCACATACTTTTGCGCCATCTGCAAACTTGACAATTGTACATTCTCTTGCCTCATCCAAGTCATTAATATGTGTTGAAAATAATTGTGGCCCCAGCACTGTTCTGTGTATCCCACCACTTATTGCAGGTCACCATCCTGAAAATGCCCCCCCTTATCTCAACTTTCTATCTCCCATTAGTTAGTCAATCTCTCTTTGCATGGTAACATATTACCTCAAACACCATTGACTTGTTTTATTCAACAGCATAATGAATGGTACCTTATCAAATACCTTTTGCAAATCCATACACACACACACTCAATTTGTCAAGCATGATTTCACCATCATGAAGCCATGTTGACTCTATTTGATTATATTGCGGATTTATAAATGCTCCACTGTTACATTCTTTATAACATACTCTAGCATATTCCCAATAACAGATGTCAAGCAAACTGGTCTACTGTTACCTGTTTTGTTCTCTCCTTGCCTTTCTGAATAAGGTGATACATTGGCAGTTTTCCAGTCATCTGAGAGTTCACCAGAATCTAAGGAGTCTTGTAAAATTATCACCTGTATCTCCATCATCTCCATAGGCACTTCCTGTTATATTGTAGGAAGCAACCTGTCAGGTCCAGGGGACTTATCGGCTTTTCGCCCCATTAGTTTCCTTGTGCTTTTTCTCTGGTGAAACATATTATATTTATTTCCTTTCCACCTTTTGCCTCCTGATTATTTAGTATTTTGGGAATTCTATTAGCATCTTCTACTCAAAGACTTAAACAAAATATTTATTCGATTCCTCTGCTATTTTCTGATTCCCAATTATCATTTCCCCAGGCTCATTCTTTAAGCGGCTTTTATTCACTTTGACTTTTCTCTTCCTTTTTTATATTTAAAGAAGCTCTTGATCATACTTTGCTAATTTTGTAAAAATTACAAATTACTGACATTTTCTATTTGGGTGTCACTTTCTAACGTCCTTTTAGCTATTACAATTTCAAACACATTTAGCAGATGCAAATTCGCTTTACTTCAGGAGAGGAGCAAATGAAATCTATATTTAAGTATCTAAAAAAAAAACTCTTTGCTTTCACAATCACACATCTTCCTTTTTCATTTTTTCCTTCTTGTTAACGAATAGGTTTTGCTGTATCTGTCTCTGAAAGAGCCAATTCCACAATGGTTCCTTGTTCGTCAAGACACATTGGAGTCTGAGCTTGTGACATCTATTCTGATAAATCCAGAACAGAAAAGGAACTTAGGTTTAGTAAGAAGCATCTGTCTACCCAGCAGATATATTTTCCCTGGGAACGTTGGAGGTTGAGGGGTGATCTTACGGAGATTTATAAAATCATGAGGGACATGGATAGGATAAATAAACAAGGTTTAAATAAACCCCCCCTGAGGTGGGGGAGTCCAGAACTAAAGGACGTAGATAAAGTGAGAGGGGAAAGATTTAAAAAGACCTAAGGGGCAACTTTTTCATGCAGAGAGTGGTGTGTATATGGAATGAGCTGCCAGAGGAAGTGGTGGAGGCTGGCACAATTACAACATTTGAAAAGGATCTGGATGGGTATCTGAATAGGAAGGGTTTAGAGGGATATGGGCCAAGTGTTGGCAAATGGGACTAGATTAATTTAGGATATCTAGTCAGCATAGATGAATTGGACCGAAGGGTCTGTTTCCATGCTGTAAACCTCTGTAACTCTATGACTCATAAGTTTGAAGCAAAGTTTCAAGTGCCTGAAAAGAGATGGAAATATGCTGAAGTATAATTCAATGGCATTTTAACACTATTATGGATTCTAGTGTCATAAGCAGTTCAGATAACATTGAAAAAAGTGAAATACCTCAGATGCTGGAAATCAGAAACAAAAACAAAAACAGAAATTGTTGGAGAAACTCAGCAGGTCTGGCAGCATCTGTGGAGAGAAATGAGAGCTAACATTTTGGGTCCAGTGACCCTTCTTCAGAATGTGTTGTTTTATCTATAAATAGAAAAAAATCCTGAAATAAAACCTGAACAGGCTGGAAATACTCAGCATATCTATTAGTATCTGAGGAGAGAGAAAACAGTTAACTTTTCAGGTCAATGTTTTTTTTAAATCAGTAATGGAAAAGTTGGAGGTGTAATAAAAACAGAAAAGTGTTTGAGAAACTCAGCACGTCTGACAGCTTAGAGAGTGAAACAGAGTTATCATTTTGAGTCCAGTATGCCTCTACTGAAGAAAACAGTCATATCGGACATGAAACTTTAACTCTCTCTCTCCACAGATGGTGCCAGATCTGCTGACTTTCTCCAGCTTTTTCTCTTTTTATTTCAGATCTCCAGCATATGCAATATGTTGACTTTACTTTAAAAATGCAGTAGTTTTTGAACAAGCATATTTCCTGCTCTCACCATTCATTTATTGGGTGATGATTTTTAAATGTACATTCTCATTGCTCAGTGCAAATTGCCTTTTTTCCATATGAACTGCATGAAACTCTGTCATAGTATTGGATACCTCTTTTAAATCTTTTAACACTGTTTTACTCTCATGCCTTTCCTCATAACTAAATTTGTGATTCTCAATGTCTAACCTGCTTCTGTATCCCCTGCATTGCTTTGACATCCTTTGCAGCGATTGCAAAGAAAAGCAAAATCCTGTTTTTTGCCCTTTAAAAACCTCAGGATGTCTCAATCAAAGTCACCACTACCATTGCTAGGTGGGTCTGTGGGTCTCTGCAAAACCAGCAACTGTCACAATTACGGAAAAACATAAACTATCCATTTTCAAATTCCCAAAAATATACCTTTTCCATAAAAAAAATGTATAAAGTCACGAAAGCAGTCTGGTTCTGCACAATAGCACAAAGAAAACAAACAAACATTGGAGTTTGACTCTATCTAACAAACAAATAAAAGGCATCCTTTACTTGTGCAGGATTCCATTTACATATAATTGAGGGATCAGGAGGGTCCAATAATTGAATGGACCCCCACTTAACCTCAGCAGAAAAAGCTCAGACAGTGGTCTTTCCCCATTGTGCCGTGACAGTAGCTGCCCCAAGCTTTAGTGTATCCCTCATCTGGTAGTCCTGGACCTTGGAATGTTCCAGTCTGCAACACTCGGTCAGGGTCAAAAAGCCAAAAGAGAAAATGCTGGAAAATCTCAGCAGGTCTGGCAGCATCTATAAGGAGAGAAAAGAGCTGACGTTTCGAGTCTAACTGACCCTTTGTCAAAGCTGTCAAACTCGGTCAGGGTCAACTCCTTGCTCCGGCAGACCAACATGTTTCGGGCAGACCCAAGAACATCTTTCACTGAGTTGATGGTCCTCCAGGTGCAGTTGATGTTTGTCTCGGTGTGCACCCCAGGGTACAGAATGTAGAGCACATAATCCTGCATCATGGAGCTACTCAGGACGAACCTTGAAAAATCCACTGCATCGTTCTCCAGACTTCCTTTGTAAAGACATAGATGTGTGACTGTTTCTACATCCCCCACAGTTGCTTCTAGCTCAGACGAACCGGGCAAACATGAAGGATCTCACAGGTAGTGCCCTTCTCACTACCAGCCAAGCAATGTCTTGGTGCTTTTTGGAAAGTTCTGGTGATGAGGTAATCTGCCAAACGACTTTGACAGTCTGCTCAGGGAACCACATGACAGGATCCCATCCTTTCCTTTTCCAGAAAAGTCTCTAGGATGCTGTGTGCCGACTACTTCATGATGGACACATGATCAAAGATGTTTTTCATTATGAATTCCTCCAAGAAGGACAGGTGGTATGGAATGGTCCAACTACTTGGGGTGTTACATGCCGATGAGGCCAGACCTTCACAACACCAGGGACAGGCAGAATCTCTGCATGTGGTGACATTGGGTGTTTGTGTACCGAAGGTCTACACATAGTTTGATGCAGCTGCAAACAAAGGTGACCATCAGCATGAGGATAACATTGGATAATGTTCTCCCCCCCTTACCCAGAGTTTTGTACATGGTGTCCCTGCAAGACATGGTCCACCTTAGACCCCCAGATAGCACCTCACACCGGAGGACCAGGCTGTTACCTGCAAAGGAGAGGGCTTGGTGCCCCTAAAAAACCATTTACTACCTTACCTTGGCAATGCGCTCCTCCCAACATTTTGCACACACCCAAGTCCTCCAAGCTAGATTCCCAGCACCTTCGGCAAACTGTCCTGACAATGAAGGAGATAAAGAATTGGCTGACCCAATTCCCAAAGAACATGTCCTCACACTTACCTCAATTTAACTTGCCTCCCGAAGCCAGATGGAACTGGTTGTAAATTCTCATAATTTTGCATACTGACAGTGGATCCAAGCAGAAAATGGCGACATTGGCCATGCCCAGGGAGGCTTTGACCTGCAGGTTTCTACTGCCTGGAATAGTGGAGAAGGCTCGCATCCTTCCTGATGGACTCAGCAAAAGGCTCTATACAACACAAATATGGCGGGAAAGAGTGGGCAGCCTGACTCCAGATCTGATCGGAAAGCTATCTGATTCCTACCCATTGATTGAGACTGCACTAACGATGTTGGTGTAGAGCAGTCAGACCCAGTTGCGAATTCCCTCCCCAAAGCCCATGTTTGGAGAGCACATCCCACACGTAGGTGTGTGATATTTGTTAAAGGCCTTCTCCTGGTCCAGGTTTATGAGGCTGGCATTCACCCCCCTGTCCTGCATGTAGGCAATCATATCCCAGAGAAGTGCAAGGTTCTAAGAGAT
The DNA here is from genome assembly GCF_037043375.1 of Chiloscyllium plagiosum. Classification (NCBI taxonomy): domain Eukaryota; kingdom Metazoa; phylum Chordata; class Chondrichthyes; order Orectolobiformes; family Hemiscylliidae; genus Chiloscyllium; species Chiloscyllium plagiosum. Next base: position 24,041,544 of record NW_028270166.1, read on the forward strand.
TGTCCTGCCCAGTACAGCAGTAGTTTGGTTGGGGTGAATCACCAATCCCAAACAAATCCTGACCCAGTTGGTTATGGGACTTTGAAGTCTGCATTCAGCAGTGATATTGATCACTACTTTCTCATTTCTAACCTTCTATCAACTGATTTCAATACCTGACTTCTTCATGTATAAAATAATTTTGAAAGGAGAAAGCACTGACTTAAGTTGCTCACAGGAATCAGCTGATTACACAGTTTAGTCAAGCTTTACAAACTCAACATGAAAAAAGTTATATTGTCTTAACTGAAATTATATTGTTCTAAAAAGAACACTGAAATTAGTCTGCACATTCCGATGTGAATAAATCCTCACCTCCTATATTGATTTACGCCAATACGATAAGTTTTAGCTATCGGAGATGAAGTCTACCATTATTAAGCTTGGAATTCGAACATTGGAATATAGAAACAATCTGTGCTTCAATCTGTGCTTTGGGCAGAGAAGAGAAAATGGATTTGTGACTGAACAAACAGTAAAAACTCTCTCTCTCTCTCTCACACACACATAGTGTCTGTCACAAAGCAGCAGTGAAAATACACACTCAAAAGGAACATCAGAAGAGTGAGAACACAAAAGCCAATGAAATATTTGCTACTGCTGAGGATACAAGATTTCACTTGAACAACTGGGCTCATGGGTTAGAACCTTACATCTCATAGGACACCCTAAGAATACTAAGCTGTGCGATCTTTTGTTTTCTTTTTGTACTGGGTCCTGTTCCTCTTTAACTTTGTGCCTGGATTTGTGTTGCTTTTCTGTCTTTTTTTTTCTCAGAAATAGCAGATAATAAAATTGTTCTTTCTTTTACTCAATAAAGGTTTGTAATTAGTTCTTTATTATTGGTGGTGAACTTGAATCCCTACAGTGTAGAAGCAGGCTATTTTTGGTCCTTTAAGTCCACACCAACCCTCTGAAGAGCATCCCACTCAGACCCACCTCCCTATCCCATTCTGTAACCCTGCATTTCCCATAGCGAACCCACCTAGCGTGCACATCCTTTGATACTATAGGCAATTTAGCATGGTCAATCCACCTAAACTGCACTTCTTTGGACTGTGGGAGGAAACTGGGGCACCTGGAGGAAACCCACGAAAACACAGGAAGAACGTACAAACTCCACACAGACAGTCGCCCAAGGGTAAAATTTGAGTCCAGCTCCCTGGCACTGTGAGGCAATAGTGCTAACTATTGTGCCATCATGCCATGTCTAATTCATTGCATTTAGGGTGGAGCCTGATTCTAAAAAGAATACAATCTTTGCTAAAACCAGTCAAAGAGGTTGAAGAGGGGATTTGATTTTGCCCTTCTCACCTGATTGTAACACAGCCGTCAAATCTTTGACACCATCCTATTCTCCTGAAAGAGAACGGAGCTTAATGTCATTCAGCATCTAGACCTTTGTAACCGCTGCATCTCTCAGGTCATCCAATCTGACTAGGCCTAAGAAGAGAAATAAGAGCCCACTAATTGAGGCTTCTGATCATCTCAGGCCTTCCCAACATTTTGGGAGCACCAATGAATTTCAGTAGTTCAAGAAGTAGGCCTGAGCTTACCTTCAAGAGCTACTAAGTGTGTCCATTAAGTGACTGGCTTTTCCAGTCAAAATCCCAAATATAGAAATCAGCAATATATGAAAAGTCCAAGGATTACTGGTTTAGGTCATATCTGCTTGCAAGACAATGTTAAGAAATATCTTTTCCAAACTTGAAGCATACATATTGTGATTAAGACATCATAGAATCCCAAATTGCAGAAAAGGCCATTCAGCCCATCAAGGCTTCACAAACTCTTCAAAGAGCATCTGACCCAGACCCACACTATGCTTTTGTTTTACCATGTAACCTCCATATCTCTGAATTCCATGGGTCAATTTAACATGGCGAATGCACCAACCTGCACACCAGGGAGGAAACCAGAGTACCCAGAGGAAACCTGCACAGACATAGGGCGAACCTGCAAACTCCACACAGGCAGTCACCCAAGGCTGGAATCCAGCCCAGGCACCTGGCACTGTGAGGCAGAAGTACTAATAAACATACATAAATAAATATAAATATATCTCTATTTACCTCTATAGAATAAATATAAACACAAATAGAAGTGAATTGGGGGCTACATTGCTCAGTCTCAAAGGCTGCATTTGACCTACAGACTGCAGTTTTCATAGCCTTGTTCTATTCACTTCACATTTCAGTTGTGATATTTTAATGTTTTATAATTAAAATATTCAAGCTAACCCATTCTAAGAAACTTGTGCAGGTGCACATTGATGGCAACAATGGTGAAACCATAAGGTTATGAACTTTGGTGGGAAGAACAGAAAGGTTGATTATTTAAATGGAGAAAGATTGCAGAAAGTGATAGCAGAGAGGGATGTGAGAATCCTTGTGCATAAATCACCAAAGAAAATCATAAAATTACAACCAAGAGAAGCCAAATGGAATGTTGGCCTTTATTTCAAAGGGATTGGGAAAGAAGGGAGGTTTTTCTATAACAATAGAAACCACAGTGGAATACATTATCTAAGGTAAGGTATCCTGGACTCCTCCAATGCCAGTGTGCGTTCACCAGGTTGATCCTGGATATGCAGGGACTGCTGTATGAGGAGAGACTGTGTCGGTTGGACCTGTACTCAATGGAGTCTGAAAGAATGAAAGACGACATTATTAAAACATAAAAGATTCTTAAGGGACAGGAAAGATGCAGGCTCTTTCCCTTGTGCAATAGTCTTAGACCAGAAATAATAATCTCAGTGTGAGGGGATCACCTATTTAAGACAATGATGGGGAGGTATTTCTTCCCTTAGATGGTAATGAACCTGTGGAATTCTTTACCACAGAGGGGTTTTGTGGCTGGGTCATTAAGTATATTCAAGAATGAGGTAGGCAGATTTTTAATCAGAAAGGGAATCAAGCGTTGTGAGGAAGAAGCAGGAAAGTGGATTTGAGGTTTATCGGATCAGCCATGATATTATTGAATAGAGGGGCAAACTTAATGAGCCGAATGGCCTACTTCTACTTCTGTATCTAAGTGTCCTGTGGTCTACAGAGTAGGTAGAAGTAATATCAGGACAGAAGATAGATTCTGTTAATCTATTAGACACTTATTACAGCACGTACAGCATTAAATGTAGAAAAAGAACTCTTCGGATTATAAGACTATAAGATCCAAGAAATAGGAACAGGAGTTGGCTGTTCAGCTCCTCAAGCCTGCTCTATCATTCACTTGGATCATGGCTGATCTGACATTCCTATTGACCACTTTCCTGCATTTTCCCTATAATCCTTAATTGCCCTACTTTACAAGAATCTATCTATCTCAGCCTTAAATATGCCCATACAGCTGTCTGTGGAAAGCAGTTCCAAAGACAGAATTATCTGAGAGAGGAAATTCCTTCTCTACTTAGTCTTACCTGGTTCCCCTTTATTCTGACATTATGCCTCTGGTCATAGGCTCTCCCACAAGGGGAAACATCCTCTCAGCATTTACTCTCCTTAGGAATCTTAATCGTTCTTCTAAACTCTAATGAGTAGAGAGACATGACCTTTTTAGCCTTTGCTCATAAGACAACCCCTCCATACTAGGGATCATCCTGGTGAACCTACTCTGAACTGTCTCCAGTGAAATGATACCTATCCTTACATAAGGGGACCCAAACTGCTCACAGAACTTGAGATGTGGTCTCACTCACACCTTGTACAGTTGCAGCAAAACCTCCTTATTCTAATACTCCAACTCTCTTGAAATAAGGCTACCATTCCATTAGCTTACCTATTGCACCTGTATGTTAGCTGCCTGTATTTTGTGCACTTCCAGCTTTGTGGTGCCACTTTCTGCAATTTTTCTCCATGTGTTCTTTTGTTCTCCTGTCCAAATTGAACAACATTGCATTTTCCCACATTGTGCTCCATTTGCCAACTTTTTTGCCCACTTACTTAATCTATCACTATCTCTCTGTAAGCCTTTTGTAACCCATTCACAACCTATTTTAGTGTCATCTGCAAACTTGGCTATAACACATTCATTTCCTTCCTCCAAGTCATTAATTTAGCAGTCATCCAGTATCTTCCGGTCACACTGGCAAAAGTAAAGAACATACCAGAAAGATAGTTTCGCAAGTATTAGCCCTTAATATTGAATAAGAACATACATTTTAAAAAGTAATTGCAATCTAAACATAGATTTCTAATCTTTTTTATTTTCCATTCATTGTTTAATACATATTGCTCATCTAAGCATAGTAGGGCTTGTTTATGTTCCAGATACAAAGTCACATTTGGCATAAAATTGTTGCTGATTTTTCCAAATTCAGAATCAAAACCATGGGGAGACAACAGCTGTGCATTTTACTTCAGGCTACCTTCCACTTTACCTCCTTGCCCGATGGTTTCCCACAGCTAAGGAACAAAAGCAAAAAGACATGCCCCAGTCTTAGCTGTCTGTTGGTATGGTTAGTGGTAGACGGTACAAAATGTGGGGGAAAATGCTGTGTGAAAAGACTGACCAAAAATGGCATGAATTCCGACTTTGGGCAACTGGCGATTATTCATCTCTTGCACGCCGCTCCCCATTTTCATTTCCCAATACTGTCTTGGTTAACTGTAATGTTCACATCACTGTCACATCCAAACTAACTCACTTATCAGAAAACAGGAACTGATCCAGAGACTCCCTAGTCTATGAGGGGCATGAGTGCGGACAGGGTAGAGAAAGGTAATGGAAAAGATTTGTGGACATTGCAAGCATTTGGAGAGGCTGGCCCAACACGTGCATGACATTGGTCCTTGGATCTCAGGGGATCGGCTGACACCCAGGGTGTCTCCAAAGACGGATCACCAATTTGACCCACTTCAATTTAGTTCAGCAGTAGCAGCCCCTCGGGTAAACATGAAATAGGATGCCATACATTCAGATACTAGTGCTGCTAGCACGCCAGATCTTCTGGTAGGCAACCACTGGTGGCTTGTGGTTAGGGTAGTTCACTGCCACAAAATCCTCCTTTTTATTCTTTTAAACCTTAAATGAACAAAATTGAGTTAAACAGACCTTGATGAAATACAAAAATACAAGCTAACAATTAATTGAAACTCTTAGAAGGTATATGAAAGCTTATCAAATCAAAATAACATTGTCTAATGATGATGCACTCTAAATCCTCATTTCTATACTAAGTCTAAGGGCCTTTCTAATTTATTGGGGGCAAAGGATAGATTATTAGAAAATATTAATAAGCTAAAGTGCTTGTTTTACTGAACAAGTTATAGTTTATTGCTTGAAAGCACTATTTAAAATGAACAGTAACTAGTTAGGCATAATTACAACTGTCAGAAGCAAGTATGTCGCATCTGTATGCATTAGGACATTGTAGAAAACCATTTCTCTGCACAGAGACTGTGTGACATCATCATTAGGTTGGATGCAACTTTATCACTAACTCTTTCAGAACCATTTGTTTTACAACATAAGGTGGTGGGATTTGGGGCAGGATCAGGGTGAGAAAAAGTCGACCTTGATATTTTCATGTTTTTGGGCCCCTTCATGCAAACCCCACCCCCCCCCCCCCATCCACCCCAAGTAAAGTCTGAGTCAATGAACCTCAAATAACAATGGTGAGTAAACTAGGTAATTATTTTTCTGCACAAATCTCCGCACCCATTCACAAATAGCCTCATTGCCCCCAATATTGCAGCTTTGAATGTGATTAGACAAACTCTAAAATGTTGTTGTTCTCTGTCATTAGAAAAAGAGAGATGAATTAACTGCAGTCACTTTTAAAGGTGAGGAAGTCTTGGTATTTGCTCCAGATGTTCCCAATAGGTAAACTAATGCCTGTGGTTGGCATATAGACAGATCTGAAAAAAATAGTGCTGGAAAAGCACAGCTGGTCAGGCAGCATCTGAAGAGCAGGAGAGTTAACGTTTCGAGTGTAAGCTCTTCATTATCATTCCTGATAAAGAACCTATGCCTGAAAGGATGACTCTCCTGCTCTTCAGATGCTGCCTGACTGGCTGTGTCTTTCCAGCACCACACTTTTCGAATGTGATCTCCAGCATCTGCAGTTCTCACTTTCTCCTATATCAACAGATCCAATGACTGGGCCCATCCTCAGACTCCAAACTGCCTAGCACAGAGCTCAGAAGATGAGCAGAAAGTGCATTCATAATGAAGGCTGGTGGTACTGCCTGTGCCGACCTGCTGAGGGAATGTAGAGGTCCTCCTCCCCCACTAGCGCCTGGCATCCTCTGATACCCATGTGGTCCCCATCTGCTATCACATTATACATTTGGTTTTAATGGCTTATATTTGAATATTTACTTGGACAGTTAGCAATCTCCGATAGAGCAAACTGATGGCCAGGCAAGAACTGATAGCAGAATGAGAATGCCTTCAGCAAGCCCACTGCAGTCATCACAACTGTTCAACAAAGACTCTGCTCACCCACTGATGGACCAAGTCAATGTGCATGAGCTCGGAGGAAAGATTAAAGAGGCTTATGCTTTACAGTCTAGAAAGAAAAGATAAAAGGGAATGCCTTACTGAAGTATATGAAATATTAATTACTATTAATAAGGTACACCCAGATTGTTCCTGCATTGCTTGCTAAGAAAGAAAAATTAGAGGCCATAAATTAATAATGAACTAGAAGCAAATCTAAAGAAAACAAGAGTTAAGTTCACTTTTTAAGTGTGGTGAAAGCGCAGTCTACCAATTAGGTTAATATAGGCCAAAAAAGATAAGACTTTCAACAGCACAATTAGATCTTCTGATGGGAGAGTTAAGGTATTAGGACAATGGTATCAGAAATTAATTGCTTTATACAATCCTTTCTTGATAATCATACTTTAATTCAACTCTAATAATAGTTTTAAAAACTAGTTAATAGAAAACCAGATCCTCAGTCTAACTTGGTACAAATGGTGGGGTGTTGCTTTAGTCACGTTGAAGGTAGAGGCTTACTGGAAAAGTTGTCACATTAAAATCAAACCATAAAGGTAGCTGACAGAGTACAAGGAGCTTGGCTTGAGTTGCATGTCAGCTTTGAAATGGTTACATACAGCTTTCAATTTAGTCCATTTACTGCAAGGAGCCAGTGGAAATCAGAGCTATACAGCCAATGAAGGAACTCACAGCCGGAGGGTCTCCTTACCTCCTGGTGGACAATCGCTATGCTGATTACATTGAGGTAAGTCAATCACCCAGTCTTCACATCTACTTTGTCCAGGATTTCGCACTGCCACCTATCAACCTAAATAAGAATGTAATCCAATTAAAGGTCTATGAAAAAAGTGCATTCATTTCTAGAGTCATGGAGTCGCAAAGCACGGAAACCAACCCATCCACGCTGACCAGACATCCCATTTTCACCTGGTCCCAGTTGCTGCCTCCAATAGTGGAAAGAATTGTTGGCTGCTAGCTCCGCCTCCCATGATGTGATGTCACCCAAGATTTCCCATGAGTTCCATTGGCAGATGTAGACAATAGGTATGTGACTCGGAACGTAGTGCACTCAGGAGGACAGGTCACTGGTATAGATGTCAATCCTAATAACACAGCATTAAAGCATTGAAATTATTTACAAAAGGAGTCCAGATGGAATCACTTTGGACTGAGAAAACTGAGGAATAACTCTCAACCTCCCTCACCAACTTAGATGCGAGCAATTTTGCTGTAATGTCTGACATCACCTTATTATCCAGCCCTCCCTTCAGTCCAACTGAAAACCTTATGCCTGCACAATGCAGATTGCTTCACCGTACCTTCATTGTGTCCAGTTGATGTTAGGAGCCTGGGCTCCTTTAGAACATTGGCCCAGTGCCTTGCCCCACGTGCAGCCCCTCTACTAGGCTTTGGGCAGTGTCCTGTGATCACCTTAAGACTTTAGGCAGACCATCCTGAGCTCAACAGGCTTGACAAAATGATTTGCTCTTTGATGGCTCCTACTACAAACAGGAGGCTCCATACTGGCATTGTTCAAGGGGCCTCACTCACATTCATTTTAAAGTGGATCCTAGCAATACATAAAGATCCAAGTGAAGACATTGAGGCAATGAATTTACAACTTGACTCAAATAAAACAATTTCAATTGAATTTAATGCTAGAGTGTAACAAAGGTTTTAGAACTATAACTCTATGCAACTGTTTTGATGCACAACATTGACTGTAATGGCAACTCATTGTGAAATAAGGTAACTTTTCCTGATAGGAGAATGGATGAAGTCACACTGAATGCACTGAATCTCACCTATTTAACAATAATAATGAAGTGAATATTTTGTCTTTCAATGCACTGATTGTTCATTACTCACATGGTGTATTATTACTTGATCAAAGACATATTGAACTCTTGCACATTCCAAATAACCAATTAAACTGTCTAAACAGATCTTAGGTAGATGATGCAACCAATCTTTTGAGGCCTCAGGACCAGCACTGTGCATTTGCGCTGTAAGAGATCAGTGGTTAAAAATTCTGTAGCAAGAAAGGCATTCCAGTAGTAGTGTTCTCTCCCAAGCCAATGTGACAGCATTGTTCAGAACATACAGAGACAATGTTAAGCATAAGAGAAAGTGCACCAACCTCCAAGCAATTTGTCCATCTGTCCGTCCAAATACTACCTGCCTCATGTGGGACCAAGTTTGCTTTAGACTTATCAGCCACCTCAGAACCGTCAAACTGGCATGGAAACAATTCATCCTCAACCCTTGAACCTATGAAGAAGCTGAACAAGGTGAAGACTAGTGACAAACCTTAACTTTAGCTGTTTTCTTGACTGATCTTAATTTCCTCTCACTTATGGTTCATGCTGCTACATTAATCTCCTGGAGTTTGGACTTGGTAGCTGCTTTGAGCAATGGAGGGGGGGGGGGGAATTCAGAATATACAACCAGATTCAATGGTTATTTACCAACTTGAGGAATAAGATAGACACAGGCTGACCCAGAACACTGCCTTTATCTCAGAATTATAGAACGGCACCATAAAGCATCCATTAGGGCTGCTCATTAAATGATGATCAAAATCTCATTAATGGGATGCAGCATGTGTCTGGATTTAATCAAAGATCAGCATCATTGTACAAGTGCTCCTTTTCCTTATCCCATGTTAGAGCAGCTCACATATAACAGGGTTCACCTGATACATCTTGTATTCTCCAGAAGTTCTACCCCCCACAGCAATGTTGATTTCTCCAGGTTTAGCACACTTGGTACATTCTGGGCAGGTTCCCTGGGTTCCACTGGGGCATCCTGCTGGAAGTCCTTACAAGATGGCCTGTTGAAATGGTTTAACTGCCAGCCATTTTTTTTCTAAATTTCACTTTAGCATAAAATGATTGCTCATACTACTCATGTAGGGTGTGCTGTCCTTTAATTCTAAAATACCACTTTTGCTGCCATAGCAACCCCGCATGCAAGCAACACATAAAGGAAACAAGTTCCGCTATCTGCTGAGCACAATTCCATCCCTGCCCATATATTAGCAGCACTGAAGCTTGTAAGGGGAATGACCCAGCAAGGAGAAATGAAGAGAAAGAAAAGCTATGATGCAGCAATGAAATGCAATCTGCAAGCCAGCGATAAAGCAGCCTGGCACTGAGCCTCCTGCCTAATGGTCGCTGAAATGGAAATAGTGCTGAAGGAGGCCATTGCAGAAAGAAGCCCCAGTCTGGCATGTCCACAGGTCCATGTTGGAATGTAGCTGAGGGGGCATTGCTTTGATTTACTCTTACTGGTTGTGCCAAGACCATGACGCGTGTTAATAGTGTGAACCTTTGCAACAGATGGCACAGCTCTCTCTACTGGCTGTCTGTCAAATTAGGTCCATGAGTTCAGCTCCCCATTTCCATTGTCAAGGTTGGGTGCACATAGATCCGTGGCTATGGTTGATGGCATTTTGGCAAATGCACAAATTCTTGTTGATCCTCCTGACGCATTTTCTTTGATATAATCCCACTGAAATCGGAATATTCTCTGATTAAGTGCTTCTACAAAACCAATCCAGCATTGAGACCAGTCAGCCTTTTCCATTATATCGTCCTACCATCTGCTCTATTGCCAATCTAGAGAATGGAATTCCTGCCAGTGGTAAAATTCATCCCATTTTCATTCTGTTGAAATCAGTCAAGTTCTCCATAAGGCAGGGAATCCACTCAATCATATTATTTCATAGGGTTGAAACTGTCTTCCAGTATCTTTGGGGATTTGTGTTTCTCAAAGCACTCATATCTTTAGGTACTCCAATGTCCATCTGCCGCTGTGGGAGTGTGCGGGCGCGTAGAGAACACATCTGAAGCAGCCTACCTGACTTGGCATCCTTCTAGTGATTCTCTTTTACATCCCCAAACACCACATATTTACGAGGAAGGTGAGTCCCGTTGGAACATTAATGTCCCCGATCCATTTCTCATTAAAAAGTTGCATTGAGTGGATTACAAGAAGGTGCTGGGAAGTCGATGACCACAGGCTGAATTTCTACAGAACCATGATGGTAGACTTGGAATGCGTGTCTCAGGCTGAAAAATAGGGGGAATCATGATGAAACAATTCTCGCAAACACTCCTGCTGATGGGAACATTTCTAGTGAGTGGAAGAGGACCCTGGTTCACCCAACTGCAGCACAAAGTTGAGAAGCAAAAGAAATTGACCACTGCCTCATTAAGTCTGATTTTGTGATTAATGCTCAGGCTTTACTGTCAGTTTAGCCCATGTCCTCACCCCTCAAACAGAGACTGGCATTTGCATGCAGCACCCCTCCCCATGATGTGATCCATGATTATCAGCAGATGTTAAATAAAAGATTTATCCTTTGATTACATTCATTGAATATTGCCTCAAAATAGTGTTTACCATTTTAATGGCAAAGCCAGTGTAAGTTTACAGCTATAATTTTAATCGAGGTTGGATATTATCAAGACTAATGAAATATGGATTTACTTATATGAAATATTTGTTAATTTGTGTGCCTATAAATTAAAATAACATGATACAAATAATAACATGATATAAATTGTAGGAATGCACATTTTTCAATTCATATAACCAGAATGTGGCATGCATAGCAAATGCTATCATTGACCAAAAGATTTAGAATTAAATAAACACCATTCCAGACCTCTGTGTAAATCCATTTAATGCTCAACAAATTGGAATACAAATAATGTATTTTGCATAATATTTTCAATTTAGTTTCACTCACAACATAATTAACTTAACTTAAATACAAATAGTAAAAAATATTAATCTTATGAACAGTCTGTTCCTAATCTAAGCGTAATATATCTCAATATTTCATTCCAGATCCTACCGGCTTGTAGCTTAATAATTGAATCATTGATAATTAATAGAGATTTTCAGAAATATTCACAAGAATATTTTAAAAGACTAGTCTGAGTGAAGAATCTGTAAATATTAAGAAATATTGTTATGTTTGTTTTTAAATCTATTTTTGAGAATTTATCATAAGGTGTGTAACAAGTCTTCCGTTAATAATAATTGTGAATGGCATAAATCTGCAGATACATGAGGCTCAATTTGTTAACGTTTTCGGGGTGAATCGTTCCCCAGTTTCAGCGATGGAAGTATTTCTCACTCAGTTATTTTGTAAGCAAGTGTTGCTAATGTGATCATTCAACCTTGTCGGGAAGAAAGTTAGACCTTAATTCTTAATGCTTTATCTTCCTCTTACCCCATGGAAACACACATCGGTATGGAGCCATTTGATGTTCCGTGGTAATTTACACTATACCATTTTCTTAGGCAACATTCTGCTGACACCAATCAGAATGAAGGTGTAAATTCTATTATGGTAGAATTAAGTGGATGCAAATAAACATGCTTACACAATATAGTGTTGTCTTGAGATATGTGACAAGTAAAAGAAGCAAAAGAACAAATGCCTTGCCTAAGAAAAGCCAAGATCTCAGCAGGTAAGATTTATTATTATCCCATCAATGGAATAGAAATGAGCAACAATTATTATTCTGAGCATTGAAGCTTAGGTTGTGAGGAAAGGTTAATTAGTTTGATTTCTTTGAGAAAGTTGAGGCAAAAGGATAGATTTCCATTCGCCTGAAATGGGTGCTTCTCGATTGTGCATTCCCATGTTTGCCCAAATCGATGGTCGGAAGGCACAAAGAATTTGGAGTTTTCAATCTAACTTGGATTTAGCCAGTGAGCAGTAGTCACCAAAACAGGCACTTCAGTGCAAATTACTGTTTTCAGATGGAACAAAGTCAGCTAGTTGCATTATGGTCTGAACTGATCCCAATGGGACTGCATTAGCATAAACAGGCTAATTCCATAAAGAGGTGTTTTCCTGATCCTTGGATGCTGCCTGACCTGCTGTGCTTTTCCAGCACCACTCCAGTCTAGACTCTGATCTCCAGCATCTGCAGTCCTCACTTTCACCTAACTCCACAAAGATCTTCGGCAACTTCAGAAATTAAGTGATCCCATCAATGAGCTGCAATGGTACACATAAGAATTAGCTTTGTAATGTTTAGTACAATTAGATTGCACAAGGCAGACACGTTTGAACATTAAAAAATTGTAATCAATAAGCCTTCCACTTCTTCTAAAGGAACAGATTTAAGTGGACTTCTGGTTTTCAATTTTCACAGTTTCTTTATACTTCTGCATTTTATTGTAGATTTTGTCAATGTTTCTGGATGCTTTAAAAAAAGATAGAAAACGGGGGATAAATTTCAGTTAGTTAATAACTTGTTATCAACTTGTCAAAAGAAAATAGACCAGTAATGCCCTGGCTGCTAAAACTGCCTGAAAACAAGGCATAGCATTCACAGTATTCCAACAGGACAGCAACGGAGAGGGAGGGAACACAAAAACAGCTTGTCCAGTCTTAACTTTCACAAGAGCTTAGGGAGCCACAAGGCATTGAAACACAAGTGCAAACTCCTATGGCAGTCGGGAAAAGGTCAAGTTTATGATCTGGTCTGATTTGGGTGGACCAGAAATACAATATTTCATGACTGAAGTGATGCAGGATGAAAAGAATTGGAGAGGTTGTCATTGCATTTGAACTACACTTGTTTCATTAACCATGTCAAATGTTTGGCACACCTAACGATGGCCACAGACAACTACCTCGACAGGTTTCCTGTGGACACCTCATAAAATGGGAATGTTAAATACATGTTAAACATTCCTCTGCTATTAACTGTGACCATGATTTCTAGCCTCACATATTTTACAATTCTAAAAACAGAAACGTAACAAAGGGGAAAAGGCGGATTAACCTTTGGATATCACTCTTCAACACAATTCAGTTCAAAGTTTTAAATGATGAAATTGAAATCTCTGCTTTTATTTTAACTGGTAACCGGAACCCCAGTACTCTGAAGAGTCATTTTGGACTCAAAATGTTAACTCTGTTTTTCTTTCTCTCTACAGATGTTGCTGGACCTGCTGAATTCCTCCAGCATTGTTTAGTTTTATTTCAGATTTCCAGCATCTGCAGATTTTTACTCTTGTCCCAGGCTAATGTTCTCAGGATATGATTTGAATTCCACCATGGCAGATGGTGAAATTTGAACTTAATAAAAACCTGGAATAAAAAGTTGGCCTAATGGTAACCATGTAACTCAGGTTGATTGCTGTAAAAACCCAATTAGTTCATGAATGACCATAAGGTAAAGAAATTTACCTTTTTTGCCTGGTCTAACCTACATATGACTCCAATGCACAACAATGACTTTTAGCTACCCTCTGCACATTTAGGAATGGGACATTTGAATGTCTTCATCCCACAAATATACAATAAAGATTTTATCAGTCGTCCTCATACTTATAAATAGCTTTAGGAGCTCCCTGGTGGAAATTCCTTTGCTTTTGTTCTTGATGAAGAGAGAAGAAGACAAGAGAAAAGTGAGACATTGTTGAAGAAACTTGGCCAACCCTGTGACCATTCCTCCCTCCATAACTCAGAAGCCTCAGGGGACTCTAGAATGGATTAAGGGAACATTTGATCACTTGGAGGCTACAAATTCTCGAGACAAAATCTGGCTCTGTATTTGCCATACTTTGCAGGCTTACAACATACTAGTGATGAATTAATGGCAGAAGATCCATGACAACTTCCAGCACTTGATTTCCCTCGATCACTGTGTTGTGGAGTCTACAGCATTTTCATCCCATGCATAGACCAGAAGCATGTAGAGTTTGCAGATCACATCATTAATCTAGCACTGAACTGATACCTCACCTGCCACTCTAGACCTGGACACTTCTCTAACACCTACTCTTAAACAAGTTCAGCTGAACAATGCACTGGATATAAATTTTTGTTAATATAATTTTGTGTCAAGGAAAGGAGTATGGGTCAAATGCAAACATGGAGTCAGGCCACAGGTCATCCATGAACTCATTGAATAGTGGAACAGACTCAAGGGGCTGAATGGCCTACTCCTGTTCCTATATGGTGCCTGGACCACTTGGACAAAGTCATCCAGTACTGACCAGGACATATCTTGCAATTTGTATGATCTTCCACATCTTGGCTTTCATAAGCTACAACTCTCTATTTCCCTCTGAAATGGTGGCTATAAGCTTTTGATCAGGTGTTGGTGTTTCTCTCTGAGGTGGTGGCTTATAATTCTTCTGGGTTTACAATATCAGCTACCATTGATGGCCAGACAGCTGTCTTTCAATATCTGAAAACATTAATGCACAAGAGGAGGGCTGGTGTGAGAGAAGCATGGAATAGATACAAAGCAAGAGGTGCATGATTACACCCTACGCAGCTTACACATCAAAACAAAGTGATGGATAAGAAACTGAATAAAACAGACACATACCATCTTCCTGGGTGGCTTCACATACAGTTGCTGCCATGGCCCTGGTAAGAGCCATGCCAATAATTCCATGCTGGGTGAGGACCTCCAATGGGGGTGAGAACAAGCAGTGGTGCTTATCCATTATTCATTCATTGCGGATCCCTCCTGCAATCTGTCATCTTTTCCTGTGAGAAAGGGGTGAGCATTCTAAGCACATTGGAGCATGTGTTTGAATGATCTGTATATTTTAGCTAAATATTGCTGCCCGATGGAAGCTGTAAGATGTGAGTGTGATGCTTGCAGTAGTGACATATGTTTGGTACAGTGTGCATATGTCAGACAAATCCTGATGGATAGAGGTTGTTGCTGGATAACTAATGGGGATATGAAGCATTGAGCAACGTGGAGAGTTGGTGGGTGGTTGGTAGGAGTTGGCTTTGAAGATGCATTCACTGACCATGAGTACTCATGTCATTGCATGCCTTCTGGTACTGCATCCAGCTAAAAAGAGATTCCTGGCCCAGACCTCCTTCACCATGTCTGACTGAAAATCTTCCTAGTCCTCTGTGGATAGATGGCCTTCCTCCTCCTTTCAAGGTCTTGTATCAAAGCCTAAAGTATTACATTGAAGAATTTAGGAGGCCTCTCTGTGACCAACTCCAGCTCTCTGCTATTTTTCTATTCCGAATGCATTTTCCAGCCAGTTGACTGAATTGTTGCACCTCCCCTTTAAGAGTACAGCTAAAATGCTGGAAAATTTTAATAGTACTAGCTTCACCAAAAGGTGTCCCCTCCCCCACCACTTCTCAATGTCCAGCCCCTCAGCAATGTGTTTAACTGTGAACTTTATGCCACAATCTTGGAAATGATCAGATAGCATGACATTTGCCGGCTGTCTGCAGCACTTTAATTGGGCCTGAGGTATTGTGCAAGACAATCCCCAGGTCCTTTACTGGGCCTGATCAGTTTTTTTAGCTCTATGTCTTTTTACGCTGACTGGCTCATTTCACACCACAAAGGGAGATTTTGCAACATCATTAAAGTTAGTTGTCCAGGCCTGAATTCCCCAGGATGTTAATCGCCTGTTTAGTACTTAGGAGAACTCTTTCATTTTGTGATGATTCCGAGACTGTAAACTGAAAAGGTTTTTCATGTTGCTATTTTCTCCAAACAACAGGACAGTAGGTGCACTCATTGTTATTCATCCATAAATTATGGGCACCACTAGCAAGACCAGCATTTCTTGCCAACTGGAGTTGCCTTTGAGAATATGATGGTGGTCAGCATTCTCAAAAAGCTGCAGTCCATCTCCATCTGGTTTAGATACAAGCACAGTGCTGTAAGAAAGAGAGTTTGACCTAATGACAACGCAGGAAGAGAGTAATTGTAGTTCATGGCAAGAAGGTGTGGTACTTGGATGGGATCTGCAGGTGATAGTTCCCATTTGTCTGCTGCCTTTGTTTTTCTGTGTGGGTGTATTAGGTGCTGTCAAAGGAGACTTGATGAGTTGTTGCATTCCATTATTGTTGAGCATAGGTGTGATGCTCATCGAAAGGGTCGCTTTGCCCCAGATGATGCTGAATTCCTTGCATGTCATTGAAGTTACACTCACGTAGGGAATATTCCATCACCCTCCTGACTTCTGCCTTGTAAATGGCTTTGGTGAGGCAGGAGTTGAGTTAGTTACTGCAGAATTCCTAGTCTCCAGCCTACTTTTGTAAGTATAGTATGTACATGGCTGGTCCAGTTAAGTTTCAGCTTCCAAGTAAAGGCCCATACTCCATGAAATTTCCTCAAAAAAGATTCTACATCTTCAAATTCCACAGAAAATGCTGGGAATGATCAGTAGTTCTGACATTAACCGTGAAGAGGGAAACAGAGTAAATAGTTGATGCTTCCGGATCTGTAGAGCGTTTCCAGCATTTCCTGTGGAATTTGAAGATGTAGAATCTTTTTTTGAGGAAATTTCATGGAGTATAGGCCTTCACTTCAGTATTGAAGAAAACAAAAGCAAGACAGATGCTAGAAATCTGAAATAGAACCAGAAAATGCTGGAAATATTCACTAGTTCTGACATTACCTGTGAAGAGGGAAACAGAGTAAATTGTTGATACTTCCAGACCTATAGAGTGTTTCCAACATTTTCTGGTTCTATTTCAGATTTCCAGCACCTGCAGTATTTTGCTTTTGTTTTCTTCAATACTGACGTTGTTTCAGACTGGCAGCAGCAAACTGACTGGAAGTTTTGTGATGCAGTTTTCTTCAGGCAGGACAGCATTTCGGCTCCAGTCCAATTAAGCGGCATATTGTGCTTGTTTGCTGGATTCTGTATGGTTACATTGTTTGGAAACTAATGAAGGGAGAAATCCCAGAGGATGTGGGCCCATTTCTATGGAGGCTGAGTGATTTGTAAGTTCATATCAAGTGGATCTTTACTCAAGAAGAGACTTTACTCCCATCTGCCAGTTAACTTCATAAGCCATTTACTCATAATTTTTTTCTTCATGAATGAAAGCACTGTCCTGATGAAAACATCCATCATGACATATTCCTCAGGTTTAATGTCTTTTTCAATCCTTCTAAATCAAGACTTTCATTTTTATGTCTAACCAAACAAACATTCCACTTCTCCATAGCCAGATTTAATGAGCTCACCAAGCAACAGAGCTGATTTGAATATCGACACCTGACTCATTTCTCTTCCACACAGTTGCACTTCAGTATAAAACCATATTTCCCATCACTATGTTTCCCAGGGGTGCACACAGATGTTTTCCTCTTCCTGGCACATCTTACCAACTTGTTCTTACCAAGTTAGTATTTCTCCCTGCCTGTTTTGTCAGATCAAAAGTTGCTGTTCACAAATTGGCTTTTTGGTCTTGGTGCTTGCCAATAATCTGGATTACGAATGCTTTATTTCGAGACTTTCAGAGTCCTTCCTTTAAGAGTGAATACTGGAACTAAAGGAAGATGCATGTTCATTCTCTTTCTTTGCTATTTTCAAGCCAATATAGGTACATTAGCTTCTTCTCTATGGTTTATTTATTTATATACAGGTATTACTTTCATTCCCAAATTGTCATCACCTTTGTGACTGCTGTCTCAAGGAATTTGAGGACTTTTAGTGTAACTCCTGGCTATTTGAGAAAGAAAAATAACTAATAAATCAAAGTTTAGTAAAAATATTTTGAGCAATTTAATATGTCTGCTTTCTTTACATTATTAGAAATTTGGACTACAGGTATTATCTTGTTGGTATTTTTGTTTGACTCATCCAAAGGTGTGATATAGGATTTGAAATATGTGCCACCTTACCTTTGTTTAATACATGAATAAATATTTGAGGTCATTGATCATAATTTGCTGCTGATGAGGTGACTATGGCTTACAGGCAGTGAAATCAAGTGAAGAGCTATAATTAGTAGTGTAACAGGAACAGGAGCACTTTCCAGTGAAGATCTTGAGTAGAACATATTTATATTCTTTGGCACTTGAAAGATCTCAAGGAAACAAAAGAAATCTCAGACATTGGCAGGTTGGATGCAGAAAAGCTGTTTATACTCGTTAGAGAGTTGAGAACCAAAGGTTGAGCCACAGAATAGGCAAAGGCTTTTTAAGATGAGACAGTGCAAGTTCCTTTCAAAGGGTTGTGAACATGTTCAAAATTATAATTGTTGGATTTTTGGTCAAAAAAGCAAACAAAGTACATAGGGATAGGCAAGAAGAGGCATTGTTGCAACGTTCAGTCATGGTTAATTGAATGGCGGAGCAGGCTTGATGGACCTACTGGTCTACACCAATTACATATTTCCTTTATTGTTTTGAAACTCCCAGCACATACTAATCAATACACTTTCCTCATAAGGAATCATTGATTTTAAAAGTATTGCATCATTTTAAAAGTATTACATTTGTTGTTGTACACACAGTCATGCAGCAGACATGTTAAACATGGTGGCAAGGTTGATCAGGTCTGAAGGCCAATGGTGGTCATTGTGCAGCATGTGCTATGTATTAAGATAATTTATTTGCTAATTAGTTTGATTTACAAGTGTAAGTAAGTCCATGGATTTCGCCATGTTTCTATATAGCACAAATAAAAATGTTATGTTCTGCAACTCAATGAGGTACCAACTGCGAAAAAAAGCTAAAGCCAACTTGTCATATATGCATTAAATCACTCAATCCGTACAGTATAAATTAGTTTATGTAAATTATATTCCTCTGCATGCTTTTAGTTTTAAAGTAGCAGGCATTTGTAAAGAAAATGGCATTTCACACAAGAATGGGAATGTTTGCTTGGTGGCTAGTGGCAAGTATTCCAGAAATCTGGACAAATGATCCAACACAATGAAATAAATTGGAATCAAGCAAACTATTAACACTAATGGAGTTCCTGTAACAATTGGATTGTTGTAAACATCCACCTAGTTCACAAATGGCTTTTAAGGAAGAGAATCTGCTATCCTTAAGTAGCTGGTCTGGTCTGGTCGGGTCTGATCTTTGTGGCTCTAGACCCATATCGATGTAGCTGGCTCTTTAATGCCTTCTGAAATAGCAAAAGGTGACAAAACACAAATTAAGTCTGGGCAATAAATGCTTGCTCTTCCAGCCACACCCACATCCTGTGAATAAATGAACCTTCTGACAGAGCACATAAATGCTAGTTTAAGTTGGACTAATCTACTACACAGATCTTGACCTTTTATACATTAATAGACAGTGAAACCTTCAATTAATTTGAAAATAATTAAACTGGAAACATTTATTGATTTACAAAGAATACTACTGAGAACAAGAAAAAGGAACAGCATACATCCCTTGTGAAACACAGATGGTTCTACATGTTAGCATGATGTGTGATCTTTGGATCAGTCCTCTCACTACTGAACCTGCACAGTGTGGGTTCAATTCCCATTGCAAAATCTTCCGCCTAAAATCTAGGCTGATACCTCAATGATATTAAAGAAATACAGGTACTGGACTGTCGGAGCTGCTGTTAAACCAATCTCTTGATTAGATACTAAAGGTCCCATCACAATACAATTTTGAAGGGAAGCAGACTGTCTTGTCAAAAATTCATCCCCAACCAACATCTATAACAGATTTCTACTTGTGCACCTTGCTGTGAGAAAATAGATTGCCAAATTTCCTATAATGCTAAAGTGCCAATGTACATTCACAGTTTATTGCAAGTGAAGTAGATTGAGATGCCCTTTGTTGTAATTGGTATTATATAAATAGAAATCTTTCTTTCTTTTTGGTACTGCAGGATAAATTGTTTCATTGACAATATATTTAACCAATCAAACTAACTCTCAATATATTATGAACATTATTAACTGAACACCAGCAGAACTACACATAATAAGATTTTAGACTGGAGGATTAAAATGATGATTGAAAAATTAAAGACAATTAAAATGGAATGTTGCCCTTTCTTTCAAAGGGAATAGTGTATAAAAGTAGGAAGATTTAGCTAAAACTATACAAAACATTAGTCCGACCACAGCTGGAATACTGTGAACAGTTTTATCTAAGAAAGG
Source organism: Chiloscyllium plagiosum (assembly GCF_037043375.1). NCBI lineage: Eukaryota > Metazoa > Chordata > Chondrichthyes > Orectolobiformes > Hemiscylliidae > Chiloscyllium > Chiloscyllium plagiosum. Next base: position 24,061,921 of record NW_028270166.1, read on the forward strand.
GTATACTAGCATTGGGGGCAGTCCAAAGAAGGTTCACTCAGCTGAATCCAGATATGGAGGGACCGTCTGAGGAGGAGAAGTTGGGTTGGTTGGTTTTGTACTCATTGGAATTTAGAAGAATCAGAGGTGATCTTGTTGCAACATGCAAGATTCTTAAAGAGACTTGACAGTGTAGATGTAGAGAGATTGTTACCCTTTGTGATAGAGTCAAGGAGCAGACAGCATAATCTCAGAATAATGGATGGCATATCTAAGGCATAAATGTGAAGAAATTTCTTCTCTCAGACGATAGTGAATCTGTGGAATTCTTTCCCACAAAGGAATGTTGGGATTGGGTCAACAAGTATGTTCAAGGCTTGCAACAGACAGGTTTTAAACAGCAAGGGAATTTAGGGTTATAGGGAAATGGCAGGAAAGTGGAGTTTAAGGTTATCAGATCAGTCACGATCTGATAGAATGGTGGAGCGGATTTGATGGGCTATATGGACTACTTATGCTCCCACGTCTTTAGGTCTCCACTGATTAAAGTAGACATACTACATAGGAAGATGGTTGTGATTATTGGAAGCAAGTCATTTTAGTTCCAGGTCATCTCCACAGAAGTTCCTCAGGGTAACGTCCGAGGCCCAACTATCTTCAGTTGCTTTATTAGTGACCTTTCCTCCATTATAAGGTCAGGGGTGGGAATGGCCACTGATGATTACACAATGTTCAGCAATGTTTGCAACTCCTCAAGTACTGATATTGTTCATCTCTAAATGTAGTAAGACCTGTACAATATCCAGATGTGGGGTGACAGGTGGAAAGTAATATTCATGTATGCAAGCACCAGACAATTACTATCTCCTATGAGAGAATCCAATTATCACCCCTTGAGGTTCAATGGTGAATCCCCCACAAACAGCATTCTGTGAATTACAATTGACCAGAAATTGAACAGGATCAGCCACATAAAAACTGTGGCTACAAAAGTAGGTCAGACCCTGGCAATCCTGCAACAAGTAACTCATCTTCCCATTCCTCATAAACTGTCCATAATCCACGAGACACAGGACAGGAGTGTGATAGAATACCCTGCATTTGCTTGGGTCAGTGCAACTCTACCAACACTCAAGAAGCTTGATATCATCCAGGACAAAGCAGTCCACTTGAAAGACATCACATCTAACACCTTCAGCATTCACTCTCTGCACCAATAATGCACTGAGTTATCATCTACAAGGTGCACTAAAAAAAATCAGCATAACTTCTTAGGCAACATCTTCTGTGTGAGATTGCCACTGCTCGGAACATCTCACCCATTGTACTTTGAGGTCAGGTGGAGATAGCAGGAAGAAGGCCACATATATAAGTTAGTTGTTTTGCTACTGGCTACCGCAAGAAAATTGTATATATCCCCTTCACTGGATTTCTTTCCCAGGCTTGTTTTTGAGAGAAAGGGGTGGGTCCTTAGTGGAGGAGAATTGATTCCAGAGTAGGAGAAGAGAGGTCCAATGGATCCAGAGTGGTTTACGGTTTTGGACATCTCGGTAGAGTTAGGTGGGTGTCAGGTCAGTGAGTAGGTGTTGGATGTCGAAAAGGTAAGCTGTAGTTGGGTCAGTATGGGATAGTTGGATAGTTGTTCATGTTTTAGACAATTAATTGCATCAGAACCCCCCACACTCTCTGACTTAAATAAACAGTTTCGGATGACTCCAAGCATAGTGGAATTACCCAGTGGAATCATCAATTTTTCGGGCAATTTTGGAGTTTGCTGCAATGGGGAATCCAGAGGGTCCCCTGTGCACACTCCCACCAACAATGGAATAATTTCTGGCCATCCAAAAATCTGGGCCAGTGGCTTCCCTACTCAGGACACAGTTAAAATGGCAGTCAGTGTCCACATCATACTTCAAACTACACATTTAAGGAAAGACCTCACCAGCTTCTTTGTTACATGATCATAACAGCAAATTAAAATGGAGTAATGGAGCGATGTCAACATCAGTGGGCAAGTAACAAGGCTGACTTAAACTGCCTATTGCCAACTTCTTTCAGGCAGTTAGGGTTAAAATTATTCCTACAAAGTGCTACATTTGAAAATCTTATTTTTTATGTCTATATTACTTATTTCCAGAACTAAACTTCTCATGAAGGTGACTACCAAAAATATTTGTATCTAGGTTACTTTCTGCCCGAGAGCACATTTTTACTGACTCAGTCTTAACATAATAAACTTTTCTGACATTTAGCTAAACTTAAATGGTACTTTTTTTGTATTATCAAGCATTAAAAACTCAAAGCTTATTGGTGCAGGGAAACATTTTATTTTTAAATAAAAGCAAAGAACTGAAGAGTCACACTGGACTCAAAAGTTGAACTCTACTTCTCTCTCCAGATAGTGCCAGACCTGCTGAGTTTCTCCAGCACTTTGTGTCTATTTTAAACATTTTTTTAACATGTCATTATACAGAATTACTTTGTAAATTATTATAAAGAAATGAAATTATGTTGTAAACACTTAGAATGCAAACAATTTTAATGATTTTTCATTTAAGTAATGGATTTGACATAAGATGTATAAATTTAAGGAAATCTTTAGAGCTGCAGCAGAGATAAATGTGTATCAATGGATTGTTATGATGCACATCAGTGCTGATTGATGAGACTTCAGGGCTTAATCATGCAGTTGAGGTTTGATGAAAACTGGCGGTTTAACAACAATATGTCGTTTCTTGCTTCAGCAAGCACTCTGGAATAGTCAGATTATTAATCCAAAGACACTGAGGAAAAGAGAAAAGAGGCAAATAAGAAATGGTTCAGAAGAGCAGAATACGTTGACAGATCAAAGCAAACAGGTCCAAGATTAATAAAGTCCATTAGCTGAAAATGTATCTTTCTCACACTTCCACCACATTGTAAATTCCGTTTCCATCAGTATTAAAGTGACACCTTGTAAGGATGAACAAATAGTTGAAACTGCTACCCCCTAGATGGCAAGTTGGCCCTCCCTACACAGCACCCAACAGAGATAGATTGATGGCTAGAAACCACAATTTCTGACATGGTGACATGTTGTCTGGTTAGATAGAGGCTGGATTTTTTCCTAATGGAGTCAGCATTTAACCAGTGGCCAGATCTGCTGGGACTCACATTACCCACCTCTTAACTGTGGACTCAATGCAGCATTTGCAGAGTGCAAGGAACAAATCAGGATCTGGTGTATAACAGTAAGCGCTGAATATTGCCTGTGGCTAAAAGACGTGCAGATGTAGCTTGCAGCTTTTTCTTTGTGAATTCCAGTAGGAAAAGAAATGATGTCATTTGAAAAAAAACTAAACATGTGGTATAAAGATATCATTTAGAATAAACTCCTCAACTGAGAAAGATTCCCAAGTCAAAGAAGTGCTGACCCGGTTCACCTCGATTAGAGACTAATCACACTCATAATGTTATTCCACTGAGTGGGATTTCAGAATGGTTATAAGGTACTGTTGGACTTACAAAGGAAATGAGTTAATCTCCCTGTAGGTCTGAAAATCTCAGCATTGCAATCAATGATTACTGTCAGGGATAAAGATGCTATTGCAATATAACTGCAGTATGAATGCAAGGAATCAGCTCATAAGGTGTGCTCAGGGCCAATTTCTCCCCACAAAATCGCCACTCTCATCAAAAGTAAGTTTTGGCTTCAGAGGTTGGAGGGGCAGAGGAAAATTGGCTCATGCCAGTCCGATTGCAATAACTGGAAACCCCCCATACATTGGAAGGCAGGTAACCATAGTTTTCCATTCAGGAATCTTTCCCACTCACCAGAAAGACAGAAGAAGATTTGCGAGGAGGTAGGTTGATGCCTCAAAGTAACTATTGGTTGATCTGGAGCGTCAGAGGTTGAGGGGTGACCTTTTAGAGGTTTACAAAATTATGAGGAGCATGGATAGGGTAAATAGGCAAAGTCTTTTCCCTGGAATGGGGGAGTCCAGAACTAGAGGGTATAAATTTGGGGTGAGAGGGGAAAGATATAAAAGAGACCTAAGGGGCAACTTTTTCACACAGACGGTGGTATGTGTATGGAATGAGCCGCCAGAAGATGTGGTGGAGGCTGGTACAATTGCAACGTTTAAAAGGCATTTGGATGGGTGTATGAATAGGAAGAGTTTGGAGGGATATGGACGGGGTGCTGGAAGGTGGGACTAGATTAGGTTGGGATATCTGGTCGGCATGGACAGGTTGGACTGAAGGGTCTGTTTCTATGCTGTACATCTCTATGATTCTATGACTTTATGACTCTTAAGGGCCTTAGTTGCTAGCAGGTCAAGAAAGTCCTCCATTGGTCATCTTGCATTTAATTGTAAAACTGGCAAGAATGAATGGGTTTCTTACAAAGGCAAATATTTCTCCTTTTTGTCACTTCCAGGGAAGGGAAAATTGTGTCCATTGTTACTAAGACTAATGGGTGACAAAAATTGCAAATCTGAGAGCTTCGGGTTCCAGAGCAACTCTCCCAATTTCTCCACCTGAGTATGTTTTGTTATCAGATCAAGTGGATCTGAATCCAGCACTAACCCTTCCAGAACTATTATTTTATACAATAAAAATATGGAAGTAAAAGTGTTGAGTATTATGATTTTTTATTTTAATTGTCAGATATTGAAATAAATAATGATGATTAGATAAGTATAAAGCTGAAAATGTGTTGCTGGAAAAGCGCAGCAGGTCAGGCAGCATCCAAGGAACAGGAGAATCGACGTTTCGGGCATAAGCCCTTCATCAGCCCTTCATCGATTCTCCTGCTCCTCAAATGCTGCCTGACCTGCTGCGCTTTGCCAGCACCACACTCTCAACTCTGATCTCCAGCATCTGCAGTCCTCACTTTCTCCTTATATGGAAGCAGAGAAGGATTAACAGAAAAGCAGTTCCAGTTGTTTAAAACGGTTTTGTGCCCACTTGCTAGGCCTCACAGACTTGCATCTGAAGATTTCTTGTATTGCAGTTATTCTTATTTCTGAAACAAAATGGAAGATTAAGCCACCATTAAGATGTGAAACTGCTTTACGTAATTCTGATTGCTCCATCATAAACATCCCAAACACCTTATGGTATGTTTTCAATGGCATTGTATGAATGAAGGAGTGGGTGATCGACAGCTGGTATAGCCTGGTTGGCTGTGTCTCCGTCATGATGCTTCCATGCATGGTTGTAGCCAATGTTGCATCTGTCCAGTGAAAGGGAACTGTATCCAAGATTCCAGATCAAGAAACAGCTGCATTTAGTGATCAAACATCTGCTTCTAGAGCACTTGGTAAATCCAATACAGCATAGAGCCAATAACAGCAGGAATACAGTCTCCAATCTACTTCCTTGCAGTGTTCTTGAAACTAAAGGCAATTAGCAAAGAAGCCCATTCTTGCCCAACTATCTTATGCAGCTCCATTTTCATTTCACAGTCATTAAACGAGGAATTGTTTGTTGGAAAGACAAAAATGCTGGCGAGTCAGGCAGTATCCATCGAGAGAAAGCAAGTTAAAGATGAAGAGTCATCTAGATTTGAAACATGAGCTTGCTCTCTCCATGGATGCTGTCTGACCCACTGTGATCTCCAGCATTTTTTGTTTTCTATTCAGAATTCAGCATCTGCAGTAGATTAGATTCCCTTCAGCGTGGAAACAGGCCCTTCAGCCCAACCAGTCCACACTGACTCTCTGAAGAGTAACCCACCCAGACCCATTTCCCTCTGACTAATGCACCTAACACTATGGGCAATTCACCTGACCTGCACATCTTTGGACTATGGAAGGAAACCGGAGCACCCAGAGGAAGCCCATGCAGACACGGGAAGAATGTGCAAACTCCACACAGACAGTCACCCGAGGCTGGAATTGAACCAGGGACCCTGGTGCAGTGAGGCATCGTGCTAACCACTGAGCCACCGTGCCGCCTGTTCACTTGCTTTGTCCTAGTGAAGAACATGAATGAGCCAGCCTTGTAGTTAGATCAAACTCACAGCCTTCATGTTTATTTTGCTGGTTCCTATCTACAAATGATCAAATCTCAAAGTTTTCTATATTTGGCTTAAGTGAGCTCAGAGATCTCAGGATCCAGCACTGAAATTACCTCATTACCATACCTTCCATGGGCCATGTAAGAAGATGAATTTTGTCTGCTCTAGGCTCCATTAGAGACTGCCAGGTTAGACTGGGACTTGGTGCATTCAGATACTGAAATGGTTGCCTTATCCACGGCTACATTAACCACAGACTGATACCAGTATTGCATTTCAATCCCAAAGAAATATTGTAATCTATTGAGGGGGCTGGGCAATCAATCATCATAGGTTTTTTGTTCACTTCTTCCTCTCCTACTTTTAAAAATATTCTTCTCTTCATGTTTCAAGTTTCATGTATTTTTCTCTGCAGCCATCTACAGCTACACCTGCTCCACACTGAGCCTGTTGTCAGTCCAGAGCTACATGCAAAGAGCCCATTCCAAACAACTCCTGACATTTGCAGTTCCATGATTGCCCAACAATGTCACTGTCAGGCATGCTCACTGGCAAGCTGTGAAACCTAATTTAAAAGGCTTTCTTGCTGCAAACATTTGTAAATTTGTGACATATGGCCACCGTGGTTGTGACCATAATCTGCTCTAAGTCACAGACCCACACTGCGTGCAAAGTTGAAGTAGTTCTGGCAAAATGCTAAAATGCTTCTCGAAGCATAACACGGTGTAGAAAGCCAAGCTGACTGTGCCATTTTAGCTTGTGAATTTCTCTCTTGATATAAATTGCTTGATCCTACGCTTATATATAGAAAGGGACTCATAATGCTATTTTAAAAGAATTCTTGTGGGATAAATTCCATTCCAATTCAGTATATGGGATTTCTCAACTCTAATCAATGAATAAGAAAGAAGGCGGAAATAAAGATGGACCATTTGCATGTTATTCCCATTTCCAAATACAAGCGACAGCAGGAGCCTGCACCACTTTTTATACAATACATTATTGAATCATTTCTCAATTATAGCACTGGTTCTAAAACTCAGAAAATTGATTTGGGGGTGGTGGATATTTAAGAGAAAATGGGTCAATCTTGGACACTGATGTTCAGGATACTAAGGGTTACATTCTGGAATGAAATGCTGTGAACTGTTCTGCATTTTGATTTTTCACCATTGCTTTCAAACGTTCGGATTTTCAATTCATTCTACTTAATTACTGCAGCAAATGCGTACTCATTAATATGCAAAAATGCAAATAATGTTGTAATTAAGCAGCAAATCTCTGGAGGATTTTTCCATTATAATATATTATTAGTTTGGAGAGAGCATGGCGATGCATACTGATGAATATTATTGAAGTTGAAGATTAAAAATATGAGCAATGTCCTGTCATCTCAAAGTATCCTTTTGACATTGTAGTGATTTGGAAGAATAAATTTGCATAAAAGACTAAATAACTAACAGGTTTTTCTGTTGAATTAATAATTTACAACAGTTAAACGAGCAGTATGCTCCACAATTCAGCACAAACTATGAAATATTGTTATTGATGTGCTGCAGCTCTTGGTAATATTAATTAATGCATCCAGAAAATGAGTTTTTATATTGGAGAATAAGGAAGTGTTATTCAATGGAAGGTATCATTATTGTTCTAAATTATCCAGAAGATGTAGTGGTCTATGTTCTTGATGATGTGCTCTGCAGTACAAGTGGCCTCTCCTGCTTGCTCTTCACAATCACACATGACAAGACCTAACTATGACCTAAATAGATACATTAGAACTAGCCAGAGAATTTTAGCCAATCAGATGTAGCTAAGCGCTCCACTGGATGATGCCTACAAGCTGACAGAAGCGTTACAAAACATTATGGTGTCCATACTTTGATAGCTTGCTGTCTTTGTAAAATGCTGTTCGTTGCAGGATCAAAACAACATAAAACTATTCAGCTTTGAGATAGGGCATGTCCACAGCCACTGAAAGGACTGCAAATTCACCCATGTAGATTACAGTCGGAGAGAAACACAATCCCTTCTATTGCGTTGTGTGGTTCTGTTAGTTAACCCTGAGATCACTGCAGCAGCAGCATCACTGTATCTATCAGAAAAACAAAAGACTCCCTTTTTACTATAATCAGCAAACATTGCAGGCATATTTTGATCAAATGGGAAATTCTGCTTTACAATATCATACATTAGAAATTTAGTGCATGTCAATCCTTACACGGGTTACGCTGCTAAAGTGTGGTCAGGCATCAAAACAGATCAGTCTGTACATAAATATTCAAAAGACAGTCATTATCTCTGCAATGGTTTGCATGTGATTATTTTTAAATACAACATAAAGAATGTAAATATCTTTATTCAGAAAGTGGGAAAAATATGGATTGTGCTGCCAGAGGGAATGGCTGAGGCAAATATTCCAGCTGCTTTTAACCAAAGCATCCAAGGAGGAAGGAGAGTGAAGGTTAGGTCAGTAGGACTGGAAGGGTATGGATGGAGGAGACTTGTGTTAGACTTAAATGCCTGATAGATTGGGCTGAATAGTCAATTTCCATGCTGTATCTTCTGTGTAATTCTCACTTTAACTCTGTCACACAGTTCAAATGATCTTTCAGATTAGTAAATCAAGATGACAAAGTTCGATAGAGCATTTCCATCAAGCTGTCTTTAGAAACCACAAAACATATATAATATCAAATGCTGCATTGCTGTATGATTTAGACATTAAGTGAGCCACAAGCAACACATGCCATCTCAGAGTTTGTGGTACATTACAGGTTGTTAGATTGATGACTTCGCTGCACAGAAATGTATCATTCTGTTTTGTGGGTTGTACACTTTGCTCTTGAGTTGTTGTGTTCAATTCTCCCTGAAGCCTTGCAATAAATATGCTGTCATTATGTCTCATGGCAAAACAACACAGCAAAGGCAATAACCAATGCTTAGACTTAGTGAGAAATGAGTGATGGTAAGAATTGTAAGAAGAAAAACAATAGAAATGATGCAACAATCCCTTCTGTACCACTTTTCTATGCCATGTCCATGCCACTTCTTATAAGTCATACATTTTGAGCTTCCTCGTGTCTAATATCATATGAAGCAAACAAATCATTTGCATATCTCTTTCCAGGGTTAATCTTTCCTGGAATAAATCTTAACAGGCTAAAGTTTGAGAGGCACCCCTCCATTTTAAGCATGACTGGCCAGGAGACAGTCCTGTTCCTACAGCCTGCCATACTCAGACTGGAAGGATTTACAGTTTGAGAATCAATCTGACTGGCCACGTCATGAGCACACTCTCTGTGACTATCAAGTGTTAGAATGAAACCCAAAAGCAGAGATTCTCACTGAGAGACAGGGGCACCCAGTGTACGACAAGACCTCCCTGTTTCTAACTATTGCTTTATAATGAGAGAATTTGAGCCAATGTTTTAAAGCAAGCCTAGTAACATTAAGGAGATCAATAAGAAATGACTATTTTTGATAAGGAGGATCACCAAAGACATAGCGAGTAGATTAGATGCTTGCAAAATGCTCTGTGCCACCTGCTGATAACCAGACCAGAAGTGAACACATCTCATTTTAACAGATAATTCAATCATAAATTGTGCTTCAACTATTATTGTAGTCTGGCTCAGCAGCCCATTTGCAAAGCATGTGTGAAGACTTGAATAATGGGTAAGGTTGGATATTGGTGCCCATCACAGCATGTCATGTTTTCTTCAGTGGTCCAGAACAAAAAAAATAAGGCCGACTGAAAGCACTGAAAGTATATTACATACGATGCCACATGAATGGTAATAGAGAATTGATTTTACTTTTGAAATTAATAGAAATCTAGATGCAGAATCATACCATCTCCTGCTAACAAATCAACTGTAGTACTCACCAACTGCAGTATGAATCCTGACTCTGGCTGTTTTCAGGTATGATGCAGTGCAGAGCTATGGGGATGGTATAGGGTAGTGGTACAGAGTACACCACACAGCGACCTCATACAGAACCACTTCCTCATCAGCAGCCATCAAACATCAAACCATGTATTATATGTTACTTACTTGCAAATATCTGCTTTTAGCTTAGCTTTATTTGCCTGTTATTTTGACTATCCTTTTATAATGCCCTCGGTGTCTTATGGTGCAGTCAATAGTGTCCCTGCCTCTAAGCTTGAAGCTCTGGGTTTAAGTTACTCTCCAGGACTTGAGGGTCAAGCAAACATGGACAAAGAGGTCAGCAAAAAGGCAGACCCTTTCAATTCATGTCAATGGTAAACGATAAGGGCAGGAGAGATTCCTAGTTAGCCAGATGATGGAAAGAACATCAGAGTCTCTGTCATACCATCCACAGCTAAAATACAACACTGGCATTTATCCAACAATGTGGAAAGTTGCTCAGCTATATCCTGTCCAGAAAAAGCATAACCAATCCAGTCCAGCCAATTACCATCAATCTACTCTCACACATCACAAAGTGATGATTGGTTTTGATGACAATGCTGTCAAGTAGTACTGATACAGTGAGAACCTGATCACAGATGCTCAGCTCAGTGACTACGAGGGCCCTTCTCAACCAGCCTGCAGTTAATTCAATGACACAGCCTCCATTGCCTTCTAGGAAGAGAATTCCACATACAGAAGGCATTATAAAGCATTTTGGTGTTGTGGATATCACAGAGGTGTGGTTGCAAGGCAATCAGAGTTGGGAACTAAATATCCAAGGATATATATCCTAGCAAAAGGACAGGCAGATAGGTAGAGGGGGCAGGGTTGCCTTAAAAGTAAGAAATGAAAGATGGGAGTTATGCACAGGTTTCCTAGCAGTAGTCAGGATGTGAGGAAGAAAGTAAGTCAGGAGATAGAAAAGGTATGTAAGTAAGGCATTTTTACAATAATCAAGATGCAGGTAGACTGGGAAAATTAGTTTGATAGTGGATTTCAAGATAAAGAATTTGTAGAATTTCCATGCGATGGTTGCTTTGGAGCAGCTTGTGGTCGAGCTCACTAGGAAAAAGGCCAATCTGGATTTGGTGATGTGTCATGAGGCAGACTTGATGAGGGATCTTGAGGTAAAGGAACCCGTAGGAAGGTGGTGACCACGATGTACTAGAATTCACCCTGCAGTTTGAGAGGGAAAAGCTGAAAGCAAATGTAACAGTATTACAATTGAGTAAAGGTAAATAAAAAAAAACATGAGGGAGGCACTGGCCGAGTTGATTAGAAGGAGAGCCTAGCAGAGAAAACATGGAACTGTAAGGGCATGAATTTCTGGAGTTATTTCGGGAGGCACAGCAGCAATTCATCCTAAGGAAGAAGAAACATAGAGTCTGAGCTCATAAAGTCATATAGCATAGAAAGGGACCACTCAATCCAACTCAACACACCAACCAGACACCCCATTCTGACCTAATCCCATTTGAAATTAAAAAGGCAATAGTATTTACCATGGAAATTTCAAAGTATGAGGATTGTACAACTTAGTCGTTCTGAAAGAGTTGACATTGGAGACTGCATTAAGCTCCCCAAATCTGATCATGTCATATAGGTTTGGGTGGGGATAATGCAGAACAATTTAGGATCTCATTGAATGAAAATCAATGTCCTTGGTTTTCTAATAATCTTAATAACAATATCCATCTTACTAACATAACTTGGACAGGATTGTTATCATGTGTTACTACTGGCATGGCGTTGGAGTGAAGGGAGTGTGAGCTTACAACTTAAGAGGTTACATTCATTTAAATATTTTATTCTGTTCTTAATATGGCCAATCATACGCTTTTTCTAAATTAGGCTAGAATGAAAAGATCCAACCAGGTTTCTTTGATAACCACAACATTTCTGATCTATTAAGACAAACAAACCCTTTTAATGAAGATATTACAAATTGTGGGAGAAAGTGAGGACTGCAGATGCTGGAGATCAGAGTCAAGAGTGTGTTGCTGGAAAAGCACAGCAGGTCAGGCGGCATTCAACGAGCAGGAGAATCGATGTTTTGGGCAAAAGCCCTTCCTCAGGAATGAGGCTCCGGCCGAAACGTCGATTCTCCTGCTCCTCGGATGCTGCCTGACCTGCTGCGCTTTTCCAGCATATTACAAATTGTTACATGAAAATATAAACCTCTAGTTTTCTAAATAACTCAATCACACAAATTAAAAGTCTTCAGAGAAGGAAGGGGTCAGGGAATGGGTTTCCCTTTTTAGAAATTCACTTTAAAATGAAAAAAAAAATTTCCTGGCCGCTGGGGGTCATTCTTGAGGGGAAGGTAATGGATAAGACATTGAACATTCTGAAGTCAATCTGGTGGTTTTTGCACGTGGGGTCAAATCACAAATCATGTCTGGTTGTCTCTGGAGTCTTGGCAGACACAGCTTACTGAAGAAATACAACATTGAGAAACTCTCTCAACTACTCTTCCAGAAGAACAATCAGGTTTCACCATGATCTCACAGAAAAGTTATTTCAGGAACAGGAGGCACAGGCTGAGCAACGTACTCTGTAGCAAGTTTTCCTCAACTGAAAAGTCCAAACACAAACCCCAAGTCTGCAAACATTTTTCAAACAGACCAGCCATAAAACCCACTCATTAAACAACCAGGTGTTCACCTTGAAGTCAGTTCAAGCTACCAAACCCAGCAATTATCTGGAACCATCTGGAACCACTAAATGCTTGCTTAAAATACAAGTATCAATGTTTTGAATTTTCCAACAAGTCAGCGAAGTGTCAATTTGGGAAGTTCCACAGAAGGTTTCTCTCTGCAAATTCTGGCAAGTAATATTACATCATTCTCACCTCATTAAGCACACACCACACTTCTTGAATGCTGCTTGTAATTCTCAGCAGCAGAGTGCTCACTGCTGCCTGGACTTCCCAAGTTTCTTGCCCTGGCACCATTTTAAAGCCCAGCCAGTTTAAACACTGCAAACAGGAATACTCCTGTTTAGTACACATTGTGAGAGGGAAATGAAAAAGAAAAAGCTTTTTGAGGGAACATAGTTCGCATGGGTGACACTTTACTGGAAATAGAATATCACATTTGTAAATATCTTGGGACCTGCAATCATCTCGTGTCTGATCGACAGTCATTGTAGCTGCAGCTACAAGAATGAAGCGACAATGGTTTCCCATTGTTAGTGCTGCTACCGAAACCTATTGTAGCATAGGATCTTGCCATTGTTGAATATGGGAGGACCACATGCAATATAGCCCTCAAATAGTTATTCAAGTTAATATTTATGTAACAACAGGAAAGTGAAGACAGAACAAACAGAAATGTTTCTGCGACTAAGTGTGAGCTGCTTGCCTTTCAAGCAACAACAAATTTACAGTCAATGAATGATAACTTCACCTAAATCAGATCAATAGAAACTGGGTGTCAGTTAAGTCCTTACTGGCTTGTTGCGCCTGACACTGCATTGCTCTTTCATGGTGAACATGCTGTTCCTCCTGCTCAACAACCTCACCTTTCTCCTTGGAAGACAAGTGCCACCCTCTCAGCTCTTTTGCATCCGTTACATTCTCGCTGTGTCTTTTCCAGTAGTGCATCAGCATAATCGTCCTCCCGAAACCAACCCAATCATCGAAAACCCGTCTTCAGGAGGCCAGTCATTAGCTCCGCAATGATGCTGTTGGAAGAATGTGTCTATACTCAGCTTATGTCAGGAGAGTGTGAAATGAAGTCATCATCCATGGTGACAGAAGGTGGCCTAGTCTCTCAGCACCCATCCTTGTGAAGCAGCCTGTACTTGAAATGAAACAGGAAACAGAGTTATCAAGGAGAGGGGCATCATGTCAGCTTTCAAAGGATCTGGCACAGACTTTTAAGCTGTCATACAGATGATCACCAAAAGTGTGTACATTAACTGAATGGAACTCATTTCTGTGGTGAAGTCAGCGCATTATGATATAGGTCTCTCAGCATGATGCATAGAGTCTAAAGCACCCCGCACCTAAGGAATGCCAACTACTTTGGGAAGGCCTACTCACCCAAGCTGCAGCATTGACCTTGTCATGAGGAAACGAGAAGACATGGAATCATCTTACAGAAATTGCATCAGCAACAGTCTTGATACATCTGTGAGTTGAAGATTGAGAGACAACACTCAGGTGCCCAGTGGATCTATGGAAGCAGCCTGTTATATAAAAATTGAGGATGGCTGCCATCTGCCACTGGGTGAGAATGACCAAACACCCCTTCAGATGCAGCCCCTGTTTCAGCAGTTGGCATAATGCTCTGACTGTTTCCCAGGACATCTTCAATCTGTAGCAACCCTCTATCTCACTCACCTGGAGGAAATGGCATCAAGGATGATAGGCACTCACCCTCCTGTACCTCCTCAATAATGTGAGAGGACCTTCAGCTATGAACTCTTCATGAGGAAGCTGGAGGTTGCTGCTGACCCTTGACTTAGCATCATAGAGTCATAGAGTCACAAAGATATACAGCAAGGAAACAGACCTTCTGTCCAACTTGTCTATGCAAACCAGATATCCTAAATTAATCTAGTCCCATTTGCCAGCATTTGGTCTATATCCCTCTAAACCCTCTATTCCTACTCACATACCCATCCAGATGCTTTTTTAATGTTGTAGTTGTATCAGCCTCCATCACTTCCTCTGGCAGCTCATGCCATACACGCACCAGCCTCTGTGTGAAAACATTGCCCCTTAGGTCCCTTTCAAATCTTTCCCCTCTCATCTTAAACCTATTCACCCTAGTTTTGGACTCCCCTACCCTGGGAAAAAGACTTTGTCTATTCACCCTATCCTTGCCCCTCATGATTTTATAAACTTCTATAAGGTCACCCCTCAGCCTCTGACCCTCCAGAAAAATTAGCCCTAGCCTATTCAGTCTGTCCCGATAGCTCAAGCCCTCCAATCCTGGCAACATCCTTGTAAATCTTTTCTGAATCCTTTCAAGTTTCACAACATCCTTCCTATAGCAGCAAGACCAGAATTTCATGCTATTTTCCAAAAGTGGCCTATCCAAGTCCTGTACAGCCACAACATGACATCCCAACTGACCTACTGTTGCATTTGTCTTTCCTCCATTTCTATGGAGTTTCAATGAGCAGCAGCCATAGTAACTGTAACAGCTACTGTGACTGAAGCCATTGATGATAGTTCCAAAGAATCTCTGAGGGCAATATCAGAAAAAAAAACACCTCCTCAGTTAGATGAGTAGCCAGCTTCACATCACACACAAGTAACAGTTTATCATTGTCCTTGATATAATGCAATATGAAGAACTCGGTCAAGGATGGTCATGGAATGTTTGCACATGGACATTTGAGATGGAGGACCTAATTTGATTAATGTAGGACAAGCCATGTCACACAAGTACAGTAAGTGAGTATAAGTGAGGTACAATTTATAAACCTTTGTCTTCCCATTAACCCAATTACCCATGAAAGACAGTGTTCCATCCAAGCACATGTTGTCAAGTATGTACAGGTCGGAGTGAGAGGTGCTCTTGTGCAGTCTTTAAGATCTTACTTTGGTTTTGTGAATATGGGGGGCTTGCAGATGATGCTTTGAAAGTCACCTGCGATTACCTCTGCTTCAAAGACATCAATTTGTCATAATTCATGGCACGGTCAACATTGCTGCGGCCAGGATTTGAATCTGTCACATAATGCGGTTCGATGCAGAAGTCTATGATTACAGAAGTCTATAACCTATGTGTGTAAGTGCTGGTTAATACAATTGCCCCTTGAAAGTCCTCACATTGTTCACAAGTACAGCCTGCTCCCTCAGATTTAAAAACATGTCAGCTCCACCCACACCAGGTATAACTGCAGCTATTCCTCATTTCTACCATGTATCAGTGATTTAGATAAGGATGGAAGGCAACATAGATAACACTTCACACAGAATGAGTCACAGGCCCAGCCATCAATCTAGATGAGCCCCAACCTTGTTGATTCTTTCTTCCCTGTAATCCCTGTCGACCTATCAGGTTAGAGTTTCCATGTGTTCCCAATCAAAGTTTTTATTTAAATCTTCATCTTCCCACTTTCCCCTCTGAGCCTCAGGGGTACAGCCTTGTTATATGTTCCATCATTATGCACTATTCCCCCATCCAGTCAGAGTAGTGCTGATAATCGATGGCTCTTCCTCACTGTAACCTGTGCCTTTCAATGCTCTATGGTCACCCATTTTTACAGATTGCGTTGCCTCCCCCTTCAAAATTTTTGTTCCCTGTGTCTCGCAGTCTCCCCAATTGACTGTTAATTGCCCATCACAACGCTGGCCCCTGATGATATGGTAAGGCTTGTGCTTGGTTGGTGCCAACTCTGTGAACAGGGGAGGCAAGCAGTCACTGCCCATGAAATGTACCTACATTGTTGGGGAATGATGGTCAACATGGAGACTCGCAGAACATATTGGCATGATGTAATTGACAGGTCCCAGTTCAGACTTTGATATTTGGGATTGACACCATCTAGTTTCTCAGTGGTACGTGGGGGAATAGGAAGCTAAGTATGAATGAGACAAGATTAGACCCAAATAACATCAGAAGTTCTTTTCATTAGTGAGGTTCTTATCTAACCACTAAAACTTTAACTGGAAAATCAAACATTTCTTGCCTTACATCGAGAATCTAATTTTTCCATTCCTGTCGTATTTTCCAAACTGACTCACCATTCCTGATGTTTCAGGTGCTGGGAAAATTGAGTCCATCATGTCTTGTTATTAACCATTTGAAAAAACAATCTCCTCAAACCTTCGAACTCACGTGTACAAAATTAAATGCATTCATGGCACATTCAATAAACTTCATCCTTTTTAAGCAAGAACCCCATTCTTATTAAGACTTACTTGGAGAAGCATGAGACCCTAAACACAAGCTTGTACTGCTCAGCAAGCTAAAATAAACAGGGACAGCACCAAGTAGTTCAGTAAAGGCATAATTCAGGGGTTCGTAAGAAGCCAAAGTTAGAAAGACATATTTATTTTGAGACAAACAAATCATTTTTAATGTTAGAGAAGGCAATCAGGATGGGAAAGAAGAAGTCCCTGAATAAATTTAAAAGTGAGAGTGAATCGTGAGACATAAGGCCATATAACCAGAGGACAAAGGAGAAGAAATAGGCCTGCTCCACTATTCAATTAGATCGTTGCTGATGTGAAAATCCTTAACTCCATTTTCCTGCCTTTTCCCATAACCTTTGATTACCTTTCTGATTAAAACTCTGTCTATTTCAGCCTTGAATATACTTAAGGACCCCACCTCTTTAGCCCCCTGCAGTAAAGAATTCCACAGACCTATCACCCTCTGAGAAGAAATTCTTTCTCATCTCTATAATAAACAAGTAACCCTTCATTCTTAGATTACATTAATCAAATTAAGTCATTTTTTGCTATATCAGAAATTGAGTTGGCTAGAAGCTACAGTCAGTGACACCTATACTTCAAAACATATTTTATCTCATGTCTCTTCATTGGGAGGGTAGGGGAAAAATAGATTCTACCCAAACAAAAAATGATTTGTCATTTGCATCGTGAATCAGTACATCAGCCCTTGACATGGCAGAAATTACCAATGCTGACTTGGAATTATCCAGTGTGACACAAATTGTGGGGTATCATCACCTTCATATCCACCTTCAGAATCATTCACATTCTAATCCCATTTCCAAATCATTGCTTACAAGGGGAGTATCAAGAGTTATCTCCATCCTCAGATAGGTGGCTTCTGCAAGCTTATGTTTCATTGGCAACAACGCTGGTAAGAAAACCTGGGAAAAGCAGTGTATAAAAATGCAAAATCAAAATATAATGATGCAATCGTTATACAGAAAATGAAGCCAAAACTTTAAGAAATCAAAAATTTGATTTTCTGAATGAATAGTAGTTAGATGGAGATTTGGAGAGTAATTAGTTCACCTGAACTAATAAACACTAATCTTATAATTTTAAAGATAACCTCATTATTATTTTGCCTGTACTCCATCAGAAACATCCCTGATTCATGTGAGCCCATTTTCTGATGAAGGATAGGGTCGAGGATGAGGGTGAAGGAGGAATAGGGTACTGCTGCAGACTTTATATATCTCACTTGAAAGGACAGAAACCATTTCTGGTCAAGAAAGGAAAGGATGTATATCATGGGTTTTAGCAAGGAGAAGGATACAGATTTGCAGATGGAACTGTTGAAGTGCTGTTGAAACAGGCCATCATAAAGCATTGTTTTTCAGACAAGTATGAGTGCATGTGTGACCCTGCCATTGTATTCATATGGATTACCACCAGGCTGTTGCTAGTGACTTCAGAACTGCCCAATGAGCCTGGCTCCATCACTCTACCTCTTCGAAAGAAAAATGTAGAATAAAAAATGTTCAATAAACTGCTGCTATAATTCCAGCTCCTGCATTCTTTAAACATTCTCACCTTCTCCAGACTGTTTAAAAACCTTCAATGTCAGCTCAACATGACCGACAGGCAGAGGTACATAAAGATAGTGAAAATGTGATGTGGAATGATCACGTAATTTTTGTCTCAAATATAGGGATATAGTTCCAGGTGTCAGCTGACATGACAGCAAATGGAACAGGTCCCAGGATGGTAGGTGGAATATGTCAGCTGTTTCTTACTGAAACGTCAAGGCTTAACATTCAACTCGATAAGGTCAAAATGTGTTTTCTTAATGGATATAAAGTTACACAGATTCACAATGTTGTCAATGCATTCCCTGCAAAATGAAAAAAATGGAAAATTGCAGCTGCTAATCATGAACAGAATATTAGTTATATTCTGAGTTTTACCCGTATTTGATTTTTCTCACTGAGAATTTATGTTCTGTATTTACCAGACAGGATACAGCACAATTGGTACTTTGACTTTGATGCAGCTGCACAAAAAGACCACCATCATATTTATAATACTAAGGATTTGTGACCTTTCAAAAAAAGTTTACTTATGTCATTCTTGATCTAACCCCCATTCCTCTTTCCATTCCGAATATATTTTATCATTAAAGAATAGTTAAATACTGCATTTCCTTTCGCAACATCATCAAAAAGAAAATAATTTCTCTAAAAAGTGAAGGGCACGAATCCAACAAACATTCACCATGGTTTTGCAATTTTAGTTTGCTCCTGAGGTGCTTCTTATTTACAAGGTATTTTGTATCTCAAGAAAGCTAATCTTTTCTTAAGAAAAGTCTCTTTACTGGGAAGAAGGTAAGAAGTAGTCTTACCACTATCAAAACAGCTCATGAAATCCTTATGAGAAAGCTGATTTTTAACTCAACTATTCCAATGTTCACAGAGCCAACCTTACCTACGTAGGCTTCTGTTCTGGCCATGCCTTAATTTTAAAATTTTAATCGAAGTTTTGAGAAACTTTCATGGCCTTGTTCATTTGCTCTTTTAGCTAAACAACACTCTAAGATCTCTGTGTTCCTGCAATTCTAGCCTCTAGCACATTTCCAATTTTCTTTGTTGCAACATTTGCTTCATTTGCAACAATCCTAGACCCAAGCTTTGGAATTTCTTCCCTTCATCTCTCTGCCTCACTCCCTTGTTTTCAAAGGTGTTCCTTAAAACCTATCTCTCACTTGTTCTATCATCTTCTCATGTTGATGGTGCCTAATTCTGTTTATTAGGGCATTGTTAACTACGCTGATGGCACCATATACATATTGTTGATATTGTTCATTAGGAAAGTAGCCAACATAGATTGTCCCTCTAATATTCACTTTTTTCACTGCTGAGATAACGTTTTGAATTTTTTCCATCTGTTAAAATGCGCAATGACAGAAAAAAATGACAAATACTCATTATTAGCAAGAGTCAAATAGTCAAACATTGTCTCTTTGTGTGCTTCAATTACGCAAGTATACTTTACTCCATTTTGGAAGAATACAAATCATGCTGTAAAATATAAATAGATTATAAATAGCTTAGTCAATTATGAATATAACTTGTGCATTTCCTATCACTCACTTTTTCAATCATGTCTCCCGTTTTATTAAAATTTCACTGAATAGAGAGATTCAACTGCTTACATCACTTGAACTTGAGAACCTGAGAAATAGATTAGATTAGATTCCCTACAGTGTGGAAACACGCCCTTCAGCCCAACAAGTCCACACTGACCCTTCGAAGAGTAACCCACCCAGACCCATTTCCCTCTGACTAATGCACCTAAAACTATGGGCAATTTAACATCACCAATTCACCTGACCTGCACATCTTTGGACTGTGGGAGGAAACTGTAGCACCCGGAGGAAACCCACGCGACATGGGGAGAATATGCAAACTCCACACAGGAACAGGTTTCTGCTATTCATTCCCTCCAGCCAGCCCCACCATTCAATAAGATCATGGCTATTTTACCCCAGGCCTCAACTCCTCTTTTGTGCCAATTCATCATAGCCTCCAACTTCTTGATATTTCAGAAATCTATCTATCTCCTCTATAAATACATCCAGTGATCTACACTTCACAACATTCACTACCCTCTGAGAGAGGAAATTCCTGTGGCATCTCAGTTTTAATTGAGTGTCCCATTGTCCCATTGTTCTGTAACTATGTCCCGTAGTCTGAGATTCTCTCATTACTGGAAATCTATTCTCAACATGAACCCTCTCAAGCCCCTCCAGATTCTTACATGTTTCAATAAGATGATTCCTCATTATTCTAAACTCTAATGAAAAAAGTTAAAAAGTGTGACACTGGAAAAGCACCACAGGTCAGGCAACATCCGAGGAGCAGAAGAGTCGATATTTCGGGCATAAGACCTTTATCAGGAATGTCACTTTTCGATTCTGACTCTCCAGTATCTGCAGTCCTCCCTTTCTCCTCCTTCTAATGAAAAGAGGCCTTTGTTGTTTTTGATAAATCAACCTCTTCATCCAAGAAACAGCCGAGCGAATTTCTTTTGAACTGCCTCTGATGCCAGTATATCATCTTAAATACCGGAATTAAAATCATAGAATTCCCTACAGTGTGGAAGCAGGTCATTCAGTCCTTGCCTACCCCTCTGAAGAGCTGCTAATCCAAACCCACTCCATCCCTGTAATCCTGCATTTTCCATGGTTAATCCACCTAATCCTGCACATCCCTCAACACTATGGGCAATTCACCTAACCTGCACATCTTTGAATAATGGGAGGAAACCAGAGCACCCAGAGGAAACCCACACAGGCATGGAGAGAAAGTGTAAACTCCTAACAGTCGCCTGAGGCTGGAATTGAGCCTGTGTCCCTGGCACTGGGAGGTAGCTGTGCTAACCACTGAGCCATCACGACTCCCCCCCAAAATGGCAGTTTCCAGCTCTAGACTCACAAACACACTGTACTGTTATAAAAATCTTCCCATTTTCAACTACCAAAGCCAGAGCAACAAAGGCCAAAATTCCATTTGCCTTAGTTACTTGCTGCACGTGTATGCTAACAGTTTGTGTTTCATGCATAAGCACACCCAGATCTGTCTGCACTGCACTTTTTGAAATCTCTCTCTACTTAAGTAATAGTCTCCCTTTTGATTCTTCTGACCAAAATGCATGACCTTCTTCTTTCCTAAATCAAGCTTTATCTGCCAAGTTTTTGGCCACTCATTCAGCCTTGCAGACCCCTTGCAGATCCCTAATGTCCTAATCACAACACATCCTCCCAGCTGTGTGTTATTCTCAGCAAACTTGGATACACTCTACACTGCACCTTGCTTCTAGTCATTAATATAAATAGTAAACAATTGAGATGCTAGGGGTGATCCTTGTGACATTCCATTAGTTACATTGTTCTAATCTGAAAAAGACCCATTAATCCCAAATTTCTGTCTTCTGTACATTAACCAAACATCAATCCATGTCAATACATGATCCCAATGCTGTGAGCCCCTATTTTATGTAATAACATTTATTAAATGCCTACTGGAAATCCAAGTCCACTACGTTTACTGGTTCCCTTTTATCAATTCTGTTTTTATATCTAAGAACTCTATAGCAAATTTGTCAAACATGATATCTCTTACTCCCTGTTGTCAGTAATTGACAGTGTGAAACATTTGTAAAGGTCCTAAATTAATTTATTTCTGAATAATGGACTTGGTTTTTCTCAATGATGGATGTGAGGCTTATTGACCTACAGTTTTCTGCTTGAATGGCATTCTTTATTACTGTGCTTTTGTTATTTCACTCATTATCCCTCATACACACCAGGACTAAGATCTTCATATCTCCTAGACAAGAACACAGGCTGACACTCCTCCAAAATATAAATTTTGGATCCCAGTACCAATATCTTTTGTAGTCTCACCTTCCTACCCCCCTCAATAAACCAAATTTGATGTAATTATCGAAGGGATGTGACTGTCTCCTGAAATGTACATTTCAGACAACTCCACACCTCCCTGATGGGTCATAATGCCTATAGTTTGAACTCTTGCTCAGGAACTTTGAGCCATAGTTTCTAACAGAGCCAATTCTTGTGGGAGATGTCTTCACTATGGAATACACCATTATCTACAGGTTCTGACATACTACAGCTGCAACACTCTGCCTACTCAGCCATCTCTCTTTGAGTTAATTAATTAATTTAGATTTTAAATATTATAAAAATGAATTCCCTAACTTTTCAACTGTAATGACGTTGTCTGTCAAACCATTTGGTCAATCAAAAGAGACACACGACAGATAAGTACCAACCGTCTAATGAATGAAGCATTGGGGTACGGTACATCAGTCACGTTGGGGAAGGAACAGAAATGTAATAGTGATGGGGAATGTTATATTTAGGGGAATAGATGCTATTCTAGGCAGCAAAGACAAAAGTCCCAAAGGTTGTACAAACCAAAAGAACTATGGATGCTGTAAATCAGAAACAGAAACAGAAATTTCCGGAAAAACTCAGCAGGTCTGGCAGCATCTGCAGAGAGAAATCAGAGTTAATGTTTCGGGTCCAGTGACCCTTCCTCAGAACTGTTCCACTATAGAGTCATAGAATCACTCAGCATGGAAACAGACCTTTCAGTGCAACATGTCCAAGGCAACTGTATTCATAAACTAAATTAGTCCCAAACTAATTCACTTGCCCCATATTCCTCCAAACACTTCCTATTCATGAACTTATCCAAGTGTCTTTCAAACGTTGTAACTGTACCTGCATCCACCATTTTCTCTGGCAGTTCATTCCACACATGAACCACTTTTGGTGTAAAAATGTTACCCCTCATGTCCTTTTTAAATCTTTCTCCTCTCCCCTTGAAAATATGACCTCTAGTTTTGAACTCCCTTATCCCAGGGAAAAGACCCTTGTCATTCAACTTATCTATGCCTTTCATGATTTTATAAACCTCAATAAGGTCAACACTCAACCTTTTATGCTCCAATGAAAAAAGTCCCAGTCTTTCCAATCTATTTTTATACCTTAAACCCTCCATTTCCAGCAACATTCCAGTAATTCTTTTCTGAACCCTCTCCTGTTTAATAATATCCTTCCTCTAACAGGGCAACCAGAACTGCACAAACAGTATTCCAGAAGAGGCCTCACCAATGTCCTGTGCAACCTCAACATGATGTCCCAACTCTTATACTCAAAAGTCTGAGCAATGAAGGCAAACATGCTAAATGCCTTCTGAACAGCCCTGTCTACCTGTCTCACAAATTTCAAAAAAATATGCACCTGGACCCCTAGGTCTCTCTGTTCTACAACACTACCCAGGGTCCTACTATTAATTGTATAAGGCCTGTCCTTGTTTGTATTATCAAAATGTAATAGCTCATATTTATTGTGGTTCTGTTCGCTGAGCTGGGAATTTGTGTTGCAGAAGTTTCGTCCCCTGTCTAGGTGACATCCTCAGTGCTTGGGAGCCTCCTGTGAAGCACTTCTGTGATCTTTCCTCTGGCATTTGTAGTGGTTTGAATCTGCCGCTTCCGGTTGTCAGTTCCAGCTGTCTGCTGCAGTGGCCGGTATATTGGGTCCAGGTCGATGTGCTTATTGATTGAATCTGTGGATGAGTGCCATGCCTCTAGGAATTCCCTGGCTGTTCTCTGTTTGGCTTGTCCTATAATAGTAGTGTTGTCCCAGTCAAATTCATGTTGCTTGTCATCTGCGTGTGTGGCTACTAAGGATAGCTGGTCGTGTCATTTCGTGGCTAGTTGGTGTTCATGGATACGGATCGTTAGCTGTCTTCCTGTTTGTCCTATGTAGTGTTTTGTGCAGTCCTTGCATGGGATTTTGTACACTACATTGGTTTTGCTCATGCTGGGTATTGGGTCCTTCGTTCTGGTGAGTTGTCTGAGAGTGGCTGTTGGTTTGTGTGCTGTTATGAGTCCTCGTGGTCGCAGTAGTCTGGCTGTCAGTTCGGAAATGCTCTTGATGTGTGATAGTGTGGCTAGTCCTTTGGGGTGCGGCATGTCCTTATTCCGTTGTCTTTCCCTTAGACATCTGTTGATGAAATTGCAGGGGTATCCATTTTTGGCGAATACATTGTAAAGGTGTTCTTCTTCCTCTTTTGGCAGTTCTGGTATACTGCAGTGTGATGTGGCCCTTTTGAACAGTGTCTTGATGCAACTTCTTTTGTGTGTGTTGGGGTGGTTGCTTCATAGTTTAGGACTTGGTCTGTGTGTGTGGCTTTCCTGTATACCTTTGTGGTGAATTCTCCGTTTGGTGTTCTCTGTACCATCACGTCTAGGAATGGGAGTTGGTTGTCCTTTTCTTCCTCTCGAGTGAATCTGATTCCTGTGAGTGTGGCATTGATGATCCAGTGTGTGTTTTCTATTTCTGTGTTTTTAATTATTACAAAGGTGTCATCCACATATCTGACCCAGAGTTTGGGTTGAATTTGCGGTAAGACTGTTTGTTCTAATCTTTGCATTACCGCTTCTGCTATGAGTCCAGAGATGGGTGAGCCCATGAGTGTGCTGTTGATTTGTTCATATATTTGGTTGTTGAATGTGAAGTGTGTTGAGAGGCACAGGTCCAGTAGTTTGAGTATGCCGTCTTTGTTGATAGGTTCAATGTCCTGTTGTCTGTTCTGTATGTCCAGCAGGTTGGCTATTGTTTCTCTGGCTAGGGTTTTGTCGATAGAGGTGAACAGTGCCGTTACATCGAATGAGACCATGGTTTCTTCCTTGTCTATGTGTATATTTCTGATGATGTCCAAGAATTCCTGTGTTGATTGTATAGAATGTCTGGATCCGCTGATCAGGTGTTTCAGTTTCTGCTGTAGTTCTTTAGCCAGTTTGTGTGATGGTGTCCCTGGTAGTGATACTATGGGTCTGAGTGGGATGTCTGGTTTGTGCACTTTAGGTAGTCCATAGAATCTGGGGATGTTGTTGTTTCAGGTTTCATTCTTTGTAGGTCAAACCTGGTTATCTGTCCGTTTTTTTGTAGGTTCCTCAGTGTGTTGTTTATCCTATTGGTGAGCTGTGGGGTGGGGTCAAACTCCCTCTTTTGGTAGGTCCTACCAAACACCTTACGTCTGCAACACAAATTCCCAGCTCAACGAACAGAACCACAACAACGAGCACCCGAGCTACAAATTTTCTTTCAGAATTTGAGCTTATATTTATCCAAATTAAACTCCATCTGCCACTCCTCAGCCCATTGACCAAATTGATCAAGATCTCTTTATAATCTTACACAACCTTCTTCTCAGTCCACTCTGCCACCAGGTTTGGTGTCATCCACAAACTTATTAACCATGCCTCCTATATTCTCAACCAAATCATTTGTATAAATGGGAAACAAAAGTGGACTCAGTAATGATCCCTGGGGGAGCAGCACTGGCCATAGGCTTCCCATCCAAAAAATAACTCTCCACCTCTGTCTCCCGGTGTGGATCCAATTTTATATCCAATTGTCAAGCTCACCCTGAATCTCATGTGATCTAACTTTACCCAATACTTTTGTAAATGATGCAGTGCATCTCCCAAATGTTAAATTCTACTTCCACCTTAATCATAATAACTCATTAATAGGGATGTAATCAATCCTCCCACCAATAACTAGCCTATAGGTTAAACATTGCCTCAGGACACTTGCATTATCTGACGTTACTATGTTGTTCCTTGCGTAATATTGATGGTGTTGTATGGCTAGTTCAAATCCTCTTAGAACTCCAGTGACAGAGCAATATAAAGATCATTGATGGCATTCATGCCAACATTATTACATCAATACAGTCCCTTCATCAATATACATGGTAGCGATTGTAAAGAATGAAGCATCTTCGGAATTCCTGCTTCAAAACATAGTATTTTCACATCTAGTACAGCAGGGGTCAGATTTAGCGTAAAGTTCATTCAACCAGTGATGTACCTTAACCACAACTTCACAAAAGCACCCCAAATATATCAGTGTGAATGTTTCATTTCCCACACCAACCATCCTCATGATCTTTCTGAGAGCAGTGATAGTTCACAGTTAATTTCTGCTCGATTGTATCAAGTGGACTCTTGCCCACTAGGAAATGAGTTTACTCATAAGTCCCTGATATGTGCCAAACAGAAAATACTTTCACCCATTACTCTAGTTTGAATTCAGATAATTGTCCCAGAGACAAAAACACCATGTTAAACCAATGCAGAAACCGTATTCACCCACGCATTATTACCATCTGGTAGAATCGAATAAATTTCTAACCCCGCAAATCCAGAAATGAATCACAGTTTTGCAAAAGGTAGTACCCTGTAACGTTTCAGGAAACGAATAATATCACAGAAGCTTGCGGTGCGTCCTTCAGGCATGACGAATCCTCGATTGCCACTTTGGCCAAAGAGTGAAATGGATGTGAAATGGCCGCAGAGCTAATTAGAAATGCCCGTTTGAAAGTGTATATTCAGCGCATAGTCAGTAATTAGGATCAGAATTATTATATTTTTAATTTGTCTGGAGGTGCAAGACAGAAACATGCACATTACGTATTCAAGTGCTGATTAAATACAACTTTCATGGAGCAGTGCATGTGGGCTCTGCACACACCTATTTGGACTGACAATGTGAAGTGCTCTGACCAGCACACAGCAGCACATTACAAGATGGTTCAGAGACTTAGGGAAAGAGTGCGTGGATTCTTGGGTGTAGAACCAGAGGTCCTGGTGTTGAAATTCAGAGGGAGAGAAATGTCTCATATCTCATGTATATGGGTTAGCAAATCTCTGAAAGGGTTAAAAGTGACTCAGTGGTATAGGCATCCCCATTATGGTAATGCCATGGGGACTGATGGAGAAGATAATCTTGAAGGAATCAGATCCAAGACCAGATCCTCCTCAAGGTCTCTGTAAGACTATATACCATGTTCTTAAAACATGTAAATATATCATATTCACGAGAGCCTCTCCCAATTGGACTGGAAAGTGCCTATCCTTATCCAACTAGAACAAGTACACAGGCCCTGGAGAATAGTATAACTAGAAGACATTGGTGGCAGTGTATCTGCACGGAGGGCCAGGATGACCTCAATTTCATTGGACCTCTATCCTTTTTTCCTATAGGGATTGCTGCAGCACCTCCCACTCCTTATCCAGATCAATGGGAACCACTAACAAGATGCCAATAACCACTCCTATTCTTGGAGAAGCAGTAAGGAGTTAAATAAGTTGGCATAGCGCTGCATTTACTCTTTTTATATAAAGTCATCAGAGAATTTCCAGAATAAATGTTGCTTGTGCTGCTAAAGTGTCCCAGAAAATCTGGTGATCTGTTTCAGAGGATTTTTTTTTGTTCTCTCACCACTCCAGCACCATGAAATGGCAAGTATACCTTCGAGGGATTCATATTCCTTTAGATAGTGCGAATGATTGATGTGCCATGTGTCCTCCCAAGAACTGGTAATTATTAGGGGAAGGTGTTAGCTGAAGCACCATAGTCACCAGAATACTTCACAGTATCTTTAAATGAGCACAGGAGGGAATTTTAAATAGCAATCAACTGATGCATAAGCTTCTGAACACCACTTCCTAATAGTGTTTTTAGCTTCTTTACCAAGATGGTGTGTTGTACTAAACCTGTGCTGTACCAGGATTTCATTTCATATCTGACATTAGTTACATCTTTACATTTTGATATTGCACCAAAATGTCTAAAATACAGCATTAACAAACAATTTCCATAACAAATTCATATCTTGATACAAATTATATATGAATAAAACCTCACTAAGTCTTTTGCAAGTTCTACATTTGTAAACAAAAATGCCACTGTGGATATAGAAATAAATCCTCAGTTCATAAAATAATTGATTTATCTTGAAATTTATTTAGTCTTTTACTGCATTTGATTTTTGTGGTTTATGTGAATGGCTCTATTGTCATGAAGGGAGCTGGAGTTTGAAATACTGTATGATAATTGTTGCACATTTCAACCGGCTGACAGAGCCTAGGAGAAAGTGAGAACTGCAGATGCTGGAGATCAGAGTCAAGAATGTGGTGCTGGAAAAGCACAGCAGATCAGGCAGCATTCGAAGAGCAGGAGAATTGACGTTTTGGGCATAAGCCCTTCATCAGGAATGAGACTTGTGGGTTGGGGCTGAGAGATAAATGAGAGAGGAGTGGGGTTGTGGGGAGGTAGCTGGGAAAGCAATAGGTGTATACAGGTGAGGGAGAAGGTGACAGCTCAGAGAGGGGAGTGATGAATGGATCCGATGGGTGGTGCCGAGTTGGAGGCTTGGGACTGGGATAGTGTGGGGGAGGGGAAATGAGGAGGCTGTTGAAATCCACATTTATCCCATGTGGTTGCAGGGTCCCAAGGCTGACAGAGCCTAGGAGAAAGTGAGAGCATTCTTCCTCCAGGCGTCGAGTGGTAAGGGTTTGGCGGTAGAGGAGGCCCAGGATCTGCATGTCCTTGACAGAGTGGGAGGGAGAGTTGAAGTGTTCAGCCACGGGGGTGATGGGGTTGGTGGGTGCAGGTGTCCCAGAGATGTTCTCTGAAACGATCCGCAAGAAGGTGTCCTGTCTCCCTGATGTAGAGGAGAACACGGGCGGCACGGTGGCACAGTGGTTAGCACTGCTGCCTCACAGTGCCAGAGACCCGGGTTCAATTCCCGCCTCAGGCGACTGACTGTGTGGAGTTTGCACGTTCTCCCCATGTCTGCGTGGGTTTCCTCCGGGTGCTCCGGTTTCCTCCCACAGTCCAAAGATGTGCAGGTCAGGTGAATTGGCCATGCTAAATTGCCCGTAGTGTTAGGTAAGGGGTAAATGTAGGGGTATGGGTGGGTTGCGCTTCGGCGGGGCGGTGTGGACTTGTTGGGCCGAAGGGCCTGTTTCCACACTGTAAGTAATCTAATCTAAAACATACTGGGTGCATCGGATGCAGTAGATGACATTGGTAGAGGTACAGGTAAATTTCTGATGGATTTGGAAGGAGCCTGACTCAACAAGGTTAGGTCAAATGTCAAGCTAATTTGACACCCTACTTAGCTATGCAAATTTTTAACATCAGAAGAACCACACTTGACAGTATTTAATCTAGGCCAGAAAGTGAGAGTAAGCCCCGTCATGTTCCTTAGGAGAAAGCCAGTAGGGCATTAACTGGCAGTAGGCATTTTCTGGGATTGAGACCCCTAACGTGAAATGTCCATTCCTTCCCACCTCATGGGAAGAGCCGGCCAATGAGAGACTGGCAGCTGGTTATGGCAGGTGGAGTTGGGAAATGTGGGACAAGGGGCCCACCAGAGGAACAGGATTAGTGAGTCACCCCTGTCACAGGTGAGCGAGGAGGGATGGGGCAGTGCAGGAAGGAGGCAGTTGACAGTAAACGTTGATTTTCACCATCCCACATTCTCAATGTTGACTAACTTAAACATGCATTAAGTACATGTCTCCCCACCTCCCTAATTTGGAGACCCACAAATAAACAACAGGGCTTTGATTCTTCAAGCTCCCCCTGTGGTGAGGCACCACTGGGTTAACATCAGCAGCAGAATAAGATGTACAGAAGGGGTATCAAGTGGCCATGATGCAGGAGGTCTGCCCACAAGCCTTCCTGCCCCACATGTTATCAGGTCTGGGATGTAAAGGCAGCTGCAATGTTCCCACCTCATACCTTTGTCCTCAGTAAATGCCAACATTACCAACTAACGCCCCCCCACCCCCCACACCAGCCCCCTTCACCGCCCCCCCACCACCATACCCCCAACCCCCAGCCACCTGTCTCAGGGCAAAAAATTATATTTCCACCCATTGACATATGATTTTCAGTACAAATAAATATGACTTTGTATGCCCTTGCGATTGTATAAGCAACAAAATGATTTGTAGCAAGGAAGAGATGGCCGGTATTTGAAAATTATCCCAAGATGCTCAACTTCTATGATCAGCTTCACGAAAATGAGAGCTTGTTCTTAACCTCAGCAATGTTCACATTCCTTGCCGTATAACCATTGTAGGAAGTTATGGCTGGAACTTTAAGTATCTTTTCAATGATGAAATTTATGTTCTAGCAATGCTATTGCCCCAAACAGGAATAATCAAAACTGCGGGGTCTTATTCCTGCAGGTAATCAATTGCTGTTAGAGTTTTTTCTTATTTGCCATTCTGTCTCTTTTTCTCTCTCCCTCAATCCAATCTTGTTGCACTCATTCACTTTATTTCCTTCGTGTCCTTCCACTATTTTATTTGCAATCGTTGCAACTCATTGGTGAAGAGGACAGTTATTAGTTTTCAGGGGTAAATTTTCAGATGTTTTTTAAAAATATTTCTGTAGATATAGGGCTGTGAAACACCATGAAGCTTTCAGACAAACCTGTCTAAGTTTCATTTAGTATTCTATCATTCTTAACGTAACAGGAATGGTACCATGATTTACCTGCTGCAGGTGACCCTGTCTCAATACTGCAGTAAAACCTTGAGCACTACAGAGAAACAGAATGGAGAAAAATATGATAGCAAGAGAGAAATGAGTGATACTGGGATCAAACTGATAAGATCATCCTTCAGATCGCAATTTCATCCTGTCTGAATCTGATATTATCAGGGACTTTGATCATATGCTGAGAACATCTGGCATGTAGTGGGTGCATGTGAAATAACAACTTGAGACAACAAATGAACTCTAGAAAAATAATGAATTGTTAAAGGGAGTCAGGACAGTTTGGCAGCCTCTGTGCGGTTTATACACTGTAGATACGCACCATCACCCTACATGGGTATCAGTTTGCCTTCAGTGCAAACCATTCAGAAACCTTGTTGCTTCGTGTTAGTGCAGCTGTGTTATATCTTCCAACCTTCTGAAATGTCAAGCAGAGTATTCTGTGGTGACAAAAGCATTCCGCATTTCTGATTAATATTGGTGGCACACTGTTGTGTCACAGCTGTTGTAGTAAGAGTGAGTGATCCTGCGTGGTCTGTGCTGTGTGGGCTTTTTTCTTCTTTCTCAATGCAAGCATCAATGCTCGAGTCACTGTTATCAGCAGCTGAATCGGTGAGACCAGAAAACCACAACTTTACAGTTGCTCATGTAGGTATGACGAGGAAATGCTCCTCTCTTAA
This sequence comes from Chiloscyllium plagiosum, assembly GCF_037043375.1. Classification (NCBI taxonomy): domain Eukaryota; kingdom Metazoa; phylum Chordata; class Chondrichthyes; order Orectolobiformes; family Hemiscylliidae; genus Chiloscyllium; species Chiloscyllium plagiosum. The sequence goes on from NW_028270166.1 coordinate 24,093,335, forward strand.
AAAAACAAATTGCATTTATGTTTGTTGTCACCAAGTTGTGAGCTGTACAATGTGCAATTTTTCGACTCAGATGTTTGATCATTCAGATCACATTTTGAAAATAAAATTTCTTTATGCATGAAGCGTTCGATTTGAGCAACAAATTTTTATGATGTTCCTTTGAAACGCAGTGGAGGTAACAGGAACTCACTGTTATATCACTGCTTGTGGAAGATAATGTAATTATAGACAGTTAAACTCCTCTCTAAAAATCTGAACCTTTTGAAAGAACTTGGGTTTGGTGCCATGTCTGTGTTAAAATTTTTGATTAAATTTGGATGGCGAGAGTAGTATTCCTGGATTAGAGAGTGGAAGAATCAGCCAAAGACCTCATTCCTAGTCACTTGCTGGACAATCCATATGCGGGGGCATCAAGAGAGGAATTGATAAAAGGTAAAGTTGCCATAGTCCAACCAGACCATACAGCTGCTTTCTCATTAGAGAGACAACTGGTTTGTGGTTTAACCTGAGGGTCACACGAGCTTAGACAAGGAGGGAGTTTGAGAAGGAGAGTCCTGTATGATAACCTCAGCCAGTGCAAGAATTGAACTCACACTGTTGGCATTACTCTGCATTGCTTTATTTTTCTATTCTTTTTCCTCAGAACTTGTACTGAACAATCTGTCCCCAGGCATCTTTGAACCTAAGATGACAAATTGTAAACTTTTCACTGTACTCATGTGAGTACATGTGACAATTAAGCTAATTTAATTCAATTCATTGTAAACCAGCCAATTGAGCTAACAGAAAGGATAGGGATCTATTGTAGTACATAACCAGATATCCTAATAGCACTTGGTATCCACATTTACATCTAAAGGAGAAAGACAGTGGAAGAAATTACTAAAAGCTTACTGTAAACATCCCACTACAAGACTCAAAGAACGAATGAAAAAGATTTGTCTTAGATTTTATTCATTCTTCATATCCACGGGCAATCCAAAAATGTTCACAGTTAGTTTATTAAATTATAATGTGGTTGCTATTGTTTTTACGGTCTTTAAACAGGGGACAATTTATGTAAAGGTAGTTTCCAATGACAACAATGTAGCACAAACAATGAAATCTGGTTTGCTGCTGTTGTTTGAGGGATGAACTTAACCAGGTCATAAAGACAATTCCAAGTACTTCTTCAAGAAAAAGCTGCGGAATACCTTCATATGGACAAGGAAATATGGTCTCAGTTTAAAATCTTCTCTGAGAACCAGCATCTTTGACAAACCAGCATTGCTGCCACACTGAACAGAAATATCAACCCACACCTTGTAATGTTTGAACTCATGATATTTGACAAAGACACAGCTCCAATGAAGAGAATTTACATTCCTGGGATTTATCACCAAGGAAGTGATAAAAGGAGGAGGAAAGACTAAATATGAGCAAAGGCATCGTAATTTACAGTGAAACATTTAGGTCAATTGGTGAAAAATTGATTCTAATAGGAATTGATTTAAATGTGCGTACTAAAGTGGGAACAGTGACTAATGCAAGAAAACGTTTGTTAAGGCAGTGATATAGTAAATAGTTATGTGTTCAGCTGATTATTAAATTAAGCATTTAAGGGTGCCCCTGCAGTATTGCACCAGGATATAGTGTGCCAGTCTGGAATGGGCATCAAATGCTAGTTGGATTCTCACACAATTTAGATTTAACACCAACAGTAATAATCTCTTTATACTCCTCCTAAGTTTAAACTGGTAGGCTGATTTTCAGTGTCTCCCTTGATTCCAGCAAGAGAGATGAAGAAAAATCAAGAAGGACCATTGAGTATATCAGATCACAAGAGAGGTGTAATGTCTGTATTGACTAATGTGTTATTCGCTGTAGCTGTGAGGCCCCTTGAGACTGTAGCAAGAGGCAGTTTCAGAGTTGTTCCATTTGCTTCTGATAGGTATAGAAGCAACATGCAACATAGGGGTAGCTCTGCCAGTGGCAGACACGTTGTAAACGTCCCTTAATTTTCATGGGCCCAATTTCCAAAGATTCATTGTTGCCTGAATACTGTTCATCCAAGCGTTCAATGTAAGACCACTGCCGTTGACAGCTGAAGTCTCAAGACAGCAGTTGAAAGCACTTGCTCTACATTTCCTCAACTACTTCAATGGTCACCATTTGCTAAACAGCACAAAGGAAATTCTGTGGGGGAAGTTCAAATACTTTTTCACTATTTATGAACCGAGTTTGAAGTTGATAGCACGAAAGTAGACACTGTATATTATAAGCCTGCGGTCTGAACTGTGGCCGAGACAGGAATTAAATGCCAATGCAGCAGATTGCAAAAAATGATAGGATCCAGTTTATAAATTGAGCACAGGGTCATTCAAGCCCCAAGAGGAATTTCATTTGAGGGGCTTTGCCATCATGCAACTGAAGCACCTTACTAGATATTCAGTGGTATATTTTGGACAGCATTCTACAAACAGCTAGCAGTCTTTGATTGACTGTTCTCATCTGCATTCCTGAAGGATGCTGGCTGCCTTGAGAACAGGAACCATTAGGCTCTTTACTTACATACATTTAGGGCCAAATACCAGCTTCAGGTGTAGGTACAGGATGTTTATCTTTTACCAAATGGATGCAATGCAAATCCGTCAGAAGAATGAGCATTCCTTTCCTGTCTGCTATTGTGGGACTTATGTATCATCTGGAAAATTGGAACTACGTTGCATTTTCCTCCATTAAAACAGAGACTGACATTCAGAAGCTACTTCATCAGGTGCAAAGTGCTTTGAGAAATCCTGTGGTCATGAAAAGTGCTACATAAATGCAATTCTGGCTTTTGAATATTAGACAGGCCGTCAGGAATAATACCCCTTCTCTTAGTGCTATTGGTGGTGGGGTCTAACTCCATTCAAAAACCAGATGAGACTTGTGCAAATTATTCAGTATACTTCATTAAGCAGTAAATTAGAAACTGTTCAAGATGTTTGATTTATTTCTACCTGTAGTGAGGTTACTAAATGTAAGGTCAAGGAATAATTTTGCAAATCAAAATGTTTTGGTCAGCAGCATTCATCCTGAAAAGAAAATTTGGTTGTCCCTGTTTATTTTAGTCTTCATTTGCTGGAGCCTGACGTACAGAACAAATGCACAGTGAAAGCAGAATGATGGACAGGTGGCTGGTTTTGTTAATGACTCCATTTCAAAGTGGTGCAAAGGTACGTGCCTGCATATCCCACAACAGGGCAGAAATATAGCCCATTGACAACTAACAGTGACAGTTTGTATTTATACTTACAACGAAATAAAATTCAGGGACTTCACACTTGAATTTATCTTTGTCACACCAGGGAAAGACTGACTGACTACCTGTTCATCTTAATCTGTGATAAAGTTTCTACTGATGAGGAACAGACTGGACCAGTTTCCTGCAGCAACATTAACAGCAGTTATAAATAAATATACAGCTTACACTGGTGGCTCAGTGGTTAGCACTGCTGCCTCACAGGGACCCGAGTTTGATTCCACCCTCAGGTGACTGTCTGTGTGGAGTTTGCACATTCTCCTTGTGTCTTCGTGGGTTTCCTCCCACTGTCCAAAGATGTGCAGGTTAGGTGGATTGGCTATGCTAAATTACCCATTTTGTGTGCAGGATGTGTAGGCTAAGTGGATTAGCTGTGGGAAATGTGGGGTTATAGGGATAGAGTAAGGGTCTGGGTGGGATGCTCTTCAGAAGGTCACCGTGACTCAATGGGCCGAATGGCCGACTTCCACACTGTAGGAGATCTATGTAAAGTGTTTTAATCTTCAGGGTGTAGTGGAAGCTTAGTAAGAGGAAACATTTGTAGTTAAAGGGATGTTAAACTTTTGATCCTACTTGCACACAGCATGCACTTATGTAAGTAATGTATCAGAGAAATTATCCAGTCAAATTATAGTCTCAGAAATTATACTTGCAGGCATTAACTTAATTTTGTTAATGCACCTTTAGATGTATACTTAGCACAGAGTGACCTGTTTTTACTTTTGATCTTGAGAGTCATAATTTATTTGTGCAGCTCACTTGCCACTGTAGAAACGTTAGCAAAGCATCATGAAAAGCAGCTCAAGTGATAGCTGTCATTTAGGAATATAAGAAATAGGAGATCCCCCCCCAATCTTTCAGCAATGTTGGTGACTAAGGGTTTAACCCTTTGGATCTCCTTCACATAACTCTTATCGATTGTGGATATTCCCCTGCCAAATCAAACGGTTATTTCAAACACTGTGTACAGTTCTGCTATTAGTGTGCGGAGAATTAAATGTACAATTGTACTGAAAGTAACCTTTTATAACAAAAGAAGTTAGTAAACTGACAATTAAACCAGCATCTGACAATCTGTCCAAATTAGTTACTAGGCCTTGCCTTAGTCACATTATAAAATAATACAATAACTGTCTCGAAAACCAGTCATAAAGGACATTGCTGTTCTGCCCACTCCTGGTATTTCATCAAAGTGGATGAGGATATAGAGATCCTGAATATCTCCACTGGTTGGTACACAATAGTAACAAAGAGGGCAATCTTTGTTATTATTGTGTACCAACTCTGTCCTGCAGTGAGAGAAAGTGAAGGGTTGAGTGTGATGGGAATGCATACATGAGTACTTGTTGACTATGCCTAGCCCTGCCAAGTAATGAGCCCTCCCCAGAAAGTGAGTGGGAAGCACGTGCCCAGTCACTGCTACAACATTGTCAGCTTCAGGTGAATGTTAACACTTCAGTGCATGTCATGTCTGTGATGGTGAGATTGGAAGCCCAAGTGAATGGCTGCACAATGGCAGAATTAGACTGAATGATGTTCCTGCAGGTGTGCAGTTGCAGTGAAAAAGTAGTGGCAGGGTGCAGGAGATGGTTCACTTTTCCCCTTCTCTAAATCCAATCTCTTTTAGTCCTGTCTGAAGCACTGACTTGCAGTGGTTCTCAGGCCAGACCACTTGGGGGGAAGGCTTTGTTTGCCCATCAGTTGGAATACAACCTCCTTTTTGGCCTGAAGCAGAGTGCCTAAAGAGGCTTTCAAGAAAGAGGGAGCCATCTTGTGGCACCTTGTAGATATCTCCATGGACATTGCTTTCCAAACCCACAAAAATGATCATTTAAAACGACAAAGGCAGCACATATACGGAACATCATCACATTCAAGATTCTCTGCAAGCCAGACACCATCCTGACTTAGAAATATATCAGTGTTCCTTCAGTGTGTCTGGGTCAAAATCCTGGAACTCCCTCCTTCTCAGCATTGGTGGCACACCTACACAAATTGAACTGTAGCTGTTCAAGAAGTCAGCTCACCACGACCTTCTCAAGGATAGCTAGGGACAGGCAATCCTAGCAGTGAGGCCTGCATTCCATGAATGACTACAAACAAGAAAATATTTACTATACATTCAGTTCCTTCATCTGTCATTAATATAGATCTGAGATAGTTGTGGTTCCAGCACTGATCTCTGTGGCACTCCATTAGTCCAAGCTTGCCAGCTCAAACATTAGCCATTTATGCCCACTGTCTCTTTCCTCTTAGCTAACCAATTCTCTGTCCATCTTAATATGTTACCCCCAACTAGGTGAGATCTTATTTTGTGTATTAACCTTTGCTGTGGCACTTTGTCAAATTCCTTCTGGAGATCTAAGTATAGAATGTCCCGTTTATCCACTTCATGTGATTTCCTCAAAGAACACCAATAGATTACTCAAATACAATTTTCCTTGCACAAACCATGTTGATTCCGTCTGATTGCAATGAGATTTTTTTATACGTATTCTACATATTCTTTAATAAAAGGCTGCAGCATTTTTCCTATGACAGATATTGGACTAACTGGTCTCTAGTTTCCAGCTTTCTGTCTTGAATAATAGAGCTTCCGGTCTGAAGGGACTTTCCCAAAATCTAAAGCATTTTGAAAATTTACACAAATATATCTAATATTTTAGCAGCCACTTCTTTTAACTTTTTAGGATGAATTTCATCAGGACCTAAGTCTTGTCAGCTTTTAAGAACATAAGAAATAGGGGCAGGGGTAGGTCTTCTGGCCTGTTGAGCCTGCTCCATGTTCAATAAGATCATGGTTGGTCTCTTTGTAGGCTCAGCTCTATTCACCCACCCACCCACCATATCCCCTAATTCCATTATGTTCAAAAATCTATCTTTCTTAGCCATAAAAACATTCAACAAAACAACCTAAACTGCTTCACTGGGCAGGGAATTCCACAGATTCACAAGCTTTTGGTGAAGAATTTCCTCCTCAACTCAGTCCTAAATCTGTTCCCCTTTATTTTGAGGCTGTATTCCATTAGTTCTAGTTTCACCCGCCAGTGGAAACAACCTTCCTGTTTCTATCTCATCTACTCCCTTCATTAATTTAGTTCTAATGATATTTTCAGTACGCTTTCCCTGATGATTGTAATTATTTTATTGACACACAAGTGTAAGTAGACATTTGGACTCTCTTCCACAAATGGCAGTTGATGCCGTATCAATTGTTAATTTTAATTCAGAGATGGATAAGATTTCAGCCCAAAACATTGGCTTTCCTGCTCCTCAGATGCCGTCTGACCCATTGTGCTTTCCCAGCCTCCAATCTATTGACTCTAGATATATTTTTGTTAAGCAAAGGTCGGTATTAAAGGATATGGAGTGGATATGGAGTCAATCCAGAGATCAGCAATGATCTCATTGAAATGGAACAGGCTGGACAGGCTGAATGGCTTACTCCTGTCCCTACACTCCTAAAACAGTTGGCCCGTCTCTTTCATATCCTGAGTCCGAATTAGCTCTAGGATGTTATTCAAAGAAATTTGCACTCAGATTTGAAAAGCTGTCATAAGTTTGAGTGGAATCAGTTTGTTTAAATTTGCCTATGCTCATGAAGTGTCAGAAAAGTTTTATTTGACATTGATATCAGTAGTGGAATAGGCACATCACTTTCACAGTATGACATAGCTAGCGAAATCCCCATGGTGTTGCCCATTATATTCAAGTATATGTAGGATGTTGTGAAACTTGAAAGGGTTCAGAAAAGATCGACAAGGATGTTGCCAGGGTTGGAGGGTTTGAGCTATATGGAGAGGCTGAACAGGCTGGGGCTGTTTTCCCAGGAGCATCGGAGGCTAAGGGGTGACCTTAGAGAGGTTTATAAAATCATGAGGGGCGTGGATAGGATAAATAGACAAAGTATTTTCCCTGGGGTGGGGGAGTCTAGAACTAGAGGGCATAGGTTTAGGGTGAGAGGGGAAAGATTTAAAAGGGAACTAAGGGGCAATTTTTCATGCAGAGGGTGGTGCGGGTGTTGAATGGGCTGTCAAAGGAAGTGGTGGAGGCTGGTACAAAGGTGTTCCACCTTCATGGTTCACCTCAAACTTGTGCTTACCACAAATACCCGATCCAGTTCTACTCATAGAGCTAGCTCCTGGGATAGAGTTGTAGACCAAAAACCTGATACAACTCTTGTTGTATCATAGAAGCAGTTCATTTTCATGTTGCAGTGGCTCCATATCTTCCTTTGATGTCACACTCACCGGTGGATGGAGACAGTGAGCTCTGGTCCAGCTTTCGGTTGGGGTAAATGTTTCTGTACCAGCGCAAAACAAAAGCAAAGACAAAAGAGGATTGGTGGCAGTGAACTACTTGAAACAGCCCTTCCCTTCTGGTAGATGTACGGCTTGGGAGCAAATTTCCCAATCTTTTGTTGTTCTTACTAAATTTCTAATTTATAAATTGTGTCTCCTAGTTTGAACCCCCTCAAGATTTGTTTTGATTAGTTAATTAATTTCCTTCATAACCATGATGTCATATTGAGAGCTTGGCTTTTCCAAATAAAAGAAAAATGTTTTGTAATTTCCATCATACCTTAAATTTCTCAACAGCTAATAATATCTTGCCTGTAATTAAAAAACACAGAACTCTAGACCAAGTCTGATTAACTTACTATATGACAATATATCTTGACTTTATCTATATTTTTTCTATTGACTACAATCTTATTTGGATATTTTACTACAGCCATACTGAACTAACAGTTTGCTAAAGACTTATGTAACTACCAGAGCAGGTAGTTTGCCATTTCTATATAATGTATCTTTCCTAATCAAACTGCTCAGAGATGTTGTTACACATCTCTGGAACAGGTAGGACTTGAACCCAGGCCTCCCAGCTCGGGGGAGGGACATTACATCACAAGAACGCTCCCATTTCTATTTAATAGCTATTCATATCTCATAGACCTAATGAAACAAGCAAGATCCCAAAACACAGCTATTACACATTTTGAGTTTATATTTCCCTCAGTCCATGTGTTTAATATTTAGACATGTTGCCACACAGCTCAATATTCAACTGTAAATCCCTGTAATAGGATGAGCATGAGGTCAAAATTGGATATCATTTCTTTTGTGCCAAGCTTCATTTGGCCTTTGCCAATCTTTGAAAGGTCAGTAAGGCCAGATACAAATCGTGAATCCAGTGCCAATCAAAATTAATTTAGTGAACAACAGTCAAAGGAAATTTCACTTACTTGGCTCAATTTTATTTCTGTCTTAAAAATATAAGAAGAAGTTCTAAACTTCGTGCTCTATTCTTTAACTTGCTTGAAATTAACATTCTTTCAGACAATTTTTAACAGCAAAAAAATGACCTCCTTCATTTTTTCAGTGACCAACTTGAGGTCCACAGCTGATATTTAGTAATCTGACTAGAAAGTGTGTCTCTCTATTCTCTGTTTGAAATATAATGCTGACTTTTCCCCAGGGAGTGATTCATCAATCAACCTGTCAATAAATGAGCAACAACACCACTACCCTTTAAGATGAGGACATCTGCTGTTCATAGTGATCAATATGGTCATCTTGGCTAATAGGCCTGTGAGAAGACATGTGGTGCACACTGGCTGGGATTGGAGCCTGGCTTAGTTTTGAATATGACTGTACTGTCTGTTTAAAGGCTCCTATGACCAAGCCTCTGCAAATCAATAGCTTCATTTCAGGGAATGATTTGGGGTTACTCTAAGTTTCCAGCATGGTACACTTCCAATGATTTATTCACCACTTACCAGAAACAGCTAGGTGGTGTACCACGTGGTATCTTGAACAGGTAAGATACCTAAGGCTATGACATCCCGCAATAACAGTGATGATTTTGCTGTTAGATTGTTAAATATTCTCTTCCAGTCTGTGATGCTTCTTTAACTTTAATCTGTGAGGAGAGAGATCACGTTCCATACGTAGTTAGAAGTTAGAGCCAGTACATTACTGCATCTCTCCTGCTTCCAATTATGCAACTCAGGTCTTGCAGAACAATGCAAACCAAAGATTTGTTTGATGTGATGCTACAGCTCCTGCCCATCCATCGTATCTCAAAACAATCTGGCCAACCTTCCGTCTGAGATTGCTTCAGGCTGTCAGGGTAAATTCTCAGGGCCAGAATTGTGATGACTTAAGCTCATGAGATATTGAATCTTGTCGTCATAAAGTCAGTGAGCGAAGGCTGCTGAAGTAATGAAGCCAGAGAACTTAAGGACTGAAGCAAAAAGGCAAGGGAGCAGAGGAGATTAGGAGTTTGAGCTGGGAAGGAAAGGTTGGTGTTGTGGAAGGAGTGATCAAGGAAGAATTGTGAATCTGTGACACCAATCAGGTTTAAAGTCCAAGAGGAGTGCTACAGAAGTCATGAGTGGTGATGATTGGGAGGATGAAGATTGTAGGTGGAGGAAGAGGAGTGTTTATATTCAGGTATGTATTTTCCTTTTCTCAGGTGACCCTTTTGGGGTGGCCTCTGTGACTGCAGCCCTACAGAAAGCACCATCTGCCCCAATTGAATAAACTGTTTCTGTAGACTGGACCTCCAGTGGGTGTTAACTTCTCACGGGTGTGCAAACGGCATCACAAAATATAATTTCTAGACCCCGACTCATTATGGTACAGAAGGAAAAAGAGCTTTCCATGAAAGCAAAAAGCTTCAGTGAATGTGTTCCCTTTGTTAAAAATGTTAGTGAACAATGGTAAACATAAAAGCAAATATTCTATTTGCTACTGATGCCACATTTTCAGGCAAAGTAGTAATTCTCTTGAGGTATCTAATGAAAAATTATACTTTGTTAAAATAAAGTGTTATTGAAAAAAACTATATCTAAGGAGCTGGGGTATGTAGTGTTACTCTAATTCTTCTGAAAGAGATTTGATTTGACTTATTATATAAAGCATCCAATAACTCTGTGGCATTGCATCTTTTATGTCTTAGAAATGTTTGAGAAGATGTGTAGCTCAGGTTAATGATAAGTTTAAGTTAGCTCACTGAGATGGAAGATTTGTTTTCAGACATTTCACCACCGTACTAAGTAATATCATCATTGAGAGTCAGTTTAGTGAAGAAAGATGTTCTCAACTAGTACAGGGCCAGATTTCCCACATGCCAGTGATGTAAACACCAAATATTATGTACCAATGTACAATGCTAAAATATGATCACGGGTTTTGTAGTTTATTAAAAAAAAAGATTTTAGAATTGCATTCCAGTGTGTAGCTGGTGAGTAAGAAACTCATTGCATTCAGTTTCCAAAAAAACATTCTGGTAAACATATCTCGATGGTATTAATAGTGATTTATTTGATGTATTTCTAGCAGCTGGCACAGACAGTAGTCGCACAGTTGCAGTTCTTAACAGGAATGTATGGCTTCAGCACAATTCGCTACTGCAGTTTCTTCTAGAGATTAGTCTCTGTGCGATTTAATTATCTGTTTCAAGACTGCAGTTATGGTAGTTATTATCGAGGCTGCTGGCCAAGCCACACTTACAGCCACAGCATCTATAAACACAGCTCCTTACTGCATTTTCAAAGCTGGGATTTGTATAACAAATACAAATTAATATTTAAGGTGTGGCATGTGGAATAAGGATGTTAAAAAATACTTAAATTCATTGATATGTGTAACACTGCTGAATATTTCTTATCACAGAATTTCAATGTAATGCTCAAAGAAGAAATTCTAATTACCGTCATAAAAGGATTGAACCAATCCTCACAATTGCCTTTGTGAAATTTACAATTTATTACTCTTTATTTTCTGGATGACCTATTGGTATAAGCTGTTGCAATATCTGACGTCTCATAATTACAATACAACATGCAGTATTTTATGTACAACTGTTTTCCATTATACAAACACTACTACCAAAGGGGTCGTTCCACTTGATCTGGAAACAAGGATGGTATGTATACAGTAGCAGAGGTTGCATTGACAACAGTGGGAGAAAGAAAAAGATTTGATTGTAGTTGTTAATTGCACACTAAAAATAACCGGTCAGTTTGCCACTCCTACAAACAAAACAAATTGGGTCTGAGATGCATATCAACAGCTGAGGCACTTCATCCTATGAGTTGGATTCATAGACAGAGAGATTAATTATTTGCATTTCAAATAAGACATGAAGTGGTGTTATTGTAGGCATTTTGCATTCTGTAGGTGTTCTAGTATTTTGTCAAAAATAGGTAACTAGCCTTTCGCCCTATAAGCTATTTAATTAATTGTCAAAGTGTTAATAAATCTTCCTGACAGGTTTTCATAGAATTATTAAGGAGATATTAGTGTGCACCATGACAATCCTCCAAGCAACTAGGAAGCCTGCCAACAGCAAGTAAAGTTAAGTTTGTTCATTTACCAAAGTTGGATTTGCCAGCAATGCTCAAGGCTAGAGATACAGACACACTATTTAACGTTGAATATGAACCGCGTATTTATACATAAAATAAATCACGTGATTGGATCGGCCTGCCCAAAACTAAAATACTTATTGATTTAGCTAGACTGAACTTATGGTGGCAGTTTCTTGAATTGTACCAGAAAACTGAATCTTAGTTACTTTGATGAATGGTTTCATGTTATCAGAAAGCTAACCGTGAGTTGAAGAAATTAAGCTCAGCACTGTGATGTGTGTGTCAGATTCAAGAACAGTTGCAACAGTTTGAGTAGTTCAACCCGAGAGAAGAAAATATGAGCAGGCAAAGCAGCAGCTGAGGGAAATTCTGAGGAGGGCTAATGTAATTTTAGTCTTAGTTGGTATCCAAGGTAATGCAACCTGAGGCCCGATAATCTCTGTTTGTTTCCCTTCTCTCTTTAGATCTTCACCAAACTGTTATATATTTTTAATTAGAGGGAATATTGCCAAACCAGCTCTTAGAATAAATGTTAATGGCCTGTATTGAATTTCATTTACCACCCACCAGATAATACTGCCATATCCTGTATAATATTTCTAACAATGCTTGATGAACTAATTATCTAAGTTTATCCATTTGAAGTTAGTCCTTTTCACATTTCTAAGTAAAACATTTGGAACCTCTTTCCAAGGAGTTCACTCAGTTACTTTAATAGAAGTCTATTTTATGCATTAATCACTCTAAGTAACCAAAATCTTTAACCTTTAGTCCTTCAGTACCAGAGTCACATTAAACTTGAAACATTAATTTGGTTTCTCTGTCCACCGAGGCTGCCAGACCTTCTGAGTTTCTCCAGCATTTGTTGCTTTTGTTACAGATTGCCACCATCCAGAGTAATTTACTTTTATTATTCCACTTAGCTTTAGACTCATGTGGTTCAACTTTGTATCTGAATGTCGCATGGCTCTCAGGTACGTAGAAAGAAACAGATCTCAAAACAGTGGGTGGAATGCTCCAGGTCACTGAACAACATGGGCAATGGCAAGATGGTTGGGGAAACACAGCAAAGTAGGAAACATTAAAGTTTCCATGTCGAGAAAAGGGCTGATTTTGCACGCAAGGTTTACCAGGGAGTGAGAAGAAGCCTATTTGCAGAGCAGGTACCTGGCAGCTGCAGCTCACCAATTGCTCCTGGACTCCACCTTGGACAGTAGTCTCTAACACCTCAGGGGCACCACCATAGACAGAGACTGAGTGCACACCCCACCAGACCATGAGGTTGGCATCCAACATGTGCCAGCCTTACCACATCATCACGGCACATCACTGGACAACTTAGAACATGGTTAGCCACTTTAATGCGGCACTTTTGAGCACACCATCATTCCATTGCAATGCTGAGAGACTACTTTATGCACAGGGCCAGGAACACAGCTCATGCATTAGAGCAGGGTATATCCCAAGACTCTTCACTTGCCGCCTTGGCACTTACTTGGCACCTATTTGGATGCTCACAACATTCTGCTTTGTCTTCACTCTTTACACTTTACCATATCATTCAGAATTTAAAGTCTCACAGTAATTCTGCCCTGTCTTGCATTTTAGCATAGACAGAAAGACAGGCAGCCTGACTTGCTTGTCAGCCATGGGTGGACACGTTACTGTACAGGACCATGCTACATCAATGACATACCAGCAGCATGTATGAGAAAATACACAGCAAACAAGCTGCATGTGTTTCAAGCAAATGGTCATATCTCCAAGTCTAAGGGGAAGAGTCCTCAGTCAACTCAAGGGGAGTTGCTTCGTTTAGGTATTCCCAGCACAGTTAATCAAGGGCAGTATCCAGTCTTAGTCTGGGGGCTTGAGCACAGACAGTCAGCTGTTGGGACCATCAGTGTCAGGGGTTCCATATCATCACAGTTCAAGAATTAGACCACAGTTGTCCTGTGAATCTAGTGAAATCAATCCTGGGATTAATCCAGTCAGGTCACTGCACAGAGATTAGGTAGGTGTCTGGTCGCTCTTCAGTCCTTACAAGTCGGGCGGCGGGTGGGCCATTGTCCACTTGTTAGAACTTCAGTTAGGCCACATTTGGAATATTGCGTACAGTTCTAGTCACCACATTACTAGAAGGATGTTGAGGCTTTAGATAGAGTACAGAAACCGTTTACTAGTTTGGAGGGTATTATTAGCTATGAGGAGAGATAAGACAAACTTGGTTTGGTTTCACTTGAACATCAAAGGTTGGAGGTGTGACCTGATAGAAATTTACAAAATCATGAGCAGCCTGGATATAATAGATCATCAGAGTTTTTTTCCCAGGTCCCTGACTTCCCTTGTCAGCTATGGTTGCCTCATCCTCCAGTTAATATGTTTCCTCTTCCTTGTGATGAATTTCTGCTGTGCCTCCTGAATTATCCCAGAAACTCCTGCCATTGCTGCTTTACTTTCATCCCTGGTAGGTTCCCTTCCAACCAGCTCTGGTCTGCTCCTCCCTCATGTCTTTGTTGTTACCTTTTCTCAGTAGTAATACTGTTCTATCTAATTCCAGTTTCTTCTTCTTCTCAAGCTGCAGGGTGAATTCTATCCTATTATGGTCACTGCACCCTAGGGGTTCCTTCATCTTCCTAATCATGTCTGTCTCATTACATATCATCAAATCCAGAATTGCTTGTTCCCTAGGGGTTCTACCACAAGCTGCTCCAAAAAAACCATCTCATAGACATTCTGCGAATTTCTTTCCTTGGGATTCACTACCAAACTGATTTTCCCAGCCCACCAGTGTATCAAAGTCCCCCATGATTACTGCAATACTGCCTTTGTTACATGCCTTTTCTATCTCCTGAGTTATTTTATTCCCCACATCCTGACTACTGCTTGGAGGCCTGTACATAACTCCAATCAGGGTCTTTGTTCTGTTGCGGTTCCTCAACCCGACCCATATAGGTTCTACACCTTCTGGCTCTATATCACTTCTTGCGATTGATTCAATTTCATTTCTTACTAACAGGGCAACCCTGTTTCTTCTTCCTAACTGCTAGCTCTTTCGATAGGAGACGTATCCTTGGATGTTTAGATTGCAGCCCTGAATCTATTGCAGCCTCATCGCTGTGATATCTGCAGTATCACACCTGCCAATTACATTTCTGCACGACAAGCTGATTGTTTCCTATACTGCATGTATTTAAGTACCACACCTCAAAGTGATCTAGACTGATTTATAATCAATTGCTCTTGAGATCCATCTCTGAATTCAATTATTCTTGACAGAAGCTTCAATGTACTCGCTGGAATTTAGAAGAATGAGAGGTGACCTTATTGTAACGTACAAGTTTCTTAGGGGACTTGACAATGTAGATGCAGGAAGGTTGTTTTACCTCGTGGAAGAGTCTAGGAACAAAGGGAATAATGTCAGGGTAAGAGGTCATCCATTTAAGGTAGGATGAGGAGGAATATCTTTTCTCAGATGGTCGTTCATCTGTGGAATTCTTTACTGTAGAGGGCTGTCAGGGCTGTGTCATTAAATATATTCAAGGCTGAGATAGACAATTTTTTAATCAGTAAAGTATGAGGAAAAGGCCGAAAAATAGAGTTGAGGATGATCAGATCAGCCATAACCTGGGCGGCACGGTGGTTAGCACTGCTGCCTCACAGTGCCAGAGGGTTCAATTCCCGCCTCAGGCGACTGACTGTGTGGAGTTTGCACGTTCTCCCCGTGTCTGCGTGGGTTTCCTCCGGGTGCTCCGGTTTCCTCCCACAGTTCAAAGATGTGCAGGTCAGGTGAATTGGCCATGCTAAATTGCCCGTAGTGTTAGGTAAGGGGTAAATGTAGGGGTATGGGTGGGTTGCGCTTCGGCGGGTCGGTGTGGACTTGTTGGGCCGAAGGGCCTGTTTCCACACTGTAATCTAATCTAATCTAATCTAAACCTTATTGAATTGTGGAGCAGACTTGATGGACTGAATGGCCTACATATGCTCATATGTCTTATGATCTCACACAGAGAAAATATTTCACCAGTCTGGCTAATCTAAAACACATAGAGGAACAGCCATTTAGAACTAAAGCACCAAGAAACTTATTCATTCAAAGGATTATGGATCTTTGGAATTCATAATTAAAGAGAGCTTAATTAAGATTGAACTTTTTATTAAACACTCAAAGAATTAAGGAATTTAGGATTTCTGCCATTGATGGGAGCATATTGAAAATGGCTTATCAATGTTCAAATTGCATCATTTGACTTTAAAGCTTGAATCAATCATGCTCTAAAGATGATACTACTGACCTAAAATGACAAGCCCAAGCAACCCATTTGGAACATTCAAACATGTTGCGTCAGAATTTTAATCAAGAGGCAGTGAAACTCAGTGAGGCATCAAGAAATTCATATCACTTTTTACTTTGCACACACTGGCAGGATAAATTCACATTTTGCCTCTATGTATCTTGGAATGAAATAATGACAGAGACTCCAGAATCTGCCAGGAAATTGTTTATCAACAGCAGCCTTTGAGCTATAAAGGAGAGACAGAAAGGAACATGGGCTCAAAACAACATGGATACTGAAATCTCTTCTCCCCCTCCTTCTGTCAAATCTCAGAAACTAGCACAAAGAAGCAACTTGGGAAAATTAGCATTCACTGAGAAAGTTTGGTTATCTGTAAGTTTTGTCATCTGGAGGAACAAACAGAACAATAGCTACACAGCTGAGACACATATCTTTACTACCACAACCCAAGGATTCCATAAAGTTAAAATTGCAACTACCTTTGTCTTCTTGTCTAAATGGATACTCTCACAATTCCCCTCACTTCTTCTTAAAACATCATTAGCTGCATCGTGTATGTGTGGTGTTGCATTTCCTTATTATTATTGGGTTTCATAGGAAATAAGCCTCCACTTTCTATCATCTAAGGAAACCTTGAAATTGCCACTCCTACAATTTTTATCTACTTCGCCAAGTTATCTTGATTGCTAAATGCTAAAAACAGAAATAAAAGTTGTTGTTACCACCGACAAAAACGAAATTAAAAAGGGGATCATGTCATCCCTCCTGACGTGAATGTAACCATTCGTGAGAGGTGGACATCACTAGCAAGTTTTGCATTTCTTTCCCAAGCTAAATTACCTTTGAGGAAGTAACTGATTCATCTTCTTGAACCACTGAAGTGTAGTTAGTACACCCACAATATTATACAGGATGGAGTTCCAGGGCTTTGGCACAGGGACAGTGAAGGAACAGCAGGATCATTCAAAGTCAGGATAATGTGTGGCTTGAAGGGGAACTTGCAGATGGTGGTATGCCTGTGTCTTTTGCCCTTGTTCTCCTGGATGGTGGAAATCATGGGTTTTGAAGGTGCTGTCAAACATCATTGTGTTGGAAGAGGTTTTGAGGTGGAAGGTTAGCCATTTGTTAAATGGCTGAGCAGACATGAAGGGCCAAATAGCTAAATCCACCTTCTATATTTTAGTTATTGATTAATAATCACAATAAAAAAAACCTTGCTTTTTCTTACTGATGTAATCTATTGCATCTGTACAATTCTTTTTTCCTGAATCGACTTCATGTCCTGTTTTTATGACATATCTACTTAATCTGTCAAGGTCTGTTGAATTGTTTTCAACATCTCTTGCTCTAAATATCTGACTGCATAAATTAGCAATGATAATAAATTACGTAACATTATGTTTAAAGAAAACATCTCCACGCCAATGTAAAACTAGAGGGGGGCCAGAAACCCATTTTGTATTGGCCTCCTGTCAAATTATGGACCTTCTAACCAAATAATTTTTTTCATTCATACCATGCACTTTTAACTTCCTTAAAAGAAGAAGCAGAATGTATTAAATATCTGAATTTACTGACATTTACACTGTATGTTCGAAAGCCATTTATATATTTACCATTTCAAAGAATTCTCAGATATTTATGAGAGATACATCTGTTTGTTTCTAAAAATCATACTTACTTCCTTCTCACTTTCATACTCATCAGACACACATTTATACCACATCATAAAATATCATCCAAGATCTTCCCAAATACAGATGTCAATATATCTTGACATATCAGGTGATCTATAATTACCTGAGTAAACTGTCAATCCTCATTTGAGTATCGAGCCTACCTGAACAATTTTCCAGGCGTCAGCTGTAAACCTTGTACTTATGGAAACCTTCCAAACATGAAGCAAAGCCTCCTGTATTTAATCATTTCCTTAAGGACTATATGCCATTTGGAAGTGGTGTATCACAGACATTTAGGAGGTGAAATTGGTCTATGTTTGTAATGCAAAATGACCTTGTAGAATGTTTTTTCATGGCACCTTGTCTGATTTCCATAGAAGTTCACAGTCTTTTTGAAGATTCATTTCTGAGACATATTGTCAATTCTATTGGTTTGAAATTAAACATCTTCATAAATTTTCCCAGTCAGTTTAAAATAAACTCTAGTGCAGTGAAAATCAGCTATTGATTCTCTACAAGCCTGTTTTCCAATCTGCCATGGGCAGTTTTATTCTTTTTAACTGCTTTGAGCTTCTCTGCAACTCAGGTATGACTTTCATCATTAGTTGTACATAGCAGAGCCAGTTCTGTTCCAGTGCTTTGGGCCTCAGACATGACCACTGAAATGTAAAGCCCACTTGAAAAGCTTGAACCTATCTATTAACAGGTTACTGTGGTTACTACAAGTGTGTCAACTTTATGTAAAGTGGGTGTGGTGGACTCTTAATCCAAAGATTCTACAGATCATGGGATTCAAACCCCACCACAGCAGATGCTGGAAAGTGAATTTAGTAAAAATCTGGAATTAAAAGACTACTGATGACATGAAACAATTGTTTATTGGTTCCTGTGGCACAGACGTAGTCTTCCCACCACTTTGTTAGAGAGTCCAGGTTCAAGTCCTATTTGCCCCAGAATTGTGTTTTAATATGTCTGAACAATACAAAATGAAGCTTTTTAATTTGCCTTTCTATTTCCTTGTTGTTTCATCTCTAACTTCCTGATCACTCCAGTCACTCTGTTAATCATTCCCTTTCCTCATACGAATACATCATTTTCTATGTATCTTAGATATTTCTAACTTTACTTTTTAAATCTCTAAAAGCTAAAATGTAAAACAAGAATCTCCTTATTAGATTACCAAAATCAAATGATTATCAAAACAAAAGAATATACTTCATGAAATCTGACCAATTAAAGCTTCAACCTGTTTTGAAACTTCAACTTTATTAAATCTATTAACTTTATTCAACTTTTTCATTGAGTCTGTTACGGTCAGTAATTTTCTGCTTCAAATCTGCTGATAAATTGTGACCTTAACTGCTGAACCATTCCTCATTAAACTTTTTCCAAAGCCAACAGTTCAAGCAAGGCCAGCCCTTGTCACCAAGACATCTGGAGTGAAATTGTTCCTAGATAAATTCCACAATCAAATTGACAGCAATTTTTCAACACTGACATGCTATGAGCAGACTCAGACCTGTGACATGCCAATCAGACAAGCCAGGGAAAAAAGGCACAATCAAGATTTTAATACTTAGTGAAAATATTGTCAAGGTATGTCAAATCTTATGACAAATAAGTCTCATGTGACTCAACACAGCAATAAATATTTATTAACACATAAAAGAATACAAAGTAATGTTTGTTTCAAATCTTATATCACAATGAAATATCATGCAAAATGCTACATTAAGCTGAGAGAAAGGGGAAATATGGATAAAAGTTTATGAGTAGAGAAAAAAAATTGCAGCTGGAAACTTGGTGGAAATTTGACAAAAGTCCTTTTTGAGCTGTAAAAGCTCAAACTCAGTTGTGTGCAGAATATTTTAGCAGAAGTAGTAATTTCTCAAAAATAGATGAAAGTGTTATCATATTGTAATGATAGGCTATTACCTCAGTACATCTTTGCACTTTGCAATTCTCCCAATCCCATTGCAATTGTTTCTAACCCTGCCTCATGAGACATTGGCAATGCTTCAACACCACCCCCTTCTTCCTCCCTGTTTGGTGTCTAGTTGTTACCTGTAATCTTGTTTTAGACATCCCTGTACTTGAGATGCACAATAGGAAGATAATTTGCAACAACTAACTATATGTACCCACTGGGTAGACAATAATGTTTTGCCGTACAATATGACCTTTTCAATCTACAAACATATTATTAAAATAATTATGAGAATGTAACAAGCTTAGAGGACCACTGTTCCTTAGTGTATTGCTTTCCCAAATAGAAATGACTTGTATTTTAAAAATACAAACAAAGGATAACTGTTCCCTGATGGATTCTCCATGACAACACCTTGACCAAACGGTGACCACTTGCCAACCAATCAGCATGTTTTTTTTCCATGCAGTATAAATTGTTGCTCCCTTTAAAATGTGGTTATCCTGCATTTGTTCTCTTGAGTGTAAGAATAAAGGTTTCAACATCGCAGATAGAAATGTCAAAACAAAGTGAAGAGTGAGCCAACAGATATTATGAAGGAAAGTCAAGAGTTAGCCAATGATCCAGGATCAGGCCTGCTTTGCAACCAAAATGCACTGTGGCTGGATTACAGTGCCTAATTGTGGGACTTCTGACCCTCCCTTGAAAGGAAGTCCTGCCCTCCAGAAATTCCACATAATCTGGTTGGCTATGAGCTGCATCACTCATCCACAGCACCAGACCTCATCAATGGCCACTGCCAGGAGTCCAGGAAAAGGCCCAAAGAGGATCATCGCTGTCCCACAGAGAAACTTAAAGCGTTTAAGAATGGGGAAAGATTATGAAGCCTAGGTTGGTGAGGCTGGGGCAGGACAATAGGTTCTACTGAGTAGGTGGAATAAAAGGGAAGGGTAGTTTGGCACCTTAGAGGGTGCTCCTGCTGCATTCTTGGCACCCTTGCCACACACCCACCTGACCCCACCTGCACCCACCCACCACCCCATCAAATGAGGCACAACCCTTCCTTCTCGTCGTTGTTCATGAAGCTTTTAAAAGTGGCCTGCCCACTCTCAGAGCCAGCCATACTTTTTGCATGGGCAACAATTTATCAGGGTCAATTGGGCTTTTAGCAATCATGACCATGACAATGAATTGGTCACTAAATGATAAGAATTCTTCTGATCAGTTGTGAGTAGAGCAGTTCAACAAATTACCATTTATTTTTAAAGTGTGTAGCATGCAACATTAAACACTGATTCTATGAATTACTTTGAGGCAATAACATTTGCTTGTTTAATTAAGGGATGCATTTTAAACCATCTGACCTGTGACAAGGAAGCTCTTTCCTGATTTAACCCAATTCACATTTCACCCATTGATGCCCTTCTTCTAATGAAATTATGTTCATTATGTTCAAATTATACAAATAAACATAAGAATATTATACAACAAGCAACCCAACAATGCTTTAGAATTCAGCAGGTCTGGCAGCAGCTGTGGAGAGAACCAATATTTTCCAAGTTATCATCAGTTCTGAAGAGGGATCACTGGACCCAAAATGTTAACTCTGATGCTGCCAGATCTGTTGAGTTTTTCTGGCCAATTCTGTTTCTGTTTTTGTTTCTGATTTTCAGCAACAGCAGTTCTTTTGTTTTTGTTTTAATACTATAGAATTTTGCACTTGCAATTTTGTTTAATTGATGGCCTGGATGGGAACTTACCTGTTTGGACTCAAAGTTTAATCTCCTTATGGCTTCCTTCCTGCCACATTGAATGGCATGTACAGAGGTGAACCTCTGTAAGTGACTTTGCAAATGTCTTCTGGATAAAGATTTCCGGTAGCTAGTTTCACTTGCGACATTATAAGCAGGTTTAAAAAAAAACACTTATGACATGGATGCAGGGAGCGAACATAGGAATTTGCATTATTTTTGACCGATTATTTGTCCTGGCCTTAATAGAGCCATTTTGTTATTTGTGACTGAATGTACAAATTTCAGTTTCATATTTTTCCCATTCCAGAACTGAAATTAAATGTTTCATGAATTGGCTTTGATTAATCCATCTGGATATTTTCCCAATGAGTCTATTCAGAGATGTTACAGTATACCTCTGGACCAGGTAGGACTTGAACATGAACATCCTGGTCCAGAGGTAGGGACAATACCACTACACCACAGGAGCCAACCAAACAGTCCACCTTTTTGTGAAAACCATGAACAGCTCTCCTTGGCAGTAATATTAAACTCAATTATTCCTCCAATTTGAATTAGGTTAGATTAAAGGACACATAGTAAGCATTTTATACCATGCAGCAAATGTTTCAAATTCAACTTTATTTTCTATTTCAGGCCTCTATACTCAGCAAGGAGCCACTTGTTTTATATCAGTCATGTGGTCAGACTACCAACAAATAGCTCAAATGGAATGGATTATAGTTCCCTTTGGCCACCAATTATATGTTTGGAAACTATAGTCAGTACTAGCCATTTTCAATGCAATAAGCGAATGTGTTTTTTTTTTCTTTCTGTTGAAAGTTCTACCCCTCCCATGTATATTCTTGTGTATCTTCAAGTTGATCATATTTCACCCTCTTATGTTGTTTATGCTCATCTTGGTGAGAAGTGTCATTATTGAAGCACCAGAAATGTATAAATTAATTATTGAATAACAGAGCAGTATCTAAGAGGCTGAACAACCACTCTTGTGTTTTTCTTAATAATTACTGTCATTATTTAAGCATTAAGCACCTACTGATTTTTGGACAGTTTTTCAAAGGAAGACCAATAAACAACATGCAGTAACAACACATTTAATACAGCAATGGATGTCAACAGCAGTAACTTGTACTAGTATAGCTGATTTAAAGTATTAAAACATCCTAAAGCACTACTTAGGAGAAATATGATCAAACTTTGACACCTAATATTTATTCAGATGACCAAAATCCTGGTCAAAAATGTAGGTTTTAAAAAATGCTCCTGAAGAAGGAAAGCAAGGCAGTGGGAGGTGGAAAGATAGAAAGAGAAACTCCTAGGACTTCAGACCTAAGTAACTTGAGCATATAACCATCAATGGAGGAGCAGTGAAAATCAACAATGCCAAAGTTAGAGGAATATAGGTCTCTATAGTTAGAGGGTCTAGTGAGGCTGAAGGATATTACAGAGATAAGGAAGGCTGAGGCCATTGAGGGATTTGTAAACAATAACAAGAGTTTTGAAATCAAAATATTATTTGATCAGTGAGAATAGCAGTGATAGTTCACAAGTCTCTGAATGGCCTCGAGTTTACGAAGGGTAGAATGTGGGAGACCAGCCTATTGTGGAATAGTGAAGTGCTGAGACTATAACAGCATGAATGGTGGTTTCAGAAGCAGATGATATGAGACAAAGCTGGAGATATGTGATGTTATAGAAATGGAAATACACTCAGTTCTTCTATAACTCGATGATTGTGCTCTTGTGCAACCCATGTTATTGAAAAATTGTGCTTTAGAAACAACATTTAAAGCATTGACAATGCAATCACATTACAGCCAACACATTTTAACCATTCGCACTGTAGAAACAACATCCCGAATTCTTCAATCGCGTTACAGCAAATTCACATTGATGAAACATACGTTGTAACAGAACAGATAGAATTCGTTGTGGCATAAATATGCTGTCAGGGAACAGAATTTGAAGGACAGAACAAAAATAAAAGTTTCAGTCTTCCCAATAGCTAATTGAAGGAATTTTCCATTCAACCAGTCCTGTATTTTGGATATGCAATCTGATCATTTATAAATAGTGGAGAATTACAGAGAGGCAGTTGTGAGATGCAGCTGGATGTCTTCAACACGCATGTGAAAAGTGACACTGTGCTTTCGGATAATATTGCCACAGGAAGAATGTAAATGAAAAGTAGAAGGAGGGCAAAGGTAGATTATTTTGAGATAGCAGAAATAATTGTGCAGGAGGAGCAAGTGAAACCACTGCAAGTGATGCTGTGGTTACGATTAGATAAATAAAACTGGAACCAGGTGAGAGCTGTCCCACAGCTGCAGAGGTGCTCAGAGGACGAGAGTGTAGTCATCCCTTTAATTATATCTGCTCCCTAACACAATCTCTGTTTAGGCCTCTTAAGGACAAATCATGTTTCAAGTATCCTGTTTTAGAGCTCATTTTAAATTGACTTGTAGATTCAGATCTCACTCCTATAATTGACTTTATCATTTCAAGTGTCTTGCTAATGGTCTATGATTATTAAAGACACTGTTAAGTCTGCCAAACACATATTATATATAAAAGCTTGACAGCCAACAAAGGGAAGAAACTTCAATTCAATCAGTTTGACTTAAATGTAAATCATATAAAAATCATCAAATCCACTTTACAATTAATTTCTACTTCAACATGTTGCATTGCTTAAACCTTGAATATCTCAAAGCAGTACTCAAGAGGCATTACTTTTAGATGCTGACTAAATAGCCCAATGGTCTACCTCTATCACTAATGGATTCTAAGCCTACTTGGGCATTAGATGTTTTGCTTAGTCAACTAGCGTCAAGGTCAGGATAATGATCAAACTTAAATAGATCTTTTTTTAACTTTGGATTTTAATAAATTAGTTTCTCATAATTTGGCTTGGAATAAAGTATTAAACTGAGTGCTAATAGCAGTATCAGGGATGAAATTGAACTTTGGAAAAATAGCATCAGATCACACTTTTCTGAAATTCCTTTGATTACTGGTTTTGCAGTGGGGTTACTGCATTATTTAATCTGGATTAATCGATCCACTATTTTGGCAAAGAAAGGAACTTTCTTTCCTATATTTAATATTCAATTATCCCACAAAAACATCTGACAATCATTTTTAAGCTGAAACCTTCAATATTTTGGCTTAGTGTCAATTTGTGTCAAGTTTCACAGAAGCTTTTATTCTGCAAGATCCAGTGGGATTTCTCACTATATTTCCCAAAGTTTCCTTAGCACTACTTATCCCAAGCGTGAACTGTCCCTCTCATTCAATGGTAGACCTGGAGCCAGGCGAACCTGCCACTCACCGGAAATCACAATTAAAATAATATCCCTGGTCCTTGGGGCATCTTTAAACCCCAGCCAAACATCTGAATCAAGTATTGGCATTGTGGAGTTGCCAGCCACTATCAATGCAGTGACACAGAAGCCCCAAATGCACGGTACATGGCTGACACTCCCTCATGCATACAACTCCACTTTCTCACCCCTATCACTGTCTATCAGAAGGCCTCATGGCTTGCAAGTCATAGGCCACATCCCACCCTCCCACCTTCTTTCAGTCTCTGCTACTTTACCTCCAGTCCCACTGCCAAAGTCCACCATCTTATCATTGTCTGGAAGGGTATCACAGGCAAACATTCAGACATTTCCAAAGATGAGCTTTTATTTACAGTCATTAAGGCTGTATAAAGGCTGTAATTTGCCCCACATTACTAATGAATTGCTAAAACGATGACCAACGATAATTTTAGTCATTATAGTTTACTGTTCCCAGCCCTTATCTACTGAAGCCAGGTGTCAATCAAGTCCTGTCTACCTCATAGCACCCACCTTAACTGAGTTCGTTCATGGACAAGGAAAGATTCCTCCTTCTCAATGCCCTCATGCTCCACCTCAAAACACTGATCCCCTTCTCCCAGTTGCTCAACATCCAACACATCACCTTCTTTCCCATTCTCATTGTGCAGAAAACAGCGTGCTGTGATACTGCAGCATGACCTATCTAGAGTGTACCTGCATGGCTTATCTGGAGACTACCAATAGGAGCCCGTTCTATTGGTAAACTCTGCAGTGTTGTGAGGTACCCCATCTGTGCCACGTCTGTACAGTTGTGGCACTCTGTGCCTCTGGGAACCCAGCCATTCTTCTGAATCCTACTGCCCATGATATAGAACTGAACCCATCGATATAGAACTGAACCCATTGATATAGAACTGAACCCATCATGAGCAACAGAATGAGTCGGCGTGATATTACACAGATGCCATCTGTCACCGTCCTGAAGTGTCTGCAGGACCATGACTCAGGTGACTCGCCATTCCCTGGAAGGAGCCAGTCACAGAGAGATTCAGTGCCATTGCCACCTTCATGGTGGCTGGAAGAGGACAAGTCCCCACTTCTGTAGCTCTCAGCTCCCAAACCAGCAGTTGGGTCTGTTCTGTCACAACGCCGCAGGACATATGGAGCTGCATTGACACTGCACCTTGCTCATCCTGAGGAAATGGACTCAAGGGGGAGAGCCCTGATATGTAGTGAGGGGCTCTGCAGCTGCAAGCTCTGCCTAAGCTGGGTCCTTTTAGGCCCCAGTGGAAGTTTGCTGCTACTCCTGGGCTTAGCACCAGCCCGTATCCTTCTTAAAAAGGCAGCCTCTGGAAGCTGCATCTGGACTGTGGCTGGATCTCTGACTACCCCTGTCAAGCTCCTCTGTTGAGAGCAGAAGGAACAGACTGGGTTCTGGGTTCAGGGAAGCTCAGTTCTGGCATACTGTAGAGCTGAGGGCTGCACACAGTGCTGTATGGACAAGGAAAGGCATACAATGACACAAACACTGTCCTGACAATGATACATACATCGCCCTGACAACAAGGAACACAAACGGAGTTCTCCTGGCTCTATGGGCAAGACACCTCCTTGGTAGAGATGCTGCACCAGAGTCTGCACTTACCCCTTTTATCTTGCACCTCATGACAACCACCTGCATCAGTACCCCCTCATGGGAAAACCCACCACACATAGAAGTCCACCTTCAAATGTCCTCCGTGCCACCCATCTCTGGTTTTACACTTTAATGATGGCCAACATGGTCCTCTACGCTCCCCCCATGGAGGTCACAGTGGTGGTCACCGCCAGTGACCCGTCCACCCTTATCCTTCCATACAACCCCATTTTGTACCATTTACACCACCCACCCAATACATCAACATCCCTCCTCCCACCATCATCGATCTTGTCTCCACCTCAACATTTGCTCCTGCTGTTCCTGCAAATGTTTGAGTGCACCCGTCTCCCAGTGACCACTGAGCACACTGTCCCCCATCCAGTCCCCTTTAACCCTCTCCATTGCTCAACATACAGATCCAGCAGTGACGGCTGTCCAGCCCCCTGCCCCTGACATTAACAGACAATCGCAGGAGAGGAGTTGGCCAGAACATGGACTGCTATCCTTGCAGCTCCCCAAATGATCATCCATGATTGCTTGCAAAGGCCCTACAGAACTGACCATAGCTCACTCCCTGGACTGTAGTCGGATGTATCCCCTAACTGTAGCTGTCCAAGCAGATGACTGACTGCGACCAAGCCCTGGGATGAGATGCAGACTCCATCCTTAGCTGATGATCCCCGATAGTCAGCAGACACCCCTCCCCTCACCTTGACCTGATGGAGCACTAGCTCCCATTTATTTTCAGAAGGTGGCCATTTGGTTGAAAAGTGTACAATGTGTTGGTCACATGCGGCTGGCACATGTTGTCAAGGTAAGAATGGCCTATCACTGGGTCATACAGCAAGCTTGTTGACATGCCTCCCCAGGACTGATCACTACTGACAAACAGCTTGGCTCTGTGTATGCACTGAGCAGCAAGTCATTACGCCAATACAGTAAGCCTTTAGACTCTGGCTAAGGTGCCAAAGTTCTAAAACGCACGATAAAACAGGGCCTGGCTCAGCAAACCAAGACCAGGCAGGGATACTGTACATGCACTGAATGAGTGAGAGCTAAGAGAACAAATGAGCAGCCCTGAGATAGAGTCCAGATAGTGTGTGAGCTGTCCCCGTCCCTTCCTGCAAAGTGTCCTTAGCATTTCGATGCCAGTTGCCAGTGTGGCCCGAAATGCTTTAAGGTGCAGCAACGTTCTGCAAGTGGAACAGAGAGGTGCCACAAGGGGTGAGAGGCTGGTAGGTGTCGGATGCCATGTCTGTAGAGGGTGGTGCCTGCAGCCACTGCCAGTACAGTGTGCCCTGAAATATCATTATCGGGTGTTCAGGATGGTGGTCGAGAGAAGCAAGCAGTGAGCTGGATTCACCACTTACCTGCTCTGGATTTCATGTCAGGAATTATCATAGAACATAGAACATAGAACATTACAGTGCAGTACAGGCCCTTCGGCCCTCAATGTTGCGCCGACCTGTCATACCAATCTGAAGCCCATCTAACCTACACTATTCCATGTACGTCCGTATGTTTGTCCAATGACAACTTAAATGCACTTAAAGTTGGCAAATCTACTATCATTGCAGGCAAAGCATTCCATACCCTTACTACTCTCTGAGTAAAGAAACTATCTCTGACATCTGTCCTATATCTATCACCCCTCAATTTAAAGCTATGCCCCCTCATGCTTGCCGTCACCATACTTGGAAAAAGCTCTACCTGTCCACCCTATCTCACCCTCTGATTATCTTACATGTCTCTATCAAGTCACCTCTCAACCTTCTCCAACGAAAACAGTCTCAAGTCCCTCAGCCTTTCCTCATAAGACCTCCCCTTCATACCAGGCAACATTCTAGTAAATCTCCTCTGCACCCTTTCCAAAGCTTCCACATCCTTCATATAATGTGGTGACCAGAACTGTATACAATACTCTAAGTGCGGCCGCACCAGAGCTTTGTACAGCTGCAGCATAACCTCATGGTTCCGAAACTCGATCCCTCTATTAATAAAAGCTAAAACACCGTACGCCTTCTTAACAACCCTGTCAACCTGGGTGGCAACTTTCAAGGATCTGTGTACCTGGACACTGAGATCTCTCTGCTCATCTACACTACCAAGAAGCTTACCATTAACCCAGTACTTTGCATTCCAGTTACTCCGACCAAAGTGAATCACCTCACACTTGTCCGCATTAAATTCCATTTGCCACCTCTCAGCCCAGCTCTGCAGCTTATCTATGTCTCTCTGTAACCTACAACATCCTTCGTCACTATCCACAACTCCATCGACCTTGGTGTCGTCTGCAAATTTACTAACCCACCCTTCTACGCCCTCATCCAGGTCATTTATAAAAATGACGAACACCGACCCTTGTGGTACACCACTAGTAACTGCACTCCAGGATGAACATTTCCCATCAACCACCACCCTCTGTCTTCTTTCAGCAAGCCAATTACTGATCCAAACTGCTATATCTCCCACAATCCCATTCCTCCGCATTTTGTACAATAGTCTACTGTGGGGAACCTTATTGAACACTTTGCTGAAATCCATATACACCACATCAACCGGTTTACTCTCATCTACCTGTTTGGTCACCTTCTCGAAGAATCAGAGTCGAGTTTCTTCATGCCAGGTGGTAGGATAGGAAGCTGCATTTTAATCAGATGAGATTCAGTGTTAACGAGACTGTTAACCATCAGTGATCCCCATTAATAGGTATCTCGCCACAAGAATCTCATCGAGACAGCCAGAACTTAGTTGGAAAATACAGCTTAGTTGGTTGTGATAATGAGAAAGGCTTTGCTGTAGTTCTCACACAATTCTTATAGATTTCTCACCACATCCATATCATTTAAACCCAAAGATTCCAATTTAGATTCCGCTCCAAGATTCTAAATGTGTAGAAAAATATATATACTGGAAAAGTTTGTAACACTAGCAGTTTATCTTTGTTCTATTTGTATTAGATGAGGATAAATTTAGGTACAAGATATACATATATGCGTTCTCAATGTGAATAGTAGTGAGATTGCAATTAAAGAATAAGTCAGTGTACCCTGTACAAAACATGATATTGCCTCATGCATCTGAACACATTTTATATGAAGTAGATATCATGGAGAAGATATTCTGTGTTGGCCAATAAGTTTATGATTTTGCTGTGTACAGCATACAAATGAAGCATGCCTTTCTTGTGCAAAGGAGATGCATATTCCTGCATCAACCATTGAAAACACAAAACAAAACTGACAGTAATCACTTACTGAATGGGTCCTGTTTTCCAGTTTGGCTATGGCTCCGATTTGTTCTGAGAGACACTGACATAAGCCTTAAAGCAGTTCAATTACTTTACAATGCTGTAAGAACACGAGAGGCTGAACAGTGCAATTCTCAACCAACAATCCTTGCCAATAATGCTTTAGGCGCAAATCACAGGGATATAGAATTGACTCATGAAGCCTGATCAGCTTTCCTCTTTGATCTTTTCCCTATTGTCTCTATCAAACCTTTAGCCAATTTGGCTCCTTGATGCAGCACAAATCTCCAGTGTAACTTATTGAACATTATGCCATCACAGTTTTCATTATCAATGTTAAAAGTTCTCAAAAACTTCTTACAAACATCTTTGAACCGGAGTGTAGATCATCTCAGCAATCTTGGAGGACCTGGAAATATTCTATACAAGAAGCTATTTTCATATTCCATCGAATGACCAAGTCATCGCCAACTTCATTCCTGATGAAGGGATTTTACCCAAAACGTCGATTTTCATGCTCCTTGGATGCTGCCTGACCGTCTATGCTTTACCAGCACCACACTCTTGACTCAGATGACCAAGTCATGTCTATTTGGGCAGAGCTACTAGACTTGGCCTCGCAACTTCCTCAAATAGGACCATGTCAGGGATTTATCTTCTGACTTGATAATTAGAATATGGCAAAGAGAGTGAGAGTGGTAAAAGTTTAATCCTTCCTCACACCCCTTACTGTTTATCAATCAGCATGCTCAGGATGACAAGTCATTGACATCTCATGTTGAATTTTATTTTCCCTCCATGACCAGCTGACTACTTCTAGTATTTTCTCTTTTTACACTCAAAAATTCTAATAGATGCATATTTTGGTGTTCAATAGTTTTTTCCCCAAAAATATACTTTATGCATTAAACTTTTAAAAATATATTGTAAAGCATTTCAACTTGAACACTGCAATATTTCCAAGAAAATTCAACTTGTCATCATGCAATATTTTCTACTCAATATGATTCGAATTTACGTAATATTTACAAAATACATTCTGTACCTGCCACACAGAACTACACGTTTCAATGTGGAAATTACTAAAAGTGGAATAGATACAAAGTTCTCCATATAAGATGCTTTACTTTGAGGGCTCTCAATACATTTTCAATACTCTGATTTACAATGTACATTGTAGAATATAAGGCACATGGCTCAAGGACTTCTAAATTTTCGTGCCTCTTGCTGTACTTTGGCTTAATACAGTGACCATTATTATTCTGCAGCAGCTGCCCAAGCCTCAAAGTGTCCCTCAGCACACTGGAATGTTCCAGTCTACAATGCTTAGTCCAGGACAACTCTATGCACTGGAAGACTGGTACATTTTGGGAAGAGGGAAATGCATCTTTACCAAGTTGATGGCCCGCTAGGTGCAGTTGATATTTGTGTCAGCATATGTCCCTGGGAACAGCCTGTAGACAACAGAATCCTGTGTCACAGAACAGCTCAGGATGAACCTCGATAAAAACCACTGCAGCTGTCTGCAGACCTTTTTTGCAAAGGCACATTATTCAAAGACGTGAACAACAGTGTCAACCCCACCACAGCCGCCTCAAGGGCAACATGCAAATGAGTTGCGACCCTGACAGCAGAGGGAAGGATCTGACAGGAAAGGCCTTTCCTGCTTTCAATCAAGCTACATCTTGATGCTTGTTTGTAAGTTCTACTGACGAGGCATTCTGACATATGACATTGAGAGTCTGTGCAGGGAATCATTTAACGGATCTACCATTTCCATTTCTTTTAAGGTCTTAAGGATTTTGCATGCTGACCACCCAACGCCTGATAAACGTATAGTCAAAACTGTTTTTTTCTGAAAAAGCATCTTCACGAGTGGCTGATGATATGGCATGGTCCAATGACTTGCAACGTTCAGCGGCAATGAGGCCAGACCATTCCTTTACAACACTGGGAGCTGGTAGATCTTCATCGTGCAGTGACACTTGGTATACAGCAATTGAAATTTCTATCATTTCAAACACACTTAGTCAATTAGATAAAAATGCTTACTGCCTTACAAATGCAAGAATTTAGCTTCTCATTAAAGACGAGATAGTGACTAAAGTTGATGCTGGATAGTAGAACTTGTATATCACTTCTATTGTAATGTTAAAATCTCTGACAGTACATCTTATTGGCACAGTTGTTCATTTATTGTTTGTTAAACAAAAGTGAACATAATGATACACACAACAGAAGCAGTGCAAAATGTGAATGAATTTTAATTTTATCAGTTGCAATATTATGCTTAATACAGACACATTCTGGATGAAATATTGTCAATTAGAAATAGTTATTAATATTTCAATGCCATTTGCATTTAGTTTTTAACTGTTTCTATGCATATCTATCATACAGTTACATGCAGTTCTAAATGTGAATAAGATGTACAAGCTTGTTAACGAAAATTTATTGCGTTTATTAATCACTGCATTAATGCTTTGAACTTTTTCAAAGTCTGGTGTCTTTCCTTCATTTGAAATTCTGACCACATTAACTTTGTGGGTTTTACACTTGGATAGAAACAATAGCTGGTGGTGGTACATAACTGTAGAGAAAGGTTCATTATTCAGTGAAGATGAAGAGCAATACATTGAGATATGCAGGTGTTTGAATCACATTACAGCAGCCTCCCTCTGAAGCAGGTCTCAGAGGGAAGTGGAGGCAGTTAAGAGCATAAACATAACTCTCTGTCTGACTGTTAGACCCAAAATCGGGTTATTTTACATTATCAGAAACTCACCCACGCAAATCTTCTTTTTCCTTCTGCGTCCTGTCTATTTAGCTGGTTGACTAAGCATCCCACAAAATGTCCATTTTAAAAATAATAATTTTCATTTCAATCAAGATAATATTTATTTAATTTAGTCCGAAAATATGATGATTAAATAGCATGTGCAAAACTGTTGAGAACAACATAGCGAATGAATTACTGGCTGGAAAGCCATGCTTAACTTAAGCTGTAGGTTAATGTAGCCCAAATCCACAGGTCCAGGATTTAGAATACATGGCAAGTTTTAACACATACCACCTGACAGAAACTTTGCGGCTCCCAGTTACATAGTCCCATTTACACTGTTGCTTTAGTGTGGTCTTTTTGTTGAGTTGGGAATCTCAGTAATACATGCAGAAGTAATGTCAATGCAATCCTGTTGGTATTTAATGACAAACTGTTTTTTTCATTAGAAGATTTGTTTTTAAATTGTTTTTTGTGGATCTAGGAGGGGGTCTTCTGGGCTCTACAAATAGAAGTTACCTCTCTGTTAACTGAGCTTCCCTCCCTTTCCACAATGTGGACCTTTGTAAAAGGTTAAAATAAGCCTTAAATTGCATTGCGGAACCTTACATTTCAGAAGAAACCAGACTGGCGCTGAAGATGCATCATCGAGGGCCAAAGGGCCTGTACTGCGCTGTATTCTTCTATGCACCTGAGGTCATCACCACTAAGACCTGTTGCTGCTTGTCGCTATCCCAGCCAGGAGGTCATGTTACCCCACACTTGTTTGCCTTGCACCATCCTCCACAGAATCCATGTAGCTCATCTTCCAACCACATTTAGATTAATTTCCCTTTCTGCTCCCTCCACTTCGTTCTCCACAGGAGATCTCAGTTGTTTTTTTTAGCTCTGATTAAATGGTTAAAATACTGATGTTTCCAGGATATCACTTTTCCAAGCTATTTGTGCTCTTGCAAATTCAAATACCTCTTTATTTGTCTTGTGATCTATACAATGATTTTTTGGTACACGTCTTACCGCATTTGTAGTTCAAAGGCTTCGATTTATTTCCATAGCTTTTTACTTATTGTCGAGGTTTCTGAGTGTGATAGATAGATATAGGTAGACAGATAGACAGATAGACAGACAGACAGACAGACAGACAGACAGACAGACAGACAGACAGACAGACAGACAGACAGACAGATAGATAGATAGATAGATAGATAGATAGATAGATAGATAGATAGATAGATAGATAGATAGATAGACAGACAGACAGACAGACAGACAGACAGACAGACAGACAGACAGACAGACAGATAGATAGATAGATAGATAGATAGATAGATAGATAGATAGATAGATAGATAGATAGATAGATAGACAGATAGACAGATAGATAGATAGATAGATAGATAGATATAGAGCATGTGAGAGATAGATAGTTAGTTAGATGGATAGATAGAAAGAAAAAATGAGCTAACTGCTTCCTGATCTGTGTTTTTAAATTTTTTAATGTAAAACACAGATTATGGGTTCAATAATCTAATTTTTACAGGTTGTTTAATAATCTGAAATACGTCCATTATTGTTTTATTTTCCAATGAAGCCTGCTAGTTGATTTTCAAATTAATGGCAATTGTTAAAGTTCCAGTTGTCATATTCAAAAGAGGCTTGTGGAGAATTCCACTAAATTGTTCCAGTGGGAAAAGCATCATTTTACAACAGCCGGAGAAGTAACCTGCCAACACAACAGTCCTGGATGTTGCTATGGCAATGTATCCACATGACATCATACACAACAGTTCTGGTTCTTCAATGATACAGAAGATCAGCATGGAAAAGTAAGCTGACTCAACTTCTGCATTCATTGGTGGCTTAATAATGGTGATACCATGACACATTTGAGTGGGGGTGCTGACTGGAATTGAAGTATAGTGAGTCATGAGGGCTGGGAGTTCAGTAACAACAAGCTTATTTCGTGCAAAAAGAAAACGTTTTGTTTAAATGACTATACTTGATCTTAGTTCTTGATCTCCTTGACGCGGATTTCAGCTATTTCTCTCTGGTACTCGGTGTGCACAGCACAGAGTGGGATTAGTTACAGTTTTGTCTCTCTAAAGCTGTCTTCTGTGCAGCAGCCATGCCTGCATTTACATAGCATGTTAGCATTCAGAAAGAAACAAGGTACAAGGCTTCCACCATCTTAGATTCTAATCACGACCTTTAACTCACAAAGATCACTTTGGATATTGAATATAGCATGGCCTGTACCTCCTCCTGGGCTATATACGTCTAAATTAAGCATATACTGCAATTTGAATTTAGATTTTTAAAGGTGTGACTTATTACATTTTTTATTTTTTAAATCCTTGCACGACTTTTAAGAGTAAAGGAAAATTAAGCTAAGCCAAGAAAGTAAACATTAGACAGTGTATATCATATTTTTCAATAGGAATATAGCTATATTTTTCAAAGACTCCAACTGGAAATATCAGGACTCAAAGAAATGTAGGCTTCGCCACTCTGCAATTTGTTTAAATGTTTCATACTTTATAAGGTTTTAAACCTACTTTTCTAATCAACCTGTTCAAAGATGTTATTACACACCTCTGGAGCAGGTGAAACTTAAACATAGACCTCCTGATCCAGGGTAGGGACGATACCGCTACACCGCAAAAGCTATTACTCTGACTGGTCGTAGATTTCATCTGCAACATTCTCCTAATGTTGCCAGCTGTAGCAATCTTGCCTCATTGAATACATTTGCATCAAGTTTTACACTGAAGAAAGGTCACGTGACCCGAAACATTGACTCTGATTTCTCACCACAGATGCTGCTAAACCTGCTCAGATTTTCCAGCAATTTCTGTTTTTGTTTCAGATTTCCAGCATCAGCAGTTCTGTCTTCACACTGTCAGACCTCACTTGACATATCGACATCCACATATGTCCAAAATAGACTTGGAAGGCAGCAAAGAATCAGTAAGTGCTTCAAATAAATTTTATAATGAAAGGTTACAGAATGTTTAGATTTAGCTATAATGGGTTAAAAAGAAGATAGACTAAAATTGTAGAAAATGGAAAAGTTAAACATGACAGACCTGAAATAGAATGTGCTGGTGCATGCAAGCTATCTAGTTTGAACACATATACATCTGATGCGCCCAGCATATGGGAAATGGGTGGAAATCAAACCAAAATTACCCACAAATGCAGAGAAACTTGGAAATCACTGAAAAATAATGGGGCAGAGGAGTTAGAACTCAAAGATACCAGGGAAGAGTCAGATATGTGGCACTGCAGCAAGATTTGACAACTACTAAGAAAAGACAATGCTAGCATGGTTTTAGCAGCTGTCCTTAGGGTATTGGATGGTGGTGCAGAGGGTAACATCCAGCCTTTGAGAGAAAAATTCCAGGCTTAGGTTCGTGGTGACGAAGTGATCATGGAAGGTGGGTTCATAATGTAACTAAATATGGTCAACCTATAAATTCTTTTCAACATGCCTCTGTAGGTACTAAAAGATAAGGATGACTTGACAGGTCAAAGAGTTATGGAGGGTGGGCAGGAAAGTGGAGTTGAACCTGAGTTGAAATCAACTGTGATTATATTGAATAGCAGTGCAAGCTTGAGAGTCTAAATTGCCTACTCCTACTTCAAATTCTTACGTGGAGAGATGCTCCCTATAGATTCAGGCCAGTGACCCTGTCTCAGAAAGAACAAGTTACAGAAAACAGACACATACATGTACTTTTCCTGTGCCATGTATCTATTGATGTGTTAAGCCTTCTTTTTCTTAACATATCTGGATTCTGATGAGCGTAATGGTAGCACATGTGGTAAGCTTTCCAGGATAGTTCAGGAATGGCCTAGAGAAGTCTCTGAACTAACACAGGACAGCTGAGAAGCCAAAATTTCCTCTCCCTGTCACCACTCTCCCAGTTAATCATTTTCACATGTTTTTCTCTGAATGGGACAAATGTCATGTGGATCTGAGTTTGGCCAGTTTCAAGAGAATTACACCAGAATTGCAACCCCAAAATCATTTCATTTCTGAGGTCTTATCTTTTTGATGTCAGTTTTGAGTATTACAGTAATTCTGACAACTTGGGTAGCGCTGTTACAGTAATCTAAGTTTTGTTTCAACATCACAATGTGTGAGCTGTAAACTCACAAAACTAGTCAGTCAAGGGAACAAGAAATTCCCTGGGGCCAGAGGCTTATATCTAGACAACCAGCAAAGTGTATAACAAGATTTTGGAAAATCAATTATACACTTGCAAAGAAGGTGCTGTATTGCTCGGTTCATTGAACTCCCCCAGGAATAGCAGTTCTTAGTCCACGCTACACAACACTACTCTGTGTGCCCAGGAGAAATTGTATGGAAACAATGGGGGAAAATACATCTTAAGAGCTTCTCTATGGAAATAATAGAAATTTTACATTCATGGTCTTCAATACAGAGCGGAACAGTGGCTCAGTGGTTAGCACTACTGTACCAGTGGGCCAGGGACCCCAGCTTCAATTCCATCCACAGGTGACTGTCTATGTGGCGTTTACACACTCTTCCTGTGAGAGTGTTCTGGTTTCCTCCCTCAGTCCAAAGATGTGCAGATCAGGTGGATTATCCATGCTTAATTGCCCATAGTGTGCAGGATGGATTAGCTATGGAAATGCAGAGTTGTTGGGTGGGTTGCTCTTTGGAGGGTTGGTATGGAATTGATGGGCTGAATGGCTTGCTGCCACACTGTAAGGATGCTCTGAAATAAAATTTGAGAAGTATTTACTGAGAAACATATCTTGAAGAAAAATTAAGCAATAAACATTTCTGAATCAGTGTGAGTTACTCACATCTGTGTAAGGGCAGCACCATTAATCAGTTTTTTGCTTGGGACCCATCTTAGGAATACTGCTGTGAAAAGCAAACATATACAGTTTTGTGTCTGCATTTCCTCCGTGAATTCTGATTTCAATCATGCTACTGTGACAATAACATAAGTAAATTTCGAAAACGTGACCTTTAAAAAAACATTTCATTTTCCTCAGAGGAATGTTCTGAAACATGATTGACAAGGTTTCTTTTCTTTAAAACAAGCTACAACCATTCACTTGAGTTCCCTGTTGTAAAAGCATTAATTGGCCTGGTTACTATTCAGCTTTCATGTCACTTAATGTACAGAATTGTTAGAATAGCTGAAAGAAAATACAGTTTCGAATGGGGGGTGATTTTTTTTTCTAAATTGAATTAATTACTCTAAGATTATCATAGGTAAGATTTGAGCCCCTACAGAGATTTACAGTGAGAACAAATGCCTGGTTAGCGGGTGAATGGAACTGCCTGACAATATTCAGTTTTCAGTTTGTGTATGTCAGCATGTCAAAGGTCTCTTTGCCATAGCCAATCAAAGACCCAGTGCCAGTCTGAAGTCAAAATACATGATGTTGTGGCACCAATAAATAATGCGGTTTAAATATGCCAGTGCATTGGCTCTTCCGACAGACGTACTTCTACAGTCAGAAAGTGTGGCACTGGAAAAGCACAGCAGGTCAGGCAGCATCCGAGGTGCAGGAGAATCGACATTTCAGGCTTATGCCTGAAACATCGATTCTCCTGCTCTTCAGATGCTGCCTGACTTGCTGAGCATTTCCAGGACCACACTTTTTGACTCTGACTCTCCAGCATTTGCAGTCCTCACTTTCTCCTAAAAGTACCTCTACATGCAAAGGAACCAAACTCATCCTATATTTCAACAGTAACTAAGCTACAGTGCTTTGGTTGTGATAGGTGTAAAACATTTGCAAGACTTCCCACATAGCA
Organism: Chiloscyllium plagiosum; assembly: GCF_037043375.1. Taxonomy (NCBI): domain Eukaryota; kingdom Metazoa; phylum Chordata; class Chondrichthyes; order Orectolobiformes; family Hemiscylliidae; genus Chiloscyllium; species Chiloscyllium plagiosum. The sequence goes on from NW_028270166.1 coordinate 24,131,450, forward strand.
GAAGTAAGATCAATGACATATTTAGGACAGAGGACCTCCATCTTTAAGAGTATCTATTCTGACACGCAAGAGGAAAATTGGAATGGTGCCACGCAATTCTCAGGGTAGACATGAACTCTGGGAATTGTCAAAGAGGAATAACATTTTTACAATGCGATGCTCCTATGGGTTTTTCTGGGAAGGTGTTCTATCCCCTGTGATCAATTACCTTCTGCAAGCTCAGCACTGAGCCCTTTACTAAAGCCCACAGTAGGCCTCACAGTAACTCTCACAGGGCATTGAATCTTACAGAGATGTATTTGGTATAGAGGACTGGCAGAAGACTTGGTGCAAGCCAAACTGCACACCACATGTCACACTTCTGACTGTGGCTACCACTGGATCAAAATAGTTGGGGCAGAGGTGGTGGTGGCATGATGGTAATGTCAAGGCCAGGCGGAAATTCTGGGAACATGGATTTGTGGTGGTGAAATTGAATTAATTTTTTAAAAATCTAGAATTTTTTTAAAAATAGCCTTCCAGCAACCATGGAAAATTGGCCAATTGCTGTAAATATCCATCTGATTTATTCATACTCATTTAGGAAGAAAATCTGCTGCCCTTAAGTGGTCATGTCTCCAAATTCACAGCAACTTAACTGCCCTTTGGATAATTAGGGAATTCCCTCCTATTCTGACGTCTTACACATCCGCCATTTTAATTGCTACTTCTTTGGTGATTGTGCCTTCAGCTACCAAGATTCAAAGTTTGGAATTCTCTCCCTAAACTCTGCCTCTCTCTTCTGCTATGTGCTATTCCTTAATGCCTATACATTTTTGACTAAGCATTTGGTCACCTTCGCCAATATTTCTTTAAAAAACAGAAAACGCTAGAGAAACTCAGCACTTGCTTCTCTTTTCTTTGTTTTCTAACAGATGCTGCTAGACTTATTGCGTTTCTCCAGCAATATCTATTTTGTTTCAGATTCCCAGGCATCCACAGTATTTTTCTTTTAATGTTTCCTTATGTGGCTCACTATCAACTTTTCTTTGATAATGCTCTGTAACTACACTTTATTGTGTACAAGCACTGTACAAAGGAGAAAGTGAGGACTGCAGAAGCTGGAGACCAAATTTGAAAAATATGGTGCTGGAAAAACACAGCAGGCCAGGCAGCATCCGAGGAGCAGGAGAATCGACGTTTTGGGCATAAGCCCTTCTTCAGCACTGTACAAATACAAGTTGTTATTATTGTGTCCACAATCTTTTCTTATTATTTTGGATGATTTTATACTTTCTTCTCTGGATTATTTCAACTCTCAAGTCTTACATTGCTCTGATCAGTGAGTTTCAATTCTCCATAAAACCAAACTCGTCTTGAGGTCTGAATAAGCATTTACTAACATGACCATAAAACACAGATCAAACTCATTCTAGTAACAGTTTTTTGCTGCCAGACTTATGCATTCACAAGATATCACTCCAGTCTATAAAAGAGTAGGAAGACATTAAGCCTCCTTTTAAGCTTAAATTATCCTGGGAAATGCTTTTACAAAAGATGAATCTGATGTAGACTAATAGTTACATCAAATAATTACATGTCTACAGCCAACACTTTAAATTTAAATTTAATAATGAGCTCACTCTTTGTGCAGCCGTAATACTGTATTCTTCACCCTGTTCTATTACCCTAATGCGATATGTATAGTATCATCTGTCTGTTCTGCAAGCAAAACAAAACTTTTCACTGTACCAAGGTATATGTAACAATAATAAATCAAATCATTCTTCCACCTAATTCCTCAAGTGGGCAAAATAATCATTTATAACTAACTTTTAAATAATTGCATGTTCCTTCTTCCTTTAATTACTACCAAGATGGCTATTTGCTTTTGTGAGGGTCACATTACCTCATCTAATTTGATTTTCTTGCCTAATTTGGTCAGCTCAAAGTCACTTTAAATCCAAAAAAAATGTTATTAAGACTTTTTGGATTTTGATTCTTTCAGCACTTGCAGTTAAAATGAGTGATATTGAAATTAGCCAACATGAGGCCTGAATCATTTTATTTTGCCTCAGACTGTAATGTCTTGCAATGTTCTATTTTTGTCTTTTGCCAAATGACCACTCCTGGTACCCTGTGTTATTTGCCATTTCGACCATATATGTTAACATGTAAGGGATTTTTGAGGTTAGTTGCCACCATCGATTTTCCTTCACGTTTACTTTGTAATAAGGATTGTTGGGAGAGAATACACTACCATAGAGTAACTATAGAAGAGGCATTGTTCTTAAGTAACAAGAAGGTTTATTACATGACAGTGATAAGTACAACCACATTGGTCACTAGGATGCTAGGGAGCTGATACAGATACAGCTACTCCCCCTGAAAGCTAGAGCAGAACTCCTGTCTCCATCCATAGGTAGCGTGTGAGACATCAGTCAAATGGGTAGGAGTCAATGTAACATGAACGTTGACTTCTTCTGAACCATGACTTTGCATCACAGTATTGAAATAAACTAGTTCTCTGTAACTGTGTTTTTACACACTTTCTCTACTTCAGCTAGTTCCATTTCCCTTTCACTCCTCCATCTGTTTCTCTCGACAGTTCTGTTTCTCTATGATTCTCACTGTTTCCTTCACTTTCTTCCTTCCCTCCAGCAGGTGCTATTGAAGTGCATGATTGAATATCTCTTTTCAAAATAGTTTCTTATCATTAATTCTTTTATTTATTCACTTGTGGAATGTGGGTGTCACTGGCTGAGCCAGAATTTATTGGCCGTCTCTTGTTGCCCTTGGGGTATTTGTATGATCCTGCACTCCCAATGAGATCACTGCAGCAACAAAGAGTTCTCAGAGACAGGATTGCCAAATAGCAGTCCCAATAGCATGGGATCATAAAAATGTCTTTTATATACTTAACATTATTTCTCAGTTGCAAACACATAAACAAAACAGCTTCAAAGAGTAACACACATTTCAAAAAACGAAATAAGTTCCATTTTGTATAAGAATATATAAATATTCTGAAAATCACACACTTTGCATTATCCTTTTGATATCCATTCCCTTCTAAATACAACTCTCAAAGCCTTCATTCTTAATGACCTCACAAACATCCACCAATTGATGAAAATTTGCCTGACAGATATTTCTTCATTTCTCATTGAGACTGTCCCATCCAGGTACATATTTGCCCAAACCTTCACCTTCCATAGCCGCTCCGATAATGACCAAGCTGTAAACATCAGATCAAATCTTAAAGTGACACCTTTCTTTGTAGTACCTGTTCATCATTCAAGTGTCTCACCCGCTATACCCTTTCGCTTCTTCTTTTAAGTTTTTTTCTCATCTAACCTCTTCCAGGCAACTTTGTACTTCAAAATTTTTCTATCTTTTTTCATCGGCATCTATACTCAGCAAGCCCTTGTACTTAGTGATTTCAACCTTCTTCCAAATTCCCATTGCGTCCTTTTAATATTTCTTCAATCCATAATCTCATTTAACCTGACCCACACATTGACCTGGATTTTCATCTCTGAAGCATATAGAGGGAAATGGAAAAATAAACCCCAGCCTTGCCTACCTAAGTAAGGAAAAACTGCCTATAAAGATGGAATTTTCATTTTGGGGGAGGGAGGTGGTTGGTGGGAAGTTGGTAGGTAATGGATATCTCGGCCCTCAGCCAACTCTTGTTATGCATTCTTGGCCAAAAACTCAAAAACCCATGAGTCTGTTGAAACATCTGAGCCTCAGGGAAAACATTGCACCATTAACAGCTCTCACTCTCTCATTTATACTGTTATTTGCATAAGGTTTATTACACAAAGATTAAGAAATTTCAAGGTTTTGCAGTGTCTATTATTAGTAGGTTAAAGTTTCTGAATGATAATTTAATTGTCCTGTAGTAAAAGGACATTTCTTTTAACATTACAATGAATAAATGACCGTTGTTTTAAAGCCATTGGTTTACATCCTATAATCACTACAAGGTTCGTTGGTTCTGTACTGTGTACTGAACATTGAACATGCAGGAAATGAGGTGGACTTTTTCAACTTATTTTTGAAAGGCTTGGTCATGCTGACTATGATTCACAACACCTCTGAACCACAACTCTTCAAAAAGCTGGCCTCAATGCATGAAATATTTGGGGAATGGAGCTCTCCAGATCGCTATTATGACCTCGTGAACCAAATCAGTTCACACTGTTAAAAGGAATGACTGAAAATCAGAAAGCCTAGGAATGGGATGGGGAATGCTGGAATCAGGACCTGTCCACCATTTTTATAGGGCTCCCAATCATCCCAACTCAGTGAAAATCCTGGCATAATCTTCATTATCTACATTCCCAGTGCATTGTTTTTAGAAAAAAAAAGGTCTTATCATCTGTCACACTCCCACTTCTCTTGGATTCTTCCCAACACTCAACTTGTTCCATGGTTTCCTTGCCTCTGCATTTGATGCCCTCATTTCCTACAAAGAAAGACTCACGATTATACAATGCTTTTCAGAATCACTGGGTATTCCAAAGCACTTGGCATCAAACAAAATATTTCTGAAGTGCAGTCACTGTTGTGATGTGGGTCGCACGGCAGCCAATTTTCTCACAGGGGACTTCCATACACAGCAATGTGATAATGTACAGATGGTCTGTTTTTGTGTCATTGATTGACGGATAATTATTGACCAGGATACGACTGATAATTTGAGCTTTCTCTTGCCTGTAAAATTGCTGTGGGACTTTTTTACATTCAGCTGAGAGGACTGAAAGGCCTTCAGTTTAATGTTTCTTCCAAAAGATCGCATCTTCAACAGTGCAAAACTTTCACATTGGAATATTTGCCCTTAGTGGCACTTAAAATCAGAACCGTCTGCCTCAGCGAGGAGAATGCTCCCAACTAAACCACAGCTAACAGATTACATCCAAATTATCCTCCAAGTCCTTGACTGTTCCCATCCCCTGCCGTTTCTATCAGCAAAATTCTCAACCTCTTGCACTTGAAGCTGACTGAGCTGCACTGACTGGAGGGTGCTCAGAAATTTGCTGCTCTTATCTGACAAAGGCTCTGCATATTAGCCATTATGATAGCACATGATAGCCAGTGGTATTACTGCTAGATGATTAATCCAGAGATCAGGTTCTGAGAACCTAGGATTAAATCCTACCATTTTTACAAACATGGAAATAAGAGTCAAATGAAGACCATGAAATAATTGCTGGAAAACCCCATCTGGTTCACTAATGACCTTTAGGAAAGGAAACTGCTGTCCTTACCTGATCTGAGGCTATGTGTGACTCCAGAGACACAGCAATGTGGTTGACTTTTACTTGCCTTATTAGGGATGGGCAATATACACTGGCCTAGTCAGTGACACCCACACTCTATGAATTATTTTTTTAAAATCCCTCTTCTTTCTTACTTTTGGTAAGGCCAAAGTTTGTGGCCCTTGAACTGAGTGTTTTGTTTGGTCATTTCAGGGGGCAGTTAAGAATTCCTTTCAGACGGTCTGGAATCACATATAGAGCAAACCAGGTAAGGGTGGGTTTTTACATTAGTTGATGGTGGTTTCAAGGCACCATTACTAAGACTAGTTTATTAATTAAAATTAAAATTGCACAAGCTGGGATTAATCTGTGTCCTCAGACCATTAGTCTACACACCTGGGTCACTGGTCCAATGACCAGTCCAATCTGGCAGTTCACTCACTCTAAGTTCAGTTGTATATGTAGTAATTGGAACAGTGTCAGCCAGCTGGATCTAATAGAATGAGTTCCCTGATTGGGACTGTTAACCTGATCCAATCGGGGAGTCCTGGCTGACAGATACAAACGGGAGTGTCAGGGATTCTGCTCACTCTAGGAACCGGTTCTGTGCTAGCTGGGTCAGTGTCATGTACTTGCACGCGTAAGTAAAGTGTGACTTGGTGACAGGATACAGGCCTTCAGGAGTCATTTCAGTATCTAACCTCAGCAATTAGAGTTTAAGATTAACTTCAAGTCCTGCACGCAGTCCGTTAACAGAGATTACCCACCTATTCCCACCTCCGTAATATTAATTACTTCTGCCCACACCTTACTCCTGTATTTTTGAAACACATCTTCACTTTACCAACATCATGTACTCTGACTTTCCACGAATAGTAACTTGTTGAAAACTTTACTTTTGACTACCTATTTCACAGTAAATTCAAACTCTATCACCCCTGTCATCACCAACCTTTAATGCCTCCCTATTCCCCAGTGCATCAATTCAAAAGTCCTTAATCTCAGCTGTAAATTCATGCAAAATCTCAACCTGCCTTATGTCTGCTATTTCCCCCAGCACTTCATTCCTGCATATGTCATCTACCATTCTGACTCCAACTTCCTTTGCGTCCCCACAATCTCTGCTCAACTTTCAGTGTCTCAGCCACATACTCTAAAATGCCCTCCCAACAACCCACTACTTTGCAAACTCTCTTTGCTCCTTCAAAAGCTCCTCAAAACCTTATTCTTTGATCTCACTTCTCCTTGTTTCATGGGTATTTTCACTTCTATGAAGTATTTTGATATATTTTTACCGTATTAAAAGTTCTATGTAAGTGTAGGATGTTGTTAAATATGTGAAACAGCTGAAACAAGTGAAATGTTAATTTTAAATCAAATATTTAACAACACCTTAAGAATATCCAGTATGTTTACAGTTAGTCATACTTAGATTGGTTTCATAAGGTCATCATGCCTCTCATAAATTTTCGTTTCATTTTGAACCTGGAATACAAAATTTAGTGTAAAAGTTTATGCTGTGGAGTTTGTAGCTAACAGGATCCAAATAACATGGGACAACTCACAACCAATCTGTTCAATTTTTACTCACTATTGTTATATCTTGTTACAGTTACTCTATATGATGGTATAAATATATTGCATATAGGCATTTTCATTTACATCTGTTCAAAGGAAAATTTTATTGTGAGTTATATGAGCCAACATTAATTGCAAACAGTGGGTTATTTATGTGCAGTTCACTGCATTGTACTTACACATTAATGGCTTCATATTTTTTAATGAGTACTTTCAGAATTATTTCTTGCTTTTAAAGTTCCAGGTCAAATTGAGATGTTGCAGTGTTTTGTGTTGTAATTGTTAATTAGTTTACAGAAATCACCAAAATACAAGGAAGCACTAACATTTTCTGTCAAATCACAGGAAACATATAGATGCATACAGGTGTACCATAGGTATCTCTTGACAAATCTTGAATGTCTGCTTTTTTTAAGTTCCTATAATGGGCATGATTTTTTAATTTAAAAATTGCTTTGAATTCAAGAGTGGACAGTAAATTTACATAATCAGGGAACCGTTACACTAGCAGTTTCACATGTCACAGCTTGCGTTGATACTTGATGCTAATGCAACCTGAATTTGGCCTCGGTTCTATTTTCTGCCCTGTCCCCACATCTTTGGTGTCCAGTGGGCTATTAAAAATCATTGGGCCGCCAAAGCCCTCTGAAATGGTGATTACAATCCTCTAAGTATAAATAAGAACTTCTCCTCATCTCAGTCCTAAACAGCTAACCCTTAATCCTAAGAGAATGACCTTCAGTTCTGGAAACGCAAACCAAGAAAAACAGTCTCTCAACATCCACTCGGCCAAGTCCTCTGGTGACTTCAAGGAACCATTGCTGAGACTACCTTCATGTTCCAGGCTTATTCATTCAAATTGTAATTCCATCAGAGACCATGCTGGAGTTGATCTGTGTCCCTGAGCATCAAATCTTTCCTGAAGAAGGGCTTATGCCCGAAACGTCGATTCTCCTGTTCCCTGGATGCTGCCTGACCTGCTGCGCTTTTCCAGCAACACATTTTCAGCATCAAATCTCAAGTCACCACGTTGAATTTCCACTCAGCCCGTAAGTGGAATTTTATACAACTTAAGGGGAATCACCTTTCATTCTTTTAAACTCCTACTCAGTCTCTCCTCATAGAACCACCCCCTTATAGAACAATAGAATCATCGATTGGTTGCCATTCTGAGAAAGAGGCCATTTTGGCCCATCTTTGTGCCAACTCAACAGCAGCTCAGCCGTTCCCACTCCCCTGCCTTTTTCCTGTAGTCCTGCAATGTTCATTTATTCTTTCTTTATTATGTTTCAATACTAAATCATGCAGGGACTAAAAATACTGAATGACAATCACAAAATGTTGGGGAGATACAGTCGGTTCGGATATAACACAATAGTTCCATTCTCTTGCGATCTCGTGTCATAAGAAAATCGCACAATAGCCGAGCCATTTAAACTAATGAGGCCAGAATCGCATTATAGCCAATGCAGGTAAGGAAAGTTTGTGTTCTACCAATAATGTTCTAAATTCTTCAATCATGTTCAAGCTGATCGTATTGAAGAAACCCATGTTATAGCAGAAACGACTATATTCTGTTGTGTTGCTGAGTTGCAGACCCTGTACATCAAAATGATTACACGTGCATGTTTGCATATAGTGCATCATTCAACAGAACAATTTTGGTCGATAATGTAAATGATAAGGAGAAATAGTATGTAAACAAACAACAACGCAGCTTTATTTTTCCCAAAACACGTAAGCAGTGTGGAGAACTAACAGTGTTCTCTTCATCTTCTCATTCACTGTTGCTGAGCTAAACACCTGCACGATCAGCAGTTAAAGAGTTAAGTCTGTTTTTCAAAATATATGAATGACTGAAAGTAACCACTGTGAAAAGCTTGGCGCAATGCAGTGAACAGATGTTTGTGAAGGTTCTGTGTTTTTCAAAGTATTGCTCTTTAATAACTAAAAGCAAGACTGAGTAAATCTGACCACCTGATTTGCGAGTTCAAACAAAATTAGCCAAGGCAATTTTCTAAAACAAAAAGAAAGTCATCTATTTCGATGCTCTGAACCTCAGAGCGTCTCTCTCTCTCTCTTTCTCTCTGCCAGCAGGTTAAGCTGTAGCAAGCTATATTATTTGAATGTTTTAATCATAGTTCTCACCATCTGATTCTTTCCATTGAGGCCGGAAGGCTATGGAACTCAGTAGTAAGTTGCCTTTGTCCATTTATTTGTGTCTGCAAAAGCTTTAAAAACAACTTTGACAACACATAAAGAATTAGCTTGAAACTTACCCCAGTGTAGCTAATGCAAAATACAATGTTGCTACTGTATTGACTTTGATGGTCATCAATCATTTTGAGCATAATTAAAGAGTGAAGTTTAGATTCTGCAACATAATATTATTGTAGAGATGGAAGCAACAGCTGTTATAATGCCACAAAAACAGGAATACTACAAAGTGTTTTACCCACCCTGCCTTGTGGGAACAGTATGGGGCAAAGGTAAAAATGCAGGGGGTCTGGGAGCTGTGCACCATAATGCCAATATGTTCCAGTCCCAGTCTTTTAACTTTCCTTACGTCAGAGGCAGGCTTAATTGAAATGGCAAGAATGTGTCTTAATTATGTCATGATATCCAGGCCATTTTAACTGTGGGTCAACTTCAGCCTCCAGATGGAGTGGGTGGTATCCCCTCCAGAGGAAGTTCAGGAAAGAGCTTTCTCCAACTGTTAAAAGGATCCTGGTGGAATAGAAGCAGCATGAAGACTCATCTTGGCCCAGGATTTGTCTCTCTGGTACTGCCCTTCCCTCTGTCACCTTTACTTGGTCACCACCCATTCCTCACTCACGTTTGTTGGAGACAATTTCTGTGCATGACTTTGCCCCATCCCACTCCAAACCACAATTCTGAATTTCCATAGAGCCCATCAGCTTTGATGTAAAGCCCGTTTCAGGCACACGGTAAATCTGACATTGGGGTTAATCAGAGTCATGGAATCATAGAAATTACAGGTCAGAGAGAGGTCCTTCACGCTACAGCCTGTAGTGTCTATGCGGGACATTAAACATCGATCTGCTGTAATTGCCTTTCCCAGCGCTTGGCCCATAGTCTTGTATGCTATGGTTTATCAAGTGCTCATCTAAATCCTTCTGAAATGTGGCAGTTCCTACCTCTACCACCCTTTCTAGCAGTAAATTTCAGAAACACACCACCCATTAGGAGAAAATAAATCTTCTTAAAATCCCTCTAAAACTCCGACTCTAACCTTAAATCTATGCCCCCTGATATTTGACCCCTCTGAGCACAATTACAATATTTAGAAGACACTTGGATAAGTAAATGATGAGGAAAGGTTTGGAGAGATATGGGCCAGGAACAGGCAAGTGGGACTAGTTTAGTTTTGGACTACAGTCGGCATTGGACTGAAGGGTCTGTTTCCCTGCTGTCTGACTCTATGACAGTAACTAAGGAAAAAGGGTTATTCCTATTGACCACTGTCTATGTTCCTCAAACGGCTTGTACCCTCAATCAGGTTCCACTCAGCCTTCTCTGCTTCAAGGAAAGCAACACAGGATTTCCAGACCAGCACCTAATTCAGCCCAGAGATTCCCACTCCTCTAAAACAGGGCTCCTTCTCCCTAAGCATCAGTCTCAGGCGGCAGAGTCAAAGGGATCCATCTAGATCATGGGTTCACAGCTTGATGAACAAAATTAAAATTGTTATCAAAATGTCAAGAGAATTCATGAAACATTGCATGAAGAATGAGCTAGCAATACCAGTTTCAAGATTCATTTCTTGCAAACAGAAATAGAAACAGTGAAAGAAAGAGTGCACAGGAGGCAGCCAAAACTGCGAGCCAGTACTGCCACTGTGGTTACATGCTTTGGTTTTCAATATAAATCTGTGGGTTGGTTAGGCCAGTTCTTATCAGAAGTGAAAATACAGGTCTTCTGAAATCAAGCAGCTCAATACCTCCACACAACCTCTCCATTTTCCAATGAAATTATTTTATTTACAGTCTAGTGATCTTCAAATGAGTAAACGGGGGAAGTAACGACACTGCAGATCTGACTGAAGCACCATCCATGTGTCAGCAGCATCCTGTTATTGTTTGTCTTTCAGAAAAAAAAATAGACTCGTGGCTTTCTCAGTTCTGTTTTCAAAGCCACTTCTCTAGCCTTGTGCGCTGTTACTCTGTCGCTGATGCTTTTTATGCTGAGTAAGACTGAGCCAGGCTCTTGTTAAAGTTTCAAGTGGCTCAGCCGCCCACTTTATAGATATGAGAATGAGAAACGAAACCGCGGTAAAAGTGAAAACAGAGTCACTTCGTGAGTTCCATCTTTAGCAATAGTCTTCTGCCCTGAAATCTAAAGGTGCACAGAAAGTTTAGACATTCTGTACCATCCCAGCCTGCTTTCTATCTATCACACATTGAACAAACACCCTTTGCAGTGCTGTAGACAAATTTCCAGTCCATGCACACCCAGGTAGGCGGAAATGGTTCCAAAAGGTTTATTTATGCTGGGGGGTAAAACATCCAGGGAACACCTAGTTGCTAGACTTGAATTTCAGTATTGGGTGGAGCGGTCTCCAATTAATCAACTTGTTTGGTTTTTGTTTGCAGCTGTGTTTCCCTTTGTATTTGTATTGAATGGCTGAGCAGCTTTGAGACGTTGTGCAGCCTACTCCTACTCCTGTTTCATGTTCCTGCGATTCTCCCTGCTCCCTGCAAACAACTTCTAGAAAGGCACAAATGAGTGAAAGGGATAAAAAAGATGTAACTCACTTCACTCCAGTTAGTCACAAGGAATTTATGACATTCTTTCAGCTATGCCTGTTAGAGCTTTGATAGTTTACACTGACTGTCTGAAGCTTTGACCCAAAAGGTCTTTGGCATGCTGACCTTTTGATTAAAGTTTTCTCCAATCATCTTGAATGATGGAAGATGATTTACACTAAGATTGGGACTATAATCTAAAAAGTCAGAAGTCACAACCCCAGGTTATAGACCAACATGTTTATTTAAAATCACAAGCTTTCAGGGGATGCTTTTTTAAAAATGTAACCTGGTGCTGTGTGACTTCTGAATTTGTTCACCCCAGTCCAACACCGGCATCTCCCCATCAGTACTAAAGTGTGTATAACTATTAGGGAGCACATGCAGTATCAACTCCAGAGATGCTGAGCGGTATCTTTTAGGGGTCTGAGTGATATGGGCTAAGGCGAAATGCATGGCAGAATCTGGCGAAAAATGAAGTGAGGCTCATCTCGACATTAGGAGTAACTAACGTCAGCTTTTATGCTTTTAGAAGCAGGGTGGTGAGATTCCCACTAGGCAGTGATGAGATGTCAATAGTCAGTGATCATTGCTTGTTAAACACCTACTTAAACAGCCCAACTCACCTCATTAATATATAGCCTCCCATTTTAACATACCCTCCAACCCAGCTCAACATTTGGAAAACTTGACAAGGAATGAAATCCAAGTACCAGGTAGATTCAATTTGCCACTCACTTACTGTTGCCAACATCTTAGGGCACGTTCCTTGAGCTTTAGCTACATCCATGGACTTTGGCATCCAGTGTGCACCAGCCTCTAAGAATTCACATCTCTGATCTACTTCAGGACATTTCTGCAATTTAATGCCGCCATTTGGACGACACCGGCAAATATTGCTGTAATGCTGCAGCAGGGACACTGCACTGAGAGACACACACAAAGCTCATGAATTGCAGCAGGCTGTCTTAGTGCATACTCAGTCTCAGTCTACATGAACACACACACAGCTTCCCAGGATTGTATTGCCTTGCAATGTCACCTGCATTACAGTTGGATGCCAATGTGCTGAAAGCAGTTCAGAGGTTTTAGTACACTAATAAAAAAAGGTAAAGTCGCCATAGTTCTACCAGACATAGGCCTGTTCTCTCATTAGAGAGAGGCGACTGGTGATGGTTTAACCTTGGGCAAGGGGAGTGGTTGAGAAAGAGTCCGTCATGGTATACCAATTCCTGGAATGAGTGATTGCCTTATGAGGAAAGGCTAGACAAGTTAAGCATGTATCCTCTGGAGTTTAGAAGAATCAAAAGTAACTCAGTAGAAATAGAGAAAATCTGGATTGGACTTGACCTGGTGGAGGTGGAAAAGATGTTTCCTCTTGTGGGAGAATCTAGAAGTAGAGGTCATAGCAAAAAGATAAGATGTGACTCATTTAAAGTAGGTAGGAGGAAAAGTTTTTTTCTCTCAGAGGGTTGAGGGTTTATGGAATTTTCTTCCTTCAAAGGCAGTGGATGCAAAATGCTTAAATATTTTTAAGGCAGAGGTAGATTCTTGATTACAAGTGGACGAAAGGTTATCAGGGATATACAGGAATGTACAGTTAAGATCAAATTCAGATCAGCTCAGATCTTATTGAATAGCAGAACAGGCTTGAAGGGCCAAGTGGTCTATTCTTGCTCCATGTTTGTACATTTGTGTTGCATTTTTGAGCTTTGCTCCCTCAGCCAGAGTATGGCTCTCTTGCCTTGCCACCTAGTGCAGAATTAAAGCTAAGGAGCCTGTCATCCTTGACAGCGAGCCTCAGTTGTTCAGGGATCCCAGCACTGTAAGTCAAAAGCAGCCGCCAATAATATTTCATGGCTTGATTGAGATGGTCAGGGACAGGATTCTCCTCTCATAAGGGGTGAGGAGCTGGATGTCAAGCAATCCACTATCCATATCGGCCCCTTCTGATCAACTGTGACTCCTAAAATGAGAGATGGACAGCTATTAACAGGAGGTAAAAGTGGGTGACATAGCTAATATCTAGGGTCCAGGTGGGGAGAGGTTCTGAGTGATTGAATAAGCAGCGCAAAAAACACGCTGGGCTAGTAGTGTCAAATGTTGGGGTGAGTGACACCAACTGAGTGAGGAGAGATATTGAATGTGGTGGCGAGAGTGGTACAGCTTGAATGGGGGTGAATGCAAAAACAGGAAGGGTGAGGTACTGGAGATGAAACTTAACTGATCCAGGTGGTAATTGTGTACCAGGCTGGCATGGTCTGATTCAGTGGCCTCTACTGCTGGTCCTGGGGGAGGAGGAAGACCCCCATTGGCACTATCCCACCTAGCAGCAACCTTGCCCCCAAATCAGGGTGTTGATTTCTTGCTGTCAACCATGTCCGGGGTAGATGACAGCCGACATATGGGGCATTTCCAAACCAGACTGCTTGTTTGCATACATAACGTGTTTTCAAAAATGCCACAGCCCCAAGGGGTGCCAGTCATTCAGGGTATACCTGCTGAATGGTAAATGCAGGAGCGTGGTAAGATGGGGTGGAAATTGGACATGAGATGCCATTGGGGCATGTGGGTAATTAATGAGGGGGAGTTCAGTTAAGATACAACAAGAAAACTATCTAGGCCTCTCAGTGACAAATTTGCCAAAAAAAACTGAACACAAATTGAACTTGACCAAAAGATGTAAGATTCAGCCCATTGTGTTGAAGAATGGGACCATGGTGTGACTAAAACAGGGCATCATAACAGAGCACAGACATCCGAATCATCCTTTTTCAATGCTTCTGAACTCTGTGACAACCTCTTTGGTAAAGCATAACATCCTTGTGCAGTTATTCTTGTCATGTGAATGTTGGGTCACTGCTGTCTGAATACCCTGCATAAATATCTCTATCCCCCTCATCCTCTAGTCTCTCTATCCTGCAGCAATTAGTGCTGCTCAGATTCCTCACGCAGACAAAGGAGGGTGCCAGCAAAATGCCCACAGTCTTCCTCCTCGTGATATTCTCTGAATATCGAATAGCAGTGCTGCAGCCCTTACTCTTTTTGGACAAATTTCTGAGAGACCTTTCAAGGAAATAATTGATAGTATGATGCGAGTTCTTGCCAAATTGTTTCTGAAAGTGACCCAGCGTGTCTCTAAAGTTCTCTTGCGAAACAGTGTAATCAATTGGATCTCCCTCTCAACTGAACATTGAAAGCTGATTATGATGTTAAATAGCACTGAATCTTTAGCAATAGCTTGTTTATTCCTGTTTGCTTGGTTGCCATTATGTGAAGTTGTTAAATGAAGCATCACACTCACTGAAATCCTTGCAGCCTCCTTAATGAGTGCTAGCAGGCAATTTACCTGTCAATCATCTCAATAATGACAGTGATTCCCAACTTGTGATCACCTCCTTTACCAAAATGTCACTCTGTGCTAAACATGGTATTGCAGCTTAAGGCCCCACCTTGGCCATTCTGGAGTTAGATAATTCTAAAGTATCTAGAGAAAATCACCTCCCTTATGACTTAATTTCACAAGTTTTTACAGAGTGATTATTACTTGATGGCTGAAATGGTAAGAATAATCGACAGTGCATCTCCAAATGGGCCCTCCTTCTCCATATGAGAATAAATTGTTTCAATTATCTGATTGGACTGGAAAATAGGGAGTGCAACAAAAGTTAATAAGTATTGGCAAGGATACATATTGTGGCATGAGATGAAGGTTCCAAAAGATTTAATGTTGGAGACTTCATTAGGCTCAACCTAACAATAATGATAGGGAGAGAATCAGGGAGTCCTGCTCAAGATCTTGATGGTGGACAGAATTTCAAGATTTGGATTCCAACATCTGCAGTTTTTTTTATAACTCTAACCAAGATCCTGATGGTATCAGAGTTATTATCCCTGGCTCCTCATGCCTTAAGTAAAATTATATCTAAGAAGTAGCTAATGTAAATTTGCAAATTGGTGTCTCTTGTTAAGTCTCAGAGAGCAGTAAGCCTGAGGAATTTTCAACTGCGGAAAGTGGTAGAGTCTAAAACATTGAATGATTTGAAGAAGAAGTTGGATATAGTTCTTAGAATGAAAGAAATCAAATGGTATGAGGAGAAAGCAGGAACAGGATTGAATGAAAGGCCATGATAAAATTAATTGACAGAGCAGGTTTAATAGACTGAATAGGAGAAAGTGAGGACTGCAGATGCTAGAGATCAGAGTCGAGAGTGTGGTGCTGGAAAAAAGCACAGCAGGTCAGGCAGCATCTGAGGAGGGTTCCTGAGGCATTCCTGATGAAGGGCTCTTGCCCAAAACATCAATTCTCCTGCTCTTCGGATGCTGCCTGACCTACTGTGTTTTTCCAGCACCACATTAATAGACTGAATAGCCCACTCCACCTCCCCTTGTCTATGTTTCATCCTACAACATTGTTAACTAAACAAGCTCTTAGACCAGGACAGAAAGGAGAATTGGTGGCACCATCCATTAATCAGTAATGGTTTATTCCACACAACAGTTAACTACACTAGCTATTGATTTGCACATGTTATGCCATGTTGACCCATCTAGATAGGCGCCATACAAGCCTTGAACACCTACCACCCACACCCTTTACATTACACATGAACATTTTAACACCATATCTAAATTGTTGTTTAAAAACTACAAAATGAATTGAAGCAGATTTATGTAAAGGGGAGGTAATGGCCAAGAGGTATTATCACTAGACTATAAATCCAGAGACCCAGGTAATGTTCTGAGGACCAGGAGAAAGTGAGGACTGCAGGTGCTGGAGATCAGAGTTCAGAGTGTGCTTCTGGAAAAGCTGACCTGCTGTGCTTTTCCAGCACCACACTCTCAACAAAGTTCTGAGGGCCTATGTTTGAATCTCACTGCGGCAGATGGTGGAATTTGAATTCAATAAAAGAATCTGAGATTAAGTGTCTAATGAAAACCATGAATCCATGGTTGATTGTTGGGAAAACTCATTTGGTTCACTAATGTCCCTTAGGGAAAGAAACTGGCCATCCTTACCTGTTCTGACCCAGAATCCAGACCTACAGCAATGCAGTTGTTTCTCAACTGCCCTCTGGGCAATTAGGGATGGGCAATCAATGCTGGCCCAGCCAGTGACATCCTCATCCCATCAATGAATTAAATAAAAACAGCACACTTTAAATGCTTGCTACATCTTTTACACTTTATTTACCAGCTTGGAGCACATTTTGCTTCTATGTATCTATGACTCCAAATCATATTTCACCTACAGACAGGATGGAAATAACACTTCAGCATAAGTGAGAAAACATAAAAGTTTTTTTTTCGTGTTTTCAGGTTAGAGTCTATTGTAGTTGAGATCTTAAACAATAGTTGGTAGGGATATTCTGAAGTTAAAGTTAAGGGGACTTTTATAAAGTTTCCCAAATTCATTGTATTTTAGCTCTGAATGTTTGAGTTCATGAAGAGTAAAGGCCTGAACCAAAATGGCAAAAAAAAATTGTTTGTATAAAGCTGACAAGAGCCTGGGGCAGGGTGTAAAATCCCCATGTATTTATGTCTTTGGGCTTTTTTTCAGATTTTGTTTGAAATTGAAACACAAAAATTTCAAGTTAAAAATGTCATGTCTGTGCTAAATGATAATACTTGTAAAAAAAAAGATCATTATGGATTTGCTGTATTTGTTTAGTGATCTGGCAATTATTTTTTCAGAAAATAAAGATAAAGCACAAAAAGATATGATTAGTACTAGTTGGTAAAACATGAAACAATATAGTATTACTTTTCTTGAAAATAGGTTTATTCACAAGATGTAATATTGCATAAATCTGCTTCGTACTAACCAGCTCAGTGTCCCAGTGTCCCACTCTTTGAGTGCTCTAAGTAATTAACTAAACAATGTACTTTACCTGCATATAGTAACAATATAAAAAGCATTTCATTTAAATAAAAGTTTTATACCCTGAAGAGATTCTTTGCTCAAATAGCCAGTGTCAATCAATTCTTCTCCTCTAAACTTCCTTGCATGGGCAAAATTAGCAAAAGTTATTGAATTCTGACTAATGTGAGAGATGCTAGCACCAAATTTCGTTCTATTCTTAGCAGCAGTTAAGTCCTCAATGGACTGAAGACTTTTCCTAACTAATTTGCAGCTGCCATAGAGAAAAGCTGGCATTCAGGACAAAATTGAACAGCTCATTCAAGAGTTGGCAAAGTTGCAACAGACCAAGTGGCTGTGCTCTGAGATGTTATGGTTCTATGAAAAGCCAACTAGGCCAAGATATTGTGGATGAGGCTGTAATAAATATATCTCTTTGATTTACCGTCACTACTGAAAGATGTTGAGAAGCTGCTGCAGTTCCCTAACCTCAGAAACAACATATCAGTTCTGGCATGACTGTTTGATGCACATTGGAACAGGCCACTGAGCCCTTTGAACCGGTTTGCCATTAACAGATCTGTAATTTAACTCCACTTACCCACATTTGCTCCAGATCTCTTCATGCTTCTCATCAACAGAAAAATAACAATCTTACATCTCAAATGATCAATTGTCCTGGTGTTAACTGCTATTGTGGAAGGGAATTCCAAACTTCTAACACTCATTTCATATGAAATGTGTTTGCAATTTCACTCTTGAAAAGATTCGCTGTAATGTTTAGGTTATAACTCTTTGTCCTAGATACACAATGGAAAGTTCTGAATAAGAGTCATATTGGACTCAAAACGGTTACTCTGTTCCTCTTTCAACAGATGCTGCCAGATTGGCTGCGTTTTGCCAGCCATTCTCTGTGTTTCTTTCAGATTTCTACCACTATAGTTTTTTGCTTTAACACAATGGAAATGTTGGACTGAATTTTCATCCTGGAGGTGGGTAGCAAGCTTTGGGAAATTTCCTGGCTCCACCCACACCTCTGGAGAAGTTCCTGCAAAGGCAGGATTTTCTGCAGGAATGGGTACATGACATTGCAACTATAGAGTTCTGTACAAAGCATACACAGAATAATTAGGAATGATGGTGCTGTGAGCTGGCATGGAGGATATAAGAGGTCATTGGGGGAGAGGGTAGTTGATTGAGGGGTGTAACTTGGCCTGGGGTGTGGATGAGACATTTAACTTGCCCTTCACAATATCTCCTCATCAAGACTACAGCTTGTTACATCTCTGTGGGTCTGTGAACCAAAACCCCTTGCACGCTGACCCACCATCACAAAAAAATCACGAGAGGTAGGAGATGCCCATTCCTGCAATAGAGCCAACGTGTGGTACTTACTGCCATTTTTAAAGCTTCACAAAGCCTGCCCAACTTAACAAAAATCGAAACTAATATCTCCACATCTAACATGAAAAATAATTTAATATCTTGAAAACATCAATCTAATCACCCCAATCTTACAAATCTATTTTATGTAACCTCCCCCTGTAATTTTACTTATGGCTGTTCCATTCAGGGTCCATTATTCATGTCGGTGGTGAGCATAACAATTCCTGTACTTGGCAACAAGTTAAAAGTAAAATGGTACGAGCCTTACATCATTTATTTAGTCAGTGTAAACATATAAAAGTCATTGGCCCAATACTGACTGAGCCATAATCTCGGAAGTCGGGTAAGAGATATTGTAGGAAAACATGGAAGTTAAGAGGGCATTTGCATTCCTTTAAGCCAGGTTTTCTACCCAGGAGCCAACAGACTGGTTGGCTGTTTGTCCAGCAGGAAACACAACAAGTAAGTTCAATGGTGCTGAAAGGGACAGACTGTGGTGAGGAAAGAGATGGGGGGTGGGGGGTGGAATTGGAGACGTTGCGAAATCAAGGGGAAGTGAAGACACAGGGAGGGAGTGTTTCAGTGACCATGGAGTGTGCAGCAAGGAGATCATAGATGTCAGTGTGCTGCTTCATAATCCATTTAAGAATAGAACACAGAGTTACTAAGCTGCTGGGAAATGAGTAAATTCAGAAATATTTTCGCTGAACCTAATTTTATCCAAAAATCAAGAAAATGGGGAGGGAGTTTATGGTGTTCCCTTCCTCCTGGTCCTAGGCCAGCACTGTAAAACCACTTGCTTTATGGATCCAGTTTTTCTCATTACTTTTTACCTACTCTGTTTTCTGAGACCAGGAAACCTTGGTCACTTTAGTGAGAAACTGAAGCCTCAATGGAAGTCTCATTCAAGAATTTTAACGGTGACCCACCTCATGAAAAAGAAATGGCTACACACCCGATCTCATCTTTAAAAGCAGAATCAAGTAAATTTGAGGAGCTTTGAGTTCAGGTTTAAATTTTTAACATTTTATCTTACCTCCATATCCTGATCATGATTCAATTTTCCACAATATCAATGTAACAGAATTAAAAACCCTCATCAGAGCTGAAAATGTGTTGCTGGAAAAGCGCAGCAGGTCAGGCAACATCCAGGGAGCAGGAGAATCGACATTTCGGGCATGAGCCCTTCTTCAGGAATGTCCGAAACGTCGATTCTCCTGCTCCCTGGATGCTGCCTGACCTGCTGCGCTTTTCCAGCAACACATTTTCAGCTCTGATCTCCAGCATCTGCAGTCCTCACTTTCTCCTTAAAAACCCACATCAGCCATGGTCAAATAAGCTAGATAAATAGCCCTGTGCAAAAAGTGGTGTGGAAAATGTGTACTTTAAACTATGGAACCAAAAAATGTAGTCTTGGTGCTTTGCCATTGATCACTATACAATGGGGCTACTGCACGCTGGCCCCCACACTGATAAATATTCCAACCACTGCACAATGGGGTCACAATAGACTTGGTGTTGCCCAGCATAGGGGGGGAAGTGGTTGGCCTCAAATACTCAAGTGTGGTCGGCTAAACCTAGCTGTGGCTTCTGCTATGCTTTTGATTGATGTGGAAAGAGCTGTAGGCAGAATAGACCAAGTGAATGATCAGGAATGGGAGGTCCAGCTGCACAAATGTTAGCCCTAGCTGGAGGAGAAACCCACACTGCTCAGTGCGTAGTGTTTCAATGAATGTCTTACTGATAACACTGCAAAGTATGCTCCTTCAGGTATCCAAGGGGAGGGGCGAGCACTGTACAACCTTAACACGGTAGTACCTTACATCAGCTACTCTGACAAGAGTTCAGAACCATCCCAGATGGTTGCCACTGTGTTGTCACTAATCAGAAGCAAATGAAGAACGAAGGATATATGCAAATCAATGTCCACACCATTGACCTGATTGCTGGGTGACCAGCTTCAGAGTTCCTTCATCACTGAGGCCTATTGATTTGGGTCACATGGGGCACTTTGGTAATCCTAATCTTGGAATAATTTCAATCTGTGACAAAACAGCCTGAACATGTCTGGAGGAGTCCACATCCTATAGGGTGTGGTTTGCCACAAACGTCTGCAGCAGAAGCCCTAGGCAAAGTTGTAAGCACAAGCATACCAGGACACGTTCTATGACAAGATCATGGGCTCCATTCTACCACAATCTGTCTTGCTTGGATTCACCGTGCTGCAGAGTCTGCCTGAGACAGCAATGCAGGGCTTCAATCCCTCATTAATTCACAGCAGTCTGTTTTCACACAAATCGGGGAGCTGTTCTGAAGAAGCAGATAAATGACAGCAGCTATATGTGCCTCAGGGTGACACCACTTCCCTACCATCCCACTCAAATACTTAAGAGATGAGTCACGGACCTTCAGCACAGGAAGTCACTGCCTAGAGATACTGGGGCAACTTCTGACACATTCTGAGGAAATACAGGGCAATCTCCCTTCCTAGAGTCAAACCATAACACCCGCGAGTCATCCACCTCACTTCCTCCTCCCACTCGTCCTCCTAGGTGAGACACAGAATGAGGAGGTAGCAAATATAATAAGGTAATGCTGAAACTAGAGACTTCAGTGAGAAAAGAAACAACAAGAAACTTTTAATAGCCAGTGGCCAATGAAAGGGTGTTGGCAGCTCTGCAATGTGAATGCTAGATGGGCATTTCATGTAAGGGCACTGTTCAGGTGAATTAATGTGTTATGGGCACGTTTCACCAATTGTCAGCTGTGAAAAGAATGTATTGTTCAGCTCTGCCTATAAAGGTCGTCAGTGACCAGTAGGATTCAGCCAGTTACTAGTAACATCCATAGATTGTTTAAAGCGGGCAGACCAAAGAGTTTTATGATCACAATGACTTTGATAGGTATTGCCACGGCATAGCAACATATTGCCGTACAAAGTCTCCAGCAACAAAGTGTGGACGTGCCAGTGTTGGACTGGGGTGGCAAAGTCAAAAATCACACGACACTGTGTTTTAGCCCAACAGGTTTATTTGAAGCTGCAAGCACAGGCAGCTTCAGAAAGCTTGCATTTTCAAATAAACCTGTTGGGCTTTATACCGATGTTGCGTGATTTTTGACTTTGTCCAGTGACAAAGACACTGATATCTGTCACCACTGGCAGAACCATAATCTCCTGCAGTACTGAGGCTTTACTATCTCAGCACTCAATACTGGGCCTCTCTTGCACTTCTGCCCTTCATCCCTTTCCTGATGACAGGAATTCTACCCTTCCTGTGAAAACTCTTGGCCCTCTGGTGGCTGCCCCATTGTCTTTGCCAGCCTTGCCCCCTGTCTTCTGTTCCCATGATGCCGGGGAGTATCAGCCCTATTAGAAACCCAGGGACTGAGTGGCCATTTTCCCTGTCACTCGTACAGCAGCTCCTTCCCAACTCCACAGTCCTATTTGCCTGGCTGACTCTCTAATGAGGCAAACGTGAGGACTGCAGATGCAGGAAACCAGAGTGGTGCTGGAAAAGCACAGCAGGTCAGGCAGCATCTGAGGAGCAGGAAAATAGACGTTTTGGGCAAAAGCCCTTCATCAGGAATAGAGGCAGGAAGCTTCCAAGGTGGAGAGATAAATTGGGGGAGTGGAGCTGGGGAGAAGGTAGCAAAGAGTACAATAGATGAATGGGGGGGGGGGGGAATGGAGGTGATAGGTCATATGGGAGGGTGGAGCGGATAAGTGGGAAGGGAGATTGGCAGGTAGGACAGGTCATGAGGACAGTGCAGAGCTGGAAGGTTGGAACTGAGGTAAGGTAGGGGGAGGGGAAATGAGGAAATTGGTGAAGCCCTGGGGTTAAGTGTTTCGAGGACTCTCTAATGAGTCCAGTCCATATTTGAAATTCGATTTGGCCTACAAAGAGATTCCTACCAAACTTTACAATCATATCAATAGTGCCTAATTGGGAAGAGGATAGGATTTCAGCTCCTGCTGTCTTCCTACTCTGGCCCGGTTGATTACAACTGGCTTCAATACCAATGGAGGTCCACAGGGATCGGTGCTTGGGCCACAAAAATTTATAATATATGTTATATATATTAATGTCTGGTTGAGAGAAGAGAATGCATTAAAACCAGGATTCTGGTGGAGGTGGAGGGCAAATAGTGAAGATGGCACAGAATCTACAGAAAATATAGACAGCTTAAAAACTTGGCAGATGAAATATAGTGTAGAAAAGTGAGGTTATGCACTTTCGCTGGAATAATAGAGGATCTAAACATGGAGAAAGACAGCAGAAAGCTCAGAGGAATTTAAGTGTCTTCATACATGAATCATAAAAAGCTAGCATATAAATTTAGCCAGTGAAAATGATGGCAAAATGAACTTTGATCTTTATTTCAAAGGGAATGGAGTATAAAACTGGGAAAAAGTAAGGAAAACTGGAGTGTCAGTTGAAAAGTGTGGCACTGGAAAAGCACAGCAGTTCAGTCAGCATCCGAGGAGCAGGAGAATCGACGTTTTGGGCATAAGCCCTTCACATCATTCCTGGTTATGCTCAAAACATCGACTCTCCCACTTCTCGGATGCTGCCTGACCGACTGTGCTTTTCCAGCGCCACACGTTTTGACTCTGATCTCCAGTGTCTACAATCTTCACTTTCTCCTACCTTGTGGAAGAGTCTAGGACCAGAGGGCTTTCTCTCATAATGCGAAGTCACCCACTTAAGACAAATATGAGGAAGAACTCCTTCTCTCAGAGGGTAGTGTGTCTATAAAATTCTTTCCTGCAGAAAAATATATTCAACGTTGAGTTGGAGACATTTTCAATCAGTAAGGGAATCAGGGCTATAGGGAGAAGGTAGAAGAGTGAAGTTGAGGATTATCAGATCAGCCATGATCTCATTAATCTGGGGAGTAGACGGACTGAATAGCCTACTTCTGTTCCTACATCTTCCACTCACCCAGTGCCAGAATTCTCAGTGTTGACAGACTTTGATTCCACTTTCAGGAATCAGCAAAAAACCAACAGGCCCAAATTTTCCAATAGCAAGATAATCTATTCAGCATGGAGACCCTGCATCATAGCAAAGTGTGGCCACTGAAGGAATTGCCCGGAAAGTTGAAGATTATAATAAAACAAGGGACTGCTGAGGCTGGAAATCTGAAACAAAAACTGAATTGCTGGAGAAACTTCGCAGAGTTAATGTGTCACGTCTGGTGATCCTTTTCAGAACAGAGTAGAGATTACGTTGGACAATTTCCCTAAGCCTGGAACGCTTTGAAAGTAAGTAGGGGAATTTCATATGTGTCTGTTGCAGTTAAGTAAATAATTATTTAAGAAATGTTATCTAATTAAATGCCTATTATAATACGTTTATTAAACTGTAACCCTGAACTACTTCTCATACTTTCAGCTGAACCTCCCCCAGGCCTCTTAAACCCCTCCCCCAGATGCTGATGCAATGTACCCCTCCTCCTGGGACCTAACAACCCTCTCCACTGCTCCAGACCTGAATCTGAAATCCCACTTCCTCAAGTCCTGATGTACCATCCACATCCTACCCCTCCACACAGCTCCTTGGGACATAGAACATTGAACAATACAGCGCCCTCGATGTTGCGCCAACCCGTGAACTATTCTCAGCTCATCCCCCTACACTAACCCATAATCATCCATGTGCTCATCCAAGGATTGTTTAAATCTCCCTAATGTGGCTGAGTTAACTACATTGGCAGGCAGGGCATTCCACGCCCTTACCACTCTCTGAGTAAAGAACCTGCCTCTGACATTTGTCTTAAATCTATCACCCCTCAATTTGTAGTTATACCCCTTCGTACACGCTGACGTCATCATCCTCGGAAAAAGACTTTCACTGTCTACCCTATCTAATCCTCTGATCATCTTGTATGTCTCTATCAAATTCTCTCTTAGCCTTCTTCTTTGCAATGAGAACAGACCCAAGTCACTCAGTCTTTCCTCATAAGACCATCCCTTAGGACCAGGCAACAGCCTCGTAAATCTTCGCTGCACCTTTTCCAATGCTTCCACATCCTTCCCGACCAGAACTGTACACAATATTCCAAGTGTGGCCACACCATTGTTTTGTATAGTTGCAGCATAATATTGCGGCTCCAGAACTCAATCCCTCTACAAATTAAACCTAACACACTGTATGCCTCTGAACAGCACTATAAACCTGGCTGACAACTTTCAGGGATTTACGTACATGGACTCCAAGATCCCTCTGCACATCCACACTACCAAGAATCTTTCCATTGACCAAGTGCTCTGCCTTCCTGTTATTCTTCCCAAAGTGCATCACCTCACGTTTAGCTGCATTGAACTCCATTACCCAACCCCTTCCCCACCACCTGATTTGAACCTCCCCTGCAACCTGGCACCTGATACTGCTTCTCACCTGACTTCATAACCCCCACCCCTCAGGGCTCAACCTCCCCAACTGTCCATCATCTCCCGTCATTAGGCGTGACAGCTCCTGTCCTGCCTCCACGTTTCAGCACTTTCCACACGACCATCCTCCCCTCCACCCTCACACAATATCTCCCAGCCACAGTGACCTAACCAAAATACTCCCTTGCTACCTTGTCCGATAGCTCCCCACTTATCTGTCACCCTGCCTACTGAGCACCCAGTCCCTAACCATCTTTGGGGAGGCGATGGCCTAGTGGAATTATTGCTAGACAATTAATTCAGAAATCCAGCTAATGTTCTGGGGACCTGCGTTCAAATCCACCATGGCAGATGGTAGAATTTAAATTCAATATAGTAAAAAAAGAATCTGGAACTAAGAATCTGATGATGACCATGAATCCATTGTCAATTGGCAGGAAAAACCCATCTGGGTCACTACATCCTCTGTGTAATTAGGGATGGGCAATAAATGCAAGCCTAGCCAGTAATGCCCTCGTTCCTTAACTAATTTTTAAAAAACACTTGGCACCTTAACTACCTGACCCCCTGGCACCCTAACCTCTCATACCTTACCCTTTGACAGCAATTGTCAAAGGCACTGTCTGTGATACCAGACCTTAAAATTACAGAATGACTGTGGTGTGTGAAAGGAGGTAGAGCCTGTCTTCCTCCAGCCATCCTGCTGTAAAGGGGGAATGGTCAGAATGGAAGTAAAGCTCCATATTTCTGAAGGAACTACGATGGGAGTCACCTATCAGATACGTGGAGCTCATGTACGGCATAAATGAGGAGTACTCACTGCTATCTTATGTTGTCTGTGTGGACACTCATCCTCATGCACAACCATCTGTATCCCCTGAGTGCATCCAGGCTATTAGAATATTGTTTCTTTCGTCCAGCTTCACTTGCCAAGAACCATCCTTCGCATCGAGGCGAGTTTGCTTTGGCATGTTGTGCCAGTGGTTTGCATAGGATCTCCAACTCATGGTAATGAGCTGTGACACATATGCACAAGTGTGTACAGTGCATGCACAAAAATCTAACTCCATAAATTGGGAAAGGAGTCTCGCAACCTGTCTTTGAGTGGCTGTTGCAAAAATACAGGACAATGAGCAACCAGTCTGGAACATGAAACAACCACCTCAGTTATGAGACAGCCCCATAAGATCTGGAGTAGTTGGTCACCATTGATCCAATCTCATAAAATGAAAACAAGGTCAGATTTTGCTGCGTGGCAAGTGCGCAGTATCCCCACCTCCATCTCCAGTTCACTGGCATCACAACTTCAGCTCTTAGGTTTTCAGTGAACAATAAACCACCTGTATACAGCTGGGATTTTCAGCAGTAAAGCAGGCATGTGTCACTAGATTAATTGATATGTGACCCTCTGGGTGACGAGTCGGGAAATTTATTTTGAATTAGTTTCAAGAAATAAATGAGGATGCAGGTTGCCATAAATCATTCCAAAGTTATAGAATAGCAGACCTGCAAACTATCCATAAACACCTGTAGTAATTCCATCAATAAATAAGCATGTGTATGACAGCAACAATCACTGTTCATTCTACTAACAACAACAATGGGCTAGCAGCTAGTATATCTCTCAGATAAAAAGCATAGGGGAGATTTTAAACTGCATTCACAGCTCCAAATAAAAGTTTATTTGTCTGGGCACAAAACATCCAAGGTTGGTAGTTTGAAAGTCAATTGCTAAGCTTGAGAGATCAGGGACATGACATTCATCTTTATACAAGTGGAGAACCAAGGGCTTCGAACTCTTGATTTCTTTTACAACAAATGATTCATTTTAAAATATAGTTTTGTTTTTAGAAGTCCCAGCTCGAGCAGTTCTCTTCCCTATCATCCTAAGCACAGCCTACACTATTATAGATATTTTTAATCAACAGCTACAACACATGGAACTTGAACCTCGGCCTTCTGGCTTAGATTTTACCACTGCACACCTCACCTACCTTACTATAAAGTAATGGGAAAGCAGGTACAAACATTTATTTGTAACTATAATTATGGGCTACTGCCTGATTGACTGAATGGGAGAGCTGTTTCACATTCTCCAGCACTTTCAGCTTAGTGTTTACGTTGGTGCTGCCCCACTCAATGAGACCACCAATTCCCCAACCTGGAACACACCCTTCCCATTGACAGTCAAGAATACCTTCTCCAGAACCAAACAAGAGCTCTGTATGAACCATGATGTACTGTGAAGAAGCAAATTAGCATCAGTAGATATAAAGGAAATGGAGTATATCTCAGTATATTTTGTAGATTTATTTCAGAGCAATCAGGAGAAACAAAGTTTATTCTCTTTGGTTCATTGCCACATGATTGGGAGAATAGAAGATT
This sequence comes from Chiloscyllium plagiosum, assembly GCF_037043375.1. Classification (NCBI taxonomy): domain Eukaryota; kingdom Metazoa; phylum Chordata; class Chondrichthyes; order Orectolobiformes; family Hemiscylliidae; genus Chiloscyllium; species Chiloscyllium plagiosum. The sequence continues at coordinate 24,159,065 of NW_028270166.1, forward strand.
TATCTGCAATGTGTTTTGTTTTCTTGTTTGTGTTATGTATAAGGGGTGGACATTCTGGGTTGGGAATATAACACTGGATATTACATAGTGGTTAAACTGCTTCTGTACAGGTTGTTCAGAGTTAAGTTGTGGTTTCAGGACCAAATCTATGAATTAAAATCAGGTCATTCCTGTAGTACTTTGGTATAAATATCTTCTAAGTTGAGTCTCTGCACTGCACTGGCTGCATAATCTTTCAATACTGGGCAGTGAAGGCTGCACAATGAATTAGAAAACTAACACAGTAACACAATGAAGGATGAAGCATCAATTCCAAGCAGAGTTCATTGGAGAAAGACACTAAACCACTCTTTTAAAAGGTTGGCATCCTTCCTACATGACCATACATGCAACATATTGTGGGACATTTGGCTTAGAAAACCAATTATGTGAATCAATGGAAATTCAGGGAAGGATATGAACTGCATATCCAGAATCCAGCCCATACCAATCCTCCAAAGGGCATTCTACCTGAACCCACACCACCCCCCCAACCCTACATTGCCAATGGCTAATCCACTGAGCCTAAACATCGCTGGAGAGTATGGGTAATTTAGCATGGCCAATCCACCTAGCCTGTTGGAGGAAACCAGAGAAAACCTATGCATACATGGGGAAAATGTGCAAACTCCACATAGTTACCCAAGGCTGGAATCAAACTCTGATCCCTGGCACTGTGAGGCTGCAAGCTAACCACTGAGCCACTCTGCCACCCCAGGTATTGTCCCAGGCAACAGATAGGATTAACGATCATAAGTCAGGTATACAGCCAATGAAAATCACTTATGGGGTGCTAGGAGCAGGGTTGCAAGATGCCATTTCTGCTTAATCCTCATCTTCATGTTCCACTTTCTTGTTCACCTACTCCTGTTGCTGCAGCTCCTGTTACCGCAGTAGTAAATGCTCATCCTACACAATCTCAAAGTTATGGAGTATGCAGCAGATGACCACAGATCTGAATACCTATCATGTCAGGACAGCAAAGCTCCTTTAGGGTTGTTTTAATGCCCTGGTTGTTCGATCACATTTCCCATGGTGGTATCACTGTCAACGTAGTGCAGCACTGCAGTGGAGTCTATGTTCCTGACACAAGCCACTGGCCTCATCTGAAAGGATGATTATTTGCCACCAAGTAACCAGTCGGTAAATTGACAGCCATGGTTTCTGTCAAAATACTGGACAGAGAGTGATGAAATCTTTCTGGTTGGAGAATTTCTTTTCTCATTCATGCAGGGGATAAGGGCATCAACGTTGGGTCGGCCAGCATATATTGTTCATCCCTAATTGCCCAGAGGGCAGAGTCTACCACATTGTTTGAATCTGGAGTCACATGTAGTCCAGACCAGGTAATGATAACAGTTTCCTTCCCTAGCGGGCATTAGTGAACCAGATGGCTTTTTTCTGACAACCAGCAATGGTTTCATGGTTATCTTTGGACTCTTAATTCTCAGATTTTTTTTTATTGAATTCAAATTCTACGATATTGTGGCAGCATTCAAACCCAGGGCCCCAGAACATTATCTAGATTAACAGACCAGTGACAATACCACTAGACATGGTGGCACAGTAGTTAGCACTGCTGCCTCACAGCACCAGGGACCCAGGTTCGATTCCAGCCTCGGGCAACTGGCTGTGTGGCGTTTGCACATTCTCCCTGTGTCTGCGTGGGTTTCCTCCCACAATCCAAAAATGTGCAGGTTAGGTGAATTGGCCATGTTAAATTGCCCATAGTGATAGGTGCATTAGTGAGAGGGAAATGAGTCTGGGTGGATTACTCTTCAGAGTGTCGGTGTGGATCTGTTGGGCCGAAGGGCCTGTTTCCACACTGTAGGGAAGCTAATCAAAACCTCAACTGAATGTTCTCAGTATACATACTTGAAGGCTGGGGGTGATCTCATAAAACAAAAGCCTGTCCTTCCCACCACCTGCTTCAGAATTGTCTCTTATTTTATGATAGTTGAATATAGCTTAATTTCTGCCAGAATCATTTGGGATGCCCAGGGTAAATTCACTTCATAAATTCTTCTTGCTAGTATTAGTCTAAGCTGCTGGACTCTTACCTAACTAAACATCGAATCTCCTGTTCCCTGGATGCTGCCTGACCTGCTGTGCTGTTCCAGCAATAAAGTTTCAACTTTGATCTCCAGCATCTGCAGACCTCACTTTCTCCTCTAAGTTCTCAATGCTCCTAGTGAAACAATCTCATACAGTTTAAGTGACACCATTAGTACAACACTCAAGACTCATTCGAAATTCAGATTAGCTCCTCCCAGGAACCGTCCTGTTTTTCTTCTTCTTTGTTTCCTTCTCTTTTTTATATCCAGAAGTGCTCTTACACACACTGAACATTTTCTTTGTCCGCCAGCAAATCACCTGTGGTATTTTTTTCTCTGTTATCCACCAGCAGTAAATCACCAGTTTTCCCAGTCAAATAATTTACTTGCAAAGTCTGTTAAGTTGCTGCTCCCCCTACCTCCCTTTCACTTTTGATGGCTCACATTGCCCATAATGGGCTTTGCTTGTAAATATTTAATTGGCTACATGTGCAATTACCAGTGGTGGTTGGTTGTTCAAAGAAAAAGAGCTGAAAATGTGTTGCTGGAAAAGCACAGCAGGTCAGGCAGCATCCAAGGAGCAGGAGAATCGGCGTTTCGGGCATTAGCCCTTCTTCCTGTTCAAAGAAAAACCAAAAAAAAGGCATGCTGATTTTTGTGGTGGGAAAGTCATTCAGCTGTGCATGTGATCGTACTTCTAGGTATTAATCATAGAATCGCTACTAGTATAGAAACAGGTCATTTGGCCCATCAAGTCTACACTGACCCTTTGAAGGACAGCTCACCTAGACCATACCCTATCCCTGTAACCCTAGATTTCCCATAGCTAATCCACCTAACCTGCACATCTTTGGACTGTAGAAGGAAACCAGAGCACCTGGAGTAAATCCATGCAAACAGAGGGAAAATGTGCAAACTCCGCACAGACAGTCGCCCAAGGATGGAATCAAACCTAGTACCTAACGCTGTGAGACAGCAGTGCTAACCACTGAGTCAACGTACTGCCCTACATCTTCAAAAGAAAAGAAAGAGCAAAGCCTAATAAGAAGAGTGAGCTAAATTAAAATGGTGTTGGAAGGAGAGGAATAGTCCTCTTTTTCGAATCAGCCTGCTCAGCGATGTTAATACACACCTCTAGAGGAGATGGGTCTCAAATCCAGGCAAGGGGTAGGGACACTACCACTGCACAACAAGGCATCCCCAGGAATAGTCATTTATACCTTGATGGGTATAGTTTAATCTTAGCCTGTGAAAATGATGAACTAGCAGATTAGAATTTCAGAATGTCTTCTTGAGATAAATCTAGTGAAAGTCTCTTCCTGCTTTTTAGAATTGGAGTCCAAGTTTAACATGTGGTGCCTCAGTTATCAAGTCATACCAAAAATGAAAAAAAAAGGCCTCCAACAAATTTAGAACTCTTAATTACACAAGTTGTTTGAAGTCATTTTGGTGACACACTGAAACACTTATGAAATGTCTGATTCAACATAGGAAGCTGGAAGCTTCTGGATCATAGGGAATATAATGTGAAGGCAGTGACTCAGTGGAACTATCACCAGGCTAGTAAGCCCAGGTTAATGCTTTTGTAGCATGGGTTCAAATCCCACTGTGGTAGATAGTGAAATTTGAACTGAGTAACAGTCTGGAGTTAGAAGTTAGCCTAATTTCAACCAAGTAGCCATTACTGATTATTGTAAAAATCCATCTGGGTTCATTAATGTTCTTTTAGGGAAGGAAATCTGTAGTTATTGCTTGTTTTGGTCTGTGACTCCAGACTCATAGCAACATGGCTGATTCTTAGCTACCCTCTGAAATGGCTCAGCAAGCCACTCAGTTCAAGGGCAGTGATGGAAAAGCAGTAAACACTGACTCAGCCAGTGAAAGACTCTGGGCCACATTGATGATTTCACATGTGGTACAATTAAGTTTGTAGACCACATTTTTTTGCTGATTTTCCTCAGGTTCTAAACCTTCGTGTACTAGAAACATGTTTCAAAAGTAATGTATATTTAATAGTTCCCATTTTCATTTCAGCATAAAAATTTGGACAGATTGAGGTTTATGGAAGGTAGAGTGGGAGACCAGCCAGGAGTACATCAGAATAGTCATGTCAAGAGATAACAAAGTTGTGAATGAGGGTTTCAGCAGCAGCTGAGTGGGGTCAGAGGGCAGAGGTCAGCAGGTCACCATGGTGATGGTCTGTTGTGTGCTCAGAACCTCAATTTCGGGTCAATTATGACACTTAATTAGCAAAGTCAGGCTCAAATACCAGGGGCAGACATAGAGTTGGTGTCTTGGAAGTGGACTTAGTGAAGTTGTAAAACATAGCTCAGGTCTTCTTAGGGCAGCACAGTGGCTCAGTCATTAGCACTGCTGTCTTATAATGCCAGGGACCTGGGTTTGATTCCCGCCTCAGGCGACTGTCTGTGTGGAGTTTGCACGTTTACCCTGTGTCTGTGTGGGTTTCCTCCCACCATCCAAAGATGTGCAGGTCAGGTGAATTGACCATGCTAAATTGCCCACAGTGTTAGGTGCATTAGTCAAGGGTAAATATAAGGTAGGGGAATCGGTCTGAGTGGGTTACTCTTTGGAGAGTTGGTGTGGACTTGTTGGGTCAAATGGCCTGTTTCCATACTGGAGGGTATCTAATCTAATTTTAAATTTAAAAAAAAAACATATAACTGGAGGAAATTTCTGCTTGTCCAACATTGGATGCTGGACAAGCAGGCTGTAAGTGGGGCGGAGGGGCCGGGGAAGGGTTCAAGTGATGAGGCAGAGCACATTTTCAGAGTACGTATCAAAACTAACACATTGTTTTGGTCGATACCATCACGAGAGAGCACCTAGATGAGAAATACAAAAGGACCAAGGACTGACCTTTGCGAGTCACTAGAAGACACAATGCAGAAACAGCGAGCCAAACTATTGCAAGTGAATCTTTGACTGTGCTTAGAATGGAACTAAACTACTGAACTGAATAAGAAAGCTATAGGGCCAACTGAAACATAACATAACTGTGATATTACCCCTAAATGAAGGAGCATTGCCTGCCTGAACATGCACCAGGAACTTGGGCACTAACTTCCATGATTTTCCAACCTTAAAATCTGTACATAGAAAGATGCCAGAAAATATATTGAGTCTGTTGATCAGTTAATCTGTTTACAACAATGTTGGTTAAGGGAGGAACATTGGCTAAGACAGACACACAGAATTCCCAGCTCTCCCTCAAGTTGTGACATGATAGCTTTACCATCCACTTGAACCCTGAGGGACAATTTGGAAGGCCTTGGTTTAAGATCTCATCCAAAGGATGACAATGCAGAATTCCCAGCATTAAAGTGACACCTTAGATTGTAGAGATAGGGTTTAATGAGTATGTGGATCAGCCTCCGAGATACCATGTAATGTAACTATGACCTCTGAAATCATGTGATAGGCTCTGCTAGAATTTTGGAACTAGTTGGAACCTCACAGCAGAGTACTATGCTGCCTTCTCATCATGTACATATTGTGAATAAATCTTCTTTCAAAGAAACTTAAAGTCTAATCTGAGTTTGTATGAAGATACAGAAGAACGCATACAAAAGATTAGATTATACTCAATTGCTGTGCTTAAAGAAAGCACAGTTAAAAATCACACAACACCAGGTTATAGTCCGACAGGTTTAATTGAAAGCACTAGCTTTAGGAGCACCACTCCTTCATCGGTGCTCCAAAAGCTAGTGCTTCCAATTAAACCTGTTGGACTATAACCTGGTGTTGTGTGATTTTTAACTTTGTACACCCCAGTCCAACACCGGCATCTCCAAATCATAACTTTCTAACACAGATGAATGAGTTCTATCAACCAAGTCACGTCTACCACACCAGTAAAAATCCACAGTAATGGTTTCTGAAAATGGTAATTTTCATAATGACTCTTAGTTTAATTTCATTTCAATTTTACTCTAAAAAAGCTACAGGAGAAGCTCAAATCTAATGTAAATTCAGTTTGAAACATTGCGTATGAGAGAAAGGCTTAAGAGCGAACTGTGCACTATCGGGTGTCTGTTTTGCCAGCACACTAGCAGTTGTTACATGACTGGTTATGATACATTAGTCTTCTGTAGTCTCTCAGGAAGGTGAGATGTGATATTATCAGTACCCACTATACCTCCAACATGGAGGACACAGTAAGCCCCAAATACAGAGCAGTCTTATTCGTGATCTGTCAACCATGATGCATTTGGTGGCACTCTTGCCTCCGAGTCAGAAACTTATGGGTTTAGGTCTGTCTGCAAGGCCTGAGCATAAAAATCAAAGTTAACACTCTAGCACAATGCTGTGAGAGCTAACTGTCTTGAGCTGCAACCTTGTGGTTGAGACATCATGTTGAGTCCCTATCTGCCCTCTCAGATGGATGTTAAAAAAATCCCATGGTGCTACACTGAAAGAACAGTAGGAGAATTACCCTGACATTCTGACCAATATTTATCCATCCATCAAAATCACAAAAATATCTGATCATTATCAAACTAATGTTTGTGGATTAGCTGCCTTCCTATACTACAACAATAACCAGCTTTGAAAGTACTACATTGGCTATAAAATTCTTTGGGTCATCTGGTGACTATGAAAGATGCTATATAAATGAAAGTCAGTTTTCTTGTATTGTCATATGAATTTAAAACAATCAGAATATCTGAAATATGTATGCACAATTTCTGCTTTTGCTACAATGTTCTTGAGAGCCCATTGTTGAAAAATTTGTCTGCATATTTACGAAGGTTCTGAAGCCAAAATAACTAGGGTTAAGGCAGGAGCTTCAAGACTGGTGAGGAGCCTAAACACTAGTACTGGCCCATGAGGTCAAATGACTTGTTTTGATGTTGTAAATGTTATTATTCTATCTAACGTTGGCTGTTAAAGGAAACCAAAACCAAAGTGGTCATTAGGACTCTATGTGGGGCTCAAAAGCTCAGACTCTGGTATTGTGAGCTCTGTGATAGTACAGAGCTCTGCTCTCCCCAAGCCCAGCTCTCCCTAGTCACCCTCACTTCCACCATCGCCTTCCTCTCCCCTGTCTCTTCAATTCCCTGTCTCACAGTTCTTACTGAGGGATCATTAGATTTTTCAAGACTCACAATGGGTCATAATGGGAAATCTTTGGGAAGCACTGATCTAAGCTTCACAGAAAAATAATACTCATTTTCGGTTATCAGGTTAATAATACCTACAACAAACTACCTGAGAGAAATGAAAAATCGCCTCTCTTCCTTCTGGCAACAGTGGTAGGGTTCCCCCTGTCCTTATCTACCATCCCACCAACATCCACATCCAGAAGACCATCAGCCACCATTTCTACTATCTCCGGTGAGATGCCACCACTAGACACATCTTCCCCTCCCTTCCCTTGTCAGCCTCATGCGGGGACCATTCCCTCCAGGATACCCTGGTCCACTCTTCCTTCACTCCCAATACCCCCTCACAGCTCCACGGCACCTTCCCTTGTCACCGCTAAAGGTGTAACACCTTTCCACTTACCTCCTCTATCCTCAGTATCCAAGGGCCCAAACATACCTTCCCGGTGAAGCAGCACTTTACCTGCACTTCACACAATCTAGTCTACTGCACTTGCTGCTCACAATGTGGCCGCCTCTACTTTGGGGAAACAAAGCATAGACTGGGTGACTGCTTCACAGAACATCCATGTTCTGTCTGCAAAAAAGACTCTGGGCTCCCAGTTGCCTGCCATTTTTACACACCACCCTGTGCCCTGCCCAACATTTCTGTCTCAGGCTTGCTGCTGGACTTCAGTGAAACTCAGCACAAGCTGGAAGAACAACATTTCATTTTCTGCCTGGGAATCCATCAAACCTCTGGACTCAATAACTAGTTTAATAATTTTAGGGCATGAACTCTCCCATGTCCTAGCCCCCAATTCCACACACCAGGCCTTCTCATCGCATAGTCTGCCATTACACACAACCAATTGTTAGTCACTAATAGTCTCTATTAACAGCTATTCATCCTCTTTGCCAGATTGTTATCCACTCCTTTGTCTGTCCGACAGTTTTTTTCTCTCTTTGGGCTCTATCCCCACCCATCATTTACTCCTTAGGCCCTCCCCCGACCCTAAAAACCAACCTTTTCCTGACTTCCATCAGTTCTGAGGAAGAGTCACCAGATCCTTCACAGATACTGCCAGACCTGCTGAGTTTTTCCAGCAACTTCTGTTTTTGCACAAAATAATTGAGATTTCTCTTAAATTTTTGGCAATGTATTGATTGAGTTACATTTGAGCCATGAAAATCTCAGTCCAGAATGGGTTAGAGAGAGTTATCAGCCTATTTACATTGTTTCTAATTTACAAAGTGGACTGTCATTTCCCTGTCATTAAAGGAAAGCAGTAAAGGTTAAGATCCACATGAACAAGGTCAAGGAAAGCCACAGATAATGATCAAACAGGTGACTAGCTGCCTCCCATCCCCATACAAAAAAGATGTTATCATGGAATGCTGCAGTCAATCAGACTGTGCCACACCATGAGACCCTCAGGGAAATGTGTGTGCAGAAAAACATGATTGAGCAGAAGTCACCAGCCAGTGGTCCACGTGCAACATCTCGGTGTCCCTGCAGAGAAAGGAGGTGGTGGACACAGCTGAATGGTATCCTCAGCAGATTGTAAAAGTCATTGCACAGAATACCTTATCACCAGAATTGTCAAACCAGCACCAAAACATCACTTATTGGTATGGGATGTTTCCTTTCCATTAACTCCTTCCTGCACATCCAGATTGTCACTATCTCCATATTCTATTTTAAAGCAGCTTTCTGAACAATACAACATATACTGTGCATAGCATTCCAAATGTGGCCTCAGCAACACCTTGATCAGTTGCAAAAATGTTGCCCTGTTTTTAAACTATATCTCCCCAACTATAAAGGCCAAAATTCTGTTTGCCTTTTTCATTACTTGCTGCACCTGCATGCTAATCTTTTGTGTTCTCCACACAAGAACACTCAGATCCCTCATGTTGCATATTTTAGAGTCTCTCTTTCTATATAAATAGTAGTCTGCTTTTGATTTTTACTACCAATGTGGATAATTTCACACCTTCCTATATTAAACACCACCTGCCAAGTTTTTGCCCACTCATTCAACCTATCAATATCTCTTTTCAGATTCTTCTGTCCTCATCACAACTTGCCCTCCCATTTAATTTTACATTGTCAGCAAATTTGGGACACATTACAATCCCCTCCTCCATGAAAATAGACAGTAAATAATTGACTCTTTGAGCTCCAGGACCACATGTGGAATGAAAGCTTGGGGTGGTTGTCACTAGGGTTTATTGCTGAAAAGCCACAGTCTAAAGCCCAACCACTATAGTATAATGAGGACCTAGACGTACAGGTCCAGGCTTTATGCACCAGAGGACACATTACGTGAAAAGTAAAAGGATACTGTAAATATAAACTGTAATTGTCAGAGTGAACAGACACTTCAGAACATATTGGAAGCAACTGATCTGTGACTCACTTTGTGTAATGTCCAATTTGTACTCATATAATGTAACTTGACATTTTATAAATAAAATACATTTTGGGAAGCAGAATAGTAAACAGCTGACACCTGAGAAGGTAAATTTGCAAAAGTTTGTATAATAATAATTGATTAACATAAGAACATAAGAAATATGAGAAAATGTCGGCCATTTGGTGTCTTGAGCCTTCCCCAATATAATCATGGCCGGCCTGATTGTGGCCTTAACTCCAATGTTTTACCTCTTCCTCATGTCACGTTTACCTCCCTTATAGATCTAGAATCCATCAAACTCAACCTTCTATAAATTCAACTACTCAGCCTCCACTAGTCTGAGGTACAGAATTTCAATGATCCCTGAAATGGCAGGCCTAATTCCTACTCAATTCTTCCTTAAGATAACCCTTCTTTCCGGGAATCAAACTTGTGAATCTTCCTAATGAAATTCGTGAAGGTACGCAAGATCAACCGTATCAGAATTAGAGTCCCCCTCCCACACCAAGTTCCTAACCTCCTTAAAAGATTCAGTTAGGTTACAGAACCCTTATGGTGAGTTGAACAAACACATGTTTTGGTGTACATTGTTCAGCAACACAGCTGTCATCATTCAAATTCAACTCCCCGTGATTGACTGAAGCCAGAAGATCAGTCAGGGCATGGTAGGAACCAATAGAATAGGCTGGATTATTTGCTGTTGCTGCCTTTTGTGAAGCAATATAGAATGTAGTCTGACTGTAAGCACTATGACACTTCATGGCAGGCATCTGTTACAAGATCTGCTGAGCTAAACATGCCTAAGGCACCAGTTGTCAAAGCCAGAAACTACTACAGGAAAATACTGGCGAGAGTAAAAACTCTCTGTTCACATTAAATAAAGTTGTAGTTCCTCCTGTCTTCCTGATTAGGCAGTGCCAAATACAGGGTATTAATCATCACATGCTGAGTAGTGACCAATCAAATTATAAAAAAGGAATGGAACCACTTAACTTAGCTGCCTAAAGGAAACAGAAAATAGGATTGAAAACTTGCACTGATGTATGCTTCTTTGAAATATCCCAAATTGTGTCAAACATTGCAATGAAATATAGAGAGTGGTTTTATGTCAGTAAAAATGATCACTATTTCATCTCACAGCAAGATTCCGTATAGAGTCATAGAGATGTACAGCACGAATATGCAGCAATGCAATACATTTTGATCTTGGTAACGCTGTAGCCAATAGTCTGCAGTTGTGCCACAGAGTCTATAACACTCACCTGAACTGGTTCTGTTTCAGTATAACATCCCTTCCAAATTACAGCCCCTCTCAGAATTCAGTTCTGCTCCAGTTTTCCATTGGAATCATTTCACACTTGACAGTTTGCTAAAGTCTTCAAACAAAGCTTGGATGCAGCAACCAAGCCAATAGATTTTACTCAGCACACAGTGCATTTATTTGCTTTATTCACAACTGGAAAGAGCAGCTTGGTTTATGGCTGGATTCTCCAAATTTGAGCCCTGAGGTTTGTCCTTCCCCAATTTCAAACTAGTGCATCCCTTAGTTCATCAGGAACAAAGCCACAAAAGATCCACCAGTGTTCATTCATAGCCTGAGATCAAGCTGTGCAATATTAATACTGAGAGAATTAATGCACTTATCTGAAGATATTTTGCCTCATATTTTCACAACTATTTTAACTTATTTAAAATAAATCATGTTATACCTGATGAAAGTGTTAGCTCTTTTGCTAATAAAATCATATGGTGAAGTCACAATCTGTGTAACAGCTTCCACCTTTCTGTCTTGCTAGTTTCAAGAGCCACATTATAATTTCTCTTTCAGCCATGCCACCGTCTGTGTTTAATGTGCAAATATGGTTGTGCTTTTATAGGCATGTGTTGTTATTAACATTGGGGCACATTGTACCAAATGTAGAAAAATATTAGACTTTGTTGCGCTGGGGGAACATGCAGACTAATATCCATCATCGTTACGGCCTCGGTTATTGTTGCTTAGCTCTGACAGAGAGATTGTCCCAGATGGAAAATTCAGTTGGTTACAGAGAGGTGTCCAGTGAACAAATGAAGGCTAAATATAATTGTAAACAATGCTTAAATAGTAAAGTCACGTGGCAAATGGTAAACAGACATAGAATGCATCTGCTTGCGAGCCGGACAGAAAATAAATGAACTTTCAATGGAATGTGCAATTTTAGATTAGATTAGATTACTTACAGTGTGGAAACATGCCCTTTGGCCCAACAAGTCCACACCAACCCGCCGAAGCGCACCCACCCAGTCCCATTCCCCTATATTTACTCCTGCACCTAACACTACAAGCAATTTAGCATGGCCAATTCACCTGACCTGCACATGTTTTGGACTGTGGGAGGAAACCGGAGCACCCGGAGGAAACCCACGCAGACACGGGGAGAATGTGCAAACTCCACACAGAGAATCGCCTGAGGCTGAGGCTTTAAATCTTTCTTTTTTCTTCCTTTTCTCATGTTGCACACTGTTCACTGGTAGACAAGCAGAGCATTAAGTCTCGAGGTACATTTTAATAATCCAGGGTTGACATTAGATTTTTTTCTTTGAGCAAAGTCTATTCGCTGCTCACCAGGAACATGCACGGTGCAATCACGATTGGGAGCATGCAGAGTTGGAAGTTACAGGAAGTCAACTTCATGTCACACAACATTAGTACAATCACTGCACCAAAGTCATGACATTGGCCTTGATTTAATTGAGATAAAGCAAGGATCTTGTGCACTCGCTCTCAAGCCACAGGAACCTTTTGGGGCAGGTTGTGACATTGTGCCATCGGACAGTTCCTGTCCCTCCCTGAGGGGATTGCAGTGTTAGGAGTCCTTCCCTCATAGAACAGCCTGGCATTCAGATGCCGCCCACTCTGTTGAATGACAAAATGACTAGGATAGTGGTGGCTACTACCAATATGCCATCTACCTCAGGCTTGGTATTGTCACTGAAACCCAGGCCACAGCGATAAATGGCAATTGGAGGGAGGGAGTGAGGCTACTGAGATGAAGGTTATGGTTCCCAGCAGATCTCTCCTTAATCTAGTGCTGAATGTCTTTGAACAAGGTTTATCCCCAGAGCACAGACATGTATTTGGTTTGTTTTTCCCCCCTCTTTTGTTTTCATAGAATCTGGGTATCACTGGCATGCCCAGTATTTGTTACCTATTCCTTACTGCCTTGAACTGAATGTCATGCCAAGACCATTTCAGAGTAAACCACATTTCTGTGGGTCACATATAGGCCCCACCAAGTAAGGATAGCCTTTCCTCCCGAAAGGGTATTAGTGAACCCGATGGGTTTGTAATGGCATTCCGTGATGGCTTCATGGTCACCATCACTAACAATAATGCTCAGTTTCAGATTTTATAAATTGTGTTTAACTTCTATCAGAGAACCTGATAGGATTTGAACCTGTTCACCCAGTGTACTAGCCTAGCCCTGTGAGCTACCATTCTAGTGACATTCCCACTACACCACTGTGTTATGATCCCTGCATGATAAGCTCCCCTATCTGCCATTGGGTGAATATCAGCAATGGAATGAGGCCCTTACGTGGACATCAATTGCACACTTAAGGGTTTAGTTGGTGATAGGGCTAGAGATCTGTCCATGGACCTTCGACTCAGACCTAATTGGGTTGGAAGTGAAATGGAGGTGGGTTTTATCATCGCCACTTTTCCATCTGATTAATTACCCCACATGGAAGGGCATTAAATTCCACCCTTTGTGAAACTGTAATGTTTTAAATATTTCAAATCTTTATAGTAACAAAACATTACACCAAATCTGAGCAGGTGGCTAATACGCAATGGTTTTGAGTGTCCTGAAATTAACTCTGTGTATGCAGGATCAATCACACTTGTCATGCAGAAATAAGGTGAAGTAAATAGTGACACAAACAGAAATCACTGGAAAAGCTCAGCAGGTCTGGCAGCATCTGTGGAGATAAATCAGAGTGAGTGTTTTTTGTCGAATGACCCTTCCTTAGAATTCTGCAATTCAGAATCCTCAGAATCAGCATTTTACAGCATCCACAGTTCTTTGACTTTATAAATAAACAGTGATGCTGCTGGAAATAGTCACCGACAGGTTAAAGAATGGATGGAAAATTGTAGGCAGCCACATAAATTTCCTGGTATATTGAGCCAATGTGGGAGTCTTCTCACCTGTAATGCACATTGGAAAATTGGCCAGGAGCTAACTATAACCATGCTGTAAAAATAGCACAGGCAAAGAAACACAGCCTTTCAAGCAACATTTGGAGCTCTTATCAAGTAGACATTTTCTAATTTTAACCAATGAATTTTTCACACACTTAGTTTATTAAAAATCAATTTAAAAGGGATTTCAGTGTGCAGATGTGGCCATTGTCATTCCACCCTGTAGTCAGAAAAAGATGACATTTGGAACCATTCTGAATATTTGCCTGCCCTTTCTGACACCACTCTGTTGCTGATGTGAAGGTGCATTGTCAGTTTTCCCCTGTGCAAGAACGCTTGGGTTTACATCCCTGGGCCTGAGGCCAAATTGAGTCTGTGCAGGTTGAAAGAGTTAATGAACAGCGCAACAACTTTTTTCCTTGTGGGTCACATAAGTTTATCCTTAGTCTGAGTGTTTCATCTTCAAAGCACACATATTCATCCACCAATTTGACAGCTGTTACTGTCAGCTGGCAGTATTGAGAACAAAAGATTTACAAGTTGAAGCACATTCTTGCTATTTTTAGTAAGTCAGAGTATTTTGCACAGTTGGGATTTAAGAAGTAGTGCTTTTGCTTTTGGGTGTATTTACAGTAGCTTCCTGGTGACATTGCCAATGCAACTGATACAGCCCTGGTAATTATAATGGAGACAAATGTAAGGTGCTTCTATGTACACTGAAAGGCATGAGAATGACTTAAATTTGTCACCATCATCCAATCTGGTGCCTGTATATATCCACTAGTGTAACAGCAACACATTTATCTCAGAAATAAGAGTAGTCACTGTTAACGGAATCTCAATGGCATGTTAGTATCATTTGAAATATTGGCTGTGAAACAATAGAATTGAAATCTGTTTTGGAACAATGGACACCATCACTGAGGGGAGCTATTCAATCAGTCATTTCTCTCTCCTTTTCCCTTCATAATACCTCAAGATGGTCTCAGTCTCTTGGCTCTAGGTCTTTGCACGTAGGCAGCAATTCCACATGCACTTGAAATTCCTCTGGATACGATTCACGGTCAACAGGTTAGAAGTGAGACCTCAATAACTTTGCATAGACATCACTGATGACTTCATTGGTCAAGTTGTGTTCAAGACCAGAACACATCGCTGGAGTTCTAATGATGATAAAAGGCAAACAAGCCTGACCTTCCTTGTTTAAAACATCATCCTGAGGATGTTAGTACCTCACACCATTGGTATAAAATTCCCTTATTCCGTACATCATAACTTGGCAGATCAGATTGCTGCAGTTGGACTCAACAGGCTGAATGCATAATCAAAACCTGAAGTGTCGAAGATTCCATGAAGGTATTTTGTTTCAATAACTACATTAGGTGTGAAATCATGCACATTAATGTCTGATTTTTAGAGCTCCAAAATTATTTGCATGCCATGCACACGCACTGAGAAGGTCAATCCTGCGGGATGCCATGATGGTGAGGGTGTTTGTGAATGTGCAGTGAATATCCACCAGTAATGCACAGACCATGCTCATCAGGAGGTCAATCCATGTGCACTATTTTCCAAAATCTTGCCGTTCACTGTCCACTATTTAATAAAGATGCCACAGAGGTGTTCTATATGAATAGGCTACACATTTAATCAAATTAAATCACTTCTGCCAATGACATATTGGTGCAGTGAATAGGTGAGTAGGTGACTAGGTTCACATATTTACCCATGGTGTAGGATGCTTTTGGGAGAAAATGAAGACTGCAGATGTGGAAAGTCAGAGTCAAAAAGTGTGGCGCTGGTAAAAGCACAGCAGGTCATCCGAAGAGACCCTTCACAGCTTATGCCTGAAAAGTCGATTCTCCTGCTCCTTGGATCCTGACTCTGGAGGACACTATTGACAACTCACACATCTCTTTGCAGGTGGTGCATGCCAACACCACCCCCATCCCAAAATGAAAAGGTTGGAACGAGTCATGATGCCCTCACTCTGTGACATGGTACTGTGCCAACTGCACCATTATAGTGAGCCAGAGATTGGAGAGCAGCTAACAAGGGCTATTCACTGGTGACATATTGATGATTCTGGTGTGCAATCCAGGTACACATGTACAGCCTGTGGATACTGCCACTGGAAATGAAATAGCACGGTCCAGTGAAATGCTGAGAAAACGTTTCCGTTGCCAGGACTATACCGAAGGAGCCCCGCAATAACCAAGTCTCAAGATTTGTGGTGGGTCTGCCGCAGGTAACAGAACCTTGGCATCCTTGAGGGTCAACCCTGGAGAGCAGCTGAGGAGTGGGATTGTGAGGAGCAAGAGGAGAGAAGCATGAGGAAGAAGGCAGGGTTATCTAGACAGCACCTTGAAGCTTTGGCTGTTCCTGACGAATTCATCCAAGTGAAGCACCAGTAACCACAAACTCAATTTCCCATTCACCAACAGTCCTGCACTTTACATCCATCTATCAATGGCCACAATGGCAAGATAAAAGCCACAATTAAATAAGCATTCCAAATCCAACTATAAAATCAAAGCATGCCATATTGCACACAATATTTAATTAATCCCACTTGTGCATTTCTTTAATGCCTGGCTTCCTTGTGCTTTGACCTGACTGAATGCTCCTACGCAATGCTATCCAGAGCCTGCATCATGGTGAGTGGGACACACTAACTCTCAGTGGAGGAGACAGTAGATGCGTTTCAGAGCCAACATTGAAAGATCCTGGTTCTCGGAGGGCTAGGCTCTGACTGCACCATCTCAACATGTGACAGCCAACAGCAAGGGTACTAAGTGAGTTGAATTGTTGGGAAGACAAATGCCATAATCTTACTGGGATTTGAAAAGGCGATTAGGGATGAGGATACCATCGTATTCAATAGTTTCAGCCCTGACAACGTGCAAGGTTGTAGACCATAGGCCATAAGACTGTAGATATAAGAGCAGGATTAGCCATTGGACCCATTTAATCTGTTCAGCCAATCAATCATGGCATGAATAGTTGTGGTCCCAACACAGACTTCTGTGGAACTCCACTAATCGCTAGGTTCCATCCTGAAAATGACCTCTTTATCCTTATCCTCTGCTTTCTGCTAGTCAGCCAATCCTCTATCCATGCTATCACCTTGCCTCTAACAACATGTGCTCTTATTTTATGTAGCAGCCTCCTGTACAACACCGTGTCAGAGACCTTCTGAAAATCCAAATAGATTGCATCCACTGGCTCTCCTTTGTCTAATCTGCTTGTTACCTCCTTAAAGAATTCTAATAGATTTTTTTTTAGGCATGACCTCCCAATCATGAAGCTGTACTGACTGAGTCCTTTATTTTCCATGCACTTCCAAGTGTTCCATAATCTCATCCTTGATAATGGTCTCTAAAATCTTATCAATGATAAATGTCAGGTATTACATTCCATTAGCCATTTTCCAGTCCTCTGAAACCCTCCTTGACTCCAGTGATTCCTGAAAGATTGCGACCAATCCCTCTACAATCTCCTCAGCCATCTCATTCCGATCTCTGGGGTGTGGTCTATCTGGTCTGGGTGATTTATCCACCTTCAGACCTTTCAGTTCCCCATTAACTCCTCCTTAGCGATGGCCATCCACCAATTCTTTGATCCCCATCACTTTTAGATTAGATTACATTACAGTGGGGAAACAGGCCCTTCGGCCCAACAAGTCCATACCGACCCGCCGAAGCGTAACCCACCCATACACCTACATTTACCCCTTACCTAACACTATGGGCAATTTAGCATGGCCAATTCACCTGACCTGCACATCTTTGGACTGTGGGAGGAAACCGGAGCACCCGGAGGAAACCCACGCAGACACGGGGAGAATGTACAAACTCCACACAGTCAGTCGCCAGCCTTATTTCCTTTATCTGCGTTATCATTGGTATCTACATGAATCACGACAACTGGGTCTTTCCCTTCCCACTCTAAGTTCCTCTCTAGTCTGGATGAGATATACTGATTCCAGGCTACACAACCTTCAGGACTCTCAATCCTAGCCACAAAGAAAATATCTGTTCCCTTGACTATAATATCCCTGATTACATCTACAATTCTTTTTTCTTTCCCCTTCTTGAATGGCTCCCTGTACCGGGGTGCTATGATTATTTTGATTAGATTAGCTTCCCTACAGTGTGGAAATAGGCCCTTCAGCCTAACAAGTGCATACCGACCCTCCAAAGAGTAACCCACCCAGATCCATTTCCCTCTGACTAATGCACCTAACACCACGGGCAATTTAGCATGGTCAATTCACCTGACCTGCACATCTTTGGATTGTGGGAGGAAACCAGAGCACCCGGAGGAAACCCATGCAGACACGGGGAGAATGTGCAAACTCCACACAGAGAGTCATCCTCATTCTCATTATAGCCCCCACTCTCATCCACACAGGAAGCAAGAACCTCAACCTTGTTAGTCAAGCTCAAGGGCTGAGGCTCCTTCAGCACTAACTTCTGGATTCCTCCGCCTACCTCTCTGGTAATCACACCCTCCTGTCCCTGACCAAATTCAAGGTAGTTAATCTAAGGAGCGTATCTGCCTCCTTTAACACAGCATCCAGGTAACTCTTCACCCTCCCTGATGTGTCACACTGTTCTACACTCAGATTCCAACTCACTAACGCTGAGTCAGAGCTCCTCAAACAACCAACACTTGCCAAGATGTAGTCACTATAAACCCTAATGGAGTCCACAAGCTCCCACATCATGCAAGTACAACACATTACCTGGCCCAGCATCTCTATTTAATATACTTAATAATTAAATTTGATTTTTCAAAATTCCTTACTGGTCTTTTAGTTTGTAGGCTATGAATATTTCCTCTCTTTAACTTCAATCTGAAAGTAACCTTGAATAGATAGTCAAATTAGGAGCTATCACCAACCAATGCAATTACAGTTTACCTTATGATGTGAGCCTTGATCATTGAGCTGGGCCCTGATCCTGGGCTTCAATTTATCCTGTTAAAAACAACTTTACAGACTATGAGCCAAAACAAAGCAAGCAAAAAGCACCTCTTCACATTGCCTCCAAATACCCTTAACTATGTACTCACTTAGGCTGTGTCTCACTCTGGGTGGGATCTCCTCCTCATGACTGTGTGAAGCTTATTGATCCAGGAATGTGGAAGCGTATATCCCAATGTAGCCCAGAACCTCTCCACCGTGCAAGAGAGCCTGCCTCTCTCCAGTTAGTCCTGTTACTTCTGGTTATGTGTCACCATGCCTTGGAGTCAGGAGGGAAGTGTATCAATGAGTAGCTTACAATCTGTCTGGTTGATGTGGATGTTATCATTTAATAGCCAGTGGTGTGCAAACTACAAGATGCGTGTGTGTGTGCTTGCAGCAGTGTGAGCTGAAGGACAAGAATATTGGGTATGAATTGTGATTGATAAAAGTTTTCAATGATAGACTGTGGTTATTCAAACAGTCTGAGTTGAATTTTACGTTGAGTGGTAAGGTAGGATGGGTGGAGGGAAGAGTGAGTAAATGATAGGTGGTTATCGAGCCCAAAGAGAGAGAAGAACAGTTGGATAAACACAGGAGTGGATAACAGTCAGCCTGGGAGAAAGAATTACTGCTTATGGGGACTATTAGTGGCGAACAATGGGTTGTGTGTAATAGCAGACCACGTGATTAACAAGGCCTGCTGTGTGTGTGAATTGGGGTAAGGACACGGGAAAAGGTACCTCAAGCCCTAAAACTGTTGAACTCGATATAGAGTCCAGAAGGCTGTAGGCCCAAGCTGGAGCACTGCAGCAAACCTGAGACAGAGATGTTGACCAGGGTACAGGATAGCGTGGTGAAATGGCAGGCAACTGGGAGCTCCTATGGTCTTTGAAGTGTGTCCCACGAGGGACACATAGCCTCCTGTCAATACAGAAACTCCCTCCTACTTCCCAACTTCTTCAGTGTGGCCTTCAGTGCTGCATCTGAAGACCCTTGGAGCTTGCGCTCCTCCTGTTGGGTCTTACTGTTTCTCAGGATGGACTTAACTTCCTGCATTACTGCCAGGTCCTCCTCCAGCCAGGATGCTTCAGCTCGTTAAAGGGTATAGGCTGGCAATATCGGCTGGTTTTAGGTGGTGCCAGGAAATTCTGACTTTGGGCCTCCTGCTGATAAAGACACCCCATAAGCTGTATGCATGGCACTGGCTGTTCACAGTAGGAATAGTGCCTCAATTACACTGAATAGCACAGGTCAATCGTGTGCTGCTGTTCTCAGGCCTGTTTTCAGGTGCAGTCCAATTTAAAACCTGAATGTCTGAGGTGAAATAGGAAAGGACATTACATCACTCACAGCAATCCATTTCTGTATGGAATATCCATCTTGTGACAAAATAAAAAATGCTCATGTATCGTTTCGAAAAGAAAATGACATGCAAAGTAAAGAAATGCCTTAAAAGCATAAGACTATTTTTGTCTTTTGTTTACAATCTTTTTAAAACCATTGTTTTCCAAGTCTGAAGTGAAGTCTGTTGTTTGTCATGATTTCATCCTTATGACATCATCCATTCCTCTCGTTCTCTTGAGGAAGCATTTTTGGACCAGCCACAAATCACCATGGTGATGTTAGTGATCAGCAAGCATTGCAGCACATCACCATAGTTACAAAAATGGTTTTTATCAGGAAAATGCGTAACCATTTAGGTTACTAAACAGCCATTCTAACCTGAGGTAGAAGCTGCCTGTGAGCTCACCTACAACAGGCCACTCACCATGTGAGATTCAGGCTGTGCAATTCATTTAACTAAAGGAGAGAAAGAACAGGACGGTGGCTCAGTGGTTAGCACTGTTGCCTCACAGCGCCAGGGACCCAGGTTTGATTCCAGCCTTGGGCAACTGTCTGTGTGGAGTTTGCACATTCTCCCCGTGTCTGCGTGGGTTTCCTCCCACAATCTAAAGATGTGCGGGTCAGGTGAATTGGCTATGCTAAATTGCCCATAGTGTTAGGTGCATTATTCAGACGGAAACCAGTCTAGGTGGATTACTCTTTAAAGAGTCGGTGTGGAGTTGTTGGGCCAAAGGGCCTGTTTCCATGCTGTAGGGAATCTAATCTAATCTTTTTTAAAAAAAAAACAGGATTCTATAAAAGGAGAGCAAGGCCTTCTGAATAGTTTAGGATTGTGAACAACCCCAACCACTGGTGCAGGCAAGCCAGCATGTATCAGTGTCAGTCCACTGTGTTGAGGGTTAGCAGCAGGAAGGGCATTCTGCATCCATTGAAATGGAGTGCAACAGGAAAAATAGTACAGTAACAGATTTGCATCTTTGGGCACAGAAAGCATGGTGTAAGCAGAAAATATATTCTGCTACCTAGGCACTTTGTGAATGTGCTGTACCATTGCTTTATTCTGTTTGCAAGGGTTGCATAAGACACCAAGTGTGGCTCTTGGGATCTGTTATACTTAATAACTCTCTCACAGGGGAGGGACTGGGAAATAGTGTCTTAAACTCCAATAAGCTTCAGCATAATAGGGTGGTTTGACTAAGCCACATGGCTTTAAAAGGGTTGGATCAAAATAGACTTAATAGCCAATGTCTAATTGTCAAAAGTAAAACAAATTCCCTACTATTTGAATAAGTCACTTCTTCTGGCATTTAGTATTACCAGTCAGTAAGAATAACACACTTGTATCAAACACCATCCACCTTAAACCATGGGACCTATTTGATAGTAAGACCCTCTGCAATAGGATCGGCTCCTCCTAGGAGTCGGTTAGTTCAAGAATGAGATGGGTTCAATCCCGCTACTAGTTGTGATATTTGAGAGGATTGCTGAACTGATTGGGACCAGGTGGACCTCATTGACTATAAGGTTATTCATTGGGGCTGTTAACCTGGGCCAATCAAGAAAGCCTTAGCTGAAGAGCATAACCAGGAGATTGTTTGCTGTGTATTTTTATTTGGAGGATTGTGATGTGGTTTATTTTGTGGGTTCTGAGTACTGCTTGTCCTGTTAGTTAGAGGGGGACTTGAGGCATTTGATTTCAGGACCTCATCTCTTTGTAGCTTTTTTTTTTAAACTGTTAAATGTGTCATGTGCTTGTCATTTTGTATAACATTGAATGAAAAAATATAGATAACCAGGAGGTTAGAATCTCCTCAGTTTTGGAGAACAAATTCTCAGCTGGCTGGCTGCAGCTAGTGTACATGCATAAGTAAAGAAAAGGTGACGGGACCCAGCCTCTGTGCAGTTATTTCACTTGCCCACGTTCACAAAGTGGTGCCACACAAATTATGTCTAATCTGTTGTCTGTCTCTCCCATATGAGAGAAAGTTGTTCACGGTCCTTTGTGAATTAACCTAACTGCTTGCTGTAGCTTCCTTAAGTCCAACAATTTGTAATCCCTTTATGGTGCCTGATGTATCGGAATTTACAGCTA
The DNA here is from genome assembly GCF_037043375.1 of Chiloscyllium plagiosum. Taxonomy (NCBI): domain Eukaryota; kingdom Metazoa; phylum Chordata; class Chondrichthyes; order Orectolobiformes; family Hemiscylliidae; genus Chiloscyllium; species Chiloscyllium plagiosum. The sequence continues at coordinate 24,181,271 of NW_028270166.1, forward strand.
CTGACTCAAGGATATTAATTAATGAACTAATTGTCATTCTTCCTTTTGTCTACCAGCAAGTGTATAATTTCTTTCCCTTAAAATATAAATGTTACTACCAGACATTTGCCGACTCAAACCCTTAGAAGCAAAGTCTTGGAAGCATTGATCAGTACCTGGTGCTATGATGTTGTGGCCATAACAGAGACGTGGGTTTCTCAGGGGCAGGAATAGTTGCTGGATGTTCCAGGGTTTAGAACATTTAAAAAGAATAGGGAGGGGGGAAAAAGAGGAGGGGGTGTAACACTGCTAATCAGAGAGGGTATCACAGCTACAGAAGTTACCATTGTCGAGGAGGGTCTGCCTACTGAGTCAGTATGGGTGGAAATTAGGAACAGTAAGGGAGCAGTCACCTCATTAGGGGTTTACTACAGGCCCCCCAATAGCAACAGGGAGATTGAAGAAAGCATAGGTCAGCAGATTTTAGAAAAGTGTGGATGTAGTAGGGTTGTTGTAAAATGGGTGACTTTAACTTTCCCAATATTGATTGGAACCTCCTTCGAGCAGATGGTTTGGAAGGAGCCGTTTTTGTAAGGTGTTCAGGAGGGTTTCCTAACTCAGTACGTTGACAGGCCAATGAGGGGAGAGGCCATTTTGGATTTGGTGCTCGGCAATGAGCCGGGGCAGGGGTCAGATCTTGCAGTGGGAGAGCATTTTGATGATAGAGAACACACCTGCCTCACATTCTACATAGCTATGGAGGAGAGAAGCAGGCACAATGGGAGGATATTTAATTAGGGAAAAGGAAACTATGATGCTATCAGACATGAGTTGGGAAGCATGGACTGGGAGCAATTGCTCCATGGAAAGGGCACTACAGACATGTGGAGACAGTTTAAGGAACAGTTGTTGCGAGTGATACATAAATGTGTTCCTCTGAGACAGGCAAGAAGGGGTAAGATAAAGGAACCTTGGATGACGAGAGTGGAGGAGCTACTCGTCAAAAGAAAGAAGGCAGCTTACGTAAGGTGGAGGAAGCCAGGGTCTTGCTCAAATCTAGAAGATTACAGGCAGGCAAGGAAGGAGCTTAAAAAATGGTCTGAGGAGAGCCAGGAGAGGGCACGAAAAAGGCTTGGCAGGAAGGATTAGGGAGAATCCAAAGGCATTTTACACGTATGTGAGGAATAGGAGAATGATCAAAGAAAGAGTAGGGACAATCAGGGATAGCATAGGGAACTTGTGTATAGAGTCTGAGGATGTATGGGAAGCCCTAAATGAGTTTTTTGCTTCTGTCTTTACAAAAGAAAAGGACCTTGTAGTGAATGAAACCATTGAGGAACAGGTAAACATGCTGGAATGGATAGAGATTGAGGAAGCTGATGTGCTGAAAATTTTGACAAATATTAAGATTGACAAGTCGGCAGGGCCAGACTAGATTTGTCCTCAGCTGCTTTGGGAAGCGAGAAATGCAATTGCTTCACCACTTGCGAAGATCTTTGCATCCTCGCTCTCCACCAGAGTCGTACCTGAGGACTGGAGGGAGGCAAATGTAATTCCTCTCTTTAAGAAAGGAAATAGGGAAATCCCCGGCAATTACAGACCAATAGTGGGCGGCACGGTGGCACAGTGGTTAGCACTGCTGCCTCATAGCGCCAGAGACCCGGGTTCATTTCCCGCCTCAGGCGACTGACTGTGTGGAGTTTGCATGTTCTCCCCTTGTCTGCGTGGGTTTCCTCCGGGTGCTCCGGTTTCCTCCCACAGTCCAAAGATGTGCAGGTCAGGTGAATTGGCCATGCTAAATTGCCCGTAGTGTTAGGTAAGGGGTAAATGTAGGGGTATGGGTGGGTTGCGCTTCGGCGGGGCGGTATGGACTTGTTGGGCCGAAGGGCCTGTTTCCACACTGTAAGTAATCTAATCTAATCTAATAAGTCTCACGTCTGTCATCTGCAAGGTGTTAAAAAGGATTCTGAGGGATAGCATTTATGACCATCTGGAAGAGCATGGCTTGATTAAATGCAGTCAGCATGGCTTTGTGAGGGGCGGGTCATGCCTCACAAATCTTATTGAGTTCTTTGAGGATGTTACTAGACAAGTTGATGAGGGTTGAGCGGTGGATGTGATGTATATGGACTTCAGCAAAGCATTCGATAAGGTTCCCCATGGTAGGCTCGTTCAGAAGGTCAGGAGGAATGGGATACAGGGAAATTTTAGCTATCTAGATACAGACTTGGCTGGTCAACAGAAGACAGTGAGTGATAGTGGAAGGAAAGTATTCTGCCTGGAAGTCAGTGGTGAGTGGTGTTCCACAGGGCTCTGTTCTTGGGCCTGTACTCTTTGTAATTTTTATTAATAACTTGGATGAGGGGATTGAAGAATGGGTTAGCAAGTTTGCAGATGACACAAAGGTTGGAGGTGTCATTGACATTATAGAGGACTGTTGTAGGCTGCAGTGTGACATTGACAGGATGCAGAGATGGGCTGAGAGGTGGCAGATGGAGTTCAACCTGGATAAATGTGAAGTGATGCATTTTGGAAGGTCAAACTTTGAAAGTTGAGTACAGGATTAAAGACAGGATTCTTGGCAGTGTGGAGGAACAGTGGGATCTTGGTGTGCAGGTACATAGATCCCTTAAAATTGCCATCCAAGTGGACAGGGTTGTTAAGAAAGTATATGGTGTTTTGGCTTTCATTAACAGGGGGATTGAGTTTAAGAGCCATGAGATCTTGTTGCAGCTCTATAAAACTTTGGTTAGACCGCACTTGGAATACTATGTCCAGTTCTGGTCACCCTATTATAGGAAATATGTGGATGCCTTTGGAGAGGATTCAGAGGAGGTTTACCAGGATGCCGCCTGGAATGGAAGGCTTACCTTATGAAAAGAGGTTGACTGAGCTCGGACTTTTTTCATTGGAAAAAAGAAGGAAGCAAGGGGACCTAATTGAGGTGTACAAGATAATGAGAGGCATAGATAGAGTTGATAGCCAGAGACTTATTCCCAGGGCAGAAATTGTTAACACGAGGGGTCATAGTTTTAAGCTGTTTGGCGGAAAGTATAGAGGGGATGTCAGAGGACGGTTCTTTACGCAGAGAGTTGTGAGAGCATGCGTCGCCAGCAGCAATTGTGGAAGTGAGGTCACTGGGGACATTTAAGAGACTGCTGGACATGCATATGGTCACGGAAATTTGAGGGTTCGTACATTAGGTTTACCTTACATGAGGATCAATGTTTGGCACAATATCGTGGGCTGAAGGGCCTGTTCTGTGCTATAATGTTCTTTGTTCTAAAGCCAGGAATAACTGTGTGTGCGTGTGTGTGTAAGGTTTTTCAATAAATGTTAAGTGTGTTGGTAAAGCTGGAAAGCATCGGTACTGTTATGAAAAGCCATCAGTTTGTATCTCATTCAGTTGTTCAAAAAGAGGGCACAACAGAGAACACCTTCAATTATCCTGTTGGGAAAATGTAACAAGTCAAATCTTGTGAGTGATCATTTTGAACCACTTGGAGCTGAATATCTGGGCAGTCAGTTCAACATCAACATCCTCAGAAAAAGTTGAAAAGAAAATTTTACTCTTTTTCATTTGGATATCTGCCCAGCTGTACAGACATCGATTGGAAAACGCTGTGTATATCAGACATTTTTACACAGTGAACTCACACATCACAGACATCAGCTGCACTTCTGAAGTCTTTTCTGGTTTGATGTTCAACTTTAACCCTCCACGGACTGCAAAACATTTATGCATCATATCCAAAAATAACACAAGATTACAGAATTTTTTGCATCAAGGAACGTAAAAGTAGTGCCATTTTGTATACTTTTGCTGCTTTCATTTATGTCATATTAAGCTATTCACCATTAGATAAACATTTACAAAATAAAATTGAATGGAAAATATTTATTTCTCAGAAAGACCTGAGTAGCATGAATAGTGCCTGTGTTAACTGTAATATAATGGCTTCTGTTTGCACTGTAGACCTCAAGGCTGTATTTTCCCCTGCCGTGCAAACCAGCATGCTTTGATTTCTTTGAAATTATTTGGCATTCAGAGTTATGGCATTTGTTTGAAAGTGGCAGCTATTTTGGAATCTGCTGTCGAATGGCAGTCACAGCACTGAATATAAATACCATTTAACATTGTGTTCGACACAGAGCTAACAAATAAAATGGTGTTAAAACGATTTGGTGCTTGTCCAGCATTGAGAGTGGGGGTGTGGGATCCATTGTGCATATCACGTGATGAAATATCAATAAAGACATTCATGGATTCATTACAAATACACACATAGGACATCTCTGAGAACAACGCTGTGTCAGGGATGGTGTGTTGGTGTTGGGAAGCTTTCAAAGCAATAACAGCTGATGCAACTTTCATCAAGGTCCAACCTGATGCAAATATTTACACATTGTCAAGTGGGTGCCACCACAAAGAATACCAGCCCCCTCCTTTGCATTCTCAGTATACAGCATTGTCTGCAAAATAACAACCGGTTGGTGCACCTGGCAAGAAAGATTCTACATTGTAGAATTGATATTTTAGGGTGCATGTAAACTGCTATTCTCATTTTGATGCAAACAATATTTTGCATTGCGATTTGGCCATTGACAATAACTCAGGAGACAGGTTGGCAACTTGATTCCCACCACTAAATTAAATAAACAGAATTCTCTAGTAGGTGGTCTCCTTTGCCTTCCCATCTGGTGCAGTATAACTGAAGCCTACTGCAAAGTTGCATTCTGAAAAATGGCCTCTTGTACATTTAGTAAACCTACTTCTCAGTATCTCAAATGTTCTTAGAGGACTTTCACTTCTATGAATCCTCTTGCACCATTAGGGCACTTGGGAAACAGAGCTCCACTTTTGCTGAGCTCAACTCAACCTGCAGATGCTGGTATAATTCATGTCTACATCACAGACATCTCAGCCAACAAATCATGATACTGGACTTGTAAATCCAAATCTGTGAGATCGAATCCGTCTCTGGCATGTTATGAAACTCATTCAAAATCTGACAGACTGAGAGCTAGGTTAGAAAAATAACGTGGTTCTAACTGTTGTAAAAAAAACTGAATGAGTTCCAGAAAGGGAAGCTGTTACTCCCACTCATGTCAGACCTGTGTGTAATGTGGTTGATTCCTAAGGCCCTATGATGTAGCTTAGCAAGCTGCTGAGTTGCTAAAACATTTGAATTACCTGATGGAGGGTAATCCAACATGTTTTGAAATGACCTATTCAATCAAATGTAATTATGGTTTTAAAGTAGATCATACATTAGAAAATAATCTTAGAGACCACATAATGCCTGATTTCCTTTCAATGGCAGTCTGTGGAAATGAAAATGTAAGTAGCACCCATTTTGCACTCTGCTGAATTTGAATATTACTCCTCACATCTCTCCCAGCAGAGGAACTGTTAAAATCAATGTTTTACACTGTATTTTAACTGAGTTCTACAAGTATATTTAATAATCTCTAGGAGATGAAGAATAACCACAATACATTGCAGTGTCGTGACGATACTTGCTTCAACAATGACAATTGCATGGAAACAAGGCCAATCAAGTACAATACATAACATTACAGTAAATGAGCAGCTCTAAAATTAGTGTTCACATCGCTTGGTAAATGGTTATTATTCTGATGATTATGTGGCACAGTCATGCACCTTTAATTTCTCAGCTGCAGCCTCTGCAAGGAAAAATATAGTTGGGTCGGTTCTCTTTTGTTTTAAGACTTCGTCTCATATGACAGAAATTTCCAGCAGTAAACCAACTCAACAACGCTTTGTGATTAAAACCTAGATATAAAATGTTGAATATAAACACTTGTTTTCCCCTGGTTGCTTTTCTGCCCTTTTCTTTTAGTCTTCCTGCACCTTCTCATTGTTTTTATTCAATATGTCAGCTGTGGTTCATTTTGATGATACTCTTGTTTTTTGAGTCAGAAGGATCTGGTTTCAAATCTCTCTTCAGTGCTTGAGCACAAAGTCAAGGCTGACACTCCAGTACAGTACGAATGATGAGGGGGTGCAAAAATCAATGTTGAGGTAGCACTGTAACAATGGTGGTACTGTCAATCAGACGAGACATGAAATGGAGAGCCCATTTGCTTACTTGGGTGAACATGATGTTGTATGGCATTATTTTGAGGAAAAGCTGTCCTTGCTGTGTTGGCCTATATTTAACAAACAATGAAAATCACAAAAGAGTAGATTATCTTATTATTATGAGATTGCAGGTTTTGGAATTTTGCTGTGCATAAACAAGCTACTGTATCTCTTCTGCCCGAAACGACAATTCTCCTGCTCTTCAGATGATGCTTGACCTGCTGTGCTTTTCCAGCGTCACACTTTTTGGCTGTATTTCCTACACGCTAACAGTTGACTACACATTTTTAAAAAGTACTTTATTGACTATAAAATGCTTTAGGGTGTGCAGTGGTTATAAGTACTGATCTTCCTTTCTTTTTACTTTTAATACATCAACTTAGCTTTTAACGGCACCAGTGGAACACACCTATGCTCTTTATATACTAACCTTTCACTCTTCTTTATTTTTGTCTGTCTCTCTATTTCTACAACGTTTAATAAGACTCACAGATTTGACACATTGCCATCCCTAAAACTGCAGTCTTTACTTGTTTTTCTCCTTGTTACAATCCCACACTATTTTTCTGGTTTATGAATGCCTATGTGCCATTTTTGTCCTTTGCAACTCGTGGATTCTTTGATCCGATTGTTCTGTACATAAAATTGCAAACAATAATGAAACAAAATCAGAAAGGAAAATGTTGGAAGTACTCAACAAATCAAGCAGCATTTGTGGAGAAAGAAAGAGGGAACTGTTCAGGTCAAAATCCTTTCATTAAGAAAGCTTATTATCATAGTACGGTATCACTACCATTACCGCTGCAATTCATGGAACAATCTGAATATGTTATTTTTTGGAGCATTTTGAGCATGATTCTTTAATAATTCCAACAGATCACAGTATAATTTACATTCTAAGCACAATATTTGCTTGCAGCTTTTTCAGACCAATAATATTCTAGAATTGTGCTTACATTTCAACTTGATTCGTGTCAACTATATGTGAATCTTCAGAGCTCTGAATTTCCTTACAGTTGCTCACTTAGTATTTCCTGATGAATTTTGTCACATTATTTTCAAAGAAGCTACAAATAATTATTACAAATTAAAGTAAGTGACTAACAGTTTTGCAACCTGAATATGCAGTCAAATTATAATATTTCAGCCATTAAACCTTTAGTGGCTGCTCCATCTCAGAAGGGATATTGAGCGCAGAATGGAGCATATTAACATGTGTAAAGATATCATTATACACACAGATATAAAATTCCTGAATGTATAATTTACATGTCTTCAATATGTATAGGGTGAATGGTTATAACTAATTCTATCAGAAACATTCCTCCAGTACTGTCTATTGCAAGTCCACCTTCACCAGTCAATATATACATCAGGACTTGTATAACTCCAAGCATTATAACATTGGACGTTATAATGCAATATGTTTTTATCATATAAATAAAAATTTACATTCACAGGTACAAAAGCAATTCTGTTCAGACTTTCAGTCTCAGGAAAAAAAATGTGGAATTTGACTTTCCCTACAGTTGCAAACATTTCTTACACTTGCAGGACACTATTTACATACATTGAGGCAATGAGAGGGTCTGATGATTGAACAGACCCTTGTTATAGTTGAGAAAGCACAGCAGGTCAGACAGCATCTGAAGAGCAGAAAAATTGATGTTTCAGGCCGGAGCCCTTCATCAGGAATTAAGGACTGATGATGGGCTCTGGATGAAGGGCTCTGGCCCAAAACATTGATTTTCCTGCTCGTTGGATGCTGCTTGACCCGCTGTGCTTTTCCAGCAACCCACTTTCAACTCTGATCTCCAGCATCTGCAGACCTCACTGTCTCCTAGACCCTTGTTATACCTTAGTCTTTCCCCAATATGTTTTGGTGGAGCTGCCCCAAGCTTTAGTGCATCCCTCAACAAGTTCAAGCTGGACAGTTAATGCATTTATGCACTTTTACAGACATTCATGCCGATGTTTAACAATTTACAGACCATTTAACCACTTTTAAAGACATTCATGTCTAAGTTTAACTATTCCAAAGGGCATCTTACAATCCCAAAGGGCAGTGAACTTCCCCAAAGGTGTGCCCTCTCTGAAGGTCAACCTTAGCTGTCTAAAGAAGTGCAGAAAATTCAGACACATTTTTGTCAGGTCTATCTGCACATTTCTGGCTTCCCTATCTGGAGTGACCAAAATCATGACAGTAAAAAGTGTCAGCTGATGGTTTAGATGACCAGCTAACCCTGCAACTGAACAAAGGACAAATCCCAATGGAGCCCATTTCCACCCGAGTAAAAATGAGGTATGCCATGTTCAAAACCAGGAATTCAGATTTCTGGTCTCTTTTGCCACTTTCACCACAATGATGAGGTTTTCTGTTACAGTAACAATCCAGCTAACATGCTTTTCAGTCCGCCCATAATAGACAGAGTACAGAATGTGCTGAAACAATCTACACTTGCAAAATATAAAACAGAGCATCTACTGTTTGATGTACTTCCATGATTGACAGCACTTGCTGGATAAGCCTGAGTGTTTGAGTGTCTACATTAACAACCAATTTAAGATCAGCAGGTTTGGCAGCATCCGTAAAGAGAAATCAAAGTTAATGTTTCGTGTCTGGTGACCCTTCCTCAGAACAGATGGTAGCTAAGAAAATATTGGTTTATATACAGACAATAGGGTGGGGGAGGGGGTAAGGAATAAATGATAGGTGGGGATAGAGCCCAAAGAGAGAGAAGATAAGAAGATAGACAGACAGACAAAAGGAGTCAGTAATGATCTGGTTGGGAGGGTGAATAGCTGTTTTCAGCAAGAGGCGAAATTCTGTACTATCAAACAAAAGTCCCAATTATAACTTCCTAATCTCTCATTCATTTATCCAATACTTTCCCTTTCATATTAATGGTTTTACCTCTGTTCCTACTAAAATAGCAGATCTAATCATATTGTGATTACTTATACACAAACGTTTCATAACCTTTGATTTCCAACTACTTTTGACTTACCACTAAATACTGAACTTAATGTAGCATCTTCCTGCTAATCATAGACATTTGCTTAGTAACAATCCTGGCCTCTCAAATAAATAAAGCTTCCCCATTGCTGAACACTTTAAAACCAGGAGTCTGAAACTCTGGGAAGTCCTTTGTTTTGAGCTATATGCCTATTAAACTAATCAGTCTGTTTTTTGTTTGTAGTTTTAACATCTTTCTGATTTCTTGCATTTTTGTCAAGAATTCATGATTTCTTTTACTATATTAAGGTTATTGCTATATTATCATTCTTATTTTGTCTCTCTTTGTACCTATGTATGATTCCTGATCTGAATACCTGCATTAATTTATTGACTGCTTTCTCCAGCATTTCAGCCAACAAACATTTATCATTTAAGTCATTGTGATTTCAATAGATTTCTAGTACGATCACCCTGAGGCTACCTCTCTTACTTTTGGTCATTTTGTTTTTCAGGAGTGTTGCTAATAAAAGACATTATTTTTGCTGAAGTTTTTCATCTTGCTCTCATCAGGACAATTTTCAAGAAATAACAAGGTAAAGGGAAAGCAACAATTACACTGTAAGAGAGGAGAGTGTTGATTGTTTGGCAAATTGGAAAAGTGGTGTGAGGGCGAATACATGCATCTGAATTTGTTGCACATCACATCTAGTTTCATCATTTCTTAATATCATAGATCAAATTTTCAACTGCATTTTCATCATTGAAGGTTAAGGGTCTCACTTCAGCAATTGTACAGACAATGTAAATCAATACTTCAACGCAGTGTCAAATGGCTGGAGCATTTTCAAAGTTTTGTCTATCAAATGGAATATTTAACTGAGTCCCTGTCTGGTCTGGCAGGTGGACTTTAAAAGTCCTATTGTACTCCGTGGCAAAGAATAGCAGTTTCTCCCACTGTCTGAGCTAACATTTGTCCTCAGCTAATATGTCGAAAAACAGGCTAACTGGTCATTGATCTTCAGCCATTTGTCAGCCCTTGCTCGATGTAGTTTCAGTGTTTGTCTCCAAAACAACAGTGGCTGTGCTTCTAAAGTCTGTGTATTGGCAGTAAAGTGGGACGTTCTGAGAACATGAAAAGTACTACACAAATCAAAGCTCATTCCTTCTTTGTGGAATACAGGCCAATAGTAATCCTAACAATGCAGCATGATCTTAAGAGTACAAAGCTGTCAATTAAATGAACGGTATGGATTCATCATTTAGGGACGACACAAGAAAAATGATCACGTCCTTCCATTTGTGGCTTAAAGTCACAATCATTCTATTGTCACGCAGGGAAACGCTGCTTCTAACTTGTGAGAAATAAAAGCATTAGGAACAGGAACAGAAGACATCAGCCCATTTACTAGGCAAAGCAAGGTGTAAATTCAGATCACAGTGTATTACTATGTGGTAACAGGAAACAGAGACATGGGAGAACATATATTTGCAGTTGATTTGCACTAACAAGCTCTAAAATTCAAAGATCAAAATGAAGAATTCTGATTATCATAGTCTAAGGAAACCTTTATAAAAGGACCATAAGGAAATAGAGGCTAGTAGGAAACTCATTGCATTTATCTTCATAGAACCAGACCTGGGGAAGAAAAAACAAAGAATGACATTCACTCAAATTTAGCTCTTTAAAAGCTGGGGAGCCAACAGAAAATTCAGTCACTCGAACCAGTCCAAAGAGGGTCCCTTAGGATGGGGGAGAAAGTTAGAATTGTTCAGATAGGCAGTGGTATTGGTAGTCACAGACACACTGGGAGGCCATGGGAAAGGTTCTGGAAGTTGAGAAGAAGGAGTTTAAATAAATGGTTGTCCTTTGTTGAAGTTCAGTTAGACAATGATCTCAGCAGTTTCATCATGGAAAACAAAATATTTTTGCACAGCATTAAAATCTGATGAAGGTAGAGCTTATCCAAGTGTCCGAATGGTGTCAGAATTGTGGCAATAAAGAACAGACTTTGCAACAGTGAAGACTGTACCATGTCCACAGTGACAGCTAAGGAATCTGCCAAAATCACATGGAAGCAAGTCATCACCTTAAAGCACAGGTTGTGATTGGGAACCGATAGATTTCAGTGATGGAATGAAGAAGATGGACGTTGGAACATCCAACAAGATTTCAGAGATTCTAATATATTTTGGATGCTCTCATCCAGGGGTTAAGACATATTAATAAATCCTTAAAGTCTGTTTTACTGCAAATTAGTGGCATTTCCAAACCTACATGAGGATTCTACCCAGGCAGTTCTCTATTTAGAAACTTACTCACTTGATGAAAGGCAGCAGGTCAGTGAATGTTCCAAACCCAGAGAAACAGTTTGTGGTAGGTTTATTCCAGATATCACTTTGATTTGATTTGATTTGATTTGATTTATTATTGTTGCATGTACCAAGATACAGTGAAAAGTATTGTTTTGTGTGCTAAGCAGACAAACCGTACCTTACATAAGTACATCAGGGTAATAGATCGGAATGCAGAAATATAGTGTTAAGCTACAGAGAAGGTGCAGAGAAAGATCAACTCTAATATATGAGGTCTATTCATAACAGCAGGGAAGAAGTTGTTCTTAAATCTGTTGGTATGTATTTTCAAACTTTTGTATCTTCTGCCTGATGGAAGAGGGTGGAAAAGAGTATAACAGGGTGGAAGGGGTCTTTGATTATGTTGGCTGCTTTTGCAAGGTTGCAGGAAGCATAGTTGGAGTCAGCAGAAGGAAGGCTGGTTTTCATGATGGACTGGGCTGTGTTCACAACTTGCTGTAATTTCTTAAGGTCTTTGGTAGACCAGTTGCCATAATAAGCTGTGATGCATCCGGATAGGATACTTTCTGTGGTGCATTTATAAAAACATATAAGAGTCATTGCGGACATGCTAAATTTTCTTAGCCTTCTGAAGAAGCAGAGGTGTTAACATAGAACATAGAACAATACAGCACAGAACAGGCCCTTCGGCCCACGATGTTGTGCCGAACATTTGTCCTAGCTTAAGCACCCATCCATGTACCTATCCAATTGCCGCTTAAAGGTCACCAAAGATTCTGACTCTACCACTCCCACAGGCAGTGCATTCCATGCCCCCACCACTGTCTGGGTAAAGAACCCACCCCTGACATCTCCCCTATACCTTCCACCCTTCACCTTAAATTTATGTCCCCTTGTATCACTCTGTTGTACCCGGGGAAAAAGTTTCTGACTGTCTACTCTATCTATTCCTCTGAATAGATAGAGTAGACAGTGTTGGTGTGCTTTCCTGACTACAGTGTTGACTGGATGAGCTAGGCTACATTGTTGGTGATACTTACTCCAAGGAACTTGAAGCTTTTGACCACCTTCACCTCAGCTGCACTGTCACAGACAGAGGCATGTCCTCCAGTCCACTTCCTGAAGTCGATGACCAGCTTCTTTGTCTTGCTAATATTTGAGAGATTGTTGTATTTATACATTGCCACTTAGTTGTCTATCTCCTTCCTGTACTCTGTCTCATCGTTGGTTGAGATCGGACTCACTATGGTGGCATCATCAACAAATTTATCAATGAAGTTAGAGCTGAATTTGGCCACACAGTCATCAGTGGATAAGGAGTATAGCAAGTAACTGAGTATGCAGCCGTGTGGGGCACCAGTGTTGAGGATTATTGTGGACGTGGCGTTGTTGCCTATCCTCACTGATTGTATTCTGTGGGTCAGGAAGTCAAGGATCCAGTTGCAGAAGATGGAGCAGAGTCCTAGGCCTTAGAGTTTGGAGATTAGTTTTGTTGGAATTATGGTGTTGAAGGTGGAGTTAAAGTCAATAAATAGGAGTGTCACATGGGTATCCTTGTTATCTAGACGTTCCGGGGATAAGTGTAGGCGAGGGACCTGGTGTCTGCTGTGGACCTATTGTGACAGTAGTTGAATTGTAGCAGATCAAGGGAAACTGGGAAGCTGGAGTTGATATATGCCATTACTGACCTCATGAAGTTTTTCATAATTATGCCACTTTGCCTGATTTTTCTTTGGCATTGGGGTGATAGTGGTCTTATTGGAGCAGCTGGGAACTTCAGCTCAGAGTAAGGAGAGGTTAAAGTTGTCTGCAAATACTCCCACCATCTGGTCTCCACAAGGTCTGAGTGCACAGGCCAATCACTTTTCTCAAAAAGGCTGACCTAATGTCTGCAATGGTGACTAGATTAGACTAGATTCCCTACAGTGAGGAAACAGGCCATTTGGCCTAACAAGTTACACCAACCCACTGAAGAGTAACCAACCCAGCCCCAATCCCCTGCCCTATATTTACCCCTGACTAATGTACCTGACACTATGGGTAATTTAGCAACGCCAATTTACCTGACCTGCACATCTTTGGATTGTGGGAGGAAACTGGAGCACCCAGAGGATATCCACGCAGACACGGGGAGAATGTGCAAACTCCACACAGATAGTTGCTTGAGGAGGGAATCGAACTCGGGTCCCTGGCACTATGAGCCACAGTGCCACCCCACTGTGACTGTGGGCACAGGGGTCCCCAAGGCTATTGGGGTAAATGACATTATTTCACTGACCTTCTGTTCAAAACAAGCATTGAATGCGTTGAGCTCGTCAGGGAGAGATACATTATTGTCAGCAACTTTACTTGACTGCACTTTGTAGCCCATTGTGTAAGGCTTGCCAAACTCAACGTGTGTTCGTGTGGTTAGTCTGAGACTCTAGTTTAGTCTGATATTGTCTCTTGGCATCCGTGAAGACGACTGACTGGAGTACTAACACAGATTTTATATCCCTGTTTGTGAGGTAGACTTTGGAAAAGGTGTCAAACTACGATTGAGAAAAAAAATCAAAAAGTCACAATGGTCGACCACAGTAACGAGTCTAAGTGACTTTACAGTTATATAACATTATACATTGTTGTTATTGTCAGAACTATTTTTCTGATATTCATGATCTCCCTATTAAAATATAAAAGTGTACTGAAGCTGATTGTAAATTTAAAACTCTGTTTCAAATACTGAACAACATACCCTGGAGGCTGACAATCTTACATGAACGTGAATCATCCTGGTAACCACTGACCCTGTATACCTTTAGTTTAATCTCATGTCACTGAAAGGTTTCCTGTTCTCTCCCAGAACTCTCTGCATGGTTGGTTTCTTCTGTTTCAGGGATTGTGACAGCTGGATTGGTTTTCTTCTAATTTCCAGGCCTTTCCAAAAGGTGAAATTGTGGGAGGCATCTCAGATCACCATGAATACACAAATCATACTGATAACCTCTTACTTATCTAAGCACCTGAGTCTTTCAGTCAGCCTGCAAATGGTCTGCTTATGTTTAATTTGACTGTGGCTATAAGCTTTATTATAGCATTCCTCTTCCTCACTAATGATAGTTTTTCCCTCAATTATATTGTTAAATCTGATCATGTTAGAGACGCGAAGTATCCAATAAATCAGCCAGTTTTTTGCTCTTGAATTTGAACAAGTGCAGCAACAGTGGAGAGTGGAATGGATTATTGTCTCCTATGGACTGGGTATTGCCATGCAGAATGCTATGTCTGTAGCTTCACTGCTTGAATATTAATGTAGTGCGATCATAATGTTAACATAACTTCTTGGGTTGACGGAAGGGACACGAATGGTCACAAGTTCAATCTATACCTTCAAGCTTTTGTGGAAACCCAGTGAGCTGATGAAAATTAATGGCCTGTTCACTCAATTATCTTACTCCTGTATCAAATGTCATGTGCCAGGCTGCCTTGAAAAATAGAGCATTGAAACTTTGCTTTTATGCAAGAATGGACAGTAGACAGGAAGACCTTGCAATGAGCCTGCAGGGGATTTTAACTTTCCCTAATCAGTTGGCACACAGCAGAGAAAGTGACTGAATGGTTTCTAAAAGGTGAACACTGCCCATGTCTGCTGACAGCTTTCCAGAATGTAATGCTTCTTTTAGGCCTAGAAGGACAGGTTGAGTGACAGATAATGTTGTGGTGAATCTTCCTCTGGTGGTATGGGCTGCCTTCTCATGTGAAAAGGATCTAAAAAGTGAATGTGAACACAAGTAGGCAGGAGACACAGTTAAACCCAGTCAAAGAGTTAGCATACACCCTACAGATGGGGATAAGAGGACTGAAAGACAATTAGCTATTGTGTGAACCTTTCAATAAGCTGAAAGCATGTAACAATGTAAGTTTAGAAATACTTCAAGCGGTGGCTAGGGGAGGACCACAGTACCATTTAGGAGGTACAAACACCTTCTATATTAGTCATGACTCAGTTAGTAGCTGTCTTTTCTCTAAGTTTTGATTTGATTCCCTTTCTGGAGCTTGAGTGCAAAAATCAAAGCTGACTCTCCAATTGTTGGGAGTTCCTGTCTATCGAATGAGGTGTTACACTGAAGCTCCATCTTCTGCTCAGGTGAATGTAAAAGACCCCATTGCATCACTTTGACAAAGAGCAAGGGGAGATATCCCAGTGTCCAGGTAAACATTCTTCCTTCAATCAACATCACCATACACCAGGTTATAGTCCAATGGGTGACGAAGGAACAGCGCTCCGAAAGCTGGTGACTTCAAATAAATCTGTCGGACTATAATCCGGTATTGTGTGATTTCTGACCTTGTCCACTCCAGTCGAACACCTCCACATCACAACATCATAATAGACCAAACTGTCTGGTCATCATCTCCTTGTCATTAATGGGAATTAGCTGCTTGCAGATTGCCTGCTATATTTCCTACATTAGAATAAGGACTATACTTTAAACATACTTATTTGGCTATTTAAAGCAGTTTGATACATCGAGTAGCCATGACAAGCATTATACAAATGCAATAAATATCTAGACATTGTGCTCTGTTTGTATACCCTCACACATGCCTAAAATCATTAATATTTTTTCCTTTCTCTTGCAACTTTACAATGTGATGTTTGTTGCTTCAAGAAAATTACCCTATTGAAATCAGAAACCCATCGGCCAGGGAATCACAGAGGCAAGGACACTGCATCATCAGAGACACCTGCAAACAGTCACTTTTCAATTTCGGCTTTACAGCAAAAAGGCTATGCCCTAGATTTTTGTTTTTAGTTTTGCAAATCAAAACAGCGCACCCTAATTCTGCTCAATTAATTTGAGGCTTTCGACAGTTTAAAAAAAGTTCAAACACATAACATTGAAAGTACAGTAACCTGCAACCATTTGGGGTGTGCAGACACAAGACGGTGTGGTTTCGCGCTGAAGCAGCCGATGGGACCTCCTGCAACAAGACTCCAGTTATGACGGTGTCTATCAGTGCAGGTACAACCACAGAACCTGGGTTGTGAATATTTTTTGAAACCTCAACCCACCAAGATACAAGCAAACATTTTTTTGCACCCACTTAGATACATGGCAGGGACAGATCCTACTTCACGATTGTGTCATACGTGTTTAGTGCAAAAGTCTCATTGGCACTACCCTGGATTATTCCAATGTAATCCTGTGTTAAGATAATGCAAATCAAAAGAATGACAATCAGTATTCAATTAAAATGCAAAGCTTACATAACTTATCTTGGTTTAATCCTTGTTTGGTGCACATGTTTCTGTGCCAGATGGATTTAGTGGCTAATAAGTTTAACATTCTTTATTCCCATAGATTGGTACTAAAATTTCCAGCAACACAGGATGCTTCTAACAATTTGAAAACACCCACAGAGTAATGTAATTATATCTCAGGGCAATTCGCATTACCATTGTACAGAAGAATTTTCAAATTGGTGCCACACATATGTTTTCCACACGAGGGATTTTAAAGCCTGGAATCATCAGAAATTTCTTGCTTGCAAGCAAGGAATTCTTATTTGTGAACAGAGTGATTTGAAGCGTCCGATTTAGCATGGGAAATACAAGGCTTTTCTTCCCCAATCTTTCACAACATAAATGTTATTTCAGCTGTGGGACAACTATAACACCATCACTTGGGTTTTACACTTGCTAGTACTGGTTTGGGTGTTAAAATTCTTTCTCTTCACCTCTGGGATCAGAGTTGCAATTCAAGCCAGATGGGTGAGTAAAGTTCTCCTTTGTAAGGATGTTGTCAGGAGATGTGAATAAAGTGAATTTCGGCATGTTCAGCCCACTTTCCAGTTAACAGAGTCGCTCACAAAAACAACTCAAGCATAGCACCATGTCCTCTTCATTCTTCAGTTTATTTTTGCTGACCTGCAATGACTTCTTCTTCCCAAGCAATTAGTAGCAATATCCCTGACCTTAAATATAAATACCTCCATGACCTCAGAGTACGTCAACTCTGCCACTTCTTCAAGTCCTAGATCACAGCTCTGTGCAGTTCTGGCTCCAACTTCCTTTCCTATCAATGGATGAAAGTTGCTTTGGTCACCAGCGCTGAGACTAGGTTTGTAAACCAGATTTTGTCACATTAATTCAATTAACTGTCATGGCCTGACTTGAACCCATGTTTCCCTCACCCTGACCCCAAAATATAAGCTTTAACCTGTACCTCTGAATGACTTGTCCAATGACATTATTGCTACGTCCCTACCTCTATCCATTTAGTTTTGTGAACTCTACTGAAAGCACTCGTTCAGCCTCAGCCGGCATGTTGTGTACAACTTTGGGCACTATGCTTAAGGCAGGATTTACTTGTTAATGCTCCTTTGGATTATTGTTTCTAAAAGCTTCCTATCACTGATCTTAAAGTGCCAGCCCAAGGTTTCCCCTTTCCCTGTCAGTGAGCAAGTACTTATCATTTGTTACTATTCAGTCCTTTGGAAAGGTTCCCATATTTAAGGAGGAGTTGAGGACTGTGGCCAGCACCTCTATTATTATCCTTACTTTCTTTAGCTACCCAGAAAGCATTTCATCTGGGCTTGGTGACATATCCACTGTAAGTTTTTTTCCTCACTTTATCTATTTTTATCTTATCCAGTTTCTTGACATCTTTGCTTACCAGAGTTTTGGCATAAGCCTCCGTTTGTGGTAAGCACTGATGCATAAATCTCATTTAATACTTCAGTAATGCATTCTGCTTCTCTTAACCAATCTCTGTCTAAGCAACCCCACCACTTCTCTAATAACTATTTCCCATTAATATGCCTACAAAAGACCTTTGAACTCCATTTCAAATTCGCCTTCAAAAAAGTCACTCAATGTGATTCTCACTTCTGCCGACCTGATACAGAGAGAATTTTAACCTAACAAAGTGGGTGGACCCTACAAGCAATCAGAAAGCTAAAATTGCTGAAATTCCCGGCAAAACCATTCCAACTTCTTTCTTTGACCTAAGTATAATTCTACAGTAAACAAGAAACTCCTCTGGAATGGTTGGCTCAACTATTTAAATGCTAGTTATTTGCTTCTTTAACTGGGTTTCCTAGTCTTCCTCACCAGGAACAAAAAAAGCAACAAGACAACAGAATGCGAAGGGGTTGACCAACTGCCAAGTGAAAATGGCCTTAAATACTCAGAACTGATCCCTCCTTTCTCACCTAGGTGAAAGGATTTATTCTGAGAGAGCACTTTTACTATGTTGGAATTTAAATAATTGCATTATCATGATTAAGTGTAGTTGCCATAAATGTACTAGACTCGTTAGAGATAGACAACTGGTGGTGGTTTAGCCTCAGGGAGGGAAGAAGTTGAGAAGGAGAGTCTTTCATGGTAACCTCAATGGTAACCTCAGCTGTTGTAGAAATTGAACCCATGCTACTAGCAACACTCTGCATTACAAAACAGCTATCCAGCAGACTGAGCTAACCCACCCAGTAGGTGGCTTAGTGGTTGCCACTGCTTCTGTCACAGCACCAGGGACCAGGGTTTGATTCCAGCCTTGGGTGACTGTCTGTATGGAGCTTACACATTCTCCCAGTGTCTGTGGTGGCTTTGCTCCCACAGTTTAAAGGTATGCAGGTTAGGTGAATTGGCCATGCTAAATTGCCCCTGAGTGTGTCGGGATGTGCAGGTTAGCTGATTAGCTATGGTGAAAAAGGGGGTTACAGGGAAGGGTGCGGACTAGCTCTGGGAGGAATGCTCTTCAGAGAGACAGTGTGGATCTGATGGACCAAATCGTCTCTTGCTGTACTATAGGGATTCTATGATTTTATGACCCCTTGAAAAGGCAATGATAGATTAAGAATCACGTTTAAAGATTAGGGGCTCCTGTGACACATTCACCTGATTGCCACCAAGGTCCCAAGTTCAAAAGTAGGCAAAAACATCACTAAAGAATTTGGTGTCCCTGGGTGAAGTCAAGTTGTGTTACTCTTGTCTGTTGCTAAAACACAATGGAATTTGTTCAGAGCCCGCGAGGTGCAGTGATAGTATCTCTATCTCGAGGCCTGAAGGTCCAGATCCAAGTTTCACCTACCCAGGCATATGTCTGAACAGAGTCGAGAGTGTGGTGCTGGAAAAGCACAGCAGGTCAGGCAACATCCGAGTAGCAGGAGAATCAATGTTTCAGGCATGAGCCTGATGAATGGCTTATGCCCGAAACATCAATTCTCCTGCTGCTCAAATGCTGCCTGACCTGCTGTGCTTTTCCAGCACCACACTCTCGACTGTAATCTCCAGCAACTGCAGCCTTCACTTTCGCCTATATCTGAACAGGTTGAATAAAAGAATGAAAGAAAGACTTTTACCATGGAAGGTGTCTTGTATAGTAGACAGTTA
Organism: Chiloscyllium plagiosum; assembly: GCF_037043375.1. NCBI lineage: Eukaryota > Metazoa > Chordata > Chondrichthyes > Orectolobiformes > Hemiscylliidae > Chiloscyllium > Chiloscyllium plagiosum. The sequence continues at coordinate 24,201,005 of NW_028270166.1, forward strand.
AAATGTTTACAAACTCCCAATCCACCTGTATTTTCTGCAGCCTCAAAGAGTCCATGCTCCATGTATATTTGGGTGACCCAGGAGAGAGCCAGAGAGATAGACAGAGTACACAGTATCTATCAGTACACCTGAGGCCTTCTTTAAGGGGACAAATGCACCACCTCTCCCCCAAAACCAAATTTTATTTTCAATTCTGTAAGGTTTCTTTGACAATTTGCTGTATGTTTTCGTGCAGCCAAAGAATGGATTCTAGTTAATTTTGTTTAATTTGGTTCCTGTTGCTTCTCAAAAGACTGTCAAAGAAGTCTTTAGGGTAAGCTGTAGCTCACTTAGTAGCACTCTAGTCTCTGTGACTTCTGGTTCAAAACCCACTTCAGGGAGTGAACACAAAACTCAAGACATATATGTGCATTACAGTATGTTTAGATGGTACCATCTTTTCCCCTTTAAGGTGTGATTGATTAGCTTATTTACTTGTATGATACATACAGAACTATAAAGAGACATTACTGATGGGTAAAGCAGGAGCTGGAGTGCATCAACCACCTGAAATGTTATTTTAATTTGACATTTATCCTTCAAACTATCTGGGATTTTGCTCCAATAACCTGAACATTCCCTTATAAAATGAGTTGATCATTTGTTTAATTATTTCACTTTTTAATGGGCACTCAAAAGAGTATAACAAAAGACTTCTGGGATACGTGCTAATAGATAAGAGTCAGGCATATGAAATGCTGTATTACATAAGTAACCCAACCTTCAAGAAACAGATTTGTTTCAAAGTTCACCATCTGCTTTAGAATCCATTAACAGTTGCTGCTACTCTGGAGCCTTCATCAAACGATTTACATTTACCAGATTCAGAATGATTTGGCAACTCCTTTTGTAGCTCTCTCTTGGAGCTCAGATGAGGATCAAGATGAGCAGCAGGAGCAACGCCAACAGCAGGAGGAGTAGCATTAGAAGGATCAACAGTAACCCACTTCAAAAACCCATGCTCCATAGGAGAGAGAAGATGAGTGCAGAACTCTAGGATCTGATATGTACAATGCAGAGTATACAAGATCTCACTGAACAACAATGAGTTCAGAAAGCTCAGACTTTCCATTTGATGGTCACTAACTCCTTCCTTGCAGAGGACCCCCTGCCAAATGGGTCAGGTGAGCACATATTGCCATTTTTGCATTAAAGTTACCATTATCCTTAGCTGCCACCACCACTTCCTCCAGGAATCTTTACATATTACTTTAAAATCTTGCAATCTGCTGCCCTTAATTGCACCTCATGGCTGATCAATGCCATGCTTACCAACTGATCAGCTGACGAGTTGAGTCAAATGAGGGAGAACTTGACATTATGACATAGACACTTCTCCCAAGGTTCCAGAGAGTTATCGACCACACACAAGGTAATCCAGGATCCCTCAGTTCATGTTGGAGCCTTCTTGAACTCAACTCCATCAATGTTCAGCTCAAAGGCAACAACCAGAAGATTACCTTGCATACTTGTGTGAGATTCCTAGAGAACTGCCACAATGTTTTCATCCTACACCAGCCAAACCTCCTTGAGATAAAAGAAATAAAATGCTGGAAATGCTCGAGAGCTTGGGCAGCCTATGTGGAAAGAGGAAGAGCGTTGATACTTCAGGTCTGTGCTCTTTCATCAGCATCCTCTAGCTATATCAGGGTTCAGTGGATAGCTCCTTGGAGACAAGGCCTATCTTTTGGTGATGAGGACCCCAGAAAATGGCAATCAGATGAGGTACAAGCTCTCCTAATAGTTATCATTGAGTAACCTAATAGTTATCATTGAGTAACATGCTGAAAATGTGCTTTTAGTCCCTGAATCGAGCTGGAAATGTATTTCTGTAGACAGCAGGCAAAGACCTGAGCATTAATGTTGACTGTACCTTGCACAATATAGTGTGGCATTGAGATCAGAAATGCTGTGAGGAAGAAACTGTTGGATACTGTGGCACCTTGGAGGAGAATGTTAAGTTTGAATGTGATGTGACGAGTGTACGAGTAACCTCATAGATCCTCTGTATGCCTGGCACAGATTGATTCAGAGACAAAAAAACTGCAGATGCTGGAATCCAAAGTAGACAGGCAAGAGGCTGGAAGAACACAGCAAGCCAGGCAGCTTGAAGAAGGGTTACTCCCAAAACATCGACTTCTCCACCTCCTGATGCTGCCTGCCTTGCTTCGTTCTTTCAGCCTCCTTCCATCTACGACAGATTGATTCAGGCATGTTTTGTTTACTGTGTCCTGAAGAGGGGGATGGTGACCATCTTAACCTATGCCCGGAGACAGACCAAATGGTTTGGTTGCCATAGGGAAAAGCAGCCTTGGCCAACGCGTTTAGAAAATCAGGTCCCAGTATTTTTTCATCTTGGCATAAAAGAAAATGACTGGCTTTCAGGATTCAATCTTGAAGTCAGAAGCCTCAGCAGACAGAGGTGTTGCTGGTTGAACAGGTATAAAGTCAAAGCTGTGGGAGCAGGATATTTATAAACATGAGTTTACTCTTTGGAAGGAAGAAGACAGAGCAGTGGAGGGTTTTAGATATTTAAAAACCAAGAAGTCACCAGACTGGCTTTGTGGAGCTGGGTGTTAATTTGAAAATATTCCGAACGGTGAGTGCAGGATGCAGGTGAGGACTAACATGAAATTTGCAGTCTCTGATCCTCCAGGCAGTCAGCCTGCGTGGACACGAGCATAGAGGCCTTAGGGAATTCTGACTGAAGAGTATGTCAACTATCGCTCTCCAATCGTATGACTGGAAATGTTGACACAACTTCACAAATTCATGTCTGCTGCTCCAGCATTGTTGACTTTGTGGACAGCCCTCCATGCTCAGCATATTGAGCAGGAGCTTGAAATGTTCGGCACCCTTCCATGTGAACTGTCCCGTGTTGTACCTATCTGCACCTCCTGCCACTTTGGATGCATAAAACAATGTGTTTGGTTGAGGTACCTGGAATTGGGAAGGGGACTCCCGTCTGGACTCCTTTGGTGATTCTGAGACTTGGTGGGTGCAGTATTGACTACTGCCATCACTTCCACTGGCACTGACAAGCCATTAAGTATTGGCGACCTATGTATCTAGCACGGGGATTGGAGGGGCATCTGTCATCAGGGCCCAAAATCCATGGGAAGGCCTGGCAAAGCCCTCAAGAACATGAAGTGTTCTTGGTACCTTGAGCTTCCTCCATGGAGCTGATGGGCACTCCATGCCAGGTGGCTCAGTGACTCGCAATGCTGCCTCATAGCGCTAGGGACCCAGGTTCCATTCCAGCCTTGGATGACTGTCTGGAGTTTGCATGTTCCCAACATGTCTGCGTGGGTTTCCTCTGGGGTGCTCCAGTTTTCTTCCACAATCCAAACATTAAATGGACTGGCCATGCTAAATTGTTCTGTTGTGTCCAGGGATGCACAGGTTGGGTGGGTTAGCCATGGGAAACACAGGGTTATGGGGATAGCATCAGGGCTAGGTCTGGGTGGGATGCTCTTTGGAGGTTGGTGCAGACTCAATGGGCTGAATGGCCTCTTTACACACTGCAAGGATTCTATAATTAGCTCCGATCCCAGCGGAGTTCCATTAAAGAGTCCCGTTGATGACTCTTGTCATCATAGCATCAACCCAGATGTCAAAATCAAATGCAACAGCTGACAAATATGTGGCTGAAATATCTAGATTCATATTAGGCTCCCTGCTACCAATGGGATACAAAGTCAAAATTCAGCCCGAAGAGTCTCCTGTATTACAGATTGAGCCAGCTCAGAGACAGAGGGGAACTATTGCCTATGGTCGGGGAATCCAGAACACTGGAGTATAACCTTCAGGGTAGCGCATAGGCATAGGGACAAACAAGAGCAGAAAGCTAGAACTCTCAACCCTCATGAGCTGCTGCCGTTACAGACAAATTGAACATTTCACAACTGAGATGAATGAATTTTTCTGAGCCAAGAGTCTTAAAGCTTACATAACCAATGAAAAAAGATGGAGTGAAGGTATAGATCACCTAGCATCAAATTGAGAGCTTGAAGAATCTCAAGAGGTTTGTTCTGCACTCATAAGTAATAATTCTAACCCACTATTGTTAGTAAGACAACAATGTTGTTTTATGACCCTGGGCAGTTATGGAGAAGGAACAGGTGATGATGCCAGGGCAAAATGAGGGGACGAATGTGCGATAGGTGGGAGAAACAGACAGTGCCACCTGAACAGGGGGGTCGGGTGATAACTATCCTGGAACACAAGAAAGCAGGGGAAGGAGAGGAGGTGAAAATCCCTCTTCCTAACCATGAAATAAAACAGTAAAAGAAGCAAGTTTTGTAAATGGAAGGATGAGCAAATAAATCTTCAGCCAAACAGTCCAAATCCACCATGCAAAACAGTGCAGAGGAAAAACATTTAGAGGAACAAGCAAGACACATATTCCAGTAATTGGTCAGTAAATAATAATAATATCCACCTGAGACCTGTAGCTTTTAGTATTGGTGTGCAGATATTCTATCAATGGTGCGATGTACTTCAGCAATATGTTTGCTGTTACACTAATCTGATTTTCTGTTTTCACCACAGCAGGGAGACCACAGTTAAAATCTAAACTTGCACACCAGGACTACCAATGAGCAAAGCCACAAAGACCTACTAATCTACCCTTGAATTTTACTATTTTTTTTGCTTTTCATCAGATTTTATATGTTTAAAAACTCAGTTGGGTAGCTATACAACTCGTTGAGTAAATGCTGTGCATGCACAGTGTGATAAGATGCACAGATCAACAAAGTTTCAAGTTTCATCTCATTCTGTGTTGAATCAGCCAATCTCCACTGAGATGGTCCAATTGATTCATTATTTCCATGCAAGGGAGGGAAAAAATTCTGGGTTCCTGGTCACTATCCAACTCTCCTTATAGTGTCATTAATCCTGGTTGTTCTTTGCCAAGATTTCTTCATTGCACAAATAATTTTCTCCTCTAACTCTTTCACTCCGCAGTGTATTGGAAACAGCTTAGCGAGAGATGAGTAGAATAATTCTGAGAGAGAATGCGCTCAGTTATGAAGACAGACTCAAAGAACTGAGATGATTTTCATGAGAGAAGATTGAGAGGGAACATCATTCAGCTAATTAAAATGTTCAGAAGCATGGGTTGATTGTAGATGGAATCAAGTTAATTATCCTGGACTGTGAATACAAAACTGGAGGACGTAAGTTGAAAATTAACAGGCCTCAAATGAGGGGAGACTCTCAGTGGCACTAAGATAATGCAGAATGCTTTGAATATTGAGAATTGTAATACATAATTATCAAAATTTAAGAGATTTAACTGATCCAGACTGTAAAAATCTCTATCAAACAAAAGGATCCTCTAGAATGAAGAACAAGCAGCCAGCATTGATTAGTAACTCAGTGAAACAGTAACAAATAAAACTGATAGAAGTGCAGATCAGAAACAAAAACAGAAATTGCTGAAAAAGCTTAGCAGATCTGGCAGCATCACAGATGCTCCCAGACCTGCTGAGCTTTTCCAGCAGTTTCTATTTTTGCAACTGTAACAAATCACTGTATTAACCCTTTAACATCTCTTTGCTCTGTGATGATCAAAAGTTAACAGCAGATGTTCACACACAGAGACTGGGAAGTAGGAAATAAACCCCTCTCATTTCACTCAATGGTATTCAAATCCAGTGACAAAAACTCCATTTCAGTATCAAGGTGAATATCACTCCACCCATGCAGATCAGTAGTGGGGTCAACTCACTCACATGATTTAAATACTCTTCTCGCAGCATTGTCTCCCAGGTACAGGAAGCTCACTGATAGGAGAGTGGGTGGGTTCTGCCTACTGCCCACACTCCTGAAGATGGGCAAAGTAGACATTCATCCGATGAATTCAGTCGGTCGAGACTAATGCCGTTTTGAAGCAGATGATCCAACTGGCTCATCACAGCCAGAACAGGCTATTGAAAGCTAAGGGCTCTCTATCCTATTGAGGCAATGTCCATGATGATGGATAGAGGAATTCAGCAAAGGGTCACAATCTTGACCGTGTGGGTGGCACAGTGGCTCAGTGGTTAGTACTGCTGCCTCGCAGCGCCAGAGACCTGGGTTCAATTCCCACCTCAGGCGACTGACTGTGTGGAGTTTGCACATTCTCCCCGTGTCTGCGTGGGTTCGCTCCGGTTTCCTCCCACAGTCCAAAAATGTGCAGGTCAGGTGAGTTGGCCATGCTAAATTGTCCATAGTGTTAGGTGAAGGGGTAAATGCAGGAGAATGGGTCTGGGTGGGTTGCGCTTCGGCGGGTCTGTGGAGACTTGTTGGGCCGAAGGGCCTGTTTCCACACTGTAAGTAAGTAATCTAATCTCATATACTAACAAATTATGGGAGTGTAATAAAGAGGTCCTCAGGCTTCAACAAGGAAATTAAAACTCCTCCTCTAACCAAAAGAAAAGGACTTTTTGGTGTGTTGATAAGGTAAGGATTTTGTTAAGTTAAGGCAAGTTAGTAAAAAAAAAGACTTCTCGTTGCTTTTTCGTAACTTTAGTCTCGACTGAGGTAAAGCTTAAGATTAAAAGTGGCAGGAGATCTCAGACTGGTGTTATGCTCCTCTTGCTCAATGTGGAAGCTCATGGACACAGCTGGTGTCCCTGGCTCCTTCACTCCCAAGATGTGTATCCAGTTGCAGCTCTTGTTAGACCACATGATGGCTCTGGAGCTGTGGATAGACTCACTCTGGAGCATCCACAATGCTGGGGGAGTTGCAGATAGCACGTTTAGTGAATTGGTCACACCACAGATTAGGATTGCTGGAGGAGAAAGGGAATGGGTGACCAAAAGGCAGAGAAAGAGCAGGAAGACAGTGCAGGTGTCCCCTGCAGTCATCTACCTCCAAAACAGGTATACCATTGTGGATATTGCTGGGGGAAATGCCTCACCAGGGAAGGCAGCAGTAGCCAGGTTCATGGCACCATGGCTGTCTCTGCTGTACAGAAGGGTGGGAAAAAGAGTGGAAGGGCTATGGTCATAGAGGATTCAATTGTAAGGGGAGTAGGTAGGTGGCTCTGTGGTTGAAAACGAGACTGTGTTCGGGTATCATTGTGCATGGGTGAACTGGCCAGATTTGATGCTGAGTGCTTTACATGCAACAAGTTATGAGCAAATTCCTTATGGAGAAAGGATTACAGATATGTTAAGTAGTAATAGGGGAGGAAGGAAGGCTCATGATGTACTGGGGCAACATCCCTGTCTAAAACCAGAAACTCCAGGTTCCATTCCCATTCCAGAACTTGATGTCGCAGGAATGTGTCTTAATAACTAGGCCAGACAAATTTCATACCAACTTGGAAATGCTTCTAACATTCACCAAGGGCTGTTGATGAGCAGAAGAGATTCCAGGTTAGCATTTATAGAAAGAATTTGGAGTGTCCATCATCACTATACATCGCTCCAGGTTACAACATTCATGTAAAACCAGAGCAAGCAGATTCCTTAGTGAGGGAAGGCAGTTGGCTCAGTCGACTGAATGGCAAGTGTGGATGAGATTTTAGCAACAACATAGTGCGACCCATATTCTGGCTGAGGTAGTTTTAAGACCTTCCTCCTCACCCTGCCCATGTAAGTCATGGGTCTAAGCGGCTTTGGGTAGAGAATGGGAGAATACTGGACTACTTGCAAATAGTGGACTTCTTCAGTATAACCACCAAACCGTAAAGCATGGTTTTCACATTCTTAAATGGCTGCATAAAATGTTGTTTTTTCCCTCAAAGCATTCTTTTTAATCCCAAAAATATCATTCCCAGGTGTTAATAGGCAAGGAATAAGACTTCTTGGCCAACAGGCCCCTGTTCCATTGATACCATCTGAACTAACTTCTCATTATACTCAGGCTTCGCCCGGAGCTGACAGTCTCAAACCTAGTGAATTTTGAGAAGATCTGTAGGTCAGGTTGAGGTTCTGGATGTAGGTTTTTTTGCTGAGGTTTCGTCCAGAGACTCACTGAAGGTGTTATCTAGTATGGTGACGAAACGTCTGAACATGAATCTTCCACATGCACAGGTCGGGGATATCTCAGATCAACTGCAGAAAATTCTCAAGGGGAAAGGTGAACAGCCAGTTGTCGTGGTGCATGTAGGTAAGAATTGGGATGAGGTCCTACACAAAGAATTTAGAGAGTTAGGAACCAGGTTAAAACGTAGGATCTCAGAGGTAGTAATCTCAGGATTGCTACCAGTGTCACGTGTGAGTCAGAGTAAAAATGATAGATATTCAGGATGAATGCATGGCTTGAGGGATGGTGCAGGAGGGTGGGGTTCAGATTTTTGGGACATTGGGACTGATTCTGAGGGAGGTGGGACTATTACAAATTGGATGGTCTATACATGGGCCGGACTGGAACCAAAGTCCTTGGGGGCACTTTTGTTGGGGAGTGTTTAAACTAATGTGGCAGGGGGATGGGAATCAATGAGGAGGTTAGTGGACAGGAAGGAGGTAGTAATTAAAGCCTGTAAGGAACTAGACAATGAAGTCAGCGTAACTAAGGGGAAGAGTAGGCAGGAAGTGGATGAACACAGAGGGACTGGTGGTCTGAGGTGCATTTGTTGCAATGCAAGAAATGTAGTAGGTAAGGCAGATGAACTGAGGGCTTGGATTAGTACCCGGGAGTATGATGTTATTGCCATTACTGAGACTTGGTTGAGGGAAGGGCATGTTTGGCAACTAAATGTCCCAGGATATCGATGCTTCAGGTGGGATAGAGAGGGAGGTAAAAGGGGTGGAGGAATTGCATTACAGGTCAGAGAGGATATCATAGCTGTGCTGAAGGAGGGCACTATGGAGGACTCAAGCAGTGAGGCAATATGGGTGGAGCTCAGAAATGGGAAGGGTGCAGTTATAATGTTGGGAGTGTACTACAGGTCTCCCAACATCCAACATGAGATAGAGGTACAAATATGTTGAGAGATCATAGAAAGATATAGGAGCAACAGGGTAGTGGTGATAGGAGATTTTAATTTTCCCAACATTAACTGGGATTCACTTAGAGTTAGTGGATTGGATGGAGCAGAATTTGTAAGGAGCATCCAGGAGGGTTTTCTAGAGCAGTAAGTAAATAGTCAAGTTCACGAAGTGGCCACACTGGACCTGGTCTTGGGGAATGAGCCTGGCTAGGTTGTTGAAGTTTCAATTGGGGATTACTTTGGGAATAGTGATCATAATTCCAAAAGTTTTAGAATACTCATGGACAAAGACGAGAATGGTCCTAAAAGAAGAGTGCTAAATTGGGGGAATGCCAACTATATGAACATTCAGCAGTCGCTGGGGAATGTGGATTGGGAGCAGCTGTTTGAAGGGAAATCCACATTCAATATGTGGGAGACTTTTAAAGAGAGGTTGATTAGAGTTCAGGAAAGACATGTTCCTATGAAAATGAGGGATAGAAATGGCAAGATTAGGGAACCATGGATGACAAGTGAAATTGTGAGACTAGCTAAGAGGAAAAAGGATGCGTGCATAAGGTCTAAGCGACTAAAGTCAGACGAAGTTTTGGAAGAATATCAAGAATGTAGGACCAATCTGAAATGAGGAATTAAGAGGGCTAAAAGGGGTCATGAGATATCCTTAACGAGCAGGTTTAAGGAAAACCCCAAAGCCTTTTATTCATATACAAGAGCAAGAAGGTAATGAGGGAAAGGGTTAGCCCATTCAAGGACAAAGAAGGAAAGATGTACATGGAGTCAGATAAAAGGAACAAGATTCTTAATGAGTACTTTGCATTAGTATTCACCGAGGAGAGGGATATGGCGAATGTTGAGGTTAGGGATAGATGTTTGATTACTCCATAAGTCAGCATAAGGATAGAGGAAGTGTTGAGTATTCTAAAAGGCATTAAGGTGGACAAGTCCCCAGGTCCAGATAGGATCTACCCCAGGTTACTGAGGGAAGTGAGAGAGGAAATAGCTGGGGCCTTAACAGATATCTTTGCAGGATCCTTGAAATGGGGGAGGTCCCAGAGGACAGGAGAATTACTAATGTTGTCTCCTTGTTTAAGAAGGGTAGCAGGGATAATTCAGGTAATTATAGACATGTGAGCTTGTCAGTGGTAGGGAAGCTACTGGAGAAGATACTAAGGGATAGGATATATACCCATTTTGAAGAAAATGGGCGTATCAGTGATAGACAGCATGGTTTTGTGCAGGGAAGGCCATGTCTTACAACCCTAATAGAATTCTTTGAAGAAGTGACAAAGTTGATTGATGAGGGAAGGGATGTACATGGACTTTAGTAAGGTATTTGATAAGGTTCCCCCTGGTAGACTGATGAAGAAGGTGAAGTCGCATGGAGTCCAGAGTGTCCTAGCTAGATGGATAGAGTACTGGTTGGGCAACAGGAGACAGAGAGTAGTAGTGGAAAGGAGCTTATCAAAATGGATCCTTTGACCAGTGGTGTCCCACAATGATCTGTGTTGTGACCACTGTTGTTTGAGATATACATAAACGATTTGGAGGAAGGTTTAGGCAGCCTCATTAGCAAGCTTGCAGATGACATGAATATTTGTGGAGTAGTAGATAGTGAAGGGCACTGTCAGAGAATATCGCAGAATATGGATAAATTGGAGAGTTGGGCAGAGAAACTACAGATGGGGTTCAAACCAGACAAATACGAGATAATGCATTTTGGAAGATGCAATTCCAGAGTGAACTATAAAGTAAATGGAAAAGTCCTGGGGAAAATTGATGTACAGAGAGATCTGAGTGTTCATGTCCATTATTCCCTGAAGGTGGCAATGCAAGTCAGTACAGTGGTCAAAAAGGCATACGGCATGTTTTCCTTCATCGGACGGAGTATTGAGTACAAGAGTTGGCAGGTAATGTTACAATTGTGTGAGACTTTGGTTTGGCCACATTTGGAATACTGTGTACAGTTCTGGTCACCACATTACCAAAAGGATGTGGATGCTTGAGAGAGGGTGCAGAGGAGGTTCACCAGGATGTTGCTTGGTATGAAGGGTGCTCGCTATGAGGAGAGGTTGAATAGATTAGAGTGATTTTCATTGAAAAGAAGGCAATTGAGGGGGACCTAATTGAGGGCTACAAAATCATGAGAGGTGTAGACAAGGTGGATAGTAAGAAACTTTTTTTCCCAGAGTGGGGGATTCAGTTACTAGGGATCATGAGTTCAAAGTGAGAGGGGAAAAGTTTAGGGGAGATACATGTGGAAAGTTCTTTACGCAGAGGGTGGTGGGTGCCTGGAATGCGTGGCTAACGGAGGTGGTAGAGGCATGAATGATAGCGTCATTTAAGATTAATCTAGACAGATACATGAATGGGCAGGGAGCAGAGGGATACAGATTCTTAGAAAATAGAGAGCAGATTTAGATAGAGGATATGGATCAACGCAGGCTTAGAGGGCCGAAGGGACTGTTCCTGTGCTGTGATATTCTTTGTTCTTTGTTCTTGACATCGACTTCATTAGTTTCCAAATCTCCCCTCCGCCCCACCTCATCCCAGATCCAACTCTCCAACTTGGCAACACTTCCTTGAACTGTCGATCTTCCTTCCCAACTACCCACTCCACCCTCCCCACTGACCTATCACAATTACCCCCCCCCACCTGTATCCACCTATCGCCTTCCCACCTACCGTTCCCCCCAGCCCCAGCCCCCTTCCCCCCGACATTCCTGATGAAGTGCTTTTGCTCGAAACATCGCCCCTCTTGCTCCACGGATGCTGCCTGACCTGCTGTGCTTTTCCAGCACCACCCTTTTTGACTGTTCAACAAGGACGTCAAGCTGACTCAAAATGTATGATTATATTTCAGAAGCCACAACAATGTCTGTATCGATGTGTTCGGGTATCATTGTGCATGGGTGAACTGGCCAGATTTGATGCTGAGTGCTTTACATGCAACAGGTTATGAACAAATTCCTTATGGAGAAAGGATTACAGATATGTTAAGTAGTAATAGGGGAGGAAGGAAAGCTCATGATGTACTGGGGCAACATCCCTGTCTAAAACCAGAAACTCCAGGTTCCATTCCCACTCCAGAACTTGATGTCGCAGGAATGTGTCTTAATAACTAGGCCAGACAAATTTCATACCAACTTGGAAATGCTTCTAACATTCACCAAGGGCCGTTGATGAGCAGAAGAGATTCCAGGTTAGCATTTATAGAAAGAATTTGGAGTGTCCATCATCACTATACATCGCTCCAGGTTACAACATTCATGTAAAACCAGAGCAAGCAGATTCCTTAGTGAGGGAAGGCAGTTGGCTCAGTCGACTGAATGGCAAGTGTGGATGAGATTTTAGCAACAACATAGTGCGACCCATATTCTGGTTGAGGTAGTTTTAAGACCTTCCTCCTCACCCTGCCCCTGTAGGTCATGGGTCTAAGCTGCTTTGGGCAGAGAAGGGGAGAATACTGGACTACTTGCAAATAGTGGACTTCTTCAGTATAACCACCAAACCGTAAAGCATGGTTTTCACATTCTTAAATGGCTGCATAAAATGTTGTTTTTTTCCCTCGAAGCATTCTTTTTAATCCCAAAAATATCATTCCCAGGTGTTAATAGGCAAGGAATAAGACTTCTTGGCCAACAGGCCCCTGTTCCATTGATACCATCTGAACTAACTTCTCATTATACTCAGGCTTCGCCCGGAACTGACATTCTCATACCTAGTGAATTTTGAGAAGATCTGTAGCTGAGGTTGAGGTTCTGGATGTAGGTTTTTTCGCTAAGGCTTCGTCCAGAGACTCACTGAAGGTGTTAACTAGTATGGTGACGAAACGTCTGAACATGTATCTTCCAGCTCAGTGAGCAAACCTACATCCAGTCTCAATCCTGGCAGTGGATATGTTTGTCCTGGTGTCTGTAAGGTGAAACAAGTGAAAAAAAATGCAATGAGGCATTTTTTCATCCCCAGTACTGGGACCTCTGGCCAGGACTTGGAGGGATCTTAGCAAATCAAAAGAGAAAGAGATGTTTGAATTCTGACTCTAAAATATCCCATCATACAAAACTGGAATCCTTGAAAGCCTAATTCACTCTGTTCTGATGCAGCGCAGGCCTGTGAGTGGGTAGTGAGGAAACAATGCATTACAAACAGATTCTTACATTTGTAAATCAGAAATTGCTACTGTCCTGTGCATAGATAAAATCCAGCTTGATGAAACTGGGTCTCCAATCAGATATTAATATCAGTTTTCCACATGGTAGGCAGGAGGGCACCAGAATCGGCAACCCACCTGCTATTTGTCAGAAAAGCATAAACAGATCATTGAGTTTGATAACAAGCTAACTGACATGTATGTTCAACTGTCCAATCCATAATACAGTTGCTATGATCAGAGGTGAGTCTGGGGAGCCTGACTTTTCACCATGAAATGTGATATATCAGGAAAGAAGGAGGAGGGAGGGTCCTTTGGTTTGGGGATGTGGTTGACCTGTGCCCATCGGAGGCAACTGCCAAGATCATACTCCTTCAGGTACCTTGCCATCTGGCCTCCAAAACTAATCTCGTGAACCCACTCACCCCTTCCTGATACCTCCACCACCCACAAATCCCAGACTCATCAGGATCCAGGCTCTATTGTTCCTTTCTTAGAGTCATACAGTCCTCTCGCTCGGAGTCAGGCTGGTCCCATGTCAACCAAAATGTCCATCCACGCTAACCCCATTTCTCTGCATTTGGCCCATATCCTTCTAATCCTTTCCTTGAGACTAATTTAAGAAAGGTGGGAGAGAGAAAGCAGTAAATTTTAGACCAGTTAGTCTGACCTCAGTGGTGGGAAAGATGCTGGAGTCTATTATAAAGGATGAAATTATGACACATCTGGATAGTAGTAACAAGATAGGTCAGAGTAGGCATGGATTTATGAAGGGGAAATCATGCTTGACTAATCTTCTGGAATTTTTTGAGGATGTAACTCTGAAGATGGACGAGGGAGATCCAGTAGATGTAGTGTACCTGGACTTTCAGAAAGCTTTTGATAAAGTCCCACATAGGAGGTTAGTGAGTAAAATTAGGGTGCATGGTATTGGGGGCAAAGTGCTAACTTGGATTGAAAGTTGGTTGGCTGATAGGAAACAAAGAATAGTGATAAACGGCTCTGTTTTGGAATGGCAGGCAGTGACCAGTGGGGTACCGCAGGGATCAGTGCTGGGACCGCAGCTTTTTAAAATATATGTTAATGATATAGAAGATGATATTAGTAATAACATTAGCAAATTTGCTGATGATACTAAGCTGGGTGGCAGGGTGAAATGTGAGGAGATGTTAGGAGATTACAGGGTGACCTGGACAAGTTAGGTGAGTGATCAGATGCATGGCAGATGCAGTTTAATGTGGATAAATGTATGGTTATCCACTTTGGTGGCAAGAACAGGAAGGCAGATTACTACCTAAATGGAATCAATTTAGGTAAAGGGGTAGTACAAAGACATCTGGGTAGTACAAAGATATCTGGGTGTTCTTGTACACCAGTCAATGAAGGTAAGCATGCAGGTACAGCAAGTAGTGAAGAAGACTAATAGCATGCTGGCCTTCATAACAAGAGGAATTGAGTATAGAAGCAAAGAGGTTCTTCTGCAGATGTACAGGGCCCTGGTGAGACCACACCTGGAGTACTGTGTGCAGTTCTGGTCTCCAAATTTGAGGAAAGACATTCTGGCTATTGAGGGAGTGCAGCGTAGGTTCACGAGGTCAATTCCTGGAATGGCGGGACTACCTTATACTGAAAGACTGGAGCGACTGGGCTTGTATACCCTTGAGTTTAGAAGACTGAGAGGGGATCTTATTGAGACATATAAGATTATTAAAGGATTGGACATTCTGGAGGCAGGAAACATGTTTCCGCTGATGGGTGAGTGCCGAACCAGAGGACACAGCTTAAAAATACAGGGCAGACCATTTAGGACAGAGATGAGGAGAGACTTCTTCACCGAGAGAGTGGTGGCTGTGTGGAATGCTCGGGCCCAGAGGGCAGTGGAGGCCCAGTCTCTGGATTCATTTCAGAAAGAGTTGGATAGAGCTCTCAAGGATAGTGGAATCAAGGATTATGGAGATAAGTCAGGAACAGGATACTGATTAAGGATGATCAGCCATGATCATATTGAATGGTGGTGCAGGCTCCAAGGGCAGAATGGCCTACTCCTGCACCTATTGTCTATTGTGTATTGTCTACTTGCAGTCCCAATTGTACCATACCTCAGTGGTGGCCAAGACATCTTGAGGCTGCTTCATTTTGACTGGGTCAGAAAATGATACATGAGGATAGATCTGTACTTCTAATGTGAAATGAGATGTACATTCTGATGTAGCTGGAAAATCGTTTGGTAGAGGAATCCCTTCATTTCAAATGCCAATCAGAAAAGTGGACCATGTTGTTTTAATACCAAACAAGCTGCCAAATCATCGGTGAGTGTTTTAGTTGTGAAAGCAATGGAGTTAGAGCTTTGATGACTGACTGATTGCCATAAAACTGTTTTTTTTAAATATTAACTTTATCAAGAATTGGAGGAACATGCTAAAAACAATTAAAAATAATCTGAAGAAACCTCCATTTCAAATCTCCTTTTTCCTCGGCAGCCAATTTTTTTGTGTGTTTTTTTAGCATTGCACATGACAATGTTATCACTGCTCTCACAGAAGAGAGCCTTCATCCCCATTTAACTGCTTCGCAAAAGCATACCAAAGAGTTGGTCTGAATCTCAACTTCAGAAAGCTCAAATCCTTTACCAACCTATCCTGGGTCTAATTCCAGTCCACTCCTCCATTAAAATTAACAGTGAAATTCTCCCAAACATGGAACATTTTTACCATTATTATTGAACAGGTATTTGCAAATATATCAATAGTACTTTCTAACACAGGAGGATGGAGTTAATGAGCAAACAGAGGATTTGTTTGTACTGTAGTTTGGCAAATGCACTTTTCCTGCCTTTTTTGAACAAATAACATCTATCTTGATAGTTTCTATCCTGAAACAAGAAGCTTTATTGTTGGTGAAATAACTCCACAGAGGCTGGTATCCCATCTCCACGTCAGCCTTTATTTACACATGGAGAGTCCTTGACATTGATCCGGCTCCCTCAGAAACAGCTCACAGTGTGAGCAGGATGTCCGACAATCCTGTTTATATCTGTCAGCCAGGACTCCCTGATTCAACCAGATTAATAACCTGAATCAGGGAACTCAAATTCTGGAGGAGATCCACCTGGCTGACCTCATTACAATCACTGTATCCCTCCCCTCTCAGTCCAAGGACATGGGTCAGATGTTATTTTTGTGGCTCTTTCTGGGGCATTTTAGCACCGGGTCAGGTTCCTCCAACTTGGCCTCTGACACAAGCAGCGTGTAACACACGGTAGTTCAACCTCTTGCACCCGGAGCATCTCGGAGGGAATTCATTCTCCTCTTCAGTCAGTAAAGGTGTCAAAGTGGTGACGTCCACTGTGTTTATCTCAGATTCTGAGGTATCTTCAACACTTGATGGAGAAGAAGAACCTATGGGATCCGAAACAGTTGGAAGGACAGTGGAAGAGCCCGGCACATTTTGCTCCTGTATCAATCGACTTTCAGAAATACTCAAATTCCCAGCTGGTAAACAATTATCTGTGGCCAATACTTCCAGGCATCTGTGTGTTACAAAAGATGTTCACAGTTTTTCTAACATTGCCTTCTGTTTGGCGAATGAACTCTCTGCATTCCCAGCCATTTTGAGACAAAGAACATTGAGCCTGTGAAAGGACCTGCAGAGTCAACATGTAACCGAGTCTTGGGTTTAACTGGCCATTCCCACAAATGAGGGGGAACTGCTAACAGAAATTTTTGTTCTTGTTGGCACTCTAGGCACTGCCCCACCAAGGGGTAGTCTGCATTCAATCCTGGCAAACAGACATAACTACCACATTTTGGTTACCCCTGGATGACCCTGGTAGAGTTCACCAGTATCTGGCAGTAACCTTTGCTCGGGACAATTACCCTTGCCCACCCCCATAATAATGTGACGTTGTCTACTGTAATCTAGTCTCTTCGGGTCTGAAAAAGTTGTAGTTTCCCCCATCACCACCAAATCTTTCTGTGTCCAAGGTCCAAGGTCTGATGTTGTGAGCCGTGACTGGAAGTGTGTATAGAACATTTAAAGCCATTATAGATTGTTCCATTGGTGGTAACACTGGTGGTGCACCTGCCAGCGAGAAGCAATTCAATGCATCCACATTTGCTACTTGACCCCCAAAATGATGTTCCAACTTATAGATATAGGCACTTAGCATTGGAGCCTACCACTGAGTTCGGCCTGAAGCTATGGGAGGCACTACATTGTCCTCTTTATCTAGCCTTAGCAGAGGTTTGTGGTCCATTATTATTACAAACTTACATCCATAAAGGTATTGGTGAAATTCCCTGACTCCAAATATGATTGCCAAACCTTCCTTCTCTATCTGGGCGTTCTTACGCTCTGCATTTGCCAAAGTTCTGGATGCATACAGTATTGGGCGTTCCTCCCCGTTCGGCCAAATATGAGCTAATACTACACTGATTCCGTACGGAGAGGCATTGCATGTCAATACCAGCACACAAAGTGCCAACACCTCCGAGGACAATAGCTGTTTCTTCACTTCCCTGAAGGCTATGGCTTAGCTATGTGACCATTTCCAAGACTGACCCTTTTTTAAAGAGTTGCTACAAAAATTCCAGGATGGAGGCCAGGTTATATATAAACTTTGCATAATAGTTCACCAGCCCAAGGAAAGGTCTAAGCTTCGGCACTATTGGACTACAACGTAGTGTTGTTGTCTGAGTGCTGGAAGACAATTAGCCAGAAAGCCAGTGAGAAGGAAAAAGTCCAGGAAGGAATCTTTCACTCTGAGTATTGTGAAGCAACCATGATTGAAGATAACAGGGCTTTCAATTATAAAAATAATAGCTAAAATCAAATGTTCAATTTTCAACATTCCACTATTTAATCTTCCCAAACAATCCAGAGAGACTAATCTGTATATTGTTTAACTTATATTTTTTTTATCTCTCTTCTTATTTCGAATCTGTAAGCGTGTAATGTTGCAATATTATTTCTTTTTGCATCTGAAACTAATAAATAAAGTTGATTTTGCTAAATAAAGAAAGCCTGGTTAAATTGGTTCCTTTTAAAACAATTTATTTGGTCTAAAAGAAAGCCACAGGGGAGCAATCCTATTTAAAATAACATTGATGTGAGGAGACTGATGAATAAAGCAGGGAAGGTCGTGTACCTCTGCAACTTAACCATCTGGTGGATCAGCCTTGGGGAAAGTCACATGGGTTCAGGTTAGAATGCCACCAACCCTTGAAGCGGGCTCCTTCCTCATTGATTGCTGTAGTGGTCTTCAACCTTTCGGCATGGCAGAGGATTAGATTGTTATTAAGCATCTATTGTGATAAGCAATAAATTAAGTGAGTATTTGTAGTAATATGGAGCACACCAAAACTGCAAGTGTTTCAATCTAAGCCATTGCATATCATCTGCTTAAACCCACTTCATATAGAAATTCTGTACAGAGAGTTTGGTGTCCTATTTGATCCGCCCCAAGTCATTAAATCAGTCAACATGTAAAGAGATGAGTTGGAGAAATTCATCCAGGCTCCTAAGACTGCACCTTCCAAACGAAAGAAGAGTCATATCTGAAGTGAAATGTTAACTCTGTTTCTCTCTCTACAGATGCTACCAGACCTGCTGAGTTTCTCCAACGCTTTCTGTGCATGTTTCATCTTCTAAGCACATAACAACTTTCATCTAGAATGAAATAGGGCAGCAGATTTATGGGAACACCACCACCTGCAGGTTCCCATCCAATCGACTCACCATCTTGACTTGGAAAGTGTTCCTTCACTGTTGTTGGGTCAAAATTCTGTAACATTCTTTCTAGCAGTAGTGTTGGTCGACCTACACCAAATTGATTAAGGCTGTTCAAGAAAATACCTCACCACCATCTTCTCCAAGGCAGCTTGGGATAGATAATAAATGCTACCTCAGCTCCTCTATCAAAGCCCACATCACCTTAATGACTAAAAAAAAACCTTTAAAGGGGGAATGGTTTATCATAGCAGTATTTCTCTGCAGAGGAATATCTATGAGGAGCATTATGGCAAAACTTGAATTCTTTCTCTAATGAAGATCTAGAAGTCTAGCTACAGAAACTTCAGAAAAGGTAAAGGCACTCTATGGGGGAGTGGGATAACTTCCTGCTGGGATATTAATGTAAACTACCTGGAAAAAGATCAACAAAGTCTCCCAAAACTCCCAGTTTTCAGTTTTTCACAGGTGCAGCTTCAATAGGATGAAAATTGGATAGATCAGTTTGCCTGGACAACATAGTATCTGATGCTGCCCTCCTGGGCTTTTGCCTCAGTGAAAGTTTATCCACAAACAGTTCACCCATACTGTTCATCATGAGTAACATGAAACAACTGCTCAAAATTGTACTTTAGCCACAAAGCTAATCTATTTTTCCTTTACATAGAATCCAACAGTTCTGGTAGATTAATAGAGATGAATCTTTTAACCTCTTTAAATCACCACTAAAAAATTATTTTAGCATCCAGCTTCTCACACTTCAATTGAGACATACTGCAAGTTAGAAGGAGTCATTACAAGATATTCTTGCATGAGACAGATAAATTTAGAAGAAAAATTATAAACGTGACATCAAGCACACATAAGCATACGTAAAATGTTTAAAAAAGGGAGAATGTCTAATACAAAAATGAAGATCAAGTAGAACATTTTTTAAACATTCTTACAGCCTTTGTGGTGTTACTTTTAACCTGAGACATGATTATGTAATTAATGTATTGTATCTCTGCAGTGCTAACATTTATGGATATACTTGAGTTCTCACTGAATGAATGATTCTCCAATTTATTTCACCACTGAACCCTGTTGTTTTGAGGCTGAGACAAGCAGTTTGAAGGAGAGTGAGCTTTCCATTTCTGCTATAATGAATCTACTTTCTTCCTGCTGCGCTCCCCCAACTGTTGTTACCTGAAATACAATTTCTTTGTATGTTCCTGTGTTTAGCATCATTTTTTATCCCAAGTTAGATAATCTGCAGGTGACTTTCATCCCAGGAAAGTTCCAGAAAGTGTAAATCAAACAGCAGATACAGATTTTAATGACCCATTTCAATCATTTTGACAATGTCTTAATTTGAGTTCAAACTGATTCTTGTTTATTAGAACATAGAATATAGAATATTACAGCACAGTGCAGGCCCTTCTGCCCTCAATGTTACGCCAACCTGTAGAACCAATCTGAAGCCTAAATGAGGCTGTTCCATTTTCATCCATATGTCTATCCAATGACTATTTAAATGCTCTTATTTAAATACTACTATTGCAGGCAGTGTGTTCCATGCCCCTACTACTCTCTGAGTAAAGAAATTACCTCTGACATCTGTCTGATATCTATCACCCTGCAATTTAAAGCTATGTTCCCACATGCTAGCCATCAGAATCCAAGTAAAAAGACTCTCACTGTCCACCTAACCCTCTGATTATCTTATATGTCTCTATTAAGTCACCTCTCAATCTTCTTTTCTCTAACGAAAACAGCCTGAAGTCCCTCAGCCTTTCCCCATAAGACCTTCCCTCCATACCAGGCAACATCCTGGTAAATCTCCTCTGAACCCTTTCTAAAGCTTCCACATCCTTATTATAATTTGGTGACCAGAAATGAACGCAATACTCCAAGTATGGCCGCACCAGAGTTTTGTACAACTGCAACATGACCTCGTGGCTCCAAAATTCAATCCCTCTACCAATAAAAGCTAACACACCATATGCCTTCTTAACAAACCTATCAACTTGGATGGCAACTTGTAGGGATCTATGTACAAGGACACCGAGATCTCTCTGCTCATCTACGTTATCAAGAATCTTACCATTAGCCCAGTACTCTTTATTCTTGTTGCTCCTTCCAAAGTAAATCACCTCACACTTTTCCACTTTAAATTCCATTTGCCACCTCTCAGCTATGTCCATCTGTAACCTGCAACATTCTTTAGCACGATCCACTGACCTTAATGTCATCTGTAAATTTATTAACCCATCATTCTACACCCTCATCTCGGTCATTTATAAAAATGACAAACAGCAGTGGTCCCAAAACTGATCATTTCAATACACCACTAGTAACTGAACTCCAGGATGAATATTTTCCATCAACCACTACCCTCTGTCTTCTTTCAATTAGCCAATTTCTGATCCAAACCACTAAATTACCCTCAATCCCATGCCTCCGTATTTTCTGCAATAGCTTACTGTGGGGAACCTTATCAAATGCCTTACTGAGGTCCATGTCCACCGCATCAACTACTTTACCCTCATCCACCTGTTTGGTCACCTTCTCAAAAAACTCAAGAAGGTTTATGAGGCATGATCTATCCTTCACAAAACTGTGTTGAGTATCCCTAATCAACTTATTCCTCTTTAGATGATTATAAATCCTATCTCTTATAACCGTTTCCAAAACTTTACCCACAACCAAACTAAGACTCACTCGTCTATTATTACCAGAGTTGAACAAGGGGACAATATTTGCTATCCTCCAGTCTTCTGGCACTATTCCTGTAGACAATGGCGACATAAAGATCAAAGCCAAAGGCTCTTCAATCTACTCCCTAGTTTCCGAGAGAATCCTAGGATAAATCCCATCTGGCCCAGGGGACTTATCTTTTTCCAAAATAACTAATACCTCCTCTTTGTGAATCTCAATCCTGTCTAGTCTAGTAGTCTGAATCTCAGTATTCTCCTCGACAACATTGTCTTTTTCAGTGTAAATACTGACAAAAACTATCCATTTAGCGCTTTCCCTATCTCTTCAGACTCCACACATAACTTCCCACTACTGTCCTTGACTGGCCCTAATCTTAATCTCACGATTCTTTTATTCCTGATATATCTATAGAAAGCTTTAGGGTTTTCCTTGATCCTATCTGCCAACAACTTTTCCTCTCCCTCCTGGCACTTTCCTGGCAAATTTGTAACTCTCAAGTGTCCTAACTGAGCCGTCATGTCTCGTCCTAATATAAGTCTTTTTCTTCCTCTTGACAAGACATTCAATTTCTTTAGTAAACCATGGCTCCCTCGCTCGACCACTTCCTCCCTGCCTGACAAGTATAGACTTATCAAAGACCCGCAATAGCTGTTCCTTGAACAAGCTCCACATTTCAATTGTGCTCATCCCCCTCCTATACATCCTAAATCTTGCCTAATCGCATCATAATTGCCTTTCCCTCAGCAATAACTCTTGCCCTATGGTATATACCTATCCCTTTCCATTGCTGAAGTAAACATAACCGAATTGTGATCACTCTCACCAAAGTGCTCACCTTCCTCCAAATCTAACACCTGGTCAGGTTCATTACCCAGTATCAATCTAATGTGGCCTCGCCCCTTGTTGGCTTGTCTACATACCATGTCAGGAAACTATCCTGCACACATAAGACAAAAACTGACCCATCTGAGTACTTGAACTATAGTATTGTATCTAGTCAATGTTTGGAAAGTTAAAGCCCCCATAAGAGCTACCCTGTTACTCTTGCTCCTATGCAGAATCATCTTTGCTATCTTTTCCTCTACATCTCTAGCCTATGGGAAACTCCCAACAGGGTAACCTCTCCTTTTCTGTTTCTAATCTCAGCCCAGTAGACGAGTCCTCAAACATCCTTTCTGCCACTGTAATACTGTCCTTGACTAACAATGCCATATCTCCCCCTCTTTTACCATTTTCTCTGTTCTTACTGAAACATCTAAAACCCGGAACCTGCAACAACCATTCCTGTCCCAGCTCTAGCCATGTCTCCCAAATGGTCACAACATCAGAGTCCCAGGTACCAACCCATGCTGCAAGTTCCCACCCACCTTATTCCGGATGCTCCGGTGTTGAAGTAGACACATTTCCAAACATCTTCCTGCTTGCTGATGAACTCTTGCAACCTTGAAATTTCATTTCTGATCTCACTTCTCTCAACCTCCTGGACACTGAAACTACAATTTAGGTTCCCATCCCCCCATGAATTAGTTTAGACCCTCTTGGAGAGCATTCGCAAATGACCCCCACAGGATATTGGTACCCCTCTGGTTCAGGTATAGATCATCCTGTTTGTAGAGGTCCAACCTACCCCAGAATGATCCCCAATTATCCAGGTATCCAAAACCCTCCCTCCTGCACCATTCCTATAGCTATGTGTTCAACTCCTCTCTCTACCTATTCCTTGTGCTACTAGTACATAGCCCAGGCAACAAACCAGAGATAACAACTCTGTTTGTTCTAGCACTATTGATGGTTTATGAGCTTGGCTCAACCTAGTCAGGTGACCACTGTGGCCAAGCTGAGTCATTGCTTTTCCTTTTCTTTAAACCATGACAGTGCATTAAAAGGTCACATATATTAAAATCAGATGATGGAAGTCAAAAATTGATAGCCCACTTTTATCACTACTGTAAAAGCTAAAACTGCAATCCCATGAATAAGTGACACATTCACAGCTATCAGCAAACAGCTCCAAAGCAGGTCAAGCATTATTCATAAAATAAAGCCCTCACAAGCATGGTGACAAGCACCAGGGCCTTATTGGCTATGAGACATATCAATTATTGGAAAAATTTGGAGATTGTTTGCAAAGGGTCGCGGTAGTCAACATTGGAGACATTTTACAGCCTAGCCTCATGCTAGATGTGCTCAAACCGTCCCCTCCACCAACACTCACTTATCCTGCCCACCCCACCACTTCTCTGGGCTGCCACTGGAGACTGCCTCCATGCAGATGACTGTCACACTCTCAATGCTGCAGGGAGCAAACAGACTGCAGGCCCCAAGTAGACAGGCAGCCAATCCCCCCCTGACAAGCTTGGAGGTGAGGTGATGCTGATAAACCAACACACTGGTGTGAAATTATACGGTTGCCAATCTCCTTTCCTATGTCAGATCAAGGTGAAGATCCTACCTCTGGAGGCAGCAGTATGATCTGTGAAGTTATACTCCTGCACTCATATCTAGATATGCTAACAACCTCTTCCACAGCTGATAGACATCATTTTCCCCTCAGTCAGATTGGATTTGAATCCAAGCCCGAGAGCTGACAGTGTCTAACTAACTGAGCTAAGCTTATCCTCTGCAGCAGGATACACATGTTAGAATAGTGGATTTTCTGGAACCAGCCTCATTTGACCATTTTAACTGGATTTTGTACAGATCATTTATTTTTTTTGCAGAGAACATATGTTCTCAGATAGACCACAGATCAGCACAAGTGTGTCCAGGTACAGTAGAACAACTAGAGTCCTTCTACCAACCAGTGTGTTCTGCTGAAGAGTACATGGATTTTTTTTTCACCCTCAGTCAAGATGCTCAACAGAATGTGTTAAAACTGGAAAACTGGATAATCGATGATCCTTTCTCATTGCACTCACTGACCTTTTGAATGGTGCTGGACTGGCCAATAGACGGTCGCTGAATTTCTAAACAGTGAACCAAATTGTGCCAAAAAACATGCAACACTGTCATTATTCTAGTTAATGTTACACTGGAAACAGGAAATGGTCTGACACATTACAAAGCTTTAGCTTAATTTACAGTAAGCCCGATTCCAGTGTGAATAGAAAGTGTTGAAGTTAGTACCCGATCAGATTAGATTAGATTCCCTACAGTGTGGAAACAGGCCATTTGGTCCAGCAAGTCCACACCAACCCTCCGAATAATCACCCGCCCAGACCCCTACCCTATATTTCCCTCTGATTAATGCACCTAACACTATGGAGCAATTTAGCATGACCAATTCACCTTGCCTTTATTTCTAAAGATTTGTCTTTAATAATAGGAAAATCGCAGGTTTAATTGCTGCTATTCATGTGGGTGTGCTTGTTTTGCTAAGTTAGTTCTTGCGTTGCCACAAATAATAAAAGTGCAATAATACACAATACTTTTCCAGCTATCTAGTTCTCTTTTCAATCAATATATGAGATGAAAATAAGGGCATAACAATGGCTCAGTGGTTACCAATGCTGCCTCACCGCACCAGGGACCTGGGTTCGATTCCAACCTTGGGCAACTGTCTGTTTGGAGTTTTCACATTCTCCCCGTTCTGTGTGGGTTACCCCCGGGTGCTCGGGTTTCCACTCACCGTCACAAAGATGTGCAGATTAGGTGGACTAGCCATGGGAAATGCAGGGTTACAGTCTTAGGGTAGGGGTGGTGGGTCTGGAAGGTTTGTGTGTACTCAATGGGCTGAGTGGCCTGCTCCCACATTGTAGAGACTCTATGATTCGACAGTGTAGACAGTAACAACCTGAGGTGTTCAACAAAAATGGCAGTAACAAACACCTTGAAATAGACATTAGAGAAAACACCTCTTACCTTTGTTTGATGAAAACACAGTTAAGAAAGTTAGCTGCCATTTTGTGACTAACTGAACTTACTCAAGTCACCTTTCCAATATCTTGGTGCAGCTGAATCCCAAAATAAAGTTAGATGAACATTTTGGTATGGAGAAGGAGATCATGGGATAAAACTGAGACATAACCAGCCACATGGAATTCAGCTCATAAGCACACAGATAAATGAAACATTGGTGAACCTGACAGATAAAACCACTGCCTGTTGAAATTGTTATATGAGAAGGTAGAGGCAGGGAAAGGGAGCTGGTCCTTCATTTTATTATGGCTGGAGAATAACATGTCCCTTGACAATTAGCATTTTCAAGTATTGAATACAGTAAGTAAAGTTGTCTGCTTCAAGATTAACAGTAATCCATAACATGTCCCAGAATTTGGCAATATTGACAGAAAAGGCAGACAGTTAGTGAAGGGAAAATTGTGGTAACTAAGTTTCTTTTAAACCGATATTGTGATGTAAGACACAGTGTAATATAAGAAATTGTATTGATAAAAAAGAAGTCGTGATACTTATAAAAAAAGATAACAGCTGTACAAGTGTGTATTTAACACTCTAGGGAAATAAACAAGAGTTTTACAAGGTTTTATCAGCCATAATTCGTGCGATTTACCCCCCACCAGAAGAGAAAATATGATTGTTTTCAAGTGATATTAAAACGAAGACATAATGGTCAACTCTACAACCATCTTACCTCATTAGGATCAGTGCAATTTAGTCAGCAGTTTCTTGTTTTTACTGCTATTAATCTTGTCATTTTAAGCGACTTTCTCCTACACAGCTGTGTAATTTTCTTGTAAGTTTTTTTTCATATAGATATTACTGGGAAATGGTTCCAGAAAAAAGTACCTGTTTCGATGAGATTAATAGTATGGTTTTGTTTTTCTTTATCATGAAATAATTCCAAATATTAAGTGGTTTAGATTATAAAACCCTTTCATTCTCCATAGTTTATGAAAAGAACAGTAATGTGGTCAGAGGTAAGAATGTATGGCAAATTTAGGGTCATCTATTAACATTCCAGATAAATTGAAGGGTTGGAAATGAAATGGTATTACAAATAGCACAGGAGCAAATGTTCACGTTTTTCTCAAATTTGTCAAATATGAGCTATAGGGAAAGGTTGAATAGGCTGGGACTGCTTTTCCCTAAAGCATCAGAGGCTGAAGGGTGACCTTATAGAGGTTTATAAAATCATGAGGGCATGAATAGGATAAATAGTCAAAGTCCTTTCCCTGGGGTGGGGGAAATCCAGAATTGGAGGACATAGTTTTAGGGTGAGAGGGGAAAGATATAAAAGAGACCTAAGGGGCAACTTTTTCACGCTGAGGGTGGTGCATGTATGGAATGAGCTACCAGAGGAAGTGATGGAAGCTAGTACAATTGCAACATTTGAAAGCCATTTGGATGCGTATATGAATAGGAAGGGTTTGGAAGGATATGAGCCGGGTGCTGGTAGGTGGGACTAGATTAGATTGGGATAGCCTGTTGGACCGAAGGATCTGTTTCTGTGCTGTACATCTCTATGACTCTATGATAGTGAGCTTCAACTGCCTCACCAGACAGTCATTGCCAGTTGCCATATATGAAGTAAAGGAGAATCTCATAATAACTGAGAATATTTCAATCTTAAACCCCAGTACTGAATATTAACCCTATCATTTGTGTACAAATTCCAGGAATTGATCTGTGAAAGCAAGCATACTTAGAGGTTTGCAGGATTATGGATCACTCCAGAGATCATGTGGAAGATATCCTTGTCTTTTCAAACTCCTCTGAACATAAGAGCGTAAGAAACAGAAGTAGGAGAAGAACATACAGATCATCAATCATTCTGCATCATTCAACATGATCATGGCTGATCTTGGATTAGATTAGATTCCCTACAGTGTGGAAACAGGCCCGTCGGCCCAACCAGTCCACACCGACCATCCGAAGAGTAACCCACCCAGACCCATTTCCCTCTGACTAATGCACCTGACACTGTGGGCAATTTAGCATGGCCAATTCACCTGACCTGCACATCTTTGGACTGTGGGAGGAAACAGGAGCATCCGGAGGAAACCCACGCAGACATGAGGAGAATGTGCAAACTCCACACAGACAGTCGCCCGAGGCTGGAATCGAACCTGGGACTCTGGCACTGTGAGGCAGCAGTGAGCCACCGTGCCGCCCCAAGGGTTTCAATTTTACTTTCCCTCCCACTCCCCATATCCCTTGATCGCCCGAGAAATCAAAATTCTGTCTTTCTCAGCCTTAAGTATACTCAGTGATGGTGTATGATATATAATATAAATATTGCTTATATATACACACTGGTTTAGAAAATTCCAAAGATTTGCAAAAATGTTGGTATTTGAATCTGAACCTCACCTCAGTCCCAACTGATCAGCCCCTGTAAAAGTGTATTCCTTTATCACAGCATCTCCGCTGTCAAGCCCCGACATAATTGTGAATGTTCCAATGAGACCATCTCTCGTTCTTCCAAATTCAAGAGAATGACTCTCTCCCTAAGGGACTAATCTAGTAGTGAACCTTCATGGTGCTGCTTAAATATTGATTAGGATTCACCTCCACTGGGGCTAAATTCCAGCCTTTCACAGTCATTTATGTACAATATCTACTCAGCCTAAAATTAGAGTTTCAGAATCGTTTAAATATAGAAGTCTGCTCCTAAACCCCCAAAGGAAAATCCCACCAAAAAGGGGACAAGGTTTAGAGACTCACTGCAGCCTAGAGTTGGTAATATCCACACGGTTGCTGAAGTGTAACTTGTTTTGTTAATTGGTGAAACCTCCTCCTGACACCAATGCCCAGTAAGAGATTGAAAAGACACTACAGTGACAGAAATATGTCCACCTTCTTGTGTCAACCTACAAAGGCTGAATTCTTGGAACTAATGAACATTCCTTTGGGTAGATTTTGCCTTTGCATGAGAGTCAAAACCAGGTTTTCATTGACTTCAATGGAAATAAAAATTGAGGGAGATTATCAGTTTATTGTCATCCATCTTGTGCAGAATTGGACTACAGAGATAGTTTTCTTCTGTGAGTCCCGAGGCATTAACCTTTCACAATTCTGATAAGCTAAACATTTTCAGTCCTAATGATTTTAAAATTTCTATACAAACTCTCCTGTCTTAAAAGCTCTACAAATCTAAGCGCTTTAAGTTAAGATGACTAGTTCCTCTGAACTAAAAGCCTGGTTTCTCCTACCTGGAGAAAATGTTTCCTCTTTTGAACTGAACTCCTGATTCTCTAAGACCTTGAACCTTCTGTCCTGACACCAAAACTAAATTAGTGACATTTTGGTCTTTTACAAACTCAGCAGCATAAATATTTCACCCATTAACACTACACATGTTCTGTAAGGCACTTCACTGTGGTCACATGCTTTCCTAGAATTGAAGTACTTAGGTCATTATTTCAAATTAATTTTTGACTTATTTAAAACAAAATTCCCCAAAGTCCACCAGCCTCTCATTTAAAAGAAAATCTAAAAAGATAATACATAAATATTGTACACATTTCATCACATTGTGTACTGAAAGAGGCTATTTTGTTGTAACCTATCTCTTAATATTAGTCCAGTCACTTAACTGACTGAGAAATATAATGTTTGCATATAATAGTTAGCTACAATAAATGTCTGTTGAATTGGTCAATATTTTAATATTGTCATGACCAGACCCCAGCAAATTATTTCCACTCGTTATTAATTATCCAGACAGCTACCCTAAATTGTTAACCTCAGCAGCAAGGAAAGATGAGCTGCTTCACCCTACTCTATTCACTCAATCCCTCAGTTGGTCACAACAAGGTTAGTCTACAGAGGACCTCATCCCCTTGTGAATGGCATTCTCCCAGACCAAATGAACTATTGATTTTAAAGAAGCCAAGTTTACCAGAATTTCCTGAGTTACCAGGAGTAAAACCATTACTTATTAAATCCAAAAATATTGAATAACAAAAGAAACATTCTCGCAGGTTAGAATTAAGAAGTGAATCCAAAAAAGTTAAAAAAAAATGAAAGGATACATAGATCGGTGTCTCTGACCAGTTTGTGAAAAGTAGAAAGTGGAGTGTTTTTTGTTGAACAGTCAATTTGGAATTCTTGGCTTTGTAGTTAGTTGAAGTCCTTTTATCCTATTTCAATTTTTACACGTTTGGTTGGCAGCACCCAAAGTGACAGAGTCCTATTTTTTGTGTCCTTCTGAATAACCTAATTCTGAAGTCCATAAGACTTCCAGCACTGAACATGAGTCCTTTTATCTGCAACACAGAGACTATTAATGGACCATTCTTTGGCCATAACCTTCACAACTCACTAGCATTCAAATTTTCACTTGTACACATAAACATTATTCTCAAGTACACCTTCTTCCATGCACACATTTTCTTTAAATAGTCCACTCAGACCTGGATTGCAGGTGAGTTTCCATGGGTTTCACAGAGGACTTTGCCAGACAGCTCTGAATTTATGTTTGCTGTCCTTGTTTTATCAGTAGCAATCCTTGTTTAAAAACATTGCATTCTGGAATTAAAAGTTTAAAAATGTTCATAGTAATCTGTCATCATGAAAATTTGCCACATTCAGATAAAAACCTCGCTGGAGGTCAAATCACAACATGGTTAACAGTAATGGTTAGGTAAGCTAATTAAAGACCAAATAAATAAAAGCTATGGTATCATAGATAGCAAGATCTCATAATTCATCTTAACTTGGATCACCTGAAGCATAACACATACTGGAAGCAGCTTGCTCTGGTGTAACCTATTAACTTAGTATGATTCCAAACATGTAAGTGTCCTGAAGTGTATTATTTGTGTATAATAGTTAGCTGTAATTAATGATTATTTGATTCTTCATTACTAAGATATTGATGCCCAGTTTCTTATGTTAAGAATGATAACAGGTAAAAACATCCTTCTGGAGGCAAATTCACATCATTAAGATTGCTCATATTCATTTAAATTGAATCAAGTTTGGCTCACTGGGAATATGCTGGATATAAAATGCTACAAAAAGGCACATTCTCATGCACAGTGCTAAAAATAGAAATGGTCGTATTCATATAATTATAAATTCATCAGAATATGTATAAGCTGAACAGTACAGTACAGGAACAGGCCCTTCAGCCTACCAAGACTGTACCGGCACATGATGGCTTTCTAAACTCAAAACCTATTGCCTGTGTGCGGTCCATATCCCTCTATTCCCTGCCTATCCATGTACCTGTCAAGATACCCCTTAAATATGACTATAGTATCTGTCTTTACCATCTCCTCTGGCAGTGCATTCTATGCACTTACCACCTTCTGTGTAAAAAGACTTGCCACTCATATCTCCTTTAAACTTACCCCCATTTACCTTAAACCTATGTCTCCTAGTAATTTCTGTCATGGGTAAAAGACTCCAAATATCCATTCTATCCATTCCTCTCATAACGTTGTAAATTTCTAGCAGGTGCTCCCTCATCCTTCAAAGTTCAAGTGAAAATAAACCAAGTTTGTCCAATGTCTCCTCATGACTAATACCCTCGAAACCAGGCAACATTCTGGTGAACTGTTCTGTACCATCTCCAAAGCCTCCACAAATGTCTGATATAGTGACAACCAGAACTGTACACAACATTCTAAATGAGGGTGAACTAAAGTTCTATACAGCTTCAAACATAACTTACCAATGAAGGTAAGTATGCCAATATGCGTGTTAGACCTCTTTATCCATTTGTATTGCCACTTTCAGAGAATTGTGGACTGGTATGCCTAGATCACTTATGCTAATGTTATTAAGGGTTCTGCCACTTATTAGAGAAAGTGAGGACTGCAGATGCTGGAGATCAGAGTCGAAAAGTGTAGTGCTGGAAAAGCACAGCTGGTCAGGCAGCATCCAAGGATTCCTGATTAAGGGCTTATGACTGAAACATCGATCCTCCTGCTCCTCTGATCTGCCGTCAGCCGTCAGCTGTGCTTTTCCAGCACCAAACTCTTCAATTCTGCCATTTAGTGAATGCTTCTCTCCTGCATTAGATTTTCCAAAATGTATCACTTCTCATTTGTCCAGATTGAACTCAATCTGCCATTTCTCTGCCTGTCTATATCCTGCTGTATCCTCCAGCAGTTCTTCTCACAATCCGCAGCTCCTCCAATCTTTGTGCAAACTTAATATTCAGGTCACCAACATTCTCCTCCAAATCACTGATACATATTACAAACGACAGGGGTCAATAATTCCTGTGGAACACCACTGATCACAGATCTCCATTCTGAAAAAAATCTTTTCACAGTGCTCTCTGACTTCTTTGACCAAGACAGTTCTGTATCCATCTTACCAACTCACCATGAGTCCCACGTGACCTGTATCAGCCTGCCATGAGGGACCTTGTCAAAGGCCTTGCCAAAGATCACTTAGAAAACATGTCCTACCCCGCTGTCATCAATCATCTTTGTCACTATCTCAAAAAGTTCCACTAAGTTTGTGAGACACAGCCTTCCTCACCCAAAGCCATGCTGCCTAATGCTAATAAGTGCATATTTTTCCAAATGTGAGTAAACCTTATCCCGAAGAATCTTTTCCAATGATATCCATATCGCTGGTGTAAGACTCATTAGTCTATAATTTCCCAAGCTCGCCCTGATGCTCTTTTTAAACATAGGAACAATGTTGACTATCCTCCAGTTCTCTGGGACCTCTTCTGTGACTAAAGAGGATACAAAAATTTTGTACAAGGCCCCAGCAATTTCCTCACCAGCTTCCCTCAGCATTCTGCGATAGATCTCATCAGGACTGAAGACTTGGCTATCTTAATGATTTTCAAAATACCCAACCTCATCTCTGTTTTTATATTGATATGTCCTTGAATATCAACATACCACCCTTGAGACTCACTATCCACCCCCTTCTTCTTTGTGAATGCTAGTGCAAAGTATTCATTAAAGATCTGAGGTGTTGGAAGAGTGGAAGTTGGCCAACGTGGTGCCACTATTTAAGAAAGGTGGTCAGGAAAAGCTAGGAACTATAGACCAGTGAGTCTGACATCAATGGTGGGCAAGTTGTTGGAGGGAATCCTGAGGGACAGGATGTACATGTATTTGGAAAGGCAAGGACTAGTTAAGGATAGTCAACATGGCTTTGTGTGTGGGAAATCATGTCTCACAAACATGATTGAGTTTTTTGAAGAAGAAACAATGAGACTTCATGAGGGCAGAGCAGTAGATGTGATCTATGTGGACTTCAGTAAGGCGTTTGACAAGGTTCCTCATGGTAAACTGGTTAGTGAGATTAGATCTCATAGAATACAGGGAGAACTAGCCATTTGGATATAGAACTGGCTTGAAGGTAGAAGACAGGGGTGGTGGTGGAGGGTTGTTTTTCAGATTGGAGGCCTGTGACCAGTGGAGTGCCACAAGGATCAGTGCTGGGACCTCTACTTTTTGTCATTTACATAAATGATTTGGATCTGAATATAGGAGGTACCGTTAGTAAGTTTGTAGATGACTCCAAAATTAGAGATTGCCTCAGAGTACAACTAGATCTTGATCAGATGGACCAATGGGCTGAGGAGTGGCAGATGGAGTTTAATTTAGATAAATGTGAGGTGCTGCATTTTGGAAAAGCAAATCAGAGCAGGACTTATACACTTACTAGTAAGGTCCTAGAGGGTGTTGCTGAACAAAGAGACCTTGGAGTGCAGGTTCATAGCTCCTTGAAAGTAGAGTTGTTAGTTAGAAAGATAGTGAAGAAGGTGTTTGGTATGCTTTCCTTTATTAGTCAGACCATTGAGTATCGAAGTTGGGAGGTCATGTCGCAGCTGCACAGGCCATTGGCTAGGCCACTGTTGGAATATTGCGTGAAATCTGGTCTTCTCCCTATCGGAAGGATGTTGTGAAACTTGAAAGGGTTCAGGAAAGCTTTACAGGGATGTTGCCAGGTTTAAAGGATTTGAGCTACAGGGAGAGCTGAATAAGCTGGGGCTATTTTCCCTGGAGCATCAGAGATATGAGGAGTGACCTTGAAAAGGTTTATAAAATTATGAGGGGCCTGGAGGGGACAAATAGACAAGTTTTTTTTTCCCTGGGATGGTGGAGTCCAAAACTAGTTGGCATAGGTTTAGGGGGAGAGGGGAAAGATATAAAAGTGACTTAAGGGGCAACTTTTTCACACAGAGGGTGGTGCATGTATGGAATAAGCTGCCAGAGGAAGTGGTGGAGGCTGGTACAATTACAACATTTAAAAGGCATAGGAATGGGTATATGAATAGGAAGAGTTTAGAGGGATATGGGCCAAATGTTGGCAAATGGAAGTAGATTAGGTTGGGATACCTGGTTGGCATGGACATGTTGGACCGAAGGGTCTGTTTCCGTGCTGTACATCTCTATGACTCTATGATTCTATGACCTCAGCCACTTCCTCCAGCTCAATGCATAAAATCCCTCCTTTGTCCTTGAGTGGACCTACTCATTTCTTAGATACTCTCTTGCTCCTTACATATATATGAAATGCTTTGGGATTTTTCCTAATCCTGTTTGCCAAAGACATTTCATGGCCCCTGTTAGCCCAACTAATTCCGACAATAGACCAGAATGATTTGTGTCTACATTTTCCCAAGTGTGTTTCTGATTGCAGCTACCCCATTGGAGGGAGGCACAACACGGAAGCAGACGCCTGCACAAAACAAAATCCACCCTGGTCATCTGTTGTAGCCTAATGGCCAATGGTAAAAAATGTAACTGCAGGGACTGACAGTGCATCCTGTGACCAATGGCTCAGGGTGAGGTACGTCACTGGAGGTCACCAAGGAAATAAGGGAGAAAAACCTTTTTTCCTAAGAGCCTGAGAAAATTGGGCATTCACTAAAGCTGTATTTAATTTCCATTGAGAAGGATCAATATAATTTTAAAATTGTGCACAGCAAAATTACTTACAAAACACAAAGCAATGAATTCCTGGAAACGTTTTATAAAGGAGAAAGGAAAAGAAAACAAGTGGATTTTTGGAGAGGCATCGTGTGAGCAGTTACTATTCCCTTCGGGAATGAGTCATTACATAACCAAATTGGACCATCATGCATCTCCATCATTGTCACTTCCCAACAATTCCCAACTAGCTTGATGTAACACCATTATCCAATGTAAAAGCACAAATGTTTTGATGTTGTTTTATTTTGTTTTGTCTTTGCACAATTACATTAGTCTTAAAGCAATAATTTATATCTTTTTTTCTCTCACTGGGTAAAAGCTGCTTTGACTGAAGATGTCTGTATGCACAATAGTGTGTCATTTTCTGCACTCACATAGTGGAGGGGGACCTGTCACTGACTTTGATCGGTGCACATTTGATGAGGCTGCCTAGACAGCTAACTAATTTAGAAACAAAAACTTACAGATGCATGAAAAATGCGCAGGATGTAGTGTCACACTTAACTGAGTTTTGCAGGTCAAATGACAGATGCAGCTCCCCAAACTCAAGGACAATCTCTGTCAGGAAGCCCTCATTTGTAAGGCATTTGCTGCATAATTTTGTTTGTTAGCAATGTTGTATGCTTCGCTTCTTTCACAAAAGACTAATTATCTAACATCAGCGTTTCCGATTATCCACCTCCCCCCATACAGCTCCCTGATTTTTTCCCCTCTTTGAAAGTATTTGCTAACCAATCACAGTCATACCCCTAATGTCTGCCAGCGAAACCCCTCTCCATGTCATTTGCAGCTGTCACTGTTACTAACTGAATTAGACTAAAAACACTGTGAGTCTTTTACTGGTTTGTGAACAAGAAACTCTATATTATAAGTCAAATTACAGCTCGTAAAAAAAGGGAGGAAATTGCCCAGTAAATTTTAAAATTAAAATAATGAAAACTGCAAAGATGTATTTTATCTGACACTCAGGCACATGGAAAGTAGGAAAGAATAAAAGTTTCACATCATTTCCGAATGCATCAACAAATGGTGAAGTCACGCATATAAATTTTTACTGCTAATTAGCAAAGTTTAAAAATGAGGGATCATTTTAGTTCCTCCAACTGAAATAAATGTCAACATATTATGTATTTACTTTGTCCCCAAATGCTTGACATACAATTGCTTTGTGATTCAGCTGTGCTTCATTATAAATTACAATTTCAGGGATGATTAATGGCCATTCATGTCCAAGAGCTGTCCCCATGGCTTAGTTCATGAATGCACTATTCAGTAAGGTACAGAGTGATGCAGCACAGAAAATCCTAGTTCCAATGACTAAACTTTGCTAAATTAGTTGGTCTCCATCAGAATGCTGCAGTTGGTCTCTAACCTCTCACCTTCAGCTTTGATGTCCCCGTAGTCAAATGGTCTACTGTCAGGCTCAAACCTGAAGTGATATTGGAGGGCAGCTGCTACCTATAAACTATAAATTCAGAGAATAAATCAGTATTTTCAGAAAACGTAGGGGAGAAAATTGAAATTGGAAGGTAAGATTAAAAATGGATAGTGATATGGATAGAAGGTATACATTCATGCCGGTGTTTGATGTTGTGATGTGATGTACATGTACCTTTAAAGGAGCATGTCTTAAACTGCTATCCAATGCTCTTCACCGCAAATAGGGATCTTATTGCAATAAAATTGAAGGCCAACAATTCCCTGCAGCCTTAAAATCTATATTGCAGAGGACTTAAGGAAGTGGCCCTCAAAGTAGGGGATGCAATCGTGGTCATCTGTCAAGATTCTATAGAGTCCGGAACAGTTCCTATGGATTGGAAGATAGCTAACGTAACCATACTATTTTAAAAAGGGAGAGAGAAAACAGGATTATAGACTGGTTAGCCTGACGCTGTTAGCAAGAAAAATGTTAGAATCCATGATAAAAGATTTAATAACAGACAACTTGGAGAACAGTGGCAGGAAATAGACAGAGTTGGCATGTATTTACAAAAAGGGAAAAATGCTTGACAAATCTACTAGATTGTTTTGAGAATGTAACAGTAGAGTTGGTAAGGGGAACCCAGTGGATATGGTTTACTTGTTTTTCAGAAAATGCTTTCATTCAGATCCCACATAAGAAATTAGCATATGGGGTTGAAGGTATTGTGCTGATATTGATAGGGAATTGGTGGCAGACAGAAAACAAAGCTTAGAAATAAACAGGTCATTTTCTGAGAGGCAACCAATGAATAGTAGAGTACAACAGGAATCAGTGCTTGGACTCCAGCTGTTCACAATATATATAAACAATTTAGAAGAGGGAACTAAATGTAATATCGCCAAGTTTGCAGTTAACGCAAAGTTGGATGGGAGGATAAACTGTGAGGACGTTGCAGAGATGCTTCAGTGTGATTTGGACAAGTTAAGAGAGTGGGAAAATGCATGGTCGATAAAGTATAATGTGGATCAATGTGAGGTTATCCACTTGGAAAGCAGAAGTATGAAGATGGGTTCTTATTTTGATGGCAATAGATTAGGAAAGGGGGAGATGCAACGAGACCTGACTGCCCTTGTACACCAGTCACTTAAAGTAAACATGAAACTGTAGCAGGTGGTGAAGAAGGCAAATGGTATGTTGGCCTTCATAGCAAGAGGGTTCAGGGTACAAAAGCAGGGATGTCTTCCTGCAATTGTACAGGTGCCTTGATGAGACCACACCTGGAGTTTTGTACAGTTTTGGTCTCGAGGGGGCTCTTATAGAAATCTATAAAATCCTAACAGGACTACGCAGGGTAAATGGAGGAAAGATGTTCCTAATAATGGGAGAGTCCGGAACCAGGAGTCACTGTTTAAGGATTCAGGGTGGCCCATTTAGGACTGAAATGAGGAGAAGGATCTTCACTCAGAGGGCTGTGAGCTTGTGGAAGTTCCTGCCACACAGAAAGCAATGAGGCCAAATCATTGAATGCTTTCATGGAGGAGTTCTTGGGGCAAAAGGGATTAAAGGGTGTGGAGAGAAAATAGGCACAGGGCTATGTGTTGGGTGATCAATCATGATCATTTTGAATGGCAGAGCACGCTTGAAGGTCTGAATGGCCTCCACCTACTCTTTTTCTATGTTTCTAATCCCATGACAACACAGTAGTCATATAACTTAGGTATGTCAACATAGCATCCCAGTCACCTATATCTGCATATAGTCTTATCTTCAAATAAAGAACCCACGTTATTTTTGACAAATCCTTGTTACATGATTAGTAAGTTTATGACAATTAGAACAGCACGGAATTTGGCGTATACACTTTCAAACCAGCCAGACACTAGAACAGTGACTAATGAAAGCATCCATGTCTCAAATCAGGATTATTTTTAAAGATCTAATTGTTATGTTTTAAAAAGGAATCTTTGAATGCCTTTTAAATAATATTTCAAAATATCACAATGCCAATTTTGAATGGAATGGAATAAAACTGGAATGAATTGACGCAGATTTGGTCCAGATTAAAAAAAAAGCAGTAAATGTGTCTCCTTCAGAACGTGCTGGTTAATGTTTCTTATCCCTCTCAGGTGGAAAATGTACAATCTTCTATCATCAGGTACCCAGGAGCTGTGCTACTGTCAGCAATATATTAATCTCTCCTCCTGGCAAGTATCCATGAAGCAAGATTAAACACAGCATTTCTATTTCGATGTTGTTTCTGAGTGCACCTGATAGACACCCACCAGTCAACCTCAGTGAACGAAATGTACCAATAGGAAGGAGCTCCAGTCATTC
The DNA here is from genome assembly GCF_037043375.1 of Chiloscyllium plagiosum. Classification (NCBI taxonomy): domain Eukaryota; kingdom Metazoa; phylum Chordata; class Chondrichthyes; order Orectolobiformes; family Hemiscylliidae; genus Chiloscyllium; species Chiloscyllium plagiosum. The sequence goes on from NW_028270166.1 coordinate 24,239,123, forward strand.
TTGGAGAAATTGTTTTTAAAGTCATTTAAAAGAAATAAGGAGTTGTATTAGAAGTCACTGTGGTTTTACTATTGCTTGTTTCTTTTGGGTGTTTGCCAGGAACACACTAAGAAACTGGCAGTTCTAAGACATAATAGCACTGAATTTGTGTTATCAGCCAAATTAAGTCAGACCTGCACTGGGCATCAGACAGGCTCAGCTTCGCCAAACATTGCACACTAGCTGTTCCTCTTAATTTGAACAGGTACCCAATCACGTGCTTAAAGAGCCTGGTCAGCAGAACAATTGTTTGCAGATGAAACATTCAGTGAGGTAGCACTGTGTACAGAGCCGCTAATTCCTTTTAGAAGCTTGTCTGAAAAGAATACACTCCATTAAAGGAAAAATATTCTCAAGATCTGTATAATGCCGTGATGAGTCAGAAATATCTGCAGAAGAAATGGCAGGGCCTCCCCATTCACTGATTCTGAGAAAGTCACGCTGAAGATGATAAAGCAGGAAAGGCACAGTGCTTTCATAGCTGACGCCTAACTTTGTGAATAGCAAATACCATCCTGCTCTCAAAGATTGTAGGCCATCTTAAAGGCCTGCCCAACATCTGGGATATGACAGGAGGACAGAAACAAATAAACAAGTATCTTTTCATTGAAAAAGTGACAGTCGTTGTAGCACAATCTGATTGTCTGACATGAGAAACAGAGAAGAAAGGAACAGAAGTTATCCATTCAAGCCTTCTCTGCTATTCAATACAATCATAGCTGATCATCGAGCTCAATGCCTTCATCCTACCCTCCCTCCATATCCCTGACTCCCTTTAGCTTTAAGAGCTATATCTAGAGTGATAGAATCAGAAAAACAGCACAGAAACAGACCCTTCGGTCCAACTCATCCATGCCAACCAAATATCCTATTTAAATCTAGTCCCATTTGCCAGCATTTAGCCCACACCCCTCTAAACCCTTCCTATTCATATACCCATCCAGATGCCTTTTAAATGTTGTAATCATACCAGCCTCCACCATTTCCTCTGGTAGCTCATTCCATACATACACAAACCCCCGCATGAATAGGTTAATTCTTAAGTCCCTTTTAAATCTTTCCCCTCTCACCTGAAACCTAGGCCATCTAGTTTTCGACTCTTCCACCCTGGGGAAAAGACCTTGTCTATTTATCCTCCCATGCTCTCATGATTCTATAAACCTCTAAGGTCACCCCTCGGCCTCCGATTATGAAGGAAAAACGGCCCCAGCTTCTTCAGTCTCTCCCTATAGCTCAAACCCTCCAACCCTGGCAACATCCTTGTAAATCTTTTTGGATCCCTTTCATGTTTCACAGCATTCTTCCTATAGGAGGGAGACCCGAATTGCACACAATATGCCAAAAAGTGGCCTAACCAATATCTTTTACAGCGGTAACATGACCTCCCAACTCTTATAGTCAATGCATTGGCCAATAAGAACAAGCATACCAGGACCTTACCATGAAGTGTATAAATCTTGCCCTGATTTGCCTTTCCAAAATGCAGCACCTCACACTTATCTACATTAAATTCCATCTGCTGCTCCTCAGCCCATTGGCCCATCTAACCAACATCCACCTCTTTCTTGAAGTTGTGCCATCAAGGATTAGTTGAGTAACAGAAAGTATGGAGCTGGAATAGATGGCTATTTGGGCTTTTCAAACTGTAACCCGTTGAGTATTGCAAGGAGTATGTTCAACTATTTGCAATCCATAGAAATGACTTAGATAAAAGGACCAAATCTATGGTCACCAAATCTGTGGATGATACAAAAGATAGGTAGGAAAGAAAGTTGTAAAGAGAACATAATGGGTCTGAAAAGAGATTACGGTAAGTTTAGGTGAGTGGGCAAAAAATTATCAGATGAAATATAATGTGGGAAAATGCAAACTCATCCATTTTGGCAGCAAGAATAGAGAAGCAGTAGATCACTTAAATAGACCAGGATTAAAAAGCTTGGCAATGCAGAGGGATCTGGGTTTCCTGCTACACAAATCACTAAAAGCCAGCATACAGGCACAGCAAGTGATTAGAAAAAAAATCAAAATTTTCTTGGCTTTAGAGGGGCTACTAGAATATAAACGTTGCCAAGTTTGACTACAATCATATATAAGGCATTGGCGAGACCACATCTAGAATAGTGGGCACAATTTTAATCTTCTTAAAGGGGTGGCACGGTGGCTCAGTGTGAGCACTGCTGCCTCACAGCACCCAGGGATCCAGCTTTGATTCCAGCCTCAGGCGACTGTCTGTGTGCGTTTGCACATTCTCCTCGTGTGTGCATGGGTTTCCTTGGGTGCTTCAGTTTCCTCCCACAGGCCAAAGATGTGCAGGTTCGGTGAACTGGCCATGCTAAATTGCCCATTGTGTTCAGGGATGTGTAGGTTAGGTGCATTAGTCAGGGGTAAACATACAGTAATAGGGAATGGGTTTGAATAAGATACTCTTTGGAGGGTCGGTGTGGACTTGTTGGGCTGAAAGGCCTGTTTCCACACTGTAGGAATTCTAACTCTTATTTGAGAAAGGATGAAATAGCATAAGAAGGTTCATTCAACTGATTCCTGGGATAAAGGGATTCTCCTATGAGAGTTTGGGCCTATATGCATTGGAATTGAAGAATCAGAGGTGATCCAATTGAAATATATAAGATCCTGAGTATATTGAAAGGCTGGATACTGACAGAATATTCCACTTTCCCAGGGCAATTACAACTAAGGGGCGCAGTTTAAAAATAGGGGAGTCTACCATTTAAAATCGAGGTGAGTAGAACTTTATTTTTAAGAGGGTCATTGAAATGTGGAATCCTCTTCCACACAAAGCATTGGAAGTAGAGTCACTGAATATTTTAAAGTTACTTAAATTCTTGATTGACAAGGGAATCAGAGTAAAAGGGAGTAAACAGGAAAGTAGAGATGAGGTCTCAAACAGATCAGCCATGATCATATCAAATGACAGAGTAGGCTCAGAGGGCCAAGTGGCCTACTCCTGCTTTTCATTCACATGCTCATCTCTCTTAAAGCCCACAGTGACCAGCAGCAATCTGATAGCACAGTAACTCTCTCTTTTGAAAGACTCATGGACAGTGAGGGAAACCAGGCTTACAGAGAGAGCGGGGGAAGTATAGTGGTAAGGACTCGAAGCACATCAATATGTAAATCTGTAGAACATATGAGAAATATTGTATTTACTTATCATTTATTTGATTTGATCTGATTTATTTATTGTCATGTGTACCTAAGTACAGTGAAAAGCTGTGTTTATGAGCAGTATAGGCAGATCATAGTAAGCAAGGATGTACAGATCATAAGATGAAAACAAAACCTGGACAAAGTGATAAAGATTACATCACACAGGGCGTGCGCTAGGCAAGGTCAACATTATTTGAAGCATTTTTCAGCATGATGTATAAACTGTTACTTCATGTTTTGATGTTTTTGTTTGATATTAGTGTTAAACTTATTTGTTATAAATTATGACACTGATGTGCAAACTAATCACAAAATGATTGACAACTTGATTAGATCCAGTAGCTCAAACATAAGAGGGTAGGAGCAATTTGATTGGTGGCTCATTTGTCCAATCCCCAAATGCAGATGGTTGGGGGTGGGTCAGAAGCCTTTGACATCCAATCCAATCCAAACTGGTCAATGACTCTGTAGATATCTGTACACAGGTACAATGGAGGTGAATAGTTGGATGGGGGCATAGAAGGGACCTGAGGCAGGCATTGAGCTGGATCAGGGTTGAGGATGTAGGGCTTGTGACAGCTGCCAACTGCTGAGTCAATTAGTCCAATTAATTTGCTCCTTCAGGACACTTGTTGGAAGCCCACAAGAATTAAGGTGGGTGTGAGCCCTCTGCTGAGGCCAGGATCTACACACTGAATCAAGGCACACGCTCATCAGCAGACCAGGGGCAAAGATCTATTGATGCCTCGTTGAGTTTAGTCCCTCACCTGCACTGCAATTTCCACAGGGTCATAACCGTGGCCTGTGTGTCTTGTAGAGAAATAAGATCTGGCGACAGTGGCCTCTTTTGAGATTTAATCTCTGAAACATTCTCTGAAGAACACCTGCATCTTAATAGTCCCTCTCATTTTTTCTACCTACATAAGCAGCTCTCACCTGTACAGAAGGGGTGCAGATCTTATATTGTTGGAGGCTTCTTCTTGGCCCTCCAGCTTTAGGGGTTAATTTTCCACCCCCTCAATAACCACCCTCTAGGTTTCATCGTTGTCATTTGTGGATTTCCAACTAGGATATCCCCTGACGGCAAGACCAGTATCACGGATTGTGAAAATTCAACCAGTATGTGTTGCCTATTTATCAGATTTTACTGTTGACTAGTTTTGGAGAATTTATTGGACAAAAAGGTAGAGTTATTCTGTCAAAAGTGCAGTGTACGTTCAATTTTCTGTATGAAGAGGAACACTATGAAATAGATACAAATTCATTGCTGATTGTAATCTATTCTTTCACTGGTCAATTGGTTTACAAGTAACTTTGTCTTACCATAGTGTTCATCAGTCCAAGTTTTGGACGTTAGTCGAAATGACTAAGGTAAACTCAATATTACCATATCCAATGGTATTAACAAAGATTTTTCATTGTTAAGACCCCTGAATTATGATTTTACTGTCCAACAGTTAGTCATTAAAGATAAGCTTCCGCTATATAGAGCATTGTGTTGTTCCCTGGAAGGGGGGTACTCAAACCAAGAGATTATTTATGACACAAATAAAATTTGTAACCTGCTGTATATGTGATCCCTTTTTGTTTTGCCAAATTATTACTCATGCTATTTTGTAGTCACTCCTCTGTAGTCTACAACTGTCCAGGTCAATAGGAGGGGGATCTATAAAAGGTGCAAATTGCAATGCAAGAGTGCAAGATATTTTACAGGGACCTGTGTGAATTATGTGTCAATTAATTGCTTGTGTCATGAGGCAGCATAAAACAAGAAAAAAGTCAATTGTCCATGTCCTGAAAATTTCAGCTGAATCTATCTTTTGGATCTGATTAGTTTGGCCTTGCTTCTGACTGTTGGTGGTGAGCATTCAGCTCACATAAAGTGATGTGAAATGATTTCAGAACAAGTCTTGAGTGGAAGCATTTAACCTCTTTTTCTGTTGTTTGTCGGAGTTTAAATTACTAATATACTGCTGTAAGATCAGCAATTCTTCCCCAGACCAATGTACAGTCTATATGGCAAGAGAAATTACATTTATGTAGCACCTTTCACACCAACAGAATGTTTTAGATTGCTTTACAGCCCAGGAAGAACTTTATCAGTGAAGTGGTACTATAAGGAAGGCAGCCATTATATGCAGCAAGATTCCACAAATGACAATATGATAATGGCCAAATAATCTACATTTATGTTGATTAAGGAATAAATATTGTCCAAGAAACTAGGGATAGCTCTCCTGTTTGTCTTCCAAAAATTGCCATGGGATATTTAACATTCACCTGAAAGGGCAATCAGAGCAACTTAACCAAAGATCAGCACCAGCATGGCATTCACTTTCTCAGTTATTGGATTGCAATTTCAGACTTGATTATAATGCTCAAGTCCTGGAGTGTGACATGAACCCACATCTTTCTGGTCAACGGAAAGAGCACAATTAACAGAATGGGGTATTATAAAGGTTGCTTAGTAGAATTACCCTGCAGTGGTTTTGTTACAGGATCTTACAAGTGAAAAGTTCACACCCACACTTACCCACATAGTAAGGCCCTTACAATAACACTTGTCTACATGCAACAGATTGAACGGATTTGTCTCTGCTCCAGTATCTCTCCATTTCTGGCATTTGTTGCAATTGCTGGTTCAAATTGGTCAAATACTACAAATTGATAATGAACGTGGGCTATTTTGATCTCAAGCCTGTTTTGCACAACATTATTATATTTCCAAACTCAACTCTTTTGGCAGTGGTTAAGGCTAAACAGATACAGGCAATTCCCTCAGTTCTGAAAAGACAAATGAATGAATGAATCACTTAGTTACTAGCATGGTAAGTTACAAAGCTTGACAGATGATCCAAAGCTTGTAACCAGCCTGCTTTTTGTGTCAGTGTAGTTAGAACAAAGTTGGAAAGGATGTTTAGATTTGAAATACTTTACAAAAGGAAAGTTGGACTTAAATTCATCCATTAGAGCTCTGACGTTTCCTTATTGACATTAACAGATTCTGAAGAAAGAAGTCAAAGTGTAATAGGAGTGCTATACCAGCCATATGGATAATCTAGTTGTGTTCTAATGGGCACCAAACATGTGTTAGAGTGATGAATCCATAGCAAAACAGCACCTTGGTCAATAAAATCAAAATTACTTCAAATCTGGGTGTTTCGAAAAGCCACAAAACTTTATTATTTCCAACTTTAAAATGAAAGACAGGTTAACAGAACGAGGTATTCCATTCAGTTTTTATGACTGTCTTCATAACCTGTATTAACTGAGCACATTTTTCAATGATGGGGAAAACACGTAAAACTTTCAGGTACACAAAAAAATCCACTTGACTAAAAAGTGAAAAAGAGAACTCCTCACATGCCTATCTGAGTTTAACTAATGCAAGGTATTAGTATTATCTACGTATATCTGTGTGGTTAATTTCCCCACCCACATAGTGGTTAGGACTGCCTGTAATCTTTAGATTTGCACTTAACTCTTTGACGACTGTGATACTATTTTTCTATTTAAAAGAATTTGCAATGTTAAACATGAAGCATTTAAACAAATAGTTATTCTTATTTTTCCTTAAAATGTTTTCTTATCAAACCCCTTCACATGGGGTACCTGGGCAGTATGGTCAGAAAGAATGCAACTCTATGACTGGAAGATACAATTTTAGATCAGTTCACGCATCAAGACTTTTCTCCCTCTCTCTCCTGAGAAAGACAGAATTATGGTTCATCCCTTCAACTGACAACTTGGCTCAAAATTGTAAACTCTGGCCACCTGCAGTGACAGATCAGAGAATATTATTCACGGGTCCTGAGGAATAAAATCATAGCTGGATGTCAAGTTTTCAACGGTTCATGAGTTATTTGTGATTCAGAAATAATTGGGGCAGATTACCGATTGCAAGCCAGACATTCTTTTGTGTAAGTGAAGCCAACTCAGGAATGTCAAGAAGGGTGGAAGCCTTGAGTCAGAATAATTTCACAATCGCAAGGCTTTTGAACGATATGAAAGGCACAGGGACCAATTTTCATCTCCTAAATATTTGGTGTCTAAGACGTGACACAGCATGAAAAGGTGTAGAAATGTGAAATAGTGGACACCCACCTCTTTACCTGTGACTGACATCAATACACAGAAATCTGTCACAATTTGCTGTTACATAATTCTTGTAAAAGCTTAGAAGTTAAATGTATTAAATAATAATGGAACTAAGAGTCAAGCAAGATTCCAGGTTAGCTTCCTCATTGAAGTGGGCTAGGGTGAAAGTTGGCAATGTCTTACCCAGAACATGGGCATAAAATGAATTAATGACATTGTCTGCTGAGGGGAGCAACTTTAGTTACAAAGCGTCCTAGGAACGCAATCACTTAAGAAGCATCCTCCTGTGACTTAATCTTACCACTGCAAGGGTGAGCAAAATCATGTGATATTGCATCACTTCCAGTGAGGGCATATGCTGTCATATTAGCTTTCCAGTTACACTACATATCCCTGGCAAGACTCTGATTTTACCAATTATATTTGACCACCACCACCCACCAAATCTCTGACTTAAATTTATTTTATCAACCACTATGGGGATTACACTTGTTGACAAATGTGTTGTCATCTCCTTTGGAGGAGATTGGGAATTCAAACTCGCTGCAATGGAGTCTTGGACTTTGCTGGACAGAAAGAGAATTAACAGATAACATCACCTGAATCACTTGATGGATGGATGTCTGCTCAACTGTATTGATGATGCTTTGATTGTTTATAAAGTTGCTTCTATCGTTCTAACCAACCCTTGTTCACAGCTGTTATTACACACCTCTGGAGAAGGTGGGACTTGAACCTCGACCTCCCTGTCCCTACTACTGCACTAAAAGAAAGCCGCTCCTAAAGTAGCTTCTATATAGAGGTAGTACACTTCTGTTCCGTCACACTATATAATTCTCAGCTTGAACAAAGTAGAACTTTGAATGTGGTATCTGTTCATCTATTTGTTCACAACGAGCTTGGTTTCAAATCCAAAGTCGCTTTCCAGCTTGGAGATCTGATAGATTTCATTCTTTGTGATGTTTGTTATAGTTCCAAATCTGACTGGAATGTTACTGATGCTCTGTCTCAACATGTCCAAGTCATCATGATATATACACAGCATAGCGATATTGGAGTATGGGTTTTTGTGGCATGTATGCCAGCCATTTTGTGTCACAGCCTTCTCTCGTCTGAGATCCAACAACACTCAGGAAGTTTGTCCCATGCAGGACAAAGCAGCCCACTTGATTGGCACCATATTCACAAGCATCCGCTCCCTCCACCACCAACACTCAGTGGCAGCAGTGTGAATTATCTACAAGATGCACTGCAGACATTCACCAAAGATCCTGAGACAGCACCTTCCAAACCCATGACCTCATCTAGAAAGACTAGTGCAGCAGATATATAGGAACACCACCACCTGCAAGTTCCCCATCAAGCCATTCAGCACCCTGACTTGGAAATATATCATCATTCCTTCACTGTCACTGGGTCAAAATCCTGGAATTCCCTCCCTAACAACACTGTGGGTGGACACATAGCATGTTGACTTTACCAGTTCAAGAAGGCAGCTTACACCACATTCCCAAGGGCAAGTTGGGCCGGGCAATGAATTCTGGCCAGTTTGCAATGCCCATGACCCACAAGTGAATAAAAAAATTCTTCATCAGGCTTCTGTGCATTTCTGATTTCTTTTAGTTGTTCAGTTGGTGCTGGTAGAATTGTGGTTGACATTGATGTAAACATTTCTACTGAATTACATCACCTTATTCAGGCCTTGCCATGGGGGTACGCGACAGCGAAGAGAAAGTGAGGACTGCAGATGCTGGAGATCAGAGTCAAGAGTGTGGTGCTGGAAAAGCACAGCTGGTCAGCAGCATCCGAGGAACAGGAGAATTGATGTTTCGGGCATGAGCCCTTCCTGATGAAGTACTTCTCTAGGGCTAACTTGCTAAACTATTACAATCATGATGAAACTGATATCACTTGATATATCAGCTCACTATGACATTGAGCTACTTACTCTCATTGCTACAGATACATCTTTTAAAGGACTGCGGGCTGCACTCTTTCAGATACAAACAGATGGAAAACCTAAATCAATTTATATTGCATGCTGATCACTGACAGAGACTGAACAGAGGCCACAAACAATTAGCGAAACCTCTTAAATTGTAAGGACATAGCAATAATGCCTCCACAAGAAGAACAATTGAGACTGACGATGATGAGGTTTGATGAAAAGACAGACATGGGCAACAACAGACAAAAACAGGCTCTCTGTCCCACATTGAGAGTGTGGTGTTGGAAAAGCACAGCTGGTCAGGCAGCATCCAAGGAGCAGGAGAATTGACGTTTCGAGCGTAACTCCTTCATCAGGAATTCCTGATAAAGGGCTTATGCTCTATACTTCAATTCTCCTGCTCCTCGGATGCTGCCTGACGGGCCGTGCTTTTCCAACACCACACTCTTTGACTCTGATCTTCAGCATCTGCAGTCCTCACTTTCTCCGAGAGAAGTACTCTTCCCCTTTTACCACTTCACTAATTACATGCTGGGTAAGAAGGTGTTTCGGGGACTTGTTCAACCTACCAGCAATTAAAATCCTTAACTAGTTGGTGAAGGAGTTTGTCACTGTTGAAATTACCCGGTCCAATCTTAAACTATAAAATGGAAAATCTTGACCATTGACTGCTTTATCATTTACTCATGGGATGTGAGCAGCACTGATAGGCCAGCATTTATTGCCCACACTTAATTGCCCCTGAGAAAATGATAGTGAACTGCCTATTGAACCACTGCGTCCATTTGGTGAAGGTAAAGTGGTGTTTGAGAGTGTGTTCAAGGACTTTTACCCAGGGACATTGAAGGAACGGTGACATATTTTCAAGACAGGATCATTTTACTTTATTTAAGAATCGTCTTTGCAAAGTCTTCATCTTGTCATGAGGCTGCAGGAGAGACCAAGGTCATGTGATGTTGCATCACTTCCTCTGATGATGCTTGGTATGTCTCACTGACATGCCACACAGTCAGCTTTAACCTGTTATGTTACATGCCCCACAGACTTACCTTCAGGTCAACTCATTGTGGAGTCAGGTGGTAATTGGGTCTGTTGGACATTCATACTTTTGGACCCTAGGTGAGTTCAAACTTGATTGTGCAGAGCTTCCAATCTTGAAAACTGAGTTTGTGCTCATTGTTTAGGCTCACATATGAAAAAGAAGATTGGGAAACTACTCCAGGAGCTCATAGGTTAGTGCGTGTGCTTGAGTTTGTAGACTCAGGAAAGGTGGAAAAGGATGGAAAGCGGAAGGAGAAACAAATTGTTCTGTGTCTGAAATTGCGATATGGTGAGATCATGTTACAGCATAGACCAGTACATGTTTATTCATGTCTACACTTCTCAACATAGTGAGCTCCCATGCCACTAAGCAGAGACCAGGAGCCTTTCCACAGGCAAGAAAGCAAGAAAAAAATGGAATTTACATCAACACTCCTATTGCACATCTTAATGACATTTACATAGTGCTCAGGGAATACTCCCTGGCAAAAAAGGAGAAAGTGACACCATCATTTCTGAAAAATGTATTAACACAGTAACATTTGGGTTAATGTGACGGAAATTCCTATTGGTTAAGGCTCTCGAACAACCTCCCCCACCCCCATGGAAGAGGAAGTGGTCACAAATTTTAATTTGGAAACTTGCCTTATTACTGTGACAAAAGATATAGGCAGATAACCAGTTAATATAGAATTTGATTCAGTCAAGTTCTGTGCTGAATGAAGAGCTAACAACGTATTTTATTATCAATATCCAAAGCATAATGGTTTCCTTTGACACGACTCACATTTCCACCTTTAAGTCAAGGGTAGCCACTAAAGAGATGGCTACAATGCTTTCCTTGATTATTTTCATTGTCTTATTTACCAAACAGTAAATGCTGCATTAATTGTGCTGTATAAGTAAATCATTTATTTGCAATACTGTACACTGCAGTGAAAAGCTAATCAGAAGTATATATAACCCCAAACTGAAAAACAAATGCTTCTTATTTACACCAATTGTATTGCTTAATTTTTGTTTTAACTAAGAGTTTAAGCAGACTGTTACCCATACTGATTGCCATGTTCACCAGTTACATTTCACATTGAAACAATCTGTGACGCATTCTGTGTGGTTGCTGTGGTAATTATCTATGTTCTCTATCATAATACAGTAATTATACATGTCTAATGTCAGCCTGAATGACTTAGCATGTCAGTAAAAGTATAAGTCACTGTCTGGAAATTAAATCTTTTTAAATAGGCCCCTAACTTGATGACAGAGGATGTAGTAAACTCAGCACAAATGAAGCAACCCAAAGTAAGTTAAAGGACAGGGCTGCTCCAGCGTTAAGTAATTGAAATAGTCAGAAACGTGAAAATATTGGATCATTCTGAGCTGATGAAGGATACTGAAGGTTATAGGAAACTTGACTTTTGGATGAACCTCCCTTAAATATGTTCAACAGCTTTCACAGCTGTCTTAATTCTATGAAGAGATCAGCTATGGCTACAGACCAAGGGAGTAGTCAGGCTAAGGGAACAGTTTTAATAACTTAGGACTTAGCAGTTGTATGTTTGTTTAACATGTCCATTAAAACAGTGGATGCCATTACTGCCTTGTTGATACGTTTTTTGCATAAGAGGAATTGAAAAAAATTATCCAAAGCGTTTTATGACCATGTATCCAACTGAGAATTTGTTGTCTATCATTGTTAACATGAAACATATTGAAATGCAATTTTAAGTCTGTCCTTTGCTGTGTTTTGAACAAAAGGCCATGCCATCTGTAACTAATAAATCAATTGAGATCCATTTAATAGTTTAGGTCTTTTAACGTGATACTGACACTAGCAGAAATGACATTGTAATTATTAATCAAGCTCTTTTGATTCTTTCCCCGTGTCCATCATTTTGAGTCATGTGAACATGAATGTATCGAGTACCTTTTCCTTCCAGTCTTAGCATCAAAACTACCCATCCAGGTGGAACTTAACAAACTGCAGTTTAAAGCTCCACCCAAATGTGCGTCTGAAGGGGTTTGTGTATTAAACCATGATGTATTTTCCCTAAGCAAGTCTTAAGTCATTTCTTGGTGAAATTGCTATTGCAATATTCTACAGGTCCTGTGATTTTTCTGGAAAAATAATGAATGGCTTTGGCTTTCTTGGAAACTGGAATCTTCCTTAAGCCCCTGAATTGGTTCAATAGGCTCCTTGAAAAATAGCTCGGTGCCTGAAATGCACTGGGAAAGTGCCATGCAGACGGGCAGTGGGAAATTCCATGCTCGCCTGCGTCCCATTCCATCATCATCTAGCCACAAACATTCTGTCCTAAACTTCATTCTGTTTGTACAATTATTCACAGTTCCAGATAAAGCTCTGGACAATTACAGGGAAAAATTAGAAAGGCTCCAAAGTTATGTCAGCCTACTGACAGCCGTTGCCATGGTTGCAATTTGAGGATCACAAAGGAAAAGAGAAACTAATAAGCTGCAGACATGAAACTGCAGAGCACTGGGCAACAAATCTCTGAAAAATAGTTGCTTTAGGAGATTTGACATTTCATAAAGTGACAGTAAGGAAGTCCATCCTTTTGTCACTCCAGGTTACTATTCTCCTCAGTCTCCATCACAGCATGTCTGATAAGTGATGGAGACAGAGCTGAACTCAAACCTTTTCAGTACTTTCATTGGTTATGACAGCCTACGCTGAATTGTTACAGTAATAAAATGTAATGAAGCAGCTCGCCATGGCTCCTCTGACAGCACCTTCCAAACCCATATCCTCCACTTGCACATTGATAAACAAAGGCAGTAAATTTATGGGGAACACCTCCAAGTTCCCCTTGATATGTGACAAACCATAAACCTGACTTGGAATTATTTCACTATGTTAATTTAACAAGTGGTTAAAGTACTGGAGCTCCCTCCCTAATTGCACTGCAGTATACCTACACCACACAGGTTGCAGCAGTTGGAGAAAACACCTTTCTACCATCTTAAGGGCAATTAGCAAAGGGCTCACATTCTCATAAACAAACAGTAGCAGATGATGCATCCTTGATTTGGTTCTGTCAAGAAACAATTTTTTCACTAATTGTTTCTTTTTAAAGGTTCATTGAAGTTCTTGCTGTTTGTTTTTATATTTCTTTCCAATTTACCTTCATTATCAACATTGTCCCCTTTATTAGCTTTCTAGTCATCCATTGTTGTTTCCTAAAAGTTCCCAATTCTATCACCTACCATTCATTTTGCGTACCTCAGATTTTAATGGAATACTGTCCCTGACTGCCTTTGTTAATTGCAGACAGTTCATCTTTCTCGTTATTAATAAGACATAGATGAATATTTAGAAAAGCTTAATTCAATCAGAGTCAACATAGTTTTATGAAAGGAAAATAAGGATTGTTAAATTTGATGGAGTTCTTCGAGGATACAACAAGCAGTGGTGATCAAGAGGGTATTTTCAGAAGTTATTCAGTGATTTGTCACATAGAAAGGTATTGACCAAAATAGGAGTTCATGGCAATGGGGATAATGTACTAGCATGGATTGAGAATTGGTTAACACATAGGAGACAGAGAGTCATGATTAACGGGTCTTTTCCAAGTTGGAAAGTTTAGCTAGTGAAGTACCTCCAGAATCTTGGGGCCTCAATTATTTGTTATCTTTACTAGTGACTTGGAGAATGGGTAGAGTGTAATATATCTAAATTTATTGATACAGCAATACATAGAAAGATATGTTGTGATGAGGACATGAAGCATCTGTAAGGTAACATAGATACATTGAGCGTGTGAGCAAAACATTTGGCAGAAGGAGTTTAGTCGAGGGAAGAGAGAAGCCATGCACTTTGGTAGGAAGGATCAAAAGGCAGACTATTGATTAAATGGAGAAAAACTTCAAAAGAGTGCAGTGTATAGGGATTTTGGTGTTTTGTACATGAAATACAAAATGTCAACATGCAGAGGCAGCAAATAATTAAGAAGGCAAATGAAATTTTGGCCTTTGTTGCTAAGGGATAGAAGTTTGATCATTGGGAAGTTTTGCTGCAACTGTACAGGGGGTTGGTGAGGTTGCAACTGGAGTACTGTGGGCAATTTTGGTCCCCATGTCTAAGAAAGGATGTGCTGACACTGGACGCAGTTCCAAAGAGATTAATTAACAGGTTAGGCCTTTATTCATTTGAGTTTAGAAGGATGAGGGTGACCTTGTTGAAACACAAGATTCTGAGGGGAATTGGCAGATAGATGTTGAGAAAATGATTCCATTAGTTGGGTAATCTCAAGGGGACATAGTTGTATAATAAGGGGACACTCAGAGAGTAATGAATGCTTAGAATTCTCTACCCCAGAGTATTGTGTGGAGGCTAGGTTACCAAGAGTATTTAAAGAAGAGGCAAATAGATCATTGAAATATTGGCAGGTTGAGGGCTAATATAAGCTGGCAAGAATATGGAGTTGTGTCCTGGGGCAGATCAGCCAGAATCTTGTTGAGTGAAGGGGTAGGCTTGGGGGGATTCTGACGGGCCTTTTTCTGTTCCTATTTCTAATGTTCATCTCCCACCATGCCATACACCTCCTAGTTCCACATTCCTTCCCCCTTTATACATCTTCGAACCAACAAATACATGTCATGCACAATCAAGGGGAGAAAGGAGTTGAAGTTTAATACCTGCCAGTGCCTTGGATTAGAAGAAGGTGGGAGTTAAATATACATCTGGTTCCATCCTGTCCTGCAGCTATTTTTGGAGCATGGGCTCAGCCAGGGGCAGGGCTACACAAGGCTCCTGGAAGTGGAGCTGTCAAGTTATCGTAACAACTGGTGAGGTGGTTGACCCTTCTGGAACGCCTGAGAATCTCTTGGACCACCATTGTTTCCCCATCGGCTATTAAAAATAATGAGGAGATTTTAACAGGTGAAGTGCTCGCTCGGTGCTGAGAAAATCTTAGATCAGTAAACGTGATGAAGATTCAAGGTTGTACAGCAGCAGTGTGCAAGCTCACCAAGAGCGACAGTCTGAGACAGCATGATGAAACCACAGTTCTGAACCATTTGCTGCATTGCAGACTCAGTCTGTTGGGTAAGTGAAGACAATCACCTGGTCATGCCGTGTTGCTGGCATCCCTTTCACAACATCTCCCAGAATGCACCCTGAGTTTGCAACCCTACCAACACCTCCCTCTAGTCCTCATTCTCCACAGCAGTGGCCTGACTTCCAATACCATCTTTTTAAATTTCGATTTGAAGACATTGGAGACATCACATCCATCTTGAAATGCCCTTGTGTACTTGTGTTATCTAAATGTGACATAAATAAGATATGTGGATTTGTTTAACTTGATGATCTCTATTTACAGCTAAATTACTGTTTAAATTAAAAGACAACATCCAGGTGCTTGGCTAATTTTCATGTTAACTTCTTAAAGGGACATCACTCCAAGGTGATTTCATAATATAACACAATGTAGTCAACTGATAACAAACCTATCTCCAGAGAGAAAGTGAGGACTGCAAATGCTGGAGATCAGAGTCAAAAAATGTGGCGTTGGAAAAGCAGAGCAGGTCCTGATGAAGGGCTAATGCCCAAATGTCGATTCTCCTGCTCCTCAGATGTTGCCTGACCGGCTGTGCTTTTCTAGCATCACGCTATCTCCAGGTCAATTGAGGTAGCTCCCCCACCCCAAGAAAATCCCATTGGTCCAGTCAAACTAATCTGGCCAGTTACAGGAACAGTCAAAGAGCTGTGCAACCAGGGGCCTGGTCACTCATCATTTGGGGCTGTCCATTCAATTTAGTTGGGCTGGGGAAGTGGTCAGTCATGGGGATCTATTTGATAAAAGTCAAGGGTGGAGGTGTTATCAAGAGCGACTGCTCTGAGAGGGAAGCTGGGAAACCTGATTGAAGGCAGCATGCAGAGGGGGATCATAATTGTAAAGGGGTGCAGCTCAACATATGACAGGGAATGACAACAGACCATTGAAGGGAAAGGAGCAATTTGGGAGTGGCATCATCAACAATCACCAGGACATTAGCTTCTATAGGAGAACCCAGTTCTATACCTGGCACGTCTATTCAATATGGTTGGAGCTGGGGTGCACAGTAGACAGATGAAAATGAAGTTGAAAACTTATGGAATTGATGAGGAGGTCTATAAGTATGGGAATGGGTACATTTGGGGTTCTAACCATAATAAGAGATAAACATGAGGCTGATCCTTAAAGAGTGGCTGCTGTTGCCTTCCAACATGCTTCAAATAACATAGGAGCAGCAGTAGATCAGTCAGCCCCTCAAGCCTGTCCCACCATTCAGTGAAATCATGGCTGATTGTAGCCTAATCCACATACTTACCTCTGGCCCATATCCCTTATTATCTTTCATTAACAAAAATGCATTTATCTTAGATTTAAAATTAACAACTGATCCATTATCTTGTGCTATTTGTGGAAGAGATTTCCAAATATTTACCACCATTTTTGTGTAGAAGTGCTTCTTAACATCTCTCCTGAATGGTGTGGCCCCAATTCACAGACTATGCCCCCTAGTTCCAGAATCCCCAATCAGTTTGTCTTTATCTACGCTGTATTTTTCTGGTAATATCTTGAAGACTTGAAACTGATCACCCCGTAACCTTCCAAATCCTGAAGAAAGCAGGCCTAATTTGTGTAATTTCATAATGTAATCCCTGCAATGCAGGTACCATTCTTGTAAACTTGCACTGTATTCCATCCAACGCCAATATATCATTCCTAAGGTGTGGTGTCCAGATCTGCTCATAATACTTCAAGAGGGATCTAACCAAAGTTTTGTTTTGCTGCAACATAACTTCTGTGTCATTATATTCCAGTACTCTCGATGTAAAAACCAGCATCCATTAGCTTTTTTGATTATTTTCAGCACCTGTTCATGGCATTTTAAAGGTCTGTGCACTTGAACTCCCCAGATCTCTTTGGACATTCACTGTACTTAACTCCATACCAACTAGAAAATACCCTGTTTATTCTTCTTCTGTCCAAAATGAATAACTGCACATTTCCTTACATCGAATCTAATCTGCCACAATTTTGTCCATTCACTTGGTCAATTAATATTCTTTGTGCATGATGAACATGGCTGCCTCCACACCCAGAGTGGGCAGGGCAGTTGTTTCATTCTGTGAGGGAAGGGTGTTCAACTACAATTCATGAAAGGCCTTTCAAAGGGCAACAATATTCCCCAGACACCATACGTACAGGTAAACAACATACGTGAGCACCACGTATAATGTAAACCTTAGGTGTTGACATAGTGTACAATCCAAATCGTTGCCCCAACCACTCTTGACCATATCATGCAACATTAGGAATTAATCTCACTAAAGACTGTGATGCATTAGTAATGTTTTACCACCTGCAAAGATTCACCAAAATAGCAATCACTTGTAATTTACCCAAAGCCTGGACAGTGTGAGAGGTATTCATTTCATACTCTAGATCATTGACATTATGTAGTGCTAAGGATGGCTTGACTCTGTATCTTCAATGTTGTGGTTGCAGCAAAACAGACATTTATATATATACACACACACACATACACATACACAGAGCTGAGAAAGAAATTGAACATATATTTACAGATGCGATAGTGTACTCACATTGATATGTTACTGTGACACATACCTGTTTCTTGGGAAGGTCTTCTTTCTGTCTCAGTGCAGTCCCAGGTTCTGCAGCTGGAGTACAAGGAGCCTGCTCTGCATTACAGCCTGATGACTGCGGTGACCTCCGAGGCAATTATCTGCCCAGAGACAGGTCCATCGTCCTCAGCCTGAACTCCCACAGGGCTGAGGGTGGCAGGCAGAGTGGAAGGCTTGGCCACATCTGGAGCGAGGTCAAAGTTCCTTGTCACTCTGTTATCTTCTATTGGAACTAAACAATGGCTGGATAATGAAGTCTTTGTGCATCTCAGCACACTGAGGGTACTGGACCTATCTCTCCATGACAGATACCAACCTGTCCATTGAGGCAGTTCAAGCACAACTATCTTCAGACTATTTTTTAACTGACGATGTTAGCATTTTAAATTTTCAGTTATAGACAGTTGCTTCTTAGAACATAGAACATAAAACAATACAGCACAGAACAGGCCCTTCGGCCCACGATGTTGTGCCGAACATTTGTCCTAGCTTAAGCACCCATCCATCTACCTATCCAATTGCCGCTTAAAGGTCACCAAAGATTCTGACTCTACCACTCCCACAGGCCCATGCCCCCACCACTCTCTGGGTAAAGAACCCACCCCTGACATCTCCCCTATATCTTCCACCCTTCACCTTAAATTTATGTCCCCTTATGTCAAATGTTGACATCATCTCATGTATCAAACACAGGATGTACAGAAACCTGATTGTATACAAAACTTTATCGCCATGCTAGCCTGTGTGCACATTTTCTAGGGACAGCCAGCTGCAAAAGTGATCTCCAATGCAAAAACTTTAGGTAGTTGTATTGTTAACTTCAGGAAAAATACTTCCATAATTGTTCACATCAGCATTCCCTTCAATATATTGACACAACTTTCTTTTTTGTGGAAACACCTCTACTTATTCAATAATCCTGTTCTATTATCCTGTTTTCTGTAGTTTACACAGGTCAATCAAGTTGTGGAAATCTTCTTGAGTTACAAAGCATAGGATAAAGTTAGTTCTGTAGTCAGTTATATGTATCTGATTGAAGTATTTAATCTAACTGGTAATCACAAGAAACTATAATACTTATTTTGATTTCAAAACTAAGCAATTTCATATTTACATCCAAACATTTACCTATTCATTTAGTTACCTTCTGTTTGCAAGACATAGATTATCATCTCCAACAATTTACTCGTGACTTCAAGATTTCTCAATTCTCATGCTCTTGAGTGATCATTCAATAAGCTGTTGTTTTTGATGGTTAACTTAGAGAATCATAGAAATTTACAATACAGAAGGAAGCCATTCAGCACATTGTGTCTGTACTGGCTCCCAAAAGAGCTAGGCAAAAGTGAGG
The DNA here is from genome assembly GCF_037043375.1 of Chiloscyllium plagiosum. Classification (NCBI taxonomy): domain Eukaryota; kingdom Metazoa; phylum Chordata; class Chondrichthyes; order Orectolobiformes; family Hemiscylliidae; genus Chiloscyllium; species Chiloscyllium plagiosum. Next base: position 24,258,425 of record NW_028270166.1, read on the forward strand.
ACTGCAGATGCCGGAGATCAGAGTCAAGATTAGAGTGGTGCTGGAAAAGCACAGCAGGTCAGGCAGCATCCGAGGAGCAGGAAAATCGACATTACAGGCAAAAGCCCTTCATCAGGAATGGCTCCCAAAAGAGCTACCCAGCTAGTCCAGTTCTCCAGCCATATGCCTGTAGTCCTCGAAACTCCTCACGTTCAAATATATACCCAACTCTTTTGAAACTTCTTATGGAATCTGCCTCCATCACTCTCCCAGGCAGCACACTCCTAACAGTTCTCTGAATAAAGAAGTTTCTCCTCATCTCAGTTCTAGCTCTCTTGCTGACAACCTTGAAAATGAGACTCCTAGTTACCAACATACCTGCCAGTGGAAACAGAACGTCCTTCTTTACTCTGTTAAAATTGTTCATAATTTTGAACACCTCAATAAGGTCACCTATTAATTTTCTATGTTTCATGGAGAATAAGCCCATCTTCTCTAATCTTCCCTTGTATCTAAAATCCCTCATGTCTGGTGTCATTCCAGTAAATCTCTTTTGCACTCTCTCCAGGGTTTTAACATTCCTCCTTAAATAAGGTGCTCAGAACTGAAAACAATGCTCCAAATGTGGTCAGACCAATAGATTTATAGACATGTAGCATCACTCAGTGCATCTATTTATAAACCTAAGGATCCTATAAGCTTCTTAACAATCGTTTCAACTTTCCTGGCATGTTCAGAGACTCATGCACATGAACCCAGGGGTCCCTCTGCTCCTGTACTCCCCTCAGAGTTGTACCTTTAATCCTATATTATCCTTCCACACTTCTTCTAAGAAAATGCATTACTCTCATTTCTCTACATTGAAATTCATCTGCCAGCTGTCTGCCCACTTGGCCAACTTATTAATGTCCTGCTGAAGTTGCTCAGCATCATCCTCACAATTCTGCCCAGTTTAACATCACATGCAAACTTAGAGATTTTGCCCTGAACACTCCCTCTGCAAATCATTTATATAAAAGCAAGGGTCCTAACACCATTTCTTGGAAACACTACTTTCAACTCATCGCCAGTCTGAGAAACGCCCATTTATATCTATCCACTATTTCCTATCTTTTAGCCAACTTCTAAACCATGCTGCCAAGGGACGATTGATCCCAAATATTTCTAATTTACTACCATGTGACATCATATCAAATGCTTTCTGATCAGTTGTAGAGTCATAGAGTCATTCAGCATGGAAACAGACCCTTCGGTCCAACTGATCCATGCAGACCAGGTTACCAAAACTAAACTAGTCCCACTTGCTTGCATTTGGCCTACATCCCTCTAAACCATTCCTATTCAAGTACCTGTCCAAATGTCTCTTTGTAGCTGTACCTGCATCCATCATTTCCTCTGGCAGTTCATTCCATATACGAACCACTCTGTGTGAAAATGTTGCCCCTCTGGTTCCTTGTAATTTTTTTCCCTTTTCCCTTAAAATTATGCTCTCTAGTTTTGAACTCCCCCACCTAAGAGAAAGACTTTTGCTATTTACCTTATCTATGCCTCTCATGATTTTATACACTTCTAGAAGGTCACCTCTCAACCTCCTACACTCCAATGAAAGAAGTCCCAGCCTATCCCACCTCCCCTTATAATTCAAATCCTCCAGATCAGATAGGATCTTGGTAAATCTCTTCTGTACCCTTTCTGACTTAATAATATTTTTCCTACAGCAGGATGACTAGAACTGTACACAGAACTCCAAAGCCAATTGACAACCTCCCCTGAAACCCATGTGATCTAACGTTACTAATCAAATCTTTACTAATGTCATGTGGACAACGTTAACCCTCTGCCCTCATCAATCTTTTCGGTTACGTCCTCAAAACCTCAATCATCAACACACATATGTATAATGAATAATCATTATATGTATATATTTTATGGTTACAGGTACATCTGTTTGAAGAATTCTGATTTGAAATATTGTGCTTGTCTGTGGAGAAGGCTGTTTAAGCTACCAACAATTGGTGGTAATGGAAGAAAGTCAGCCAGTGGTTCACAGATGAACAGAATGCTTCTATTTACATTTCAAGGTAGACAAGCAGGAGGTTGATAGAACACAATAAGTCAGGCAGCATCAGGAGGTGGAGAAGTCAACGTTTCAGGTATAACCCTTCTTCAGGATGGGGGTGAGTGTAAGAGGAGCTGCAGATAAAGGGGGGGGTGCGGTTGTCAGGTGGGGATAGGTGAACACAGGTAAAGGGTATGACCTGGTTGGAATGAATCCGATCCGTAGGTGGAAGGAAGGGTTGATCAGAGAAATGGAAGGGAGGGATAGAGGCTGGGAAGGGAGTCAGCGGATGGGAAGGGAGGTTACTTGAAATTGGAGAACTCAATGTTGAGTCCTCCGGGCTGTAGGCTTCCCAAACGGAAGATGAGGTGTTGATCCTCAAATTTGCGATCTGATTCGCTGTGGCAATGAAGGAGGCCAAGAATGGCCAAGAAAGGAGTGGGAAAGGGAATCAAAATGGGTGGTGACTGGGAGGTCAGGTCAGCTCTCACAGTCCCAGTTAAGATGCTCGGTGAAATGTTCCCATAGTTTTTGTTTGGTCTCCCCGATGTAGAGAAGACCACATCAGGAGCACTGGATACAATAAACTAGGTTGGAGGAGAGGCAGGTGTACTTCTGTCTCACCTGGAAAGACTGTTTGGGGCCCTGGATGGAAGTGAGGGGGTGTAGTGAGCTGGCAGGTTTTGCATCTTTTACAGTTAGAGGGGAAGATACCTGGGGGTTTGAGGGTGGTTCATGGGGAGAGTGGCATGAACCAAGGATTGGCGAAGGGAACAGTTCTTGCAGAAGGCATAGAGGGGTGGGGAGGCCAAGATGGTCTTTGTGGTGGGGTCTAGTTGAAGTTGGCTGAAGTGGTTAAGGATGATGGATTGGATGCAGCGACTGGTGGAGTGGTAGGTGATGTCCATATCCCACAAGAATAGCTTTAAGGAAGGGAGGAGTCAGAGACAGACCAAGTGAAAGGGAGAGCTGGTTGGAAATTGGAAGTGAAATTGATGGAATTTTCAATTTCTTAATGACAGAGGGAAGCAACATCGATGAACCACAAAAAGTGTTGTGGGGAAGGACCCAGGTAACTTTGGAACAAGGAATGATCCACGTACCCCATAAAGAGACAAGCGCAACTGGGGCCCATGCAGGTACCCATGGCCATACCTTTGAAAATCATGAGAGGATTTAAAGGACAAGTTGTTCATAGTGAGGATGAGCTTGGCCAAGCAGAGAAGATTAGTGGTGGATAGAGACAATTCAAGTCTTTTTTTTCCAGGAAGAAGCAGAAAGCCCTGAGACCTTCCTGATGGGAGATGAACATGTAGAAAGTGTGCACATCCACAGTAAAAAGGAGGCGGCTGGAGTCTGTGAACAAGAAATTCGTAAAGCCTCAGAAGAATTGCAAATGTGTTACACACCTCTGGAGCAAGTGCATTTTGAACTCAGGGCTCCTGGCTTAAAGGGAGCGTCTCTGATAGCGCATCACAATATTCCACCCCCATCTCCCCCTCCACCTTTTGCTAATTAAATCCACTGTGGAACCTGACTACAGCAGTAAAGCATTACCCAACTTTGTCAGCAAGCACTTAATCACAAAAATTCCACTAAACGTTAATCCAAGAAACAGCTGTTAATTAACTGAAGCTCTGGTTATTTTATCTTGAAGAGCTCGGTTTGGTTACATAATTTGTATACATTAAAATGAAAATTCTTTCTGAGCAATATTACAAAATAATATCTCATGATTCACGTCAACTTTTGATCATATGCCCCGAGGTCGAGCTAAATCTTCTCTATCATTACATTATGGCTCTTTAGAGAATGTTTGGCACTAAGATATTGACATGAACATTGCTAAATGAAAATATCAATGTTGATTGGAAACCTCTGTAAGTGAGAGTTATAAGTCACCTTCCACTTCAACCACTGGGGGGCCTGTATGTATTCCCCAAATATGTCAAATCATTGGACACATTTTGTTGACCTTGGATTATTTTTGGTAACTTGTTACAAAAGATTTATACAATCATCTGGATGAGGTAGTAGTCTTTCATTTTATGCTTTAAAGTTACTATAATTCAATATATTTCAGAGATGCCTTATAGTGGTTTATAAAATCAAGAGGGGCATGGATAGGGTGAATAGCCAAGATCTTTTTTTCCAAGGGTAGGGGAGTCCAAAACTAGAGGGCATAGTTTGAGGTGAGTAGCAAAAGATTTAAGAGGGACCTAAGTGGCAACGTTTTCATGCAGAGTGATGTGTGTATGCAATGAGCTGCCAAATTGGTGGAGGTGGGCACAATTTAAAAGGTATCTGGATGGGTATATGAATAGAGGGGTGTGGGCCAAATGCTGGTAAATGGGTGTAGATTAATTTAGGATAGGTCGGCATGGACAACTTAGGCCAAAGGATCTGTTTCTGTGCTGTACATCTCTATGACTCTATGTTTTGCTGAGCATATTAGTGCCAAAAACATCAATGTCTGTCACAGGTTGCTTGATTTAATGCCTTCTAAAAAAAGCTACAGTAAATTACTTTCTCATTTTTTTTAAGCTTGGATTTGTAAAAGATCCCTTTAGCCAGAAGAACATAAGGATTTTTTTCCTGGCTCGCACAGATTTGTTAGAATCCAGGGTGTTGTGTCTTAAGGTGGAAGAAAACATGCCAGCAATTCACCACATACTGAGTGTTCCATTTTAGTCCTGCAGTTGATGCAAGGCAAAGGTCAAACACTCTGCTAAATGAGAAAGAAAATTGGAGAATTTTCACAAATTCCACTAAAGCATAGTACAGTCTTTTGGTTCAATTCTAATTGAACTAATATTCCAACTTCAATATGACTCTTCTTCAGTGAAGAAGAGGAGTCATACTGGACTCAAAATGTTAACTCTATTTCTCTCCACAGATGCTGGCAGACCTATTGAGTTTCTCCAGCATTCTCTACGTTTGTTTCAGATTTCCAGCATCCACAGTGTTTTGCTTTTATTACAGTATCGAGTAAGTTTCACCTGAGTTACCTATTTCTGGCTTTGTGATTTTTTAAAATGATGAAAGGTTCAACAGCAGAAGGATGTATAAAGTGATTGATGGTCTAATGTACCTGGGACCATTGCCATGTGTGAGTCTGGCCTTGAAATGAGTGTTGACAGAGTGTTAACCCGTGGGGTCATCATAATGAAATCCACTCCTGGTCTAACCCAACATCCCACTTGTGTATTTCTGCTGAATGGCACCAGGTTACAATCAACAATCAGACTTGTATGACACTTCCTTGCTCCCTAAAAACCATTATTTACTCTGAACATGTTCCCAGGTTAATCAGTACAGACCAAGAAACCATATTCAGTGGCAATTTTTCACTGAGCTGAACTAACAATGAAGTTGTACACATGTAAGAGCAATCAATTAAGAATTAAATGGGAGACCAGATCAACATATCTTACAAGTACTCTGCCTGAAAAGAATGCAGAAATCCACATTAAAGTACTCCTGCAACAACAAAAGCAACATAATGATGTATAGTCATAAGCTAGTTCATCACTAATTAACATTTTTAGTTGAACTGTTAATGGAACTAATTTATATCAATAAACTGTCGACATAATTTGTGATGTAAAGAATGTTTCATTTTCATTATAACAAATACTTGAAAAATATGCTTGTCTTTTTTCTCTTTGAATGTGCACAAGACAAAATACATACACAGGACATGAAGCAAAATTCTGAATGTAAAAAAAAAAGAGAATACAGCACGTGGAAGAGTGACACTGGGTTATGGTCCCAAGTTCACCTTACTCAAAATTGTCACAGACTAAGGGAAAAGGAGTAGATTTACATTATGATTGATTTCTCCTTTTATGCTTGAAATAATGAGATCTTATTTGACCTATTACGTTCCATTTTTTATTCCTGTCCCTTACTGAGATAGGCCGAAGTGTGTTCCCCAAGTCCTGAAATTTGAATTCAATATCGGCAAATCTTCAGGGAATATGGGCGTGCATCCCTAAATGCCTTGGGAAAGCGGTGCTGAGTGCCTTCTGGGACCTCTACAGTCCATTTGGTATTGGTACCCCCTCAATAATATCATGGACAGAGTTCCAGGATTTTGACCCAGTAACACTGAATGAATGGTGATTTATTTCCAAATCAGGATAGTGAATGGCTTGGAGGCTGTATCATTGCAGATGTGTCATTGCATCCATGTATTGTTGCTCTTGTCCTTATAAATGGTAGTGGCCATGTTTGGAAGGTACTTTTTAAGCACAAACAAAAGAGCTGAACACCAAGAGGTGAGGTGGAAGTAATTGACATCACTCATGTGTTTAACCGAGTGTGCATCAATGAAGCCTTTTGAAATAAATCCACAGTAAGTACCTTTAAGACGAAGTCAAAGATAATATTTATTAACAAAACAATTGCCTCACATTTTGAGTGTTTTGCTATTTCATCCACAAGCATACATACTCAGGAAATTAAGAAAGACAGGACAGGTGATAGGTTGCAAACTACAAGTTTTGGTAAATTTAAAGGTATTAAAAATCAGTGATTCATAACTTCCTGGAGGTCCGTGTCCAATAATACTTACCTCGGGAAGCTGGACCCAGTAATTTTCCTTCTTGCAAGTAAAGCGTAGTCAACTTTGCAGCTGGAAATTTGGAGGTGGATATGGAGACAGCCGAGAGTCTGCTTTCCTTCTAGAAGGCGATAAGCAACTGACTTAAACTCTCAGAATTGTATAATTAAACAATTCAACAAGCTCAAACACCAGTCAAGTGATAAAGTTAGGCATTTCCCATGCTTAGAGTCCATCTTGTTGGGATAATGGACAGGTTTTTAAACTAACAATATAGCTTAAGGCTCAAAACTTGGGCTCTCTCCTGGTGCAGTGGTAGCATCCCTGCCCCTAAACCAAAGAAGTATAAGTTCAAGTCCCACGTGCTCCAGAAGTGTGTAATAATATCCCTGATTAGGTTGATAAGGGAAATAAGTTTAAATTTAAAATACATAAAGCTCAAAGCTTCCATTGTGAGATAATGAGGATGCAGTGGAAGCATTAATGCTCTTTTTGGCATAACACATCTCAAGTTTTTCTCTAGAGCAGATAGCTCAGCTCCAACCTCTCTAGGTTTACATTGCAGAGAAGACAGAAGCATCTGGAAATACAGTCGTAGAGTCATTGAGGTGTACAACAAATCCTTCAGTCCAACTCTTCCATGCCAACCAGATATCCCATTAATTTAGACCCATTTGCCAGCATTTGGCCAAAATCCCACTAAACCTTTCTTATTCATATACCCATCCAGATGCCTTTTAAAAGTTGTAATTGTCCCAGCCTCCACCACTTCCTCTGGCAGCTCATTCTATACACATACCACCGTCTGCGTGAAAAAGTTCCCCCTTCGGTGCCTTTTATATCTTACCCCCCTCACCCTAAACCTATGCCCTCTAGTTTTGGACGCCCCCACCTTGTCTATTTATCCTATCCATGCCCCTCATGATTTTATAAACCCCTACAAGGGCATCCCTCAGCCTCCGACTCTCCAGGGAAAACAGCCCCAGCCTATTCAGCCTCTCCCTATAGCTCAAACCCTCCAACCCTGGCAACGTTCTTGTATATCTTTTATGAACCCTTTCAAGTTCCACAATATCCTTCCTATTTTGGAATGCAGTATTCCAAAAGTAGCCTAACCAATGCCCTGTACAGCTGCAACATAACCTCTCAACTCCTATATTCATGTGATCATTTTTATGAATCCATGAAGGTGTCTATTTATCAAAGAGACATAAGTTAAATACAAAAGTATAAATTAGTTTTTTGGGGGATTTCTCTTCACACCCCTTGGCTATGACAAATTCTATTTACTTACAGTTAAAATTGGGCCAACATTTTACATCATTTTGTCCCTTCTCTCTCCATAGGTCCTGGTTGATTTACAAAGTTTTCAAACATTCATATCAAACATTGAGGCAAGTTCACTCATGACATAGATTAGACTCATTTATGAACACCACAAGCACAGGCTTCCTCATTCAAATTACACTGAATTCCACAATATTCTATGACTAATGGGGAAAACCATTGTAAAGATCACTGCAGGGGCAAAAACATGGTTCTTCCTTCACTATTAATAACTTTTTAGCTTTACTTCTCAAATTAAATTATTGTCAGGCATTCCACCCCTAAAATATTTTCACTTTATATCTTCAGTCTCCACTACTAAAACCTTCACAATTCCAGGCTAATTCTTTTGTCATCCCCTGTAATCTGTTCCTTCCTGGGCTCTATTTCAATCTGTTTTAAGCCAGGGTTTCCCAAATTGCTGTTCCAAAAGCCGGGTTTCCCAAACTGTGGCTAGCAAGTCCCAGTGGGGTCGTGAGCTGAATTGTTTGGGTTGTGAGCTCTGAGAATGAGTGAGCACCTTTAAACTGACCCTGAGGTTTCCTGTTAATCCTCACAGTTCTTTAAAGGTGGGCTCACTATTGAGGCCTGATTCACAAGAGTATAGGAGTTGAGAGGTTATGGTGCAGTTGTACAGGGTATTGGTTAGGCTACTTTTGGAATACTGGTCTGAAAAGCCTGGTGTAAAATTTTCCATTTAAAAGCCATCACTAAGCACCTGTTATGACCCAGACCAACTGCCTTTGAATATATCAAGGAGATATCCTAGACCTTAACTTTTATCTTATTTAAAGGTAAGTGTAAGGTGATGTGTTCCTGATGTAATTCAGTTGGTTATACCACTTGGCCATTTTATCCTTACCCTACAGTTCATATACAAACAAAAGAAATAAGAATTGATATAACTTAAATTCTATTGAAAAACGTTACAGAATAACAGATTATTCAACTACTAATAAGCAACTGTTCCAATATAGTAAAATCTCATAAACTCACCTTTGGCAAAGGGAAATTCGGTAAAATATATTGTCTAATATGCTGTTCTGACAGAGAGAGAGAACTGAAGCTTTTTAGCTGAGACATGTAACAACATCCACACCTAACTTCAATCCCCAACTGCAGAAAGCTAAACTAAAACTCTGGTTCTGTCAGAACCTGACTCTACCCATCATGCGGCTTCTATTGTTGCCACTTAAAAAAAAAAGCGCCAAGGCCTGACAAACTATTTACTTTATTGGCTTCAAATAGACATTTTGCATCTCCGGTTCAAAATGTCTCTCAAAAGACACAGGACAAAATTCACCTGCTTAAGCTTTGGAAATGTTGAAAGTGCTATACTGTAAGTATAAAAAGTGGTTAGTTAGTTACAATGAGTCATTACACTGAAATTGGACTAACTGCAGCCATGGCAACACAAGAACTCAATGCCCATTCCTCTGAAATCGTGAAAAATCATAGTAATCAAGAGAAAAATAACATAAATAAGTGTGATTTCAACATCAGCTAGAAATACAAGCACATATGATTTAATCCAGGAACATGATTTCAGAATGTTCTTTGCATTAATATAATCACTCTTGCCTTGTCATCCATTATTATTCTACAGTACGGGTTGTCCATAGAAAACACTGTAACATTATAAAGCACATTGAATTTCAACAGTTCTCTGGATTCTTTAGTTCGCAAACTATTTGAATAAAGAAATAAAAATGAAGGAAGTGAAAAACAAATCAGAGATGAGCAATGAATCCAAATAGGAAATCCAAATTTATGTAAATTCAGGCTATTTATAACAACACAAGAAAGATTTGACTTCAACCAAATTCAGCATGTAAATAGAGCGATAGCAGATATAATGAATGAACAAGTGCCTTTGATTGATTATTAATGCACCAAAAACAACCCAGTTTGATGTGTCAGTTCTGCCATGTCTAGCAATCTAACCTCTGAGTCAGAATGTCACAGACTTAACGCACTGCTCCAGCATATGAATGCAGCATCTCGGTTGAGATTTCAGTGCAGAGTTCAAAGAACTCAATATCTAACGATAGGGTATTTACATCTCTTTATTTCGAGAAAATAACTTATCACTGAAAGGACAGCAGGTCGCCCTAGTCAACAGTCATCCCCCAAACATATGTAAAAAGTGGTAAATTGATTATTATATTGTTGTTGACTGCACAATCTTGCAAATTGAGGATCAAATTTGACTATGTGACTGTACCAATTCTTAAAAAAGTAATTATTTGGTTAGACTGCACATCACAGTCGCTTGAGGACATGAAGGAGCTGCACAGAAATGCAAGTTATTTCATCTGCATTGTCTACGTTTATAATGGCTCAGTGGTTAGCACTGCTGCCTCACAGCACCAGGGACCTGGGTTCAATTCCAGCCTGAGGCAACTGTCTGTGTGGAGTTCGCACATTCTCCCCATGTCGGCATGGGTTTCCTCCCACAATCCAAAGACGTGCAGGTTAGGTAGATTGGCGATGCTAAATTACCCATAGTGTTCAGGATTGTGTAGGTTAGGTGCATTAGTCAGGGGTAAACATTGGATAATAGGGTAGGGGAATGGGCTGGATGAGTTACTCTTCAGAGGGTTGGTGTGGACTTGTTGGGCCAAAGGGCCTGTTTCCACACTGTAGGAATTATTTGTATGGTCAATGCGCCAATGTCTTTTACACAAAAGTTACAATCGTCTCTTATTGGAGGTGGTCATTACCTGGCATTTCTGTGGAACGAATGTTACTTACACTTGTCAGTCCAGCTTAGGAATGTGGAGCACTGGTCATACCAATTATGAAGTCTGACAGGTCAGTTTGCCTTTGTAGAGATGTCAATCAAATGGTAAATTGCTTTTTGCAGCTAGATAAATACCCAATCCCTCTCACAGAGGATTTACATGCAAAGCTGGGAGGGGGTACTGCCCTTCATGAAGCTGGACATAAGCCATGCTCACCTGCAATTGTGGTTAGTTGAGGATTCCCAGAAGTATGCTACAATTAATACCCATAAGAATTCGTACCAATAAACAAGATTGCCATTTGGGGTAGACTGTGCAATTTTTCAGCAGATGATGGAGAACATTTTACAAAGTCTACCCAGTGTCCTCATTTATCTAGATAATATGCAAATAACAGGAAAGAGCAATAAGAAGCAATTAGAGAACTTGGACATAGTCCTTAGATGTTTCGCTCAGGTGGGCCTACATCTTAGAAGGGAGATATGTGTGTTCCAAGCATTCCAAGTGACCTATTAGAACTATAAAGTTTACAAGATCAGGCTGTACCCACTGGAAGATAACGTGATGACAATCAAGGGTGTCCTGCCTCCCATATCTGTACTGGAGCTTAGGTCTTTCTTTTAACTGCTGATTATGGAAAGTTCTTACATAACTTGGCCTCCATCCTGGCACCACTGCATCAACTTTTGAAAAAAAAGTGAACAGCTTTGGAAATGATCATGTAGCCAAGCCAAAGCAGTCAGGGAAGTAAAGAAACAGCTATTTTGCTCTGAGGTGTTGGTACACTACAATCCCAAGCGAGATCTGGTATAGACATGCAGTGCTTCCCCGTATGGTAATGGGGTAGTAATAGTTCATATTTGGCCCAGTGAAGAGGAACTCCCAATAGCATTTGCACCCAGGACTGTGGCTAATGCAGAGTGTAAATATGCCCAGAGAGAGAAGGAAAGTTTGGCGGTCATACCTGGTGTCAGGACCTTCCACCAATGCCTTTATGAATGTAAGTTTATAATAATAACGAACCACAAACCCCTGCGAGGACTACATAAAGAGAACAAGGCAGTGCCTCCCATAGCTTCAGGCTGAACTCAATGGTTGCTCTTAATTAGAAGTTGGAACATTATTTTGGAGGCCAAGTAGCAAATGTGAATGCATTGAGTTGCCTCCCGCTGGCAGGTACACCACTACCGGAAGAGTCCATAATGATTCTAAATTTTCTGGACACAATTCCAGTCACAGCTGACAACATCAGACTTTTGACGCCAAATGATTTGGTGCTGGTGGTGATGGGTCACAACCACAACTGAAACCTTTTTTGGATCTGGAGAGGCTAGATTACAGATGAGAATGGCATAGTATTATAAGGAGCAAGAGTGATTTTCCAGAGCAAAGGTGCTGCCAGATACTGGCTAAATTCCACCAAGGTTGTCCAGGAGTTTCCACAATGCACATGTTGGCAAGAAGCTATTTCTGGTGGCCAGGATTGGATGCCAATATAGCCGCCCTTAGTTAGGCAGTGCCCAAAGTACCAATAAGGACAAAAATTACCACCAGCAGATCACCTACATTCATGCGAATGGCTGGGCAAACCCCTGGATTCAACTACGTGTGCAGGTCCTTTCCTGGGCTCAATGTTCCTAGTCATTGTGGACGCCCATTCAAATTACTGGAAATGCATTGAGTTCATTTGTCAAACAAGGGGACAATGATAGAAAAACTGCACATCTTTTGTAATACACCGACTTCTGGAAATGTTGGTCATAGGTAACGGGCCATCATTTACCAGCAGGCAACTTGTGCATTTCCTAAAGTTGAATGGGTATTCATTATATTAGGACAACACCATACCATCCATTGTAGGCTTAAAGGAATAGCCAACAGCATGACACGATACCAAACTGTCTGGTTCCTGTTCGATTATAGGGCCACCCCTCATGCAACTACAGGGATAGCTCCAAAAGAGTTGCTAATGCTGGGAAGACTCCACACCAGGTTAAATCGGATATTTGACCTGGCAGAAGGGGTTAAAATGGCATCAGGAACACTAATCCCGGACACAAGCCTCCTCCTAAGCAAGTGAGAATGGGTTACTTCAGGAGACAAAGTTTGGTGTAGGAACCACAGGAATGGCACTGTATGTGTAAGAGGCATGGTTGACATAGGGTTAGGTCCAGTGATGTATAAAGTTCAGGTAGTTGCGACAGTCCTGAATAAGCATGTGGACCATATGAAAGCTGCAAACTCACAAACAGTGTAGGAGGAATACACCCCAGCTCCTCAACAACATTCATGTCTGTTCCGGAACCCGCAGGTTCTTCCTGTCTGTCAAACGCTGAAGATAACCTGGAATCTGAGATGGACACAGCGGATGTTGCTGCCTCGATACCTCTGCCGTCTGAAGAGGAGAATCAATTTCTTCCGAGATGCTCTGGGCACAAGTGGCCAGCTACTGAGCATGACACACCTTCCATATCAGAGGCAGAGTTGGAGGAACCTGACTCAGTGCTAAAAACCCCAGGAGGAGCTATAAAAAAAATTGGCATATGTCCTCAGATTCCAAAGGGGAGGGATGGCGATTGTAATGAGGTCAGCCAGGTGGATCTCAGAGAATACGAGTTCCTTGATTGGGGCTGTTAATCTGCTCTGATCAGGGAGCTCTGGCTGACAGATATAAGCAGGAGTGTCTGGCCAAACTGCCCATAACCAGGTCCAGGCAGCGGGCCGTGGAGGGGAGTCGTTAAGGCCAATTGCCTGCCCCTCTTCTGCGGTTATGTTAGAGTCTGAGTGTCTCTGGAGAGGGAGCACGTGGTGTCCACCAACACCCTGGAGTTGTTCAGGGAGAGGTGGGCGTCGGAGGGAGTGGAGTGCATTATTTCCCCCTCCAACTCTATTTTGATTTAGTCCCTGCCCTCCCCTTCACTGTTTGATCACACAGCACTGCTCTTTGATGTGAAGGGCAGTGCTTGTCATGGGCCATTTGGGTGTTTCTTTTTCTTTCTGGTGGTGGAAACTGAATGAAGATTCGTACACCTTGTGTCTTTCACTGTGTCTCACACATGGGTGCTGAGGAAAAATAAACACTACCGCAGTTAGGCAGTAGTGTGTGGGGTTATGAAAAAAGAGAAAAAAAAACAGGAGTGTCAGATATCCTGAAGCTCTGAGAGCTGGCTCTGTGGGAGTTGGATCAGAGTTAGGGACTCTCCATGTATGAATAAAGGGTGACTTGGTGATACCAGCTTCTGTGGAGTTATTTCAGGAAGGAATTGTTTGTTTTCAGTTAACCTTATGATGACCAACTGACCATGTTGTAGAGGGGAAGGGTGGGAGGGGGAGCTGAATAGAAATGAGTTCCTCTCTCCACACATGGGATCATATCAAATTGGAGGCCCTCATCCAGGGACCAGTCATAACACAATAAAGTTCCCAAGTCACTTGAGTAGTATAAAACAAAGTATGACAATGAGCAAAGGAAAGGGAAGAAGAACTGTAAAGGAAAGAAACCACTCTGTCTCTAAGGAGCAAGATCCTGCTATCACCTCCTCTCTTTCCTGCAATCTTCATGAAACCAGGAAACTGAAGTTGAGATGAGTCACGTTCAAATGAGCTATAATAGTATTGAATAGCAGCCACAAACAGTGACCAAATAGTTTATTTCCGCTCCTATTTCTTATACTATCCAAAATTTAGCTTTTTTTTTCCGGTTTGAATTATTAGTTTTATTCCGTATCCATTTCAGGAAATGTATATTAAAGTAAAAACTAACTATGTGAAAGATCAAGAAATCTAGAATTTTTTTCAGATCAAAGATCATTATATTTTGAAATGTCATAGAAACATAACAAGAATAGGCCAGCTAGGCCGTTTATAGTCTCAAAGACTCAAGATTGAGTTCAATAACTTCAGATCATGAACACTGTCCTCCATTTTATTACATCCTCCCTCCAACTCCTCCTCTGTGCATAGGTTTACTCTCAGCAGAGCTGGTCGATTTTCTGCTCTTAACACTGACTATTAACAACAGTTCTGCATGCAAATCTCTCCTCTGCCAGTATTAGCATTCCCTTTGCCTTTTACCCTGAGTCTCCTCACCAGTTTGATATTATTTGATTTATTATTGTCACATGCACCTAGGTACAGTGAAATGTTTTGTTTTGCCTGCAGTACAGGCAGATCATACCATACAAAGTGCATAAGAGTAATAGAACCACAAGTTCTATACCACAAGTGAAACAAATATTTGAAGCTAATGTTAGTGGAACAATTTTATGGTCAATAAATTAGAAGGAAACACAAAGTACAACTTCATATCCAGTGGCATAACTCAATGGAAAAGTAGAGCCTTCTTGCCCAGCACCATCACTCGTCCCATTGTGATCTTGCACCTTACCGAGTGGCTTCACTCTTTGTGTTTTTATCTAAGAAGAGTTTTATTGCAATGTTAACACATCTCAAAATAAAGAGATGGGAAATAATGGAAAAGGGTTGCAGGATTTGTGGTATGTTCTCCCAGCAAGGAGTTGAAAAATATAATGAACAAACATTGAGTTTGTCAACCCGCTCAGTCTTTAATATGCTTAAATGAATGACCAAAGTTGGAATGTTGCTGTATTTCTGAAAATCTGATATTTCACCTTTAAAACCTAAGCCGCAGTAGAGATTGATATTTTAAATCAAATTTTCCACCGCAATCCATTCTCAATAAACAATCTGTTTGCTTGGCTTCCTAAATCACAGGTACCTCTGTTCACAGGTGTCGCCCATTAATAAATTTAAATATCGTCAGAGTTTGTGAACTAAAAGTAATGACAATTCAATCTCCAGCTGTTTTTCAATACTTTTGGCAAAAACAAAAATATCTTTCCAACTTGCTTAGAATGAAGAGAACTTGTAGATTATGAGAGGGTGTGCTGAAATTCTCTGGGTGTTGCACACTCTCAGAATACAGAAACAATGTTGAAAGCTCTCTCCCATGGCAGTGATGTGATAAATCCCTGTTAAATCCCAGGCTCGAGAGCAAGAAATTCAAGAAGGGATCAGTTAGTAAATGTAACTATTGTGAAATATGTATTTTTTAAAAATTCATTCAAGGGATGTGAGTGGCAATGACAAAACCAGCACTCATTTCCCATCCCTTAATTACCCTGGAGAGGGTGGTGGTGATTACCTTCCTGAACTACAGCCATCCTTGGTGTGTCAATGCACTCATGATACTGTTAGAAGAGCATTCAAAGATTTTGACCCAGCAACAATGAAGGAACAGCAGTACTTTTCCAAGTCAGGATGGTATGTGGTTTGGAGCGGAAATTGCAGGTGATGATGTTCCTATGCACCTTCTGTTTTTGTCCTTCCAGGTGGTAGAGGTTGCAAGTGCCTTGGTAAGCAATTGCAATGCAACTTGTAGATGATACATACTGCTGCTGAAGTGGTGGATTGAATGGTGTTTGAGAATGTGGTACCAATCAGTTGGTTTGTATTGTCCTGGATGGTGTCATGCCTAATGAGTGATGTTGCAGCTGCACCTATCCAGGCAGGTGGGGAGCATTGTGCTTTGTAGATAGTGGACAAGCTTTTGGAAGACAAGAGATGAGCTCCTCACAACAGGATTCCTAGCTTCTGACCTGCTATTGTAGCCACAGTATTTGTATGACTGGTCTCATTCACATTTTTGTCAATTATGACCCCCAGGATGTTAATAGGAGGAGATTCAGTCATGGCAATTCCTTTGAAATTGAAAGGGCGGTGGTTAAATTCTCTCTTGTTGGAGATGGCTATTGCTTGGCATTTGTGTGGCACAAGTGAAAATCAGTGTGAATGATCATATTGATATTTGAACAAAATTATAAGCATTTGTTTGCTTAGGGAAGATAATTTAAATATTTTCATAGATCATTTCAGTGATATTTATTAGTGAAGAAGGGATGCAAAGATCATGACAACTCAAGGTCTGGTTTATGGATGGGAAGGCAGACACTATATAGGATTTGTCATAAAATACTGCTGTGCGATTGTATATTCATATAAATTGGAATATGGGATAACAGTGCTGAGTAAAGTAACAGCTTTGAAAAGGTGTTGCTGGAAAAGCGCAGCAGGTCAGGCAGCATCCAAGGAACAGGAGAATCGACGTTTCGGGCATAAGCCCTTCTTCAGGAATGAGGAAAGTGTGTCCAGCAGGCTACGATAAAAGGTAGGGAGGAGGGACTTGGGGGAGGGGCGTTGGAAATACAATAGATGGAAGGAGGTCAAGGTGAGGGTGATAGGCCGGAGTGGGGTGGGGGCGGAGAGGTCAGGAAAAAGATTGCAGGTTAGGAAGGCGGTGCTGAGTTCGAGGGATTTGACTGAGACAAGGTGGGGGGAGGGGAAATGAGGAAACTGGAGAAATCTGAGTTCATCCCTTGTGGTTGGAGGGTTCCTAGGCGGAAGATGAGGCACTCTTCCTCCAACCGTCATGTTGCTATGGTCTGGCGATGGAGGAGTCCAAGGACCTGCATGTCCTTGGTGGAGTGGGAGGGGGAGTTGAAGAGTTGAACCACGGGGTGGTTGGGTTGGTTGGTCCCGGTGTCCCAGAGGTGTTCTCTGAAACGTTCCGCAAGTAGGCGGCCTGTCTCCCCAATATAGAGGAGGCCACATCGGGTGCAGCGGATGCAATAAATGATGTGTGTGGAGGTGCAGGTGAATTTGTGGCGGATATGGAAGTATCCCTTGGGGCCTTGGAGGGAAGTAAGGGGGGAGGTGTGGGCGCAAGTTTTGCATTTCTTGCGGTTGCAGGGGAAGGTGCCGGGAGTGGATGTTGGGTTGGTGGGGGGTGTGGACCTGACGAGGGAGTCATGGAGAGAGTGGTCTTTTCAGAACACTGATAGGGGAGGGAAGGGAAATATATCCCTGGTGGTTGGGTCCATTTGGAAGTGGCGGAAATGACGGCGGATGATACGCTGTATGTGAAGGTTGGTGGGGTGGTAGGTGAGGACCAGTGGGGTTCTGTCCTGGTGGCAGTTGGAGGGGCGGGGCTCAAGGGCGGAGGAGCGGGAAGTGAAGGAGATGTGGTGGAGGGCATCGTCGACCATGTCTGGGGGAAAATTGCGGTCCTTGAAAAAGGAGGCCATCTGGGTTGTACAGTTTTGGAACTGGTCCTCCTGGGAGCAGATGCGGCGGAGACGAAGGAATTGGGAATATGGGATGGCATTTTTACAGGGGGCAGGGTGGGAGTAAGTGTAGTCTAGGTAGCTGTGGGAGTCGGTCAGTTTATAGTAAATGTCCGTGTTGATTCGGTCGCCCAAGATAGAAATGGAATGGTCTAGGAAGGGGAGGGAGGAGTCTGAGATGGTCCAGGTGAATTTGAGGTCGGGGTGGAAGGTGTTGGTAAAGTGGATGAACTGTTCAGCCTCCTCGTGGGAGCACGAGGCAGCGCTGATACAGTCATCGATGTAGTGGAGGAAAAGGTGGGGGGTGGTGCCAGTGTAGCTACGGAAGATGGACTGTTCCATATATCCTACGAAGAGGCAGGCATAGCTGGGGCCCATGCGGGTGCCCATGGCTACTCCTTTGGTTTGGAGGAAGTGGGAGGATTGGAAAGAGAAGTTGTTCAGGGTGAGGACCAGTTCAGTCAGTCGAAGGAGGGTGTCAGTGGAAGGGTACTGGTTGGTACAGCGGGAAAGGAAGAAGCGGAGGGCTTTGAGTCCTTCATGATGGGGGATGGAGGTGTACAGGGACTGGATGTCCATGGTGAAGATAAGGCGTTGGGGACCGGGGAAGCAAAAATCATGGAGGAGGTGGAGGGCGTGGGTGGTGTCCCAAACGTAGGTGGGGAGTTCTTGGACTAAGGGGGACAGGACCATGTCGAGGTATGCAGAGATGAGTTCATTGGGGCAGGAGCAAGCAGAGACAATGGGTCGGCCGGGGCAGTCAGGTTTGTGGATTTTGGGCAGGAGGTAGAAACAGGCGGTGCGGGGTTGTGGGACTATGAGGTTGGAGGCGGTGGATGGGAGATCCCCTGAGGTGATGAGGTTATGGACGGTCTGGGAGATGATGGTTTGGTGGTGGGAGGTGGGGTCATGGTCGTGGGGGCAGTAGGAGGAGGTGTCCGCAAGCTGGCGTTTGCCTCAGCGGTGTAAAGGTTGGTGCGCCAAACTACTACCGCGCCTCCCTTGTCTGCCGGTTTGATAGTGAAGTTGGGGTTGGAACGGAGGGAGTGGAGGGCTGCACGTTCTGAGGGTGAGAGGTTGGAGTGGATGAGAGGGGTGGAGAAGTTGAGGCGGTTAATGTCGCGGCGGCAGTTGGCTATGAAGAGATTGAGGGTGGGTAAGAGGTCAGCACGGGGTGTCCAGGTGGATGGGGTGTGTTGGAGGCGGGAGAAGGGGTGGTCAGAGGATGGGGGAGAGTCTTGGTTGAAGAAGTAGGCGCGGAGGCGAAGGCGGCAGAAGAAACAGGTTTCGACTGTTGTACCACGAACAATGTCAAAACCCTCCTGGATAGGCATAACACAATTTAGCTGCAAAGTAAAGCCCCTTTCATACTGTCCTAGCAAGTGCTCATGAAGTGGTACATGGCCCAGTGAGAGAAGACATCAGTTAGAATGCGAAGTATATATAAGCACAGTGAAATCGACATTCAGTAGGGTCAAGTATTCAAGTGTTCTAATTGTCTTTAAAATTGACATGTAATTATCATACAATCCTTACAGTGTGGAAACAGGCCATTTGGCCCATTGAACATCGACCCTCCAAAGGCCATCACACCCAGACCTACCCTCTACTCTCCAATCTTGCATTTCCCATGGCTAATCCACCTAGCCTGCAGACTGTGGGGAATTTTAGCATGGCCAATCCTGTAACCTGCACATTTTTGTGACTGTGAGAGGAAACCTAAGCACCCAGACGAAACCCACACAGACACGGGGAGAATATGCAAACTCCGCGCAGAGTTGCTGAGGCGAGAATTGAACCCAGGTCCCTAGCGTTGTGAGGCAGCAGTGCTAATCACTGAGCCACCGTGCTGCCATAAATTATCTTGATTCTGTAGAATTAAATTTACAATAATGTAACTGCTCTTAATGTTAAAGTATTATTAATTGATTGTTACTGGGAGGTTTTTCAGTATCACTGTGTGTTGAAAATCTATAAAAACAAAAAAAGGGAATCTGAATTCATTGGCAGTTTTCATACAAATGCATTGTTTGCTGAGAATATAATGAAAAAAGTCTAAATAGTTCCACATATGCAATCTCCCAACCTCCCTCTGAGACACGTTATTGGCAATGATATTAACAGGCTACATGATTAAGTCAGAATCTGGGAATTCTGCAGCAAGTAACACCGCTTCTGACTTTCAAAAGTCTGGCAACCATCCACAAGGCACAAGTCAGAAGTGTGATGGAATAAGCTCAACCTCCCTGATGGAGTGTGGCTCCAAGAAGTGCAACACCACCCAGGCCAAAGTAGCCCGTTTTACTGGCACCTTATTCACTGACTTAAATGTTTACTCCCTCCACAAATGGCACAGTGGCTCAGTGGTTGGCACTGCAGCCTCACAGCACTAGGGATCTGGGTTCGCTTCCAGCCTCGGGTGACTGTCTGTGTGGAGTTTGCACGCTCTCCCCGTGCCTGCATGCATTTCCTCTGGTGCTCCGGTTTCCTCCCACAGTCCAAAGATGTGCAGGTCAGGTGGATTGGCCATGCTCAATTGCCCATAGTGTTAGCATTAGTCAGAAGGAACTGGGTCTAGGGGGGTTATTCCTTGGAGGGTTGGTGTGGACTTGTTGGGCCAAAGGACCTGTTTCCACACTGTAGGAAATCTAATCTAATCAAAGATGGACAGAATAGCAACTCTTTGAACAATAGCAGCAGATACATGGGAACACCACCACCTCCAAGTTCCCTTCCCCAAGCCAAACATTCTCCCGCTTGAAATGTTATCTCTGTTCCTTCACTGTCAGTGGGCAATAATCCTAGAACTCCCATTCTAACTGAATGGTGCCTACACCACATGGAGTGCAGCAGATCAAACACTACTTCTCAAGAGCAATGAGGAACAGGGAATAAATGCTCATCTTGCCAATAATACTTGTATACCAAAGAATTGTAATATGACAGGTTGCTGAATGAGCCTCTACTGGGCCTTTACTGGATCATGACAATCAATGTAAAATAAATATTATAGAGAACATGTATCTGTAAAAAGTAAGCAAGACTGGTAATAATGGTCTGTCACACCAGCAGTTCACACTATGTCAGAAATATTAATTTCACTAATGTGCTTTAGGGAAGGAAACTGCCATCCTTTCCTGATGACTCCAGATCCACAGCAATATGGTTGACTCTTAACTCCTAACAACAGTGATGAGGCAGTGAATGCTGGTCTAGCCAGTGACACTCACATAGGATCATAAAGTCACAGAGATATATAGCACAGAAATAAACCTTTCTGTCCAACTCGTCCATGCCGACCAGCTATCCTAAATAAATCTAGTCCCAGTTGCCAGCATTTGGCCCATATCCCTCTAAACCCTTCCTATTCATATACCCACCCAGGTGCCTTTTAAATGTTGTAATTGTACATCCTGTGAACGAGTGAAACAAAAATCTTCAGATTGGATTCTGGAACACCGTGTTGCTCTGCATTCAAATCCTGAAAACCTTGGATTTGAATATTTATCTGGACAAGAAATGGCACAACCACTCTTACAAATTACAGCTACTTCAAAGAGTGCATTCTAACAGTGATAACACACAGAATCTGGCAGAAAGAACTACAAAATATTTCTCCTGTTGTGTTCAATAGTTTGAACAAAAGCCAGAACCGACCTCAGGCTTTTTTCAAAAACTTTGGCAGCTGTTGATGGATTTTCACAATTAAGGAAAAAGAAAGATTACTCACTATAACAGCATGATTGTTATTAACATACCACATTAAAATAGTTTTGAAGGATTCTATTTAAGGAGCCCTGAAACTGAGTGTCTTTGATGTATTGGAGGCTAAATTGGACAAGGCCCAAATGGGAGTGGGGACTGCAGTGCAGAATCATCCCGTACTCAATGCTTCTATGCAGGCACCACACTAACCTCATGCATCTTTGAATGCCATATCCCACCAATGCACAGCCTCAAACACCTCAGCACACAATACTCCAGTTACTCATCTTCCAATAATCACTATTAGTCACAACCAACACCGAACCTTCACCCTGAGCCTCATACATTTACCTTGGCTGCAAACTTCATACCCACATCTCATAACTTTCACACAGTTATTCAACCACAACAGCCACGTGACCCAAATGGATTGCACTTACCTACATTGATAAACATCTCCACCTCTCTCATACAGCACAAGGTAATACTTAACCAGAGGCAGTATTCATTAATGGTAGGGTATAAGCTAAGATTAATTTCTTTCCTCCCCTCATGAAGGAAAGGCAGTGTTCACCTTCATTACATTAACCATCATAGAGGCCATGTTCAGTGGTGTGGCTGAAGCCATTGTAGATCAGGTTTCTTTTTAAATTCATTGATAGGATTTGGTCATAGCTGGTTAGATCCTTAATTGCCCAGAAGAGTCAACCACATTGTTGTGGGTCTGGAGTTACAATGTAGGCCAGACCAGGTAATGTTGGCAATTTTCTCTACAGTACATTAGTGAATTAGATGGGCTTTTAACGACAATTTACAGTAGTTATATGGTCACCATTATAGCAGCTTTTCATTCCAGATTTTTATTGAATTCAAATTTCACTATTCGCCATGGTGGAACTCTGGTTATTAACCTGGATTACTAGACAATATTACCACTATGCTACCATCTTAGCTGACTATCTTCATACCCAATCCTCGTTTTCACACCTATTTCCCAATCATTAGATAATTTCTTATGAACTACAAGTGAAGGCATTGTCCCTCATATATTCTCCGCTCCCTCCATCATAACATACCCTTGTGTTTTTCTCCTTTCAGGTACCCGAAAAGCTACAAGCTGACCAGGCAGTGGTGGATGAGTAAGAGGTGGAAGAGCAGGAAGACAGTGATGAAGAAGAAACACTATCACTCACTCTTACACTTGCAGCCGAATGTTCAGATACAGAGACTGTATCTGATTTAGAAGATTGTTTGGAATTGGGATCAGTGCATGGTGAGGCACTGGATGTGAATGGCATGCAATCAGGGCTGAGGGTAGCTGAGGCACAGGATCCAGTTCATTATGCAGTCTGCTGCAAACTCAGACATTGATCATACTCAAAATAAAAAGATGAGCTTTAATTTTGAGCAACTTCCATCAAACTCAGGAAACGGCAGGAATGTGTGCAGGTTTGAACAGTCACCAGCTTTGAACACCTTCCCGCTCACTCGCGGCCTATTCCCCACTTGGTGCCATCCAAGTATCAGCCCACTCCTCATGGGGAAGCACCCAAGTGCCTGGGGATTTTGACCATGCAGCCTGCAGATAAAGGCTGAAGAAGAGCGAAGAGCAAAGTGCTCAGAAAACTGACAGCTTTCCAGGAAGCCTGCAGTGTTATTCATGAGCATTTTGGATTCCAGCACCAATGTGGCACAGGGTTTTGTACAAAGCTCGAAGGCCATCCTTTCCATGTGAAGTGGTGGGAACCACAACCTAGCATAGTCAGCAAGAGCAGAATCTTCCCCACCTCTGTCTGGGCCCGACCATTCAATCGCAGACTCCTCCAGTCAGCACCTTTCACACACTGTCTTTTTACCTCTTACTGGCTGAGAAATTTCATATTTTCCATACTGCCTCCCACTCTCCTGAATCTCTCTTTATATTTCAAATTTCAAATTTCAAATCTAATGTTGATCTTGTTCTTTGTACACCTTCTTTGCAGCTGTAACTTTGCAGCTTTAACCACCCTCTGATCTTTATATGTTATGATCTGCCTGTACTGCATGCAAAACAAAATTTGTCACTGTACTTAGGTACATGTAACAATAATAAATCAAATCAATATTTTTAATTCTCCAATGTTTTCATCTGTCTTATAGAACTCTTACTTAACCTCAATTTGTTCTCATTTCTTCATTTATCCATCAAAGTCCAACACATCCCATCCTCTCAGTGGGTGCACATTGAGCTCATAATTAACTAGTGCTCTGCTATGTGGGATATTATTAAAATGGAGAGGGTTCAGAAAAGATTTACCAGTATGTTGCCAAGACTGGAAGGTTGAGTTATAAGGATAGTCTGTATAAACTGCGACTTTTCACTGGACTGAAGGAATTTGAGGACTGATCTTAGAGAGATTTATAAAGTCATTAGGGTCATTGATAAGGTGAATAGCAAAGGTCTTTTCCTAGGGTGGAGCGGGAAGGAGTTCAAAACAAGGGGACAAAACAAGAGGAGAATGATCTAAAAGGGACCTGAGAGACAACATTTTCACACACAGTGTGGTTCATATGTGGAATGAACTGCCAGAGGAAGTGATAGATGCAGGTACAGTTACAACATTTAAAAGACATTTGGACAGGTACATTAATAGGAAAGGTTTAGAGAGATATGGGTCAAATGCAGGAAGTGGGACTAGTTTAGTTTGGGAAATTTGGTCAGCATGGACAATTTGGAACAAGGATCTGTTTCCATGATGTATGATTCAATAATTCTATAACCAATTCAATTTGGTCAGATCCCCTAACATCCCACAGAAATTAGGTAAGTTTTATTCTTACACTTCAGTTTTCATCACCTCTACTCCATTTTCACTATACATAATTGTTATTATTTTATTCATCTATTGTTGTTATTTGTCAGGTATTCTCCTATATTATTTACTTTCCTTACATTGATATCCATTATCAAATTATTTTTCCATTTTGGATGTGCAACAAATATAGTCTAAGAACCTTTCCTGCAAAAACTAAAAGTTCCCATTGTTGTTATTCTATTAATACTTCAAGTGTACACAAATCTCATCATTAAGTCCCAAGAAAGTAAGATAGTTTATTACTTCTAAATCAGGCAAACTTCACATGATGATAACCTTTCTATGGCTGGATTCATATCCTTCGTTAACATGGATGCAACACTTTCCTAGCAATTGGGCTTCTCTTCCCACCCAGTACATCATCTCAGGAATCTCCACAGAACTCTTTGTAGGCCCCAACTCTTTAGTATCCAGATGGTAACATGAATTCAAATTTCATGTGTGTCAGTGACACTCAACTCTACTATTCTGCCACCTTCTGCTTTGTCATTGTTCCTTCAGATCATTTTTTAGGACCTCTAGTCATGGATGATGTGCAATATCCTTCATCTAAACATTGGGAATATCAAAGTCATTGCCTTCAGCCACTATCATACACCCAAGAACCTCATCACTGATTCCATCCTCTTCCTCGGCTACTACTCTAAATTCAATCTGGCATTTCACAACCTATTAGATGTTGTCTTGACCTTCAAAACTCATATCCTTTCCATTATCATATCATTATCTGCCTTTGTCACTGCTTCAAACCACCTGCCAGTGAAACCTTGAAACTTCTGTCACTACTGAAAGCTAGGACAGGAAGGTCCTCCTTGCTAGTTTCTATCCTTCACTCTCCACAAATGTCAGCTGATCCAAGCTACTGCTGCACACATCATATCACAGAAGGAGTCTCACTTACTCATCATGCATGCCCTCATCGCCCTACCTTTGCTGCCAGTTTTTCATTGTCTCAAGATTAGAATTCGTTCTCTTGTGGTAAAACTCATTCGATAACCAATGCTTCTATACCTTCTCCAGCCTTATCACCTTATCTAACTGCACGATAATGCTTCACTAGCTTTTTATGTATTATCCATCCAGATTCCCAAAATTCATACTAATGCTTTGTAAACAAAAAAAAACCTGGCTGTGTTCAGCTTCTGGAAAATGAATTGTTTCTATTCTAGGCAACTACAACAATAATAATCAAGATACCTGTGAGAATGCAGATGAGCTGATAACTGGGATGTTATGCACAGACACATAGATGTGTGAGTACAGAACTGAAAAGGGATTTTTTTTAAAGAATTCTAATGGACTGGAACTGAAATTTTTGTTTTCATAGAGGATCTGAGATCAATGGAAGTATTTATGATTTATTTCACATGTTTGCACTTTCACCTTTCAATGATAGTCATTGTTTGCTATAGTTGATTAAACATAGAAGGGAATAGTGAAAGAATGTGTTTACAAAGTGAGTCTGAATTTAAGAGACTGATGAAGATTTAACTCCATAAATTGTTTTTGGAAAAGTCTTTGCACCTTCTTTACAAAATGGTGCATCTATTGTGATTTCTGAAACAACACTCAGCTTTTAGGTGGAATTTTAAACTCCAGAAATGCAAAACACCAATACGAGAGAATATTTGCAACATTCTGAATGGCTTTGATACTAACTCACCCAGTCTTTACTTATCATCAATTAAACTTTGTATTTTAAAGAAGCAGAGAGAAAAGAAATTACAGAAGTTTAATGCGATATTGTTTGACTGGCATGATGCACCTGACTTTATAAAACAGCACATCCTCTCACTAGGAACAGTACCAACAGAAAAACAGGGGGATGCAGCAGAAACATGGCAACACTACCACTTGCATGTTCCACCTGCATGGTAAGGGTGGAGCAAAGAAATAAATTGAAGATGTAAAAAACAAGGGTGATACCGAAATCATGGCGGTGTTAGTCTACATGTATTATTAATATGTCCCTCGTAAATTTATTATCTTACTCTGTTTCTCTTGTCTTAATCAACCTCCTGGTCCTCTGTTGCTGATTTATAAATTGCTCCCAGTCTTCAGGCTTGCTCCATTTTTGAGCAACTTGTATACCTTAAACATTAACCATTGTCTGTGCACTGTCTACATGTATTACTGGGACAACCATGTTAGCAACAAAACTGGGCAAAGTGAGTTCCTGAAGTGTCATGATTTGGAGATGCCGGTGTTGGACTAGGGTGTACAAAGTTAAAAATCACACAACACCAGGTTATAGTCCAACAGGTTTCATTGGAAGCACACTAGCTTTCGGAGCGACGCTCCTTCATCAGGTGATAATCACCTGATGAAGGAGCGTCGCTCTGAAAGCTAGTGTGCTTCCAATTAAACCTGTTGAACTATAACCTGGTGTTGTGTGATTTTTAACTTCCTGAAGTGTGTACAAGATATTTTTTCTAGACCAGTATGTTGATGCACCAACTCAAGAGCAGGTTATCTGAGATTTGACTTTGTACAGGGAGAAGAGGTTAATTAAAAATGTTGTTGTAAGAGGCCCTTTTGGAAAAAGTGACCATAATATCAGAATAGAAAATGAGGTATTCCAAGCTGAAACCAGGGTCCTAAAAGTAAACAAAGGAGACCATGATGCTATAATAGGTGAGTTAGCTGCAATGCACTGAGCAACTGCATTAAAAGGTATGACAGTGCACAGACAATGGTTAATGTTTAAGGAATACAAGCATGCAGTGAATGAGTTATAAAATCCTTTTGGATGAAACAACACAACAGGAAACAATGGATTCCAAAATAAATAAAGGGTGTAATAGATCCAAAGAGAAATCATGTGAAGTTGCTCAAAAAAGGAGCAAGCCTGAGGATTGGGAGCAATTTATAAATCAGCAACAGAGGACCAGGAGGTTGGTTAAGACAAGAGAAACAGAGTAAGATAATAAATTTACGAGGGACATAAAAGCAGACTGTCAGAGAATGTAAAAGTATGTAAAAAATGTGAAAAATAAATGCTGGCCACTTTGTAGTTGGAATTAGGAGAATGGTAATGGAGAATAAGGAAATGGCAGTGCAATTAAACATCTACTTTTGTTTCATCTTCAAAGCAGAAGACTTAAATAATATCCCAGAAATGGGTCTTTTGTGATGGAGCAATTGAAATAAATTTAGTATTAACATAAAAATAGTGCTGCATAAATTAATGAATATGAAGGTGATAACTTCCCAAGGCCTGATAATCAACATGCCAGGTCCTAAAGGAGATGGCTATGACATCGTAAATGAGTTGACTGTCACCTTCCAAAATTCCATCGATTCTGGAACAATTTCAACAGACTGGAGGGTGATAAATGTAACCCCAGCGTATAAAAAAAAGAGAATGAGGAATAAATGACCGGTCAGCCAACATCAGTAGTAGAGAAAATATTTGCATCTATTAAATAGGATTTAATAACAGGACACTTGGAAAATACCAATAGAACTGTGGAAAGTCAACATGGAATTATGAAAGGGGGATCATGTTTTACAAACCTACTGAAGATGTAACTAACAGAGCAGAGGAGGGAGAACCAGTGGATGTGGTGTGTCTGGAATTTCAGGATATATTTGATAAAATCTCACATATTGTGAAAATTAAAGACACCACCAATCCTATGTATTCCAGAGATGAGGTGAGAGTGACTGCCCTGATGTCAAGGCTGTATTTAACTGAGTGTAGCATCAAACATCCCTAGCAAAGCTACAATCAACAGAAATCGGGGAGGTGGGTTGGGCGGGGCGGGAGCGTGGGGTGTGTTGGTAAGCTCTTTGCTGGTTTGTAACCTTGCCCAAAGGAAGATGGTCTTAGTTGTTGGAGGTCAGTCATCTCAACTCCAGGACATCTCTGCAAAAGTTCCTGATAGTAGTGCGCTTGGCATAACCATCTTCAGCTGCTTCTTACACAATTCAAGAAGGCAGCTCACCAACATCTCTAGAGCAACTGAGGTTGGCAATATGTACTGGCCCAGCACCCATATCAGTGAATACAATAAAACAAAGACCGATAGGTGGGATGGTAGGTTTGTCATATGCAGAGAGATTGGGTCAAATGTGTCTGTATTCACTGTAGTTTGGAAGAATGAGAGGGGTCCTCATTGAGACATATAAACTTCTGACAGGGCTGGACAGACTAGATGCAGAGACGATAATTCCCTAGTTAGGGGATTCAAAACAAAGGTTAATATTACCACAATTTATGGAAAGTCGTTCCACGCTGAGGTCAAGAGAAATATCTATACTGAGAGCATGGTGAGTCTGGAATTCTCTACTACAGAAAGCTGGGAAGGCAATGTAACTGAATATATTTATGGAAGAAATAGATTTCTAAAAGCTAAAGATGACAAAGGATATGGAGAGTCAGTGGGGGTAGTGTTGAGATAGAGGATCCACCATGAATAGTGAAGTAGGCTCAATTACTTATTCCTAATCCTATTTTTATGCTTCGATGTTTCTATCCAATGCCCTTGACTCTCTCGGTAATCGAGACTGAATTTGGAAGCTGCTGTCTAAGACCTACATCACCTATCCCATATATTCCAGAGTGTTTTAAAAAATTCTCAAGGTCAAGGACCAGGCTCGCAGGAAAGTAGTCTGACACAGAACAAACAGCCAAGAGGCGAGTCTGCTAGAATATAAGTGTTTTATTCCCCGCAGCGTCGCCACAACCAGGTCTCGTACTTACAACGGGTCTGGTTTATACTCACTCTACGTGTTACCGGAACTGGGAGCCGTCAGTTCTCGTAGAGCGGTTGCCAACAACCCACGCTCGGCGGTTAAACGCAACCCCGGAGCAGACTCTATCGAACTGGAGACTTTTCCAGCTGATATACTCTTTTCGAGATCTAAACATTCATGTGAACAGCAGAGCAAGGCTGAAAAACACATTCCATTCTGGTCACATACAGATAAGAAGATTCACACGGGAAGGTGTGTAATAAGATTCACACGGGACTAAGCGACACCTTCCATTTTCGGTTAGATTCACACATGTATTGGGACACAATTTTAACCCTTTCACCACATTCCACTGCTTGGCCCAATACATGTGTTACATTATGATTCACACATGTATTGGGACATAATTTTACACCACATTCCACTGCTTGGCCCAATACATGTGTTACATTATGAGCACACATGTATTGGGACACACCACATTCCACTGCTTGGCCAATACATGTGTTACATTATGCCCATATGTATTCTTTCTAACAAGCGCCTACGTACACGCCAAATATACAAGCAAGTCAGGACATTACAGCATGTTAAAATCACCAGGACCGCTACCAGGATCGACAAGGGTGGGAACAGGAATGTCCCCGCAGTGGAGGACATACCACTCAATATGTCCCACCAATGATGAGCTGACTCCACGTCCACTACACGGGCAGCATGTACTACCTCCTGTCCATGTATAAAGGTAGACACCGTAACCTTGGTGACATTGGTTTGATGCTTTCGTAATATCTGCTTAAGCTCCTCGGATCGGTCCAATGCTCGCTTAAACCGATCCAGGGAAATGTTCCAAGGATTCATCAGCACTTTCCACTGCACCTTGGTAAAGTGGCGAGCACTGCTATAAGTGGTCAACAGATAGGTCTGATTCTGCCAGTGCCACTGATAGACATTTGAGAGGCATCCCGAGAACGGTGCTGAGGGAAGCATAGGATGTGGATTATTGGTAGCCACACAGAGCGTGTGTGGCCCAATCTGCCACATCATGTCCCTTGGAGTTTCAACAGTCCATTCGCACAGGGCCGTTCCCTTAGTCAAGCAAGGGTCCCGATACCTGTCCATCAGTAGGCAAGTTTTCCCCTGATCAGTCTGTTCACAAGCGGACAGATCATAGGTAATATTGGTATCTGGGCTAAACCACTGTCCCCTTGTCTTCAGAAAATAATATCCAGAAGATGTAATCACTGGTAATACATAATATCGACAGACCGTAACAGTGTGGGTTACATTCATGGTAACAAAGTATCCGTTACACATAGTTGCGTTACACCATGTTCGTTCTGGATGGGTTATCATCCACAATTTCTCAGATACATTCCATATTCCCCTCCACGCTTGTACATTGGGGGATGTTACCACACGCAAAAAGCGTTCTTTCTGTATTTGAGCATGCAACATTTGAATATGACAGGCAGTCCAATTTAACTGAGCCGTAATGTTCTCAAACAGTTCCTGAGTGGCACCCCAGACATCCAGTTCCCATTGCAGAGATCGTATCATTATTTCAGCTGTCTCTCCTTGAGTCATCATTACGGATGGCATCCACCTTCCAATAGTATGTAGTCCTTGTGAGGTGGCCTGTCCCGTGTTAGATAATTTAGTACGGGTTACCTCAGAGTCAATGGCATTCGAGATACCCATAACAGTTCCTGCGCCTCCCAGCAGGGTGTCGTACCACGCTCGTCGCCGCCTCTTGGTATGACACTCGGGTATGAGGGGCAACTGTACCCGCCAATGAACATCAGTGTGCAGTACCGCCCGGGCCATCTGTTGACAAGTTGACATAATAGGGGCCAACTGTGTTCGATGCGACTGCACGCCCCCCGTGGCACCCCTCTTCGGTGCTGGCCCGCCCCGCGTGGGGTTTAATAACGCCTCAGACGGGGCGTTCGTCGAGGGCAGTACCATTATTAACCACATGAATCGATGACGATTCCGAATATCGGTGGCATTGCGCAGCCACAGATCTTCCCCCCGAGCTGTGACGCTCCAATGAGTCCCCGTTGTCCCGCATGTCTGGGTGCGTCGGTCCCACAAACACGTCTTGACTTGGGCATTTACCACCAGGGTGCAATTAGGCGGTATGAACGATATGTCATATTTTTCCCCATCCCGGCGCATGTAGCACTGTGCACACGTGTACAATTGACAGTCGCTGGTGAGAGTCAGAACAACGCACTGCTGACCGGGTTCACATGTAAAATTGTCCTGCGTCCGTCGCTGGCTACTGGCCTCCCACCGCACCTCATGGCGGGCGACCGGTACCAGCGTCCAGGCCGTGATACCGATGCCCTGGAGTGGCCATCCGATCGCGAACATCGCCAATAGGAGTCGCAATCCCCATGACCACCCCATGTTCAAGGCGGAGGGCCAGCCTGCGGGTGCATAGCAATTACAACATTATTTAGGTCTCACGTAAGTAGCACTGGTTCGCCGGGACGTTTGCCCAGGTCGGGTCCCCGGGGTACATAATGGTGACCAGACTGTCCTTCCCCTGTGCTATGATTTCGGCCGGCCTGGGGGGGCCGGTCGTCTGGCGCACCCATACCTTGGCCCCCTTAGTGTCAGTAGACCCAAATCCCCCCGTCCCACGCTCAGTAACCGTAACGGGAGCTCCCGTCTCTTCCACCGTTGTAAGGTTACATGGCTTAATGACCAATTGCGCTATTCTGTCCCCCTTCTGTATCACGTAAGGTTCAGCAGTGATGTTGACCAGGACCACCCCCAACTCCCCTTGGTAGTCCGCGTCAATTACGCCTGCCATCACATCAATCCCCTTTAGTGACAGTCCCGACCGCGGGAGGATATGCCCATAGGTTCCAGGGGGACAAATCAATCCTAATCCGGTCTTAATCACCGTAGGTTTCTGTTGGATCAAAGTCTGGGCAGTTAGTGCTCGTAGGTCCAGTCCAGCCGAAGCCGGCGTGGCCCTTACGGGAATATCAGCTTCCTCAGCGAATTTCCACATTTTAATAGGCTGAGTCTTTGGGGTATCACATACTCGTATCATCCTATTCAAGGGTGTTACCCCATTTCCTAATGGGCGGTTATTAATTTGTTTCACCACCCGAATTAGTTGCTTCTTCCAACCTGTTAAGTCATTGCAACCTCCTGCTTTTCGTAGTGAGGACTTCAGAAGCCCATTCATTCGTTCTATAAGTCCCGCAGCTTGTGGGTGATAGGGTACATGATAAACCCATTCCACGTGGTTATCGTGACACCACTGCTTTACCACCCTTCCTGTGAAATGGGAGCCATTGTCACTCTGGACCTGTATGGGCAATCCATAAAATTGTTCAATCAAATCTAAACATCGCAAGGTAGCCTGTTGATTGTTGTGACGACAGGGATGGGCTACCAAAACCCCAGACATAGTGTCCACAGCTGTACATATGTGGTTACATCCTTGTGAGGAGGGTAAGGGACCCACAAAGTCCATTTGCCAGCTCTGTCCCGGACCATCCCCCCGATGGATATGTCCCATCATGTGTTGGGGCACTCCCTGCCACTGATGTTGACACTGCTCACACTGGTTTACTGCAGTCTTAACATCATCTACCATAAGATCTATTCCTCGGTCTCGAGCCCATTGCAAGGTTCCTTGCACTCCCCAGTGCCCAGCCTTAAGGTGTGCCCATCTAGCTAGGTCCACTGAGGTGCCCCTTTGCACAATCATGGTTCGGACGATACCATCCACATATCGGTTATGTAGAGCTTCCACATCATTTCGAGATGTATGGGCATCTACGTGGGTGATGTATATGACCAGGTATTGAGCTTTCTCCCATATATCTTCCCATAACTGTTTACCCCATACTTCCCTATTCTGGATCATCCACTGATTGGCCTGCCAAGTTGGCATCCATTGTGTCATGCCGTTAACCACTGACCACGAGTCAGAGAACAAACAAACTACCATGACCCCTGCTTGCATGACTACCATATGCACTGCTTTTAATTCTGCCCACTGACTACTTTTTCCCTCCCCTAATTCTTCTAGGGTAGTGCCTTGTTTTGGGTTAAAGGCGGCAGCTTTCCATCTACGCTGTCCCGCTTTCCATTGGGCTGACCCATCTACGAACCAAGCCGTGGCTTGTTCATCCGGGGTCAGTTCATCATACCGTTTTCCCATCTTAACGGGTGATTCCTTGTATTCAATCACCTCAAACCGTTTTTCCCCTTCCTCAGGGGCCTCCGCCACTTGCTCATGTAGGACTGACACTCCTTTCTGTCCAGTCCGCACTCTCTCCGACACATACCATTTCCATTTAATGATGCTGCTCTCTTGGGCAGTTCCTATTCGGTGGGTAGTGGGGTCACTAAGTACCCATGGAAGAATAGGGATAGCTGTTCTCATGATCACTTCATGTCCAATGGTCAGGGCTTCGGTTTCCACCAAGCCCCAGTAGCATGCGAATAACTGTTTCTCAAAGGGGGTATACCGTTCCCCTGCCGGGGGTAATTTTCGGGACCAAAATCCCAATGGCTTACGGGTTCTTCCCTGTTTTTGCCATAAGCTCCAATTGGCATAATCCCCCTGTGCTGAGACTTGCAGTTCTACAGGTCCTGACTGTATCTTTCCCAAGGATACAGCTTGCTGTATCGCTTGCTTGGCCATTTCAAATGCAGTTTGATGGACCTCCGTCCATTCGAACGCTGCCTTTTTCCTCGTAACTCGATACAAAGGTTTTAAAATTTGTCCTAAATGGGGAGTATGCTGTCTCCAGAATCCGAATAACCCAATAAATTGCTGCACGTCCTTCTGGGTGTGAGGGACGGCAAAGACCTGAATCTTATTTTTAGCTTTCGCAGTGATTTCCCTTTCCCCCTTGTTCCACACGATTCCTAAGAATTTTACCGTTTGTGAGGGACCCTGGATTTTGGCTGGGTTGATCTCCCACCCATATCCTCGCATATGTTGAACCAGTTGGTCCAGCAATTCCTGAACCTGCTTCTGACTTGTCCCCTGTATCATCATATCGTCAATATAGTGCGAGATCATCACTTCGTCAGGCACTTTAAAGGCAGCCAAGTGTTCTGCAACTATCCGGTGGCAGATAGTAGGGCTATGCAGATATCCTTGGGGCAATCGCGTGAACGTGAATTGTCTACCCTCCCAAGTGAATGCGAACTGTTCCTGCCTATCTTCGGGAATAGGAATTGTGAAGAAGGCATTAGCCAAATCAATTACTCCGTACCACACCCCTGGATGATGTTGGATTCGTCCTATAATAGTGACGGCATCCGGGACCGCTGCCGTCAAGGCCGGAGTGTGACGGTTTAGTTGCCGATAATCTACCGTCATCCGCCATGACCCATCGGCTTTATGTACGGGCCATAAGGGGTTATTCCACGCCGTGGTGCATGTCCTAAGCACTCCCGCTTCCAAATAATCCTTAATTGTGGCGGATATTTCTTTATGTCCGCCGGGAATCCTATACTGTCTAAGACTTATTACGCGATCGGCGATCGGGATGAGGAAGGGGTCCATTTTAACCTTTCCCACTAACACCGTCCTACAGCGCAAAGCCATTTTCGTGATTCCAAATTCAAACTTCCCTTGTTGGAGGTGAAGTGTTAAACCGGCCAGAATGTCCATTCCCAGGATCCATTCTCTAACTGGTGTAATGATAATTGAATAAGTTTTAATGGGCATTGTACCTATCTTTAGGGGCAATTGTACTGTTTTTCCTTCAATCAGATTACCTCCCAGCCCAACCAGCGTGACTGGGGTTCCTTTAAACTTATGGGGCGTCCCATAGATTAAGGTGGCCTCCGCCCCTGTGTCCACTAGAGCCATAACGGTTTGGACGGATTTGCGCCAATAGATAGTCAATGATACATGAGGTCGAATGTCGTCTGCTGACCATTGGCTCGTTCGTGGGCAAACCCTTGGGGCTTGGCCCGATTCCTATTGTTCCTCCCATTCATCTTCCCCAGACAGCACTGGGTAAAGACGTTTGCCTCGCCCTTCTTTGTTCTTGCCTTTCTTACTAGGTTTCCGGCCACGCCTATCCACTTTATAACACTCTCGGAGGGGAGGCCGTACCTCCTCCTCCTCCTCGTCCTCCGAGGATTCCCACCGCTGGGAAGTGGAAGTTCTACCCCTTCGAGGCTCATTAACAACCGGACCCCGTGTCTGACATTTTTGTGTTAGTAATTCCACTAGGTCTTCCATAGTGGGTCGGGACTCCGTCTCTACCCGGGACACCTTCAGTCCCTTTCGTCTGCATAAGTCTTTTAATTCCGGTGTAGGTAGGCCATCAATCTCCGATGCTGGGACCTGCGCCCGTATCAAAGCTTGCCACAAAGCACGCCGTGAGGGGCCTTGGTTACTTCCTTGATTAGGGTTTACTTTTCCCCCTGCCCGAGCCTCAGGGCGACGCCCCTCCGTGCCCCCCTGAGAAGCACGGGTTGTGGGTCCCCAATCCCCCAAACCACCCATCTCCCTCATCATACTACGGGCATCTCCTAGGGTTTCTCCCCGTCCACTCAACATTATGGTTAATAACAGTGGTTTATAATGGGGGGGGGCAGTCTTCACTAGGTGGTCTCTAGTCTGTCTACTAACATTTGTGTTATCTACCTCGTCCAGCACTCCCAGCAACAGGGCATCCCGCACACACAAACGGGTTAGCCTCTGAACCCCTTCCTTAATTGTTGTCCAAGTTCCTTCCAAGGGGGGCCAATCGGACGGGAAGGGATACTGTTCGGCCACTGCCCTGGCATACATCCCAAATAAGGTCCCCATACTGCGATCTATTACCATATCCTTGGCTTGTCTGCGGTACCCCAGGTCTATGGCAGCATCCTTTGCTAATCCATCAAACTTGGGAGCATCCTGATAGTCTACCTGCACTTGTTGCCCCCCTTCCTCGAGGAGCCGAATTAGCCATAGCTCTAACGGCTCCCCAGGATTACGTCGGGTTTTCTGGGTGATAAACAGCACCTCATCGGTAGTGAAGTCTTCCGTTAATTCAGAGAATTCAGCAGGAGGCTGAGCCCGCGGTAATTCATGCATAATTGCCTCCCCTTGTTCATTCCGTATAGGGTTTCCTTCCTCATCTAACATTACCTCCCGTTGCACTGGGAGACGTCTCTGAACCTGCTTTCTCCTAACCACTGGTTTAGCTTGGAGTACGGGTGGGTCCTCTTCGTACTGATCATCTGAATCTCCCCAAATGTTCCCATCCCAATGATCGATATCCCACCGATCCCCGTTATTTAACTGGGCTACAAACGCCTGTACTTGTACTGGGTCCGGGGTTCGAGGGACCTTCCTTTTCTCTTTCCGTTTCTTAGCAGACAGATACATAATAGTTCGTCCTGCTAGTTCAGTTAATGCTGTCAATTCAGCTTTTAACTTCATAATTTCCTGCCTCAACATAGAGGCATCTCCCGAACTGAGTCCCTGCTCATGTTTCAGGAGGGCTAATTCTGCTTCAGCTTTTTGGCGCTTGTCTGACTGTTGTCTACAAGCCGCCGCACAGGCCCACATCCTCCGCTGTACCCCAGGCAAGGGGTTCTTCGGCAGGACTGGGATCCTCTCAAGGGTGGACAGCAGCGAACCTGGGGTTCCTACGCCCTCGGCCTCCCAGTTCTCCGGTCGCCCCCCACCATTTCTCAAACAAACTGCCACGCCATGCCACGGTCCATGCCATCCCGGGACGGTCGGGACCTCCACAGTTTGTTCCTCTGGTTTCTTAGCCTTTTTCCAAAACATTGTTCTGTATCAAAATCTTTCCTCAATTGCGATTGATCCTGCCGACTACGCCAAAATGTTTTAAAAAATTCTCAAGGTCAAGGACCAGGCTCGCAGGAAAGTAGTCTGACACAGAACAAACAGCCAAGAGGCGAGTCTGCTAGAATATAAGTGTTTTATTCCCCGCAGCGTCGCCACAACCAGGTCTCGTACTTACAACGGGTCTGGTTTATACTCACTCTACGTGTTACCGGAACTGGGAGCCGTCAGTTCTCGTAGAGCGGTTGCCAACAACCCACGCTCGGCGGTTAAACGCAACCCCGGAGCAGACTCTATCGAACTGGAGACTTTTCCAGCTGATATACTCTTTTCGAGATCTAAACATTCATGTGAACAGCAGAGCAAGGCTGAAAAACACATTCCATTCTGGTCACATACAGATAAGAAGATTCACACGGGAAGGTGTGTAATAAGATTCACACGGGACTAAGCGACACCTTCCATTTTCGGTTAGATTCACACATGTATTGGGACACAATTTTAACCCTTTCACCACATTCCACTGCTTGG
The DNA here is from genome assembly GCF_037043375.1 of Chiloscyllium plagiosum. Classification (NCBI taxonomy): domain Eukaryota; kingdom Metazoa; phylum Chordata; class Chondrichthyes; order Orectolobiformes; family Hemiscylliidae; genus Chiloscyllium; species Chiloscyllium plagiosum. The sequence continues at coordinate 24,295,829 of NW_028270166.1, forward strand.
CCCAATACATGTGTTACATTATGATTCACACATGTATTGGGACATAATTTTACACCACACAGAGGTAAGATGAAAATGACTGTGTCTGATGTCAAGACTGCATTTGATTAAGCGTGGCATCAAGGAGCCCTATCAAAACTGGAGTCAATGGGAACTGGGGGAAAATCACTGTGGCTTGAAGTTATACCCAGTGCCCTGGTGAAAATCTGAATAAAAGCAGAAAGGATTGGGTGGACTCTACCTACCCAACACTGGAGCAATGCTAGTTACTGCTCCCCATCCCATTCCAAACCCAATCACCACACATGATTATATGAATTAGAAGCAGGAATATGCTAATCAGCCCTTCAGGTCTACTCAGTCATTCAGTGAGCTCATGGCTAATCTGCTTTTGACCTCAACTCCTCTTTGTCACCAACTTTGACTCCCTCACTAGCCAAGAATCTATCTACCACTACCTTAAAAATATTCAATGACCGTCTCCACTGTTTTCAGTCGGAAAGAGTTCAAAAGACTTCTGTGAGCAAAAATTGATCATAATTTCCATCTCAAATGGAGGATTTCTGTGTTTTTTTAACTGTGTCCCCAAGTTCTACTCTCTCCCACAAGGGGAAACATCTGTTCAACATCCACCTTGTCAAGTTTCCTCAAAGTCTTTTCAATCATCTTATGTTCTTACTGAGTCAAGGACTTAATACATGCCGTTTAATTTCTCTCCTTAACACTGGAAATAAGGTCCAAATAACAGCATTAAAATTTATAAGCTAATTCTTTAAACAACCGGTCGTCATATTTTCTCAGTTCAAACGATCTTCCAAAGGATGTTTTATCCTCTGGGGTCTTTGATTCTGTGGTGCCTGTCTTGAATGTAACCCTGCTAAAAAGACTCAGTAAACCAGGAGCTACAGTTCCCAATGTGGATTTTTGCCTCTACTCAGAGCTTATGTTTAGTATTTTCACTGTCAAACCATTTTCTAATTGGTTATGGGCCTGTACCCCTCCTACACAAACTGCATGTAGATTGAATGCTGTTCCTTTCAACCCAGGGAGCTATGGAAGCAATGAAAGTAACTGGATTTATTATAGCAAACAACCAAATAAAATATAAATTCTCCAAGTTTTTCTGAAATAACTTTACACACACACATTGATTTATTTATGGCTATTTTTATACTCACTGCACAAAATGTGCATTTACTTCCCATCTGCCTTTCAGAATCTAATGGTGGACCCTTTTTGAACCCTGCAGTCTGTACATTGAAGGCATACCCAAAATGCTGGTTAGTAAGGAGTTCAAGAATCTTCACCATGAGATCCTGAAAGTGAATGTATTATTGACCCTCATTCGCACTAGTGTACTCTTCCCCTCGCTACAATGCAAGCTCCACCTCCACAGTATCAACTCCACTGGAGGTCCACTATTGTTAGTAATTCTTGAAAGAGTTCACACTCTGAGCCTTCTGGTTGATAAAAGCAAGTTTGTCAGGTTCAAAAGATAGAGATGTGTACATCAAGGCATTTGATATGAGCTCCAGTACAGAGTTGGCAGAGCAATCTGCCTTTTTCAAGGTTGAAAACAAAACAACCACCAAAGTCTGCCAAAATCTCACTTGTAGTAATCTAGTAAACTAGAAGGGGGTGGTGTGTGGAAGTGTTTACAAGGCAAGATATGTGGTGATAAAATGCAGAAAATTAGCAAAAAAAAAGAGATTATGAATTTTCTTGCCATCTGACATTGAGAAACAGAATGTAGCCCTGCCAACAACAAGATAAAAGCCAAAGGAGCTGACAGCAGGCAATATCACATTTTATAGCGAACAGGCTTGTTGTGAACACTTTAATTGATCTGCTAATTGAATTCCTTGTGCTCTGCATAAAGTCATGTGCACACATACAAGGTATGGTCCAAACATAAAGGCGTGCTTTAAATGGAAGCTCTTTACTATCAGACAGTGAGATAAACATTCAGGCAATTTTACCCCTTTGATTTGTTATAGAGTCATAAATTCATGTAACAAAGAAACAGACCCTTCGGTCCAACCAGTCCATGCCAACCATAATCCCAATCTAAACAACTTCCACCTGCCTGGCATTTGGTTCATAACCCTCCAAACATTTCTTATTCATTTACTTATCCAAATGTAGTTTAAATGTAGTATCTGTACCTGCACCCACCACTTCCTCTGGAAGTTCATTCCACACATGAACCACTCTATGTGTAAACAAATTACCCCTCATATCTTCTCTAAATTCTCTCTTTTCACCTAAAAAAAGTCCCCTAGTCTTGAAATCTCCCATCCTAGGGAAAAGACACCTGCCATTCACCTTATATTAGTTTATAAAATCATGAGGGACGTAGATAAGGTCACTGCTCAACCTCCTATGCTCCAGTGAAAAAAGCCCCAGTCTCTCCTTGTAACTCAAGCCCCCCATTCCTGGCAACATCCGGGTAAATCTCTTCTGAACACTCTCCAGTTTAATAATATCCTTCCTAAAGCAAGGAGATTGCTATTGTGACGATTCCTTCTTGCTGTCCATTTCCGTGTTGCATTTGCTGATGATTCTACTTCTACATTCCTCGGAGCAGAAATAACCCTTTGGTTGGTTAGTTTTAAATGAGGAAAATTCACCTTTACTGTGGAAGGAGTGCTGCATGCAAACTAAATTGCCAACTTGCTTTATGGGATGAATACTAGAGGGATCACCTTATTGGGATTGCATTACAGACCCCTAACACTCAGTGGGAAATTGAGAAACAAATTTGTAAGGAAATCGCAGTTATCTATAAGAATAATAGGTTATGGTAGGGGATTTTAACTTTCCAAACATAGACTGGGACTGCCATAGTGTTAAGGGCTTGGATGGAGAGGAATTTGTAAAGCATGTACAAGAAAATTTTCTGATTCAGTATGTGGATGTACCTGCAAGAGAAGGTGCAAAACCTGACCGACTCTTGGGAAATAAGGCAGGGCAGGTGACTTAGATATCAGTGGGGGAGTACTTTGGGGCCAGTGACCATAATTCTATTAGTTTTAAAATAGTGATGGAAAAGGATAGACCAGATCTAAGAGTTGAAGTTCTAAATTGGAGAAAGGCCAATTTTGACAGTATTAGGCAAGAACTTTTGAAAGCTGATTGGGGGCAGATGTTCACAGGTAAAGGGGATGGCTGGAAGATGGGAAGCCTTCAGAAATGAGATAACGAGAATCCAGAGAAAGTATATTCCTGTCAGGGTGAAAGGAAAGGCTGGTATGTATAGGGAAAGCTAGATAGCTAATGAAATTGAGGGCTTGGTTAAGAAAAAGGAAGCATATGTCAGGTGTAGACAAAATAGATCGAGTGAATCCTTTGAAGAGTATAAAGGTAGTAGGAGTATAATTAAGAGGGAAATCAAGAGAGCAAAAAGGGGACATGAGATAGCTTTGGCAAGTAGAGTTAAGGAGAATCAAAAGGTTTTTACAAACACATTATGGACAAAAGGCTAACTAGGGAGAGAATAGGACATCTCAAATATCAGAGGAGAAAGTGAGGTCTGCAGATGCTGGAGATCAGAGCTGAAAATGTGTTGCTGGAGAAGCGCAGTAGGTCAGGCAGCATCCAGGGAACAGGAGAATCGACGTTTTGGGCATAAGCCCTTCTTCAGGAATGAAGAAGGGCTTATGCCCGAAACGTCGATTCTCCTGTTCCCTGGATGCTGCCTGACCTGCTGCGCTTCTCCAGCAACACATTTTCACCCCTCAAATATCAGCAAGGCAGCCTTTGTGTGGAGGTGCAGGTGTTGGGGGAGATACTAAATGAATATTTTACATGTGTTTTCTGTGGGAAAGGACATGGAAGATTTGAATGTAGGGAGATAGATGGTGACATCTTGAAAAATGTCCATAATTCAGAGGAGGTGGTGCTGGATGTCTTGAAATGCATAAGAGTGAATAAATCCCCAGGTCCTGATCAGGTGTACCCTAGAACTCTGTGGAAAGCTAGGGAAGTGATTGCTGGGCCCCTTGCTGAGATATTTGTATCATCAATAGTCACCGCTAAGGTGCCAGAAGACTGAGTTGGCTAACGTGGTGCCACTGTTTAAGAAAGGTGGTAAGGACAAGCCAGGAACTATAGACCAGTGGTGGGCAAGTTGTTGCAGGGAGTCCTGAGGGACAGGATGTACATGTATTTGGAATGGCAAGGACTGATTAGTCAACATGGCTTTGTGTGTGGGAAATCATATCTCACAAACTTGATTGAGTTTTTTGAGGAAGTAACAAAGAGGATTGATGAGGGCAGAGCGGTGGACGTGATCTATATGGACTTTGACAAGGCGTTCGACAAGGTTCCCCATGGGTGACTGGTTAGCAAGATTAGATCTCATGGAATACAGGGAGAACTAGCCATTTGGATACAGAACTGGCTCAAAGGTAGAAGACAGAGGGTGGTGGTGGAGGGTTGTTTTTCAGACTGGAGGCCTGTGATCAGTGGACTGCCACAAGGTTCGGTGCTGGGTCCATTACTTTTCATCATTTATATAAATGATTTGGATGTGAGCATAAGAGGTATAGTTAGTAAGTTTGCAGATGACATCAAAATTGAAGGTATAGTGGACAGCAAAGAAGGTTACCTCTGATTACAACGGGATTTTAATCAGATGGGTTAATAGGTTGAGGAGTGGCAGATGGAATTTAATTTAGATAAATGTGAGGTGCTGCATTTTGGGAAAGCAAATCTTAGCAGGACTTATACACTAATGGTAAGGTCCTAGGGAGTGTTGTTGAACAAAGAGACCTTGGAGAGCAGATTCCTAGCTCCTTGAAAGTAGATTCGCAGGTGGATAGGATAGTTAATAAGGAGTTTGGTATGCTTTCCTTTATTGGTCAGAGTATTGAGTACAGGAGTTGGGAGGTCATTTTGCAGCTGTACAGGACATTGGTTAGGTCACTTTTGGAATATTGCATGCATTTCTGGTCTCCTTCCTATCGGAAAGATGTTGTGAAACTTGAAAGTGTTCAGAAAAGATATAGAAGGATGTTGCCAGGGTTGGAAGCTTTGAGCTGTCGGGAGAGATTGAATAGACTAGGAAATTTTTCCCTGGGCGTCGGAGGCAAAGGGGTAGCTTTATAGAGGTTTATAAAAAAATTATGTGAAGGTGCCAGTGTTGGACTTTGCTGGACAAAGTTAAAAATCACATGATATCAGGTCATAATCCAACAAGTTTATTTGGAAGGACAAGCTTTCAGAATGCTGCTCCTTCATCAGGTAGCTAGCTTCCAAATAAACCAGTTTGACTATAACCTGGTGTCGTGTGGTTTATAAAATCATGAGAATAGAAAGGGTGAATAGTCATGGTCTTTTTCCTCAGGTGGGAGAGTCCAAAACTAGAGGACATAGGTTTAAGATGAGAGGGGAAAGATTTAAAAAGGAACTGAGGGGTAACATTTCATGCAGAGGGTGGTGCGTGTATGGAATGAGCTGGCAGAGCTGGTACAATTAGAACATTTGAAAGGCATCTGGATGGGTATATGAATAGGAAGGGTTTAGAGGGAAATAGCCAAATGCTGGAAAATGGGACTAGATTAGATTGGGATGTCTGGTCGTTGTGGACAGTTGCTCCAGAGGGTCTGTTTCAGTGCTGTGTGACTCTATGACCCTACACAGAGAGTGGTAGGTGCCTGGAAAACCCTGCCAGGGAAGGTGGTCAAAGCCATACTTTAAGATGCATTTAAGCAGACATATGAAGAGGCAGGTAATAGAGGAATGCAGTCCATGTGCTGTCAAATTGGATTAGTTTAGAATGGCACCATGGTTGGCACAAACCTGTCCCTCTGCTGTACTGTTCTATGTTTTGAGTTAAATGCAGAAAATACCTTTCTGCAGATCTGTGATGTCCCACAGTAGGTTTTCTCAATATTACCTCAAAAATACTCAACCACCTAGTGGAGTCATTTAACAGCCGTATTAGTATTGGAGCTACAGTGACATTGCTTGCTTGTCTGTCTGTTAATTGTGGGGAATGAGAGCTCATTACATACATACTCCAATCAAGCAATGAATTATTGACCTTCAGCCATAGACTTTAAAAATTGAGAAGAGGTGATGAGACAGTGTAAATTCTTCATAAGAAATTGTTAGGTGACTCAGCAACTCCCCTGCATTACCAAAGTTCAAAAGTATGCTGCACATTGTCTAGAGTTGCATTAAATATCTGATAAATTCCAGTTGGCAGCATTGTTTTGAAGTTCTAACACAAAAGAAGAAATGTCATTGGGATAGTAATTCAAGACTATATTGAGGTAAGGCTATTGTATTTTTTTTATTCCAACAAACATTTCTTGCCTTACATAGCTGGGAGGATCAGAGCTGGACAATGAAGGCGGCACTACAAAGGTTCCCAGGCTGGGGTTGGGACCAATCAGCCAGAATTTCTATTCCTGATCGCTATCAGAGGGGCCACATTTCTTAAGCCAATTGTGCGTGTGGGTGTTTGGTGAGATGAAAATCAAATGAGTTGTGATATTCTCCTTAATCAAATGGTGGTACAACAAGCTTTCTTCATCTCTTGTCAGCTGATTATGAAGTGAATGTAGCATGAATGAAGTTGGATAAAACATCCCAGGTGTAAACTGCTACATTCAGAATCAGGAAGAGTCCATTCAGCCCATCGAGCAAGTTCTGATACTCAAAGAGTTCCTGGCCTATTGTGGCCGAACCCCACATCACTTCACACCTCCAATTGATAAAAATCCATTCATCTCAGATTCAAAATTAACAATTGATCTTGCATGTTTGAAGAGTAGAATCTAAATTTCTACCACTCTTTGCTTGGATAAATCCCATTACATTTCTAACTATCCCTTTGCGATGAAAGGACATTGATATGAAACATTCACTCTGTTTCTCTCTTGACAGATGCTGCTAAATCTGTTAGTTATTCTCAGGATTCCCTCTTTTTATTGTGGTTTACTTGGGATTTAGGCCATCCTACTGTAAATACTGACGCAAAGCTTTTTTTAGCATGTCTGCCATTTGCTTTGGTTTTCATCAACGCATTACTGTTATCAGTTTTTTAAAGGACCCACACTACTTCTGAACATCTTCATTTTCCTAACACAAGTTATTTTCTGTTGATTTTTAACATCCTTTTATTTTCTGTTTTTGTAGCTCCTACAATATATTTTGGAGGTCATGCGGTGGGTATAACCCAGACATTCAGGGTTTGAGTGCCGCCTCAGGACATGATGAACTAAGAAATTGAAGCAATCAAGTGTCAACGAGTGAATTCTTCCAACACACACCAATGACATTTGTTAAGAGTGAGGCTTCTGCTTTAATTTTAACATCATCACAGACGAATATCCATATTCTGCCAACATTCCTGGTCAGCCCTGTGATGGCAAGAATGTTGGACCCTCCACCATCTCATTCCATAGCTCCAGAGAGCACAGCGTTTATGAAAGTGCATGTTCCCACATCAACTCAGACTCACTGTGTGAATGGTAAAACTTCACTGACCACCACATATTTTATTAATTTTGTTGTTCTTTGTATCTTTCCCATTCACCAAGTTCTGTGCTTTTTGCATTTCTGCATTTTCTGTTCATTTTGTGCTGTCATTTACTCAGTTATGCATGGTGATTGCATTTGTTAAGTCCAGCTCGGGGCCTCAGTATTTTAAGTTGGTTCTGCATCGCATTGATTCTTTTTCGAATACCACCCATTCATTTTACCCATTAACAGCCTTACTCAGTTTACTGTCTGTCACATTGAGTTGAAGTTAGCCTTGCAAAAATCTCAAATCTAAATACTGAGGTGTCCCTGCCACTTGAGAACAGGGTTTATAGCACTAGGTTGGGAAATAGTCACGCCCGCACAGCTCCCTGATCCATTCCTGCCTCTAGTAGATTTTCCCAGGATGGACTGGGAGCTAAGCAGGCTGTCCCTCCCCCTCCAATTAATGCACCTAAGGCACCAGTTCAGGGACATATGAATGATATTATTGCTGGACTATAAATCTAGAAACTCAGCTCATGTTCTGAGAACATGGGTTCGAATCCCGCCATGGCAGATGGTGAAATTTGAATTCAATAAAAGAAAATCTGGAATTAAGAACCTACTGATGACCATGAAACTATTGTCAATTGTCATAGAAACCTAAATGGCTCACTAATGTCTTTCAGCAAATAAATTACCATCCTCACATCGTCTGGTCTATCTGAGCAATGTAGTTGACTTTCAACGGCAACTAGAGACGAGCAATAAATGCTGCCAACCAACAACACCCACACCCCATGAGTGAATTTTAAAAAGTACCTTGCCCACCATTGAGCCAGCCCTGCCCCTGAGAGATGGAACTGAGTGAAGATAGACTCCCACAGGCACATGGATGCTCCATGCTACCATGATGGGGACACTGGGAACAAAGCCATCAGTTAATAGTCCTGCACATTGGTTCTCTAGCCAATCTGATGGCCCTACAGGCTTTGAGCATCCTTTATTAATCACTTTGGCACAGGCTGTTCGATGGGGGTGCACACTGGGGCTTACCCACCTGCCACATCAGTGCCCACAGCTCCTGGGAGGCTATTAGCGGTATCATCGTGGACCCTCTTATTAAGCCCTCCAGCAAACACAGAGGCAGACAAGAAGGAGGACACCTCAGAAGGATCTGTGCCTGTCCAGACATGAGTTGAGTGGGCGTGTGTCAAAGACCTACCAATGAGGAAAGCACTACAGCTGCCCATTTGCAAACTTGGAATGCAGGAGATATCTATCTGGACCCAATATCCAGCAAATTTCAATAGAGGGATCCCAAGGACAGAAACGCGAGAGAACCTTCTGTAATTGATTGTACATTACCATACATTCAGATGCCATCACTGAAATAAATAGTTTTTAACCAGAATGTTTCTTTCCAACATGGCAGCCTTCCAAACATCATTTTTTCCCCACTTACCATCTCTACACCCCCAACATTTGCTCAAATTCTTGGTTCAGTTTGTGGCCAAATTTACTGCTGGGGTCAGCAGGGGACCTGCAGGCTGGGAGGGACTCCCACCCCATCAGAGATAAATACCACTCAGGGAGGTAGGCCAGAAAGGCTATGTCAGTCTGTCAAGACTGAGTACTGTGGGCCACCTAGGTAGAGGGTCTCTCAGGAGCAGAATGTTGGCAATGCCTGCTAAATTCTACTCCAGCCAAAGAATATTACCTCCAGGAGAGAAGAAGTGGAAAATAGAAGAAAATAGAAGACATTGCATTTCTCATCACCCAAAGAAAATAATTCAAGCTTAGTGCTACATTGTTAAGATCATTATAATGTCCTATATGTCATAAATCATTGCAAAGCAAAGTTTGTTTCAACTAGTCCAGGAGAGTGATGCCACAATTCATTCTTTAAATCCAAAATATAAAATTATTCAGCCAATAACATTTTAATGCCATGTTTCATCATTCCTACAAATTAAATATATGCTTTAGAACTTTTTAATTTAATCTTGATATTCTGCTAATGATCCTATTCTGAGCTGACACCTAGTAAATCACCACATTTATTGGGTTGTGCTTTATCAGGCAAAATAAATACAATTTGGAAGGGGTATTTTGTGATGATACAAAGGACAGTGTTAACTGTTTACAATCTTGTGTCTTTATCTTAGACAACTCTCACTCACCTAGGTTTCATAATGTTTCACGTCCTGCGTGATTGCCTGAAGGATACCATCATTTGTACTGGCAGATGTGATATTGAATGTCAATGATCCCTCTGTCTGTGTGAGCAGCTATGGCTGTTTGAAGCAATGTGCCTTGAGGCAGGTCAAAGCCTTACACAACTGAGGAAAAAAATCCCATACAAAGTGACCTAGATACATAACTTTTAATAGCATCAGTCATATATTTATACCTTGCAGAACCAATGTATTCAAATTGAGATACAGATTACATGGTCAGATTAACTCCCATCCAATTTGGCACTTATTTGTGTTTGTTTCCATCGCTGACTTGTTCAGCTCTGGTATATTTGCATATTTTCAATTAACTCTTTACCCTTTCACACCTTTTTGAGTGTGTACATTATATGGATCAGAATCTTCCCAGGGTCTGAATGACGTGCGCTATGGTCAGAAATTTGGGAGAACATCATGAGAAGTTAAGTGAGCTTTCTCTACTTTGGGAGTAACAAGTTGCACTCTTCCAACTAACTTCCACAGGTCAAGATAAGATTCTCACTATTGAGTGGCAAGAGACCCTATTTATAGGCATTATCACTCAATACCACCCTGATTATTACCTAATCTTTCCCCATAATAATGCAGATTCCCAATCTACTACCTGCCGGTAGAAATTAGATGCTGAGAATTCCTAACATAAAAGTCAGAGCAGTTACTCCAGGCAACTCCAGTTCATCACTTCATCCTCCAAACCTCCATCTGGGACACCTGATATTGACCATGAATGCTGGCATCCAACAAATGCCAACTCTTCACACCATCATGGCGATTCTCTGATACACTTACAACATTCTTCTGTACCTCAACATTTTCACTTTGGAGTGTACTCACAGTTCTCATTGCAATGTCGCTATAATGATACTTTGTACAGAGCTCAGACACCCACCTTACAATTGGAGCAGGCCGCACCTCAGACCTGCTCACTTGCTTTCTTAGTGCTCACTCACTTCATGCTTACTGGATGCTCACAAAATCTTCGCCTTGCTTTGACTTATCTTGACTTTAAGCACTTTGCTCTCTCAGCCAGAGCTAACATATTCACAGTATTTCTGTCTTTTCTTGCCATTTAACATAGAAACAAAGTCAGGTGACTTGTCATGTTTGTAAGCAGTCATCAGTCAAAGGGATGGATATGTTACTGAATAGTACTGTGCTGCATTATGGAATAGTACTTTGCTACATCAGTGTCATACCTCCAGTATGTGCCAGCAGTATACACAACAAACACACTGCATGTGGTTCAAGCAAATGGCCAATGCTCTAAGTCTATGGGATGTAATCTTCAGTCAAGTCAAGGGGACACCTTGCACCAACTCAGTCAATCAATGACAGCTTCTGATATCAATTCAGGGGTTTAGGCACGGTCAGTAGACAAGGGAAGAGGGGGTCAGGGTCAGAGTCAAGACTCCTTCCTTATTGTGGGTGAGGACAAAATGTCCAGCAAACCATCATTCAACCTGTTTTTGTTTACCCTATTATGGGCCATTTTCTAGTAGAGTATGAGAAAGAGAGGGATTGAGTGAGATGAAAGTGGCTGACACACTTGTTAGTAGACTAGCGTGGTAGAGGAAAGCACTCACTGTTTTAACGAGAGTTTCTTATATTGAACAAGAAACAGTTTATTACATGTCATCAATTAGTTGTGGATTATGTTGATGGGATAGTCATTGTTGCAGAGACTCGGAGAAGGTCTTGGATGTTTAGTCTTACTCCTCCGAGATGCTAAGCTGTTCTGCCGACATATAACATCATCATTGTGGGGGATGCTTGTGGTACTCCTCAGTAAGAATCCTTTCAGACCCATATATAACAATAATTCAATTCTTCACCATCATTGGTTCCATCCCATTTTGGTATGTTCTTTTGTCTTCTACTGTGAAGACAGATGCAAAATATTTGTTTAAAGTCTCTTATGTTATTTTGAACTATACCTTATCTCTGTCTCTTGGCTAATTTTTTTGACATATTTGTAAACTTTCATAATCTTTCTTTTATAGTCCTTGCTAGTTTAATCCAATTCTTTTCCATCAATCTGTTAGTCACCCTTTAAAAAGTTTTAAAGCCCTCCATGTCATCATTTTTATTACTTTTTTGGCAACATTGTGAAATTCCTCTTTTAATCCAATATTATCAATCCCTTCTTCAGGTAGTGATAGCTGTACCACTTTTCCAATGGAGTTTATGTTCTTCAAAAGTGTATTTGATTGTGATGAATTATGTATCATGTATTTAAATGTTTGCCATTGCCTTTATACCATTATATATTTTAATCTAATATCCTATCTACCTCAGGCATCTCATCTCTCTTACGTTTATAACTAGTTTTGCTTAAATTTTAGACCTTAGTTCTTAATTAACCACATCACTCTTGAACAAAATTGGACATTCCATCATTTTAAGATCATTCTTCCCTATAGAATCCTTTACTGTAAGATTGCTAATTATCCATGTCTTATTAGACAATACTGCATCTAAAATAATCTGTTCCCTGACTTGTTCCTTGATATTATTTTTAATCTTTCTGCAGAATGTTAATGGCACTATCTAAGCCAGTATTTATTGCCAATGTTCATTAGTTTTGAGAAGGTGATAAGCCATTCTAGTCTATCGTGCTGCTAGGGAGGGAGCTCCAGGACTTTGACCCAGAAACAGCGAAAGAGAAGTTGATTTAGTTCCAAGTTAGAATGGCTAGTAGCTTGGAGGGGAACTTAAAGATGGCAATGTACCCATGCAGCTGCTGCCCTTGTCATTTTCATAGAGGTCCAGGGTTAGAAAGAAGAAGCCTTGGTGAGTTGAATATCAGAGGGTTCAATCTCAAATGTGAAATAACTCCACGAAGGCCTGTATCCCGTCACCAAGCCACCCTTTATTTACATATGTATAGGACGTGACACTGACCCAGCTAGCACAGAGCTGGCTCCGAGAGGGAGCAGAACCCCTGACACTCCTGTTTATATCTGTCAGCCAGGACTCTCTGAGCCTAACTTTTCAATTTTTATTTCGCTTACCACTTTGCACTTTAGCATTTTCTGTCCCTAGGTACTTTGGTATCTAAGATGGTGCCATGTGTAGAGAAAGTGTACACTTTTCACTGTACTCGTGTACTTGAGTGTGTGACAATAAAATCTAAAATCTAAATTGTACCGGGTTAACAGCCCCGATCCACCTGGCTGACTTCGTCCTAATCACTACAAAATGCATTCCTTGAATTTGTCCACCACGTCACTGAGAAATTCATTTATCTCTTTTGAAATATTTTTATCCCTCACTTTCTCTCACCATTTTATAATAGTTATACAATTGCTGGAGCTCAACAGGTATTTTGTTCAGACAACTGTTATCCAGTGAACATTAGTTGTCTCTCTCTCTCTCTCTAACTAATGAGAGAGCAGAGCAATGTTCCTTTGGGATTAAGACAACTTTACTTTTATAGTCTATACACTACCACAATAGACTGTAGTCAACTGCTGTACCCATGACTGTCTGTTTAATGACTCTGGTGGAGATTGAATAACATAGCAGATCAGTGGTAGAGCCTGGGACTCATTAGTTTATAGGAATCAGTAGTGCAATGAGCAGTCCGTAGATGTACTGAGGAGAAAGTGAGGACTGCAGATGCTGGAGATCAGAGATCAGATGCGTAGATGTACTGAGCCAACAACATTTGAAAGCATAATGTATTATAAAAAACCCTCCAAACATCATTGGTTCAAATGAATGTCAAGTCAGTGGTCTGATCAGAAACATATAAACTAAGAGTAAGAAGAGGCCCTCAAGTCTACTCCATCACTCAATATGACAATGGCTGATCCTCTATTTCAATGCCATATTCCCGCTTTCTTCCTATACTCCTTGATGCCTTTAAAATCTAAAATATGATCAACATTTTTCTTGAATAAATTCAGTGACTTGACCCCCATAGTCTTCTGTGACAGGGAATTCTACAGATTCACTACTACTTGAATGAAGAATGTTTTCCTCATCTCAGTCCTACATGATCTGCCCTGTACCCTGAGGCTATGGCAACTGGTTCTAGACTCCTCAACCAGGAGAAACATCCTTCCTATATCATGCCTGTCCATCCATGTTAGAATTTTCAATTCCCATCCTTCTAAACTCTAGTGGATGCAGACCCAGCCAAACCAATCTGTCCTGGACAGATTTGCCATCCCCAATGTCGCCTAGCAAACCTTTGTTGCACTCCCTTTATGGCAAATATATGCTTTCTTAGATAGGAAGACAAAAACTGCACACAATGTTCCAGTTGTGGTCTCACCAGGGCTCCATATAACTGCAGTAAGACATCCTCACTTCTGAACTCAAATCCTCTTGTAATGAAGGCCAAGTGCCATGGGCCTTCCTAATTGCTTGCTTCATCTGCCTGTCTACTTTCCTTGACTGGTGTAGAAGGACACCCAGACCCTTGGAACATCGACACTTCTCAATATATCACCAATATGCTTCTTCCTGTTTTTCACAGCAAAGTGTATAACTTCACAATGAACCATGTTGCACTACATTTCCCAAAGTATTTGCTGAGTCACTCAAATTGTCTAGCAAATTAATCATTAGCATTTATTCATATAGAGGATCTTTTGGCTCAGTGGTATCGTCCTTGGTTCTGGGTCAGAAGGTCTGGGTTTAAGTCCTATCTGTCTGGAAAGTGTCCTAACATGTCCGAACAGGTTTTTTCTTTGTTTATATCAATGACTGGGACCAGGTGACCAAAGTACATCGGTGACCCTCTTTACACTACGATTCCTGCCATATTTTAGGAAAAGCTAGAGCATGAACTGGCAGCAGCTTCAAGCAAATTCCTGATGAGTGTGCAATGCCGCTGTGTGCAGAAAGGCTTTATTTGCATACTTTCTATAAACACCTCAGGATAAGGACTCACCTGGACTGGTTTGCGAGCCTACACTTGATGCTGTGATGGCTGTGTATGCCCGAAGCAAGAGGTCCGAACAACAAGTGATACGAAACCTCCAGTGTCATCTGAATAATTGAGCTGAACTGTTAGAGCGGGTCATACTTCTACAGGCAGCTGTCCTTACTGGGAAACATCAACTTTGGGACACTAACCTGAGCCTCAGTATTCCTTAGAAAGTGAAGTGTGCAGTTTAGGGAGCAGATTTCCTGCTGTCTCCAACTTCAGAATGTTACCTTTTTTAACAGCCAAGGTTTAATGAAGAATCCTAATCAAAGCAGGCCAAATGCCTGCCCTGTTTGTTGGAAAAAGGGATGTTTTAACATTGCTTTATTTCTAATGTACATATTTGAGGAATCCAATACCTATTTTTGGCATCAAATGGATCCCTCCAACTTTGGCAATGTAAGCAATGCTTGTATAAACAGAGTGCAGATCATCATAAAGCTATTGTTCGTACATTTGCATCCATTGTATATTCAAATTATTCTATTCTTTTATATAATTGTTCTTTTTGAAGTTGCAAATTACATTTGTGTAATTTAAAATTGTGCATTATATTTATTCAATAGTTCTATGTACAGAAAAAAAATCAAACAGTGAAAATTCTATTCAATAGCCTTGTTGGGCAAACGCATTGACACACTGGAATTCTTTAGTTGGACGAGAATCATAGCTTCAGTCAGATCTGTCTTTATCTGGAGTCAAATATCCTTAATAGTTGAAGGCTACAGGAGTATTTTTATAGCAAAAATAAAGAAAAAAATGTTAAAGGTACTAACATTTTAAAATGTGCATAATGTGCTAACATTGTGAAATTTTGCCTAAAGAATTTACAAATGAGAGAGACCATATTGTTGCTGTTGTTGTTGTTGTTGTTGAAGAGGAGAGTGTGAAACAGACTGGTAAGCTAGAAGAGATACTTGTTAGGAAGGAAGATTTGTTGGGCATTTTGAAAAACTTGAGGATAGACAAGTCCCCCGGGCCTGACGGGATATATCCTCGGATTATGTGGGAAGCAAGAGAGGAAATTGCAGAGCCGTTGGCAATGATCTTTTCATCTTCACTGTCAACGGGGGTGGTACCAGGGGACTGGAGAGTGGCGAATGTTGTGCCCCTGTTCAAAAAAGGGAATAGGGATAACCCTGGGAATTACAGGCCAGTTAGTCTTATTTCGGTGGTAGGCAAAGTAATGGAAAGGGTACTGAGGGATAGAATTTATGAGTATCTAGAAAGACACTGCTTGATTAGGGACAGCCAGCACAGATTTGTGAGGGGTAGGTCTTGCCTTACAAGTCTTATTGAATTCTTTGAGGAGGTGACCAAGCATGTGGATGAGGGTAGAGCAGTGGATGTAGTGTACATGGATTTTAGTAAGGCATTTGATAAGGTTCCCCATGGTAGGCTCATGCGGAAAGTCAGGAGGCATGGGATAGAGGGAAATTTGGCCAGTTGGATAGAAAACTGGCTAACCGGTCGAAGTCAGAGAGTGGTGGTAGATGGTAAATATTCAGCCTGGAGCCCAGTTACAAGTGGAGTTCCGCAGGGATCAGTTCTGGGTCCTCTGCTGTTTGTAATTTTTATTAATGACTTGAAAGAGGGAGTCGAAGGGTGGGTCAGTAAATTTGCACATGATACGAAGATTGGTGGAGTTGTGGATAGTGAGGAGGGCTGTTGTCGGCTGCAAAGGGACTTAGATATTATGCAGAGCTGGGCTGAGGAGTGGCAGATGGAGTTCAACCCTGCCAAAAGTGAGATTGTCCATTTTGGAAGGACAAATAAGAATGCGGAATACAGGGTTAATGGTAGGGCTCTTAGTAAGGTGGAGGAGCAGAGGGATCTTGGGGTCTATGTTCATAGATCTTTGAAAATTGCCACTCAGGTGGATAGAGCTTGTAAGAAGGCCTATGGTGTATTAGCATTCATTAGCAGAGGGATTGAATTCAAGAGTCGTGAAGTGATGTTGCAGCTGTACAGGACCTTGGTTAGGCCACATTTGGAGTACTGTGTGCAGTTCTGGTCGCCTCACTTTAGGAAAGATGTGGAAGCTTTGGAAAGGGTGCAGAGAAGATTTACCAGGATGTTGCCTGGAATGGAGAATAGGTCGTACGAGGATAGGTTGAGAGTGCTAGGCCTTTTCTCATTGGAACGGCGAAGGATGAGGGGTGACTTGATAGAGGTTTATAAGATGATCAGAGGAATAGATAGAGTAGACAGTCAGAACCTTTTTCCCCGGGTACAACAGAGTGTTACAAGGGG
Source organism: Chiloscyllium plagiosum (assembly GCF_037043375.1). Classification (NCBI taxonomy): domain Eukaryota; kingdom Metazoa; phylum Chordata; class Chondrichthyes; order Orectolobiformes; family Hemiscylliidae; genus Chiloscyllium; species Chiloscyllium plagiosum. Next base: position 24,312,728 of record NW_028270166.1, read on the forward strand.
ACATAAATTTAAGGTGAAGGGTGGAAGGTATGGGGGGATGTCAGGGGTGGGTTCTTTACCCAGACAGTGGTGGGGGCATGGAATGCACTGCCTGTAGGAGTGGCAGAGTCAGAATCATTGGTGACCTTTAAGCTGCAATTGGATAGGTACATGGATGGGTGCTTAAGCTAGGACAAATATTCGGCACAACATCGTGGGCCAAAGGGCCTGTTTTGTGCTGTATTATTCTATGTTCTATATGCTCTAGAATAACAAGAACCGTATTTATATAGTGTCTCTTCCACAGTAAATTGAACCAAAGTGCTTCACTGGAACATATTGAAAAGGATTTGGCACCAAGCCATGCATACTAATGTTAGGATAGCTGACCAAAAGCTCGGTTGAGTTGATAAGCTTTGAGGAGCATCTTGTAGGGATGTAGAGGTCCAACATAGGAAATAGGGAGTGCATAAGAGGTCAGCTTGGAAGGAACGTACATATCTGGGAGAGTTGTGGAGCTGGAGATGGTTACAGAGCTAAGGAAAAGGAAGGCCATGGACAGATTTGAAAGCAAGGCTGAGAATCTTGAGAAAGAATCTTAGAGTCCGAACTCTGATTTCTCTTCAAAAATGCTGCTAGACCTGCTGAGCTTTTCCAGCAACTTCTGTTTTTGTGTGTGAGAATTTTAAAACTGAGCTGAAGCCAAACTGAGCACAGGGAGATGAATAAACCTAATTTGCTGCGAATTAGGATACCAGCTGCTAAATGTTAGATGGAATAATATACAATATTGTATCACAGAGCCTTACTTTGCAGTTATTTGTCAGCTCTAATATCATCAGCAGATCTTAAAATGCAACTTGCACAATTCTACACAACACTCACTCTCGCTTTGTTACTGCAATGTTACCATGTATCAGTCTGCCACATTGATAGTCACCACAATTAATCCCTGTTTTTGCCAGAAGAATAACTCACAATTAATATATAGAAAGAAATCAGTCTGGATTCTTTTTGATGTAGTGAGGCTACCCACTGACTGTGCGGCTTGTGAAGTGATCTCCTATATATTAAACGCTGGCTGGGAAAATGTTAAATGCAGAGTTTCAGTCTCTGGGTCACAAAAGAATAATGGCCTTAGAAATCACTCGCTACTGCTTTTTACCTATAATAATCCAGATTTTTAAATTAGAGTAAGCATTTATGACAATTTACATAAATGAATTTTGCAAACATTTTCTGAAAATGTGTTTGTATGGGAACAGAAAAGAATGAGGTACAAAATTAATCTGCTCAAACTTGCATGTGTTCAGTTCAAATGTGATTTGATCTAACTTATCAACCAGCTTTGTACGTTCAAAATTATTCATTTTGCATGAATAACATTTGAGAATTCTCCAACGGGTTTATTGCTTGGCTTGAGATACAGCCTAAAGTCCTTTGCTTAAATGTTGCAATTCTGGCCACTGTAGCAAATGTTGCTGCTGTCCAAAATTTAACAATAAGCTTTTTTGTATTTTCACACTCATTTTTCATTCCATCTTTCACATTTGCTGAATCACATTCAGTAAGAGAGACAGTCACATCGTTGTGTCAAGGTTAGTATGCATGCCTATTGCCCTGGTAAAGTGTTCTACAGTAACTATAATGGGTAGCAATGGGGCCCAACAGCATTGTTGTCTTTTCAGTAGCTTTACCCTGATAAATGAGCTGCTGTTAAATGACTCTTGCAGTGAAAAGATGTGAATTATTTCTTGCTCTCAGCTCTATATGAGTGTTAAATGTAAGCTGCTTACAACGATTGATTTGTGCATGAGTGTTTTGTCCATTGTAAGTAATAATTCCAAGATAAATGTAATTGTGATTTTGTGTGTAACAATATTGGTATAATTGGCCATCAGGCAAGCACCTGGGATCCATACCTATTGCTAAGTGGCCTGTGGAGTGAAGTAGCTGCAATATGAAAAAGTCAGCTATAAGACATGTTATTTGCCTCGCCAGATCAAGCCATTTCTTGGAGAGATAAAGACCAATTTAACACTGTCCACTTGACAGAAACAGTGAAGACAGTCAGTTGAAACTGACATGGGGCTCACGTAATGGTAGGCTGCACCAAGCCCAAGGGCTACAGCTTTAACCTGCTCTTCAAAGCAGGAAAGATGAATGTCAGTGTGCCTGGATTGCTTTTTTAACCAAGGGCCTGAGTGTGGAAGTTAGTGTGACTTACTGAGTCTCCAGAGCGGGAAGAAGAGTCAGTGCCAGAAGAGCACATAAATAGTTAAATGTTTATTATTTTCATAGAATAAAATGATCACACAAGGAGATCACTTGGCACATCATGTCTTGTTTGGCTCTCTGCAAGAGCAGTTCACTTAGTACCACTCACCAAGCCCCCCCTCCCTCTTTCCTTGCAACCCGACAAAACATTGTTCTTCAGCTCGTGATCCAATCCTCTTTTGAAAGCCACAGTGGAATCTGCATGGGCCCCTCCTTGAACCAAGGCTTTGGCTGGATGAAGTACCAACAGCAGCCTCTGACTCCCAGTGGGGCTACTAAGTAAAGAATACCCTCATTTCAATTCCAGATTTATTAATCAAATTTAAATTCCACTGGCTACCATGCTGGGATTCAACCTGTGTACCCAGGTTATTAGCCTGTGTTTCTGGATTATTAGTGCAGCAACATTACCATTACAGATCCCTAAGTGTGTCAAGTGTTTGAGTAGGACTCACTAGGAAGAGCTTTCTCGTAGAGGCTACATAGCAGCCTCTACAGCCAACAGCTGAGACGCCCAAAGTTTTGCCCACTGACGCTTACAGTTCCAAGCTAAAGCTTCAGAGGAACTTGCAGGAAGTTTTCCCTCCACCTCCTGAGATGCAGTGTGCTGCTCCACTGGGATGTGGACACACCTCGGCACTCGTGAAGCAAATTCCCATGCTATGGACAATCGCGTGTGAATATTTCAGGAGAGGTGACGGCTAAGTGAGTAAAGCCTTACAGAAAATCAGGAGCAAATGCCAAGGGCAGACTGATACCTAACTCTGTCCCTTTCTGCCAACTCCTGCAATCAACCCAGTTCCAAATGTTCTTTACATTAATTTGGTACCAAGTGAGAAAGTTAAAGGTGGGCAACCACGCTTGGGCAACTCAGGGTCCCCATAACCTAGGCTTGCACTTCACAGAGGACACTTCAGTTTCTCTGATCACAGTGTTGATCATTAAGGCACAATTCACTATCTCACAAAAAAGATAGGTGTCAGAGATTCCTTGTATTAGATAAGATAAAAGAGCCCATAACGTTTGGACACTAACTTTGAGCTACTTTGTCCATTTCACTTCCATTGGTGTTGGTTTCCTGTGTTTGCTTACTCAAACATACCAGGATTAGTAAATTGGAAATTGAATTAACTGCATTGGGGCTGGTATCCCATCACCAAGCTACCCTTTATTTACATAAGCACCGTACATGGTCTCTGATCAGCCACCAGTCCCTAAAGTGAAGCGACTCTGACACTTCTGTTTATATCTGAGAGTCAGGGTCAAGGTTAACAGCCCCAATCTCAGAATTAATTCTCAGCAAGATCCACCTACCCAAGCTTGTCCAAATCAGTTACTTTTAGTTGAAGATATGCTCCAGAAATGCTTGGTAGACAGATGTGCTACAGAGATTCAGCAACTTTTATTATAGATAAACCCAGCTGCACCCTCTCACACTAGATGCTGCAAGTTCCACAGCACAATGGCTGCTAGTCACATGATACACATCCAGGCACTTGTTAATTACCCCATTCCCTCTTAAAGTGATAGCAATATCACAATATCCATGACATAGAAGTTTTAAAACATACATGCCAAAATCTTCCTATTGACTCAATGCTGTCAGGAATGTGGACCTATCATGCTACTGTGGTAATCTAAGACATTTGAGGGAGTATTGCAATATTTGACTGCGTTTACATAATTCCTTTCACTTTGCCTCTCTCTGTCCCTCCACCTAAATATCTGGCAAGTATGAGTCCATGGCTTTATCTGTATCTAAACAGGAATCCTGTTCTCCACCACCACCAGATGAAACCTCTCCATTGCCCAACTTGGCCCAGAACTTTCTTCTCTCTCAACTTTCTTCATCATCTGTTCCCTTTGATCTGTCTAAATTCACCTCATTTAAGAGATTTATCTCCGGTTTCTTTAATGCCAATCCAACTAATCTCTTAAACTCTGCCTTTCTCTTCCTGGCATATTTTTGTGAAATATTGTAAATGGTTCCCTCTTCACAAATATTTTTTCATCAACGAGCCCACATGCACTCACCCCAACTTGACACTTCAGTCCTCACTAGTTACTGCCTGATCCCATACCCCTCTACCTTCTCCAAGGTTCTTTAATATAATAGGCCTGATCTTAAACCATTCAAACTCATCCACTTGCACAGATATCAAATTGGCCCCATTGTCATTTCTCAGATCTATGCCCATCTCACCTGCAACTCCACTTGGATCCCTCAAAATGGTTTCTTGACCTCTTGTAGCCTCCAAAATTGACCTTGATAATTTCTGTGACTATTATTCCTATTCATGTTCCTGTTTATTGACAGCTTAGCAGCATTTGGCGCCATTTGACCATATCTTCTTCATCTGAAGGATCTCCTCTGTTTTTTGGTCTGCAATTAATTCCATATTCACGTATCTAATCATATCAATGTCCCTCACCAACATTAGCTTCTCTTCTTACCCCTGCACCGAATCCATTTGTGATCAAGGTGCCTTCTTTGTTTATTAGCTGCCTTTTGATGAGCCAATGCATCAAATATTGGGAAGAATGGCCAAGGTCTTGGTTTGGTCAAAACTTCCACACCTGCCCTGTGTTTGATCCATGCTCCTCCAAACTTTTCCTGTTCATGTACTTGTCAAAATGTCTTTTAAACGTTGTAACTGTACCTGCATCCATCACTTCCCCGGCAATTCATTCCACACACGAACCGTTCTCTGTGTAAATACATTGCCCCTCATGTCCTTTTCAAAACTTTCTCCTCTCACCTTAAAAACATGCCCTCTACTTTTAAACACCCCCATCTTAGGAAAAAGACCATTGTTATTCAACTTATCCATGCTCTTCATGGATATAAGTGTCTATAAGGTCACGAGTCAACATTCTACACTCCAGTGAAACAAATCTCAGCATGTCAAACCTACCATTCCCAGCAACATCCTTTTTTGAACCCTCTCCAGTTTAATAATATCCTTCCTGTGACAGGACAACCAGAACTGCAAACAGTTGTCCAGAAAAGGCCTCACCAACATACATTAACAAGATACAGACTACTGCATGTCAGCAACAAGTTTCAAGTTACATTTAAATGATAAACATTGTTAAAAGGACCTTGAGGAGCATCCAATGATAGATATCACTCCTTTGAGATCCTAAATTGTTCTGTCCACAAGTCCACATAGCATCAGCATAATAGGTGATATTTATGTCATTATCAAGGAGTATTAACTCTTTCAGACCCTATCAGACCAAACTACAACAACAGGTACCAATGCTGGTGGTGCACTAGGTTAGTTCAGGTTTTATTAAGAAAGGGAGGCTTTTTGAATATGTATTTCAACTCAAAGGAAAGAAATGAAGCCACCCAAGTATTTTGAGCATTATATCTTATTAGAATTTAGATTGGGAGCAGTGGTCTGTGAAATGGGGGCTTTCAACCAAAACTTTTCCTGAACCACAGGAGAATATATTTGAGGGAAAATAGGATTATTTTGAAACTTCACTTTTGAAAAAAAAAGAACTCAAATATTGTCAGTGTTGATAATTTTATTTGGCAAAACAATGGAATATATTTTCTAATACCAGAAGGACAACACATTTTCTACATTTCATCTGTCAGTGTCATTCTCATTCTAATTTGTAAATAAGACTCTCTTGACATTCCATATTCCCAAGACATTTCTGCTCTATATTTAATAATAATTGTTTATAGATGCTACTTTACCATTTCTTTCCCCAGATAATCGGACAAGCAAAGTAGATGATAGATTTTAAATGTAAGCAAAACAGACATTTATACCAGTTATATTTCAATAGTTATTCTTTCTTCCAGTACTGTATGACTGTGCAATATTCAGGATTGTTCAAACAATGTTTGCTCCTGAGCTTCTTGTTATGGAAGACAATTTTTCATCTGTAGAATGGTAATCTTCTTTCCGTCTTGCTGCGTAGATCAGAACTTGATAATAAATAATCTAATCACTGTTGCAGTTGATCATGCAGACTGATCAGGGAAAGAGTCAAAATCAAATGGTTCTGTAATATTGACTGTTGCAACAATAATTCAAAATACTCATCAAACTCAAAAACACTAATGCCACCTTCCCCCTAGGACCAGTTTTCAAAAGGTGTGAGGTATTAGGGCTGAGTGTTCAGGTCCTCGTGACATTGGCATCAGAGACAGACAAGGCCCAAACTCATCAGCAATGGCTGTGTAATGATAGTCTCTGGGCTATGTTCAAGGCATCTGCTATTTGAGCTGAGGTTTATTTTGGACTGGCAGGCCAGCCTGCTCTCACGAGGTAGGCAGTCAATTCAACTCATTGTTAATCGTAAATAATGGAGGCCGACTGAGATTTTCCAGCCAGCTTCTAGTTTTTAGTCTCATTTCTGTTTGTCTCCATTCAAATTGGGACTCCTATCCCCACCCACTTCCAGCCCAATTTTTCGACAGATCAACCAGACAGCTGTTTGCAAAGGAAATATGGCTCCTAAAGACAGATTGTATTTCTTTGTGGTTTGCAATCTACCCAGCTGGTTAAAAAACAACCTACACAGAAATATCCAGGAGGATGGTTCATCAGATTTTCAGAAATTTCATTGGAAGTGTCTGTGGAAGAGGGAAATTCCTACTTGTTGGTCAGCAGTGTCAGGAAAGTTACCAAACATGTTCTCCACTAGGCATGAAAAGATTTTAGGGGTGTTCACTTCAGGAGTATAATCTCCAATAATCAAGTGCAGGAAGTGTTTCAATGTCCTCATTCAAGTAGAAGAAAGTGAGGATTGCAGATGCTGGAGATCAGAGTCAAAACGTGTGGCCATGGAAAAGCACAGCAGGTCAGGCAGCATCTGAGGAGCAGGAGAGTCAGCGTTTTAAGCTTAAGCTCTTCATCCTGAAACTCAAATCATCGACTCTCCTGCTCCTTGGATGCAGCCTGACTGGCTGTGCTTGTCCAGAGCCACACTTTTTGACTCTCTGAAGTAGCAGAGTGAGCACAGCTATTCATTTATCTTCCACTCTCTATTTATCTCTGTGCAACATCTAGCAGCTATTCCTCCTCCCTCTTTCAGCAAGCCCAACAAATTCTTTCTTGTCATCATATACTGCACCAGCCAGGAGGGAGGGACAATTTTCACACTTACTTCTTCCTTACAGTCATTAATCCAGCCACAAGCAGCATTTTCTCCTCAACTGGTAACCTTTGTAGAATCAGCACCTTCACTCGAGACCCTTTCTCACTCTGAATGTTCAACACATCCTCCTCCTAACCTGCATCCTGTTTCTTCTCACACAAAACATAAACATGCGCAGCCACATCCAATCAATCAAATTCACCTAGCCTTCCTCCAGGATAAAAAGACATTTGGTAATAATGAGGAGAGCAAGGCCAGGGGAAGATCACTCAACCATTCCTCAATGATTGCAGCAGCAAATCCTAGGAATTTGAGAGACTCCTGGAGCTCTGGACTTCAAGAAGTTTGGGATTGGCACCTTCAGCAACAATGCCAGTGTTAATTCCTTACAGGCATTCATGAAACACAGCTAGTCAGCAAGACAACATCGAATTACAACATGATGCTTACATTCTGAAATAGTATAGGCCTGCAATGCTATCCTAACTCTTGTTCCCCTGACTCTTCTCATCTGGATACCTGAGAGGAGGAAATGATGTGTCCCCATCATGCTCTCTCCAACTCCAAAGCACAGGCACAGAGCTTGGTAATGTGGCTGGGTTAGTGAATGAGGTACATAGCTCTGCCCATAGTGATGCACCTAGCACTAGTGTGCAGGATCAGCTACTGGTGAAAGAAGTGGTGCCTGAAACAACTTGTCAACCATTGAGCTTTCCAGACCAGACAAACAAGAGATGTCAGGACTTCAGAGGCCCAGCAGGAATAATAAAAATTGTGCCTCATACAGGTTGTTGTATAGAGCATTGAAAGTGCTAACAATGGCACTCAAAGTATGGAGAAGACTGGTTTCAGCCTGGAAGGTGCTATCTCGCATCAAATTTGTATTGTGCCATCTGTATTGGACAGAAGGTTGTTGTGGGAGCCTGGGGAGTAGGGAATTGGGTGGTGTGGAGGGATGGCAGAAATGCTGCACACTGATTGTCACAATATGAGATCATGTTCGCAAGCTTTGCAACTCTTGTGGAAATTGAATTGTTTGCCATGCAGATTTTGGATTCAGACATCTGTTCTATCTTGGTAGACAGACATCGATCTTGGAGGGATGGGTTGAGCAAGTAAGTAGAAGTTAAGAGGTAGGTGTCCTCTACAGTTTGCTTTTCCACTATCAATGGGAAGATCTGAATCTATGGATGTAGAAATGGTAAGGCAAGATTGACACATTTTGACCATAAGGCATCGACAATCAAAGAGGGACCTTGTCAATGGCCTTGCTAAAGTCCATGTAGACAATATCTACCACCCGCCCCCATGCATCATCTTTGTTACTTCCTCAAAAAACTCTATCAAGACCCTTCCTCCCCGGCACAAAGCCAAGCTGCCATTGCTAATAAGTCCATATTTTTCTGAATATGAATAAATCCTGGTTCCTAAGAATATTCTCCAATAATTTCCCCACCACTGACATAAAGCTCACCAGCCTACAATTTCCTGTATTCTGCCTGAGGGCCTTCTTAAACAAAGTAACAATGTTGAGTATTCTCCAGTCCTCTGGGACCTCCAGTGTGACTAAAGAGGCAACAAAGATTTTGTACAAGACCCCAGCAATTTCCTCATCTGCCTCCCGCAGCATTCTGGGATAGATCCCATCAGGGCCTGAGGACTTGACTATCTTAATGTAGAACTGGGCTGATAAGTGACACCTGGAAAAGTGTGAAGTGATTCATTTTGGAAGGTCGAATTTGAATGCAGAATACCGAGTTAAAGACAGGATTATTAGCAATTGGAGGAACTGAGGGATCTTGGAGTCTATGTCCATAGGTCCCTCGAAGTAGCCACCCAAGTTGATAGAGTTGTTAAGAAGAAGTATGGTGTGTTGGCTTTAATTAGCAGAGTGATTGAGTTTAAGCGCCGCAAGGTAATGCTGCAGCTCTATAGATCCCTAGTATTAGACCACACTTAGAATATTAAGTTCTGTTCTGATTGCCTCATTATAGGAAGGATATGGAAGTTTTTGACAGGGTGCAGAGGAGATTTACCAGGATGTGCCTGGACTGGACAGCATGTCTTATGAAGAAGAGTTGAGGGAGCTGATGTTTTTCTCATTAGAGCGAAGAAGGGTGAGAGGCGATATGATAGAAGGGTACAAGATGATAAGAGGCATTGATAGAGTGAATAGTCAGAGATTTTTTCCCAGGCCAGAAATGACCATCATGAGAGGGCATAAGTTTAAGGTGATTGGAGGAAGGTTTAGGAGAGATGTCAGATGCCTGTTCTTTATACAGAGTGATGGGTGCATGGAATGCACTGCCAGCAATGGTAGTAGAGTCAGATACATTGGGGACATTTAAGCGACTATTGGATAGGCACATAGAAGATAGTACAATGAAGGGATGTCGGTTAATTTTATCTTAGAGTAGGATAGAAATTCAGCAGAACACCAAGGGCCAAAGGGCCTGTCTGTGATATACTGTTCAATAGTTAATGCTTTTCAAAACATCCAACACCACTTCCTTTTTTATATTGACATGCCCTAGAATATCAACATATCCCTCTCTAGACTCACCATCTGCCTGTCCTTCTCCTTTCTGAGTGCTGAAGCAAAGTTTTCATTAAGGACCTCAGCCACTTCCTCTGGCTACACGCATAAATTCCCTTCTTTCTCCTTAAGTGAGCTTACCCTCTCCTCTTGCTCCTTATATACACCTTAGGACTTTCCTTAATCCTGTTTGCCAAGGACACTTCATGACCTTGGGCGGCACAGTGGCTCAGTGGTTAGCTCTACTACCACAAAGTGCCAGGGAACTGGGTTCGATTCTACCCTCAGGTGATTGTGTGGAGTTTGCACCTTCTCCTGTGGTTGTGTGGGTTTCCTCCAGGTGCTCCAGTTTTCTCCCACAGTTCAAAGACATCCAGGTTAGGTGAATTGGTTATGCTAAATGGCCCATAGTAGCCAGGGATGTGTAGGTTAGGTGGGTTAGCCATGGAAAATGTACGGTTGGGGGGTGGGTCTGGGTGGGATGCTGTTCAGAGAGTCAGTGTGGATGCTACGTTTATCTGCCTTATGTATCATAATCCTCACATTAAAACAAATGCACTTCAGCCCACCAGTCCTGATGTGTTCAGCAACCTCTTCCTGTCAGTTCTTTCCTTAGTCCTACTGGCCTTACTCTCTGACTCCTCCTCAGCCATTTTACTTGCTGACCTACTGCTCTGGTTAAACCCCCTGGAGTGGCACTAGAAAACATTCCTGGCAGGATATTGATACTCCTTCAGTTTAGAAGCAACCCACCCGCTTGTACAGTTGCCACCTGCCCTGGAAGACATCCCAATGATCCACTTATCTACAATCCTCCCTCGTAAACCAATCATTAGCCACCTATTTAACTGGACTACCTTCTATTCCTAGCTTTCTGACATGTAACACAGGGTGTAGTCCGATGGTTACAACCCTAGAGATTCTGCTTTTCAACTTCCTACCTAACTCCCTGAAATCCCTTTGCAGTTCTCATCACTCTTCCTGCCTATATCGTTGGTACCCATGTATATCATGACCTCTGGCTTTGCACAGTCTGTTTTGAGAATGTACCATGCTTGCTCAGAGACATCTTTGACCCTGGCACCAGGAGGCAACACACCATCTTGGAGTCTTACTTAGGGCTACAGAAATGCTTGTCTGTGCCACTGATTATAGAGTCTCCAACTACCACTGCTTGCCTGCACTTCGATGCTGTCAAAAAGTGTGCTGGTGGAAAAGCTCAGTCGGTCAAGCAACATTGCAGGAGCAGCATAGTCAACGTTTCAAGCATAAGCTCTTCATCAGGTCATCTCTCCTGCTCCTCGGATGCTACCTGACTGGCTGTGCTTTTCCAGCACCACACTTTTTGACTCTGATCTCCAGCATCTGCAGTCCTCACTTTCTCCATTTTGATGCTCCCTGCTGTACAACAAAACCATTGTGGTGTCACCATCTGGCTACTGTTGTTGCCATCCTCTGATAGGCCACATGCCAACTCCACCGCCACCCCAAATGTATCCAAAATGGTATGCTTGTTAGAGACAGGAATAGCCACAAGGGACTCCTGCACTGACTGTCTGCCCTTCCAGCAATCACACACTATCCGCCTGAACCTTAGGTGTGACCACATCCCCAAACTGCAGCCATAGACTCTAGCCATCTTTTCAATTCATACCTCAGACAACTATGCAAATGGAAGTTGAAGAAACTGCCTGTAGTTGAATCCTCTCATTGCTCAAGCAGTCAGAAATGGCTGACCATGGGGAGATCCAGTTCTGGGGAAGCATCTTCTACCCTTTTAAATAGAGCACTGATCAAATTGGACAGTCCATGGTGGTGCTCCGTAACAAAGTCAAAACCAAATGGTCAATGGAAACTTACAAAGTGAGAACACAAACTTATTAAAATCAAATCAAAATCCCACTATCCAGGGTTCTCATGCACCCCAGCCACCGCCCCCCCCCCTCCCCCCACCCCCCACTGCCTACTGGTCTCTAAAGATATTATGGATATTAGTATTGTGAGGAAACCTTGTGACAAGGTAAGCACCAAGTATTGTTCAACACTTAGGTGTGGAAAAATTATTGTTCAACCGTCTTTTTGAAAGAAAATTCCTCACCTTTCTCACAGTTGGGGGTCTTGATATGTGGTTTTTAGTTAGTCTGCATTGTCACTAAACTTTCATACAGCGGCAAAGCCCAAGGCTGCCACTAGTTTTGGCAGAAACAATGAGGTTAGTTGACATTTTGTAATTTAATCTGCTCACCCTTCAGTTCCACTGGCAGGAATGGGCTGAAATCAAGGCCACTGAGAGATTCACCTAGACTAAAATATTGACTTTAACTTGAACAGTCACACGTGTTCATCATTAATAACCTGAATTCAGGCCACATAAGACCATTTCCCTCTCCCCTTTGCCTTTCACTAATGTTTATTAACCAAGTGCTGGAGCAGTACAAATCCACAAATCTTTGCTGAGCTTGGATAAATAGTGTATCAGCACTTTCTATTTACCTTACAATCCCCTTACTAAAATTATCAAGCAGATGAAAATATAAAGCCCCATGCAACATCTGAAAGAATTAAGCCAGTCGAGAAAGGAAAAGCACAGTTAACACATTGCACAGCGATCAGAAACCACATGAAGACAGCATTAGTGAGAATGTTTATTGAAATATGGCTGTTCACTGGCATTAGAAGTAAGTTTATTTGTGCTGTCACTTCTGTGGGAGTTTCACATTAATCTGCAGGAGCAATTGTTGCCCAAGCTCAGAAATTGGTTATGAAAATGTCAACAAATGTTACTTCCCTATTTGAAAGAGTTTTTTCAGCTGCCTGGTGGCAGGGGACCAGGGTGTGTGTGGAGAACAGCATACAGAAACTGATGTGGGACATCAGATGGCTGGAATGTTAGATACCCAACACCAGTCCATTGCCTATCCATTCCTTCCCCATGATTGGGTGGCATGGTTGAGTCACAAAGCCACCTTCAAAAGATAATTAACCAGCACCACCTGAGCAGCCATTCCCCTTCAAACAATTGAGGCCTCTCAAAGATCAATTGATTGTTACTTAGGAGACTTGCTGGTGTTTGGCAAGTGCAGGAGAGTGCCCATGTCATGTGGTGTGGCCAGGCAAACACTGGTAGCTTTACAACAAACTTGAGGGTGCCCCATTCCGTTCATGCCATCTGTGCCCAGTGGAGGCCAGCCCACGGTACTCCCCATTCCTCCCTTCTTCCACCTCCCCACACCCAACACTCCTCGGCAGCACCTACTCCAAGCACAGACCCACTCCCACCTTTCCTCACCAGTCCACATTCAGCTTGTTAGGTGGATGCAGTGACATTCTTCAGATGGGCACTAGCTGGAGTACATTGCTGCACGCGTTGATAGTTGTGGCTGTCTGAATGATGAAGAGTTCTCAAAGTGAGACTTCCTTCAAAAGAGTGTTTTCTCTTGAGCTGATTAACAACCTAAACACGGTAAAATCAGCTTGAGCATCTCAGCTTTGTGGAGGTGGGCTCACCATCAGATGTTTGGCTATCATAGTGGTGGGCAAGAGAACGGGAGAATGTAAATGTAAAATTCCGGCTCCTCTCCCTGTGTCATTGTAGCAGAATGTAATTTAAAGGCAATCACTCCATAGGATAACAAACATGTTTCTCATGCATGGTGCACCATTGCTGACCTTACTGAGACCAGATCATGCATAATATCAATCTTGTGTTATTCCACAGCCAGTTGGCACTTCAAAACTTTAAATAGCCTTGGAAAAGAAATGTGCCCTTGAAAAAGCCAAGACTTCCAGTTCTGGTTCATGGGAGAATCTGGTATTGGATTGAAACAGCACTATCTTGTCACATAAATTAACTGTAATATTTGTATAGAATCACATACCCATGAACTAATAAATAATTCAGGACAATCAATATGAGCACCAATAGAATTAAAATGTAACCTTATTAACATACATCACACTTGGTATGCCTATTGATTAGGTCAAGATGAAAATGGGTATATCTTTAGTAGCTGTAATGACCGTGAAGAAAACAAATATCTGAAAATCTATAACTCTTGAAACTCTTTGATGTTTCCCACATTCGGTGCTTCCCAAACCTTTTGCTGGCATGACCCCATTTTAATACCGTACACATAATGTGACTCCAGAGTGAAGTTTGGTGACAGGATGGGGAGAGAAGGCTTTGGTTGCTGACTGAGGACAGGGGAAGGGTAGCTTCAGTTGCTGAAGGTGAAGTTCAGTTTGGGAGGGATTTTTAATGGAGAAAGTGAGGTCTGCAGATGCTGGAGATCAGAGCTGAAAATGTGTTGCTGGAAAAGCGCAGCAGGCAAGAAGGGCTTATGCCCGAAACGTCGATTCTCCTGTTCCCTGGATGCTGCCTGACCTGCTGCGCTTATCCAGCAACACATTTTCAGCAGGGATTTTTAATGACTTTGCAGCCACCCTGAGAGCTGAATATGATTTCAATTAGCACAAAGATTGTAGCTGAATCAGAAGATACAAAATGATTGCCAGTTTCTGCTACATGAAAGCCAGCAGAATAATCACCAGACCAACTTTGTCCAAATCGCCACTCCCAACTGACATGAGAATAAACTCTTCAGTTCCTGCCTCCCATTAAGCCAGTCATGAATGTTTGTTGAATATATTCTCAACATCTTAGATGTCGCAGGTCAATTTTAACTAAAGCTCATTGGTTAGATGTAGAAATGAGTCAACTAAACCAACGAGGACGCACCCCCATTTGATGTAAAACACTTTGTGAAGTCCTGACGTCAGAAAAGCCCTGAATCTGCACCGGTATTTTCTTTCCAGTTGTACTGAACACGGTGGTCTTGAATCCCTGCTCTGTCCCACAACAACAGCATTAAGTTCCATGCACATTGGGCGAGGACAACAACAGGCTCAGCTGGGATGACCGCTGCAGTCAAACAGCCTGACAGCACAATCACGTGACAATAATCATTGCTTTGCTGTTGGACATCCATAGAACCAAACCTCAACATGAATCATTGACTGCAGGAACAAAATTAGAGACGGTAAAGGGGAAATGAAGAGATACAGACCCTTAGAGGTGTAATGAGTGTGTATGTTAGGCCAGGGCAGAATTTATTTTCCCCATCTGGAGGTGGGTTCAAAAACAGGGAGGGTCCTTTGATCACATGAGAGAATATGGGGACTGTGGGGAGCTGGGGAGTTTTGGGTGTGTGGGGGATTGTTGTGGAGATCCGTGGTGCCCCAGCTAAATACTGATCCATGTATTCAACACATTCTGGAAACAAACAGCAGAGCCGTGGTTTAAATCCACTTCCCTGTCAATACTGTTATTACGATTTTTGATGGGTTTTTTTAATGTCAAAACAGAAATTAATTCATAAACGTCAGGAAATAGCAGGAAAAATTAAAATACAGGTTTTATGTCCAGACAACTACCTGTTTATGTTGGCAACTGTTTCAAATGACAAAGAAGCTGACATTTGTTATGTCTTTTCATGTTTTTCCTGCTTTGATACTTTCTTGTACATGTTTATGGAACAATTTCCCCTTTTGTCTGTCTACATATACAAACTGTTTTTCAGAACTATCAAAATCAAAAGTGCACTTTGCCTTTGATTTCCATCCCCCCGGCCTTCTGAGAATGATTTATGAGGCGAGCCTTACAAAAAACCCAGTTTAGTGGGTGAGGTGTTTTCACAGTCCCTGAAATTTGCTGACTGATAATAATTGCAGTATTTGTTCATATTTCTGTTATCTTCGTTTGAGAAGGTTGAGAGGCACATAGAAAGAGAGTTTCTGTCAGGAAATGACTTTGAAGATTGTTACCATATTTCCTGAAGTAAAGGAGTATAGTCCAACCGTCTGTTGGGATGGAGGTTGTTACAATATGCGGTTCTTAGTGATAATTCTTGAAACCTTAAAATAGAATCAGAGTTTTAAAGGTTCAATATAGCCAGGCCCAGCTCTTAGAAGTCCAACTTTTCCTGAATAACTGTTTACTTAACTGCAACGGAACTCTCCAGTTGAAATGGATATTTTTGGAGGGCTTTCAGGAGGAGGGGAATTACCTAACAGAGTCCTTACTTTTCCAGGCAATTCCCTCAGTCTACTATGCTTGGGGACTTCACAGGGTCCCTGTGCATTAATATCATCTGTGCTTCTGCAATTATTGTCTGGCCATTGACAGAGCCCAATGTACCTTTCATACCCCAACTACACCATCCCAGACCATTTAAAATTCTCCCACACCACTACCCACACACACACCCTCCTCCCCAATCCCCACCCCCACCCCCAAGAAGGACCCATCTCCAACACCTGGACCTGCCAAGCCCCCAACATCCACAATTAGGACCCAATGTTCCATTCACCCTCAGCTCTGGTCACTCCAGGACCTGACACCAACCTCCTCCCAATATGCCCCCACACTGGGATCCAACAACCCCACCCACACTGAAACTTACACCCCTACTCTTCACACCTGAACCCTAGCACCCCTCCAACTAACCCCTGGGGACTCACCTGGACCAATGTGATCTAACACTCCCTCCCCCACAGTTGGATCCCCTTAACCCCCCTTTGTGCTACCCCCACCCCAGACCCAAGTCAGCTCCAGTTCTTCCTCAGAGCTGGAGACATAGAGTCATAGAGATGTACAGCACGGAAATAGACCCTTCGGTCCTGCTCATCCACGCTGACCAGATATCTTAAATTAATTTACTCTCATTTCTCAGCACTTGACCCATATTCCTCTAAACCCTTCCAATCCAGATTGTACCAGCCTCCACCACTTCCTCTGGCAGCTTATTCCATACATGCACCACCCTCTGCATGAAAAAGTTGCCCTTTAGGTCGCTTTTAAATCTTTCCCCTCTCAACCTAAATCTATGCCCTCTAGTTCTGGACACTTCGACCCCAGGGGAAAGATCTTGTCTATTCACCCTATCCATGCCCCCTCATGATTTTATAAACCTCTATAAGGTCTCCCCTCAGCCTCCGATACTCCGGGGAAAACAGTCCCAGCCTATTCAGCCTCTCCCTATAGCTCAAACCCTCCAACCTTGGCAACATCTGAACCCTTTCAAGTTTCTCAACATCCTTCCTATAACAGGGAGACCAAAATTGCACACAATATTCCAAAAGTGGTCTAATCAATGTACAGCTACAACATGACCTCCCAACTCTTATGTTCAATGCTCTGACCAGTAAAACATCTTCTTCATCATCAACCCCTCTCCACCACCAGCCCCTACCCACTGTTCACCTCCGTCCCCATTCTCATTCCCGATGGAGTGCCCTAAACACTCCATCATTTACCTGGCCCTCCTCATCATCTTGCACCTATCACGCTACTTACCTGGCAACTTATCTACCTGGCACCTTTTCCTCCTGGCACCCTGAGCCATATACCTTACCCACATACCTTTTCACAGGAGCTGTCAAAGTGGCCCTCCGTGTTGCTAGAACGTCAGATTGTGGAACACACTAACTAACTGATCTGAAAATTCATAATAAACAAAACCAGAAGTTGCTGGAGGAAGTCAGAAGGTCCAGCAGCATCTGTGGAGGCAAAACCCTTTTTCAGAAAGCTGGGGTGCAGAATCATCATAGAATCCCTACAGTGTGGAAGAATGCCATTCAGCCTATCGAGTCCACACTAATCCCTCATAAGAGCTTCCCATCCAGTCCAATCCCATTACTCTATCCATGTAACCCTGCATTTCCAATGGCTAATCACCTAACCTGTACACATGGGCAATGTAGCGTGGCCAATCCACCTAACCTGTACATCTTTGGACTGGGGGAGGAAACTGGAGCATTCGGAGGAAACCCATGCAGATACAGGGAGAATGTGCAAACTGTACATAGTCACCCAAGGGTGGAATCAAACCTGATCCCCGGGGCTGTGAGGCAGCAGTGCTAACCACTGAGCAACCATGCCGCCCTATGGAAGGCATGATTTTTCTTCTCAACTGTTCCATGCTGCAAGACATCTGTCAGAATGGATATTCAGCTCCACAGTTCTGAAGGAGCCCTAATCGGAGTCACCTGTCAGAAATGTAAATGATCAAAGGAGTGGGGCAGCAGTGTGCGTGTGATTGCCAGTCCTCAGAAAATTCAACCAACAACACAGTACATAACATCTACAGCTGTGTCCTCAGACCTTGAGGCAATTTTTAGTTATCTGTGGATACTTTTTATCAGAACGGATGCAGTTATAGAGGGTATCTCATCAATATTTTGCACAATATTGAAGCAAAATGGTCCATGCATTATACACCCTCCCAACTGTGATGCTCAGAATTATTTTTGCTAAAATCAATAGAAATGTGGATGATTCCATAAGTATTGGTTTGCTTTTCTTTTTTGTTTCTTTGGTTTCATATTTGTCAATGTCAAACTAACACTGGTTCCTGCCATTGTACTTATGCCATTAAAATCGAGTCGCAGAGTCACAGAGATGTACAACATGGAAACAGATCCTTTGGTCCAACCTGTCCATGCCGGTTAGAGATCCCAACCCAATCTAGTCCCACCTGCCAGCACCCAGCCCATATCTCTCCAAACCCTGCCTATTCATATACCCATCCAAATGCTTTTTAAATGTTAGAATTGTACTAGCCTCCACCACTTCCTCTGGCATCTCATTCCATACACGTACTGCCCTCTGTGTGAAAAGTTGTCCTGAAGGTCTCTTTTATATCTTTCTCCTCTCACCCTAAACCTATGCCCTCTAGTTCTGGACACCCGACCCCAGGGAAATGACTTTGTCTATTTATCCTATCCATGCCCCTCATGATTTGTAAACCTCTGTAAGGTCACCCCTCAGCCTCTGATGCTACAGGGAAAACAGCCCTAGTCATAGAGTCATAGATGCATAGAAATGTACAGCATGGAAACAGACCCTTTGGTCCAACCCGTCCATGCTGACCAGATATCCCAATCCAATCTAGTCCCATCTGCCAGCACCCAGCCCACATCCCTCCAAACCCTTCCTATTCCTATACCCATCCAGATGCCTTTTAAATGTTGCAATTGTACCAGCCTCCACCACTTCCTCTGGCAGCTCATTCCATACATATACCACCTTCTATGTGAAAAAGTTTTCCCTTAGGTCTCTTTTATATCTTTCCCCTCTCACCCTAAACCTATGCCCTCTAGTTCTGGACTCCCCGACCCCAAGGAAAAAACTTTGTCTATTTACCCTATCCGTGCCCTTCATAATTTTGTAAACCTCTATAAGGTCACCCCCTCTGACTCTCCAGGGAAAACAACCCCAGCCTGTTCAGCCTCTCCCTATAGCTCAAATCCTCCAACCCTGGCAACATCCTCGTAAATCCTTTCTGAACGCTTTCAAGTTTCACAACATCCTTCCGATAGAAAGGAGAGCAGAATTGCATGCAATATTCCAAAAGTGGCCTAACCAATGTCCTGTACAGCCGCAACATGACATCCCAACTCCTGTACTCAATACTCTGACCAATAAAGAGGAAAGCATACCAAACGCTTTCTTCACTATCCTATCTATCTGCGACTCCACTTTCAAGGAGCTATGAACCTGCACTCCAAGGTCTCTTTGTTCAGCAACACTCCCTAGGACCTTACCATTAATTGTATAAGTCCAGCTAAGATTTGCTTTCCCAAAATGCAGCACCTCGCATTTATCTGAATTAAACTCCATCTGCCACTTCTCAGCCTCTTGGCCCATCTGGTCCAGATCTTGTTGTAATCTGAGGTAACCCTCTTCGCTGTCCACTACACCTCCAATTTTGGTGTCATTTGCAAACTTACTAACTGTACCTGTTATGCTCACATCCAAATCATTTATATAAATGACGAAAAGTAGTGGACCCAGCACCGATCCTTGTGGCACTCCACTGTTTTAAAAAATAATAATACATCTTCCTTTGTTATTGATTTTGTATTTTTCTTCCTCCAAAGAAGTTCCATAGTTACCCCAACAGTTCAGTTGTTTTAACCTTCAATTTTTTTGTTTCTTTTGTCAATTTTGTTGCTGCAACATTGTTCCAAAAGAAGCTCAATACCATCCAGGATAAAGCATGTTACTTGCTCAGCACCAATTCACCAGCTAAACATTCAGAACCCACCACCATCAGCACAGTGTCACAGTAGTGTGTATCATCTTCAAGATAGGCCGCAGCAATTCATTAAACGCCCTTCCACCATCTAGGAGCACAAAGGCAGCAAACACATGGGAACATCAAGTTCACCTCAAAGCCACACACCAACATTGTTCCTTCACTGTTGTTTCATCAAAAACCTGGAATTCCATACATGCAGTATGCATGTACCTTTACCATATGGTCTATTGAGGTTCAAGAATGCAGCTCACCGCTAGCTTCTAAAGGACCATTTGAGATAAGAACAAATGCTGGCCTTGCCAGTGCCCACATGTTATGAATAAGTGACAAAAAAATCAAATTTGCCGTCTTTGTGTTGATTCTAGTGCTAACAAAGACATTACATTTTAATAACACAACATTTAAGGTTGTTTTATAAGGTCTATAGAAGTTCCATATGTAACCCAACAGTTCAGATGTTTTAAGCTTCAAATTTTCTGTTTCGGTCAATAGTTTCTGTAACGTTGCTCTTTATATGGTCATTCAGAATGGACATGATAGCCACAAGTTAAAACTTATGACGTATTATTAAATTAACTTCTAACCCTGGCTGCCCAACGTGGTTGCTAGGCTACATCAGTATCACTGCCCTACTCTGGGTTACATCCTGAGTTACATCTTTAGCTTGTTTTTCTGAACAAAGGAACCCGAACACCTGCCAAAAGACAGCAGAGTCCTTCTTGAAGATACACATTAGGCCTTAATAATATTATAAAAAGGACAGAATGCAACCTCAAACAAACATCCAGCTGTGTAGGGAGTCACTGAGGCTCCCCCAAGCTACCAGCCTGTGAAGCAGGGAGCACAACAGCTCAGCAAAGTACGTTGGTTTTAATTTGTTTTGGCTTCCTTGCAAAGTAGGAGTAAGACTGATCTTCCAGGCTGCGAGGAAACCTTGGGTATCAACAGCCTTAGGCTTCCCATTTCATCAACCAACCAAGAGGCCTTCTTGATTCAGCCCAGACCCTCAAACTTGTCAGTCATGGCATACTCTCGACTTTCTACCATAGCCCACTGCTACCAACTTCCCTTCCACTTACTTCACATCCCTAATAGCTCTAGCTCCTAGTTCATTGCTCCGGCACATCGGAAAGCTTCCATTTCCCATTGGGATTGGGCAACAAGACGGTTGGGCCTATAAAGATGATGTAAGATAAAATTTGCCAGTATGTTAACTGCTTTAAATAAATAAACAGAGATTTATAGTGAGCAGGAGCAGAACTCAATCATATCAGACATGCAGACCCATCCCCTTTCTAATACAGACTGGACTTTGAACAATTATGGGTCTTGGTTCACCTGCCTCAACTTATACATTGATATAAACATACTGAAAGAGGCTGGGAGAAGATAGCTGTGCATTGTTTCCACAAGGGGAAGATGGTTGATGAAGGGTTTCTGGAGGCACATTAAAGCTAAAGCTTTTGATGCGCTCAGGGGTGGAGCTCAGTGTAGAGTGTTCCCAAATCAATAAGATTCCATTAGGATCACATCACTGGCCCCTGGAGTCACTCTCCTCTCTGTGGGATAATGCTGCCTCGTCTCCATTGGGGACGGATCACATGAGAATCTTCAGAGAAATTCAGGGACACAGCAAGTTGTTTCATTGCACCACCATACAGTATTACTCCAAAAGCTGGGATTCTGAATAATTCCCTCTTACAGCAATTAACTTCTGTCAGTTTGGAAGGAGTTGCAGCTGATCTGAAACTCCCTGCAGCAACCTTCACAGTGAATGCCATTTAAGCTTGCTAAAAGCCTTGTACTTATCATTAGATTCCACTGATTGAGCAGAGAAACTGGATTTGAACAATGTTCTTGAATAACGTGACAATATGAAAAATTAAAGTATGTCAGTTCTCAGTTGGTCGGAGAACAGTAATTTGATATCAGTATGAATTATCTCATGATCATGAGTAATGTATATGATCACTTAGCAACCAAGGCACAAGTAATAGATGCCTGGAGGTAAACACTCGAAACATATTCCAACAAGGCTACAGAATGAGAATCAGTGTCTCCTGTGACATACCTTGTTTATTCCATAAAGTTTTTCCATAGATTTGTAGCTGTTTCTTTTCTTTTAAAAAAGAGAGAGAGGGCTGCCAATTATAAAATGTGAGAAAAAAAGGAGCAGTTCCAATTTTTCACATTATGGCTAGATTCTTCACCTTTTCTTGCAAAATAAATGAATGAATGTATTTGTCTTGTAATAATCAGGTCATTTCTTGCATTTTGCATATTTTAATTGCTTCTCTTTTGTTCTCTAAGCTGATGGCATCTTATGGGTTCAGCAATGGCCTCGAATTCAGAAAGATGTGAATTCAAGCCCATGACATGGATTTCAGTACAGAATCTCCAGTTTGATGTGGTGCTGAGGGGCTACCACTTTATGAGAGATACTATTGTCAATGAGAGAAGAGTCAAAGTCAGACCAAGTCTACCTATGTAAGCCCATGTAAAAGTTCCTATCGCAAAGTAAATAAGAGTATTCTTCCAGAGTCCAGGCCAACATTAGTCCTTGAGCCAATAAAACCAATCAAAAATCTGATTAACTGCTCATCTATCTTCTTTGCTGTCAGAAACACCTGCAGACAAATTGGTCACTGAAAGCCAAAGGGGCTCTTTAAGCAGCAGATTGGAATCCAATGGTAACAATGGATAATGATCACAATTTTACTTCTGACTTGAGCAGATTTCTACCAGATAAAGGAAGAAGCGAGTTATATGCATTCCACTGTAAATTGCTGTTCATTCCTGCTAACCCTGGAGCCCTCAATTAGGTGAGCACAATAGGATAGAACTCACTTCAGTCCTTTATCAAACTACAATGTCTTCATTTCTCTTTGGAAGTCTACTTAGATCTATAATGACCATTCACCAGCCAACCTCATGACTATTAGCTGCCAATTCACCACCTCCCCCGACCATACCTTGAATCCTTCACCCAGTGTGACTATACTCCAATCCAATTGAAATAAATCCCTATTATATGGGACTGTATATTTTTAAGCAACTCATCCAATATCTGTGCTTATTGTAAAGCTTATTTTGGGCATTCAAAAGAGTGTGGCCGCAAAAATACCATTAAGCTACTGAAATGAGGTTGGCAACCTTCGACCAGAATTCCTACTTAGTCCTGACTTCATTGTAATTACTACAATCAAGTCACGTAAGTAACCATTGGTGCTACAGTGGTGTAATCCCCATTCACTTAATGGAACTTGGACATTAGGAGTGCTGAATGCAACAGGAGTCTTCAGGAAGTTGATGCAGAGAGCTGAATATCCTGGCTTCCCAACATCAGGACCACCCTTGATGAAGGGTTTATCCCCGAAATGTCGATTCTCCTACTCCTCAGATGCTGCCTGACCTGCTGTGCTTTTCAAACACCACACTCTCAACACTGTGGTGTCTGAATCCCACTCACCCTTACAATTCCCCCTGAGGCAGCTGCTTGACAGAGCCCTTCTGGTAGTCCATCACCTACAAGCCAGACGCCTACTCTCACGTCAAAGGCTGAGGGACACAGAGTGTCCCTCTAGGAGAGGAAGACATGGCCATTTGTGTTGGGTCAGTACGTCATCTCAGAACGGGGGCATCCTCTGCAGACTGTTTTAAAAATACACAAGGCCACAACAGCCAGGCCATTGTTATGGAGGGACAAGCCTTCCCTCCAAGTTGTGGCCCACAGATCCCTGTTGCTCTATGGAAGGTCAAGAATGTAAAGGAGAATGAAAGAAAACAGAAAGAACTGCGGGTGCTGGAAATCAGAAACAAAAACAGAAATTGCTGGAAAAGCTCAGCAGCTCTGGCAACATCTGTGGAGAGAAATCAGTTAACGGCAAGCTCCTCCCACTCATTAATGTCAATGTTGCCAGCCTTCGAGGTTAGCTTCAGAGTATCTTCAAGTGATTTATCGCTATTAATTCATTTTAGAGCAGACTTAGATCAGGAGTAACTTCCCAATAACTTCCGCCTGCTATGTTTAAGCGAGATAATTTCACCAACACTTAATGTTTTGGTTTGTAGGATTTACGTAACCATCCCATTGGAGACTTGCTGCCCATGAATGTTCCAAAAAGCCTGCTTAATTTTGATAGCATTTTCAATGCTATAAACATCATTGATTTTTTTTAAGGGTCTGGGATATTTGCCCTCAGAAATGACACTTGACCACTTCAGGAAATGTATAACATAATATATTAGGGTTCATGTAAGTTGTAACAGAAAAACTCAAGTTAGACAATTTGCTAATTTTACAACTTTATTAACAGAAATTAACCATCAATATTCTTATTGTGGATGTGGATACTAGTCTGCTGAAAACTATCAAAATTTGTAATATCAAATCTAAGAGAAGCCAGTCTTTCACCCCCAGGTGTGATGTTTCCATAGTTCTTTACAGGCATCCTTTTCAGTACTTATTTTTAATAATGTTTGTTTTGTTGTCAACATATTCCAGAATCTCTCCTTCAACATATACAGGAGATGAGGTAGTTGACTAACCAGGTCTGGGTTGAAATATGAATTTTGTTTTGACAACTTTCGAGGACAGGCTGCTCACTTGTCTGCAAAATTGAAAAGATAGAGAGTGTCCTGCAAACCTAGCGCAGAGTGAGCAGTGACTCTGCGATCATTCCCATTTTGTAGGTCCTGCTTGTCTGTGGTGCTCACTTTAGTTTTGACAGAGATGCAACGGAGATTGCCGAGTTTTTTATATAGATGGTAATTAATACTCACACCAGGGGGTGGTTGATCATTGATGAAGTGAGTAACCACTGTCAGATAGATTGGAAATTGCACAAGGGATATTACAGCCTTATTTGACACCAGTCTGACGATTGAAGGCATCTATTTCAGATCTCTCCCCACCCTACACCCTGTCATGACCGACGTATTCATACTATCATGAAACAATTGCAAGATAGTGATGAAGTTTCTTAGACATCCAAAGCTGTGGAGAGTAATCGATACAGCCCCTCAATTTGCTGAATCAAACACTTCGATTCGGTCAATAAATGCAATAAAAATCTCCTGCTTTTTGTTCTCAACATTCTTCTTGGGTTTGCTGGGGAATAAAGACCATGAGCTGAAAATGTGTTGCTGGAAAAGCGCAGCAGGTCAGGCAGCATCCAAGGAACAGGAGAATCGACGTTTCGGGCATAAGCCCTTCTTCTGAAGAAGGGCTTATGCCCGAAACGTCGATTCTCCTGCTCCTTGGATGCTGCCTGACCTGCTGCGCTTTTCCAGCAACACATTTTCAGCTCTGATCTCCAGCATCTGCAGCCCTCACTTTCTCCTCCAATAAAGACCATGAGCAGACTTTTCTGAGGTGGTGTTATAGCAGACCAGAGAATAGGGAGACACTTTCACTTGGGGATGGTTATATTATTTGCAGCTCATTTGCATATTCATATGCAGCTAAAAGACGGGAGGTGATTTCAAATGTTCTGAAATCCACCAGAACCTTCTGGCTTCTATCATCCAGGCACTGTATTTAAAATATTATTTAACTCCCTGTCAGCTGCAGTCAACACACATCAGTCCACACAGCCCTGGAGATGTCAGACCTGGCAAAAAGTAGAATCACATTTTAGCAATTCCTCCGGGGTGGTTTTTCTGAAAGCTGCCCAAGAGTAGTGGCAGCGTGGTATACCAGGAGGAGGGACACCTGGTGGAGCCAGAGACTCCTTATTGCAGTAGTGGTAGTCCTGGAGCAGGGGTCTCCTGGTTATCAGTAAGGAGGCAGTGGCAGAAGAGCTGAGGACTCCTGGTTACAGGGAGAGTGTGGGCTCAACATAAAACTTGGCGTCGGTGAGGTGGGCCCAGCAGGGAAGAAATGTCTCCAAACGAGTGGCACAAATTGCCTGTCCTAGTGAGGTTTGCTGTAATCAACCAGAGTAGCTATGTCACTTGAGCAGGCTTGCTGGCTCAGGTATCAGCGCTAACATTGCAAATGTTTAATATCCTCAAGCCAGACTATATATGACTGAGGCTTCCCAGGGGCAGATTAGTTCTGGTCTCTTGCTACAGGAAGGACATGATTAGATTGGAGAAGGTTCAGAACAGATTTACCAGGGTGTTAGCGGGACTGGAGCGTTTGAGTTATAAGGAGAGGCTGGATGGGCTGGGACCTTTTTCCCTGGAGCATAGGAGGTTGATGGCCTGATAGAGGTTGATAAAATCATGACAGGCATAGATAAGGTAAATAGCAAAGATCTTTTCCCTCGAGTGGGGAGTTCAAAACTAGGGGGCATATTTTTAAGGTGAGAGGTGAAAGATTCAAAAAGAGGCAACTTTTTCAGATAGATGGCGATTTGTATGTGGAATGAACTGCCAGAGGAAGTGGTAGGTGCAGGTGCAGTTACAACATTTAAAAGACATTTGAATAGGTACACAAATAGGAAAGGTTTTGGGGGATATGGGCCAAATGCAGGTAAGTGGGACTGGTTTAATTTGGGAAAATTGATTGGCATGGATGAGTTGGACTGAAGGGCTTGTTTCCATGCTGTATGATTCTATAACTCTATAAGACAGAGAGGTTCACTCCTACCATTGTTAACACATGCACATAGAAATAGTGTGGTCACAAAAAAGTCAAATAACTGAAGAGTTTGGAGTCTGCTCTGTCAGGTACACATCTCATAGATATACATAAGTTTGTGAACAGACATGTTTCCTGTTTTGACTTATCAAGCGTGTGCATAAATGTGATTCCAGGAGGTGTTAATGATAATTCACGACACGTTAATGAATGCATAACAGGTTCCTGACCACATCCAGCCTGCCTGAAATGTTCCAAGAACTTCATAGTGGAAGGTTAAATGGCCATCAGGAAACTGACCATTTTACATCCCATCCAATCCAGTTCCTCCATCTGCCTATCTAAAAGCTCTATGTTGGCCTGGTTGGTCAGTCCCTTGTCACTGCTTCCTTGAGAAAGTCTAGAGCCACTTGTTATTTTGTGACAGGATTTCCTCAACCACAGGATGCAGGTAATTCAGGAGACTGTGTCAAGACTTTCCCTGCAAAGGACTACCGGACAATACCTCAATTGGTTCCACAGCTTAATTTATCTCCCTTCTTGAAGATAGTTGCAATTTTTGCATTCTCGAACTCTGGAGGATGATTTTTATCTTCAAATCCACAGGATGGGTGAGGAAGTCCTGATTTGAGCTAGAACATAGAACATAGAACATTACAGCGCAGTACAGGCCCTTCAGCCCTCGATGTTGCACCGCCCTGTCATACTAATCTGAAGCCCATCCCACCTGCACTATTCCATGTACGTCCATTTGCCTGTACAATGACGACTTAAATGCACTTAAAGTTGGCGAATCTACTACCATTGCAGGCAAAGCATTCCATACCCTTACTACTCTCTGAGTAAAGAAACTACCTCTGACATCTGTCTTATCTCCCCTCACTTTAAAGTTGTGTCCCCTTGTGTTTGCCGTCCCCATACTTGGAAAAAGGCTCTCCCTGTCCACCCTATCTAACCCTCTGATTATCTTGTATGTCTCTATTAAGTCACCTCTCAATCTTCTTCTCTCTAACGAGAACAGCCTCAAGGCCCTCAGCCTTTCCTCATAAGACATTCCTTCCATACCAGGCAACATCCTAGTAAGTCTCCTCTGCACCCTTTCCAAAGCTTCCACATCCTTCTTATAATGCGGTGACCAGAACTGCACACAATACTCCAAGTGTGGCCATACCAGAGCTTTGTACAGCTGCAGCATAACCTCCTGGTTCTGGAACTCAATCCCTCTATTAATAAAGGCCAAAACACTGTATGCCTTTTTAACAACCCTGTCAATCTTTGAAGATCTTAACTGGAATACCATCAAGATTGCAGGCTTTGTTAGTTTTCATTCATTCCACATGCTATGATGGTCAGCATGCTATTGGATTCCTCAAGCTTTCTCTTCCCATGACTTGTCTTTTATCTTCTGGACTTGTCTTTGAGTGTCAGCCTTGAGGTGTTGGAATGTTGCCTTCTTGACTTGAGACCTTGAGTTGTTCTGCCAGGCAATGAAGGCTGTTGGTTTTTGTTCCAGGAGGTCACATATTTCTGCATTACTTTCATCGAACCAGCCCTGATGACGACAAACCCAACGGTCTGGACGTTGAACTAAAATACAGCTGATTTTATTTGATGTCAATTATCTTATTTAGAATTTCCAGGTTGATTGGGAGCTGACTTTGGAATTAGTCTTTTAGATTGAGACACTGATATTCTTCCTTTTGGATGTTTGGTTCTTACAATGTCTTTGTGCTGGATGCCTATTCATTATTGATTGAACTAAGTCGAGGATCTGCCTCGCTGATAACAGTAGTTTCAAAGGTGAAAACATATGGAGACTGTACAATCTATTAGTCAACTCAGTGGGCAGGATCAAATTTCACTTCCAATGTATTTTTCAGTGGTCAGTTTGATTTACATTAATTAGGTCCAGTCATAAAAAACCTCTTGAATTTTGTCTTAATCACCATGCAAACTTCATCTCTCCTTAAATGTAATACAGGTCATTCTGCTCTAACGTGCGTTTCATTAACACAAATTCACTGTAATGCAATTGATGACACTGTTTCCAAAGCGTGAACTTTTAAAACATGCGTTGGCTGTAATGGAATTACATCACCAGCACTTTAAGCTCTGATTCTAAAATGTGATTTTTAGGGCGGCACGGTGGCACAGTGGTTAGCACTGCTGCCTCATAGCGCCAGAGACCCGGGTTCAATTCCCGCCTCAGGTGACTGATTGTGTGGAGTTTGCACGTTCTCCCCGTGTCTGCGTGGGTTTCCTCCGGGTGCTCCGGTTTCCTCCCACAGTCCAAAGATGTGCAGGTCAGGTGAATTGGCCATGCTAAATTGCTCGTAGTGTTAGGTATGGGTGGGTTGCGCTTCGGCCGGTCAGTGTGGACTTGTTGGGCCGAAGGGCCTGTTTCCACACTGTAATGTAATCTAATCTAATCTATAACACGGGGTTGTAAAAAAATGTGTTATAGAAGAATTACCTGTAAGTGTAGATTACGGTGATTATGATAAAACTGCATTTTGCACATTGAATATTACTGTTATGATTCAACATAGTAATCTTTGTACCCATGGCAAAAATCTGTCAAAGCAACTCAAGACCCAGACAGTCGTCATAAACAACTTTGTAACCAGCAGGACTTTTGGCTGAAACTGTTTTTGCAGATTATATAATCCAGTGTTGTCCATCATTTGTGTACTTCCCAACCACCCCAGAGAGTTTAGCCTTCCAGTCAGAATTACAGATAAGGTGAGAAATCTACAAGACTGTTGTTCCATGTCACAGCCAATTGTCAGACATTATAAGGCACAATGTTAATGTTTAGATAGTGCCATCTCCCTGAGTTAAATTCAGGTTAATAATTTGACATTCAGAGAAATTAAATTTCTCTATTCCACAGTGTATTCAATCACAGACATTAATATTTCAAATAGTTTGTCTTGTTTTGATATCTGAGAATAGTTAAAATTGTAATCTAGACTCAGCAAGTGTGATGTCAACAGCCTGTGTATTATCGCACAGGACAATTTTGGAACTGAGAATTATAGCTTCCAGGAATCATTATATTTTTTAATAAACAGATAGATGGCAGAGTATCAAAACACCAAAGTACAAATAACACAAAGCTGTTTGAACTTTGAGTCTAATGCCATGGTTCTATGAACAGTTTGCCACAAAGTTTTCTTAATTAAGGTGAGCGAGCAGAATAAACAAGGCAATGCTGTCAATGGTGAGAGCAATAAGCTCCAACAATAACTGTGATTCCAGCAGCCTAGCTGCCCCCAGGGCAACTTTTATACAGTCAAAATAAAAACACAAAATGTCAGTAGGTCTGGCAGTGTTGTGTAGAGAGGAACAGAGTTAACCTTTCATCACAACTGGAAAAAAGAATAATCAGGTTTTAAACAAGGACAGAGGAAGGGGGAATGAACAAAATAGAGGGTCAGTGATAGAGTGGTAGACCTCAATATTTAAATGTTAAAATGGATGATGAGGTAATGCAAAAAGAAGGGATGATGGAACAAGTAAATAGGAAAAACCCGGGTCTCAAGGTTGTGTAAGATGTTGCAGTGCCAGTTGGCAAAAAACATTGCAGCCACAGGAATGATCTGAAACTGTTGAATAAAATGTCTTAATGTTGCTAATTTAAAAATGATATGTTTTATCTCAAACTTACGCTGAGGCAAAATGTATGTATCTGAGGACGGAAACATTACATTGGAGGTGGGGTGTCATGAAAGGCGGCCATAATTCAGGGTGACATTTGTGGACTGAATTTGATATTACAGTACAGGAAATTGACAGATACATGTGTAAGATAGGTCTATTTACAGCAAATTGACTGCAGAGTTCAAAAAGGCAGCTCACCACCACTTTCTCATGGGCAACTAGGGACAGACATTAAACTGGCTCAGCCAGCGATACCCCAATCCCAAAATAAAGTCACTGTTGTACCCTGAAAGCAGTTTTTAGGGTCCCAAGTAGGGGGAAGAGATGATGAAAAGGCAAAGAGTTGTATCTCCTATATTAGCATAGGTAAGTGTTCTCGATGGGTCCCATGGAAAGACAAGTTTTTTACCAGCATTTTCTGTATTTCTTTCGAATTTCCAAGATTTACACTATTTTGCTTTTATTTCTACATAGCCAAGTCTGTTTTCTGGGGTGACAAACTGAGTGATTAGGAAACAAGCTCACCAGAAACAGGTCAGCACAAAACACATGAGCACAATTTTCCTGAACTGAGGCTGGATGTTGGGAAAATTTCGTCGCAACATCAGTGAAGTCATTTTAACAGCAGAACAGCAGGATTGTTCAGAATTGCCTCTTGAAACCACTTTGTAATGTAAATGAAACAATGTCAATGCCTTCAAACTGCTTAGTTGCAACACACCCACAGTTAACAAATGCCTGTCTCAAAATCAAGGAGAATTGGTGGTTTATGGTCTTACATAAGAACATCATAACGTAACAAACACGAGCAGAAGTAGTTTGTTCAGCTTTTCAGCTTGTTCTACCCTTCAATAACATAATAAATTATCTGATTATAACCTGAACTCCACTTTTCCACCTATTTCCCATAATCCTTTACTCCCTTATAATTCAAAAATCTGTATACTTCCACTTTCAATATATTCAATGACCCAGCCTCTACTCTCTCTGGGGTAGACAATTTCACAGCTCAATGATCCTCAGAGAAAAAAATTAATCCTTGTCTCCATCTTAAATGTGAGACCTCTTATTGTGAAACGATGCTCACTATTAAAAGGTTCCACCACAAGACAAGCATCCACTCAGCATCAAAGCTGTCAAACCTCCTCAGAATTTATACTTTTCAATAAAGTCACCTCTCTCATTTTTCTCAACTTAAATGGGATTGTGCAGAGTTAAAAATCACACTACACCAGGTTTAATTGGAAGCACTAGTTTTCAGAGCACAGCTCCTTCATCAGGTGGTTGTGCCACAACCACCTGATGAAGGAGCGGCGCTCCGAAAGCTAGTGCTTCCGATTAAACCTGTTGGACTATAACCTGGTGCTGCGTGATTTTTAACTTTGTACACCCCAGTCCAACACCGGCATCTCCAAATCATAAATGGGATTGGCATAACCTACTTAAACCTTCCTCATAAGAAAACCCCTTTATTCGAGGAACTAACCAAGTGAAACCTCTCTGAACATCTGCCTTGGACAGCCTTTATCTCTGCACAACAAAAAAATGAAAATGTGTTTATTTTGTAGAAGTGGTAAGGTGTCATTGTGAAGTATTTCATTTATCTAAATTGTCTCACAGGCATTATATAGTACACCAGCTGATTACCTTCTCTGTATAAAATGAAGGGTGAGTACTGAGATCATGAAATATCAACACTGTACACAGAGAGAAAAGGGAAAATAAGTGCAGACAGTTGCTGGATATGTGTAGGTCATTTGCAGTGATTATCAAGAGTTTTAATTCCTAAATTGTGAGTCCATAAAGAAGGAAGACTCTATTTGTAATATCACCTGCTGCTCTCCAGAAGCAAGTTCATGTTAGTTTGAAGCACCAAACTGAGAGGCAGTGCAGTGTCACAAATATGGAGGTGTGACCCTACACTTAACTGATTCTCATATTTCAGCAACATCACCATTAGCAGATTCCAATGGAACCTCACCATGTCTGTGGGACACAACATACGATCAGAAGCAGGGGTAGGCCATTTGCTCCCACGAGCCTCCTCCACCATTTATAAGGTCATGGCTGAGCTCATTATTGTCCCTAATTTCCTGCTTGCCCTCTATACATTTTGACTCAGGGTGGCATTGTGACTCAGTGATTTGTTTGTTTGGGTACACAATCGCCTTTAAAGATGGTGCTGATACCCGGGATGATGGTCTTTTCCAGGATATGCGGTCAGTGGTGAATTTTCCAGGTATGGCGGTAAGTAGAATTGGGCTAGTTCAGATGGGAGGGGTGCTATAGTTTAGCAAAGAGTGGTTTTGCGATGATAGCATAAGAAAACACAATAGGTAACACCTAGTGGAACACTCCTAGAAAACTTGATGAAAATGCAACTTAGCCAAAATATCATAATATTCAGCACGGCAAAACAGCCTTCAGTGATTCTTATCACATACCTCCAACAATCAGCAAGAAACTATTTGAAAGGAGGTTCTCCCTGCACAAAGGTAAATCAGACAAAAAAACAAGGAGACTAACACTTTTACAATCACAGAAAATAGATCTTGAAGCCAACTTGACACACGTTTGTTTTCAGTCCGCATCTTTATTAAGGGTGCGATTTACTCAACTTAAGAAATCCTGTTATTTTCTAAATATAGAAAAAGATCACGTGATGCATCTGATTTTTCTTTAAAATTAGTTTGTCTTTAAATTGATGATATCTATTCGACAGATAAGTCCATCCTGCAGGAAATCAGCAGCGTTGAAGACAGGGCAAGTATTCGTTTGGTGCAATAATTAAGGGGATGAAACAAAATTTAAAAAGAACTTCCAATCACCCAGGATTTAGTGGAAAATAAATCTCATAAAACATATAATTGTGTTGTTTCAAATCGTGCATTATTGTTAATTCTGTGGCAGAGATCTTTTCATGGTTGATTTGTATTTCTTACTTATTAATTTTCAGTAATTCTGTTGAGCCCCATCCCTTCTCTGGTCAAGTAGAGCCCAATAATTTGTTTGCCTCCATATACTGGATGCCATCTCACCACAAATACAATAAGGGGTTCCTAATTATCTATAAGACAGGCCCGAACCTAATTATTATTATATGGCACATGAGAGAGCCAACACATTGCAGCATCATTACCCCAAACCTATTCTAACCCATTCCAGTACCCAGTATTGCTATGAATTCATGCACCATTCATGTTAGCATGTACACTGGTAATCAGACATGCTAATCAAATATGAAAATATCTTTCATTTACTGATGAAGCATCCCAAATATTCCTGCTTTCATTATTGAATATAGACCATTACAATGCAGTTATGGCCCTTCGGCCCTCAATGTTGCACCGACCTGTGAAACCAATCGGAAGCATATCTATCCTACACTATTCCATTATCGTCCACATAATTATCCATTTAAATGCCCTTAAAGTTGACGAGGTTCTAGATTAGAGTGGTACTGGAAAAGCACGGCAGTTCAGGCAGCATCCGAGGAGCAGGAAAATCGACATTTCGGGCAAAAGCCCTTCATCAGGAATAGAGGCAGAGAGAATGCAGGGTGGAGAGATAAATGAGAGGAGGGTGGGGGTGGGGAGAAAGTAGCATAGAGTATAATAGGTGAATGGGGGTGGGATGGAGGTGATAGGTCAGGGAGGAGGGTGGGGGAAGTTGGCAAAGAGTACAATGGGTGAATGGGGGTGGAGATGAAGGTGATAGGTCAGAGAGGAGGGTGAAGTGGATAGGTGGAAAGGAAGATATGCAGGTAGGACAAGTCATAGGGACAGTGCTGAGCTGGAAGTTTGGAGCTGGGGTGAGGTGGGGGAAGGGGAAATGAGGAAACTGATGAAGTCCACATTGATGCCCTGGGGTTAAAGTGTTCCGAGGCGGAAGATGAGGCGTTCTTCCTCCAGGCGTCAGGTGGTGAGGGAGCAGGCGGAGAAGGAGACCCAGGACCTCCATGTCCTCGGCTGAGTGGGAGGGGGAGTTGAAATGTTGGGCCACAGGTGGTGGGGTTGATTGGTGCGGGTGTCCCAGAGGTGTTCCCTAAAGCGCTCTGCTAGGAGGCATCCAGTTTCCCCAATGTAGAGAAGACCGCACCGGGAGCAACGGATATTGGTGATATTGGTGGATGTCCAGGATTTGATGGATGTCGAAGGCTCCTTTGGGGCCTTGAATGGACGTGAAGGAGGAGGTGTGGGTGCATGTTTTGCAATTCCTGCGGTAGCAGGGGAAGGTGCCAGGGCGGGAGGGTGGGTTGTTGCGGGAGCGTGGGCCTGACCAGGTAGCCACGAATGAACGGGCTCTGCGGAAGGTGGAAAGGGGTGGGGAGGGAAATATATCCCTGGGGGTGGGGTCTTTTTGGAGGTGGCGGAAATGTCGGCGGATGATTTGGTTTATGCGAAGGTTGGTAGGGTGGAAGGTGAGCACCAGGGGAGTTATGTCCTTGTTACAGTTGGAGGGGTGGGGTCTGAGGGCGTAGGTGCGGGAAGTGGACGAGATGCGTTGGAGGGCATCTTTGACCACGTGGGAAGCGAAATTGCGGTCTCTAAAGAAGGAGGCCATCTGGTGAGTTCTGTGGTGGAACTGGTCCTCCTGGGAGCAGATACGGCGGAGGCGGAGGAATTGCGAATATGGGATGGCATTTTTGCAGGAGTTAGGGTGGGAAGAGGTGTAATCCAGGTAGCTGTAGGAGTCGGTGAATTTGTAAAAAATGTTGGTGTCAAGTCGGTTGTCATTAATGGAGATGGAGAGGTCCCGGAAGGGGAGGGAGGTGTCAGAGATGATCCAGGTAAATTTAAGGTCAGGGTGGAATGTGTTGGTGAAGTTGATGAATTGCTCAACCTCCTCGTGGGAGCACGATGTGGCGCGAACGCAGTCATCAATGTAGCAGAGGAAGAGGTGGGGAGTGGTGCTAGTGTAACTATGGAAGATGGACTGTTCTATGTAGCCAACAAAGAGACAGGCATAGCTGGGACCCATGGCTACCCCTTTGGTCTGGAGGAAGTGGGAGGATTCGAAGGAGAAATTGTTGAGGGTGAGGACCAGTTCAGCCAAATGAATGAGAGTGTCGGTGGAAGGGTACTGTTGGGGACGTTGGGAGAGGAAAAAACAGAGGGCTTGGAGACCCTGGTCATGGCGGATGGAGGTTAGAGGGATTGGATATCCATGGTGAAGATGAGGCGTTGGGGCCAGGGAAACGGAAGTCTTGGAGGAGGTGAAGGGCATGGATGGTGTCTCGAACGTAAAGTTGACGAGTCTACTGCTGTTGCAGGCAGTGCGTTCCACACTCTTACTACTCTGAGTAAAGAACCTATCTCTGACATCTGTCCTCTATTTATCACCCCTCAATTTCATGCTATGTCCCCTCATGCTAGCATTCATCATCCAAGGAAAAAGGTTCTTACTGTCCACCTTATCTAACCCTCTGATTATTTTATGTCTCTATTAAGTCACCTTTCAACCTTCTTCTCTCTAACAAAATAGCCTCAAGTCCCTCAGCCTTTCCCCATAAGACCTTCCCTCCATACCAGGCAACATCCTGGTAAATCTTCTCTGAACCCTTTCCAATGCTTCTACATCCTTTCTATAATGTGGTGACCAAAACTGTACGCAATATTCCAAGTACAGCTGCACCAGAGTTTTGTACAGCTGCAACATGACCGCGTGGCTCCAAAACTCAATTCCTCTACCAATAAAAGCTAACACACTGTATGCCTTCTTAACAAACCTATCAACTTGGGTGGCAATTTTCAGGGATCTATGTACCTGGACACAGAGACCTCTCTGCTCATCTGCACTATCAACAGTTTTACCATTAGCCCAATACTCTTTGTTCTTGTTGCTCCTTCCAAAGTGAATCACCTCACACTTTTCCACATTAAGCTCCATTTGCCACCTCTCAGCCCAGCTCTGCAGCTTATCTATATCCCTCTGTAACTTGCAACATCCTTTAGCATTATCCACAACTCTGCCGCCCTTAATGTCATCTGCAAATTTACCAGCCCATCCTTCTTCGCCCTCATCTAGGTCATTTATAAAAATGACAAACAGCAGTAGCCCCAAAACAAATCCTTGTGGTCCACCACTATAACTGAACTCCAGGATGAACATTTCCCATCAACCACCACACTCTGTCTTCTTCCAGCTAGCCAATTTCTGATTCAAACATCTGAATCACCCTCAATCCCATGACTCTGTATTTTCTGCAATAGCCTATTGTGGGGAACTTTACCAAATGCTATATTGAAATCCACATATGCCACATCAACCGCTTTACCCTCATCCACCAGTTTGGTCACCTTCTCAAAGAACTCAAGAAGGTTTGTGAGGCACAACCTACCCTTCACAAAACTGTGTTGGCTATCCCTAATCAACTTATTCCTCTCCAGATGATTATAAATCCTATCTCTATAACCTTTTCGAACACCTTACCCACAACCAAAGTAAGGTCACTAGTCTATAATTACCAGGGCTGTCTCTACTCTCCTTCTTGAACAAGGGGACAACATTTGCTATCCCTAGTCTTCTGGCACTATTCATGTAGACAATGATGACATAAAGATTAAAGCCAAAAGCTCTGCGATCGCCTCCCTAGCTTCCCAGAGAAGGGGAAAGGGGAAAGGGGAAAGGGAAAGGGAAAGGATTGGATTTATTGTCACGTGTACCGAGGCACAGTGGAAAGTTTTGTCTTGTGAACAATACAGACAGATCACATATTAAGTAGCATAGATAAGTAAATAATAGGTAAACAGCGGCAAAAACAAAAACACAGGTATAGGCGAATGTTAATAGTTTGTGAATCCATTCAGTATTCTAATAACAGTAGGGTAGAAACCGTTATGAAACCGGCTGGTGCGTGTGTTCAGGCTTCTGTACCTTCTCCCCAATGTTAGAGGTTGTTGAAAAACATTGCCAGGGTGGGATGGATCTTTGAGAATGCTGGCGGACTTTCCTTGACAGCTGGCCTGGTAAATGGATTCTATCGATGGGAGGGTGGCCTTTGTGATTGTCTGGGCCGGGTTCACCACTCTCTGTAACCGTCTCCGATCTTGAATGGTACAGTTGCCATACCGGGTAGTGATACATCCAGACAGAATGCTCTCAATAGCGCACCCATAAAAGTCGGTAAGTATATTTGCCATCACGCCAAATTTCCTCAGCTTCCTGAGGTAGAGGAGACGTTGTTGGGCTTTTGTAACCAGTGCATCCACATGAAAAGTCCAAGAAAGCTTGTTGTGGATGACCACTCCCAGGAGCTTGACACTCTCCACTCATTCCACCTCTGTGCTGTTAATGTGTAGCGATGTGAGTAACATCCTGCTGAAAGTCAATAATGAGATCCTTGGTTTTGCCAACATTGAGAGCGAGGCTGTTCTCTGTGCACCATTTTTCCAGGTCTTCCACCTCCCATCTGTAGTCTGTTTCGTCACCATCTGAGAGTCGATCGACTATGGTGGTGTCATCAGCGAACTTGTAAATGGCATTTGTCTGGTATTTGGCAATGCAGACATGGGTATACAGTGAATACAATAGGGGGCTGAGTATACGGCACAGTGGCTCAGTGGTTAACACTGCTGCCTCACAGCACCAGAGTCCCAGGTTCGATTCCAGCCTTGGGCGACTATCTGTGTAGAATTTGCACATTCTCCCCGTGTCTGCGTTGGTTTCCTCCAGGTGCTCCAGTTTCCTCCCACAGTCCAAAGATGTGCAGCTCAGGTGAATTGGCCATACTAAATTGCCCATAGTGTTACGTGCATTAGTCTGAGGGAAATGGGTCCGGATGGGTTGCTCTTCAGAGGGTCATTGTGGAATTGTTGGGCCGAAGGGCCTGTTTCCATGCTGTAAGGAATCTATCTATCTAATCTATCAATTTATCTATCTCCCATGTTGAGTGTTAGTGAGGATGAAATATTGTCCCCAATCTTCACTGATTGTGGCCTGTGGGTCAAGAAACTGAGGATCCAGTTGCAGAGAGTGTGACTTAGTCTGAGATCACTAAGTTTAGTAATCAGTTTTGAGGGGATAATAGTGTTGAAGGCTGAACTGTAGTCAATGAGTAGGATTCTTACGTAGCTGTTCTTGGTGTCAAGATGTTCTAGGGAGGAGTGAAGGGCACGTGATATGGCATCTAACATGGATCTGTTTGTCCGATAGGAAAATTGGATTGGGTCAAGAGTACTGGGAAGGCGGGAGTTGATTAATGCTATGATCAGCTTTTCAAAGCACTTCATGACCACCAAGGTTAGGGCCACTGGGCAGTAGTCATTGAGACATGCTGCATGAGCCTTCTGAGGCACAGGGATGATGTTGGCCCTTTTGAATAAATGGGATAAATCCCATCTGGCCCAGGGGACTTAGCAATTCTGGAAAGTGTGAAAATAGATAACACCTCCTCTTTATGAGCCTTAATCCCATCCAGTCTAACAGCCAGTATTTCAGTATTTTCCTCCACAACATTGTTTTTGCCTGTATGAATACTGATGGAAAATATTCATTTAGTGCCTCTCTTATCTCCTTAGACTCCACGCACAACTTCTCACTACTGTACTTGACTGGCCCTAATCTTAATCTCTCATTCTTTTATTCCTATTTTGGAAAGCTTTAGGGTTTTTCTTGATCATACCTGCCAAAGACTTCTCATGTCCCCTCTTGGCTTTTCTTAGCTCTCTCTTTAGGACTTTCCTGGATAACTTGTAACTCTCAAATGCCCGAACTGAGCCTTCACAACTCATCTTTACATAAGCTTCCTTCTTCCTCTTGACAAGAGATTCAAGTTCTTTAGTAAACCACAGTTCCTTCGCTTAACCACTTCCTCCCTGCCTGAGAGGTACATACTTATCAAGGACAACCAGTAGCCGTTCCTTGAATAAGCTTCACCTTTCAATTGTGCCCATTCCCTGCAGTTACCTTCCCCATCCTATGCATCCTAAATCTTGCCTAATTGCATCATAATTGCCTTTCTCCCAGCTATAACTCGCGATCTGCGGTATATACCTATCCCTTTCCATCGCTAAAGTAAACATTACCAAATTGTGGTCACTATCACCAAAGTGCTCACCTATCCCCAAATCCAACACGTGGCCTGATTAATTTCCCAATACCAAATCCAACGTAGCCTCACCTGTTGTTGGTCTATCTAAATACTGTGTCAGGAAACCCTCCTGCACACATTGGACAAAAACTGATCCATCTAAAATGATCAAACTATGGCATTTCCAGACAATATTTGGAAAGTTGAAGTCCCCCATAACAACTACCCTGTTACTTTCGCTTCTATCCAGAATTATCTTTGCTATCCTTTCCTCTACATCTCTAGAACTCATCTCAGAGGCCTATAGAAAACTCCCAACAAGGTGATTTCTCCTTTCCTGTTTCTAACCTGAGCCCATACTACCTCAGTAGATGAGTCCTCATCAAACGTCCTTTCTGCCACCGTAATACTGTCCTTGATTAATAATGCTGCACCTCCCCCTCTTCCCTGTTCTTACTGAAATATCTAAATCCCGGAAGTTGCAACAACCATTCCTGTCCCTGCCCAATCCATGTCTCTCAAATGGCCACACCATCAAAGTCCCAGGTACCAACCCAAGCTCAAGTTCACCCTATTCCGAATGCTCCTGGCATTGAAGTACACACTTCAAACTACCTTCCTGCCTGTCGGTACACTTTTGCGACCTTGAAACTTTATTTATGGCCTCACTACTCTCAACTTCTTGCACACCAGAGCTACAATTCAGGTTCCCATCCTACTGCTGAACCCTCCCAAAGAGCATCAGCAAATTCCACCCCCCCAGGATATTGATACTCCTCTGGTTCAGGTGTAGACAATGCTGTTAGTAGAGGTCCTACCTACCCCAGAATGAGCCTCAATTATCCAGGTATCTCATTCCCACCTTCTTGCACCATCCCTGCAGCAGTGTTCTCAACTGCTCTCTCTCCCTAATCCTTGCCTCGCTAGCATGTAGCATGCGTAACAAACCAGAGATAACAATTCTGTTTTTTCTAGCTCTAAGTTTCCACCCTAGCTCCTTGAATTTCTGCCTTACATCTCCATCCCTTTTCCTAACTATGTTGTAGGTGCCTATGCGGACCTTGACTTGGGGCTGTTCTCCCTCCCCCTCAAGGATCCCGAAAACACAATCCAAGACATCATGGACCCTGGCACCTAGGAGGCAACACACCAACTGTGAGTCTCTTTCATTCCCACAAGATCTAACTATGTTCCCCTAACTATGGATCCCCCAATGACTAATGTTCTACTCCTCTCCCCGTTTCCCTTCTGAGCAACAGGAACAGAAGCAACCACCTAAATATATTACCTCACTTACTCAGCCATCCCATGTCCGCTCCTGATCAGTGTGCGCTCCGCCTATACACTAGGTAAGTTTTTAAAGGATTGATTTACCTTCCCGGTAGCCTCTTGGTCCTTGCTGCCTCTGCTCCCGCTGCTGCTGAAAGTGGAGAATATAAACCTTTCTTTCACTCTTTCATGGTGCCAAAGTTTCAAACAAACAGTTTTTTCTTTCTTCTTATTTTGCCAGTTTTAAATTCCGAAGTTACCAGGAGTGATGGTGATTGCAGAAAAGAGAGGAATGACTTTATTTACATGGCCATCTGAAATTTAGATTCAATAAGTAAAGACACTAAAAGGGTTGCAATAATACAAAGAATTTCAACAAATTACAAGAGATTTGCTCCTTAAATTAGAAACTTCAATCTAACACTGCTACGTTAAACAATTGAAAACAATAAAATGACACAAATTTAACATGATCAGACCTGACTTTTCAAGACTGTAAAAATTTTGAAGTGTTAATAGAAATTATACTTTCTCTGACTTGATCAATTTAAAAGAATGGTCTCTATCTCACACTCTAACATTTAGGACAGAGGCCTTTTCTCTGGACAAAACTACTGCTACTTGAACACTCATTTTGGTATCTGTGTTCTGACTGTTATCAGCCTTTAGCACAGTATCCACTGAGGTCAAGGTATTAGGTATCTCTCTGAATAATCAAGTATTGCAACCAACTGTCCACTATTTGATGAAAGAAACAACTTCGAGTTAGATACATTTTGTTCAACTTTGAATGAAAAACCCAGCATGAGGCTAGGCAAGTTTTTACACAAAGCGCATTTCTGAAATACTCAGGTCTAAGTAGTGAAAGAATCCTAAAATATGACTCAGGATTACCAGCTGAACTAAATTCCTCCAGGTGCAAATATCCTTTCCCCAATCCAGCCAAAAAGACTTCGACATCTGTTGAAAGGAAGGTGGCTATCACCTTCTGAGAACTATAGGAGAGACTGTAGTTTCTATGGCTGTACACACTCAAAGGCACAAATGCAAGATAACTTTATTCAGAATAACTACTACTTTGTGGGACAAGTAAAGCAACATTCAGGGAGTTTGGATGCATTTTTCAGGTAACCAGGTGAATGACAATTGGTCATTACTGCAGATACAGAAATATTAAAATAGATTTTTAAAACATTATTACACAATGAATAGATGTCTGGGTAATTGTTTAGTGGCATCTGAACATTTCAATATGATGTTAATCTGTTATCAACAAGCCCAGACAGGAACCAGGAATTCACGCAAACACAGAGAACAGAAAGAAGCCATTCAGCCCGTCATGTCTGCCCTGGCTCTAAGAAAGGGCTATCCAATTAGTCACACCACTGCACTCTTTCTTAATATCTCCTTTCCAAATAAACATTAAATTCATTTTTGAGAGTTACCATTAAATGTACTTTCAGGACTCTTTAGTGCACTCTGGATCACAATTTGCTGCATAAAATTTGCTCCTAATTTTCTCCTTGGATTTTTTTGCTAATCTTAAATATCTATATCTTCTGATTGCTCAACCTCCAGTCTCTCCTCATCTACATCAAAACACTTGATTTTTACATCTGTAACTTATTGGAAAGGTTTCATCTTCTGATTTTCCAAGCTGAACAACACGTATTCTGTGAGTGATTTAGTTTTCCTTTCACTCTTTTAGTCCTGTTTGTGATGAGACATTGTTAATAAACTGAGGTAAAGAAATAATGAAAAATATCAATAACATGAGACATCCTTTCTACCCCATCTTTAAAAGTGCAAGGTACTTCGGGGATCAATTCAGAGAACCCTCACATTGTGTAATTTGTAAAGTGTGATTCAAAACTATTTTCAATGAAGAAGAACTGAGAGGAATTGTGGTGCTGGTCATTAAAATGAATAATAGCATGAATAAAGCAAGTACAGTAATGTTTTTAACTGGACTGTAGTAAAACTAGAGAATTCAAAATACCAAGCTGACAAGCTTCGAGTAAGGTGCTAGATTACAAGGTTTATTTCCCTATAAAGTAAT
Source organism: Chiloscyllium plagiosum (assembly GCF_037043375.1). Lineage (NCBI taxonomy): Eukaryota > Metazoa > Chordata > Chondrichthyes > Orectolobiformes > Hemiscylliidae > Chiloscyllium > Chiloscyllium plagiosum. The sequence continues at coordinate 24,355,352 of NW_028270166.1, forward strand.
AAAAATGTAGGATAAACTCCTGTAAAAATAGCTGAATGAATACTTGGTTGCAAAATTGAAAATTATCTGTATGCATCGACATACGTGATAGAACAGTTTATGGAACATGACATACTTCTGCCATGATGGATGTGATTTCTTTGACATGTAATAGGTCAAAGATGGAGAGTGTAAGTTGTGAAGTTGGACCAACATCTGGAATATAATTTAATTACCTTCGGGCTTTAGGGAAAACTTTTGATAATCTTCGTGATATTCTCAGCAGTTTTACCTGGAATTTTGTCATCTCCTTCAGGAAATTGAGCTAGTTGGTTCAAATTCATTATGCAAACAATTGTGCATGATTTAATACTGAACAGCCCTTTTGCATTCCATGTTTTTTATGCACCACCGCAGTATCTGTAAAATTTGATAGCAGTACTGTCCTCCTGCATGTGTAATTTGATAAACAGAAAATTAATTTTTAGATGAAAGGTGATTTAAAACAGCTAAATTGCTTCAAGAGGTATTGTATGTGTGTGTAGATTCCGAACTATAATAGTCTATACGATTGCAGACTTACACTTGGCAAATAATTTTGTTAACATGAAACAGTGGAAAGCATGGAATGGAATAAATTCCACAGTTTTAGTTAGTATTTTGATCAACAAACATAGGAACAGGTGTAGCCCATTCAGCCCATCATATTGCTCAATATAATCATGGCTGATCATCCACTTCAATTCCTTTCTCCCATACTATCCTTTTTATGTAGGGACAAATTACCACAGATGCTGGAATCCATACTGTAAACACCAAATGCTGGAGATCACAGTGGATCAGACAGCATCCATGGGGAGAGAGAGAAAGCTAATGTTTCAAGTGTAGATGACTCTTTATCAGAACTGTCATGTAGAGGGGATAGTGGGTGCGGCGTGGGGGTCAGGTTAGTGGGTGTAGGGTGCTGGTGGAGAAAAGATGTTGAAAGTTCAGATTAAGTGATCGGAATGTGAGAATGGCAGAACAATGGTGTCGTGAGTGTGGTGCTGGAAAAGCACAGCAGGTCAGGCAGCATCCAAGGAGCAGGAGAATCGACATTTCAGGCAAAAGCTTTTGCCCGAAACGTCAATTCTCCTGCCCTCATTCCTGATGAAGGGCTTTCACCTGAAACATCGATTCTCCTTCTCCTCGGATGCCGCCTGATCTGCTGTGCTTTTCCAGCACCACTCGCTCAACTCTGATCTTCAGCATCTGCAGTCCTCACTTTCTCCCAGAACTATGGTGTGTCTCCTGCCAGACGTGAAGGACAGTAAGTGGAATGAGGGGAGGAGAGAATATGAAAACAAGCTAAAAGAAGGGAGAAAAACTGTTCACAATTTGAAGGTCTTGAACTCAATATTAAGTCCAGAAAGGTGTAAAGTGCCCAATCTGAAGAGATGTTGTTCGTCAAGTTTGTGCCAGGATTCACTGGAACACTGCAGAGGACAGATACATGGGCATATGAGCAGGAGGCAGTGTTAAAATGAGCAGCTATGGGAAGGTTGGGATCCTGCTTCCACACAGACTGGAGGTGTTCTGCAAAGCAATCAGCCAGGCTGTACTTGGTTTCTCCAGTGTAGAGTAGGCTACATGGGGGTGTGGCAAATACAATACACAAGCTTGGAGGAGGTACAGGTGAAAAGACTGTTCAGGTCCTTGGGTGGTGAGCAGAGAGGAGATGAAAAGGTGTTGCACCTTCTGCGGTTACGTGGGAAGGTGTTGTGGAAAGGGATGTTGGTGTTGGGGATTGTAGAATGGACGAGGGTGTCCTGGATGGAACAATCCCTGCAAAATGCAGACAGGGGGAGTGAGGAGAAGATGTGTTTGGTGGTAGCATTTTGCTGGAGATGTCTGAAATGGCAGAGAATGATGCTTTGAATGTGAATGCTGGTGGAATGAAAAGTAAGGACCCAGGGGAACCTGATCATGCTGTAGTGAGTAATGGGACGGGACAAGAGTGGAAGTGCGGGTGATAGTTGGATGCAGTTGAGGGCCCTGTCAACCACAGTGGGTAGGAAACCATGGTCATGGAAGATGAAAGCCATGTCAGCAATGCTGTTTTGGAAGTTGGCATCATCTGAACAGATATCACGTAGTCGAAGGAGCTGGGAGAATGGGATGGAGTCCTTGCAAGATGTGGGGTGTGAACAGCTGCAGTGAAGGTAGCTATGGGAGTCGGTGCATTTGTAGTGGATGGCAATGGACAGTTTATTTTCCAAAATGGAGACAGAGAAGTCAAGGAAAGGAAGAGAAGTATCGGAAATGGATGGTGTGAAAGTTATAGAGGATTAGAAATTGTAGGCAAAATGAATGAAATTTTCAAGGTGCTGGTGGGAGTATGAAGCAGCACCGAAGCAGTCATTGATGTCCCAAGAAAAGAGTTGTGGGAGAGGGCCAGGGTAAAATTGGAACAAGGTTTGTTCCACATACCCCATAAAGAGGCAGGCATAACAAGAACCCGTGAGGGTGCCCATACTCACTCCTTTGACTTGGCAGAAGTGAGATGAATTAAAGGAGAAATTGTTGAGTGAGATAAAAGTTCAGCCAGGTGGAGGAGAGTAGTGGTGGATGGGGATTGTTCAGGGCTCTGGTCGAGGATGAAGATGAGAGCTCTCAGACTGTCCTGGTGGGGGATGGATGTACACAGGGATTGGACATTAATGGTGAACAGAAGGCAATTAGGGAACTGGAAATTGTCAATATGGTGGACGATATCAGAGGAATCATGGATGTAGGTGGGCAAGGTCTGGACAAGTGGAGAGAGGATGGAGTCAAAGTCAGAGGAAATGAGCTCAGTGGGGCAGGAACAGGCCGATATGACGGGCCTACTGGGGCAGTCTGGTTTGTGGATTTTGGGAAGGAGCTAGAAGCGGGCTGTCCAGGGTTGGGAGACTCTGAGGTTGGAGTAGTGGCAGAGGAAGATCTCTGGTGGCAATGAGGTCCATGACAATCCTGACAACAATGGCTTGATGTTCAGATGTGGGGTCATGGTCCAAGGGGGTGGTAGGAAGAAGTGTCCAAGAGTTGGTTTTGAACCTCCACAAGGTAAAGATTCATTTGCCAGATTGATAACAAAGTTAGCGTTAGACCTAAGAGAGCGAAGTGCAGCAATTTCAGAAGGGGCCAAATTAGAGTGAGTGAGAGGAGCAGAGAAATCGAGACGGCAGATGTCTTGCCAGCAGTTTTCAGTGAAGGGATTGAGGGCAGGGTCAGAGGCCGGGGAAGGAATCCAAGTGGAGGGTGAATACTGGAGGGCCCGTTCACATCCTCCCTGTTCACCATGACTAAAGTACTGATCCCATCCTTTATTATCAGTGTCATTCCACCATTTTGACATTGTGGCTTTCTTTTCTAAATGTCAAATATCCTTGAATATACAGTTCCCATACTTGGTCATGCACCAGCTATTTCTCCATAAAGGTGAGTAGATCACACCTATTTACCTCTGTTTGTACATTCAAGTCATCTTTGTTGGGAAAAAAGATCATAAGACCATAAGACATAGGAGTGGAAGTAAGGCCATTCGGCCCATCGAGTCCACTCCGCCATTCAATCATGGCTGATGGGCATTTGTCGTGCATTCATGCAGAGTGCCTATAACCATGTCTGTTTGACATTGTTAAACATTCTCAGCTTCACCTGTTTTCTGATTTATTTACCACTCTTACACGTCCTATTACCAGCTTTACTTTCTTTGAACTTAGGTCACACCTCTGGTTCCTATCCTTATCCTATCCCCTCAACAAGGGAATTTAATCCCTGTTCAATAATACTAACAAATCTCTGTGCAGGGGTATCAGTCCTCATCCTGGTAAGATGTAACCTATCTAGCTCATACAGATTCCACTTAACCCAGAACCAGTCCTAACACCTCAGAAAACCAGCTACCCTCCCTTCTAAACCAATTCTCCAGCCACATGTTCAACTAATTAGTTCCTCTACTCCTATACTTACGGTGATATGGCATGAGGAGTAACCCTGACATTCCTCCTACAGAAATCCTGGATGATACAGATGGATGTTACAACATATAGTCATCGAGTCATAGAGATGTACAGCACGGAAACAGACCCTTCAGTCCAACTCGTCCATTCCGACCAGATATCCCAACCCAATCTAGTCCCACCTGCCAGCACCCGACGCATATCGCTCCAAACCCTTTCTTATTCATATACCCATCCAAATGCCTTTTAAATGTTGCAATTGTACGAGCCTCCACCACTTCCTCTGGCAGCTCATTCCACACACGTACCACCCTCTGAGTGAAAAAGTTGCCTCTTTTATATCTTTCCCCTCTCACCCTAAACCTATGCCCTCTAATTTTGACTCCCCCACCCCAGGGAAAAGACTTTGTCTATTTATCCTATCCATGCCCCTCATGATTTTATAAACTTCTGTAAATTACCCCTCAGCCTCCGACGCTCCAATCTCTCCCTATAGCTCAAATCCTCCAACCCTGACAACATCCTTGTAAATCTTTTCTGAACCCTTTCAAGTTTCACAACATCTTTCCGACGGGAAGGAGACCAGAATTGCATGCAATATTCCAAAAGTGCCTAACCAATGTCCTGTACAGCCACAACATGACCTCCCAACTCCTGTACTCAATACTCTGACCAATAAAGGAAAGCATACCAAACACCTTCTTCACTATCCTATCTACTTGTGACTCCACTTTCAAGGAGCTATAAGCCTGCACTCTAAGGTCTCTCTGTTCAGCAACACTCCCAAGGATCTTACCATTAAATGTGTAAGTCCTGCTAAGATTTGTTTTTCCAAAATGTAACACCTCACATTTATCTAAATTAAACTCCATCTGCCACTTCTCAGCCCATTGGCTCATCTGATCAAGATCTCGTTGTAATCTGAGGTAATCTTCTTCGCTGTTCACTACACCTCCAATTTTGGTGTCATCTGCAAACTTCTTACTATACCTGTTATGCTCACATCCAAATCATTTATATAAATGATTAAAAGTAGTGGACCTAGTGCTGATCCTTGTGGCACTCCACTGGTCACAGGCCTCCAGTCTGAAAAACAACCCTCCACCACCACCCTCTGTCCTCTATCTTTGAGCCAGTTCTGAATCCAAATGGCTAGTTCACCCTGTATTCCATGAGATCCAACCTTGCTCACCAGTCTCCCATGGGAAACCTTGTCAAAAACCTTACTGAAGTCCATATAGATCACATCTACCACTCTGCCCTCATCAATCCTCTTTGTTACTTCTTCAAAAACTCAAGCAAGTTTGTGAGGCATGATTTCCCACACACAAAGCCATGTTGACGATCCCTAATCAGTCCTTGCCTTTCCAAATACATGTACAGGATTCCCTCCAACAACTTGCCCACCACCGACATCAGGCTCACTGGTCTACAGTTCCCTGGCTTGTCCTTACTACCCTTCTTAAATAGTGGCACAACGTTAGCCAACCTCCAGTCTTCCGGCACCTCACCTGTGACTATCGATGATGCAAATGTCTCAGCAAGGGGCCCAGTGATCATTTTGCTAGCTTCCCACAGAGTTCTAGGGTACACCTGATCAGGTCCTGGGGGTTTATCCACTTTTATGCGTTTCAAGACATCCAGCACTTCCCTCCTCTGTAATAGGAACATTTTTCAAGGTATCATCATCTATTTCCCTACATTCTATATCTTCCATGTCCTTTACCACAGTTACAACAGATACTCGTTTAGTATCTCCCCCATCTCCTGCAACTCCACGCAAGGGCCGTCGTGCTGATCTTTGAGGGGCGCTTTCTCTTCCTAGTTACCATTTTGTCCTGAATGTATTTGGAAAAACCCTTTAGATTCTCCTTAACTCTATTTGCCAAAGATATCTCATGTCCCCTTTTTGCCCTCGTGATTTCCCTCTTAAGTATACTCCTACTGCCTTTATACTCTTCTAATGATTCACTCAATCTTGTCTATACCTGATACATGCTTCCTTCTTTTTCTTAACCAAACCCTCAATTTCTTTAGTTATCCAGCATTCCCTATATTTACCAGCTTTTCATTTCACCTTCTAACCCATCAGTCAGCAAAGTGATGGAAGGAGTCATCATGAATGCTCTTGGCAACATGTGAAATGCAGTAACCTGCTCACTGACACTCAATTTGGATTTCGCCAGGACACTAAGAAAATGTCTGCAAATAGTAGTATGAGCCTAAAGCACAGCTTAAAGCAGGAAAAGTGAAACAATCCACATCACTGCAAAATGTACAAAATGTCCAAGTTAACATATTTTTCCTGAAATTCAAGCACAGCGGGATTTTATCACCTCACTAATTCTCAGATTTTATGATGCTCACCTTAAATTTAAAATTATGTGGCATTCTTTGGATTGGTTGGTGCAATTGTTTAACTGTGAAAGAAGCCTGGAACATCAGAGATTGTGTGCAATGCTGACATATCTCTTTCGTTTCACATGTCTGGGTACAGAACTTCAACATTATCCTGTCAGCTTTGTTTATTGCTATTGTTTTCTTATGCCCAAAACAAAAGAGAAGACATTGGAGCTTTAAACCTTGTAGAATGGATATCTTTGTGGAGCCACATAAAGTGACTGCTGTATGTTAATTTTATGTTTGTGAAAGTGCTTGCAGATGCACTTAGACACCTGCCAGTATTCCACAGAGATGCCCGCAAGTACTTTTTCATCATTTCTATATATGTTTACATATGCAGTACATTGCAGACTCCAAACTACATTGAATGAGCATTGTATCATACAAAGATGCTCAGTCAACTGAGAAAAAGAGTTACACAAGGAAGCTCCACTGGGAGAAAAACAATCCATTGCCCTGGAGAGTTCTTAAAGATGTTGTGTTGACAAGAATTATTGGTTTGCAAGCAAAAATACTTGCAACCATCACTGAACCCTGATAGATATCATAGGTGCCTGCAAGCTAGAATTTCTTGTTTGCAAATATAAAGTTTGGTGCGAACGGTTGAATTAAATTGTAAATCCCAGAATGACTCAAAGGGAACTGATACAGGTTAATTGCTGAAGAGCAAAGTTAGTCTCATTTGAAGTGTTTGATTTTGGATTAGGCCATTTATCTAAGAAAAAGGGCACAGCAAATCAATGATAACTCACCATATACAAATGTAGCAATCACCTTTTCCTACTTTAGATCTTCCTACATCCATTAGTAAAGGCTGGGCAGCTCTCTCCTACCTCGGCCAACCTCAGCCGACAGGATATAGAAATTGAACAGGAAGCAGCCCATCATGTTGTCATGTATCAGAGACCTTGTACAATCTTCACTAACATTAACCTAAGATCTTGACTTTTTGTCAAACAATTACCTGATTGCTAAATGTAAACTCAATGAGCACAGCTGGATGTGACTTGAATTCCGAAATGACCTGCCATGAGCAACCAATGGGGAGTCAGGAAGTTTGACTTAACAACCTTAACCATTAAAGAGGAGTTGTAGCGATTGGAGATTTGGATATATTTGTAACAGAACATATTCTGAATGGCTCTTGTGATGCAGTGGTAGTGTCCTTACCTATGAGCCAAGAGGCCGGGGTTCAAGACTCATCTGGTCCAGAGCTGTGCAATAACATTTCAGAATAGATTGAATTGAAAATATATATGAAGGAGCACAAACATACTAACAACACATCTTTATAGATGACAGTGTTTTAAAACTGGGAGACAACAGCACTAAAATATCAGGTCGTATTTGAGATAACATGTTCTGTGATCACTAAGATGCATTGATATCATGCCTGTGTGATATTTACCCAGAGTTAAAATGCAGTACTGCAGCACTAATGAAAAGAACAATGAAGAAGGCCCACAGAGAAACCAATGTCAGAGAAATCTGCCAGAAGCTGCAGTTGCTCTCCTTGAAGCAATAGAAACTGAAGAGAGATTCAGGGGAGGTGGACATGTTTAGGTATATAAAGAAAATCTGTTCCCACTAGCTGATTGTAAAAGGACTAGGGCACATCAATTTAAATCATCAGGCAGCAGAGTTCTGAGGAAACTTACTTTTTTTGATGCACTGAGTGATAAGGACCTGGAACATGTTGATTACAAGAGTGGTGCAAGTAGAGATAATGACTGATTTTAAAAAGAAATTGGATGAACACTTGAGTAAAATTAATTTATAGAATTATGAGGCTAGAGCAGGGGAAGGGCTAAAGGGTCTCACTCAGTGTCAAGATGACTATGACATCAGATAACATTCACCAAGTTTAATGAACAGAATGTCAGTAATATCTGTCAATGGTTTGCTCATGAAATTAAAAGCATCCTGTTGACATCAACACTCCTGACAAATATTGGATGCTTTAAGGGGGAAAGCAGCAAATAAAGCTGTCATCTTCAAGGCAAACAATATTAAGGGGAAAAATATATAATTTGTGAAAGGAAACAATAAGAAAGATTAAGTGCTTTTGGCATCCTTGGGGTCATATGTCATTTGAAGAATGATGAAGGAAGCTTTTCTTTGCACTCTTGCACGGCTAATTAAGATTTATAAATAACAAAGCGACTAGTAATAAAATAGTTTCCCTAATGTAGCATGTAACCAAATCTGTTGAAGATTAAATTTAATGCATCATTTGTCATTATTCTGCTTCTTTCAGGCCAAAACAGTCTTCAATGTTACAACATGGACAGGAACAGGCTGCAGTCCACACTGTCCAGAGGAACAGATTACAAATTTGCTGAGCCAAAAGCCCTTGCTTCAGTTAACCCCCATAAGTAGTCAACCACAAATAGATACATATTAGTGTTGCAGTGTTGCTTGAAAAGCGATGATAGGTTTAATTAACATTCATACACATGTGCGCAAGCCCATCAACATTAGCTGCATCACTATCACAGAAAGTAGACCACATGTTCCTTTTTATTAACTCGCACTTTCTCAGTAACAACAATTTGCAATTATAAAGCACCTTTAACATTGTAAAATGTCCAACAGCTCTTCACAGGACCATTATTAAATAAATTTTAACAGCAAGGCCTATAAGATGATGCAAGAATGGATGCCTTGGTCAGAGAGATAGGTTTTTAAGGAGAATGCTTAAAGAGATTCACTGGATCCTAAGGTGGCACAGCTCAGTGTTCTCATTAATTATAAGTGCTTCCTGTACCTATGGCTTAAGTACAAAAAAAATTACCAATGCAGGTAATCCTGCAAATTCTGGGTTAATGAATAGAAAATACAGTGTCATATTTGGGATGACAGAGTGCTGCAAAGATCAGTGCTGCAGCCTCAGTTATTTACAATCAGAACAATATCAAGGTGAGGCCACAAGTATAATATATCCAGGTTGTCTAGTCATACAGACATCAGTGGGAAACCAAGCTACAAGGAAAAGGCAAAGATGCTGCATAGGGAGAGTAAAGTTAAGTGTTTAGGCAAGATAGTGACAGATTAAGTACAATATGTTTAGATTAGATTCCCTACAGTATGGAAACAGGTCCTTCAGCCCAACAGGTCCACACTGACTCTCCGAAGAGTAACCCACCAGACCCATTTCCTTCTGACTAATGCACCTAACACTATGGGGAGCTTAGCATGGCCAATTCACTTGACCTGCACATCTTTTTGAACTGTGGGAGGAAACCAGAGCACCCAGGGGAAACCCACGCTGACAGAGGGAGAATGTGCAAAATCCACACAGACAGTCATCCAAGGTGGGAATCGAACCAGCAGTGCTAACCAGTGAGCCACCGTACCATCCCATGAGCACTAATCTAGAGTATTACCACCAACCCATGAGTTCTAATCTTGACACTTCGGACTTCGGAAAACTCAGAGTTTGCAGGATTACCTGCACTAGTAATTTTTTGATGATGTGTGAAGTAATGGTAGGGAAAGTGGAAACTAACATATACTTTAATTATGAGGCTTAATACATATTAGTGTCCAGAGGGATTTGGGTGTGTCCTACACAGATCACGGAAAGTTAGCATTGCAGGTGCAGCAACAACTGGAAAGTCAATGGTATGATCGCCTTCACTGCAAAAGGCTCAGAGTATAACAGTAAGAATGTATTGCTGCAGTTCTTTGGCGGGTCCACACCTGGAGTTCTGTGTACTTTGTTGGTCTTGATACACTTGCCTTGGAGGGGGTGCAAAAGAGTCCTCCAGTTTGATGCCTGGGATGAGAAAGCTGTTCTATGAGCAGGATGTGTCATTATTCCCTATGTTGCAAAAGAATGTGAGGTTCTCTGCTTGAAACACATAAAAGTATTAGATAATGGGATGGATAATTTAAGGCTAATTCAGTCATTTCTGTATAGCGCAGGGCATCATCACTACAATATAAAGGTTTGCTATTTAATACTTGACGAGGAAAAGAAACTTCACTCAGTGGGTCATAAATCTTTACAATTTTCTACTTCAGAAGTTTACAGATGCTCAGTCAATGAATATATTAAAAACTGAACTTGTTAGGGCAATAGGGAAACAAAGGCATATGGAGATAAGGGCAGGAAGGTGATATGAAAGTTCAGCATAACGTTATTGAATGGCAGAGCAAACTCAGGAGCCCTGTGGCCTACTTCTGCCGCAGTCCTGATGTTTTAATGTAAAATTATTTCAACTGCAATTCAAAGTGAGGCCATATAGTGGTTGAATGATTGCAAATACAATCTGTGGAAAATTGCACTCGTGAAAGGGACTGACAAATTGTTCTTATTTGACATTAACAAGCACCAGTGAGAATATATTCCTGACCCAGTTATAAAATATTAGACACTCTGGCTCCTCTCTGCTGCTCCTCTCTGCTTTTGCTTAAAATTTCAGTAATCTTCACCAGGTTCAATAGCAAGAGCATTGAGTGGGAAGACAAAAGCCAATCAGGAAGCAGAGATCTAGCTAACCACAAGAATCATTTCCGAGAAGAATCCAACTCTGGCTCCTACCCATGCCTGAGTAATAATGAATTTCCAGAGTATCACAATCTCTAAAAGCTACTGAATTCAACCCTGAGTTGTAGCATTCCATTCATGACATTTCTATCATCTCAGAGGCACAGGAAACATAATGTTCCACAGAGTTTACCTTTACTTATCTTTGTAACCTTCAGTTCTGTACTAGTGAAGGTATATAATCCCTAATGGATAAAGCCTGGGACACACAAACACTTGTAAAGAAATGGCAGAGATAAAAATAAAAACTGTGAATACTCAAAATCAGAAATAAAAATTGAAGTGCTGGAGACCTATAGTGTTTCAGCCAGGATTGGTAGACAAAGATAATGTAATTTGAGTAACCACAGCTCTCTCTCATTTCAATGTCAACAATGCACAATGTGCAGCACCAGTCACAACTGCTCAGATACGGAAGCAGTCTGTCTGTCTCCACTTGGAGCAAGACTTGGATAACATTGATGTTTGGAAAGCTAAGTGGCAAGTAACATTCTCGCCACTCAACTTTCAGGCAATAATTAATAAAAGAGAATCTAATCATCACCTCTTCACATTCAATGGCATGAACATTGCTAGATCCCCTACAATTAACTCCCTAGGGTTACCGTCACCCAGAAACTTAAACAGAATCTTTACAGAGTCTACTAAGCTAAGGAAACATCAAATTTATTAAGTAGCAGCTTACTGTGGCTTTATCTTGTTGGAGTAGGCCTCTTTGTTTCCACTCACTCTGTGTGACATCAGTAAAATGGATGGAACTCATACAACATTAACCTCTTCAGAATCATAACCTTATATAACATCTACCCTTCAAGATGTTTTCATGAACCCATTATACAGTTAGTGTAACTGTAGTGTAGTCATCACTACACTATCTCCCTCGAAGACTCTGTCTTCACAGATGCAATTGGTTTAGCCACTTCACACTCTTCTCAGAATCAACTTTCTTCAGCCTTAGATGAATGGTAAGTGTTTCACTTTAAGGGTTATTGACCTTTAGTTGGATCCATGGATTATTTCTCTGCTGGAAGATTTTTATCTCTCAGAAATCCTTTGCGGAAGACATGGTCCTTTGTAGACATTGCTGTTGATTAATTAGTTGGAGTCATGTAACATAAACATTAACCATTACCTTAGGCAACAGTTTCTTTGCATTTCAGGGCAAACTGTGTATAGCCACCATCTGCGCCATGAGTCCCATTGTCACCATTACCATTGGACAAGGTGGAAAAATCTGAGCCTCTTGATTTTGCCTGTCATCCAAGGTCTATTCAAGCATTTAAAAGAATGGAGATAAAAAAGGCTTTCAGCTACTTAGCAAAATTCTTTATTTTAAATAAGTGAGAATGTAGTCCAATTCAAAAACATGTACAGCATACCACCCAGACTGGTCTTATTTAACTCAAACGTGCTTGCTGCTGTGAATCAGCATATTTCTGTGGTTTTCAGAATGCAAAGTCAACTTCACAGCACATCGCAATTTGGTGATATTCTCACCAATTTATCAAGACTTCTTGCTGTTTTGTTTATCAGAATGAAACTTCCACGGTTACACCCAAAGCCAGTCAGCAAATGTGGCAATCAGGCAGCAGCACCTTGTCAACACCCTGACAAGAATGCCCCAGAATTCTGCTCCTGCATTATGATCAACACTTCTTTCAAAAGCTAATCTCCTAAAAATTGACATTATTCAAGTTCGTTGTTTCCATCTTAATGTTTCTTTTTGAATTCACACTATAACGTAGTTCTCTAAAAGCAAAGAAATGCTGTTGCTGAAGATCGAAAAGAAAAAGAAAGGGCTGGAGCTCTGCAAGTCTGACAGCATCTGTGGAGAGTGAAAAAAAGTTTTGAGTCCAATATAATACTTCTTCGGATATGTGGGAGGCTGGAAAGATGTTAGGCTCTACGCTACAGAAAAAGGAGGTAGAACAAGCAGGTGGACTAGAGCCACTGATGCTCCAGAGCAAAAGACAAAGGCAGTTGTGCACTGGAAGTCAAGCGTCACTACTCTCAAAGTCATCACAAAAGTTAAAGACTTTAGCAAAGTATATGAAATTCCCTAATTTATCTATCTCTTTAAACCCAGGTTAACAGAAAATTGACCAGATTTCTGTACTTAACAAGAATTCCTGTCTATTACAAATAAATAGGTTCTATGTACTAAGAAGATAAGAATGAGCCTAAACTGCTCAATATCTCTTCAGAAGACAAACCCATCATTTCTGGAATCAAAATAGTGAACTTCCCCTAACTGCCTTCATGCAATTAATATCCTCCTCAAGTAAGGGGACAAAAACTGTACCCAGGAATCCAGGTATGGTCTCGTTAATGCCTTTTAAAGTTGCAACATCACTTCCGTCTTTTTATATTCTATTCCTTTAGCAATAAGCGCCAAAATTCCATTTGCCTTCCCTGTTATCTGCTGTACCTGCATTCTAGCTTTCTGGATTCATGTCCAAGAACAGTCAGGTCCCTCTGCAACAAAGCACACTGAGAATTTGGTTCATTTAAATAAAAAATTGACTTTCCATACTTTTAAACAGAATTGACAATCTCACACTTGTCCATGTTAAACTCTTTTTGCCAAACTTTGGCTCACCCACCGAACCAATCCATATCAATTTGTAAATTTCTTACTTCTTATGACAGCCTACTTTCCAACCTGTTTGAGTGTCATTTGCAAATTTGGCTATCGTGCTCTCTATCCCCGTACCCAAGTCATTGATATAGGTTATAAATATTTGGATCCAAGGACTGAACCAGTGTTCCCTTTAATTTTCTTACCATTGCACAGACCTCCAAGCTCTGTACATGACAGTGACTTCCAGAACAGAAGTCAATGTCACAATCAGTGTCCTGTGCTGAATCGCATGCATGGAACATTGGAGCAGCTGTGCATGTGCGCAGCCACAATAATTTAAAGGAATTTTGGATAAATCCTAGAGCACTTCACTTATTACATCTTGTCAACAAGAAGAAGACCCATTTATCCCAACTCTCTGCTTTCTGTTGGTTAGCCAATCCTTTGTCCAAGCTAATAAATTACCCTTAACCTTATATGATCTTGCTTTGTACATTAACCTTTTTTGCAGCCCATTATCAAATGCTTTCTGGAAATCCAGATATACTTCATCTCCATGATCCGCTTTGTTTGCTTGTTACAACTTCAAACAACTAAACTGTCAATATGTAACTCAAAAGCTAAAACTATAATGACCTTGAACCCCACCCTGCATACACAGACAGACAAACATATCCAAAAATATTATGTTATGGATGGAATGCAAAATTGGGAAGGCAGTTCAATGGCTCCTGTCCACAGGCTCACTGAGGTTGTCCTATAGCTTGTCAAGGTTTGCTATTTGTCAATCTCCCTCTTTTCCAGCAGGAGGTACAGAGAAACTGGATCAAATATTAGAAGGTTTATGACTTAGTGAGTTTATAGCAACTGGTGAGGAAAAATAAATTGACTTTCCTTAGGCTTTGTTTTTTCTAATTACCTCCCCAATCTGAGGTCCAAAGACTTCTGAATGTATCATGCATAGCAACAAGCTGTTCAGCTACCTGGGAACCAATCACATCATTTCTGGCAGGCAAAAGGTCTTTGGCCCTGACAACTGATCACCGTTCCAGAGACCAATTTGTTCCTTTTGCCACCTGAATCACACCTCACAAACACCTCCACCCCTTCCTGGTGCCAGTCCATCTAATATTCATCTTACTCCCCCACTGAGGGTAAACATTAGTGGAAGTAACACTTACAGTAAGTACCAGTGACTTGCTTTTAAAAAGGTACAACAATCCTGTCCAGTGTCCTGATTTTGAAAACAGACCTTTTCCAATACAGTTGGCATTCAACAATATAGAAAAATACAGAGTGCAAATGGTAATAGAGACAAGATATGGATGAGGAGTGGTATTAATGACAGGTGCTAATATCAGAAAATGAGTCAGCTCCAGTGAGAACAAGCCAATGTAAATAAGATACTGGGCAGGGGAACTGTTGTGGGGAAGTGGGTAATTAAAATGGAAGACATAGATCATGATCTGAAGTTCCGCTTCACTCTGACCTATCACCATCACCCCCCACATTCATCTACCAATTGCATTCCCAGCTACGTTCCCTTAGGCCCACCACCATCGCATTTACCTCTCAGCCCCCTTGGGTCAGTTCAATCCCATTTACCTCATAACTGGAAAATCAGGGCTGACAACTGCTGTGTAGATCATTTTAATCTGGTTTTATAAATCAAATCTTTATTGTTGCAACACATAATTAGGAATTTTCTTCAAGTAACCATCATGTATTCATTAATCATCATAAACTTCAAAAGAATGGATTCATTCCTATTTCTTTTGATATTTCTGTGCTCCAGAGCTTCCAGTATATCAGATAGAATTAACAACTAAAATATATCCAAAGTTCTATTGATTCAAACCTTTTCATACTCCACTACACATGGTATGTACCATGCAAATAGGTTTGTTTTGCATTAAAGAAAACCTCTTTACATGAAAAAGTGTACCTGTAGTTTCAGTCTTTAACTGGTTGACAGTCCTATTGGCAGACAAGCGCCTGAAATGTTCATGTGACATTCTGCTATCTGTAGTGATTACAATCCAGCCAAGACTGATTGGGATAAATGCCTCCTCAGTTGCTGGATTTGAAGGCCTTATATGAAATGAATTAGATATTCTGAATCCAGGTCTGACTGTACAGCTCAAGTCTTGAAATTCCTTTCAGCAAAGGCATGGGATGGTTCACATCGGAGGTTACATCCCTCCATATTTCAAGCTGGAGGACAACAATAATTTCCATTTATGTAGTACCGCTAATGCTATAACAGATTCTAAAGTTCTTCACAGAGCATTTATCAAGCAAACTTTGACACCGAATCAAATGATTTTGAATGAAAAAACGCTTGGTCAAAGAAGTATGTTTTAAGAAGTGTCTTAAAGCATTGAGAGAATTAGATGGCCAAAGAGGAATGCTTTTTGGGTCATATAGCTGTGCACGGACAAAATCATTTGGAATCAGAAAATGTTATTAATTATTTGGTGTATACAGGCTCTCCTGAAGGTAAGGGATTTCAGCACTCAAGACTGAATTCTTTGGCACTTGATGCCAAATGAGCAGTTTTAGCAAGTCCCAGGTTAGAGTAGCATGGCTTATGTCTATTACTTTATCTTATCGTTGCTAAACAATGTACCACTTCATTTGAAGCCTTAGGCTGTTCCCTTAACCCTAGGTGACCACCTCCCATCCCTCCCTTGTACCTACATGGATCTGTATCTTTCAGTTCTATTCTCTTTAGCACGACAGCTGAATTAAGGCCAAGTTCAGCAAAACTGCAGACAGTTTTGTTCTGTGTACTCATGTCCACTGGGATCTGGGTTGAGACTGCTCAGACCAATTTAACTTATGACTTATAACAGCTGTCAGCGAGCATGAGCAGAGCTTCTTCCCTGCTGTCTGGACTAATTTAAAACCCAGGTACCAGAGGTTAGAAAACAGTGTTCTAAACCCCTGTGTGAACCGGTATCCCTGAGCTTTCTCTCTGCATGAATAAGATGCAATTTGACTGTAAATTCTGTAACAATGCATTGTGTGACTGACCCAAAACCTTCTATGCATTTCCATGAAGGTACAATACACCTTATAAGAAAGCCATCTATAAATAAATATCTTTTTGGAAAGCAAATATTACTGTAGAAGAGGTAATCACACACAAAGTACGGGGTGTAAGATCACGATGATTCACTGCAGCTAAATTACTGTTTGTTTATCAGTGAAACAGTTTGTTTTTGACAGGAAACTAGTGACAAAGTAATGAACTTGGAGGTAGTTTGTGGTGCATTATGTTGGTACACCAGTTTGATCAACCTTAGAAAGGGAGGATGTGGGTTCACATCTGTGATGTTCCATGTGAGGATTTCCTGATATCACCCAAAGAAGGTCAGGGATTCCTCCACTGAAAGGAGGAGGAGAAATCAGGGGATAACTCAATGCAAGATACCTTCCTCACATGCCCCAACAGGCTAATAAAAAACTACTACAATAGTAATAGCTTCGTCAATCATGTCACTTGTCAGAATGTGAAATAATGTTTGAGTACAACCCAGCTGATGAACATAGCTATATGAATTCTGGTCAATGGCCAAAGGTGCAGAAGTCTTGATGTAACTGATTTAAGCCTCAAAGAGAGTTAGTGAGCAGTTAAAATGAGAAGCCAATTGACATCCTGCTACCAGACTACATTTCAGTCACAAAAACAGAAATTGCTGGAAAAGCTCAGCAGGTCTGGCACTATCTGTGGAGAAAAATCAGAGCTTCCTCAGAACTGGGTTAACATTTCGGGTCAAGTGACCCTTCCTCGGAACTAAATTTCAGTCACTTAGTAGTGCATAACTTGAATACAACTAGTTGTGCTGCTCTGCCTATAGCTCACTTACACTCCATCATGAGACTAGCAGACTAATTTGTCCTGGTACATTTGGCAGCCTCATTAGGTTCTTAGAAGGTGGACTACACCATGAACGCAACGTAATATTGGCACAATACAAATTCTAGGCCACTCTGGCCTGTTTTTCTTTTCTTTTAAGTGATCTAAAATCAAAACTCATCCACCCAATCCTGAGGCTACGGGGAATATCCATGATTTTTTTTCTGAGCTCCTGTTCAGAAGTTCCTTTCATATCAGCTGATACCATG
This sequence comes from Chiloscyllium plagiosum, assembly GCF_037043375.1. Classification (NCBI taxonomy): domain Eukaryota; kingdom Metazoa; phylum Chordata; class Chondrichthyes; order Orectolobiformes; family Hemiscylliidae; genus Chiloscyllium; species Chiloscyllium plagiosum. The sequence goes on from NW_028270166.1 coordinate 24,372,981, forward strand.
AAAATAACTGCCAGCTTAAAGGAAAACTAAGCAAGTATTTCAAACTAACTGCAGAGTCCTAGATTCAGGAGCATCTCAATCAGGCGGACAATCATAGGATTCAACACAACCTAACTGAAGCTACTTTACTTGTACACCTTGTCACAAAGCTAGTCCTTTTTTTTCTAAAAGCTGTTCCTTGGCTCAAATCGACTCTGTCCTTGATTTTTTCCAGAGGGTAATAAACCGGGCCGGGCTCCAATCAGTCAGGTTTGGTACAGAGATGAAAAGGACTTTGAGAGGCCTTTTGTTTATATGCAAACAAATGAAACTTCAAGCCAAAGTGGTCATGCTTTAGAAGTGACCTGTATAAAGATAGGGGAGTGGTCAGCTCTCTAGCTGAGCTGAGCAGTTTTAGTTCAGTCATGAACTGAAAAGTTCAACAGGGAGCTGTGTGGAAGCTCTCTCTCTTTCTCTCTCTTTCTGCCTTCAACTTCAACCTGTAAGCATGTGTTCCATTTATACTGGTTTTTAAAGGAAGTTTGCATATTGGGACTGTTGTGTATATTTGGAACAGCATAACTAAATCTAATTGGATAGGACCCTGTACCAACAACCAGCAGAACGAACGTCATATACAAAATACCCTGCAAGGACTGCAACAAACATTACATTGGACAGACGGGCAGGAAACTAGCCACCAGGCTACATGAGCACCAATTAGCCACCAAAAGACATGACCAACTATCACTAGTATCCATACACACAGACGAAGAGGAACACCATTTCGACTGGGACAATACATCCGCCTGGGACAGGCTAAACAAAGACATGCATGGGAATTCCTAGAGACCTGGCATTCAAACCTTAATTCCATTAACAAACATATTGATTTGGACCTGATTTACTGACCTCTCAGAAAAAGAACCAGAAATTATATCACCCATCACACTAGACCAAGACAGCTAAATAGCAAGCGGGACAGAACACCAGCGCTTCATTGGAGGATGACTGGTGATGTTACCTAGCAAGGTGATGAAATATCTGAGAACAAATCTACCAGCTCAGCAAGCAAACGTACAACTGAGCTAACTAAGACAAAGAATTCTAACTAAACAAACTACAGCAATTAGCTTAAATCATGTGACTTTCAGTCAGTGTCTTTTGACATAAAACTGTCCCATAGTGTCCTTTCTGCGACATTTAAAACAAACTACATCCTAATATATCCTCAACACCTCAAAGGAGTCAATTTTCATGATATTTCAAATATGGGTCTTCAAATTAAACCAATAAAGGATGGCTTCATATGGTATTTCCAATCTTTCAATTGCTAATAATTCTATGTTCACAAGATAAAGATAGTTTACTATCATGTCTTTTCTTGGAAATGGAGAGAGATGTGGAGGATTAGCTAGACAGGTTTACTCTAATTACTTAGTTTGAACAAACAATTTTTATTTTCAAGTAGCTTGAGGTGACTTAAAATCATTGAAACAAAACTTTAGAACTAAATTCTGGAAAAGAGTCTAACTGAAATATTAAGAACTTTTAGAAGCTAATCAATTTGCTATCAAATTTTTAAAAGATATCTGTTTTTAAAATCTTTTTAAAAACTTTTTAAAATCTATGCAATATGTATGATTGATGTGTATTTTGATTTTTTTAGGGTTTAGATTTTGATTTAGTAATATGTGGGTTTAGTCTGTGTCTATGAAGGGGTTTTATCTTTAACTCATAAATGATGCTTACAGACATGATTTTTTTAATGCACGGCATGAAAGACTGTGAATTCTTGGAGAGTGATGACATTTTGTTTTTATAAGGAGAGTATTATGAGAAAACAGAATAAACAATGATGTGTATTCAGCTTTAGTTAGAACATCTATCTTTTTTTTATTCAAGGAAACACCATAGCATGGAAAACCTTTATTTATTTCATGTTTGGAGAGGTCTTGGCTAAAGCTGAGTGTGGAACACAGTTGCTTCTGCAGAAGGGAGATAGTTTAGAACTGTTAAGGAATAGACTACCACAGTGAAAGGAATTTAGTTTGTCAGTTCCAGACCAAAAGTGCTTTGTTAAATCCCTGTGGAGTTATTTGAAGCTGAGAAAGTCTAAGCTCAGTTGAATGTAGACTCAAGGCGAAGGCTACTAGATTCTCAAGGCCAGGCATTATAGCCACTCTTTAGTGAAACCCTGTTGGTGAGGTAGAGAAAATAGTTTTCTCTGGTGTGATTACTATAAAGATGTGGTTTTGACAGTTTTTTTTAACTGCGTGTTTCAAAATATTTAGATGTTTGATATATGTAAATAATGTGTTTTACTCTTTATCTTTTTTATAGAACATAGAACATAAAACAGTACAGCACAGAACAGGCCCTTCACCCCATGATGTTGTGCCGACCATTGATCCTCATGTATGCACCCTCAAATTTCTGTGACCATATGCATGTCCAGCAGTCTCTTAAATGTCCCCAATGACCTTGCTTCCGCAACTGCTGCTGGCAATGCATTCCATGCTCTCACAACTCTCTGTGTAAAGAACCCCTCTCTGACATCTCCTCTATACTTTCCTCCAACCAGCTTAAAACTATGACCCCTCGTGTAAGCCATTTCTGCCCTGGGAAATAGTCTCTGGCTATCAACTCTATCTATGCCTCTCATTATCTTGTATAATTATATTTTATCTTCATTTGGTTTGCATAATAAACTTCTGTTTTGGTGTTAATGCCAAATCTACAGTAGTATTTGTTTGTATTTCATTGCAATGCCACCTTGTTAAACTAAAAAATATGATCTATCAAGCTAGATTTCAATCTTGGATCTGACTTATTCCAATAGTAACATAGCTGAAATCATAAGATTTACAAGATGATTAGGGGGTTAGATAGGGTTGACAGTGTGAACCTTTTCCCACGTATGGAGTCGGGTATTACAAGGGGGCATAGCTTTAAATTAAGGGGGGGGTAGATATAGGACTGAAGTTAGGGGTAGGTTCTTCACTCAGCGAGTCGTAAGTTCATGGAATGCCCTGCCAGTAGCAGTGGTGGACTCTCCCTCTTTATGGGCATTTAAGCGGGCATTGGATAGGTATATGGAGGATAGTGGGTTAGTATAGGTTAGGTGGGCTTGGATCGGCGCAACATCGAGGGCCAAAGGGCCTGTACTGCGCTGTATTCTTCTATGTTCTATGTTCTATAACACCACACTGTAATAGCATCCATTGCTGATAATAATAAATGTCTAATATATCATTTATCTGCTTTGTGATGGAAGTATTAATGAAAATGAACAACCAACCTGATCAATTTTGAGAAGTGCTAGCCTTGTCTAACTAACCTGTTGGTCAATAACTTCCAGTCACAGGAAGAAAGGTTAAATAATGCACATTTTTATAGACTTTTTTATTTTGGAAACTGCCAAAGTACATTGTGCAGTCACCATTACTATATGGTGAAACACAGCAGCTAAGGTTACACTAAATAACAATGAGGTCAATGACCAATTAATCTATGGGTGTTGGTTAACATTGGAAAAACTTCATTTCTTATCTTCTATTAATGTCATGTATTATTTTACGAGAGGAAAAAAAAACTGCAGATGCTGGAATCCAAAGTATACAGGCAGGAGGCTGTATAAGGAGGAGTGGAAGGGAGGGCAAGGGGCTAGGTTCCCCAACATTGAGTTCACAAGTTTCAAATAACCTCCCTTCCTATCCCCTGACTCCCTTCCCAGCCCCTCCTCCTCTCTTTCACTGCTCCATGCCACCAACCGGATTCATTCCTCTCATTGACCAATCAGGTCGTACCCTTTACCTGCCTTCACCTATCTCCACTTCACCACCGTTCCCCTGCCACCCCCTTTATCTGCAGCTCCCCCTACACCCACCTCCAGTCTTGAAGGTGAATTATACTCGAAATGTTGTCTTTTCCACCTCTGGATGCTGCCTGGCTTGTTGTGTTCTTCCAGCCTCCTACCTGTCTACATTGGATATTTTACATCAGCCTAACAGGACAGATAGAGCTTCCATTTAACATCTCATCCAATAGACTTCACCTCCAATCATGCAACTGTCTTTCAGCAATTCACTGATGTCAATCCACATGACATGCCTAAGTATCTGGAATGGGTTTGAACCCACTGCCAAGTCAATCAGCAATTGGAATGCAACCAATGAACCAAAGATCATAAATAAACATACAGCAGAACAGCAGGGTGTATGGGCCAATCTTCCATACTCTCATTCTCAATGCATGATAGTCAAAATGCTCGGTCTTATCAGAGTTAAATAAAAAAAGGTTCCTTGTATTTTATGATCAATGATTACAAGATACTCCACCTAGTGGTTCATGTTCAGAAACTGTCTTGTGACTGGTGGAGATGATTCATGGTTAATTCTGGTGTCCAATGTGACTATGGAGCAAGTGTCAATACTAATAATAATGTGTTCACAACAATGCAATTTTAAAAGTATGTCATTGCCCCAATACTCCAATGTACAAAACATTTTAAAATTAATCATTATCTTGGGCCCTGTGAAATTGATTGCTTGCACTGTAAGGTTTGTACCACATTAATAGCAACAGAATCTTAAAAGCCAGGTTCATTTGTGCTTGAAAATAATAGTATGTAAATCCTTCCTTAATAGCATGCCTGTAAGGTTTCATGTGAGAGAGTTTAGAAATTGTGTACATGATACTGATGTGAATTCAAAATACAGCTTATTCTTTAGGCAAAAGAACGTGTTCAATTGAAGTGTATTCTACACTGGAGTGTCATGACCCTTGTAGTGCCCTTAAAATTGAACATAATTAACTGTAAGCAAAATAACAATATTTAGGAAATTCAAAGCCAAATTTGAGTTTTTTTTCTTGTGTTGTGTTGCCTTCTGAATCTAAAGTTCAACATGAACCAAGGGAAGAAAATGAATATTGGCCAAAAATATTGAAACATGTCAGCTTGTTAACCTTCTTGAAAAAATACTTCCATAAAATTTAGTAGCAATGGCAACGTTGAGAACTGTTAGGAATGGCACAGTGATCAAGAAGAATGGCACAAATTAAAAGCCCATTTAACAATAAGTTACATTTCAAACCTAATGTGTGATAGTTTGGTAATCTGGCTTTAATAGCATAGAGCAGAACATTCTGTATGTAATGAAATACTGAAAAACAAACAATAACAAGTTGACAAGTCTTGTCAATAGCTCTGCCCAATGAATAATAGTTCTATATTATTAATCAGTTTATGAAGGAAGATTAAAGAAAAAAGAAAAAATAATAAGGCAATGCATTAAGCACATAGAGTGGAATCTTCAAGTAGCAGTGAGGATGTCAGTAACGGGACCAAAAGCGACACTCTCATTCAGGCATGGGACTACAGGCCATGTACAATTCTATTGTAGACGCTCAACTGCAGACACATGAGCAAAGAGTATGACATATCAGATAGAGGGTGGAAAGGAAGCCAATGCCCCTATTGTTACTTCACTAGGCCAAAGGTCCAGGCAAAGGGACAGCCAAAGAGGCACTCAATTTCTACCAATCCTGGAACATCACCCTGCATCTTGTGCTGCAGCCACTGGTCTTTCCCCTGCCACAGTCTTATTATTCAGGATGTCTCAGAGAAGACAGCTTACCTCATGGTTCAGTGACCTCTCACAGCAGGTTCTCCCCTAGGCCGTTAGGGACAGATTGGACATCCCAGGGATGACAGGAGTAGGCCCTCCTGACAGCCTGGAAAAAGATAGCAGCACAGGTCAGTGCCAATGGAGACCACACAAGGACCTGGACCCAGTGCAGGAGGAGGTTGAACGATCTGCTATACTCCAGAATGGTAGAATCTGTTCACTGTAAAGTGACAATCATGAGGACACCAGGCAGTGGGAGTGTGACAGTGAGGAGGACTGTCACATAGGAGGATCAGGTGTAGACTCAGCAGCAAATGGACCATGTGGCTTGAATGTGCGGGAGCCACTTCATGCTGTTGGTTCTATTGGTCGCAGGCAATGCGATTGTTAAAAATCTACTGGAGAGGGCTCGTGAACTGTCATTGGCTGAATGCACCTAAGCTGCCCATAAACCCTTTGAATCTGTTTGACTGCCTGAGTAAATCACTCATAATCAGAAGGACCTGGTGGAGGGCCAACTGATATCAGAATACCAACTCACGTTGAGGAAGAGGCTGTCAAACTTGCTGAGGAGGACCAGGACTGATGGACAGACTGGAGTCTCCAAGCCAGTGAGGATGCCTCCAGTCTGAAGTTGACAAATGGATGCAAGGCACTAATGTCTTAAATGCTTATGAGAGAAAAGAGTATGCACAAGCTTCAGTTATTTCTTTTTGTTCTTCACTTCAGACCTTCACAGCAAGTCAAAAAAACAGAAAAAGGAGATAGCTTCCCCCCAGCTCCATCTCCACATTCAGCACCGTCTCTGAGGATGATGTACTGCAGCAGCAGAGCATGGACCTGTATTCTTGAGGCACATACCAAAAGCTGGTTTGCAATATAGAATTATACAAACAATGTGAGATCAATTCCTGTGCTGACTGTAGTTATTATGAAGGATTCTCTTTCTCAATCTCTCCCCTTACCTATGATATGGTGATCCTCAGCTTAAACCACCTAGTCACCTCTCTCTAATAACAGAGCAGCCCCATGGTCTGTTATGACAATAGTGACTTTACCATTTTACCACTTTGTGCCTTTAGGACTTTGTGTTTTTCCTTTTCCTACCAACTATGTCAAGGTGCAGCCCCTGCCATCTACAGCTGCATTAGAGGTAACTTGCTGACACCTATGCCCTCTTTATTGTGATAACCTGGCAGCCACTGAGGGTGGATAGTGTCTCTCTTGGATGGCATTTTCCTGTTGGTGTCAAGTCTTCTCTGGAGATCTCCCATCTCCAAGGGGCTATCCCTTTGGGTGATGAGGTGGAGCAAACATTCATGGATGACAATGTTCACACCACAAGAACTCCCAGGATAACACACACACAACTGAAAGGTATACTTGCTGTGTTCACGAAACACTGAGCATTCAGAGACCAAAACTGCCTTCTGTTAATAAATACTGCAAACTGATCCCAGGGAGCTCTCAGCACCAAATGTGTGTGTAGTCATTTGTCCCTTTCCCTCATCGAGAAACTGCTATGGCAGCAAATCTCACAGCTCAGGCAGCCAGCACTCCAATTCCAAACTGGCATTTTCCAAACTGGCATTAGGTCACCTCTTTGGTGCAGTTGCGAGGCAGTTTAGGATTATACTCAGATGCCCTCAGTGGAACCGTGGAAAGAGCCACTGGTGAAGAACTTGAATGCCACAGTGATGTTAAACACTAATAATATTCGATTGCCTCTCAATCCTTCCTGTAGGAGCTGAGAGCTGTAGCATCCCATAACATCCTAAGCCACCTCCAGTTTTGCCTCTCAGACACCTTCAGGTAGCTGCATCGCCTGTAGTAGATTTGATTACGGAGCAGAGCTCACTGTCCTAGTTGCTAGCGTTCTACATTCTACATTCTTCCTGCTGTCTCTGTCCCTTGCAGTTGTGGCTATTCCTGTGCAAATGGAGCCATGGCCCAATCACTATTGAGCTTCCCTCTATAATGCTTAAAACATATTCAGTAAACCCTTGCTTTAGAGTCAGAGATATTGCACCCACCCCCTTATCAGCCATGGCTGGCTCATCAAGATCCTCAAATTTCCATCCTGATAAAATTGTTTCCCCCACTCACCCCGAAACCTTAACCAGTCATTCATCATCCTCTGCATTCACTCTATCATTCTTGACAGTTAAATAGTTATGCTTGAGTCTCAGACTTTTCTTGGTTTGACGACTGAACTTCCTATCATCATTCCGGGTAGACATTCATCACACACAGTTTCCATGTAAGGTCCAATATCCTCACTCAGACACCTGCACCCTACCTCAGCCACTCCATCACCCTACCCCCCACCCAGAGCTCAAAGAACTGCCACTTCCCTGCCTCTGTTCTTCCCTGTCTCATGACCATATTCTAGGCCTTAAGAATTCACAAGAATGAGATAGATGAATCAGGGAGTGGTGCTGCTGTCTTTGGGAGCATGGGCATATGGCCACTGGGACCACTATTTCTGAGCATGGTCCTTATCTTGATTATTCAGTTGTTCCTTTAGTCAACTCATTGAGCAAAAAAACGTTCCTCCCACCCGAGAAGTCTCTCTGCCCACCTTCAGTGATCAATAGAAATAAAGGACTGATTTCACTGCAATAAGTAGATAAAGTGGCGCACATTGCATTCCACAGAGATTCCATCACCTTCTATTCTCCGCGTCACCCACCAGCATCCCACCATCACCCTTGACTACATGGATCCATCCTATTTTTCTCAATTACCTTTTCACCTCCCCTTGTTACCCTTACCCTGTTACATTTATTACTCACCTGCTTTTTTCTGAGTTGAGTCTTCACCCCACACCTATCCCAATCTACCCTGACCCTTCCCATACCTAAGCCATCTGTCCACATCATTTTATGACTTCCCATTAAACCATCCACTAGATGCCCTTGACACTGAATTCCTGGCTTACTGCATTCCACTGCCTCCTCTTACAATTTCATCTGCTGCATAATGCCCTCAATTTAGCCTCCAGGACCCCACCAAGGTCAGCACTGACCCCACTCTTTTGAATAACCTCACTTCCATTCTCATTTTCCCACCAAGAGAAGTACATGACAACATCTGCCTGACCCAGACCACCTCCAACCTCCATGACCCAGACTCCACTAGATCCTTGACCAGGACACCCCCAACTAGATACTCAGAAACCACACCCCTCACCTGAAAACCCCCAACCTCTATGATGCCGTCACCCCTCCTCCATGACCAAAAACTCCCAGCAGACCTAGACTCCCCACCTTCCTAACCTAGAGCTCCAGCTTCCTTTCTGAACCCCCTCCAGATCCACACACACTGCTTCCTTTATGTGGGATCTGTAGCCCAGACAGACTGCCTCCTTTGACCCATATCCTTGCTCTCTGCCCCATCTAATTTCAGACAACGCCCACATGAAGAATACACCCGAAAGAGAACAAAGCAGCAGCTCCACATCCCAAATTCAGCAGGAATACTGCTCACCCATCTCATACCACAATCTGCCAGGGGTCTGAAGATATTAATTACCAGAACACAGATGATGTAATTGGGAGGAGGAATCTAATTCTGGCAAGATGACCTTTTAATGAGGCTGCATGACGTGCAAATTGGCTTCACAATGCTTGCCGTCAGGATGCTCAACATGTTATTAAGGTCCAGAGAACATAATTCCCAAATTCGGTTCTGCTGCAGAGAGTTGGCTTTCTATCCATTCAGGTTTGTCTGCTCGCCTTGCTTCATATGCTCAGGAACAGCACAAAATTCCACTAATATGTTCTGTAGTGTCCTTCCCTTAGTGGCCAATCCAGTTACTCTGGATTACAATGCAGAGTAATGCCAACACTGTGGGTTCAATTCCCACACCGGCTAGGGTTACCATGAAGGACCCTCCATCTCAAACCCTCCCCTCCCAAAGGCAGTGAACCTCAGGTCACACCACCGGATTGCTCTGTCATGAGAGAGCAGTCCTCTGGTCCTGTAGACTATGATGAATATATATGCTCGGGAAAATGGTCAACATGTAAGTCTATTCTTAACAGGAGGAATGTTACCATGCTCTTTGAAACAATAACATATCTGCAGCACAGATCCCAATTTTCTAAAATGTTATCATTTTCTTTAGAATTAAGATAATTTCAGAAAACAGAATGATAAAACAAAATGCATGCAATAGAATGAGCTGGAGTTTGAACTTTTGCCAACCCAAGACACTGTTGTTGTCAGGATTGAACTACATTTTTGCAACAGGCTGTTCCAGAAGCTGACTCTTGTTATAATAAAGGCACTTTAACTTGGGGTCTTCAGGAATTAGTTGCCTTTGGGGAAGTCATTTTTTTTGTGAGCTGCACTTGTACAGCAAATTAAAATAATGCAGCTGAGCATAGAAATTCAGACAGAGTTTTACCTTCTCATCTGAAGATATGCAGCAGTAACTCTACTTACAGGAAACAATAGGAGCCAAGTAATGAGTCCAGCTGTTTCAAACCTGCTAAAGCCATGTGCCAGACAGGGAATGTACTAGGCAATTTGTAAGCCGCATACCACAGTTAGCATGTAGTTCCGGTTACATAACAACATTTTTATATTGACCTTGCTTTAATTTATATTCCAAAAAACAGTACCTGACCATTTGCAACTATATATTTGGAGACAACCAAATTATGGATTCAATGAGAGAGTTTGGAGAAGTGAATTTTTTAAAAAATCACTATTCAGTCTATATATTAAATAATGGTCACATACTAAAATTACAATTGCACTGATTCATAAACTGCCTTACATACTCAGGGCCAATATAACATTGTATGCAATGTATTGGAGACATTAGAACATTAAGTGTAATGAAAGTACAAAATACATTATGCCAAAGAACATTATAAAATTTCAGTTGAAATTAATTTTGGTTCTGAAGAGGTCTTAAGTCCAACATCTGATTCAAATACTTGGTACTTTCAAATATAAGCCAGTTTTCACCTTCTCCTAGTTTACACCTTCACCACATTGCAAATGTCTGAGTGAAACTATATTAAAGCAATAGAAGGGATCATTAGAGCACAGATGTGGAAATAATATTGTGACAGGAAACCTAGTGGTAAAGATCAAAGCTACAGTTTAGGGAGCAAATATACATTATATTCATTTTAACAAGAGATGAAGATTACATTTGTTCTCTCTTAGTTTTGTTAGTTTACAATTGGGTAAGTAACCTTTAGAAAAAATTACCATGGTACCCGAAAATATATGGGTTTGCACTTCATGAATTTTGCAAATATTTTCATTTTCCATAAGTTATGTCTGTCTTAAAATCAGTCTCACTTAGTCCCTCAAAAACATTAGCGGATTCTGCATGCAGGAGAGTGATGTGATCAGATAAAATTGCCCAATTATTTTATGTGTTTGTATATATTAACTCTGTTCCATTCCATTAGCACTCTGTCTAAAGTCAGATCCTTGACCTCTTGTGTTCTCATGCTATATTGCACCTGAGAAGATCTTGTCAGTGGTCATTTGCTGTCACCTTGCACACTCAGCACCAGGGCAAGGAGGCAGGTCCCAGGTGTACCTAGGAAACAAAATCACATGTTGTTTTTCTGAAACTCATTCATGGAATGTGTATATCCTAATTGAGTCAATGCCTAGTTGTCCTTGAGAAGACAGGGTGAAACTGCTGTCTTGAATTGTTGCTGTCCAATTGATGCCTTTCAATAGGGTGTCCCAGGATTTTGATTTCAGTGTCAAAGGATGGCAATATATTTCCAAGTTAAGATGGGAGCTCGCAGGTGATGGTGTTCCCATGTATCTGCTGTCCTTGATCTTCTAGATGGTTTTATTTGTGGGTAATAAAAGTGCTGCTTTAAGAGGCTTGGTGAATTTCTGCAGTGTACCTTATAGATGGTACACACTGTTGCTATTGAGCAATGATGAAGGGAATGAATGTTTGAGGATGCAGTGCCAAACAAGCAGGATGCTTTGTCCTGGGTGGCATCAAGATTCTTATATGTTGTTGGAGCTGCAATATTTATATAGCTGGTCCAGTTCAGTATCTAGTCAAAAGCAAAACCCGCCATCTAAACAGTGGGTGCTTCATCAATAGTAATGTCATTGAATGTCAAGAGGCAAAGGTTAGATTCTCTCTTGTTCATGATGATCACTGCCTGACACTTGTGGTATGAGCACTATTTGACAATTGTCAGCCCAAATCTGGAAATCTTTGGACATTGACTGCTTCAGTATCTGAGGAGTCATGAATGACACTGAAAATTGTGAATTTATTAATGACCATCTCCTCCTTATAATGGATGAAAGGTGATTGATGAAGCAGAGAAGACAGTTGAGCTGGGAACACTGAGAAACTTTTGTAGATATTTCCTGGAGCTAAGATGACTGATCTCCAAAAAGGACAGCCGCCTTCCTGTATGCTGGATAGGATTTCAACTGTGGAGATCTTTGTCCTGGTTCCCATTAACTCTAGGACGCCTCTGTCAGTCAAACAGCCTTGTTGTCAAGGGCAGTCGCTCTCCCCTCACTTCTGATGTTCATCTCCAGTTGATGTAAAGGTGTATTATCTTCAAGATTTGTTGCATTGCCGTTATATAATAAGGAGAATAATATTTGGTCAGAAAGAATTGTTGCATATTGTTTGAACATACGTGACAGTGCATAGAAAAAAATTCCACACTTTTTAAGTAGTGATTAGTTCCACTCAATGTTTAAAGTTTTCCATATTCATAAGTCTACAGGTGGACCACTGCAAACTATTGGCCTTCTAATAATTCCATTACAAATTGTAACTCTGAAATATATTTTCAGTTTATTGGTTTATGATGGAAGCCATTTGGTCTTGTACATAAATAGTATCTGATCTTTGCTCTATGTTAGAGTTGTCAATATCCATTGGAAAGATTTGAGGTTATATGAAGTAATAAAAGGAAAATAGATTACACCTCAATACTGGAACTAGTGCTTCCGGTCTGTTTGATAAATGCAACATGTGAATGATATAATAAAGTTTTGTGATTTAGATGTTACAAGTTGTACCTCCCTCATCCGGCACTTATGTGACATATGAGACTTTTCACTTTCTCTTCAGCAGCATCTACTGGCACTGCATTGATCTTTATTTATGTTTCTTTTTGTTACACTTCATTCAGTTTGAATACAAGTCATTCTGCTCCAACACACATTTCATCAACTTGAATTTACTGAAGGCGATTGATGAGTTGGGCATGCAGTTTCTAAAGTGCAAACTTTTAAAATGTGTGTTGGCTGTGACGTGGTTACAGCGTCAATACTTTAAATGCTGTTTTTAAAATGTGATTTTTCTATAAAGTGGCGTCGCACAAGAACGCAACTATCACGTTATAGGAGAATTGACTGTATCTGAAGTCCTGCTTTTTTGGAATAAAGTATGCATTAAATGTCTTTGATATTTTTGATAAAAGGTTTCATTAGGACTTCAGTCACTGACCATGAAGCTAAAGTTGTATTTGATTTACAACTGTTTGACCCTGTCATGTGACCTCCCATGGTGCGGCAAATGCCCAGTCCTGAGACTAATGGGTTAGGGAAGCACAAACTGTACAATCACCTTCTGGCACATGTTTCTTCAAACCACATTTTTGGACATTTTATTAATTTTAATAAAGCAATTTGAAATAATGTCTGCTTGTAATACGAAACAAAAATGCTTTTGGCAAAAGTACAATTAACAATATAGACTAGAAATGATTAGTGTTTATGATACCATGCAGGCACTTGCTGCATACATTCTACAAGCGTTCGTGTTTACTTCCAACTTGCTTGATTACCGTTGTGGAATTCTCCCTGGTCATGTAAACGTTTGCTCCTCTTGGATCATTTTTCTGTCAGCTATTTCTCAAATCCAGCACTTATAGGATAGATCTTCAACTCAGCTAGCTTGAGTTACAAACAGAAACAGAAATTGCTGGAGAAACACAGCAGGTCTGGCAACATCTGCGGAGAGAAAACAGAGTTAACATTTTGAGTCCAGTGACCCTTCATCAGGACTGGACTCAAAGTGTTAACTTTGTTTTCTTTCTCCTCAGGTGCTGCCAGACCTACTGAGTTTCTCCAACAATTTCTCTTCTGTTTGGTTCAGATCACCAATTCTTTGTTTAATTGTAATGAAAGATACATTAGGTAGATTGTAACACCCTCATTTCAGGTGCAAATAGGGCTTGGCTAGTTTTGTGGGATAGAGGAAAACCACTCAGGTGTGTAACAACAAGAGGGTTTTGCCTTTAACAAGATTAGTTTATTACACAATAGTAATCAGATACAAGTTACATTGGTAAGATAGACATTGTCATTAGTGTTATGAGGGAATCCTAGATAGTTGCTTTACCTCCAAGATTTAATACTCTTCTTCCACCTAAGTCCATATTGCATCATTATATTGTCTGGTGTTTAATGAACTCCTCCACATTAACCCTTTCAGAGTCAGCACCTTATACTATATTGACTGTGCTGTATTGGAGTTAAGTTGAAAACAAGATGTCACTGATCCCTACTTCCGAATTTGATGTTCCATTCTGTACTCGTTATATTATTCCATCAGACCCTCTCCCTCTGATCCCCTGATCTCACTGCAGTTTTGTGAACTCCTTCCATTCTTTACAGAAAGGCAGCAGGAGAATAGTCAGCAGCTCCATCTCCTCATCACCAGATTTCACTTCTCCTGGGAGTTGACAGCCTGTGATGCCCCACTCACTGCTCACTTAATTCCAACAGGCCCATGCCATACTATTCTGCAGCATACAAATGATAGTTCATAAGGCTGTTAACAATCTTGACTGCCTTGCTGCCTTCCTGGCTGGCTGCTTAATTTGGCCATCAAGTCTACCCACAACCCAAGTAGCCTTTACCCAGACTGTGGCAACTTTAAAAGTGAAGCAATGTTATGTCTGAAAGATGACTCCAAACTAAGCATCAATCCTCCTTATAAACACAGCATTTACATTCAGGGCAAGCTCAAACTGGAATTGGATTCGATGGTACAAATCATCATCATCCTTAAAGCTAAATATCATCTAAATTGATGGAATACCATGACTTATACTTTGAAGAAAGCTGGCACAATACGTGTATGTTTTGATCAAAGGTGACTGAATATTTCACTGAAGATATGCCCACACAAGATTTCTACACTGAAAGTGCTTAATCCCAAGGTCTCAAGTGTCAAGCAACCTTCCAATCTTCATGCCAAGAATAGATATTTGTCCATATATTTTCCCCAATAGCAGAAGAACTGACAACTTGTGGAACACTTTTTGGTATACATTGGTTATTTAGATTACTGTTCAGATTGGCTATTAATTGGGATATATTCCAGCAATATATGAATCACATCATCACGAAACTATCAGGATGTTTCTGTCTCACAGATGGCATCACAGGCACTGGAAGAACTAAACCTGAGCCAGACAGCTCATCAGCTCATGACAGCAGCAAGGAAACATTGTCTTAATTTCAACAATAAAATAATGGCAAATCAACCTGAGCCAAATGAATTCCTTCAGATCAATCTACTCATCCAAGTGGTATCAAATCTGAACCCACTAAGATAGAAAATGTACAGAAGAGGCCTACTTCACAAGACAACAATGATGTACAAAGGTATCTCAGTTTCTTCAATTTTTAATCTTCATATATTCTGAATTTTGTGTTTAAAGTGTCTCCTCTTCAAGGCGTTACCTGCAAAGTCGCAACATCCATATGGGCTGGAATATCTTGGCACATTTTCTAACCACTGAAAAGTGCTTCATTACGCAGTGAGTGTGTATTTCAATATTATGATACCTTGAAAGTTGGAAATGATCTGTTGAAAGAGCATATCTCTGACTTCAGTATCTACTTGTGAAAATCCAAGAATATCATCTAAAGATCTAGCACAAACAGAGTTCCCAAAAGACTATTTCTGATCTTCCTGTCTGACTTCCAAATCCCACTAGAACAAAGATATTCCTTTTGACCCACAAGTAGAAATTACTGATCCAATAAAGGTTACCATACAGTTCCCACCTTATCAACTTTGCCCCACTCGTGAGGCATACTGACCCTCAGGTTAAAGAACTATCAGTCTTCTTGTTATAATAAGGGAGCACCCAGTGGTCCAGTAGGACTATGGCACATTTTAATTGATCTAATGTAGAAGACGAGTGCCTGTCGCTGCATGCCAAGTGTGCTGTCAGCAGCATTCTGATTAAAGGTGTCAGTATACCCCAAAGTACAGCTTTGAAGTGCAGAACTGTAATGTAATCAGAGGTGTACCAGGAGGATGCAGAATAATTGGTACATGTCCAAAACCAATCTAGAATCCCTACAGTGCAGAAAGAGGCCATTTGGCCTATTGAATCTGCATTGACCCTCCAAAGAGCCCAAACCAACCCTATCCCCACACCCTGCATTGACATGGTCAATCCACCTAATCTGCACATCATTGGACTGTGGGAGCAGACTAGAGCACACGGCGAAACCCACACAGACATGGGGAGAATGTGAAAACTCCAGACAAGCAGTCATCAAAGGCTGGAATCAAACCCAGATCCCTGGCACTGTGAGGCAGCAGTGCTAACCACTGTACCACTATGTCACCCACTCTACCATTCAGTATGATTATGGCTGACTATCATGTTCAATACTCTAATCCCACGCCCCACCATATTCCTTGATCTCTTTAGTCACGAGGGATAGATCTACCTCATTTTTGAAAAGACATTGTGTTTTGGCCTCAGTCACTCTCTGTGGTTGTGAATTCCACAGGATCATCAATCTCTGGGGGAATAAATTTCTCCTTATCTCAGTTTGACAAGGTTTATTCCTAAATTATCCTTATACTTAAACTATGATCCCTAGTTATAGAGTCAGAGATGTACAGCACAAAAACAGACAGTTTGGTCCCACTCATCCATGCAAACCAGATATCTCAACCCAATCTTGTCCCACCTGCCAGCACCCGACCCATATCCCTCTAAACCCTTCCTATTCATATACCCATCCAGATGCCTCTTAAATGTAATTGTACCAGCATGCTCCACTTCCTCTGGCAGTTCATTCCATACATGCATCACCCTCTATGTGAATAAGTTGCCCCTTACGTCTCTTTTAAACTTTTCCCCTCTCACCATAAACCTATGCCCTCTAGTTCTGGACTCCCCCACCCTGGAAAAGACTTTGTCTATTTATCCTATCCATGCCCCACAAGATTTTATTAACCTCCAAAAGGAACCTCTCCGCTTCCAACACTCCAGGGAAAACAGCCCCAGCCTATTCAGACTCTCCCTATAGCTCCTCTATCCTCTATCCCAAATCTTCCAACCCTGACAACATCCTTGTAAATCTTTTCTGAACCTTTTCAAGTTTCACAACATCCTTCTGATAGGAGGGAGACCAGAATACATTTTATTCCAAAAGTGGCCTAACCAATGTCCTGTACAGCTGCAACATGACCTCCCAACTCCTGTACTCAATACTCTGACCAATAAAGGAAAGCCTATCAAACACCTTCTTTACTATCCTGTCCACCTGTGACTCCACTTTCAAGGTACTATGAACCTGCACTCCAAGGTCCCTTTGCTCAGCAACACTCACCAGGACTTTACCAAAGTGTGTAAGTCTTGCTAAGATTTGCCTTTCCAAAATGCATCACCTCACATTTATCTAAATTAAACTCCATCTGCCACTCCTCAGCCCATTGACCCATCTGATCAAGATCCTGTTGTGATCTGAGATAGCCTTCTTCGCTGTCCACTACACCTCCAATTTTGGTGTCATCTGCAAACTTACTAACTATACCTCCTATGTTCACATCTGAATCATTTATATAAATGACAAAAAGCAGTGGACCCAGCACCAATCTTTGTGGCATTCCAATGGTCTCAGGCCTCCAGACCGAAAAACAACCCTCCACCACCACCCTGTGTCTTCTACCTTTGAGCCAGTTCTGTATCCAGTTCTCCCCATATTCCATGAGATCCAACCGTGCTAATCAATCTACCATGAGGAACCTTGTTGAACGCCTTACTGAAGTCCATATAGATCACATCTACCATTCTGCTGTCATCAATCCTCTTTATTACTTCTTCAAAAAACTCAATCAAGTTTGTGAGACATGATTTCCCACACATAAAACCATGTTGACTATCCCTAATCAGTCCTTGCTTTCCAAATACATGTGCATCCTGTCCCTCAGGATTCCCTCCAACAACTTGCCCACCACCGACATCAAGCTCACTGGTCTATAGTTCCCTGGCTTGTCCTGACCACCCTTCTTAAACAGTGGCACCACGTTGGCCAACCTCCAATCTTCTGGCACCACACCTGTGACTATCGATGAAACAAATATCTCAGCAAGGGGCCCAGAAATCATTTCCATAGCTTCCCACAGAGTTCTAGGGTACACCTGATTAAATCTTGGGGATTTATCCACTTTTATGTGTTTCAAGACATTCTGCACCTCCCCCTCTATGATATGGGCATTTTTCAAGATGTCAGCATCTATTTCCCTACAGTCTATATTTTCCCTACAGTAAACGCTGATGCAAAATCCTTGTTTGGTATCTCCCCTATCTCCTACAGCTCCACACAAAGGCCGCCTTGCTGATCTTTGAGGGGCCCTATTCTCTCCCTAGTTACCCTCTTGTCCTTAATGTATTTATAAAATCTCTTTGGATTCTCCTTAACCCTATATGCCCTCCTGATTTCCCTCTTAAGTATACTCCTACTGCCTTTATAGTCTTCTAAGTATTCACTCGATCTCTGCTGTCTATGCCTGACTTATGCTTCCTTCTTTTTCTTAACCAAAACCTCAATTTCTCCAGTCATCTAACATTTGCTACACCTACCAGCCTTCTATTCACCTTAACAGAAATATCCTGTCTCTGGACTCTCTTTATCTCATTTTTTGAAGGCTTCCCATTCTGCAAATATCTGCCCCCAATCAGCTTTTAAAAGTTCTTGCCTAATACCATCAAAATTGGCCTTCCTCCAATTTGGAACTTTAACTTTTCGACCCGGTCTATCCTTTTCCATCACTATTTTAAATCTAATGGAATTATGGTTGCTGGCCTCAAAGTGCTCCCCCACTGACACCTCAGTCACCTGCCCTGCCTTATTTCCCAAGAGTAGGTCAAGTTTTTCACCTTCTCTCGTAGGTACATCCACATACTGAATCAGAAAATTTTCTTGTACACACTTAACAAATTCCTCTCCATCTAAACCCTTAATACCATGGCAGTCCCAGTGTACGTTTGGAAAGTTTAAATCCCCTATCATAACCACCCTGTTATTCTTACAGATAACTGAAATCTCCTTTCAAATTTGTTTTTCAATTTCCCGCTGACTGCTGGGGAGGTCTCTAATGCAGTCCCAATAAGGTGATCGTCCTTTTCTTATTTTTCAGATCTACCCAAATAATTTCCCTAAGTGTATTCCCAGGAATATCCTCCCTAAGTACAACTGTAATGCTATCCCTTATCAAAAACGGCACACCTGTCCTCTCTTGCCCCCTCTTTCTATCCTTCCTATAGAATTTGTATCCTTGAACATTAAGCTACCAGTTCTGTTGATCCCTGAGCCACATCTCTGTAATTGCTATGATATCCGAATCCCATGTTCCTCACCATGCCCTGAGTTCATCTGCCTTCCCTGTTAAGCCCCTTGCATTGAAGTAAATGCAGTTTAATTTATCAGTCCTACTCTGCTTTGTTCCTCCCTTCCTTGACTATTTGTGTCACTCCTTTTGCCAACTGTACCAGTCTCAGATTGATCTCTTTCCTCACGATTTTCCTAGCTTCCACCCCCAACCTTATTAGTTTAAATCCTCCCAAACAGCTCTAGCAAATCTCCCTGTCAGTATATTAGTCCCCTTCCAATTTCGGTGCAATCTGTACTTCTTGTGCAGGTCACTTCTACCCCAAAAGAGATTCCAATGATCCAGAAATATGAACCCTTCTCCCCTGCACTAGCTCCTCAGCCATGCATTCATCTGCTCTATCCTCATTTTCCTACCCTCATTCGATCGTAGCACCAAGTGTAATACAGGTATTACTACCTCCTTGTTAAATTCCTGCCTAACTTTCTATATCTTCCCTTCAGAGTCTCATCCTTTTCCCTTCCTATGTTGTTGGTTCCAATGTGTACAATGACCTCCTGCTGGTCCCTCTTCCCTTTGAGAACATTCTGCACCCTGTCTGAGGTATCCTTGATCCTGGCACCAGTGAGGCAACACACTATTTTGATTTATCACTGCTGGCCACAGAAACATCTGTCTGTGCCTCTGACTAGAGAGTCCCCTAACAAAATCAATTGCTTGGAACCTGACATACCCCTTATTAAATTAGAGTCATTCTCGGTACCAGAAACTTGGTTATTTGCGCTATATTCCCCTGGGAGTCCATCACCCCCTACACTTTTCAAAATAGCATCCTTGTTTGAAATAGGAATAGACACAGGAGACTCCAGCACTCCCTGCCTACCCCTCCTACCTTTCTTGGAATTAACCCATGTATCTGACTATATCTGCAGTTTTTCTCCCTTCCTATAACTGCCATCCATCACAACCCCTAGCTCTTGTAAATTCCTCATTGCCTCTAACCTCCGTTCCAACTGATCCATGCGATTTGATATATTCGCAACCAAAGACACTTCCTGCAGACATAATCATCAGTAACATGGAAACTCTCCTTGAACTTCCACATCATCAGGAAGAGCATTTCACTCTATTAAAGGCCATCTTTGTTCCTTCACAATCTACAGACCCAGAAAATAACAATGTCTTGTTGCTCTAAAAAAGTGCTCCAGGCTAACTCAGTACTTATGGTTTATATTTTTTAAATTTAATCAAGAAACAGATCTCAATAAAACATATAATCAAGAAAGAACCCACTCTATTCACTACTGTAGACTTACAGCAAGGCTATACTTAAAAACTATGCGCTTATCTGTTCTTGCACTGTGTGCTCTCCCACACAGGTTCCTTCAAGGTCAGCTGTGAATTTCACTGTTTGTTAATTTTTCCTAGACACACTCCAATGTCCAGAGATGCATGAACTCAAACAGCAAAGGCAGTAACTGTGCAGATTCACTGTTGTGTCAGTTAGCAGTGTAGGTTTCTGACTTTCTCTCCCGCCTGACCATGTGTTTGCTACCTTTCTCTATCTTCCTCCTTTTTAAAGTGCCGTTGTTTTCATCGTTTTTCCCCCAAGTTCCAAAACAATGCAGCAGCATCGTTCTGGACTGTTCCATCATCAGGAAGATCCTTGCTGCATCTAATCTGTCTCGTCCTGTTTGAATTTTATAAGTTTATGTGTGATCTCTCTTCGTTCTTCTGAACTCCAGTGAATACAATCCTAACCGACCTCAATCTCTCCACATACAATAGTCTTAGGAGTCAATTTGATAAACCTTCGATACACTCCTTCTGTAACAAGGTCATCCTTCCTCAGATAAGGAAGCCAAAACTGTACACAATATTCCCAGTGTGACCATACCAGTACCCTGTACAATTGCAGTAAGACATTTTGGTTCCTGTATTTGAATCCTCTTGCTATGAAAGCTAGTATACAGTTGGCCTTCCTTATTGCCTGTTGCACCTGCATGCTTACTTTCTGTGACTGGTGCATAAAGACAACCAGGCCACGTTGAACATTCTCTTTGCTGAATACACAGACACTCAAATCATAATCTGCCTTCCTATTTTTGCTAACAATGTGGATAACCTTATATTTATCCACATTATACATCATCTGCTATGCATTTGCCCACGCACTCAAACTGTCCAAATCACACTGCAACATTTCTGTATCCTCAAGCTCACTCTACCACCCAGCTTTGTATCATCTGTAAGTTTTGAGTTACAGTATTCCATTTAGTTCATCTAAATCATTAAGATGTAAATAGTCAGAGTCCTAGTACTGATCCCTGTGGTACCTCACCTGCCATTCAGAAAAAGATCTATTTATTTAATCATAATGATTTTGGTTTATAGATTAGTTTTTGAACAGTCAGAACTGTTGCTAACCAAATTTAATAATTAGGATTAAGTATTTTTAAAATGATTATTTATTATTCATATGACAGTAGGAGTTTCTTTGTTTACCTGAGAACATATGATAATTAAATTCCTTAGCTAACTAGTTTTCATATTTGCCAATTTTGTCATTTTGGCAAGCATAGATGAACACTGTTGCATGATTATTCTAACAATAAGTACCAAACAAGTGTGCATCACAAAATTTTATTTAAGCTCCACATAGATCGTGGTTTTTCCTCCAGATTAAAATATAATGTAGGGAAAGGTTCCGTTTAAAGCATATTGTATAAACAATACAGATTTGCTGGACTTGGCTTCAATCCTAATCAAAAATGAGGCAGCCCACACTTGGAACGACACCAGCTCAGTATGGAATTGATCCAAGTCGGCAGTTGATCCAAATAAATTTGTCTTGATCACTTGTGTAGCCATTGCGTTGCAAAGAATGCACACTGTGTATGTTGTACCACTGGGCCAGCATGACCAAATTAATTCTATTTTTGCACTTGTGTGGGAAATAGGCCTGATTGCTCACGAGACTCCTTTTTATTTGCAAGTGCAATAGATCACTGTAGCCCTAGTGCAGCCTTTTTCCAACTGAATAAAGGAGTTATCAATTAAATGTCTGGGAAGCAGACTATTGCCAGTTAACTGAGTGTTGGTGCAGTGTAATAGTGATGTATCCATTCTTTACGAGACACGTTTCCACAGGACAGTAAGGTTCTACATTTCCCATTGCTGGGGCACACTCACCTACGTTAACAACATACATGGTTTCTAATTATACTCTCTTTGGATCATTTGATCCAGCTATAATGGATTTGTGCTTTTGAATGAATCCCTCTTCCAATTCCATTTTAAAACCTGGATATTAAAGTAGAAAGTGCTGACCAGATGCCAGGTGTTAAACCACAAGAGAGAAGGAAAATCAGAGGGAGGCCTCGCATTGCACCTTCTAGCAGCTGCTTGCAGCTTTATGACTAAGCCTCCTGTTTGTCTCTTCAAAGTGCAGGAGACTTTCGTTAATATTTTATTTTGTATTTGAATTTAAATATTCATATTTTTAAAAATAAAGCAAATTTCAATTCCCACTGATAAAAATTCAGGGTCAGGTACTGTCATTTGTACATTTATAACTTTAACGCCTTTATATCCAGACACTTGGGAAAGTCAGCAACTGAAGATTGGTCAGACCCATCAGAATTTGTAGCACTGCTCACAGGACAGGAAAAGCAGAAGAGCTTCCATGTGGTCCACTAAGCTTTACCCACATCTATCTCTTTTGTCAAATCTCTCCACAATTGGGCCAACCTATGTGATCAAATTCCCAATGTACAACTCTCCACCATAATGATCATTCCTCTCAAGTGGCTGCTGCATTCTTAAATCTCCCATTTGCTCTGTTTGTTCCTTAGCTTCCTCCAGACCTGCCTCTTAATCTAGCACAAAATTATCTTTTTTTTTCATTCAGTATTACTGTCCAAAATTCAAAAATCAATATGTGCCTGGGATGGCTTTTCGATGGAAATATACAAACATTACTGGGAAAGACCAGCTAGTATGTTAAGATGCCTTAAAATTCACAAAACCTGGAATTACCAAATATATCCTACGCATCACACAATATTTGGGGAAGGAATTCAAAATGTTTTTCTCAGGTCACTGATTGAAACTTGTTCAGGAAATCATTGCATTCATTATTTGTCATGTATTACTAGCTGTAATGTTTTTACATGATTTGATCTCTACCTAAACTAAGTCCCAGCTGCAATCCAACTTACCCTCCTTCAAATGTGAGATTTATTGTTTAGGGTTTTGCATTTTTTCCTGTTCTTATAAAATGTATAACAACATCACATTTATCCCTGTTGAGTATGAGGCACATGTCAGCCCATACTATTGCACCATCCATTTCCTTCTATAATTGCCTTTAATTCTCCGGTTTACTTTCGCCCTTAAGATAGTATTGAAACAAAATTTTGCTATGCTCCTACTTTGTAATCTTTTCATGTCATAAAAAGTAATTAAAAAACTCTCAGACATTGGTTGCTAGTTGAAGAAAAGACCTGTTTATACAATCATTTGCCTTCTCCTGTCAACTATTCTATTATCAATTCACCACTTTACCGTTAGTGGTGAGACTATCATGTGGTTCTTTATCAATGCTTTTGAAACTGAATATATTACATCCATTATAATCACTATCTGTGCTCTGTAATTCCCTCAATGGAATTCAATTAAATGCGTCAAATAGGACCTGCCTTTTGTAAATCTGTATTGACTATTGTTGATTAGTCTGTATCACTGTAAGTGTTCACCAACACAATAATGCTTATTTTTAAAGCTTTTGCCTCCTTTTGTACTTGAATAAATGGAGACCACGAATCATAAACAAAACAGAAATTGGTAGTAAAGCTCAGCAGGTCTGGCAGCATGTGTGCAAAAAAATCAGAGTTACCCTTTTGGGTTGAGTGACCTTTCCATACAAAAATGTGTTTATGTACCTTCTGCAGCTTAATTGAAAGAAATTTCCTTTTGAAGAATAGAAATAGAATAGTTTATGGTTTTTGGAGCACTACCTGAAGTAACGGGATTATTCTATTACATGTTAATTTAACCCGACCTTAAAAAACATTTTACTGTATTGATAACAATGAGCCCTATACAACGCAGCACTTGTTTAGACTGAGACTCATCTCAAACCCTTGACTAATCTTGCCATTCTTTCATGCCAGAACAGCTGCCTCTAGAGTCTGGTATCTTCCACTTGCCAGCATCAAACTATAGAGATCAGAGGACCAACTTGTTGTAGTCCAGGCTCAGCCACTTTAGGCACATGCAACATGAAATGCATCCAGACAACATCACAATTTGTGCTCAGTCTAATTTCTGAACCAAAATGGACTATAAAGTTAACCTGCATAAATTCTCAACTAGGGATTTTTTTAAGTGGCTGAATGCTTCTATGACAGATGACTAAAATATTTACCACAAGCAAATTCTTTCATGCAATAACTTGTCCAAGCTAATTGCTTTGCTAAGCAAATTTAAATGTTCTGGGACATATCTCTGGATAAAATCATTCCAGTTGCAATAAATGTTATTTAAATAAATAATTTAAAAATTATTTCGTTATTTGATTTTGTTAGCTGTTAAAGGTTTATGCTATTTAAATTTATTTTCACACTCCAGTCAGTCAATTTGTCAAAGGAAAATATCACCTAACAACCAGAAAAATGGCTCCTGCACTAAATTTCATTTGGATTCCTATAAATACAATTTCTGACAAACAAATTGTAGGGTCTTTTTTCAAGAACAGTAGCATATTCTCCTTGCCATACAAAACCTGTGTTTAAATCCGTTGTATTTAGACAATTTTATACAAATGTGTCAGTAGACAACTGTCTAAATTGTATGTTACAGAAGCGTGACTCACTGTTAACAAATGATTGTAGACATTGGGTACCAAGTGACTCAATTCATCTGTTTGAAGTTTGTATGACCGCTTTTATTTCAAAAAGTATTTGACATAAAATCTGTTTAGAGTATAAGCCTGGAAGCCAACTGTAATTTTTGCTAGCATAACTTGAATGTGCATCATATTATTTTCTGTCCCATTTACATACATATATACTGTCTCATTGTCTCTTTCTCTATCTCTTTCTTTCTCTCTCACTATGCCCCACCCTCTTCCCCACTTTTTACTGTGCTGTATTCCCAGGCTAAAAGTATGAGTGCTTCAAATTTTCTCCAAATATCGATCCTGACTTTGATGTCAAAAGTGAGAATAAACTTAGTTTTCACTCTATCCATTTTTCCTGACAATCCAATTAATATAAGGAATTGAGACAATAGTTCAAATGTTAGAAGTCTACAGAATAAAATACTGGAGTTCTTACATAGGTGCAGATTTTCTTCATGATATTTTGGTAGAATAGATTGGAGTGGGATGCAGTATTGTTGGTAAGCATTTTCTAGGAATACGAAGGACATTAAAATGGATTGTAATATTTTGAAGCTTTTGATTGAAATTGCTTTGAATGCCTTTTCTCAGTTTCTTAAACTCACACGACTATCACCAACCAGAGGGTTGGAAGATTCTGGTATCTGGCCTCGAGCATTGATTCCTTTGCCTGACAATGTGAATTTCCTTGTTACACAGATGAGATTATTTTGTCCACCTCTCTCTTTCCTTTCTGCTTGATCTGGATTTAAATAAAGTGTATTATGCCGTTCCACCACAAAATAATGTACTGACCCTAACAGTACAAAATGCCATGATTTGGCATATCCAAAATGTTACTAAACCTGAAAATGTATGACACCAATTTACTACTATGTATCATACTTCATAATTGTTAATTAAAGGCACTCTGATAACATACCTTTCATGTAAGATGTCAAGTAGAGTATCATGACAGAGTGTTTTCCTTCATAATATTTATGATTGTGTTACCATTTAGTCTTTAACTATATAATTGTTGTACATAAACATATACCATGTTTAATGAGGACATTTAAAATAACTGTTTCTTCAATCTTCACTAAACAGGCAACATTCACCATTGTATCATATCCCAATTTACAATAATTTATTAAGATTTGAGGAAGACCTACAGAATAAATAATTGTTCTGATATTCCCCCACCCCTTCTGACAAAGGAGCTAAGAAAACATATAAGAACAATGGGTCGTGTACATTCTAAATGACTACTTGTGGATAGTAATTTATTTTGTTTCTCTCTCTCTCTCTGTCTCTCTCTCTCTCTCTCTATGTATAATAGTCAAAATCTTTAAGGAGAGAAATGTGAAATTTCTCCCTGGCCCTGAAGGTAATCAAATGAAAATTCCAAAATGTGAATCTAACTTCAAGTCTACATTATACATCTCGGAATGGTTGCATTCCATAGATAACATTCTCATAGTTCCAGCAATTCTGGAACTATAGTATTTCATAGAGTACTTGATTATCAATGAGAAATAGCTCAGAAAAATGTGATATTTACTACATCCCACACAAGCTGCACAAATTGCAACTCCCCCAAATGGATGGCCTGTGGTAATAATGACTGTCCTCTCTTTGTGTTCTGGTCAATCCCAATATAATTATCCTGCCACAGACTGGTCCATGAGGCTACAAATATCATCACTGGCATCACATGCCTACTGGCCCATGGGATCACATCCATTCTCCTGCCCTGCTCACAAGTTTGGCACACACATTAGAATACTTCTCACTGCCAGCCACAAAATGAGAGACTCTCTGGTGTCACCATTGTGGCACAGTGTCAATATGTTTCTGGAAGACCTATGGATGATTCTCAGTCAGAACAACTGATGTCTGACTTTTAAATAGAATGAGAGACAAACCTGAAGATTTATTCAATACAGTTACTTTTTTCATTGCATAAAGGTAGAACAACACAGAAGGGGAAAGAAAACAATATCAGCTCCATGCCAAATAACAGACATTCCATAAAAGTCATTCCAACTAGCAGTTTGTGTAAAAAGTAACTCTTCAGCCACCCTCTTAACCCAAGCAAGCACCAGATACCAGGACTAAATAAAGTAAATCTTCTGTATCCGCAAAATCATGAATTTCAAATTCGCTAATCCACACCAGAAAACAACAACAAAAATAAAAATCCACAGGTAAAAATTGTGTATCTACAGTTTTTAAATTTTTTTTAATGAGCTCCACACTTGCGAATTTCATCATTTGTGGGTTTCTCAGGAATGGAACCCTTGTGGATAATGAGGAATGATTGTACATTGCTTCAGCCCCGAAACCAGCATTGCTTCAAAACTTGCCCATCACCAGATCAACAAACTCTAGGTACTCACAAGCAAAACTAGCAAGTATTATTTTGGCATACAGCTCTGAAAGAACAGTAAAAAGGGTTAATATCTCAAAATACGTGAGTTAGAGCACCTCCTGTAATGATGTCAGAGATCGGTGATGAAGCTGCTCCTTAAACAAGGTTATGCAGTCTTTGATTTTTTTTTTCCAAAGCGGTTGTAAATGACATAGACTGAAGTTTCTGGAGGTTGAAGAGTTTTAGGGCCAACTTGATAATAGCTGACAGATAGTTACAGACATTGTGGGGGCAACATGGTAGCTCAGTGGTTAGCACTACCTCCTCACAGCGCCAGATTTGATTCCCACCTTGGTCAACTCCCATGTGGTGTTTGCACATTCTCGCCAGTGGGTTTCCTCTGGGTGTTTTGGTTTCCTGAATTGGCACTTAGACAGGAGTTCAAAAATTTACTTTCTGAAGTCGTGAGAATTCATGTTTAAGAGCAGAGAGTTAAAACAGCAAGATTAGCAGCTGATGATTATGGTTTTGGCTTCCAGAATCAATTTCAATCTGCAAGGGATAGAAATTGGGGAAAAGAGAAATCCTCACGTGGAAAAGGAAAGGTGGATCTCAGTGAAGACCATAAGGATAACTTACCACAGGGTAAAAAGCAAACCCTTGAAGGGGAAAGAGAAGTTAAAAAGCTCCGGTGTTTTCACTGCAATAAAGTATGCCACATGAAATCGCACTGTTGGTGGGTTAGGAGAAGCATTGGGAAGCCAGATGCAGGAAAACACCATAAGCCGGTGAACTTTGTTGGAGTGATAACAGAAAGCACAATGGAAGCTAGAAAGCTGTATCAGAATGTACAAGCTGGTGGGAAATTGGTTAAGGAGGAAGTGCCAGATCTTCTTAAACCATATACTTGCAAAGGTAAAAGTTTATTCGCGTACCCAGGAGCAGCAGATAATGAGTTTACAATATTAAAACACACAGGATCCTCTCAATCAGTGATGCTGAAAGGTGAGAAGGTATGTACTTCTGAAGGATCAGTGCCAGAAAAGCTACTAGTAACAGGAATTCATGGTGAGACAAAAAGTGCTCAATTATGTAAAGTGAGGTTAGAGTGTCCAGTGAAGAATGGAGAATTCGTGGTAGGAGTACTGGACAAACTCTCAGCTCCCGGAATACAATTTGTCCTTCCCAATGCTTCTCCTAACCCACCAACAGTGCGATTTCATGTGGCATACTTTATTGCAGTGAAAACACCGGAGCTTTTTAACTTCTCTTTCCCCTTCAAGGGTTTGCTTTTTACCCTGTGGTAAGTTATCCTTATGGTCTTCACTGAGATCCACCTTTCCTTTTCCACGTGAGGATTTCTCTTTTCCCCAATTTCTATCCCTTGCAGATATATCTGATTCACCCAGTAGGAGTGCTGCCTCCTGTGGTTGAAGAGCCAGTGGAAACTCGGGCAACTGAAAAATTGCAGGACACATATCCTGGAATTTTTCCTAACTATGTGGCAACAAGGTCACAAAGTCACAAGTTGAAACAGGAGAGATTAAGGGGTACAGATAAGAAAGTTAACATGAAATTAGCAGAGACCCTGTTTGATCAGATGGTTGGCACAAACTTGGAGCAGATAGATGACAATGCAGGCATCTTTAGCTCAGATAAACCAACTGAGTTACAGCAGCAAGATAAAAACCTGGAGCAATTATATCGAAAGGCATACACAGAAAAGGAATCCAAATGTATTCCTGAATGTTATTATGTTAAAAAATGATGTCTTAATGAGGAAATGGAGACCATCACATATTTGGGCAGATGAGAAATGGGCAGAAGTTCATCACATCATATTACCAGTGGGGTATAGAAAGGAGGTGTTGCAAGTGGTGCATGAACTACCACTTGGGGGTCATTGAGGAGTGAGGAAAACACAAGCTAAAATACAAAGACATTTTTACTGGCCTGGTCTGAAAAAGGATGTAGTTGAATTTTGCCAGATGTGTCATACATATCTGGTAATTGGAAAACCACAGGCAATAATAAAACCCGCACCTTTAGTACCTATTCCTGTATTTGAAGAACCTTTTACAAGAGTCTTAATTGATTGTGTAGGTCACCTACCTCAAACAAAAATTGGGAATCAGTGTTTGTTAACAATAATGGATATGTCGACTAGATTTCCAGAGGCCATCCCATTACGCAATATCACAGCTAAAAGGATTGTAAAGGAGTTACTCAAATTTTTCACGAGATACAGACTACCCACAGAGATACAATCAGATCAAGGATCAAACTTCACATCAAAATTATTCAAGGAAGTTATGGACAGCTGAGGAATAAAACAATTCAAATCATACTATCCAGAATCGTAGGGAGCACTGGAAAGGTGACATCAGACATTAAAGACCATGTTGAGGGCTTTTGGTCAAGACTGTCCAGATGATTGGGATAAGGGAATTCTGTTTGTGCTGAGATGCACCAAATGAATCAACCAAATTCAGTCCATGTGAATTAGGTTTTCGACATGAAGTGAGAGGATCGTTAAAATTGATTAAGGAGAAATTAGTAAGTCAGAATTCAGAGACCACGCATTTGGATTATGTGTCAAATTTTAGGAAACAATTAAATAGAGCTGGGGAGTTGGCTAAATAGCATTTAAAAGTATTGCAGCATACAATGAAACAGGAAGCAGACAAGAAATCAAAACTTCACAATTTTGCTGTCTGGTATAAGGTATTAATGTTACTTCCAGTGATAGGTGAACCTTTAAAAGCAAGGTTTACTGAACCTTATTAAGTCAAAAGGAAATTGAATGAGGCGAACTACTGGATGCGGACTCCAAACAGAAATAAATCTCAGAGTGTGTCATGTGAATATGCTCAACATGTATTTTGACAGGGAAGGAAAGCAAGAAGAGAATGTGTTATTGCTTACAACACAGAGGGAAGAACCAAGTTCAGAGGATTCTGAATTGGACATTCCACAAATTAAATTGGACAATGAGGAAGTTGTCAAAAATTGGGATAAAGCATCGAGTTACCTTCCAGAGGAAAATCAAAATGACCTGAAAGAGTTATCACATGGGGAGATAAGTGGAAATAAGCTGGGAAATACTAACCTAATTATACATGAAGTAGGTAGAGGAGATGTTGTTCCGATTAAGCAACATCCTTATAGGCATAACCCTCTAAAGTTGGCACAGGTTCAAAAGACAACAAGACAACATAATTGAAGTGAATTACAGTGACTGGAGCTCACCCATAGTAATGATACCAAAACCAGACGGTACCCAACGGTTATGTGCGGACTATTGCAAAGTCAATGCAGTTGTAAAGACTGATGCATATCCAATTCCGCCTTTGGAACACTGTGTTGAGAAAGTGGGGCAAGCAATTTATATTTCTAAGTTGGACTTGCTCAGAAGATACTAGCAGGTACCTTTGTCAGAAAGAGCAAACCTAATTTCGACTTTCATAATGCTGAACGGATTATATCAGTCTAAAGTCATGCCATTTAGCATGAAAAATGCACCAACCACATTTCAGAGACTAATTAATCAGGTAATTGCTGGATTACCCAACTGTGTCATTTATATCGATGATCTGGTGATATTCAGTCACACATGAAAGGAACATTTACAACATTTATCAGACTTACATCAATCAACTTCAGAATGCAGGCTTGGTGATATACCTGGCTAAAAGTGAATTTACCAAAGCCCAAGTCACCTTCCTGGGCCATGGACAAATGGCTCCACGGTATGCAAAAACAAAAGTAACTGGGGAATTTCCCATACCATTGTCAAAATGAGCAGTATTACAGTTCCTGGAATTGAGTGGATTTTATCAAAACATTGTACTAAATTTTAGCTGCTCCACTCACTGAATTGCCGAATGGCTGTAACAACAAGCTCCATCCAAACAGTCTGGCATTTTTGTCCTTAAATTTCTCCACAAACTTCAATGGGTTATGATCAGTGTATATGATTGTCTCCGATACATTACTGGTAATATAAATACTGGAATGTTGTAATGCCAACATCAAGCTCAAAGTCTCCTTCTTAACCATTGAATATTTCTGCTGATGAATGTTCAACTCCTTGGAGAAATACCCGATAGGTCTTCCTACCTGCTCATCGTTGCCTTGCAGAATAGAGCACCAACACCCACATACGTGCATCAATAGCCACCTTGAACGGCTTTGTGTAATTAGGCGTGGCTAATATTGGAGCAGTGGTTAACACAGCTTTCAGGCTGTCACATGCCTTCTGACAGTCTGCTGTCCACTGAAACTTCTTGTCTTTCTTCAGTATCGTCAGTATAATGTATACGTGCGTTTTAGAGTACTAACAAATATTTTGAAGTGGTTTTAAAATGAACCACCTTTGGATATTGATGGTTCTTTAGTTTTAAAATGGGAGGTGTGACAAAGCTGCTCCTTTAATAAGATGATGGAGTCCTTGGTTTTGTTTTCAGAAACTAGAGGGCATAGGTTTAGGGTGAGAGGGGAAAAATATAAAAGAGACCTGCAGAGCAACTTTTTCACACAGAGGGTGGTACGTGTATGGAATGAGCTGCCAGAGGAAGTGGTGGATGCTGGTACAATTGCAACATTTAAGAGGCATTTGGATGGGTACATGAATAGGAAGGGTTTGGAGGGAAATGGGCCGGGTGCTGGCAGGTGGGACTAGATTGGGTTGGGATATCTGGTCAGCATGGACGGGTTGGATGGAAGGGTTTGTTCCAGGCTGTATATCTCTATGACTCTATGATTCTAAATGTTGTAAATAACACATACTCTGAAACTTCTGGAGGTTGAAGAGTTTTAGGGCCAATTTTATAATAGCTAACAGATACTGCTTCAGGCAGAGGCTTTCAAGTTTTATGAAAAAAACACTTGTACAATGAAAAGGGTATGGCCAGTTCTCTCAGCTCAGTTTCCTCTGGTTTGTTTTTTTTTATCTGTCATGTAGAAAAGCTGCTGGACCCAGAAGCAGATCCAGGCTGGTACTCTCTTTGACTTCGATCCTGTAAGATCTTGTGTTTCATTTTACTTTTGTGCCAAAGGGTGTTTATGTGGATTGTTGCAAGTATTTGAAACAGCATCATTAAGTTGGGATGATCTGTTGGGTTTTCGGATCGGATAAGTTACTCATATAGAACATTGCAGTGCAGTACAGGCCCTACGCCCCTCGATGTTGTGCCAACATGCGGAACCAATCTGAAGCCCACCTAACCTACACTATTCCATTTTCGGACATATGCCTATCCAATGACCATTTAAATGCCCTTAAATTTGGCGAGTCTACTACTGTCGCAGGCAATGCATTCCATGTCTGTACTACTTCCTGAGTAAAGAAATACTCAGAATACTCAGTATTCTGTTTTCTTTGGTTTGTGTTTTATTCAGTAATCTTGTAAATAAATTCTGTTTTGTTTAAAAGTGAGTGGTTTGCCCAGCTGATTCACTCCTGGAATATCCACTATAAACATGCTTAAAACAACGAGCAAATTTTGGGTCTGGGCTACCTTCTTGAAATGTTTAGAGGAGTCTGGCTTGGTCCATAACAGATCACATGAAAAGCGTACCTTGCATAGACTTGACTCCGATGCACTACTGTGATGTTGTAAGTAATAAAGTAAGCAATAAACTGGTTTCTATTAACTTATAAACGATTTAGTAATTAGCTACGATATAGACCCTAAGGGTGAATAACTTCCGTAACCATTACAAATTAAAATCAGAGAAAAGTAAAATGTCTGCCAAAAAAAAATAAATAGACAACTGCAAGAAAAGTCAGAGATATGGTACACATTGTGGTGTTTGGGTGTTTGCTATATGTACATACCAAGATTTCCCGAAAACCTACTGCAATTCACGCACTGGGACACTGAAATCTCTCAGCATCTCAGATCTCAATAACCTCTCACCATTTCGATAACCCATTCTTTTTTAATGGGTTTCACACTTTTCTACCCACTATACTCCATTTGTCAGCTCTTTACTCACTCACTTAACATGTCTTTATCTCTTTGCAGGGCCCTTATGACCTCTTCACAACTCACTTTTCTGAATATCTTTGTGTCATCAGTAAATTTAGCTATTATGCCCTCAGTACTTCCATCCAAATCATTTATATAAATTGTTGGGTTGAGGCCCTCGCACTGACTCCTGTGGCACATCACTCCTGGCACCACATTTCTACTCTTTGCTTGCTGCTAGCAAGTCAATCTATTATCAATGCCAATATGTCATCCCATCCAGCAGAGCTTTTATATACAGTTTGCTGTGCCCCTAAAAATGTCCCCAGCTCCACATTGCCTGCTACTGTGTTCCCACAATATCATTTCTGTGGCAGGCCTGCTGCAGTGTTCCAATGAGCCTCTTACAAACTCGAAGAACAACATCTCTTTTCCCACTTGGGGAACGTGCAGCCTCCAGGACACAGCATCGCATTCAATAACTTTAGAGCTTTATCCTATCCTTCCATGTTTATCCCTGCCCCTACACCCGGTCCTGTTATAACATGGCTTGCTTTTAGCACAGTCACCTATTCGCATGTACTCCTCGGCCTGCTGTCATATTATATGGGTTACATATAATACAGCGAGCCAATTTTCTGACTTTTAGCTCTTATTATCACTTATTCATCTTTTTTTTTCTCCTGGCCTGCTGTCCATAATGTCCTTGTTTGCCTACCCCTTTCTCTGGGCTCCATCTCCACCTATTCATTCACCTGTCCCATTCTGCCTTAAACCCCCACTTCAGCTTCAACATCAATGCTATCTTTTCCCAGCCACTAACAGTTCTGATGAAGAGTAACAGTATTTGAAATGTTAACTCTGCTTTCTTGTCACAGATGCTTCCAGACCTGCTGAGTCTTTCCAGCAATTTCTGTTTTATTTCTGATCTCCAGCATCTTTATTATGCAGGCTTTATTTTGAGCTTTTATTTCCTGCAATGAACTTGATGTTGTACCTTTTTAATGCTTTCTGGAAATCAATATGTCTACTGGTTCCCTTTTATATTTGTGATCAACCTGTTCAGACATGTTATTACACACCTCTGGAGCAGGTGGGACTTGAACCCAGGTCTCCTGGCTCATAGATAGGGGCACTACCACTGCATCACCATACTCCTTGAGTCTTATGGATGTACTGCCTCGACTAATGGGTGACCGAGTCGCTGACATACCTCTATTCAATTCCGTGGCTAACTTACCATGACTCCTGGACTGCTTGCCATTGGCCTGCAGGACCAACCATTGCCCATTCCCCAGACTGTAGTGACCCTGACTCTGACTGCCAAAGCTGCCAAGTGACTGCATCTGATTGCTATCCTTAGTTGACTGTGATGGGACCCCTGACTCATGAGAACTCCCTCTTGACTTGACTGCAGACCACTCCCCTTCCTTATGAATCATGGCCATATGGCTGAAGGACATGCAATATACTTGCCATGTAAATTTTTGGCAC
Source organism: Chiloscyllium plagiosum (assembly GCF_037043375.1). Classification (NCBI taxonomy): domain Eukaryota; kingdom Metazoa; phylum Chordata; class Chondrichthyes; order Orectolobiformes; family Hemiscylliidae; genus Chiloscyllium; species Chiloscyllium plagiosum. The sequence continues at coordinate 24,407,929 of NW_028270166.1, forward strand.
ATGTTATGAGGTGTGACATCAACACAGCATGGTGTTGTATAGCAACATGTCCACACCCTTGAACTGATCATTGCTGACAACAGTGCATTGGACTGCTAGGCAAGACAGAAGTCCTGTGTGCCTTTGAACTCTAAATGATGTGGTGAAGCGCAAAACAGCAAAAACAAGGTAAGGCACGAGCATCCAAATAAATGCAAAGTGACAGAATACTAAAAGAGCAAGCCAGGAGGCCTGAGATGCAACCTGGTCAAATTCATGAGGTGGGTTGTCCCTGTGCACTTGTGGTCTGACAGCAGTATTCCAATGAAAGGTGCTGATGCACTCCAAAGTGGAGAACAATAGTCTAAATGGTTCAGAGTTGTGCCATAGTGATGTGGTGAGGCCAATGCATGTCCAATGCCAACCTCCATTGACATGGACTGCAGCCAGTCACTGCCCCAGAGCATACCCTGAGATTTCATTGGACTGCTGTCCAGTATGGAGGCCTGGAAGAGGAAGGTCAAACTGAAACCACCTGGGATGAGCTCTGACTAGCACATCAAGAATTATTGCCATCTCTTGTCTGTCAGCTGGTGAGAGAATAGAAAACTACAGATCAATGAAGCAAGATTAGTTACAAATCTCATAAATGCATGCAAATAGGTCTCTTGCTGCTCACTAGTGAGACTTCTGTCTCACTGTCGAAAACCTGGTTTGACAATTGGACATTTTTTTCCCGAAACAAGTCTAATTTTTCCAATCTCACCACATGATTCAGGGGCAGGGAAAATTCAGCCCTATGTTTCAAAGCTGTAAGCAGTTTGACAATGAGTACAAATAATTGAAATAATGTAATTATTATATTCTGATGGATTATTTTTTAATAAATTGGCAGTTACAAAGATTACTTCTAACCATGTTTGACACATAATACCAGGAGCTGACTCACTGAACATTTCTGACCAACAGTTTGAAACAGAAAAAGAAAGAGTTCCGTTTGAACCAATTGGCAGCTCAACTTGAAATTAGGGCTTTTGCAACATTGGTTCATTCTTTTATCTCATGAGTTTCAAGCCTAACTTTTAACTGACAGTATATTTTGCATAAGTTGAATTTCCAGAAGCTGAACCAGAATTATTTGGTGAATAATTAATGAATAATTTGGTGTTGAATAGTTCCAAGTTCACACTGTCAAAAAAGGAACGCTTTTTGAGAAGAGAAGGTGGAGGGCCAAGCAACTAGCAAATGATCCCGTTAAGATTGAAAGCAGGAAAGGGAAGCAGTGAGGAGGTGGTGATAAACCAGGCGCATGGGATTTTCCCTTTTGAAGTGAAACAGTAGTGATGAGCAGGTTTCAAGGCATCATTTGTCATGAGTCAGGGTTTAGTTCCACCAAGCATGCATGCTTCTTAGTTCAATATTTATGCAAGAAAGATATTGAGCACATTCCTTGGTGAAGTACATGGTGAGAGAGACAGAACTATTCACCACCACCAGGATCTATTGGCTTCCAAGGCTCTGGTGTCATATTTCAAGTCCAACTGGACACCACTCCATAACCTACAAGGCAGGAACTAGCCTCACACTGTGGTACTCACCTCGAAATACTGTCAGAAGGCACAAAGAAAGCAAGCTAGCTTCCCACATACTGGGGAAAGATCTAAGGCACCAGTGGATGGGTGATGGAGAGATGGTCAGTCATCTTCCTGGCTGACCACTGCAGAAGCTGCTTTGCCAGATTCAGACAGGAAGAGGGCTGACCATCTCTCCATCACCTTATCCACTGGTGTCTTAGGTAAAGACAGTCCTGTCTTCACTGTCAAAAGGATTGGCCAATCAGTGCTGTGAAGTCAATGATCTCTCTACTCTAAGATAAATGGCACCATCTTCTCTCTTCTACCACATACTCTAAATCTGTCACAAGATGCACTTCTCACCATGGATGATGAACTGCAATATTCAGCATTGCAAATGTCTTGTTCACTCAAGGGACTGCCACCAATTCATCCTCTTCCTGCTCTCTGTGCTTCCTATTCACTCAGCAGGGGCACATCATCACCTCCCCTGCTCATGTTTGCTCACTAACTGCTCTTGCATCCATTTCTGTATTATTTAATCCTTCCCTTTGTCTTATTGAAGGAAAATGACCCCCAACCTGGCCAAGAATACCAACACAGGTGGGGTTGGGTGGCAGACAACAAGCTCTATGTTTTCTATGAAGGGAAGATAATGGAGCCAACCAGAAAAACCAGGACTGCTCATGTGGCACCCATGTGCTGTTGGGAGAATAGCATTGGGCAACAATTAAGTTCTATTATGTTGTGCTGCTCTCCAATTGCCACCAGCACTAACACTTCCTTGTTGTACACAAACTTTATCTTCTTCAACTAATTCCTTCTCTGACAATCTAATGTTGTTATATACTGGCAGACAAGTCACCAGGACTTGCTGACCTGCATCAAATGATTTTAAAGGACAAGACTGCAGAGACAGTGGAGCTTGTGGTTTTGGTCAAAATATTCCAGAATTCGCCAGATATTGGGAGGATTCCAGCAGATTAGAAACTTGGCTCTCTCCATGGAAATATTGGTGGCCAGCTTGGAGACCCAGTCCAGCAGAATACTCTGTGGTTGCCAGACAAGAAGGGGGGAAACAAACAGTAGAAAACTAAAGGCCAGGTGACCTTAAATCTGTCATTGCTAGCTTACAATTAAGGAAGAAATAATAGGACACTTAGAAAAGCTTAATGTATTCAAACAGATTCAGCATAGTTTTGTGAAAAGGAAATCAGTTTGACAAATTTTCTAGAGTTTTTTAAGGATGTAATAAGCAGAGTTCATAAAGGGGAACTGGTGGGTGTGGTATGTTTGGATTTCTAGAAGGCATTTGGTAAAGTGCCACATAAAAATTTATTGCTGAAGATTACAACTTGGTATTAGCATGAATTGAGCATTGGTTAATACACAGAGGACAGAGTTGGGATTATTGGGCTGTTTCCAAGTTAGAAAAACCTAACTAGTGGTGTGCCACACAGATCAGTCCTGAAATTTCAACAATTTATTATCTATATTGATGATTTGTAGGTTGGGACAGAGTGTAATGTACCCAAGTTTTCTTATGATATAAAAATAGGTCACATGGGAGGACATGTTGTAATGAGAACATAAGAAATTGGCAAGGGGATAGAGATAGGTAGAGTGATCGAGAAACATTTGGAAGATGGAGTTTAAAGTAGGAAAGTGTAAGGTCATGTACTTTGGAATGAAGAATCGAAAGGCACTCTCTAAAAAAGTGCAATATGGAGGCATTTGGATGTTCTTTGCATGAAACATAAAAGATTAGCATACAGGTCCAGAAAGTGATTAAGAAGGCAAATGGAAGTTTGGTCTTTATTGCTAGGGAGCTGGAGTTAAAAATAGGGAAGTCTTTGTACAACTGTAGAGGGTAGTGGTAAGGCCATATCTGAACTACTGTGTATTGATTGGGCAGCCATATTTAAGAAAGGATATATTGACGTTGGAGGTAGTTAACCGGGCTGATTCCTTGAATGAAGGGATTGACTTATCAGGAATGGATGAAGTTAGGCTTTTATTCATCTGGAGTTTCGAGAATGAGGAGTGATCCTATTGAAATATGCAAAATCCTCAGGGAGTTTGATAGGTAGGTGTTGAGAAGATCTTTCCAGGAATGGGAGCATCTCGGCTTTGGGGATACAGTTTCAGATAAGGGTTAGTTATTTAAAACAGAAAAGTGAAGGAATTTCTATTTTGGTAGGATCATGGGTGTCTGGAATACTCTACTTCAGAGTTGTGGAGACTAGAGTTTTGGAAGCATTCAAAGAGGAAATATATATATTTTTTGAAATATTGACAAGTTGAGGATTAGGAATTGCTCGCATGAAAGAGGAGTTGAGGTCAGGAGCAGATCAGCTATGATCTTATATATGGTGGGGCCGGCTTGAGGGGCTGAATACCCAACTCCTGCTCGAATTTATTATGCTCCTGTAAAGGCACTAACAGCATGCAGGGAACTGCCTGAAGGAAAGCACCACAGCCTGAACCCATCAGCAATAGCAACACTTCTCAGGATGTTTCCTGTACATCTTAAAAGGATCCATTAGCAATGATGTTCACTTCCACCTTCCAACAGCTCAAAGACTTTCACCTTGGAAAGTACTCTACCTAAATTAGACTCTGGGACACAATCTGGTGAGCACATCACTGACATGTTTCTGCAGCTAATCTCTAGCTCACAGAAGACTGCTAGAAACCAGTTACCTTCTCAATCCAAATCTCTGGACTGCACAGATCCCCAGATTCAAATGGGACCAAGTCCCTGACTAACGGTGGCTTTGCCCTAAAAGGGAAATGGAGTAGCCCATTGACCAACAGTAGCAATACACCCAACAAACTGGAGTCAAACTTCACCCCAAACTTCACACTAATCCCCTTTAACTTTTACACATCATCATTTCCTTCAATCACTTGCAGCGTGCTCGTCACGTAAGCAGCCAGCACGTGCTGCAGCTCTGATCCTGATGCAGCACCATGCTGTCCAGCAACATGTCTCCCCCTTATCTGACAGAAGCATTACTCTATAATATTCCTAATGGCAACAAGCCACCTACCTCTCCTTCTGCACTAAAAGATAGGTTCAGACATAGACACCACATGCCTCTAATTCATCGCTAAAAACCTTGCATGCTAAATTGTAGACTAACACCCAGAAGATGCCCTGCCTCCACGTGAATGCAAAAAAATTCACCATATACAAGATGTCTGGTTGTTTCTTGGCACAAAATGATCGAACAAGTTTGCAACTCCTGCCTGTTCCTCAAGTCCAAAGTACATACACAAAATGTTGAAGTTGTGGCTGTGTGGGTCTGACAGCAAGCATGATGATATTGAGAGGCTGGTGCACTGCCAATGCCAAATTTTAAGGAGGAAAGGTCTAGGAAGAGCATCGCCACTATCCATGGAAGCACTTTGTGCAGAAGAAGCAGTTCCACTTATGGAGAAGCCATTCAACCATTCCACGACCTATAATTGGTGCTGATGAGACAAGTTGCCAGCTGCCTGCTCTGTTACTTGGAGAGTCTTTGCTTTGTTGAGTTTTTCAATTGTTGAGAGGAAGATTGGAATTGCAGTGTTAATACGGTGATTTGGCTATTGATGACATGCAAGTATATGGCAATAAGTTTCTCATTATCCAACAGCAAGTTTCTGAGCTCACCATTGAAGTCATGAGGGCTTCATCAACAAGTTTTTCCAAAAATTAAGAAGCTGATTTTTGGACTCTTGCCCATTTAACTCAGTTTTCTCAGTCTCTTTTATTCTCAACATCTCAGAGAGAGAAAATTCCACCTGGGATTTTAAAGTTCTGAAGATTGTAGGCAGAATGAAAGACTGAAGAGCTGGAAAAGATGTATTTAGGAGACAATACAGTATATGTTTGTTTCAAACATTTTTGCATTTAAAAGGAACAATTATAATAAGCTTTACCAATAGTAGCATTGGTCAAAGAGTAAGTAGCATATTTGACTAGAAGCAAAAGAGACCGTTAATTCGATGATAAGCATTTCATCAGTTTTTAAATGAGGAAATACCAAGGTATTATGCTATTAAAGTTAGCTACCATAAAGTACTGTTTAATTGAATCGTTGACTCAGGTACCTATCGTTTTCAAAACTGGGAATTACTAATCCACCCTACTAAACTGCACTTTTGTTAAGGTTGGAAATTGCAAAAGTCTGCTAAATAAATCAAATATTCTAAAAATAAATACTAATTATTTTCCCAAGATGCATTTGTAGGTGCAGTTTGCAAGTACTATGGTTCAGATTAAAAGGACCAATGAATAGGTCACTGATTAAAAATACTGTCACTTAACAGCTGGGTAGACAGCTTCAAACAGTTCATCATCTCCAGATGTGTTGATAATTTCTAAAGCTCCATAAAGACAGGTTCACAAATTTTGAAACAAGTATACACAGTGTAGATATTGTTTCTCTGAACCTGGTAAATAAATGTTTCCACAAACACCACACCAAATGACCGCAAGAGATAGTTTCTGACTTCTAACAAAATGCTGCTTTTGCAACGCAAAACAATGAAGATACTAGGTGATACTGGAGAGTCTGAACTTGATTAAACATAGACAAAGAACATTAGCTTCTGGTTTTCACATGGCGCAATCTTTGAACCACAAGATTATGAGAAACTATAAGAGCATTGTAAAAATGAGAGATAGAAATCTGAGCAGAGAAGAAAGGCTGCCACTGAAGATTTTACCATTCAGGAAATACTATAACTTTGTTTCAAAAATATCACAAAAACAGATGCTTGTTCTGTCCCATAATGGTATGTTCCAAATTGTAAAGTGAATGGACAACTCAATTTTAGTCCAAGTACTCTCTGCTTTTCCAGCTGGATGGAGTTCAATAACAAAAATGAAAACTGTAGGGAAAACAATTTGCAAATACGTTATTGCCAAATAATGTTAGCTTATGAATTTTATTCAAGGACTATGTACCATGGAATGATCACAAAAAGAAGCAGATCTATCATGCAATGGCTTATGTAATTTTTCTTCTGCATATCTCATGAATAAGTAAAAGGGCGAAATGACTCGGACCTGTGTGTGCTAAATAGATGCCTAAAACTGAAACAAAGTATCGACTAATCTAAGCTCATTCTTAGCTTCAAAGGCTATAACACTCAATTGTTGACTATCCAGCAAATTCCAGTCATTCACAGGGAGGATTGTGCTTAGAGAATTATTGAAAGAAGAAAATTTAACAATCACCTTTATACCTGTGCCTTTTTGGTACTTGTATTAATTCTGATAACTATTAAGGGTAGAACCTTCAGAGCCTGGAGGCAACAGGACTGGAGGCAGGAAAGGAACTTAATTAGTCAGGACAACGATGAATGAGAACTCTGTCATTGTTTCAACCTTGCCCTAATTAAGTTCTGAGCAGAAAGCTCTACACTCCATCATCCTGACCTACTGCTAACTAAGGTCCTTAAGTTGTCAATTAATGACAATGTAAGGGTGTCATCCCACCTGGGCTGAAAAGATTTTGCACCAAGTGGGAAGAGAAAGAGTTTGCCCACTTTATTAACTAACCAGCACAAGCAGGCTTTCAGTTGTGTGGGGGAGCGATGTGGGGGTTGTCCCTCAAACTGAAAAATGTGTGCACAATCAGAAGTCTGGACCTAGTGCAGGTGAGTGGCTGCTGCTTAGAACCACATCCCTGCCATTGATTCCAACTTCTCTTCCCCCCATCTCCCGGCAACACGTAGCCCATGAGACACCCCTATCCACAGCCCCATCAAGTCACAGCCTCTGCCATCGTGTTGGCAATTTGTGAAGCTGGTAGCCTTTGATTGGCCAGCAAAACTTGGCTGCTGGGACACCTTTATTCCATGACCTCACTCTGGTAGGAATTCCATTGGCAACCACTCAGCTGCCTATTTGCTCTCACACTTTCAGACTGAAAACCAGAATATACCTCCCCAAGTTTAAGAAATACAATATATGTAGTGTTTCAAGACATAATAGCTGCAAATAATGAACCAATGCATCTCCAACTTGATAATAAGGATCACTTGGACATCAAGGTCAAGGTCCAGCAGTTTACTTGTGGCAGAAAGAATATTTACCAGCCAGAATAAAGCTATCTCCTTCATAAAAGAAAAAATTTGATAATGGGTTACCAACAGTAACAGGAAGCACATCCCGAGATGCATCCGCACTCATTCATATATTATTCCTATAAAAGTTCTCAGACCAGGCTCTCGCACGGGTCATTTTTCTTGACCTGTTTCATTTCCTGCACTCTCCTAAAACTCACTACTTTTAAATTTGGTCATGCAATGTGAGTGTTACCTCACAAAGCAAACATTTATTGCAATCCATAACTGCCCTTGAGAAAGTGCTGCTGCCGTCTATGTGATATAAATATGCCCACAGTGAAAATTCAGGGACTGCTTCAAGATTTTGATCCAGTTACACTGAAGGAAAGGTGTTAAAATTCCAAGTCAAGATGCAATGTGACTTGGAGAGGAGCCTGCAGGTGGTAATGTTTCCTTGTACTTGCTGCTGCTTTGGGACATGCTGTCTGAGAAATGGTGAGTTGCTGCAGCCTAATGTGTAGATGGTAAACAACGCTGCAATTATACATCACAAATGGAGCGAGTGAATATTTAAGGCCGTGGATGGGGAGTAAACCAAGTGACCTGCTTTGTCTTGGATGAACCTAATTTCTGAATTATTGTTGCTGCACTCACTCAGGCAAGTCAGACCTACTTCTGACTTACAGATGGTGAAGTAGTTTTGCGAAATCAGTAGATGAATTACTTATCGTAGAACTCCTCAGCTTTGTTCTAATTAGTGGAACCACTGTATTTGCTGCTCATTCAGCTAAGTTTCCACTCAATGGTAGCCCCTATGAAGATGATAGTGGGGGATTTGATAATGGTAATAACATTGAACATCAAAGAGAGCCAGTTAAATTGTTTGCCATTGGAGGTGGTCATTTTATATACTGTCCACAGTGATGGCTTCAGTGCAGATAATTGACAACCATGCAGTTGGGTCCAGTCCCATCAGAACAGGCTGATGACTCCATGTAGTCAATGGCTGCCTCATAAAAACTAAGGTATAAAGTTGTAAGGAATTGTGCTGTTGCAATTTTTATTGCTTTCAGGATGACATTAGAAAGTTGCAATAAAAGTCCAGTAAATAGATAAAACTGGCCACCATAATTGCAAAAATAATTAAATTGCATGCTTGAAAAAGTATATCATGTTAACATATTACCTGCTAATCAATGTTTTAATTATGCCATGAACATACTGTTCAGGTTTTCTTCATAAAAGTTTAACGCTGAATTTTATACAGCATTTTCCAAGCCTTCTCTCATTTCCCTACCTAAAAACAAATCCAACAATTCCTTTCTTCTGCTGCTTTTTACGTCCAATGGAATGTACTCTAGGTTCATCCATAACAAAGACTTATTTCTTGCATGAACAGTTTGTTATTATGACCAGGGGAACTGGCTCAATTTGATGGAAGGTCACCACTGTATTCCTCTCGGAACAAGTACCTTTCTCAACCTCAACCCAATATTCAGAGACAGGAACTCTTATCTCTACTTGCATTTTCATTTCAGTTTTTCATTTTCTATATCATATATATTCCACTGAAATCCCTGCCTGCTTTCCTGTTTGCCCCTAGTTTGGTGATGCATTACTCCAATCAAAATTAGAAGAGTGCTAACTGTCATTATGCATGAAACACAAGTCATTTCATTTAGCTGTATGTGGGGTGAAGCATGCTCACGTAGGCCTAAGTGTTTAGATCGGGATATTTCATTTAGAGCCATACAAAACATGATGGCCCCCAGTTAGCCCATTACCCATATCTGGACTGCTTCAACTTACCACCATTGATAGCTCGCAGGGAAAAACTTAGAAATGATGGTTACTTGTCCAAACTGATCTCCCTTCTACGACGCCTCATTTTAACCCAGAGTAGGAATAAGGCAGAACAGAGGCCAAGATCATTAACAAATTCCCAAACTTCAGCAGAGAGAGGCTTAAGCGGATCTTCACCTACTTAGAAAGTCACAACAGCTTTCCCACTCAAAACAGCAGTTAAAATAGTAGTTAAAATAATATCCTTGGACCTAAATCTGCGTTCTTAAAAAGGAGTTTTCTAGCTTTGATGGTGCATCTTTTCCCAGAAGAGTAGGTTAGAAGACTGCTGGATATTCTTGCTCAAGTGTTCTAAGCTTTTTTGAGTACTTTTTATTTTATTGGGCTAATCACCATCTAGTTTCCAATAGACAATTAGGGTTAACTTCATAACTATAGTTGCTGAAAGCAAATATCAAATCTTTGTATGAATAGATTTGATTGTTGTGTCTTGTGTTCACAAAACCACAGAGATGTAAACTTTACTCAACTGAAATAAATGATTTTATGAGAGGAAAGAGGTTTGAGGGAAGAAATGTAGAAATTAACACAGTCTACTAAAATTTGTCCTTGTATCAGCCAAAAGTGAAAGCGTAATGAATGACATACGTATATTGCAGATGATCACACCTTCATAAATTTTGATTACATAAGATAACATACAGGATAAATAACAAAGCAAATATACAATGAAATGTAATGACAAATGTTTGAGGGGTTCAGATACCATCATGCAAAATAATTTATATCTGTCTTTGAACAGCTGAACTCGCTCCCTAAAGGCTGCTGTCCTATTATGGCAATCATTTTGTTTGCATTTCTTCGACTCCTTCCATTTCTTTTTGATGAGGTGTTTATGCCAGTGTTGGCTGACTGCATCATTTCCCTTTGCAAACCCTTGATGCATGATGTTTGTGAAAGTGTTAATCCCTTGTGGTATTATCATTCTAGTATTACTGGCATTTATTTTGCAGTAAAATTAACTCCAGTTAAAAAACTGTAATTACACTTTTTCAATTTAAGAGTATTTTGCTTGCTACTTCTTAGGTCCCACTCACTCTGTATACTCCGCTGACGTAAAGGGGCCATAACAATGAGCAGAACATGTTGAAATGTAGATTGGAAATCTCCATTTTTGTCTCTCAGGCAACTTCTTCCTTAGACTTCCAAGTGAGTTTAGAAACTTAGAACAGTGATATAACTTCAATTTGACCACATTGTATTAATCCATATTGCCTCAGTAAATTATTTTTGTCCTGATGTTTAAGTGGCTTTATTTACCTGGAAAGGTACAAAACATATTAACAACTTAAAATAAAATAATTTCAGCAGGATTTTAAACATCCAACAAAGACACGGCTTTATGATTAGTGTTATCATTTACAGGGACTGTTGTGTCTTTAAAGTTATTTACACATAGGTTTAATGCCTTACGAGTGTTGCCAACTCCCACTGCATGAAGCAGCTGGCAGCAACTCGACAGTAAGGTTGTTGGATTCACTAATGCTGGGAAGACCCAGTTAAAAATTGGATCTTCCCAGTTTAATAAAAATGGCAGAGCCAGATTCAAATGTCATGAGCCAGGAACATGAGAATGACTCAAAACCAATATAAAACACCATTGAAATTTCAGTTGGGGTTATTAAAGAGTGACATTGATTAAAACCAGCACATAGTTATTAGCACGAGACTTGTAAACCCTTCAAAAACAAAAGGGTCTCTGAATTCACCACTGGGTTTAGGATATCAGATGCACTAACACAAAAAAGTAAAGCATGTTTTTGCATAATGGTCTTCTGGAATCTCAACTAATGCAGTTTGAAGATGGGTGAGGTAAAAATCTATCATCCCCTACTTACCTTTGAGATTAAATTCCCTATAGTATGGAAACAGGTCTTTCAGCCCAACAAGTTCACACTGATCCTCCGGAGAGCAACCCACCCAGACCCATTTCCCTCTGACTAATGCACTCAATGCTCTGGACAATTTAGCACGGCCAATTCACCTAACCTGCACATCTTTGGACTGTGGGAGGAAACCCATGCAGACACAGGGAGAACATGCAAATTCCACACAGATAGTTGCCCGAGACTGGAATCGAACCTGGATCTGTGAGGCTGCAGTGCTAACCACTGAGCCGCTGTGCCGCCCCAAAATGCAGATGCAGAAAATTAGGAATCCTTTCATGAGTAGAATTGAGTATCATTTGAACCTTATTCACACTGCAGTGCCGGTTGTAATAATCATGACCTATGTTGCACAGCAATTAAATCTACTTGGCCCACTCACAGTGTGAATAGAGTCAGCCACCTGCAGTTAAGCTGAGAACTGCACATCTGGGCACAACACAGCTTGTTTCAATATAGTGTGAACAAGATGCTTCAAAACTATGAGAAACTTTCTAAGAGTTACTGTGTTGACTGTTCTACAAAAGAAAACTTTACTTGCCCTTGTTGCTCTGAAGGATATGAGTAGATATCTTATTAAGTTGGGAGATAAAGTGAAAAGTACAAACGATTTACAAAAGCAAAATACTGTAGATGCTGGAAATCTGAAAGAACATCAGAAAATGCTGAAAATTCTCAGCAAGCCACATGCTTCCATTGGTTATAAAAATGTGTAAAGTATCCATTCAGGACCAAAGGACAATCTCAAAGGTGAAATGGGACTCCAAAATTACAAGGTTCTGACTTCCATCAGTATCAATGTAGGCATGACGTAAATTGCATTCCCTACAGCCAAAACTAGAAACAAAACTCACTTCTGACCAACAATGGTTTGTTACTTTAAGAAATGTAGACAGATTCAGTAAGACAGAGAGAAAATAGACTATTTTGCAGCTAAGTGTTACTCTATGTAGAAAAATACAAGCTCCCAAGGTTATGCTATCTTTCTTGTGATATTGTGCTCAATAATAGGATAATAATGGAGCGGAGAGGGGAGGCTATGGCTCAGAAAATTATTTTTGTGACTTTTCCTGGCATTTTCATATCTTAGTGAAAAAGCAAAATGCTGCCAAATTTCAATTCTTGCAGTAATATAAAGAGTTTTAGTGTCTTAGAAAAATCCCAGCCGGATTAACTTGCATACCAATGTGATAATTGTGAAAATTGCAACAATTTCTAAAGTTTGATACCCCTGGTATTAGAATGACAGTAAAAGATCTGGCATGTAACGACCATGCACTATGCTCTACCACCAAACAAAATATGGTTTTGTGGGAGACCAGATGTATTAGCTGTGATAACAATCTTCCCAGTCTTTTGCTTTGTAAAACACACGCTCCAATACCTTTTAATCACAGGGTTCACTTCAATTGCAGAGGTATCATAAGCATTGTACATCTCTCCGATACCATATGGCCTAAGGGAAATGGGAATAAGATCACAGTGGGAGGTGCAAGAAAGAGATGAGACAAACACAGAAGTGCAGCTGCCAAACTGATGCATTGTTAAAATGGCAGCACTGAAGGATATCTGAAAAGCGTTTGAAGTTTTGTCAACTTCTTTTGTTTTGAGCAGTAAAAAAATATAATTTTTCAGCAGAAAACCCATTACAATGTGTCCATGATGTTTTTTTTAAATGCTTCAGTGTATGGTTTATTTTTGAATATGCAGTGTAGCGTTGAAATCAGTATCTTATTTCAAGCACAGTGTTTACTATTATTGCCATTTGTTGTAGCAATCCATAACCGCATAAAGATGTTCTTTCTTATTATTGATGCAAGACTATTATGATATGAGCACAACCAGTTTGTTGGGGCCTCCCTAACTTTTAAAATATGCTCAATATAATTTCCCTCCAAAGGCTACAAGTGAAAATTCATTCCATTAAGGAAGTGAATGTATTGACTTATACTGTTAAATAGAATCATGATGCATATAGACTCAAACAAGATTTTTTATTTTGCAGCATAGAAGGGCAATGAGCAAGTTCATTTTACTTAGAGTTATCAGCATAAACACCAAGAACAGGAAGTTTATTTTTTACTCCCCAATAAATAATGATGCTGTTTCCTCTGCAAGGTAGGATTCCATTTTTTTGATAATGATCATCCAGGCACCAAAGTTATGTGTATTCTGAAATAATCCAACACAGCCAGTATCCCGTCACCAAGTCACCCTTTATTTACACATCCATAGTGCTTGACATTGGTCCAGCTTCATCAGAGCCAGTCCTCGGAATGTACAGAACCTCTGACACGGCCATTTATTTTTAAATTATTTTCCTTTTTTTAAACCCATGTTTTGTGCATCCATGTGCAGTTAATCAGTAAAGACACCCTGGTGCAAAAACAATTTATTCAATATTTCCATCACCAGGAAAACACCCATGTGACATGCAAAGCCTATTAAAGGTGATGCTTACGTTAAAAAAAATGAAGGGTGGGGGATAGGAATAAAATCAAAATGGAATTGGAGGGGGAAATAAAGCATTCCAGCCCCTGTGGTGCCCACCTCTCCCAAAAGAGATCAAGAGCATTCAGACACTCCTGTTTATCTGTCAGAACAGGCTCCCTAATTGGACCAGATTAACAGCCCCAACCAGAGAACTCAGATTCTATGATGTCCACCTGGCTGACTTTGTTACAATCACTACATCACTCCCCCTCTAATTACAGTGATGTAGGCCTGTTCTTTATTTTGTCGCCTTTCCTGGGGGATTTTCACTTAGTTCCTCTGACTTAGCCTTGGATATGTTCGGCATATACCAGGCTATAGCTCATGTCTTGTGTCCAGATCATCTCTGAAGAAAATCACTCTCTACTTCAGGCAGGAAAAGGTGGTGGTCGAGGCTACGACATCCACCATGTCCATCTCAGACTCCGAGGTTTCTTCAACACTAGATGGAATGGGAGAACCTATATAGGTTCTGACAGCCTTTTTGGCTGTTCTGAGGCGTCAAGTACATTTTGCTCCTGCCTGATTTGCAAATTGGTAGCATTCACATGTCCCACGTGCATGTTCAGGACCACCTCAACTACCTTACCTTCGTACATCACAGGACCTGATCCCACATCAACCATGCCTGTTACCCATATGGGACCATTTCTGTGGTTTTGGCAGCAAACCTTGTCACTTGAATTAAACTGTCTGCCTCGCTTTGAGGAGTTTTATGTCTGGCATAGTGGGGAGCTGCTAGCAGTAATTTGAGTCCTTGTTGGCACTCTGAATCCGCCCAACTAACATGTGGGATTATGTCTGCATCCAATCCCGACCACCAGACATAACTTCTCATCAACATCTTTATTTTTGATATCCCTGGATGACCATGGTGGAGTTCAGCCGGTATCTGGTTGTGACCTCTGCTTGGGACCATCCCTCTTGCTTCCCATAATAAAATGCCACCTTCTATGGTGATCTGGTCTTGCCAGTACAGAAAGGTTTCAGTTCTGGTTGTGATGGCCCTTTTGTTTTCCCCCATCACCACCAGATGTTTTAGTTTTACCAGGACCAGATCTTTTAATGTCCACAGTCAGATATTGTCAGCAGTGACCGAAAGGGTGTCCAGAAAGTTTAAAACCAGAATGGACTCCTCCTGTAGTGAGGGTATCCACTTCCATCAGCATACCCTGTAACTTACATCCTTCACTTGCCATGTTTTCTAATTACAAAGTCAGATGTAGTGCATGTTTGAAATCGGGTAGGGCTTCAATTAATAGGCACTTTCGCATGGTTACATCATTAATCCCACATACCAAACAGTCTCTCAGCATCTCATTAATGGTTAAACCAAAGTCACATGCTTCCACCTATCGTCTTGACCTCATCAAAAATCCTGACACAGATTCCCGTGGTTCTCGAACTGCTGAGCAAAACTGATAATGCCTCAAAATTAGAGGAGGCTTGGGTCATAATATTTTTAAACTAAATCTATCAAATCGTGAAAGGTTTTAGTATCTGGTGCCTCAGGAAACATTAGGTTCCTAATAACTGAAAAAACTGTGGATCCATAACAGCATTACTCATTGCTTTTCATCTGTCCCAATGTCATTTGTTCAGAAACAATAATACATTCTTTCCACATACTGGGCCCAGTCTTCGACTGCAGAATCAAACAAGTCAAGTGTCCCAAATAATGACATAATAGCAGAAATGCTTATCCGAACTCAAAGTCAACCGTTGCGATCAAATTTCTTCAGGAATGTATTTTTTCTCTGGTTGCCACTAAAATAACTCCACAGACGCTGGTATCCTGTCACCAAGTTACCCTTTATATACACGTGCATAGTATGTGATACTGATCCAACTTCCTTGGAACCAGCTCTCAAAGCGAACAGAGCCTCTGACAATCCTGTTTATATCTGTCAGCCAGGACACTCTGCTTGGACCAGATTAATAGCCCAAATAAGGGAACTCATATTCTATTAGGCCCACTTGGCTGACTTTTGTTACAATCAATACATTTTCCAGATGTTTAATTCTACTTGTTTAAACATGTAACATGATCTTTGTGTCATGATGATTTAAATATGGATTGTAGATTTTTAACTTCCATACTCAGACTTTGATTCTAATGATCTTCATGGACTGATGTGGTTTTAAAAAAGGACAAAATACTGACTTAATATATACGCAGCAAGCAATAAACCTTACAATTAGCTAAGCTTTATGAAATCAATAAATAAAGCCATCTGAACTGATATTAATATTTTTATCAAAAAGCATAGAGACAAGTTGACCTTATGAGGCTTGTAAAGGCCCTCATCTCCCATTTGATTCACACCCGTGTAAGAATTTTCACCCGTTGGAGATGAAAAACACCACCTACAATTTCAATATTGGAGACAATTCAGTCATGAAATACACACAAATCAACCTGTATTGCAATGAGATGCTTTTGGCAAAGTAAAGGAGGTGGACTTTTCACTGCAGAACTAGAACCACCTGGAGAAAGTGCTCTCGCAAATTCTTAAGATGGGAAGGTGCCCAAGGCAATATGTTTGAAAAGAAACATCAAAACACTGAGAAAATTCAAAAAAACAACTGAAATATTCACGAACAATGGTGATTCTTGGTACCAGTTTAACAACTGTAGTCCAAAGTTCAAATACACCAAAAGGAAGTTCAACTATGTGTTCTTTCCAACTTCCTGTTGTACTGGACACTCAATTGTTTTTCAAAAAGAAAAGTGTATCAATGTGCTAAATAGTCTACTCCTTCACCTACCTGTATGTATCCTTGAAGTTATTCTTTTACTGGCGTTAGCTTGAATAAAAGTTACCATTCATTTGCTTAAGAACGCATTGTGACTGTCCCTTTACTGTTACACTACAAATTGGATAACTACATTTTTAATTCCAGAGAGATATAATCTGGTGCTAATACGAACATAAGTCTTAGTTTGGGATGTTGGAAAGGGAAAGCTGATTGACCCTTTCCTAACCTAGTCGTGACAGGAGCAGTAATATGAATCGAAAGCTGGTGTTAAAAAACTGTCAACTGAATAAAAGGGATTAATTACTTAATGGCACCATCAATAGTACCACCTGACTCATAATTCTTTTGGGGACGAGAGATATCAAGAAAGGGACTAAACACAAAAGAAATAACTTGCATTTGTATAGTTTTTTCAGGAGTCCCCAAAGCCTGTACTCACATAAGTTATATCAATTGCTGCACAACTCAAAATTTTTTTTCTACCTTGTGTGATTTGTCACAAATTTTTACTTCTTTTCTACTCAATGTATTTTCACAAAGAATTTATTGGAAATTGAGAAATATGTTCGAGATGGAGCATTAGTTTCATATTAAAATGCATCAGGCTATTGAATCTCTGACCATTTTGGCTATTATTAGAAACTATCTTTATGATTATTTGAGACACATTTCAGTCTTTCTTAGTTATTTTGTCGAGAAGTCTTTGTAGAACAACTGAGGAAAATTAGGCTTATTCTATTTACTCATAGGGGTAGCTGATGCCATTGCCAAAAGTTCTATGTGATTACACATGATTAATTCCCTTTTATTTACCATCACTCCCTATCTTGCAGTGACATTTGGCAGACATGAGATTACTCACAAACTATGGAGCAAGTAATAGGTGATACAAGTTATTTTGACTTGAACACAGCATGAAAAAATTAATGTCAATTTGTTAACAAATCCGTCATGGAAAGTAAAGCGTATATGATCAGACTTTGAACTGAAATTAGTGTACAGCAAAGTTAGAAGAACATACTTGCACTACTTTTTGGTGTAGAGCAAACATTTGCAAGAACTATGAGTGATGTAAACAGAATATATTTCTTTTTGTGTTGACAGGCTTGAACTTCAATTGATGTTTTCAATATGGATTTGTAAATTTTGGCAGCTTGCCATGCTTTTGGAATTATACCCTCATTTGCTTGCTTGGTTTATTTTGGAGTAAGTTAAGAGCTGTTTGCATAAATCTGGATCATTTCCACAATCATAGTGAAACTATTTTCACAAGAACTGATTGATTTATAAAATATAGAATTACATAATAATTACAAAATGGTAAAAGGCCATTCAGTCCATCCAGTTCATGTTAATATTTATCCTCCAACTGAGCAGTCTTTCAAATGCCGAAGCTTTCCCCTGCTTATTTTATCCATCCATTCCTTCAACCATCTATCTAAGCTGCACCAGCCAAAGATATACTTATTTATAACTTGGGACAACTAAGTTTTTGATCATTTAACTTAGAGGTTTCAATCTAAAATTTGTTACTGTGCCATTTGGAAAGATCAGGATTTTCCAGATTTAGAACATGCATTAGTATTTAAAATTAGGAAATGTAACACAGATAACATATTGTTAACCAAGTGTTCTGATGCAAAACAAATCTCGATAAACATAGGCGCATAGTAAAATTTCAACATTGCTCATGTGCAATGTAACATTTATTAACTTAGCTAAAACATTTTATTTAAAGCAATCACAATTTATATTTTTCAAATCGGTTTAGATCAGCATTTACTTTTTTGTCTAAACGGTAGCTGTGTGTGTGCAACTGAGCCAAAAAAAAATTGGGTTAAGTCTGTGGAATAAAAATTTGTGCACTTGATGCCAAAGGATCAATAGGCATTGGTCCTCACGTCTCATCTGTGTACTTTGGACAAGCTGCCACCGCAAGCATTTTGCCAATAAGAGATATAGCAATAGCCCTTAGATAAATCACATGAGGGGTGGGTGTGTGAAATTGACTATGGAGAAGAATAAGAAAGCAATGATTGCATAGTTATGAGAGCTCTGCTGCACCACCTTAGCCCACAGGGAAGGAATCATAATTAAAAAAAAATCCAAGCTTACTTGTAATTGGCAGTAGCTGCCTTGACGTTTGACATTTGTTCTACTCTCCTGAGGACTCATTTCTCCATGGGCTTCTCAAGGAGTTAGATCCCTAAGTAATGTATTCAACAGGCCTAATGTCTGTTCCAGGTGTTCCACCCAAGTGCCACAAATTTATTATTGGGACCCAACACCACTCAATTACATGTAGGTCATCTAACTCCTATGCAGGTATGCTTTGCATCAGATTAATGCCAAAAATCAGGTGCTATAGATGCCAATTTTTAGCCTTATGCCTCTTCTATTCATGTCAAGGTTTCAAAATCAATTACGATGGACAGTTAGAAAAACATTTTCGTATGAAACTTGAGACATGTTATTTGCATACAAATTAAGCTTAACCCTGGTCAGTTATTTTGAGCTCAGAAAGGAAGTATTCTATCTGTATAAAATTTGCAGATCATTTCTATTAGTGGGCAAAAATGCAACCGTACCAAAGGCCATATGCAAATAGCAACCCAGTGCTTTATATACTCCTGTATTTCTCAACCTCTTTCTCGTAAGACTATTTCCATCTTCCTCACTTTGCTTTATTATCTTGAAGAACTGAAAATGTCAAAAAATTCTGTCAATTTCTATACTCTACTAAACAGTATCATGCGCATCACATATCAGCCACAACCTTTTTTTTAAACGTGGAACAGGTGATGTGCTGGCTTCCTGCTTGTAAATTGACTTCACAGACACTTTTGAAGTTTTCCATGAGAAATGAAATTATGTCTGATATAGGATATATTGTACTGCATCATGAGATGAAGTATGAATCGTGAACTTTTGAATAACATATTTCAATTGAAACATTGCAATTCCATTGTTGAGATCTGCATGCATGTCCAAGCTGATGTGACATCCGAACTGAGAATTTCTAAGTATTGTCAATGTCTCTTGTACAGGGTTGCCAACTCTGCATCAACATTGAAATAACTCCAGAGACCAGTATCCAATCACCAGGCCAACTTTTATTTACACATGGAAGGTCATTGACACTGATCTAGTTTCCTCAGAGCCGACTCCTAGAGTGAAGAGAATCCCTGACACTCCTGTTTATTTATTTTTTTTTCAAAACTAACACTCCTGTTTCTTTCTTTTTTTTTTCTCTTTCTCCACACTCCCCTTTTTTCTTTTTAACCCCCACACTACCACCTAAGTGCGGTAGTGCTTATTTTATCCCCAGAACCCATGGTGTGTGTGTGCAGGTGTGAGACACAGTGGAAGACACAAAGTGCACCAATCTTTATTCAATTTCCACCACCAGAAAGATAGGAAAACACCCAGGTGGCCAGTGACAAGCACTGCCCTTCACATCAAAGGACAGTGCTGTGTGATCAAAACAGTGAAGGGGAGGGTAGGGACTAAATCAAAATAGAATTGGAGGGAGAAATGATGCACTCCACTCCCTGCGGCGCCCACCTCTCCCTGAACAACTCCAGGGTGTTGGTGGACACCGCGTGCTCCTTCTCCAAGGACACCCGGGCTCTAACGTAACCACAGAAGAGGAGCAGGCAGTCGGCCCTTACAACCCCCTCCACGGCCCGCTGCCTGGACCTGTTGATAGCCAGTTTGGCCAGGCCCAGGAGCAGACCCACGAGGAGGTCTTCAGACCTGCCCTCCCTCCTCCGTACCGGATACCCAAAGATCAGGAGTGTGGGACTGAAGTGCAACCAAAAGCAGAAGAGGTGGTTTTTAAGAAAATCAAAAAGGGAGTGCAAATGCCCACACCCAATATATACATGGTCCACGGACTCCACAGCGCCACAGAACAAGCAGTTGGGCTGGGAGTCCATGAACCACCTCAATCTGCGGTTGCAGGGGAGTGCTGCGTGCAGCACCCTCCATCCCAGATCCCCGAGAGAAAGGGGGAGGACTCCCGCGTAGAGAGCCCTCCACTGGGGATCCCCACCGCCCGGTGGCAAATGGGCACGCCAAGGCGTGTCCGGACAGTGGATGAGGGAGAAGAGGTGGACGGTGTGCAGCTGCAGTCTATACAGGGCCCTCCTTTTTAGCCCCTGGAAGGGAACAAAATTAAAATTCCGGAGGTGGCTCAGGTTGTGGGGCACAGGCTACCGCGGGAAGTACAGGACCTTGGGGCCAATGTGAAATTCCGTCCAGGCTGGGGTGAGCGCGGACGGGATCCCACCGCACTCATGAGCGTCCTCCAACTGGTGCACTACGTCGGGTCCGAGCACCACCGTTTTAAGGTGTCGGATGGCGGTGGCCACGCACCGGACGTCTACCGCTGCCCTGCTCGCTATGTCCTGCGGCAGCGTCCAGCCCAGGCCCCCGGCACCCAGCACGTCCCCAACCCTGGTCACCCTCGCCGCCACGGCCCTCCCCTCTGACAGCCACTCGAACCCGCGAGTACGGAGGTGCGGATTCCTGAGCAACGGCTCCCTGACGACAGCCGCTACTCCAGCTGGAGGGTAGGCGCGACACGATTCGACCATGTTCCAGAGAGTGATCAGGTCCTGGTAAAAGACAGGCAGCGTCTTGAGGGCGACCTCCAAACCGTCACGGTGGACGAACAGGAGCTGCGTGTCGTAGTTGAGGCTACGCACCTGGTGGAAAAAATACATTGCCAGGGCACACCACCTAGGAGGAGGCTCGACATAAAGGTATCGCCGCAAGGTCTGAAGACGGAACGTCGCGACCTGGGTGCAGACGCACACCAGCGACTGACCGCCTTCCTCAATAGGGAGACTCAGAACCTGCGCAGCGACCCAGTGCATCTTTTTGTCCCAGAAGAAGTCGACCAATGTTCTCTGGATGTCATCGACAAAGCCAGGAGGAGGGACCAAAGTGACCAGCCGGTACCACAGCATGGCGGCCACCAGCTGGTTTATGACCAGCACTCGACTCCTGTAAGATAGCACTCGGAGCAGTCCTGTCCAGCGGCCTAGGCGAGCCGAGACTTTGGCCTCCAGCTCCTGCCAGTTGGCCGGACAGGATTCCTCAGCCGGGCTGAGGTAGACCCCCAGGTAGAGGAGATGGGTGGTACTCCAGCTGAACCCCCGTAACTCCTCCGGCAGAGAGTCCACCCGCCACGGACCGACCAGTAGTCCGGAACATTTGGCCCAGTTGATCCTGGCGGAAGACGCCGCCGAGTACACGGCCTGGCACTCGCGCATCCTCCCCAGGTCAGCCGGGTCGGTGAAAGTGAGGAGCACGTGGTCGGCGTAGGCCGAGAGGACCACCCCCCCGTGCCCGCGCCGCGCAGAACCAGCCCCGACAACCTCCTCCGCAAGAGGCGCAGGAAAGGCTCCACGCACGGGGAATACAGCTGGCCGGACAGGGGGCAGCCTTGACGCACTCCTCTCCCGAAGCGAAGGGGCGCCGTCAGGGACCTGTTAACTTTAACCAGACACTCTGCGGCGGCGTACAAAAGTCGGATCCGGGCGACGAACTGAATCCCGAACCAGAATGCCCGCAGAGTCCCGAGCAGGTACTCGTGATAGACACTGTCGAACGCCTTCTCCTGGTCGAGAGACAGGAAGGCGCTCGGCAGACCATCCCGTCGATAGACATGGATCAGGTCCCGGACCAGGTGGACGTTGTCATGTATCCTCCGGCCCGGGACCGTGTAGGACTGGTCCGGGTGAATCATGTGGGCCAGCACGGAGGCCAGGTGAGAAGACAACACCCTGGCGAAGATTTTGTAATCCGTGCTGAGGAGGGAGATCGGACGCCAGTTCTTCAAAGAACGAAGGTCCCCCTTCTTTGGCAGCAGGACGATGACCGCCCTGCGCCAAGAAAGGGGCAGCTCTCTGGCATTTAGACACTCCCCCAGGACCTGTGCGTAGTCGCTCCCCAGGACGTCCCAGAACACCCTGAAGAACTCCACAGTCAGCCCGTCCAGCCCCGGGGTTTTGCCCCTCGAGAGCCGGGCGAGGGCGCCGGTCAGCTCCTCTAAAGTGACGGGAGCGTCGAGCCTTCCGGCGTCCTCCCTCTCCAACTCCCCGATCCTGGATTTCCGCCTCTTCGTCGACCCCCTCGCGTACTCCTGACAGAAGACGCGGACGTGAGCCTTGCCTACGTCCCACCATAGCCTCAGGGAGGGGAAGCTTCCCCGCTTCCTTCTCCAGCCGGCCCAGAAATGACGAAACGAGTCCCAGAACCGCTCGTCCTCGGAGTCCCAGAACCGCCAGTATGCGGAGCCAAGCCTGGCGCCGAACGGAAGGAGTTCCACCCACACCAGGTGATGGTCCATGTACGACACCTGCCGCGTGGAGGCTTTCGGAAAACAGGAGGTGTACGCCCGCGAAACATGGTGAAGGCGATGGAGTCGGGATGGAGATTCCGCCAGACGTCCACCAGGTCGAAGGACTTGACCAAGTCCCCCAACCTCCTCCCCGATGCCCAACCAGTGCGGGCACCGCCGTGGTCCCTGCCCTCGAGGACGCAGTTAAAGTCTCCCCCGAGGACGACGCACTGGTTCTCGTCGATGGAGGCGAGATGAGCGGACACTTCTTCGAAGAAGCTCGCTTGCCTCGGCCCGGCCAGGGGAGCGTAGACGTTCACCAAGTGAAGCACCGCGCCCCCCAGCCGAACCGTCAGGTGAAGCAAACGGCCTGGCACTGGCTCCCTGACCCCCAAGATCTCCGGCTGAAAATGCGGGGCCAACAGGATGGCCACCCCGCCAGATCTGCGGGTGAGGTGACTCATGTAGACCCCCCCTCACCAGTCCAGGAGCCAGGTGGCTTCGTCTCCCGGGGTAGTGTGGGTTTCTTGCAGGAAGCACACCGCATTCCTCCTGTCCCGAAGGACCGAGAGGGTCTGGAATCTGCACTGCGACTCCCTGCTGCCGTTGATGTTGAGGCTGGCTATAGTTGTCTCCATGTCGGAAGCGTTGTGCAACCACCACCAGTACAGATAACAAACCTATCTACATATTTACAGGGAGGACGAGGGAGGGGCACTGGAGTCCCTCGCCCCCACCAGGAATGCCCCCAGGAAGTTCCTGACTCGCTTTCGCTCGTTAACGTCGAGCCCAGGCATCTGGCGAGCAGCATGGGCCGACCAGTACACTTTCTCAAATGAGCTCCAGTGGTCGAGCGCCAGTTGGGCTCTATCCCGGCGACCCCGAGTTTCCTTAACAAATTCCCGGAGTTCCTCGAGGGGGATGAGGGGGAGATCGGTGGGGGGCACCTGGGACTCAAAAAGGTCACTGCAGACGGAGTCCGCGTCGTCCCCGGTGTCCGCCACCGATCCCGAACCCTCCTCCGGGAGGTCGCCCTCGGTCACCAATCCCTCCCCCACCAAGAGGATGGGGGCTGGTCCGGCGCCGCCAACCGGCCTCAAACCCACGCCGACCCCACCCCCAGGGGCACCGGCGGTACCTTCCTCGGCACACCCCTTCCCGGAACGCCCCGTGTTCGGGTCGTCGGGTGGCAGAGGCTCAGGGCCCCGCTCCTCTCCCGACACCGGGACGCCTGGCTCCTCAGGGAAAAGGTCATCCCCCAGGAAAAGGTCATCCCCCAGGGTCAAGGCCCCCGGAAAAACAGTCTGGGAGGGAGGAGCGAGGATAACACCCTCCTCCCCTCCACCGCTCGACGACCCAGCCGAGGGTCCTCCATTGTCGCCCGCACCACGGCCCTCATGGTTATTAAGGTCCTCCCCAGGGGCCGGAGGAGTCGAGGCTGCAGGAGGCCCTGCTGTAGCCCCTGGGGGTTTTGGTAAGTTGGGCCGCGGTGCAGGACAGTCGTGGGGCATCGTTGGTTCGTCCCCTGGAGAGGGGCAGCGCCGCCGGCACGCTGCTGGAGTGTCTCTCCCCTCCAGGGGCCGGTGCCTCTTCACCAGAGAGACCGGGGGGGAATTTATAGGCCTTCTCCTCCCCACCCGCCTCTGTGGTCATGGAGCCCGAGGTCCCTCCCCCCAGCCTTTCCCGGAATACGAATGGCTGGGGGAAGACAGGGGGCGTGGCCAGGGTGGGGAAGGCCAGCCTTGTCACTTCCTGCCCCGTCCCCGGTCCATCAGGTGAGGGGGGGGGTGAAGGGGTGAGGGAGAGCGGGTGGGGCAGGGGCCCAGCTCCCTCTCCGGGGCCTGGAGACACGGTCGCTGCAGGAGGTGGAGCAGCGGTGGTTCCCCCCAGGTTAGTGCCCAGGCGTGGCTGGGTTGGGCAGGGCTCGGGTTCAGGTGCCCCCGGGCGAGGTGTTGCAGTGCCAGGGGCAGGCATTGAATCCCGAGGGGTTTCTCTATTGGGGTGGGGAGTGGATGTGGGGTCAGTGGGGTTAGGATCAGGTACGGGTTCGGGGGTTTGAGGGTCAGGGTTCCCGCGCCGGGGCGACGCTGGCACGGCCGCAGGAGCATTATCATGCCGGGGCAGGGCAGGTCGTGGGCTAGGTGTCGGGGAAGGGGATAGGGTGGTCTCCCTGTGGGCAGGCTTGACGCGTTGCGTCTTCTTCTGCGCCTTCTGGCCTACCGGATGCTCACCTCCCTCCCTGCCAGAGGCTGAAGTATTGGAAGCCTCTGGCTTCGGTGCCAGGGCTGGAGGTGTTGACTTCGAGGGAGGGGCAGTGTGTGCGGCGGCACCACCATCAGCCGTTGGCACGGGCTGGGCAGCCTTCTGGGTGGGGCAGTTTTTCCTTATGTGTCCCACCTCGTGGCACAGGTGGCACCGCACGCCGTCCGCCATCCAGAAGGCGCGGTAGGCCACGCCCTCGTGGAGGAGGTAAAATTGCCCTCGGTGACTTCCTCCCGGGCCAGGCAAATAAATACCTGGCGTCGGAAGGAGTAGATGTGTCTGAGGGCAGGGTCCTTCAGACCGAGCAGGAGCGGTTGGACCCCTGACCGGATCTCCCCCAAGGTATTGAGATGGGGGAGAAGGAGCTCACTCGAAATGAAGGGCGGGACGTTAGAGACCACGACCCTCTGGGCCGTAACCTCCAGAGGGTCGACGGGCAAATGTGTCCTGCCCACAGTGAGCCCCCTCTCCACGGCCAGGTGGACCACCTGCTCGGTCTTCAGAAAAAAGACGGCCTTCCCGTACATCCGGGCCGCAGCGACGATGGCCAGTGGGCCGACCACACTAGCCATGGCCTTGCTGCAGGCCTCGATGGACATGTTAGGGTGGGGATAGGCCTTGACCCCCAGGCGTTTGGTCAGGTGCCTGAAGGGGGTTGACGTTGCAGCCGGGGTTGGGACAGCCGAGCCCAAGGCAGCGGCTACCCCGGCGTAGGTGCGGCTGGGCCCCACGACCTTCGGGCTCGCCATACTCTGCTGCTGAATGTTAGGCCCCAGGCAGCAGCAGCGACGGTGGAGGCAGGCCTCGGACAACAGCAGCGGTGGAGGCAGGCCTCAGGCGAGTCCACGGTAGGCCTTCGGTCGCAGTGGGGGGGCAGACCTGTTGGGGAGAGTCCCCAAGGCAAGTACCAGGCAGCCCCGAAATTGAGTCCCAGGCAGCAGCAGTGGATGTCCTGGGGAGGGGCCCAAGGCGAGTCCCAGGCAGCGGTGGTGGAGACAGGCCTCGGGCAACAGCAGCAGTGGAGGCAGGCCTCTGGCAAGTCCTGGGCAGGCCCTTGGTCGCAGTGGTGGGGGCAGACCTGTTGGGGAGGATCCCCAAGGCAAATCTCAGGCAGCCCCAAAATTGAGTCCCAGGCAGCAGCAGTGGAGGTGGGCCTCTAGTAACAGTAGCAGTGGTGGAGGTCCTGGGAGGGGCCCCAAGGCAAGTCCCAGGCAGCAGCAGTGGAGGTGGGCCTTCAGCAGTGGCAGTGGTGGAGGTCCTGGGAGGGTCCCCAAGGCAAGTCCCAGACAGCAGCAGTGAGGTAGGCCCCAAGCAGCAACAGCTGAGGTAAATCTGGGCGGGGTCCCGGAGACCAGCAGTGGGAGTGCTGGTCTCTTCTTCTTCTCCTTCTCCTTCTCCTTCTTCCTCTTTCTTCCTTCCTCTCTCTGTAGGGCAGCTAGTCTAGGGATAGTCCCCTTCAAGGAGAGTCCTTGCACAAACACAATAGGCAAACACCTGAGTGGCCAGTGACAAACACTGCCCTTCACATCAAAGGGCAGTGCTGTGTGATCAAAACAGTGAAGGGGAGGGTAGGGACTAAATCAAAATAGAGTTGGAGGGAGAAATGATGCACTCCACTCCCTGCGGCGCCCACCTCTCCCTAAACAACTCAAGGGTGTTGGTCGACACCGCATGCTCCTTCTCCATGCTCTAATGTAACCGCGGAAGAGGGGCAGGCAGTCGGCCCTAATGACCCGATCCATGGGATCCTCCTGTTTTTTTTTTGTTTTTTTTTAGCAAAGCCAGGCCCCAAACCCTACCATTCAAACAGTTTACAGGGACATGAGGACAAACCTCAAATCCCAGTTTCACAAAGATATAAAGAGACAACAGCAATGACAGTTGTACATTAGACAGTACTGTTACATACAAAAGTGCAGACAATACAGACCCAGCAAGCCCCCGCCCCTCCCACCTTCCAACCACTCTAAGGCAGCCTGCCCCAACCCACCTCCTGTTTCTTTTTTTTTTCTTCTTTTTTTTTCCCCTGTTTATTTTTTTTATTTTAACCCCCACACTACCACCTAAGTGCGGTAGTGCTTATTTTTTCCCCAGCACCCATGGTGTGTGTGTGCAGGTCTGAGACACAGTGAAAGACACAAAGTGCACGAATCTTTATTCAAATTCCACCACCAGGAAGATAGGAAAACACCCGGGTGGCCAGTGACAAACACTGCCCTTCACATCAAAGGGCAGTGCTGTGTGATCAAAACAGTGAAGGGGAGGGTAGGGACTAAATCAAAATAGAGTTGGAGGGAGAAATGATGCACTCCACTCCCTGCGGCGCCCACCTCTCTCTGAACAACTCCAGGGTGTTGGTCGACACCGCGTGCTCCTTCTCCAAGGACACTCGGGCTCTAACGTAACTGCGGAAGAGGGGCAGGCAGTCGGCCCTAACGACCCCATCCATGGGATCCTCCTGTTTATTTTTTTTTTCTAACTCTACAGCTTAAACTCTATCTCTTCTTAGCACACACAAACAGGCAAGACATAGATATTAAGGATGGAAAAAAAGAGGGTAACACATTCCAATGTCATCAGTCTGGTGAACAGGAATTCATAAATTGCTATCTTTCTTTTCCTTGCAATTTCTTCTTAGTTCTTTGCTGTTGACACAAGGTTGTTTGCCCAATGATGCTCCCTTTTATTCAATGGTTGAAATTTCATCCTTTTACTGTCTTTAGGCATATTTTATTTCTTCCTCAACACAGGAATTGCAGAGAGAATCGAATGGAAGACTGAGTTATAACTGGAGATACAGGTGAGAAACAGAGATTTGTACGGTGCTTTCCTTTTGGAAGTCAGGTTCTTCTTTGCTCCTCTGGCCACATACAAACCATAATGTCTTGATTAGAAGCCTATCAAGGCATTGTTGTCAAGCAATTTTCATTTGGAAAGCGTGTGTAACATATGCCTTTTGCTCTCACTGTTTCAGGGAAATGCAATATTGTATGTAACTCAACTTCCAACACCTCTTTACACAGTCACCTTGATTTAAAGCAGTGCATTTTTATTACTACACAGTCCAAAAACAAAGTGAAATAACTCTACAGAGACTGGTATCCCATCACCAAATCACCTTTATTTACACCTGGAGGTTCCTTAACACAATCCAGCTCTCAGAGTGACAGAATGTCTGATATTCCTATTTCTTTCTTTTTTTTTCTTTTTTCCAACGTATCTTCTGTTTTTTTCTCTCTTTTTTTCTTATATATTTTTTTTTTAAATTTAACCCCCACACTACCACCTAAGTGCGGTAGTGCTTATTTTTTCCCCCAGCATCCATGGTGTGTGTGTGCAGGTGTGAGACACAGTGAAAGACACAAAGTGCACGAATCTTTATTCAAATTCCACCACCAGGAAGATAGGAAAACACCCGGGTGGCCAGTGACAAACACTGCCCTTCACATCAAAGGGCAGTGCTGTGTGATCAAAACAGTGAAGGGGAAGGTAGGTACTAAATCAAAATAGATTTGGAGGGAGAAATGATGCACTCCACTCCCTGCGGCACCCACCTCTCCCTGAACAACTCCAGGGTGTTGGTCGACACTGCGTGCTCCTTCTCCAAGGACACCCGGGCTCTAACGTAACTGCGGAAGAGGGGCAGGCAGTCGGCCCTAATGACCCCATCCATGGGATCCTCCTGTTTTTGTTTTTTTTCTTTTTTTTCTTTGTTTTTAACAGAGGAGAAGGTTTTCTCCTGATTATATTTTTTTTATTTTAACCCCCACACTACCACCTAAGTGCGGTAGTGCTTATTTTATCCCCAGCACCCATGGTGTGTGTGTGCACAGGTGTGAGACACAGTGAAAGACACAAAGTGCACGAATCTTTATTCAATTTCCACCACCAGAAAGATAGGAAAACACCCGGGTGGCCAGTGACAAACACTGCCCTTCACATCAAAGGGCAGTGCTGTGTGATCAAAACAGTGAAGGGGAGGGTAGGGACTAAATCAAAATAGAGTTGGAGGGAGAAATGATGCACTCCACTCCCTGCGGCGCCCACCTCTCCCTGAACAACTCCAGGGTGTTGGTCGACACCGCGTGCTCCTTCTCCAAGGACACCCGGGCTCTAACGTAACCGCGGAAGAGGGGCAGGCAGTCGGCACTAACGACCCCATCCATGGGATCCTCCTGTTTATTTTTCTTTCTTTTTTTTTCTTTTTTTTTATCTTTTTGCTTATTTTTTCCCCAGCACCCATGGTGTGTGTGTGCAGGTGTGAGACACAGTGAAAGACACAAAGTGCACGAAGGGTTCCTGTTTATTTTTTTTTCTTTTTTTTTCTTAACCCCCACACTACCACCTAAGTGCGGTAATGCTTATTTTTTCCCCCAGCACCCATGGTGTGTGTGTGCAGGTGTGAGACACAGTGAAAGACACAAAGTGCACGAATCTTTATTCAAATTCCACCACCAGGAAGATAGGAAAACACCCGGGTGGCCAGTGACAAGCACTGCCCTTCACATCAAAGGGCAGTGCTGTGTGATCAAAACAGTGAAGGGGAGGGTAGGGACTAAATCAAAATAGAGTTGGAGGGAGAAATGATGCACTCCACTCCCTGCGGCGCCCACCTCTCTCTGAACAACTCCAGGGTGTTGGTCGACACCGCGTGCTCCTTCTCCAAGGACACCCGGGCTCTAACGTAACCGCGGAAGAGGGGCAGGCAGTCGGCACTAACGACCCCATCCATGGGATCCTCCTGTTTATTTTTTTTTTTATTTTTGTAGGGACTAAATAATATTCCTGTTTATTTCTTTTTTTTTCTTTGTTTTCCCATTTCTTTCTTTTTTCTTTTTTTTTCTTTTTAACCCCCACACTACCACCTAAGTGCGGTAGTGCTTATTTTATCCCCAGCACCCATGGTGTGTGTGTGCAGGTGTGAGACACAGTGAAAGACACAAAGTGCACCAATCTTTATTCAATTTCCACCACCAGGAAGATAGGAAAACACCCGGGTGGCCAGTGACAAGCACTGCCCTTCACATCAAAGGGCAGTGCTGTGTGATCAAAACAGTGAAGGGTGGGTAGGGACTAAATCAAAATAGAATTGGAGGGAGAAATGATGCCCTCCACTCCCTGCGGCACCCACCTCTCCCTGAACAACTCCAGGGTGTTGGTCGACACCGCGTGCTCCTTCTCCAAGGACACCCGGGCTCTAACGTAACCGCGGAAGAGGGGCAGGCAGTCGGCACTAACGACCCCATCCATGGGATCCTCCTGTTTATTTTTTTTTTTTCTTTTCTTTTTTTTTTTTTCCTGTTTATTTTTTTTTTCCCTTTTTATTTAACCCCCACACTACCACCTAAGTGCGGTAGTGCTTATTTTATCCCCAGCATCCATGGTGTGTGTGTGCAGGTGGGAGACACAGTGAGAGACACAAAGTGCACCAATCTTTATTCAATTTCCACCACCAGGAAGATAGGAAAACACCCGGGTGGCCAGTGACAAGCACTGCCCTTCACATCAAAGGGCAGTGCTGTGTGATCAAAACAGTGAAGGGGAGGGTAGGGACTAAATCAAAATAGAATTGGAGGGAGAAATGATGCCCTCCACTCCCTGCGGCGCCCACCTCTCCCTGAACAACTCCAGGGTGTTGGTCGACACCGCGTGCTCCTTCTCCAAGGACACCCGGGCTCTAACGTAACCGCGGAAGAGGGGCAGGCAGTCGGCACTAACGACCCCATCCATGGGATCCTCCTGTTTATCTCTCTCAACCAGGAATCCCTGATTGGACCAGGTTAACAGCCCCAATCACGGAACTCTGACTTGATGATACCCACCTGGCTGACCTCATTCCAATCATTACAACTACACTGAAGCTGTACACAGAGGCATCGTGTGTTAGTATGATGTCTCACCAGGCATCATAGTGTACCAATGTCTAAGAGGATGATAGCTGTTTCTTCACTTGCCTGAAAGCAATGGCTTGACTACATGTTCATTTCCAAGGATGACCCTTTTTTTAAAAAACAGTTGAAACAAAGATACCAGGATGGAGGTCAGGTTATATATGAACTTTCTGTGATAAGTCACCAAACTAAGGAAATACCTGGGCTCCAGTGGAGATGTGGGAGCCAGGCACCTATGATTGCCATCACATTATGTTCCAATGGGTGTGACCTGGTCTTGTCAACTTTAGCCCAAGTAGATCACACGGTGCCTGGAACACCCATTTTTCCTTCTAAGACATACACCTGCCTGGGAGAAATGTTTAAGAGCTACAGTGTGTTCTGGTATAAGGCAACAGTTGTGTTCCTCTACAACTTATTATTACTGTATGTCCAAGTTCTCTCAGTGCTCTTTATTGCTCTTCCCTTTATTAGCTCATTATCTAGATAAATGCATCCTGGGGTAGACCTTGTAAAATGTTCTCCATCATCCACTGAAAAATTGCACAGGTTGATGATACCTCAAATGGCAGTCTCGTATATTGGAACAAACCCTTATTGGTATTAATTGTGGCATACTTCTGGGAATTCTCATTTAACTGCAAGTACACATACTTATGACCACTCCATGAAGGATAGCACCCCTGCCAATTCTGCATATAAATCCTCTTTGCAAGGGATTATTTATCCAGCTGCAAAAAGCATTTTCCCATTTGTTTAAAATCCCTATAATGGTGAACTGAGCTCTCAGGCTTCACAATTGGTACAACGGGTGCTGCCCATTCCACAAACTGGACTGGTTTAATGATTCCTTCGCTTTCCAGCCTCCTGGTTTCTGCCTCTACTTTTACCATAAGTCAAATGGCACTGGGCAGGCCTTGCAGAGTCATGGAATTGCTTTCTGGTCAGCATGCAAGATCGCCTTGGCTCTTTTGATACTTCCTAGACCTTCCTGAAAAACGTCCAGATATTTCATTAAGATTTCCCTCAGTTGAGCCAATCTAGATAACTCTTTCTCAACCAATTTCACCCCATCAAGCTTGGGTGGGAGACTTTTACTACAATCAATGAGAACTAACCGAGCTGCTTCTCATAAGAGACTGGAAACAAAGTTTTAATCTTAATCTGTAGGGGATCCCCTGGCATACCTTCTTAGACAGTGAACAGGATGTCTGGCACTCCTGTTCTTATCTAATCAGCCTGGGCTCCCTGATTGGACCAGGTTAACAGCCCCAATCAGGGATCTCATACTCTATGAGTCCCTCTGGCTGACCTTGTTACGATCATTATGCACATCCTCCTGGAGAGATTCTAGAGACCTCCCAATTCCAGAGGGCCAACCCAATCAAACAGTACTTTTTCTCCCTCATTTCCATTACATCTGTACCTAACAAAAATAGGTGACAAAATTGTATAGTGTACTTCATTTTTTTATGCCCATCTGATTTTTCTCAATGATCTTTTTGACACAATGTCCAGAAGATAAGTCTTTAATTTTGGAGACTCCAAGGCAACCATGCAGGTTTGGGAACTCCAGTCTTGCACTGATGTTTATCTTCCCATCGCTTTAGAAATTCATTCATGTGCACAACTGCATTTGTGAAGTGTCTTAAACAAAGTAAACATCCCAAGGTGCTTCACAAAGGTGTTAAAATATGCTCCTGAACCACATAAATATGAGAACAGATGACCAAAAGCTTGCTCCAAAGACTTTGTTTAATGAGGGACTTAAAGAAGGAAAGAGAAAATGAGAGATTCAGGAAGAGAATTTCAAAACTTTAGGCTTGTTGAAGGCCCAGGAAATACAAAGGAAATCAATGGTGCGCAAAAGGCTACGAATGGAAGAGCTTAGAAATCCTGAAAAGTTGTAGGATTGGAGGAGATAAAAAAGATAAAGAGAAAGGATTTGAATACAATGACGGCAGACTGGAAGCTAGTATAGGTCAGAAAGATGCAAGATTACTGAGCAGGATTTGGAATGAGTTCTTCAGTGAAAGGTCCTGGGTTCAACTGACTTCAGCTGCTTCATCATTGACCTTCAATGCATTATAAAGGTTAAAAGTGGGGATTTTCAATGATCATAGTATTCATAATTCCTTGTAGAGTGAAGCAGTCCCTACCTGCATGCAATAAGACCTAGACAGTATTCCGGTTTGGAATCAGAATTTTCATGTAACATTCAGACCAGCCCCATTTCAAAAAGGAAAATGGCCAGCCATGTCTCCTTGATATTCAATGGTATCACTATCTGTGAATTGCCCACGAACAATATATTGAACGTCTCTGCTAAGTAGAAACTTCACTGTACTGGCTCCATATGTACTATGGAGATAAAGAAGAAACAGACTGTTCTGTCTATTCTGTGGAAAGTAACTCATTTTCTGACTCCAAAAGTCTTTCCATCACTTACAAGACACAACTCAGGACTCTGATTAAATACTCTCCACTATCTGAATGAGTACAACTTCAGTAACTCTCATGAAATTTGATGTGGAGGTGTCAGTGTTGGGCTGGAGTGGACAAAGTCAGAAGTCACCTGACACCAGGTTATAGTCCAACAGGTTTATTTGAAATCACAAGCTTTTGGAGCAATGCTCCTTTCTCAGTTGAGCAGCACTCCGAAAGCTTGTGATTTCAAATAAACCTGTTGGATCATAACCTGGTGTCGCATGACTTCTGACTCAAGAAATTTGACACCATCGATAGCAAAGCAGTCCACTTGATCTGTCCAGCACATCAAACATTCGCTTCAACCTCTACGAGTGAAAATTGACTATCATCCACAAGATGCCTTTTAATAATTCACCAAAGCATCTTTGACAGCAACTCCCAAACCTGGCATCCCCTCCAACTAGAAAAACAAGAGCAGCAAAAACATGGGATCACCAACACTTGTAATTTTACCTCCAAGGCACATAATGTCCTGTATTATCATTCCCTCATCATCACTGAGTTGAAATCTTGGATCTCCCTACCAAAATTATTGTGAGACTACAAAGGGCTGTAGTAAATCAAGATGGTAGTCACCTTCGCTTTCTCAAGTACACTTACGGTTGGGCAATAAATACTGGTCTTGATAGCCTTGCAACATCCTGTGAATGATTAACAAGAGAATAGTTCTCATTCTTTCACAAGACCTCAAAACTGCAATTCCTTAATTATGTTGGTTATTCATTCCACCTACAATCTTTGAAAATGTTTGCATCAACTAATCGTTTTCTGCTAATTCATTTAGTTTTGCTCTTTTGATTTAGATTCTTTGCATACCAACCTACACCTACTAGTAGATTTCTTAATATAAAAGTTTTGAGAGTTCAGAAAAGATTTAGAAGGATGTTGCCAGGGTTGGAGGACTTGAGATATAGGGAGAGGTTGAATAGGCTAGGGCTGTTTTCCCTGGAGCGTCGGAGGCTGAGGAGTGACCACATAGAGGTTTATAAAATCTTGAGAGGCATAGATAAGGTACATAGATAAGGTCTTTTCCCTGGTGTGAGGGAGGGAAAACTAGAGGGCATGGGTTTAGGGTGTTAGGGGAAAGATCTAAAAGGGAATAAAGCAGCAACTTTTTCACGCAGAAGATGGCACGTGTGTGGAATGAGCTGTCAGAAGAAATGGTGGAAGTTGGTACAATTGCAACATTGAAACGGCATCTCAATGGGTCTGTGAATAGGAAAGGTCTGGTGCTGGCAGGTGGGACTAGATGGGATTGGAATATCTGGTCGGCATGGATGAGTTGGACTGAAGGGTCTGTTTCCAAGCTGTACATCTCTCTGACTCTATGACTCACTTGAACTGAATTAACTCTGCTTTAAAATTTGCTAATATCACATGACAATCCAAGTGTCAGATTTTGATCTGACTCCAGAGGGATGGAATGTAGGACCTAGTGCAGAAATCCATTTCACACAGCTTAGATTTGACAGTGCATGATTCATATTGCCAGTCTCGTCTCAAACTACATTACAATCTTTCTACTGAACCCTTTCATTCTAAACACACTATTTTTACTTTTAACTCATGCTAGATTTAAATATTTGAGGAAAGCTTTATAAAAAAACAATGGCACAAGAAAAGACAGTTGAGTTATGGAGTTTATTTCCTCCACCCCCAGCGTCTGCTCCCCATAACTCCTGTTACACCTTAGCTAACTATGTTGTTACTACCTTCATTGTCTCAACCAAGAAAGAAGTTACAATTATGTAGTATCCTTCAGGAGCAAGTTAAAGCATTTTACAGAGAAGAAATTAGTCACTATTCTAGTGTAGGAAACATCACTAGGTTATGTACAGAGCAAGACCCCATGAACAGTTATTCTGTAAATGACTGGAGAATCTGTTTTAGTGATATTCACTGTAGAATAATTGTTGGCCAGTACTTTAGGGCGCCTCAAAATAAAATCATCGAATTGTCCCTGGAAATCTGTTAAGTTCGCCTGAGAGTGGATAGCCTTAACTTGACAAATTAGTTCTGATAGTTCCACAACACTGTAATGCAGATTGAGTCTAGAAATTTGCTATATCTCTAGAATGGGGCTTAAGCACATTATCTTCTGACTTAGATGCAAGAATGCAGGCACTAAGTTACAATAATCAACCAACTGTTTCTGGGAAAGGCAATTTTTACCAATTTTTAAAACCTCCAAAAACATTATTACAATGAATTCCATTCAAATATTCTTGTCATGTACTGAATAACATGAATAAATTAGATTGTGAATCAATCACTCATGTCAAGATTTACTCAGTTTCAATCCCACACTTTGCCTGATAATTACATCTTTTTCTATCTTAGTAATAACTAACTTTCATGGGAATCAATTCCACACAAAAAAATTATTTCTAGCTTGTAGGAAACTTGAATGAATGCCTTCTGATCTCACACTCCAAAACAAAATTAAAAAACCATTACTAACTTGTTGGCTCTGAACAATATTCCACTCAAGTTTCTGCAGACAAAGATTTTTCTTTGGGAGGGAGAATTCCAATTAGAATTTTAAACAAAGTACTAAGTATAAAAGTTGCTGATTCTATTCTCATATCAATACACAAGGTTTGAATGTACGTTATGACAAAAAACACATTGTTATCATTTGTAAACTATTTCTCAGTTAGAACATAAACAACAGAAAAGTACAGCACAGAACAGGCCCTTTGGCCTACGATATTGTGCCAAGGATTAATCCTAATGTAAAATAAAATAAGCTAACCTACGCACCCCTCAATTCATTGCTGTCCATGCGCATGTCCAGCAGGTGCTTAATGTCCCTAATGACTCTGCTTCCACCATCACAGCTGGCAACGCATTCCATGCATTCACAACTCTCCGTGTAAAGAACCTCCCTCTGACATCTCCTCTATACTTTCCTCCTAATATCTAAAAACTATGACCCTCATCCCAGTCAATCCTGCCCTGGGGAAAAGTCTCTGGCTATTGACTCTATCCATGCCTCTCATTACCTTGTATACCTCGATCAGGTCACCTCTCTTCCTCCTCCTCTCCGGAGAGAAAAGTCCAAACTTAGTCAACCTCTCTTCATAAGACAAGCCCTCCAGTCCAGGCAGCATCTTGGTAAACCTTCTTTGCACTCTCTCCAAAGCCTCTGTATTTTTTCTATAGTAGGGTGACCAGAACTGGACACAATATTCCAAATGTGGTCTCACCAGGGACTTGTAGAGCTGTAACAAAACCTCACAGCTCTTAAACTCGATCCTCCTGTTTATGAAAGCTAAAACACCATATGCTTTCTTAACAACCCTATTCACTTGGGTGGAAACTTTGAGGGATCTATGCACTTGAACACCAAGATCCCTCTGTTCTTCCACACTGCCAAGAATCCTGTCTTTAATCCTATATTCAGCATTCAAGTTTGACCTTCCAAAATGTATCACTTCGCATTTATCCAGGTTGAACTCCATCTGCCATTTCTCATCCCAGCTCTGCATCCTGTCTCTGTCACACTGCAGCCTGCAATAGCCCTCAACACTATTAACATTTAATTGATTCTTTCCACAATTCATTTGCATATTTAAATACCAGATATGGTTTAGTATAAACTATTGAGTAATGGGGTTATACAATTTTTTTTCCTTTCCATACAAGCGATCACAACTATTATGGAAAACAATGTTTAACACTTTCCAAAGATCTCTTGAAATATTATATTGAAAAGCTGAAAAAATAATCAAGAAGGCTAATGAAATGCTAGCCTGCCGATAGGGAACTGGAGTATAAGGATACAGAGGTTATGCTGCAACTACACAAAACTCTAATTAGACCCCAATTGGAGCACTGTGAACAGATCTGGGCACCACACCTTAGGAAGGATATATTGGTCTTGAACAGAGTACAAGAATGATACCTGGACTTCAGGCATTAAGTTATGAGGAGAGATTGTACAAATTATTTCTGTTTTCTCTAGAATTTAGAAGGTTAAGGGATTATCTCGTAGAAGTCGTCAAGATACTAATAGGAAAGGACAGGGTGGATAAAGATAAACTATTTCTATTGGTTGGGGATACTACAACTATGGGGTACAGTCTACTACTGGTAATCCCAGAGGACCACATTAATGGTCTAGCATGTGTTCAAGACTACTATTTTGAATTTAAATAAGAACAAATATAAGGACATGGAAGCAGAACTAGTGAAAATGAATTTAGGTTAAGGAATACATCAATAGAGATGTAGTGACAAACGTTTAAGGGTATTTTCCAGAAAGTGCAAAATAGACACATTCCAACAAATAAGAATGGTTTTAAGGGATGGACTCACCATCTGTGGTAACTAAATGAGTCAACGATAGTATCAAACTCAAACAAAAGACATAATTAGACAAAGGTAAGTACAGATCAGAAGATTGGACAGAACATAAAAATTAGCAAAGAATTACTAAAGGGTTAACAAAAAGGGAAAGATTAGAGTATGAGAAAAAATTGCTTAAAAATATATAAAAAAAGAAACTTTCTTTAGATATTTACAAAAGAAAGAGGCATGGTTTGTAAATTTGTGGAAAACACCAAAATTGGTGGTATAGTGGACAGTCAAGAAGGTTATCAAGATTACAAAGAGATATTAATCCAATTGGGTCAATGGGCTGAGGTATCGCAGATGAATCTAGTTTGATTAAATATGAGATATTGCATTTTGATAATGCAAACAAGAGGAGGACTTACACAATTAACAGTAGGGCCCTGTGTAGTATTGTAAAACAAAGAGACCTAGGTACATAATTCTTTGAAATTTGTGAAACAGGTAGTCAGGATGGTTAAAAAGGTATTTAGCACACTTGCCTTTGTTGCTCAGACCTCTGAGTATAAGAGTTGGGACATCATGTTGAGGTTGTACAGGACATTGGTGAGGCCTCTTCTAGAGTACTGTGTGCAGTTCTGGTCACCCTGTTATAGGAAGGATATTATTAAACTGAAGAACGTTCAGAAAACATTTACCAGGATGTTGCCGAGGAAGGAGGGTTTGAGAAAACAGACTGGAAACAGTGGGCCATTTTTCATTGAAGCAAAGGAGTATGAGGGGTGACGTTATTGAGGTTTATAAAATCATGAGAGGTATAGATAAGGTGATTGGCAAGTGTATTTTCCCTAGGATGGGGAAGTTCAAAACTAGAGTTCATACTTTTAAGGCGAGAGGAGAAAGGTTTAAAAAAAGGCATGAGAGGCAATTTTCTTTACACAGAGAATGGTTATAGGAATAGGAAGGGTTTGGAGGGATATGGGCCGGGTGCTGGCAGGTGGGACTAGATTTGTTTGGGATATCTGGTCGGCATGGAAGGGTTGGACCGAAAGGTCTGTTTCCGTGCTGTACATCTCTATGGCTTTATGTGTGGAATGAGCTGCCAGAAAAAGTGATGGATGCAGGTACAGTTACGTTTAAAACACATTTGGTTAAGTACAAAAATAGGAAAGGTTTGGAGGGATATGGGCCAAGCTCAGGCAGGTGTGACTAGTTTATTTCAGAGACATGGCTGGTGTGGACCAGTTGAACCAAAGGATCTGTTTCCATTCTGTATAACTCTGCTCTAAAATAGTTAACAAAATAAGTACTGGTCTTTTAGAAAATGAGTCTGAGAAATTAGTATGGAGAACGAGGAGATGGCAGAGAAATTGAACAGATGTTTTGAGACATTCTTCACCATAGAGGATAGAAATTATGTTCCAGGAATAGCTGTAAATCAGGAATTGAAAGGGAGAGAATAACTCAAGAAAATTACAATTAGGAGGGAAATAGTACTGAATAGGCTGTTGGATCTGTAAGCTGACAAATTCCCAGGTCCTGAAGGATTTCATCCTAGAGTCCAAGATGGAGGAGTGGCAGAGCAAATGGTGAGCTGGTGTTGCTGGTTAACTGCTCTG
Organism: Chiloscyllium plagiosum; assembly: GCF_037043375.1. Classification (NCBI taxonomy): domain Eukaryota; kingdom Metazoa; phylum Chordata; class Chondrichthyes; order Orectolobiformes; family Hemiscylliidae; genus Chiloscyllium; species Chiloscyllium plagiosum. The sequence continues at coordinate 24,447,454 of NW_028270166.1, forward strand.
AATTTCATGTCAAGAATTGTTACCGCCTACTTTCTATCTGATGGTTGGGAGAATAGGAAACTACATATCCAATAAGTGTAATTGATTAATTATAGATTGCCAATACATGAAAATGAATGCAAATAGGCCTATTGTCGCTCACTATTGAGATTCTCAACTTACCGTGAAAAAATTGGTTGGAGAATCAGACTTCTTTTCTCTTAACGTCAGTAATCTGGTTTCTGCCAATTTCACACTATTTTCCTAACTGATTCACCCATTGCCACTTGATTCGGCCGCTGGGAAGATTTCAAACAATAATTCAATAACAATGTTTTGACTATATTAGAGAATTTCAGTTATGTATTTGTCTTTCCATAGAGTCATAGAGATGTACAACATGAAAATAGACCCTTCGGTCCAACTTGTCCATGCCGATCAGATATCTCAACCCAATATAGTCCCACCTGCCAGCACCCGGCCCATATCCCTCCAAACCCTTCCTATTCATATACCCATCCAGATGGCATTTAAATGTTGCAATTGTACTAGCCTCCACCACTTCCTCTGGCAGCTCATTCCATACACGTACCACCCTCTGTGTGAAAAGATTACCCCTTCGGTCTCTTTTATATCTTTCCCCTCTCACCCTAAACCTATGTCCTCTTTTTCCAGATATTGTATCTGTCCTTTCTATGGTATCTGGGTATCAGCAGATCTTTGTGTCCTGACTAAAAACTAGGTATTTTTCCACTGAATTCATCATAACTGGCAGTCTAGTTTTCATTATCTCCCTTATTCATGGTTGCATTTCTTTTCTCTGTTGGCAATATATATGCTTAATCATGCACACAGGAATGTTCCAAAATAATATGGTAAAACTAGACAACTGCAAGATAACTACATTCCCTGCAAATTGCTTAAAATAAAAAGGTGATTGAATATGTTGGGAGTGTATGAATTTTTCTGTAATAGGAACAGAGCAAAGAATTATCCTAACAACATTTAAAATGGCTATGTAAGAGTTTATAAAGGCAAGCTGTGATCATTCTTCTATACGCTAATAGAGAGCAGTAGTTTTGGAAAGAAAATGAAAATATCTTAATTAGATTTACTAATATCGATATTTGGCCAGCTACATATATTCCATTTGACTAGCTAGTAAATGTTCTGTTTTTTATGACCTTAACCTGTACTCAACAAAAGGACAAAAATCGATATTATTTTTCCCTCTAATCATTAATTATTATATTGTTAAACTTTTTAATTTGAAACCTCAGAAGTATTAGGCACCATATTATAAATGGTCATTATATTAAGAAAGCCAAATATGAAATAACTTTTTTTAATACCCAGTAAAAGGAATACTTTGATCTGGAACACAATGGTTATTATAATGAGAAAGGTGACACAGCACCAGTAAATTCTTCATAATCCTGCTCACTCTATCTGCTGAGGTTATGTTGATTAGCAATTAATACCTTTGTTGTGCTGTCATTCTTGTGCCAAATTTATGCCTGTAATGATGTAAATTTGGCTTAAAAAACATGAACTATTTGGCTCAAAACCATGAATTCTATGTGGAAATTATTTTGAGAAGCATGCCAAATCTTCCTCTGCTGCAACTGTATTATTTTTCACTAAGATTCAGCCTTAGAGTTGTCTTGCACAGCTCCAATCACACAACTGAAGCCCATATAATATTGTAGAATCTAATGCCTGTCTTGATATGCAGTGAAACTACTTTAGACCTCCTTAGCAAAGTGAGCCAAGTCTCATTGAGTTGGCAGATGTAATGTATGTGCCAGAGCTCATTTACTTCATAAATTGGACTCTTATTTCCTCTGTTTTGATTGTGGCATTCTGAATTTTAGCTAGTAGCACACCCATTATTACACCATGTAACCTGAATCAAAGTTTACATTAGTTTTTTATGGCTAAGCTCATAAAAAGATAAGAGCAATGCAATTGTGAAAAGGTACTGATAACAGACAACTGAATTAATGAATTTGTACAAGTGTTTGTATTTTGATCCTCTTAAAAATAAGTTCCAATCATAACTTTTCTCAGACTTTCTTTATAATAAAACACATCAATGGAATTTGCATGGTATGCATTGCATACTCACTATTCATTGGATGAAGGGCCCTGGTAATCTGTATAAATGATGTTGAAAGTACCTTTCTTCCAAAATAACAAATCCTCAGAATTAACTCTGGTCCAAGTTGACTACAAACATCAGTTCCATGACATAGATGCCATGGTTGAGCCATAACCAACACAGTGTGTTGAGAGATAACGTTCATCAGAGAAATAGTTTCCAATCATATCAAAATACTGTTCATTATATTTTAAAAACTGTTGATGCTGGAAATCAGAAACAAAATCAGAATTGCTGCAGAAGCTTAGCAGTTTCTCCAGCAATTTTGTTTTTTTGTGACTGTGAATTATATTTTTGCCTAACATCAAATTAATTTCTATACTGGATAACAGACAACTAGCAATGTGTTTAAACAGTGTTGTCCAATAGAATTTGCTGAGCAGCCACCATGTTATAGTCATATCCATAATTCAGTAGAAAACAGTTTACACTCACCCAGTCAATACAGATTATGGTACTTTGCATGTGTTTATTAACTTAATTATTTGCCAACATTTGTGACCAAGGAAGCAAAACATTCGCAATGATCCAATGATCTTCTGATGAAGAGTCACCGGATTTGAAACTTTAACTCCACGTTCTCCCTACACATGCTCCAGGTCTGCTGAGTTTCACCAGAAATTTCTGTTTTTGTTTCAAATTTTCATCTTGTTTTAGATTAAAATATAGATATGGCAGCATTTAAACAGGTATTGAGCTCATATTCCCAATGATGTCTATTACTCATCTACTATTTCCTAATCAGAGTTTCAATTTGCCACATCTGGATTCTCAATTAGCCACATGTGACTAGTGGTTAACCTATTGGACAACACTGTGTTAAAAGACTGCAAATTAATTAACTGTGTTTAAGACTGTAAGAGTAAAGCTCAAGTGGGTTATGAATGTCACAGCACACCAAGATTGAATTATAGCCTTGAGCTCAATCCCAATTATGTGAAGCTTACTCGCAATTGTCTGTTAGTTTTATTAATTTATTTATTTGATGGTAGTCAGGATATTTGCACCTAATCAGTGAAGATGCTAGTATTACTTTTTCCAAGACAGTCCACAGATGTGCTATACCTTTTAGGTAATTAGGATCAACATCACCCGACTTTACCCAATCTAGATCAGACTGAAAAAACCTCAATGCATTGCTGATTTGACATGTTGGCTGTGTTTGTCTGAAATGCCAGCATCAACAGTTTTGAGTACTCTTGCAAAACCCATGACCAACTAATATTATGCTTTTTCATTCAATAGTAACAGTTTTAGTCACTCAATCCATTGCCTTCTTAATAGCTTTTGTGCCATTGCAACACGAGGGTGATTTACCAGACAAGCAAAACACCTTCAAGTGCTCCATGAATCTTGTATGATATATTTGCAAAGAATCCCCTATTTAAAGTTTGATATCTAAATCCATAACATTGCCTTTGGCTTGTCAACACTGGTACAAGTGTCTCAAGGATGACTCTTTCTCTTACTGTTACCCACAGCAGAATGAAAGAGCAATTAAATAATTTATATAATTAAATTAAAAGATAAATTTGCTTTGAAGGCAGTTTAACAGACACTTTAAGGCTCTCAGTAATCACTGACATAGAAAAAGATTATAGTTCAATGGATAAGCATTGCAAATATATTCCCACTCATCAAATTTGTTCTTATTGGAGCTATCTGCAAAAACCTGCACCTCCATTTTAACCAATTAAAGACTTAATAGCCATCCAGGTTTGTTCACTACATTTGCAGAAGTTGTATGATCCTTTGATCTTTTACCATAAATTCTGTGTTCGATGTCTCTCACTAGCTGCCTGAGGAAGGAGCGGGCAATTCAAAAGCTTGCAATTTCAAATAAACCTGTTGGACTATAACCCAGTGTCGTGTGATTTTTGGCTTTGTCCACCCCAGTCCAGCATCTGCACCTCCACATCATATCTGTAATAAGACCTGTATGATTTAATCAGGATTCAACCAAAGTTGTACTTAGCAGCTGCAGAAATAATTTAGCTTAACTTTATATGCCAGTTTTCATTTTTTTCACCCTTCTCATACATAACATATTATATAAAACAACTAATGAACATGTGTTTTCACATTTCTGTTGGCTTCTATGAGGTAAAGATGCATATTTAAGTGATCTTGTCTTCTAACTGTCACTCTCCACATCTGGACGAGGATTGAATCTTACTCTTTCTTCCTTCCAATTGCCTCCTCAATTTTTTTCTAATTCATTCAAAGAGTTCAGGCATTGCTTGCTGGGACAGCATTTATTGCCCATCATGAATTGATCTTGAGAAGTTGGTGGTGAGCTGCCTTCTTGAACCACAGCAGTCCATTTGATGCAAGTTAGCAAGAGTATCCCAGGATTTAGACCCACGAATACTGAAGGAATGATGATATATTTCTCAGTCCGGATGTTGAGTGCCTAAGAGGAGAACTCGCACATGACAGTGTTCTTACTTATCTGCTGCCTTTGTACATCTGGATAGCAGTCGCCATGGGTTTGGAACTCTTGAGTTCTGAACAAGAGTCATACCAAACATCAATTCTGTTTCTCTCTCTATGATTTTGCCAGAGCTGTTGAGTTTCTCCGGCATTTTATACTTTTAGAGTCATAGAAAATGTACAGCACTGAAACAGACCTTTAGATCCAACTCATCCATGCAAACCCCCAGATATCCAAACCTAATCTAGTCCCATATGCAGCACTTGGCCCATATTTCTCTCAACCCTTCCTATTCATATACCCATCCAGATGCCTTTTAAATGCTATAACTGTACTAGCCTCCACCACTTCCACTGGCAGCTCATCCCATACACGCACCACCCTCTGTGTGGAAAAAGTTTTCCCTTCAGTCCCTTTTACACCTTTCTTCTCTCACCCTAAATCTATGCCCTCTAGTTCTGGACTCCCCCACCCCAGGGAAAAGACCTTTTCCATTTACCCTATCCACGCCCCTCATGATTTTATAAACCTCTATAAGGTCACCCCTCAGCCTCCGACGCTCCAGGGAAAACAGCCCCAGCCTATTCAGCCTCTCCCCATAGATCAACAGCCTTGTAAATCTTTTCTGAACCCTTTCAAGTTTCACAACATTCTTCCGATAGGAAGATTAGAAATGCATGCAATACTCCAAAAGTGGCCTAACCAATGTCCTGTACAACCTCAACATGACCTCCCAACTCCTATACTCAATACTCTGACCAATAAAGGAAAGCATACCAAACGTCTTCTTCACTATCCAATAACTGCGACTCGACTTTCAAGGAACTATGAACCTGCATTCCAAGGTCTATTTGTTCAGCAACATTCCCCAGGACCTTACCATTAAGTGTATAAGTCCTGCTCTGATTTGCTTTTCCAAAATGCAGGACCTCACATTTACCTGAATTAAACTCTATCTGTCACTCCTCAGCCCAGTGACCCATCTGCTCAAGATCCTGTTGTAATCTGAGGTAGCCTTTTTACTGTCCACTACACCTCAAATTTTAGTGTCATTTGCAAACTTACTAACTATACCTCCTATGTTCACATCCAAAGCATTTATATAAATGACAAAAAGCAATGGACCCAGCACTGATCCTTGTGGCACACCACTGGCCACAGACTTCCAGTCTGAAAAGCAACTCTCCACCATCACCCTCTGACTTCTACCTTTGAGGCAGTTCTGTATCCAAATGGCTAATTCTCCCTGTATTCTATGAGATCAAACCTTGCTAACCAATCTCCCATGAGGAATCTTGTCAAACGCCTCACCGAAGTTCATATAGATCACATCTATGGCTCTCCCCTCTTCAATCCTCTTTCTTACTTCTCAAAAGGCTCAATCAAGTTCGTGACACATGACTTCTTATGCACAAAGCTATACTGACTATCCCGAATCAATCCTTGCCTTTCCAAATACATGTAAGTCCTGTCCCTCAAGATTCCTTCCAACAACTTGCCCATCACTGATGTCAGACTCACCTGTCTTTAGTTCCCTGGCTTTTCCTTACCACCTTTCTTAAATAGTGGCATTAGCCAATCTCCAGTCTTCTGGCATCTCACTTATGACTATTGATAATACAAATATCTCAGCAAGGGGCCCAGAAATCAATTCCCTAGCTTCATACAGAGTTCTAGAGTACATCTGATCAGGTCCTGGGGAATTATCCACTTTTATGATTTGGAGGTGCCAGTGTTGGACTAGTATGTAAACAGCTAAAAATCACACAACACCAGTTTATTGTCCAACAGGTTTATTTGGAAGCACTAGCTTTCAGAGCACTGTTCCTTCATCAGGTGGTTGTGGAGTATAAGATTGTAGGACACAGAATTTATAACAAAAGTTTACATTGTGATGTAACTGAAATTATATATTGATAAAGAACTGGATTGTTTGTTGAGTCTCTCATCATTTAGAATGGGCATGTTGGTTTCAGTTCTTTCATATGTAAATTACAGAATTTTCTTAGTTACATTCTCAAGTGAACTTTAACAATAGGTGCCATGCCAGTTCAGATAATGCATTGAATGTGTGAGGTGCCCTGTGTGAGGCTGTCTGTGCCCCAACATTCAGACTGATTCTAATCTAAAAAAGGAATTTACAGAATCTTACATGGATTCATGCAGTTTTTGAGCAAAATAAAATGTAATTCTGCAAGTACAAGTTCACCTCACAAACATATATCTGTGTGTGTGTGTGTGTATGCGGGGGTCCTATGATCTTATACTCCACAACCACCTGATGAAGGAGCAGCACTCTAAAAGCTAGTGCTTCCAAATAAACCTGTTGGACTATAACCTGGTGTTGTGTGATTTTTAACTTTATCCACTTTTATGCATTTCAAGATGTCCAGCACCTATAATATGGACATTTTTCAAGATGTCACCATCTATTTCACCACATTCTATATCTTCCATGTTCTTCTCCACAGTAAACATTGATGCAAAATCTTTGTTTAGTACCTCCCCCATCTCCTGTGGTTCCACACACAGACTGCCTTGCTGACCTTTGAGGGGCCCCTATTCTCTCTCTAGTTAGCCTTTTGTCCTTAATGTATTTATAAAGTCCCTTTGGATTCCCTTTAACACTATTTGCCAAAGCTATCTCATAGAATTATGGTTGCTGGCCCCAAAGTGTTCCCCCACTGACACCTCAGTCACCTGCCTTGCCTTATTTCCCAAGAGTAGGTCACGTTTTGCACCTTCTCTAGTAGGTACATCCACATAGTGAATCACAAAATTTTATTGTACACACTTAAATTCCTCTCCATCTAAACCGTTAACACAATGGCAATCCCAGTCTATGTTTGGAAAGTTAAAATCCCCTACCATAACCACCGTATTATATTTACAGATAACTGAAATCTCCTTACAAATTTGTTTCTCAATTTCCCTCTGACTATTAGGGGTCTATAATACAATCTCAATAAGGTGATCATCCCTTTTTTATTTTTCAGTTCCATCCAAATAACTTCCTTGCATGTATTCCCAGGAATATCCTCCCTAAGTACAGCAGTGATGCTATCCCTTATCAAAAACACTACTCTCCCTCCTCTCTTGCCTCCCTTTCTATCCTTCTTATCACATTTGTATCCTGGAATATTAAGCTACCAGTCCTGTATGTCCCTGAGCCATGTCTCTGTAATTGCTATGATGTCCCAATCACATTTTCGAACCATGCCCTGAGTTCATCTGCCTTCCCTGTTAGGCTTCTTGCATTGAAGTAAATGCAGTTTAATTTATCAGTCCTACCTTGTTCTCTGCTTTGTTCCTGCCTGCTCTGACTGTTTGATTCTCTCCTTTTCCCAACTGTACCAGTCTCAGATTGATCTCTTTCCTTACTATCTCCCTGGATCCCACCCTCCCACCTTACAAGTTTAATTCCTCCCAAGCAGCTCTAGGAAATCTCCCTGCCAGTATATTAGTCCCCTTCGAATTCAGGTACAATCTGTTCTTGTACAGGTCGCTTCTACCCTAGAAAGGATTCCAATGATCCAGAAATGTGAACCCTTCTCCCCGTACCAGCCCCCCAGCCACACAGTTATCTGTTCTATCCTCCTATTCCTACCCTCACGACCTTGTAGCACCTGGAGTAATCCAGATAGTACTATCCTCGAGGACCTTCTTTTTACATTCCTGCCTAACTTTCTATATTCTCCCTTCAGAATCTCATCCTTTACCTTTCCTACGTCATTAGTTCTAATGTGTACAATGACCTCTTGCTGGTGCCTCTCTACTTTGAGAATTCTGCACCCTCTCCGAGATATCCTTGATTCTGGCACCAAGGAGGCAACACACTATTCTGATTTTTCACTGCTGGCCGCAGAAACATCAATCTGTGCCTCTGACTAGAGAGTCCCCTAACACAATCAATCACTTGGAACCCAACGTATCCGTCATTACCTGAGAGCCAGTCTTGATATCAGAAACTTGGTTGTTTGTGCTACATTCCCCCGAGAATCCATCACCACTTACATTTTCCTCATTGTTGGAAATGCGGATAGCCACAGAAGACTCCTACACTACCTGCCTACCCCTCCTACCTTTCCTGGAGTTAACCCATCTACCTGACTGTGTCTACAGCTTTTCTGCCTTCCTACAACTGCCATCCATCACACCCTCTAGTTCCTGTAAGTTCCTTCTTCCCTCTAACTGCTGCTCCAACTGATCCATCCGATCTGATAGGATTCACAGCCAAAGACACTTCCTGCAGACATAATCATCAGTAACATGGAAACTCTCCCTAAGCTCCCGCATCCTACAAGAAGAGCATACCACTCTGCTAAAGGCCACCTTTACTCCTTCACAACCTACAGACGTGGAAAATAGCACTGTCTGGTTGTTCTAAAAAAATCTGCTCCAGGTTCACTTAGTACTTACGGTTTATATTTTAAAATTTTAATCAAGAGACAGACCTCAATAAAATATATAATCAAGAAAGGACCCATTCTACTCACTATTGTAGACTTAGAGCAAGGTTACACTTAAAAACTATGCGCTTATCTGTTCATGTGCTGTGAGCTCTCCCATACAGGTTCCTCCAAGGTCAGCTGTGAATTTTGCTGTTTGTTAATTTTTCCTAGATGCACTCCAATGTCCAGAGATACATGAACTAAAACAGCAAAGGCAGTAACCGTGTACATTCACTGCTGTGTCAGTTAACAGTGTAGGTTTCTTTCTCTCTCCCTCTCCCTCACTGACCATGTGGTCGCTGCCTTTCCTCTGTCTTCCTCCTTTTAAAAGTGCCTATTTTAAAATCCTTTTTCCCAATAGTTCAAAACAATGCAACAGCATATAAAACAGTAATTGCTGCTCCTGGAATTCAAGGAAATCACCTGCAACACCTAAAATACCACAAAAAAGGAGCAGGTTTTATAGCCACATTTTTTTTCCCATCCTTCATCTTGGATTACCTAGATTGTTGAAGATTTCCACCTTCCATAATAGTTTGCTTTTATTTATAAGACTAGGCAATGGTAAAGTCCTCAGAATATTGATCATGGGGCTTTTAGCAGTGTAAAAGCCTTTTAATGTCAAAAGGTGATAGTTAGATTCTCTCTTGTTACAGATGGTCATTGCACAACAAGTGTGTAACGTGAATGTTATTTTCCACTTGTCAGCCAAACTGGATACCAGTTTGAACATGCACTCTTTCAGTTTCTGAGAAGTCATGGATGATGCTGAATATTGTGCAAACATCCCCTCTTCTGACCTTATGGTGGAGGTAAGGTCACTAAAATGAATAAACGGAATATGATTTGGCCCATGAAGAATTTCTGCAGAAATGTCCCAGAGCTGAGAAGGCTGACCTGAAACAATCACAATCATCTTTGTTTTTTTGGCTGAGTATGATTCCAACCGATAGAGTGCCTGATTCCCAGTGATTTTCCTTTTGCTTGGCTCCTTGATGCCAAACTCAGTCAAAATGCAGCCTTTATGTTAAAGGAAGTCTCTCTCACCTTCCCTGTGGAGATCAGCTCTTTCGCCCATATTTGAACTAAGGGAATCACTAAGAAAGTGCTGCTTGATAGCATTGCTGATGACACTTTTCATCACATTACTGATGACCGAGACTAGACTGATGGGATGGTAGATGGCTGGGCTGGATTTGTCCTATTTCTTGAAAATAGGATACACCTGGACAATTTTCTACATTGTTAGATAAATGACAATGTTATAGCTCTACTAAAACAGCTTGGCTTGGAGTGCAGGAATTTCCGGAGTGCTGGTCTTTATTACATTGTCAGAATGTTGTTAGGAACCTTTACAATATCCAATGCCTTCATCATTTCTTGATATGAATTTTTGGAAGCAGCCAGTGGATAGAAAAGATTCTTGCAAAGGCTTCAGCATTATCACATGCATTGATGAGTTGGGGTCCCCATCGCCGAGGATGAAGATATATGTGAAGCTCAATCATTGACTTGATTGAGATTAAGATTTGTTGTTGAGCACATTAATACTTTCCAATATGTCTATGGTGTAGCAGTTTGGAAAGCTACAAACCAGTACTGTTCTTCATAAAATAATGATTTCCAAGGATAATTTGATATATATTACAATTTGGCTGATATAATGAATGATCAAAGTTCACTCCAGTGACATTAATTGGTATCAAGGTAAATTTGGTTTTAGTCAAATGTATACCATGTCTCCTGCATCTTACTCCTCAATAATGCATATTACTTTTTAAGGACCAAAGTACAAAGTTTGAGATGGATTCATTCCTTCATTGATGGGAAAGGGGAGAGTTAAATATAAATAACTTCCATATTTAATATTCAAACAGGATTAAATCTCATTTGATTATTTTTCACATGTAAAGGCATGGTGTTCTTGGCTTAGTTGTAGTTGTAAACATCTTGCAAATGAGATTTTCTTTCCCAATAATATTTATTTCCCCATTGGATTCTGCATGTGGACAAGAAGGGGCCTTTGAAGTTTGCGCCTATGAGGTTCAAACCATTATAGACTGTGTTAAAACTTGTCTTATATACAATAAGTTTAATCCACAATCACTCTTTCATCACTGAAGACAAAGAAACTAAACATGCTGAGCATTTCCTGCCAATGGCAATCACATGATCTAGATTCCAAAATGAATCAAAATTTTAGATAGAAATCCCTTTAGCTTTTCAAGCAATACCTTCAAAAGCCGATCTAGAAAAGCGCAAAGCCAAAATAATGCACTCGAAAGCACCATCCTCCATTTCTACCAGCTTGTCTTTTGTTTAACTTAATAAGATGTGTACCAAACTTACCTCAGCATGAACAAATACGATCTGGGAAAAACAAACCCATATTTTCTTCGACAGGAAAACTTCCATATTTTTCCCTAAATTTTTATTCAATGCATAAGTGAAGAAATGGGTGGTGGTGGACACTTTTTCTCCTTCTTAAGAGATGGATTCAGTCAGTTTACCATTTTCCTCACATAAGTCTTGGAGTCAGAGTAAACCTACTGAATAAAATCTCAAAGTACTTTAATTTGCCTATTCCATAGAATTGCATGACAAACTAGTTCAGAATTGATGAGTACAGCATAAAGTGTATTCGTTTCCACAATCTAGTAAAAAGCCACGAAGTTGTACCAAACGGGATTGATGCAGGGGAATTCATTTGGAATGGATTGAAGCATAAAATAAACCCAAATTAAATACAGAAACATTTTTGGAAAATATATTTTGTTGCATACTAATAGCAAAAACTGCACCAATTTTACAATTTAACAAGTTGCAAGAGACTAGCTTTCTAAAGCCTGCAGGTTTGTGGCAAAAACACCACAGGTGTAATTGCAATTCTTTCAATGGAACCTTCAGAACAAAGACACATAAAGGGACATAGTTAAGCCCGAGTTTAGATTCAGATTTTCTTTCTAATGGTTTCAAAAATATCACAAATACAGCACCTTATTTCTAGCTAAAATAAGTAAGTGATGCCAGTTTCAGAACCCTACCAGTAAGGATGATGTAACTTAATTAAGTTGGAATTGAAATAACAAACAGTTTCATGCATCTCAAACAGGGTGGTTGGAAAAAATGCAATGTACATTTGCTATTCACGATAAATTAGGGATCTTAGTTAGAAAGTCAATATTGCAAAGTTTAGGATATTTTTACCAAAATTGAAAAGGTTAACAGATAGCCCAAAACAACTTAAAGGGTAATCTGGAACAAATCTGATTGGAGGGATGGTTAGAATCTACAAAATATGCCACAAATAGATACAGCGCTGCTTTGGAATTTTAAATGGGAACTACACAACTACTTACCAATGGAATATTATGCCCTTTGAAAACCAAACATTAGAATAGCTTATTCAGAGCAAAACAATAGTGTAAACTGAATAAGTTGAATAATCTTTTTTGTAACTTTGTTAATTATTATATATTTTATTTTGAATTTGTTCTGATCAGTTATAATAATTTTTGGCATATATTGATTGCACTGTTGGCACCATCTCTGAAATATGCAATTCCCAGTTAGCAAGGTTGGAATTATGATAAATGCCTATTTATATCTCTGGACTATTTTCACATCAGACTGAGAGATGGGATCAAACTGTTTGATATCAGGATAGTCAATGAACTATTAATAGTTAAACTCCAGTCATTCTGAGACTGACTTAGGTGAACTATTTCACTACTATGGGGAATGAGGCGAGATGCAACCTGACACACAAAATCAGTTTGAATTTCCTCTTTTCAGAAGCCACTATTTTAGTTTTTGATACTATATTGTATTTGTAACGCATGTATACAATATCTAATAGCTGTACCTTAATACTTTCCATTCGTGAACCAACATTTTGAACATATCTATTGCACAGGACAGTATAGAGTAGATTGTTGGTTTCATAATGAGTGTTTTCAAATCTGCCGCAGTGTCCCAACATACTAATGAATTTACTTTTTTGGTAAAGTGCATTTTTGCGGGTAAATTTGTGCTTGCTCATCTTAGGGATGTCCGTATTAATATAAGGCAAGACCCTCCCTTTAGACACCCATTGATAGGCATTGAGCATACCTAGTTCAAGAATAGTAGAGTTATTTTGAACCACACTACTGTTTCACGATTACAAGTTGATGCACAGCAAACTTCAACATAAGATGTGCAATCACTACTTTTTTTAGGAAGAAGTGGTCAAAATACTGAGAAAATCTTTTTTTCTTTTAATAGTTTCATAAGATCCTTAACATTTTAAATGTGATAATGTAGCACTTAAATCAGTGTTAGCACTGAGATTAGTGGCAGTCAAATTTTCATCTTGGTAGTAGAGTTTAAAACTATATACAGTACGTTTAAAACATCAAAGCAAGTAAGGGCTGCCAACTGAGTCAAGCTGGCACAGCATTTTTTGTGGACTTCAATGCAGTTTAGATCCTCTTGAAAACCCTTCACAGCCTTATCAACCCAAAACTTCCTTAGTCTGATATTACTTCTCCACTCTCTGGATGGTTAAATCTTTTGTGTATTTTGTTGTTTACTTCATTACCATTGCTGGCAATCAGATGATTTGGCTCTATATTTCAGCAAACCTCCAAAGAAAAACTGCCTCGCATCATCTCTCTAAATTTGCAAGCCATCCCAATAAACACTTCCCCAAATTATTTCTTCATATCCTTTTTAAAAATACTTTCTATTAATTCTCTTATGGTATTTTCGTCTAAGGTGCAGAGGTTGGACGGCCAAATTTTTGCATGTTAATGAATTTAGTTTATCAACCCCAGTCTCACAGCCTGGGCTGAGAACTTTTTTTTATCTCTGACGTTTGAGTTAGAGTTAAGAATGTAATTCATGTCACCATAATGCGTTTAATCTCTGACAATCCTCTTTAAAAACCTACTCATTTTACACTTATTTTTGTATATATACATAAACTCGACGATCCACGCAGAATTAAAACCATACATTGTAGACAGGGTGTATCAGAGACCAAGGAAGTTTCGCCCACTGCAAAGGCAGAACAAAAAGTATTTACACGAACAAATAACCTTGCTTTTTTTTTGGTAAACAGAGCTGGCCTCTCGGGCTGCAAAATCCCAATGCTTCGCTCGGTATTTTGGAACCACTAAAGATTTGAACAGGGGTGGGGGAATACTTGATTCACAATTTGGGTTCGGCTCAGTCTCTGGCTCTCTGTCTGGTTTCTCAGTAGCAGGACATTTGAGGAGAATTGGACGCCCTCCAATTAAAAAAAAAAGGATGACATCACTGCCATTCCAGAGTGCTGTTCCATCGAGTTCTTTCCCCCGTGAAATATCTGTTCAGTTTTGGTTTAGATAGAGCCGCTCCATTCCAACCCCCCTTTGCAATACACCTAGATGTAAAAATCCCCTTCACACTTCGGGTAAGAGGTGAGGCATCACGTCCCCTCGTATCATTTGTAGCAAAGGCTGCAAATGTTTTTGTCGTCTTAGTGTTTACAAGCGTCGATGTTACTGCATTCCTCCCCCAGCCCCTCTCCCTGTCCTCACTCTTCGTAGGAGTTTACACTGCACCCCTCGTGACCATGTCGGTCATCAAACATTCTTCCAATCCCAATCCCATTCCCATTTTCCAGCACACTGACTCGGTGTGTCCGCTCTGCTTTGCTCGACTCGATCGAAAAGTCCGTGTCTGAAGTAACTACGAACAACAACAGCGAACTCACTTCTTGGTCTTACCCTCCCTCCTCCCCCAACAAACCTCTTTCCCATCCCCCCCCCCCACAACCGCAACCAGCCGGGGCCACGCCCCCTCAACTCGAGAGGGTGGGACGTACCGCCGGGAACCGGGGAGGGAGGGACAGGAGGAACAGGGGAGGACTCGGCCTGCCCTGTCGAGCCAATCCGAGGGCGGCAGCGGCCGGCTGTAGGCCACACCCCCTCCACCTACCACCTCCCCCTCCTCCTCCGTCCCGGACCGTTGATTGGCCGAACGCCGCGCGCCGGCGTTGGCAGCTGTCAGTCAAAGAGAGGCCGCGAGCCGCGCTCGAGCCGACCGTCGTCCACCTACGCGCGAGATTGTCCCGGCGAAGCTCGCCGCGCCTTTCGCCCGGAGCCCACCCATACTCCTCCTTCTCCTTCTCCTCCTCCTCCTCCCCCCCCACTTTCAGTCCTTTCATACCGTGGGGGGTGGCCGCAGGTTCGAGTCGCGGGAGGAGGGGAAGTTTAAAAAAAACATTTTTTTTAAATGTGTCTGTATAATCCGCTTTATTCCGAAGTAGTTTTTTTTTGGATGAGCTCCCGGATGTTGGCGCATGGATATCTCGCCGCCTCTCCAATGTGCTGGTGTTGAAGAGAGTAAATATGTCGGCCGCTGGGAATGCATTTGTCACGGTGTAAGCAGGATCGGTGAAGGTTTGCTGTTGGCCCGAGCCCTCTGAAGTTTTGCGGGAGATATCTAACTGCTGCGAAAGGGCGGAGAGATTTGCGGCGTCGGCGGTGGTTTTTTTTTCAGTCCTGCTTCACTTCCCTTGAATGTTGACTTTCGGATGCTCAGCGAAGAGGTAAACAAACGGCGTGTACTTTTATTGTTGCGGAGCAGAAAGTTGTGTCTGTCTGCGCGACCGGGGTTGTGGGGGCAAATCCAAGTTTTTTAAAAAAAATTGTAATCTGGGCCGAGCAGTCGGCCCATTTGGGAGCGATGGGTCTCCGATCCGTAGAGCTCTGGAAATAAGTGAATTTGCTGCTTTTATGTCTTGGAAGTTGTTGTAGCCACTCGCTTTGAGCGAGGGGCGCACATGTACAAAATTTTGTTTGCCTCGGATGGTTGGGATTGAATTAAGAAATGAATACAATCTGCGAGAAGCTGAGGTAGTTTTAGTAGTTAATGATTTTCCATGAACTTTTTTTTCCCCCTTCAAAAATTGATCCTTCGCCTCGAGCTGTCCTAGTGCATAGATAATATGATCTGCCGGCAAAGTGTTTGTTAAAAAGTGGTCTTGTTCTCGCACTTCTTGCTTGGTATTTTTTAAAAAGACCATGTCAAATCGTTTTTTTTTCTCTTTAAGTCGAAGGGATTGGTATATTTTGATTCTCGTGGTTAACATCACGTATAATCGAGGGTAGTAAGGTTTGCTTTCCATTTTTTTTAACCTTTCTTTTAGGGGTGTTTTAATTTGTCAAAATGAATCCTCAGCAGCAGCGAATGGCAGCCATAGGGACGGACAAAGAACTCAGCGACTTGCTGGATTTCAGTGCGGTAAGGATTATGGCGGTGTATTATGTATTTGTGACCGATATTTTTCTTTGCAGGATCTCTGTTGTAATGTAATTACGAAGTAAATAACCACTTCAGAGTAGCTAGTCGATGTCTCAACGTTGTAGATTTTTAATTTTTAAAAATTCTTTTTATGTGTACAACGACTTGGATGTTGAGGAGTTTCTGTAAAAGCCACTAACCAGTGGTGGTAGTGTCAAAGCTCCAGCAGTGTATGTACTTGGCAATCTTTTGTTTGAGAATACTTGTATGTTTGATCCTTAGAATTTGTGGTGCAAGATGGTAGTCCAAATGCAGTCTTTACGTGAAGCAAATGCTGCGCTTTGAGAGTGGACATAGTGTCGATTGCGAGTTTGGTTGTGGTTTTAATGAATTTAGATAACTAAAATATTCTGTCAATAAATGGCAAAAAGGCAGTATTGTTTTTTTTTTCAGACTAATTGCTCTGAGAGGGAGGGAAGCAATGATTTGACAACCTGTAGTAAAATCTTTTTATTCAAGTGATACTTGTTCTATATTTCTTAGATGTTTTCCCCGCCTGCATCTAATGGAAAGAACCGACCAACCACATTAGGAAGCAACCAGTTTGGGGGCACAGGTACAGTATGTTCATGTTTTGTTGTGGGCAGGGTGTTGCATACATGAATATTGTATTATGCTTTTTATCTTCAGGCTCTGGATCTGCACTTGTGTGGAGGTTGTATGTCGTAAGAACAAGTCTGTTTTAGATCTTTAAATCTGTGGTCTATATTGAAAATTTGCATAGTTATTCACAAGTGGGAAATCCGTGGGGAATGTGAAATGGAGTAAGGTATCGTGGAAAGCAGCCTGAAGCAATAAAAAGAAGCAATGGTTTGCCAGACCAAAAAAGATCTTTGTAGGAATTATGTGATTTTTTCTGATTTTTGCGATGTAATTCGATGAAATCCTAACAGTGACAGAGGTTTTCACTTGAGCTAAATTGTCTTTCATTTCGGGTAGCAGTTGTAATGTGTTTTTTACCAGAAACTGAGTTTTTTTTTGTGTAGCTGTGCACATCTTGTCTAGTGGCTGTCATGTTAGACTTATTTGTCAATATATGTGCATCTTTGCTAGAGAAGCTATAATGTTTCTATTAAATATGATGCAAGATGACTGACCACCTCCTGTATTTACAGTATGCATAGGATTGATGTCTCATTTCTTAACTTGTGCATTTCTGGTTTTATAATTGTATCCAATGATGAAAAAATGCCAGTTGATTGCAATGTATATCTTGCTATCTGTTGCATATAATCCTTGGAATCTAAACTAAGAACCCATCTTTAAAACTGAATACTGTATGTGGACATAGACACTATTTAAATAGGTTAATGATTGCAAATTTGTTTCCATACCATGCAAATGAATGTCATGATTTAGTTGGAGAGTATGCTTGCTTGTTTTTTAAAAAAAATTGCCCACTTTAGATAGGACAGCTTTAGTAAGTTTCCTTCTAAAAAGATTATATAATACATTTTACAATTGTATGATATTACTTTGAAGAAAGAAATGTGCAATGGAAATGTAAAATGTTGTTTTTTGGGTACAAACATTTTTTTTCTGCCACAAGTGATTGATTCTTTTGACTTTTATCAATCAGATTCCTGATTTAGATGTATAGTTTGAAAACTTGAACTTTTTTTTGAGGTCTTACAAAGACCTTCAGTTGTATTGTGTTGTGATATCAATTTGAAGAAAACAATTTATTAACTCCAAGGGAAACATGAGAAATCACAAACTCTTGAATTTTTGTGACATAACAAGTTCAAAACCACAGTGAGCAAAATGTAACCCAGTAGCAGTTATTGTTTGTTAACTAGCATCAATGCTTTCTGAAATTCACCGTCCAATAAATAAGTGATCTCTCACTCACATCTTCCTCTGATTTTAATGCTGCAAATTATTTCCTCGAGCTATCTAGTCCAAAACATGCTGATGTTTTAAGAAATAATAATGGGACAGATATTTTTCAGTTGATTTTTGGCTCTTATGTCTAATCGCTACTGTCCCTGTGACACATTATATTGACTTGGGGATTGTGGAGTTGGTGAGTATGTAAACAGGGCAGAGGGTGATAAATGGGCAATGGGGACCCCACTTCTATCCTGTTTATTTTAGAGTGGAAAAAGTCTATGTGCTGCTTTCCTTCCCCACATCCGATTCTGACTATGCTGTAGGTTTGCTATGCAAGGAGCAGGGCATTCAATCCATGTGGAGGTACTTGTGGGCTCTTAGGATGGCTTAGGGGTGATAAAGAACCTGATCAAGGAACCTGATAAGAGGAGGGATTGTCTGCTGAGAACCACCATCTTGCCCTTGCTGTTGATGTGATCGCGCCTCCCTAGACTAGTTTCCAGTGGTGATACTTTGATGTGGACGGCTGTCCTACCTGCAACAGGCATCAGTTCCTCTATGCTTTTGGCCTCTGGTAGCATCTCAGCAGATGGCAGGTGTCAGATTCTCAAGCTGACGGCAGATGGCAAGATTTTGATGAACAAGATGCAGCAAGCCTTCCAGAAATAGGCAACATGAGGTCTTAAGATCTCCATCACCTTTGGGGTTCTCCCCAAAGCATTGAAAAGGAGAGCTAGAAAAGAAGTTTGAAAGCCTGTTGAATCCTGACAATGAATTACAGCCTTTAGTTCCCAGCACAGTATCTATTTTTGTATTAAGGTACATGCACTTTGTAAATTTTAAAGTATTTTGTTTTTAATATTTGTAACTGTGCTTTGAAATTTTCTGGGCAGGGAAGTATTTTAAGTGTTCTTACACTTTGTGAAATAAAAGTAAATGCAAGGGTGAAAATGTTAATCCATTAGGCAACATCCGATTTGATTTGGTATATTTAGATGTTCTCTATAAATTTACAAAATTGAAAACTACAATGGTGATTTACAAGTTTTTCACGCCAGAGCTTGACATTACCATAACTTGTTGTTCTTTGTTTTTGATAATACAAGTTATATAAACCTGTGTTTGATTCACGCCTCTGACTAATTCCCTGGTATAGTGCTACTTTTCTTAATGGCACTTTATGGGAGAGCCAATCATGAAAAGTCGAAAACCCTTATGCGTTCAGTATTTTGTAACTAGCAATTGCTATTTTCTGATTGTGCATAATTTCTGTTTTTAGTCTATATTAGAGAAGTATATTCTGGTAAATATGAATATTTCAGCAATGACTTTTAAATGTTTTGTGGTCTTGATGACAACCAGGTTAAACTACAAGTCTGAGTAATACCCAAAGTCCTGTGCTTTCGGGAGGTATTGCACTGCTTTACATCTTGATAACATTGCATGACTTCGCCCCTGTCTCTTGTCATCTGCTGCACTCTCATCACTGCTTTTTTTTAACCTTCAGACTTGATTTATTCCGATTTTATTTCTGGCCTGCCTCCTATCTTCCACACTCAATTAAATGAAACTCATGCCCATGTCCAAACTGTTCCGTTCACACATCATCACCTCTTTGCTTGCTGACCCATGTTGGCTTCCATTTGAACAAAATCTCTACAACCTCCTCCAGCCTGCTACCCTCAAATCACTGAACCCCATTACTTCTAGCCTGTGGTACATCCCTGATTTTAAGTACTTCAAGATAACTTTTCATTCAGATGCTGTAGCCTTTGACTGTAGTTTTTGTTTTCTGTCACAGCTCTTTACTGCTGTTTATAAGGTGATAATTAAAACTTACTACTTTGACCAATCCTTAGGTCATCTGCTGTAATATTGTACCTCGCTGCTTGCCAAAGTTCTGTTTATTAATGCTCCTTGGGACATCTTTGCTATTTTAAAGGTGCTTGATTTAATGCACTTAGTTTGATCATCTTAAATAGCAAACACATATCTGTAACAATTGTACATGTTTTTGTATAGTAATTGAGTATAGACCAAATAAGGTTTTGAAATAGCAAATATAGAATATATAGGGCTCGAATATTTGTGCAGTTAAACTTTCTTGATATATTTGTGAGGTTTGCTTGTTTGGTTAACTGTTCATGGTATGAATTAAGATTTTAATACCTGACTAACATGAGATTTTGTGTGTTTAATTTCAGAAAATAGTGATAATGATTCTTTGATCTGTACGGTGTCAAATAAGAATATTAAAGATGGGAGATTTTAATGCTGCTGAAGTTTCTTAAAACGATTACAACAAAACACTTTAGATTTCTGAGCAAAGTTCATGGAAAATGTGATTGGAGGGGAAAAATTTTGCAGGATTTAAACCTGTCAGAATACATGCCCAACTGGCTCTTTCTGGACTGTAGGAACAGATGTTTTGAGTCTTTGTGTAGTTTTAATTGTAACATCCTGACTTTGTACTACCAGTTTTATACAGAAGGATTCATTTAACTTGGGAACTGAAAATGCTTCAAAAATTGAATTGCAATACCTAACATGCCATTTTTAAAGTTTGTTGAAAGCATGTTTTCATGTCTCAAAGCAGTTATATGTTCAGCACTTGAGTGTGAAAGCAGGAATGCCTTTTATGGTGGACTGCATCTAGGTTGATAAGGCATTATTGCATGGATATTTATGACCAGGGATTCCAACAAACTCATGAGTGAAAGTGGAAGACAGTGTATTTGGCATGTTTTAGTGGGAACTTTTTAAATCTTTCTGCAATGACTAGTTTTGACCTTATCGTGCATTATAAGGTCTTGCTATTATATTTTGGTCATTGTGCAGTTTAACTTATGGATGGATGAGCAATAACTTCCCATGTATTTGGAAGAACAAGTTTTATAAGAATTGTCATTATAAGAATCAGCCAGTTGTTTACTAAATTTTCTGTCATTGGTTTTCTGTTATCATTTGAGGATAAGGCACTTCTGTGTAATTTAGAAGACAGTACATAAAAGTTTATACACTAGTTGACTTGAACTGTTCAACTTAAATGGCGCAGTCATTACACAAGGTGCTTGTAAATATTCTAATATTTAAAATAAAAGGCTGAAGCTGTTTCAGCAAATCTTTGTTTTGAAAGGGTGATACATTTAGTTTGTTCAACCAATTTGTTTAAAATAAATAGTTTAAAAGAAAAGGTGCATTGATCTAACTGATGGAGGGAACCAGACACCATTTTTAAAAATGCGTTGTAATTTGGGTGGTATCATTCAAAATGAAAATACAAATGTGTGACAATATTTGTGTTTAAAATTCAGGGCACGGTTTCCTTGCTATTAGCAGCATGTTTCGTTTGCGTGCTAGCCCCCAATTCCCTATGACTGCCAATGACAACCATGTTTGAATTTGTTCTCCACATATATCTTTGTTTTAAGATTCACTTTTTAAAATGAATCTCTTCGGTTGCTGCACTCCGTTTCTCCTTTTGGCTTGGAATTTTCCTTATGCCATTTGAAGTGCTTGTAAACATTTTTTGAAGTTGAAAGATGCTACTGCATATAAGTATATGGTTGAGGTCTTTAAGTCTTTTTGGTCTTTATCTTTATTGTGTTGAATAGTTTTAAAATTTTAATGATACTTCGCAAGCAAGTTTTTAATGTGGGGTGCATACTTCTGTGTGCGAAGCATTAACAGCTGATTAAGTACTGTGATCTCAAGTTTCTACAGAAACCGTAGTTTGCTTTTGTGAGTTGTTTTTTGTAGGGTCTATGTTTAGTTCTCTAGCATTGCTATTGGCCTTCTGGCAAGAAATATCCCTGGGTGAAGTTTCAGGGGTAACACAGGGCACTCCCTAGGGAATTTTCAGTGCAGGAAATAACAGGCAGAGCTCAGACAAAAAGGCTAATAGTTTCACACTTAGTTCATCTAATCACCAGTAACACCTCAAGTCAAACCCTTTTGTCTGACCCATTTAAGTGATTTTTAAGTAAACAGTCCTGGTGTATCTCTTTGATTACTGTATCACCTCAGCAACTGTTGAACTTTCATCTTTTTTTCAAACTGTGGTGTCAGAAAAATGGTATTGTGTGCTTTAATTATTTTTGGAATGTGTATCCATTTTCATGATGTTTGGATTCTTTAAAGGTAGATAATGCACATGTCCATAGGGATATTTATCATTTGTACCTACAATAGAACTAAACTTAAATTTTTGATCCTGACATTTTGATTTTTGCCAAAACCAGAACAAGTTATTTTGTTGCAAAACAGCCTGTCCTGTGTGAAGGTCCTGTAGTGTTACCTTTTACTGATGTGTTTTAGTCCATTGTTTATATTGAGGGGCAAATTTCAGGATATCAATGAGAAATAACTGCAGTTATTTAAATGCTGAGTGTCGCTTACTTTCATTTTCTAACTTAGTGTTCAGTCTCGCATTATTGGCCTGTTTTGGGTTGTTACATGGTTCACCCCACCTGCAGATAGAAAATACTGTTGACAGTATCCTGTTACCTCTGCCTACTTTTTGTATTTGAATTCTGAAATGCACAAATGACGCTGTAGTATCTGCTGAAATTTGAAATATTTTTGTGCTTTAAAAGCAATTCAGTTAAGCAATGTTTTGAATTAAGAGATGTTTTAATTCTGCTGCTTTTGTAAATTAGTAATTCTGTTACAGCTGTGGTGAATTTTATTTTTTTCAAATCAACCTGTTCTCTTCTACCCTGCAATTAATTTTATTCCTCTATGGTGCTCTTAAGTTCAACTTGATACGATCCTAAAATACAACGATCAAGTTGTCTTTATTGGTGGTTTTATTCAGAAAGCATCTGAACACTCCTTTTGCAAGGAACTTACGATCTCTTTCTTAATCTGTTTTGGGAAAGTGTTTAAGTCTGGATTTATTGTCTATTTTGTGTTGACAGTTTCTGTTTCTCTTGTTGAACTTTATGAACTAAATTCATTCTGATCATTCTTTATTTTGAATTTATAGTTGAGTCTGTTTTTAAAAATCAGATTCTCAAAAGATTGAGGTGCAGAACGTACCTGAGTTTCAGCATTGCTGAAACATTTACTACTTGACCGCAGCATAGCACATTATGGAGTACTGTAATACATTAGACACAATTTGATGTGTTTATGTTGCAGCCAGGCACCATATGAGCGCCATACTTTCTTTTGCAAATTGCGTGATCCAGTAGCACTGATTTATACCACTCAGGAGAAAGCAGAACACTGCCAAATGGCACCTCAATGCTGATGACAGTTTTAATGTTTTTTCCTGTTAGAAAATAACTAATAGCTAAAATTGAGAAAGTAGTTCATTGAACCACCTGGGAATTTTGATAAACTTTTAAAATATAATGCACTGATAAGAAGTCATCGGTTTTCCTTGAGTTGCTGATTGAAAAATGTGGGTTTTTGTGCTAAAACCCTGAATTTTTTTTTCTTAGCAATATCGTAGAAGTTATTCTTAATGCAAAATAGATTCCTTTTTCTGGATGCTGAGAAAATGGAGAAGGTGGCTTCAGCCAGATTAGAATTTTAGTCATAGATCATGCACTTTTGAAATGTTTCAACCTGACTCTGAGGTTAATGTACAGATCTCTTAATGCTTTAAATCATCATTGCTTGATGAAAAAATAAACGAGTAATATATTTTAACTGTATAACCTCCTTTGTTCATAGATTTTGATTTTCATTGGCCTAAGTGTGTAAAATGGTGGCTTGTGATAGTTTAAAGGTGTTTCAGCATATTTGATCCATACTTCATCCCTATTGTTAGACCTTTTTAAAATAGTCTCCCAGACTTCCTGGTTTTTATATATATAAAGACAAAAGTACCCACAGAATTAATTTTCCTGACTACCCAAAATACTTGCTGAATTCTGAGTAAACAGGAACAATGGGATCTATTTGTCATTTATATGCTTTTTCCTGGTTTTATGTTGGCTATAAATAGTTTTGCAAAAGTTTTTTTCCTTTGTATTATTAGCTTAGAAAAGAATGACGTTCTCATGGATGTGGGGAAATCAATGAAAAATATTTTTAAGTATGATTTGTGCAGCATTCATATCGATGTTTTGTACAGTATTTTGCCAGTTTTATTTTAGATTGAAATGAGTTTATTTACTTAAATAGCCCCATAATCTTTCTGTTAAATTCACCCTAAAGTTAAGAATTGTTTCTTATTATTGAGTCATTATATTCTTCTTTCACATAAATTGATTTGCAATGGTTTGAATATCTTGGCATCATTGGAGAAACTCACTAAGTAGCTGAAGCACTTCTCTCCTTTATAAAAGTTGTTAAAGTGAATTTTCAAGTATAAATTTAGTAAAATGACAATATTGCTAATGAGTGGATTGTACCGTAATTTGATATTCCCAAAAATGTGCTAAGACGTGTCATCAAACTAGGTTTATTGTACCATTGGCTCCTGATACATGGGTCTGGATTAGTGGTGCTGGAAGAGCACAGCAGTTCAGGCAGCATCCAACGAGCAGCGAAATCGACGTTTCGGGCAAAAGCCTTTCATCAGGAATAAAGGTAGAGAGCCTGAATCGTGGAGTAATAAGCGAGAGGAGGGTGGGGGTGGGGAGAAAGTAGCATAAAGTACAATAGGTGAGTGGGGGAGGGGATGAAGGTGATAGGTCAGGGAGGAGAGGGTGGATCGGATAGGTGGAAAAGGAGATAAGCAGGTAGGACAAGTCCAGACAAGTCATGGGGACAGTGCTGAGCTGGAAGTTTGGAACTAGGGTGAGGTGGGGGAAGGGGAAATGAGGAAACTGTTGAAGTCCACATTGATGCCCTGGGGTTGAAGTGTTCCGAGGTGGAAGATGAGGCGTTCTTCCTCCAGGCTACTGGTAGTGAGGGAGCGGCGGTGAAGGAGGCCCAGGACCTCCATATCCTTGGCAGAGTGGGAGGGGGAGTTGAAATGTTGGGCCACGGGGTGGTGTGGTTGATTGGTGCGGGTGTCCCGGAGATGTTCCCTAAAGCGCTCTGCTAGGAGGCGCCCAGTCTCCCCAATGTAGAGGAGACCGCACCGGGAGCAAAGGATACAATAAATGATATTAGTGGATGTGCAGGTAAAACTTTGGATGTGGAAGGCTCCTTTAGGGCCTTGTATAGAGGTGAGGGAGGAGGTGTGGGCGCAGGTTTAACAGTTCCTGCGGTGGCAGGGGAAGGTGCCAGGATGGGAGGGTGGGTTGTAGGGGGGCGTGGACCTGACCAGGTAGTCACAGAGGGAACGGTCTTTGCAGAAGGCAGAATGGGGTGGGGAGGGAAATATATCCCTGGTGGTGGGGTCTTTTTGGAGGTGGCGGAAATGTCAGCGGATGATTTGGTTTATGCGAAGGTTGGTAGGTTGGTAGGCTGGAAGGTGAGCACCAGGGGCGTTCTGTCCTTGTTACGGTTGGAGGGTGGGGTCTGAGGGCGGAAGTGCGGGATGTGGACGAGATGCGTTGGAGGGCATCTTTAACCACGTGGGAAGGGAAATTGCGGTCTCTAAAGAAGGAGGCCATCTGGTGTGTTCTGTGGTGGAACTGGTCCTCCTGGGAGCAGATACGGCGGAGGCGGAGGAATTGGGAATACGGGATGGCATTTTTGCAAGAGGTAGGGTAGGAAGAGGTGTAATCCAGGTAGCTGTGGGAGTCGGTGGGTTTGTAAAAAATGTCAGTGTCAAGTCGGTTGTCATTAATGGAGAGGTCCAGGAAGGGGAGGGAGGTGTCAGAGATGGTCCAGGTAAATTTAAGGTCAGGGTGGAATGTGATGAAGTTGATGAATTGCTCAACCTCCTTGCGGGAGCACGAGGTGGTGCTGATACAGTCATCAATGTAGCGGAGGAAGAGGTGGGGAGTGGTGCCGGTGTAATTATGGAAGTAGACTGTTCTACGTAGCCAACAAAGAGACAGTCATAGCTGGGGCCCATACGTATGCCCATGGCTACCCCTTTGGTCTGGAGGAAATGGGAGGGTGAGAACCAGTTCGGCCAAACGAATGTGTGTCGGTGGAAGGGTACTGTTGGGGACGTCTGGAGAGGAAAAAAAACTGAGGGCTTGGAGGCCCTGGTCATGGCGGATGGAGGTGTAGAGGGATTGGATATCCATGGTGAAGATGAGGCATTGGGGGCCGG
This sequence comes from Chiloscyllium plagiosum, assembly GCF_037043375.1. NCBI lineage: Eukaryota > Metazoa > Chordata > Chondrichthyes > Orectolobiformes > Hemiscylliidae > Chiloscyllium > Chiloscyllium plagiosum. The sequence continues at coordinate 24,473,772 of NW_028270166.1, forward strand.
GGAAACTGAAGTCTTGGAGGAGGTGGAGGGCGTGGGTGGTGTCTCGAATGTATGTGGGGAGTTCCTGGACTAGGGGTAGGACAGTGTTGAGGTAGGTAGAGATGAGTTCAGTGGGGCAGGAGCATGCTGAGACAATGGGTCGGCTAGGGTTGTCAGGCTTGTGGATCTTGGGAAGGAGGTAGAACCGGGCAGTGCGGAGTTCCCGGACTATGAGGTTGGAAGGTGTGGGTGGGAGATCTCCTGAGGTGATGAGGTTCTGTATGGTTTGGTGATGGGGGGGTGGGGTCATGGTCGAGGGGGCAGTAGGAAGAGGTGTCCTCGAGTTGGTGTTTGGCTTCAGTGGTGTAGAGGTCAATGTGCCAGACTACCACTGCACCCCTTTATCCGCTGGCTTGATGGTGAGGTTGAGATTGGAGCAGAGGGATTGGAGGGCTGCTCGTTGTGAGGGTGAGGTTGGAGTGGGGGTGGGGGGGTAGCCAGGTTGAGGCGGTTAATGTCCCGGTGGCAGTTGGAAATGAAGAGGTAAAGGGCAGGTAATAGTCCAGTGCGGGGTGTCCACGTGGATGCAGTGTGTTGGAGGTGGGCAAAGGGGTCCTTGGAAGGTGGGCGGGAATCCTGATTGTGAAAGTAAGCTCTGAGACGGAGGCGACGGAAGAATTGTTCGATGTCACGGCGTGTATTAAATTCATTGTTGCGTGGACAGAGGGGGATGAAGGTGAGTCCTTTGCTGAGGACTGATCGTTCGTCCTCCGTGAGGGGGAGGTCTGGAGGGATGGTGAAAACTCGGCAGGGCTGGGAGCTGGGATATGGTGTGGGGTTGGAACCTGTAACTGGAGTGGGTGTGGTGGTGGGGGGAATGGGGGTAGAGTCATGAGAAGGGGTAGTGTTCCTCTCGGGGTTCTGGGGGGTGGGGATAGTGACAGTGGGGTCTGTGGGGGGCACGTCAGCAGAATGCAGGTGAGTGGCGCTGGTGGGGGCGGAAGTGGTGGTGACCACGGCAGTAGGGGTGGCGGAAGTCACTGAGCGTGTGGCACCAGTGATGATGTGAGGGGCGAAAGTGATGTCACGTGTGATGCATGAGGAATTGTGAGGGGTGGAAGTGGTTGTGGGAGTGGCCATGATGGGGGTGGAAGTGACATCAATCAGCGTGGGGGTGGCAGCTGCATCAGCCGCATGGCTAATGGCATCTGTGTCGTTTCCCAGGTCAGGGGAATCTTCTGGAATGTTTGAGGAGTGCTGGTTATGGAGGTGGGTAGATAAAAGTTTGTTGTACTTACAGTTTTTGATGTTTGAGATGGAATTGAAATACTGTTTGTTGAGAGTATGAATTCTCCTGAGGATGTAGTACAGAGTGGGTCCTTTGCAATTCTGAGAGTGTGGCCCTCAGCTGAGGCAGGGTTGACTGTAGAGAGGTTAGGTGCCGGCGCATTGCTGCAAGCGTGGAGCGGAGGATCTTGAAGGAGAACCGTTGCTGGTGTTTTTGAATCTGTAGCCTACTGTTTGTCCTGTTCGGGTCCGAGCTCTGCTGGTTTAAAGGTGGTCCAGAGTCCGTGTGGGATGAGTTGGTTACGGAGGCAGGCACTGAGGAAGCAAATGTGGCTGTGGTAGCGAGTATGTTTCACGATATGGTTGAAGAGCTTCAGGCCCAAGGAAATGACCTGGGAGTTGTACGACATGGTTGAAGAGCATCAATGTGGACTTCAACAGTTTCCTCATTTCCCCTTTCCCCCCCCCCCCCCCCCCCCCCCCTCACCCTAGTTCCAAACTTCCAGCTCAGCACTGTCCCCATGACTTGTCTGGACTTGTCCTACCTGCCTATCTCCTTTTCCACCTATCCACTCCACCCTCCCCTCCCTGACCTATCACCTTCATTCCCTCCCCCACTCGCCTATTGTACTCCATGCTATTTCTCCTCACCCCCGCCCTCCTCGAGCTTATCTCTCCACGCTTCAGGTTCTCTGCCTTTTATTCCTGATGAAGGGCTTTTGCCCAAAACGTCGATTTCGCTGCTCCTTGGATGCTGCCTGAACTGCTGTGCTCTTCCAGCACCACTAATCCAGAATCTGGTTTCCAGCATCTGCAGTCATTGTTTTTACCTCCTGATACATGGGCGTCAGCCAGCAGTAATCTTAAAGGAAGTCTTCCCCATTGAGTTCAAGTGACTTGTATAGAAACCTTTGTTCTTGGCCGCTGCCACCACAACCATTGTGGTGTAGCATGTTCTGTATTAGTTAATGAGAATTCACGTTGTAGTACATCTCTATCATATGTGAGATGTCAAACATCCTGGGACATTACAATGTAAAACAAACCACTAAGAGTAAATGTTCAAATCCATTAAATTTTGATTTGCTTTTCATTGTTATTGACTGAGACCAGGTGGACCTCATTGACCACAAAGTTCTTGATTGGCCCATGTTAACAGCCCCATTCAGGAAAGGCTTGGTTGACTAATATAACCAGGTGGTTAGAATCTCCTCAGTTGAGGACTGACTCCAAGCTGGTTGGCCATAGCCAGTATGCTGTGCATTAGTAAATAAAGGGTGACTTGGTGACTAGACTGGCCTCTGTGCAGTTATTTAAGTGGCGATGGGAGAAAACAGGATGTGCCCGAAGAACATTACTTGCAACTATCATCTTGGAGTTGGGGTAAGCATTTCTGGCATCATCCCTCTATTTGGGAAGCTTGACTCATTTGACCCTGCTGTCAAAGACTGGGCCAAGTATGTACAAAGATTTCGGTATTTTTTTCCTGGGTAAATGAAATTGGAGCTGCAGATGAAAAGCAACGAGTAATCCTTCTGGCAGTATGTGAACCCACAGCATTTTAAATTATAAGGGGCTTAACTTTCCCAGAAGCTTCAGGTACTAAAACCTTCCAAGAATTGATAGGTTAAGGAATATTGCAACTCTAACCTTTAGACCCTATTGGTTTTATTCAGCTGTTAGAGAGCCATTGGAATGTATATTTGGAATTTTTGTCCAAGTTGTGACGACTGGCAGTAGCATGTGATTTTGGGTTAACCCTGAATGAGATGCTGAGAGACTTTGAGGGGTTAATGATGTAACCATGCAGAAGTGCCTACTAATGGTAGCCCAACTGGACTTCAAGCAGACGCTACAGCTGGCCTTGTCATTAGAAAATGCAATAAGTGGAGCATGGGAACTACAAGACATCCTAATGCAAGTGGACACCCTTATCTGCCCAACTGAGCTTGGGGAACACCGCTTGAATGTAGGCAATCACAGAGCCTCACGCATGGCATGCCCTGAGTAAGGGGTCCTAGGCTAATCCACAGCAGAACCCCACAACAAAGTCAAGCCTCAGACAAGTGGTTAAACAGTTTTCCAGGATCTGGGCCGGCGAGCCATTGTAGCTGCTACCAGTGGCAGACCGAGACAGTAAAGGAGTCCTACAGGGCTTGACTTGAATAGGAAACCTTTGTAGGCTGGTACCCTGGCGAGTCCCCCTACACGTTGGTTGGAACAGTTAAATTGTTTAGCGACACCTAAATTGGAGTCAATTAAAGTTAATGTTTTGTTAAATGACCACCATAGGAACTGGGTGACCAATACCAGTGCCGCTGTGTCTGTGGTTGCAGAATATGTCTTTAATGAGATTTGCCTGGAACTCCACCCTTGGGTTTGTGCAAGACTTCAGCAAGACTGAGAACATTCACTGGGAACTGTTGTAAATGGAGGGTGCGATTTCGGTTCCAGTCTCCTATGAGAGGCAGTTGGTGCAGTTACCACTGACCGTAAAAGGTTCGGGCCCAAGACTATTGAGGCAGAGTTGGTTGAGAAAGAGTCATCTAGATTGGCTCAACATTTCTTTCTGATTAGAAAATGGCTACCTCAGTGAAGTCCTAGTGAAATACTCAGGGGTTTTTCAAGAAGGGCTTGGGACTATCAAAGAGGCCAAAGCCAGCTTTACATGTAGACCAGGATGCAGTTCTGAGATTTTGCAAGGCCCACCCCATGCCATTTGCCTTGCAGACAACGTAGAGGTGGAAATTAGGAGGCTGGAGAGCAAAGGAATCATTACACCAGTGCAGTTTGCAGAATGGGCAGTACTAATCGTGCTGATTGTGAAGCCTGGTGACTCTGTTCACCTTTGTGGTGATTTTGAGCAAACGGTAAACCAATTTGCACAGCTGGATAAATATCCAATCCCTTGTGTAGAGGACTTGTATGCAACGTTGGTGGGGATACTATCCTTTATGAAGCTGGATACAAGTCATGCCCACCTGCAATTGCGACTAGATGAGTCCCGAAATATGCCACAATTAATACCCATAAGGGCTTATATCAATATACAGGACTGCCATTTAGGGTATCATCAGCGCTCTTCCAGCTGACAATGTAGAACATTTTACAAGGGCTACTCCAGATTACCATTTATCTGGATGACATACTAACCAGAGGAAAGACCAATAAGAAGATTTGGAGAACTTGGACAAAGTGCTTAAATGTTTCTCCCAGGTAGTCATATGCCTTAGAAGGGAAAAATGTGTGTTTGAGGCATCCCAAATGACTGACCTGGGTTAGTCATCAAAACTGGGTTACACTCATTGGAAAAGAAAGTGAAGGCAATAAAAGAGCCTCAACTCCCACATCTGCTTAGGCCTCTTCATGGGTAAGTGAATTATTACTGAAAATTCATACATAGCCTGGCCTCCATCTTAGCACCCTACACCTGCTGTTTGAAAAAAGGTCAGCTTGGAAATGGTCACACAGCCAAGAAGCTGCCTTTTTGGGAAGTTAAAAAGCAGCTATTGTCATTGAAGGTGTAGGCCCAATACAATCTGAAGTGAGAAGTAATGCTGATGTGCAACACTTCCCCGTATGGCATTGGAGTAGTGTTGGCTCACCAGTGGCCCAATTGCGAGGAATGGCAATAGTGTATGCTTACTGGACTTTGGCTGATGCCGAACGCAAGTATGTTCACATGGAGAAGGAAGGTTTTAGCAGTCATCTTTGCTGTGAGCAAGTTTCACCAGTACCTTTTTTTTATGGATGGGAATTTGTCATAGTAATACATCACAAACCACTGCTTAGGCCACTGATGAAAGATCAGGCTGTGTCGCCCATAGCTTCTGGTAGAATTCAGTGCAGGACCATTACTCATTGCAAATTAGAATGCAGTCCAGGAAGCCAAGTAGCTGATGGGTCTGGTGACCCTTCCTCAAAACACAAAAGTTAGCTTTTTTTTCCACTAATGCCAATGCCTTGAGCCACCTCCCACTGGCAGGTACTCCACTGGTGGAGTCCGTTTTGGTTTTCAACTTTCTGGACACCCTTCTAGTCACTGCTGACAATACCCGACTGGACACAAAGATCCTCTCCTAGTGAAATGAAACAGTTGGTGTTAATGAGGGAAACAGAAGGGGCATTGCAACCAGGATTGAAGCTTTTTGGGTTCAGTGAGACTAGAAGACAGCATACTACTGTGGGGAGCAAGGGTAATTGTCCTGAGTAAAGTTTACAGCCACATACTGGCTGAACGCCACCAGGGTGATCCAGGATTTCCAAGGTCAAGAAGCTATCTGCTGGCCAGGGTTGGATGCTGACAAAGCTGTGTTGGTGGCATAATGCAACAAGGACAACTTTTTATTTAATTTCAAAAGTATACTTTATTTTGAGAAGGAAATCTTTATGGACATAGTTCATGAAGCCGTTCACATCTGTACCGTCTTTACTTACAGAACAGGAAACAAACATCGATTTTGACTTTCTTTATTTAGCTCAGGCATCAGGGAGGGTCCAATTACTGGTTGGACTCCCCTTATTCTTTGACGGAAGGGTCTTTTATAGTGGGTTTTCCCCCCACTGTGCCTTGATGGCAGCTGTCCACCGCTTTAGTGCATTGCTCAGCATGTAGTCCTTTGGAATGTACCAGTCTGCAACACTCAGTCGGAGTCAACTCTTTCAACTGGAAGGCCAAGTTTTGGACAGACCAAATAGTGTCTTTCACCAAGCTGATGGTCCTTCAGTTGCAATTGATGTTTGTCTCTGTGTCCCAGGGAACAGACTGTACAGCACGAATCCCGTGTCACGGAGCTGCTTGAATCTTAACAAAAATCACTCCCTCTTTCTCCAGGCTTCCTTCACAGGCCCGTTCCAGAAAGAGGTGTGTGATAGTCTTGTCCCCTCTGCAGCTGCTTAGAGGCCAGCGTGCAATGATGCAGAGTCTGGGTATGCATAAAGGATCTTTCAGGCCTCTTTTTACCATCAGCCAAGTAATGTCCTGGTTCTATTTGCAAAGTTCTGGTGATGAGGCATTCTGCCAAAAGACTTGGACAATCTGCCCAAAGAACCACTCAAGATCCACCCTCCTTTTTCTGAAAAGGGTTTTGAGAATACTACGTGCTGACCACTACCTGATGGATATATGGTCAAAGGTGTTTTCTTCACAAATTTCTCAACAAAGGACTGGTGTGGTGCAGAATGATCTAACTGCTTGGGGCATTCTGCAGCAGTGAGGCCAGTTGAATCATTCACAACACCAGAGGCCAGTACAACCTCAGTAAGGCTCTTGGTACTTGTGTAGCTGTTAAATGCAGCCACACATAAAGGTGGCCATCAGGGTGAGGGTACCATTTAGCTGTTTTCTTCTCTTCCCTCCTCCCCGTCCCCCTTGTAGAGATTTTCATACATAATGTCCCTTTGGACTCTGTCCATCTTTGACCTCCCAAAGCAAAAGTGAAAGATGGCCCAGGTGATTGCAGTGGCACATGTTTGGGGAATCAGCCAGTTCAGTGCCACATACAACAGAACATTGCCATCAGCAGCACCCCCACGTTCATGGGAATGGCCACGTAAGGCCTGGACTCAGTTGCATATCAACTATGCCAGTCTCTTTAATGAGCTCAATGTTTCTGATCATTGTGCCCATTCAAAGTGGTTGGACATGCATAAGTTCATTCAAAAAACTGTGGAATAATGATTGAGAAACTGAGCATCAGTCACGACGCACAGACTCTTGGAAGTATTGGTCACGGACAATAGGACATAATTTACCACGTGAGATTCAAATATTTCCTAAGGTCAAATGGCATTTGGCACATAAGGACAGCTCCATACCATGGTCCAATGCTCTAGTGGAAAGACTCGTCCAAATGTTGAAGGCAGGCTTAAAAAAAAAAGCAGCAGCCAACAGCGTCAGTTGATCGCAAACTGTCCCATTTCCTGTTCAATTATAGGGTCACCCCACAGGAATAGCTCCAGCAAAGATGCTGATGGGGCGAAGACTGCACTAGGTTAAACCTGATATTTCCAGACCCTTTTGGGGGGAGGGGGGTGAAACGGCAGCAGGAATGCTAATGCCAGCCAAATGCCACCTCCAAGCAAAAGGGGCAGTTTAATTTAGGGGATGAAATTTGGTGCAAAAACCATTGAAATGGCCCTATATGGGTACAAGGTGAGGTTGACGCTATGTCAAGTGTTGGGGCTTAGAAAATTCAGGTACGTGATATAGTCCTGAACAAAAACACGCATCACCTTGCAAACAGACAGGAGCAAAACATACTGGCCCCTCTGGACAGCCAGATGGCCTGGCAGAAGCTGCAGGTGCTCTCCCTCCCTCTAGAATTGAGGAAATGTTAATCTGAAGTAGATGCAGCCTTGATACCGTTGCCACTGGAAGAAGAGGAGAAAACTCTCCCAAGAAGTTCCAGACACCAGTCTGGCCACGGTCCAGTGCATATCACCTGAACAGAGTCAGGAAGTGGACCTGGGGGGGGAAGTTGTTGCGGTGAAAGATCAGGCCTGCATCCCTGGATGACTTTGGGGGGGGGGGGGGCGGGGAACGAAAGGTGTCGTGATTGGAACCAGGTTGACCTCATTGACTACAAGGTTCTTGATTGGGGTTGTAAACCTGGACAAATCAGGAAAGCTTTGGCTGAACAATATAGCCAGTAGATTAGAATCTCCTCAGTTGAGGACTGACTCCAAGCCGACTGGGCCACAGACCGTGTATTACTGCTGTACTTGGTTTCTGCTCTTTGGGGGGAAACCTGATTCCTGAACTGGCTGAATTATTTAGCCAGTTTAACTGGTATTCATTTTTATTGAGGACTGATTTTTAAACTGCCTGATCCACACAATGTGTTTCAGATGAAACTCGTTCGCATTAGGGGATTGTTGTTTCACCGGCTGGTAACACCCTGTGTGTTACTCTGTCCTTTTTCTCAAAGAAAAACAATGTTGACCTTTGTGGCAGGGCTTATCCCTTTTTTGTCTTTTAGTGAAGATACGTACAAAAAACAAAGAACTGTTTTTTGGTGTTTGAAGTGAGCTCTTGTGAGAAAATATAGCTTTCCAGATGAGTTGTTCCTGTGCATAGGCCTGACCCTAGGACTAGGCCTCTGCAAAGACTGAACACTTGTGTGTGCTGGGAGGTGAGCACTTGCTATATCCTGGAGTTAGGGAGTAGACCCTGCCTTCGGAGTGGACCAAACTCCTATGAGTTAACTGCACCTTTTACAATGCACTGTGTTCCTGGTTCTCTATCAATGGGCCAGGAATCTGGAGACTGAAACCTGTGTGCTGTGGGGGGTGCATTTGCTGCTTTCACGAGTGGACTAGCCCTCTGTTGTGGACTCTTTTTAGCAATGAACTCTGCAGTTTGGAGTGAACGCTGTATTTCTTCTGACAATGCACTTTGTACACTGGAGTGGACTCTGTTCCTGAGAATGGACTCTACCTTTTGAAGATGACTGTTTGTTTATTGTAATGAACTCTGATTTGGAAGGGACTCGGTTTGTTGATGATTAACTTTGACTTTGTCTTGTCACTTTATTAGTTTATCACCTGCACTGTCTTCCCCTGGGTCTGGCAGGCCTTACCGGGAAGCGGAAATCTTTTGGGGGGAGGGGGGGGAAACGAAAGGTGTCGTGATTGGAACCAGGTTGACCTCATTGACTACAAGGTTCTTGATTGGGGTTGTAAACCTGGACAACTCAGGAAAGCTTTGGCTGAACAATATAGCCAGTAGATTAGAATCTCCTCAGTTGAGGACTGACTCCAAGCCGACTGGGCCACAGACCGTGTATTACTGCTGTACTTGGTTTCTGCTCTTTGGGGGGAAACCTGATTCCTGAACTGGCTGAATTATTTAGCCAGTTTAACTGGTATTCATTTTTATTGAGGACTGATTTTTAAACTGCCTGATCCACACAATGTGTTTCAGATTTTTAGGATGACCTATCAGCCGGAGAGCTGAAGGGTAGGTAGGCCATCCTGATGCTGGTCGCCCCAAGAGCTGGAAGGGAGTAGGCCAGTCTGAGTGGGGTCGTCATGAGAAGGGGAACTCGGGAAGGGCTGTCCTCAAGGTGGTCAGAAGGTGTCAGACCGGCAGAGAGCCAGAAGGTGTTGGGACAGGCAGAGATCTGGAAGGCTTGTGGGCTGCCCTGCGTGCATTTATCCCATGGAAGGGGATGGTCTGTCCAAGAGATGACCGGATGATGTGTCAGAGTGCGCAAGAGCCAGATGGTATGTAGGGTAGACAGAGCTGGAAGGCGGGTAGGCTTGTCCTCAGCGCTGTCACCCTGGACAGGTACTGGGGCGGGCTGTCCTAGAGGTAGCCAGAAGGTGTGAAGGGCAGTCAGAGAAGCCGAAAGGTGGGTAGGCTGTCCTGACTGAAATGCTGGGGTTTGAAAAAGCACGACTGACTGCCCTAGAGGTGGTCGGAAGGTGTGACAGGGCAGACCGAGAGTCCAAAGGGGCATGGGACAGACTGAGAGCTGGAAGGGGCATAGGGGTGGGCTGCTTTAGTGTGGCCAGAAGGTGGGTGACTTGCTGGGGGGGGGGGGGTCTGTATTTTATGCATTTTTTTTTAAAACATGTAATTGGACTGTCTTATGTGTACTTGTCATTGTTACTGTTTTGTGATTGAAAGTAGGACTTGAGCTTTGTCCTCATTTCCCTGAAAACTGGTTGAAAAGTTGGGTTTGGGGCCTGGCTTTGCTGTCCCTCTCCCTTGTAAAATTGCTGTTTCTTTGCATACAGGTGTGTCAGAAATGCCGTGAGCCAGAAGGTACCTAGGGACAGGCTGAGATGTGGAAAGCATGTAGGCTGCCTTGCATGCCACCTTGCCAGGGAAGGGGATGAGGTGGCCGGAAGTTGTCAGGGCAGTCCATGGGCTGGAAGCCAAGTCTGGGTGGGCAAGAGCCAGATGGTTCATAAGGGCAGACAGAGCTGGAAGGCAGGTAGGCCATCCTTTGTGCTGTCAAGCCAGGCAGGTACTGGGTCAGGCTGTCCTAAAGGTGACCGGAAGGTGCGAAGAGTGGTTAGGAAAGTGGAAAGGTGCCTGGGGTAGACCAAGAGCTGGAAGAGGCGTAGGGGTGGGCTGCCTGAGTGTAGCCAGAAGGTGGGAGAGATGGGTGGGTTGCTGGGGGAGGTCTCTATTCTCTGTCCTATATGTGTTTGTTACTGTTTGTGGTGATTCAAAGTAGGATTTGAGGTTTGTCCTTGTTTCCTGAAAACTGGTTGAATGGTAGGGTTTGGGGCCTGGCTTTGCTGCTCCTCTCCCTTGTAAAATTGCTGTTTCTCTGTATACAAATGTTCATGTTAACTGTTTTGTAAACTGTGTATTGTTGAAGAAAATTTTTAAAAGCCAGGAGATTAGAATTTCCTCAGTTGAGGACTGACTCAGAACTGGCTGGCTACAGCCAGTGTACTGCAGGGGGGGAAAAGTCCTCTCAACTGGAGACATTACCTTCTGTTATTATTTTTTTTTTGGGATGTGTTTGGAAATAAAAAGGAAAAAAAATACCCAGGCAGTTAGAATCTCCTCGGTTGAGGACTGACTCCCAGCTTACTAAACACAGACCCTGTACTATGCACTAGTAAACAAAGAGTGACTTGGTGACATGACCCTGCCTCTCTGCAGTTATTTCAATTGTCACCCCCTCTTTACTCCAGCATAACTTCATTTCACCATGTGTTGTTTAATGGGGATATTGTTCCATTACCGAAAATGTTAGTGTACAATTGACAGTAATGAAGATAATTGGCTATGAGGGACTGCTTTGTTACTGCAATGAAATTTTGACCTAGCATTTCGGAATTGAAAACTGTGGAGATGCTGGTGGTCTGGAAGTTCAAAGGAACAGTGATTGATCTTTATACTTTAAGACTTCTCACTTTCTCGTGATGCTTGCAGTTTTGCTCGATCTTACGACAGGAAAAGAATGGCTGGTTCGTCATGTATGCCGCACACCACTGCATTACGCGTCTGTCCCAATATATAGTCCCCACCCCGCTTCAGAGCTGTATAATTTTGTGTGGAAAAATGCAGATTAATTTGAAGGAAATGTGGAGTAATTCCTCTCTGGCCATAAGAGGAACTTTATGCTAGAACAAAGTTCTAAACATTATTTATTGCTCTCGTTTTAATCTGTTTATTTTGAAAACTTGCAGTCACCATTCTGTGCAATACTTGTGAAAATTCTTTCGGCCCACCTTTCAAAAATGCTTGCACTAACCTAATGTGTTTTCTGTTTAATTTTTGTCTTTGTGACACTCTAGATGTAGCTGTCAAGTATAATAATGCATTTATAATGGAACCTAAGGAGACTTCGCACACTGTCTGTTATCTGTGATTTTAAGCATGGTGATTTTGGTGGTGTCCAAATGACAGTTCATTTTGCTTCCTGCTTTTCATCCTCTGGAATCATTTTTAAATCTTGTGACCTGGAACCACAGTGGGTATTAGAGTTGAAACTATGACATGTCATAGTAAAATGCTTAACAGTCAGCAAATTGTGCTAAAGCTATTGTAAATCTGAGCTATGTTTCATTCTTTCTTACGCAGCCTAAAACAGACTGATCACACAAATTACCTCTAATGACCTGGTATTAAATCACTAAAATTACAGTCTGATGTTTCTATATTGTGATATAACTAAAATATTCTGGTAAAATGGAAGATTTGTTTTAGGAAAACTTCAGCTAGTTGCAGACTAAGCTCTTGTATCCCATAAAATTGTTCTATTCAGTTTGCAATGTATAAATTGATTTGAGAGGAGAGATTATTGGAGAGGTCACCACTGCCAGAAATTAGTGAGTTTATAGTTACTTTTAAGAAATTTTTATCATTTTGTAGCATAAAGTGATGGGCAATTATTTGCATCCCCATACCCAACATTTTATAATCTTTAAGTTATATAGTATGTTCGTTTGTTTAATGTTTAGGCTGTTAAATCAGTATTCCAAATCTTAAGTGGATTGCAGATGTGCAGGTTGGAAACTCCCTTTTCAAAAATGTAGCTGGTCCCATTGGCAAGGTCGCTTGTAAAAAAAAACATTAATTTTTTTAATATTAAAATGCAGATTGTATCAAAACTGAATTTGTGTAAATTAAAAGACCACCCAGTTTTAGAGATTAGCTTTCAAAATCATTCTGGCTTCTCCTTTGCTTCATCCAAACTGTACAAATAAATACAGCAGTGCAGACATATTTTTGTGTCCCTCAGTCTGTGGTGGGCATCTTCAATTGTTGATCTCGTGTGGAAAGAAGTCTCTGCAAGAACCTGTTCTAAAATCAGTAGAAGTGGTTCAGCTACACGTAAATGGTTTTCACATAAGTCGTATATATCCCAGAATGGGCATAATTAGTGCTATAAAGTTTTACCAATGCAAAGTGAGGCTTTTAACATAGTTTATTTAAGTAATCCTTCATTTAACTAGATATATTTCTCTCATTTAAGTCCTGCATAAAGTAATTTTTTTTTTGTATTTGCATGGATATATACTTAAACTGTTCTTTTGTTTTGGAAAATAACACACCTGTGTTTAAGTATATTTGACCCTGTATTGCCACCTCTCAGTACATAAATTGTATGTTGTGACTAAGTCAGAACCTACACTAAAACTAAAGCACACTTTATATATAGTATTCATTGTTGGTTTGAACTGCCCCATAAGCACATATTGGTAAAATGTAGAGCATGCTTTTGAAAGTAGGCATTAAGTAAAGTAAGAGTTCAGTAAATTGTTATTAGTTAACTTGGCAATACAAATGTGCTATGTCCTACATTATGGCAGATCAAACTGTGGCTGAGAAAGACCTCTTTGGGGGTTTACTGGTGGCAAATGTGCAGTCACTACCCTCATCGTGGTTTGAACTCTGGTAATGTCCGAAAATAAATAAATGCATTTTTCCATTTTGATGATTTTTATGGTTGGTTGGCTTGCACCTCAACTGCAAGAATTGATTTGAGAATTTTAATAGTTTCATTATTTCAGGGGATATACAGCTTTTTTAAAAAGGTTTCACTTTTTGGTGTTATTGTCTAAATGGTGTTATTTGGCCAAGTGTTGGATGATGGTTCTAGGTTCAGAGTAAACTGTTTGTCTGCTCCAGAGTTCCAAGAAATGATAGTCATGGCATTATTGATGAGGTTCGGAATGTGTAAGAGAAATTGTCTTCAGGCACAGTTTCAGGTTTTCCAGTACAGATTTTGTGCATCAAATTATGCTGGCATCTGTTTTATAAGTCAAATATATCAAGTTATGTTCTTCTTATGAATGGAAATGAAAATCATCAAATTTAAACACTGCTTTAAGTGTATAGCTACAAAGAATAAACAGTGGAGTATTCTCCCTTTCAACTACAAGTTGAAGTTAATTTGAGTAAACACACTTTTTTAGGCTGTTTCTTTAGATCTCCATACTGGGATGGACATTTTGGGATCTGTTCCCTGGCTAGTATTGTTTGCATAGGGATGCATTTCTGTGCTTGCTCTTGTCAAGTCTTTACAGAAAGTTGCTCTAAAATCTGTGTTAAAATGAAATAATTACTGTAGAAATGCAGATACAGATAACATTCAAACTCTTCTGCAAAGTAATACTTGCCTTTTTTCAATCTTTTTTATCGATGCATATGTTGACTAGAAGTATCAGTACTGTGCTTTCTCTCAGCTTTACTTTTTGTTCGTTAAAGTGTTAAATTGCATTGTAATGATTCACTATTGCGGACATGTTCTTTTTCTCCTCTTCTCATTGCCGCATGGTATATAATTTGTGTAAAAATTCCTGAAGGGCTTATGCCCGAAACGTCAATCCTCGTGCTCCTTGGATGCTGCCTGACCTGCTGCGCTTTTCCAGCAACACATTTTTCAGCTTGTGTAAAAATTACACTGGAAAACTGCAGACCTATTCAGCAACATCTGTGATGCTAATCCCTGTGTACTCAAACCATAATCTTGAGTTCCAGCAGTACATGTAAACAAAGAAGTGTTTCGTCAGCTTATGCCAGTTGCAGGAAGGGGTTCTAATAATGAATTTTTCTTGGGACTGATTGATCTTATTTATTAAATTAAATCTTTTTAAATTAAGAGCTTGGTATGAAGGCTAACTACTACAAGTAATTGCTTGTGATATCTGCAGATTATAAGCAAGAAGCTATGCAGCTGTAAATAGTTGCAGTTGCCCATAGGAATCTAAATTTTTATTGATTTAAAGTTGGTTTAAAAAAAATCTAAAAATCATGTTATAGCAGAGAATTGTGAAAATGTCCCTTTTAAGGTTGGACAGCCTCATGCACCTTGTGTTTAATATCTTTATTAATCTAATACTATCTTTTATTAATCTAATCCTAAGTGCTATTACTGATGCGGGGTAAGTTTTCTGTAATGAATTTTTTTTTATTTTACTTATGTACAATATATGTTGTGCATTGATCCCCTACACTGCCTATATCGAGCACGCTCGAAATAGGCATAAACAAAAACTAAGTATGCATAAAATAGAATCCCAAAAGTGTGACAACTTGGTTGTGAAATAATTGGTTATTGTAGACTAACTATGCATGACTGCCAATTTAATGTCACTCTAATACTGAGTTATGAACAGTTGTGCTGTGGACTCATGCCTACTAGGAATTGCCTTTTAGAATGCCAAAACTAATTACACTCATGACCATTTACAGCTGCTTATTCACCATATCCCATCAATGTCTGTGAGACGTGGAAAGAATGGCTTAAACATAGCCTTTAATTCTTTTAATAGTTTGCCACGTGATAAAGGTGCATGTGATGGATTGGGTTCAGAATTGGCTCAATGACAGGAAACAAAGGATAATAGTCAACAGCTTGCTTAAGAATGGGAAGTGGTTTCCAGTGGTTATCACAGGACTCCGCTTTGGGCCTCTTGCTGTTTTTGGGCCTCTTGCTGTTTTTGGTTTGTATTAATGATTTGACTTGAATGTTGAGGGATGACTGGCAAGTTTGCAGATGACGTAAACGTTGGCTACATAGTTGACAGTGAAGATGGTGAGAAAGTGTGTAAGGTATGAGCAGGTAGGGAAAGAGTTTAAGTTTAGGGTTGCTTGGCAAAGGCTCAGCTAACCTGACTTTGTATACTGCAAGTTCTTATCTAGTCAATGAGGTGCTGGAGGCAAGGGTACTAGTTTAATGAGGTGAAGAACATCCACCGTGTAATGCCAGATGGCTTAATCTTTACAATTGATGCTCGCTGATTGAGGGACTGTTACAATCAATACAGATCTTGCCTTATTTGAATGCTGCTCCCTGTAAGTGACTATATAAATTCCTTAAGAATCTGCTGCTCAAGGGAAAACTGAGAACGTGTGTCTGTGTACATGGGCAATCACTCTCTCTCCAGAGCTTGGAATAAAGATGAAGGTAGAGCCATACTGGATAAAAGCAAATTACTGCGGATGCTGGAATCTGAAACAAAAGAGAAAATGCTGGAAAATCTCAGCAGGTCTGGCAGCATTTGTGAGGAGAGAAAGAGTTGACGTTTCGAGTCTAACTGACCCTTTGTCAAAGCATGTCTCTGAGGTTTGCTCCGACTGATACAGAAATGGGGTGACAGTGGTTGTCAATTACAGGAAGATAAGTGGTTTGGTTGAGTAAACTCAGAAGTAGCAAATGGAATTTAATCTGAAGTGTTTCAGGGTTGTGCATTTGGCAAGGGCAAATAAAGTGCAGCAATAGAAAATAAACTGGAGGATATTGAGTGGTAGAGGAAGTTAGCCACCTTGAAGTGCATGTCAGTAGTCCCTCAAGGTGACAGGACTGGGAGATAGGTGTTGAAGAAGTGGGATGCTTCCCTTCATTGAGCAAAGTATTGAATACAAGAGCTGGGTTGTAATGCTAAAACCTACACAAGACACTGACTTAAGACACAGCTGGAGTTGTGTACATCGTTCTGGTCACCATATTACAGGAAGAATATAATAACTATTGAGAAAGTGTTGAGGTTGTTCACAAAAATGTTAGTAGGATTTAAAAACTGCAGATAGGAGGAAAATGTGGATAGGCTAGGAGTGTTTCTCATTTCAGAACAGAGGCAGCCAAGTTGATTGAGATTTATAAAATAATAATGGGCTTAGGTAGTGTGGACAGGAAAACCTGTATCCTGTAACAAGTCAGTTACCAGAGGGCACAGGTTTAAAGTGGTTGATAGAAGGGTTAGAAGGGAAATGAGGAAACATCTTTCACCCAGAGGTGATGGGCGTCTGGAATTCACTGTAACTTTGCAGCTGGGGTGAAAACACATTCTAATTTAAAAGGAACTTGGATCTACATCTGAAGCTGTGTAACCTTTTATGTGCTGATAGGTGGAATTGGACAGCTAGTTTATTCAATTGGCATAGACACCGTGAACTGAGTGGCATCACTCTCTTTTTCTGTTCTTAACATTTGTATGGTTCTAGGGCTTCAAATCCATTGTTACCAGCTATAAAGCTTTTCCCCTCTACATTTAACTGTCTCAGCTGTTGACAACTTCCAACTTTCCTTGCCTGTTATATTCATGGGTATTCAAGGAGCACTTGCATTTTTGGGTCAGAATCAGAATAACTTCAATGCCATTTCTACAGTCACAGTAAGAAATCCTGGAAAAAAACTTTGGAATGTTGAACCAACTTTTTTAGGATGCACAGCACTGTTAGTGGTGCCATTTGAGATGTTGAACCTAGAGGTCCCATCCATCTACTCAAAGTGTAAAAGATTCCATGATACTACTTTGTAAAAGCCAAAGAGTGTTAATCTGTACACCAGGATAATATTTATCCGTTGGTCAGTATTTCTGAAAACATTATTTCTGGTTGCTGTCACACTGCTCTTTGTGGGTATTTGTTGCATGCATGCTTACTGCTATGTTAATATTACAGCTGCATGCATACTTTTATTGGCTGCAGAGTGTTCTGAGGAGATCCAGGGTTTGTGAAAACTGCTGTGCAAATGCTGACTGATTCTGTGACCATTCAATGGGATAATTGTTAAAGGAGCTAGATTTGAAAATATTTATTTTGCAGTCTTTACATTCTGAACTGATTTATCTCAATTAAAGCTTTTTGTTCAAATTTTTCATCTGGAATTGGTGGGTAGCACGCTCTTTTTTTTCTTGTACTGAGTCTGATATCTGGTTGAGGACCGTTCCAGGGATTTAAATTTGTAACTGAAGCAGATGCTTGTGTAGTGTTCTGCTCTGCCTCCCTGTTTAGGAAGATGCAAACCTTCACATGGAATTATTCAGAGCAGCCTGTCTAAGGACTTGTGCAAAGTTTATCTCCTCAAATGACCAAAAAAATTGATTCATTTTGCTTATGGCACATTTGCTATTCATAATTTTAACAAAACAAATGATTACTTTTGATTATCATCACAATTATAATTATATTCTAGTGATTATGCTTGAAAACATATTTTATTTGTGGAATCGTAGAATCATAGCGTCCTACAGGAGGGAAACAGACCCTTTGATCCAACCAGTCCATGCTGACCATGTTCCCAAGCTAGTCCCACCTGCCTGCTCCTGCCTATATCCCTCCAAACCTTTTTCATTCACAATTATCCAAATGTCTTTTAAACTTTGTAACTGTATCCACCACTTCCTCAAGAAGTTTGTTCCACACACGAAGCATTTGTTCTGTTTTTAAACAAAATCGATCAGACTCCCTTAAGGATCTGCAAGTTTGTATTCTTGTAGCTTCCTCCAATCGGCCTCTGTATGGCTTGTATATAAGTGGGTTTTTTTGTTATACGAACGAGATTCCATTAACGAGATAATGGTTATTGGCACACTCGGTTCCTTTTACTTGAGGGGCCATTCCATCTACTATATGTCTGGAAACACCATAACAAAGCTACTATATCATCCTTTAATATTGACCAGGATTTGTTTTCTGATCTTGCTGCATTGGGATGTCAGAGGGGATATGAGGAGATTAGACGATATCCCAGTCGGTTTACTAGAGGTATGTCCAGAATGCTTAAGGTCTGGTTGGAGGGTCGCTCTGATATTTGTGTATACTCTGGTTACCTTGGAGTGGAATCTATCTTGATATACTTGAAGCCTGTGTGACAGATGAGTTCTGCAGAAAAAGTGCATGTGATATGATCGCCAGATATGTTTTAGTTTTGTTCAAGCTGTTATGGTCAGAGTGGGCACTAGCAGAACTTTAATGTTATTGGCTTAATCTTAGTACCACTTTACTGCCCTTTCAAAAGGTTCTGAACTTGATGCAGTCACTTTAGCAGAGTGAACTGGAGATCAGTGTCAAAAGTCAATATAAATTGCCTTTACTCAGCATCCCAAGGATGTTAGATGTTGAAAGATCTTTATTAAGCTACTCTGAGAAATTGTCATCTTGTGGACTGAGCTGTGTTCATTTAAGTCCAATGCTGTAAACATGAGGGTTAGTGTTAATTTGAATCATTTATGTGGGAATTTGACTTTGTTGTGTACAAAGCAATTGCTTAACTGTTTCTTTGCATACATTAATGACCAGGACTTGGGCATTGAAGACTCTTTTAAAGTTTTTGCTGTAATATACAACTTCATTCAGTAAAGATTGAGAAACCAGAAACTAATTAAATAGGAAGACATGGAATATGGGTGTGGCTGATGAGGCTAGCATTTATTAGCCATCCCTAATGACCTTTTGAAGATGGGACTGAACCACTGCCTTGGGTGTAACTTTGTAGGCCATTTCAAAGAGCAGTTAAGAATCAACCATAAGTTGGGGTCTAGTCACAGGCTGGGTAAGGAAAGCAGATATCCTTTCCTTGAGCATTGGATTTTCTTTTGTTTTGCTCCAAACTAGTGTTTCCGTGGTCATCACTATTGTCTTCCTATTTCAGATTATCTCCAGTTCAAAATTAAATTCTCTACCTATCCTGGAGGGATTTGAACTTTCCTGCAGATCATGAATTCAAGTTGCTGAATTGCTACTTTAATCCAAAAGCAAAATATTGTCTTTATTTGATAGTATTTCCTGTATCTGCAATACTTAATACGCTTGGCAGTGCTTATGAAATGAGGGAAACTTATTTCAGGTTAGGACCTTTTTTGAGTCTGTCTGTATCTACAGATATGTTGTGGGTGGCAGGAGAACTTAAGTAGTTTTTATTGACTTTTTAAAAATAAAAGCATAGTACAGCATAAAGATGACTAATCTATTACAAACCCTCGGAATACATTTTTCTGTTTTGGACACTTAATCTTGGAAAAGATGTCAAATGCAGAGGCAGTTTAGGGATAAGCTTGTGTGAAGAGACTGGTGATGCTGGGCTTGTTTTATTGGAGCAGAAAAAGATATTTGATATATTTAGTTTTGAAACCATTAAATGAAGAGAGGCTGTTTCCAGTGACAAGGTTCAGTAACTAAAGGAGACCGATTTTTAAGGTGATGAACTAGAAGCGAATTGGTGTTTTTGCACAGGTTATTGTGATCACCTATGTACTGCCTGAAAGGTAAGTAAAAATGAATTCTGTGCTAACATTCAAGAATGAACTAGATAAATTTTTGCCCTGTAATTTTTTTTTTTAATCCCCTGTTTAGGAAAGAGTATGGAAGTTGGTCTACACTTACAGCTTCTTCAGTGAGTCAGCAAAGATGACATGAGCTGAATTGTCCCATGCTGCATCATTCTGTGGTTCTAGATAATTGTGTAGAGAATAGAGTGCAGGGACAGCCTTTTAATACCGTATCACCTCCAATTTGGTCTTTAAATTTTTCAAATTAAGAATTTTTCCTTTATGATTTTGATCTGAAAGTGTTGGTGCATTAAATGTGATGGTGTCTTTGAAGGAATTGTGCTACCTCAGTAACTTGACTCCCTCTTGAATTATTGCTAATCTTGATAATGAATTTCCTCATCGTCTGCTTTGCTTTTAAGAAAGAGCAGCCGATAAATGTCTTTGTTTGGTTTGTAACAATCCTCCAAATGTCTCTTACTAGACAAAATGGCCTTTGCTCTAGACATGAGCTGAAAAATGTGTTGCTGGAAAAGCGCAGCAGGTCAGGCAGCATCCAAGGAGCAGGAGAATCGACGTTTCGGGCATAAGTCCTTCTTCAGAATAGCTAGTGACTGGAACTGTAGCTACAAGGTGTAGAAAAGACTCCCTTTCACATTTTTCATTTTTGCTAACCAATTTGGAAATGCTTTACAACTTAATAGATTATCATCTTTAATTGGTGAATACTAGTTCTGGTGAGAATTTATTTTTCTGTAGAACGATTATCAAAAAGATATTGTGAAACTTGAAAAGTGTTCAGAAAAGATTTACAAGGATGTTGCCAGGGTTGGAGGATTTGAACTATAAGGAGAGGTTGAATAAACTGGGGCTGTTTTCCCTGGAGCATCGGAAGCTGAGGGGTGACCTTAGAGGTTTATAAAATCATGAGGGGCCTGGATAGGATAAATAGACAGTCTTTTCCCTGTGGGAGGGGAGTTCAGAACTAGAGAGCATAGGTTTAGGGTGAGGGGGGAAAGATATATAAAAGACACCTATGGGGCAACTTTTTTATGCAGAGGGTGGTACGTGTATGGAATGAGTTGCCAGAGGAAGTGGTGGAGGCTGGTACAATTGCAACATTTAAAAGGCATCTGGATGGGTTTATGAATAGGAAGGCTTTGGAGGGATATGGGCCAGGTGCTGGCAGGTTGGGTTGGGATATCTGTTTGGCATGGAAAGGTTGGACTGAAGGGTCGGTTTCCATGCTGTACATCTGTGAGTCTAATTGTTGAAACTTTAGGCTAAACTGAAAGCTCAAATAAGGAATTTAAAATCTTGGAAATGTATAAGAATAAAAAAATTTAACTCTTGGAATATTCTTAAAAAGTGCTTCACATAATACCAAAAATGGAAATGAAGATTTACAAAAGGTGCTGTGGTATTGAGTCTGTTTTTGTTTTAGTTTTTAGACACCACTGAATCTTTCTGTTCCTGTTGTGTATTTCTATAGGAAGTATACAGTATTTGTGTTGTTACTTAAGGCTTCATTCTTGTAAATTGTATATTTTAATTATAGTGCAACCTTGTATATAATCCAGGCCCAACATTCAAATTTGGTAGTGATGAGCCCTGTGCAAACTCTATTTCTTCCTACGCCTTTCCACCCCCATCCCATTTTAATGTCCTCCTTTTGTCTTGATTTGGATTTGCAATTTTTAAAATGCATATTTGAGCACAGGCACACTGTAAAACATTCTTAAATATACATTAAGGTCAAGTGATGAGGGGACCAGATTTTGAGAGCCCTGGGAAATTCATTCATAGAATATGTACTGAGTGTCCAGGCATCCAAGAACTACTTGTGGAAATTTGTGCTGCTTGTATCCCAATTAGTGACATAAGTAGATTCACCAATAACTGGAACCTGTCTGAGATTTGCATGCACGTATGCGTCAAAGTGCATTTAAACCAAACTGCACTTGCAGAGCAAGCATAAAGTTGCAGTTACTGCATTAAACTGGCTTTGGATCTTTTCTCACTGCTCATAAATGAGAAATGTATTGTATGTGGGTTCTTGATCATTCCTCAAAAATGGTTATACCCAATTGTAAACGCATCTCTCAATTTGTGTAGTCGCAAACCAGACATGGTGAGTGAAAGCTTTCCCAAGTCAGTTGTTGCCACCTCTCTTAAAAAGCCATATAAGCAAAGAAAGCTAACTGTTTATATAGAAAAGAATACAGTAGCCAGGTTGTTTATCCTACAAGTGTCCTTTCAGCAGCTATCATACAAATAGACATCAGTTTTTGAGTGTTTATCAAGCTAGGTGCGTGGATAGGTAAAGTTGTCATCCTCCTATCAGACCATAGGACTGCACTGACATTAGAGAGATAATTGGTGGTTTAATCTGAGGTTGACTATGCTTGCAAATATACATTATGCACCAGAAAGTTTTGTGGTAATCACAGCTGGCATGGGAATTGAATGCATGCTATTGGCATTGCTCTGAATCGCAAACCAGCCAACCAGTTAACTGAGTTGGAATACTATTTGGTATGCCATATCTTTATTCATTCAAGCCAATTATGAAAGTTTGAACAAAATGTTTTCTTCCTATACAGATTGATGCCATGCTTTAAAGGATAAAGTGGCATGAAGTTAACTTCTAACTTCCAGTATTAATGCACAATGCTCTTGTTGGAGCCATCAAAGTATACTCTGCATCTAATGAGTTTGTCAAAGGG
This sequence comes from Chiloscyllium plagiosum, assembly GCF_037043375.1. Lineage (NCBI taxonomy): Eukaryota > Metazoa > Chordata > Chondrichthyes > Orectolobiformes > Hemiscylliidae > Chiloscyllium > Chiloscyllium plagiosum. The sequence goes on from NW_028270166.1 coordinate 24,496,229, forward strand.
AGTATTGCTGAATTATTTGGGCGCAGGTTTCTTCCTGGTCATAACCTTGACTGATTTTGTTTTATTTTTGTTTCATCAGTGCAGACCTGTTCTAACCCCAACATTTTACGGTATTGTGGAAAAAGCTTTTACCATTATGCCTGATCACCTGCATGCTCCCAATTTTCAAACATGCTCATCTTTTTATCAAATCTCTTTTGGGGTATAATCAAACACATTTAGCAACTATGTAAATGAGTTTATTCCAAATATATAGACTTTTAAAAAGACATTGGTTTATTTTTTAAATTACAATATCACTTTTTAAACTGTAAGGCATGGGGGCATAAGTAAGTCTCTTGGCCATTTAATTCCACTCTATCCTTCAATGAAGTAGTGAGTGATTTGAATCCTTAACTCTACTCTCTTGGTTTTTCCCCATACTCATTAAAAATCTACCTTGGCCTTAAATATACTTACTGAGCTAGCACCTATAAACATCTGAGGAACAGATTTTCAGATTGACAACCCTCAAAAAATTACACCTAATCTGTTTTAAATGAGCATTTATTGAGATTATGCTCTCTGGTCCTAGACACCCCCCCCCCCCCCCCCCCCCCCTCCCCCCCCCCAACCCAAACAACAAGAGGGTTGGGGAGAGGAGTGCCTCCAGCATGCACCCCTCAAGTCTAAGAATTTTAAGATGTTTGATAATATCTCCTCTCATTCATCTAAACTCTAAGGTACAATTCTACTCCAACCTTCCATTAGAAGAAATCTCTCCATGCCTGGAGTTAACCTAGTGACCCTTTTCTGGACTAGTGCACCTTCCTGCTTCTGAACTGTTACCCACCCAGACCCATTCTCCTCCCCTATTACTCTACACTTGCCCCTGACTACAGTTTCCTCCCACAATCCAAAGCTGTGCAGGTTAGGTGATTTGGTCATGCCAAATTGCCCATAGTGTTCAGGGATGGTTAAGTGCATTCGTCAGAGGTAAATGTAGTGTAATATGGCAGAAGAATGGGTCTGGGTCGGTGACTGTTCGGAGACTCTGTGTGGACTTGTTGGGCTGAATGGCCTGTTTCTGCACGTAAGGGATTCTGATAAGGGAATGAAAGATATTCCCAGTATTCTAAGTATGGTCTGACTAGTATGTTGTATAATTTTTAACAGCACCTCCCTGTTTTCTCTGTTCTGTTTTAAATAAAGGTTGACAGACCTTTTCCCTTCCCCTTTACCCATTTAAGTTTGGATGCTAGTTGTTTTTTGTGACTCATGAATGAGGATCTCCAAATCCTGTTGTGCTACAGTTGCAGAAATCTGCAAAGCAAGCTTTTGTCAAAACCTTGTCATTTAACCACATAATGGGAATATTTACAAAATCAGTTAAACAATTATTGTTTGGGGCCATTCACCTGTTTTGCACTCTGGCACATTCCCTCTTATATGTTTGAGCAGCATTGCTAGAAGCTTGGCGAATTTAATTTTTACAACAAAAGTGTATTGTGCTTTCCCTTCCTGAGGTGACTCACTGCAGTTTATCTAAACATTTTAATAAATGTACAGAAGCAACAGATTTTTGGAAGACCATGATTTTTAAAATAGATTTGAAATATAAAGTAAAGTAAAAATGTTGGATAAAAGCAAATTACTGCGGATGCTGGAATCTGAAACCAAATGAGAAAATGCTGAAAAATCTCAGCAGGTCTGGCAGCATCGTGAGGAGAGAAAAAAAGAGCTGATGTTTCGAGTTAGACTCGAAACGTCATCTCTTTTTTTTCTCTCCTCACAGATGCTGCCAGACCTGCTGAGATTTTTCAGCATTTTCTCTTTTGAAAGCAAAAATGTTGTCTAGAATATAATGACCTGCAAATAGAAAACTGCAATTAATGGCAATGTAAACTATATAACCTTTTTTAAAAAGCTCCCATTAATTAGAAGATTAATAGTAATTATTCAACCTTTCTCAATCACAGCTGAATTTGTTTTTGCTTTATCAGTGGGATTTTGGCTGCAAGGGTACAATACTGAGCTATAATATGGAGTAACCATTGACATTTCTTCTGTTTGAAAAGAGCTAATGGGAGTAATTTACTTGTTTCTAACAGAAGTTTGAAGCTGATTCGGCAAGTTGCCTAGTTTGTATTGTTTGTCCAGTTTACTTCCCACAGATTGAAATAGAACTGTAGTTGGAGCAGACTGTTTTGTTGAGATTAGAATATGGAAGTAATCTCTCATCAAATGTAAAATACCAAAGTGCTGTTAATTTGGCTGCAGTTATATTGCATTTAAAGTCTAGTTCCTACAGCATGAGCATATGTTTTAACCAAATGGTACTTGGGAATGGATTAACACCCTCTTAATGGTTATGACATGCTATAGTAACTTGAGTCTGAAGTTGGTCGTGTGAAACACCAAGATACAAATATAGGACTCAGCAATGTGATTAGACAGTAAACAGTAAACTTTTTGCTTAGCCTAGTGAAGGGTGTGTCTTTTGTTATGAGGCAATACTAGTTCAAAATCCACAATACCTAGATTATAGTGCAACAATTTATTTGGGAGTGCTGCTCTTTCAGGTAGCTGTCGGAGCAGGACCATAAGACAGCATTTACAGCAATTTACAGTTATCTGAATGTGACTTAAAAGTTCTGGGATTTATGTATTAATGAACCGAAACCAGCAACCCATTCTAAAAGATGAAAGACTTGTCACCAATCTAGGTTTATTTAATATATCTTTTCAGTTGCATGATACTGTAATCTTTTGCTATAAATTCTGTCTCTTCTGGTCCTGTTCCACAGCTACTTGATGAAGGAGTAGCACTCCGAAACCTAATGCTTCCAAATAAACTTGTTGGGCCACAACCTGGTGCTGTGATTTTTTTTTTCTTTTTTTTAAACTTTGTTCACCCCAGTCCAACACCAGCTCCTCCGCAGAGGCAATAATAAGCATTTGATGTTAACCTTTTCCAAGAAATCTATTGCTGCTGTTTCAGTAGTGCAGTGATATCTTTCGCATCCATCCAAGGAACCTTGTTGGAAAGTGGAAAATGTCAGTCGGCTGTGAAATGTCAGTCTTGATTGCATGTTGAAAGCTGGAACAGGGCTTGAACCTACAACTTCCTTGAGTGGAAAATACATTGTCACTGAGCCAGTCTCTGTTCTGTATTTACAGAAGGGTATGATAATGAGAAAGCATAGGTACTTAAAGCAAATGACACAGCCATATCACTCCCTCTTGCTTCTTTTTGATGGGATTTCATTTCAAATTTTGCACTATTTTGGAAAATACTGAAAGATAACTAAAATTGGCAGTGTAAGGGAAAAAAAGCTAGCTTACACTGAGATTGCTACTGGGGTGAGTTCAGTGTTCAAGGTAAGTACTCCAGCAATGAGTTCAATATTTGATTAAAGCAAATACTGCAGTTATACTGGAATTGCTATAAATTGTCAGCAATTTATATTTTTTTAATAGATGTGTAATGTGTACTTCAAATACCAAAGGCTCTCCCTGCTGTGATGAGGAAACTCATTTGGCAGTTTGACACCAGCCTTTAGCAAATCTGAAATGCTGGGAATTGGCTCTAGAACATTTTAACCTCTTGGGATTTTACTTGTGATAGGACAGGTGGGGAAATGATTGGAATGAAAGCAAGAGCCAATTCTGACAGACAGGAATTGTGGGAGTAATTCCAACATAGTATTTTTTTAACCTCCAGGCAGGTGCAGCTTTAGACAGCAAATAATCTTAGACTCAGCTAAAAGGACTTGATAGGAAACTCTGCTCACTGAAGGTCTAAAATGGTTGATCATGAAACCCCTGCTTTGTCAACAATTCAAATGCAGTTTCGACCTAGAAAAAAGTATGTGTCATTATATGGATATGATTATGGAACTGAATTTTCCTCCTTGAGGTTGTAGTTCTAAGCTTTGGAAAGGCAGTAAATGTGCAATTGAATTTCCTCAGCGGAAAACAATCTTTAAGTTGTGAAGTGTTTCCCAGGCTTTAGTTCTTTCTAAACAATCCATTGTTTCTATGTAACTATGCTGATTTGAAGCACTGATTTATCTGCTGGTTTTGTACTAATATATCACAGTAGAACAGAACAATGGGAAGTTGGTGTCTTCAATTACAACATAATTTCAGCCACTGGTTACTTACTGGAGCAGCTATAGATTTGGATTAAAAGGAATGATGCAGTCTGTTTAGCTCTTGTGCAAAACCTAAAAATGGAAGTGGTACCTTTTAAAAGACTTTGACCCTTCCAGTATCTCTTTACAATTTTCATCTAAAATATACTGAAACGTTTGTGTAACTATATCTGGAATGTCCTCTTTTATCGTAATGGATAAATGTACCTGATCTAGTGAAATGTTGTTGAACAGGTTTTTTTTTTAATTGAAAGGGCTGTACGATTCTTACACGTTTGGACTAGAAAAAAAATGAATGTGGTTGTGCAGTGAAACTAGGTAAGGCAACTGTAAAAATCACATGTAGCACTTACCTCTGACTTTATTTGCTAACTGGTCAGTCATCTTAAGCTGTTTGTTTCCCTATGTTTCTCCTACACCCTTACAAGATGGAAATCTTGTAAAGCTGTATGTAGTTGATGGAACTTAATCCAATACAGCAGTCTTGCTCCATTTGGTGTCAATTGATCATGATGCAGTAGTTGATGAGCTCATTTCATTATCTTTGCTTGAACTTTTTTTTTATTCCTCCTGGTTCAATTAAAATGTTCTCATTGAACACCTAGACTTGGAAATTCAGTACAGTATAACTAATGTACAGTTCTGTTGCCACAGTGCAATCATGTTAGTGCCATGTACCTTTTGACCTAAGCCAATACTTGTGATGCCTTCAAAAAAAAGTCAACCTGTTGAAGCTACAATACCAGTAGGAGTAACATGCATTGGGCATTGCTCCGAAATCCCACAACCAGTGCATCAGATGTAAACTATATAATTCTGCCACCTGTGAATGACAGTGGATAATTAAACAACTCTCAGGAAGCTGAGGATCCCCATTATTCCTTGCTGATGGGGAATCCCAGGACATCAATACATAAGACAAGCAAGGCTGAAATTTTTATATCTCAAGTCAGAAGTGCGAAGTGGATCTATTTGGACTTTAAGAAGGCCTTTGACAAGGTGCCGCACAGGAGGCTACTGAGCAAGATAAGGGCCCGTGGTGTCCGAGGCAAGGTTCTAGCGTGGATAGAAGCCTTGCTGTCTGACAGAACATAGAATGCGGGGATGAAAGGGTCCTTCTCAGGGTGGCAGCCAGTAACAAGTAGTGTTCCACAAGGCTGGGTGTTGGAACCTCAACGTTTCACTTTTTACATTAATGATCTAGATGAAAGAACTGAGAGCGTTCTGGCTTTTTGTTTGCAGACAATACAAAGATAGGTAGAGGGATAGGTAGCATTGAGGAGGTGGGGCGGCTGCAGATGGATTTGGATAGGTAAGGAGAGTGGGCGAAGTGGCAGCTAGTACAACATGGAGAAGCCTGAGGTCCTACTTTGGTAGGAAGAATAGAGGCATGGATTATTTTCTAAATGGGGGGAAAATAATTCAATAGTCTGAAGGGCAAGGAAACTTGGGAGTTCTAGTCCAGGATTCTCTCAAGGTAAACTTGCAGGTTGAGTCAGTAGTTAGGAAGGCAAATGCAATGATGGCATTTATTTTGAGAGGACTTGAATATAAAAGCAGGGATGTACTTCTGAGGCTGTACAAGGCTCTGGTTAGACCACATTTTGAGTATTGTGCGCAGTTTTGGGCCCCGTATTTCAGGAAGAATGTACTGGCCTTGAAATGTATCCAGAGGAGGTTCACGAGAATGGTCCCAGGAGTGAAAAGCTTAGCATATGAGGAATGTTTGAGGACTCTGAGTTTAAACTTGATTGAGTTTAGAAGGATGATAGGGGAATCTAATTCAAATTTACAGAATACTGAATGGCCTGGACCCAGTAGATTTTGGGAAGATGTTTCCATTGGTGGGAGAGGCTTGGACCTGAGGGCATAGCCTTAGCGTAAAGGGAAGACCTATTAGAATAGAGAGAAGGAGCAACTTCTTCAGGTAGACAGTGGAGAATCTATGGAATTTATTGGCAAGAAGGCTGTGGAGGCCAGGTCATTGAGTATGTTTAAGACTGAGATAGGTAGTAGAGTATCTAAGGTTATGGGGTGAAAGTGGGAGAATGGGGTTGAGAAACTTATCAGCCATGATTGAGTGGCAGAGCAGACTTGATAGGCTAATTTGACCTAATTTCTGTTCCTGTACCTTTTTATGGTCCCTTCGCCACCTCCTGAGATATTGATACTGCAAAGACTGTGGGCCTTGACATTATTCCCACAATAGACTTGAAGACTTATGCTACAGTACTAGCCCCAAGCTGTTCCATTAGTTATGTCACTTGACATCTATCTAGTCAAGTGAAAAATTACCCACAAAAAGCAGGACAAATCCAACCTGGCCAATTATCACCCCCTCAGTTTATTCTACATCTGCATAGTGCTGAGCGGTTGTTGACCACACTATAAAATTGTACTTGCAAAGGAATGACCACCTGACACTGAGTGAACCAAAACTGTGCTCTTGACCTCATTGCAGCCTTGTTCTAAACATGAACAAGAGATCTAAGTTTGCTCGCTGCACTGGAAGGTTTGTTTTCAGATGTTTTGTCACTATACTAGGTAACATCATCAGCAAGCCTTTGGTGAAGCATTGGTGTTAGTGACCCGCTTTGTATTTGTTTAGGTTTCCTTGGGTTGGTGGTCTCATTTCCTGTTCTTTTTCTCAGCATGGTAAATGGGGTCCATGTGTGTTTGTTGATAGACCTCTGGTTGGAATGCCAAGCTTCTAGGAATTCTTATGCATGACTCTGTTTGGCTTGTCCTAGGATGGATGTGTTGTCCCAGTCTAAGTGACATTCCTAGATGTCACAGTAGAGCAAACAGCCAATGGGGAACTTCAAACCAGCGTCTACAGGAAAACCACACATATGGACCAAACACTGAATTACAGAAGCAATCATCCCAACATCCACAAACAAAGCTGCATTAGCTTGTTTATTTCAACGAGTCACCACTCATTGCAGCACAGGAACCAAGAAGAGCAGAAGAAAATCACCCCTACAGCGTATTCAAAAGAATGGATACCCAATGAGCACAGTCCACCAATTTCTCAGTAATAAATCCAAAAGAGCAGACAAAATGTGTCCAGAAACCCTAGCCACTCTCCCCTATATCAAAGACATCTCTGAAATGACTGCCAGACTACTCAGACCCCTTGGCATCATGGTAGCCCACAAACCCACCAACACACTAAAACAGCAGCTAATGAACTTGAAAGACCCTGTACAGACAACAAGCAAAACTAATGTCATTTACAAAATACCTTGCAAGAACTGTAACAAACACAACATTGGACAAACAGGCAGAAAAGTAGCCACCAGGATACGTGAACATCAACTAGCCACAAAAGAGACATGATCCACTCTCTCACTAGTATGCTTACATGCAGATGAGGAAGGACACCACTTCGACTGGGACAACACACCCATCCTAGGACAAGCCAAACAGAGACACGCATGAGAATGTCTAAAAGCATGGCATTCTAACCAGAAGTCTATCAACAAACACATCGACTTAGACCCCCATTTACCACCCTCTGAGGGGAAGAAAAAAAAAGCATAAACTGACATCACAGCAAATGATATCACTAACCCAAGGAAACCTATACACATACCTACAAAGTAGGTCACTAACATCAGTGCTTCACTGGAGGCTCACTAAAGATGTTACCTAGTGTGGTGATGAAACGTCTGAAAATAAACCATCCAGCTCAACAAGCAAACTTGCATCCAATGCCTCAACCTGAGGTATAAACCTTCTCAAAACTTGCTGATGAGCAAGAGAGGTGAATTCCTGAAGGGAGTGACTGACGGCCTTTGCCATCACCACATCATTCACCCAAACATAGCATTACGGAGCCCTTTCAAACCTGAAATTGGAAATAGAAAACTTTTCAATGCACAAGTCAGGAGCGTGATTGAATACTGTCCACTGAAGGAGTACAATTCCATCAATATTGAAAGCTTGACGCTATCTAAGGTAAAGCAACCAGCCTGACTGGTACTGCGTCCTCCACCTTCAACATTCACTCTGCACTCAATCGATGCATAGTAGAAGCTGTATACACTATGTAGTAGATGCAGTGCAGTAGCTCAGCAAGGCAGCTTTGACAGCACTATCCAAATCTGTGACCTCCCTAGAAGGACAATGGGAGCATTCAACTTCCCCTCCAAGCCACACACCAATCCTGGCTTGGAACTACAGAGGAACCTCTATTATCTGAATGAGATGGGCAGGCACTATTTCATTCTGATAATTGATTATTCGGTTAATTGATTCAATGCCTTCCCTTTGGAGCTTGGAGTTTTCTGTTAAGTCTGCTCCCTGTTCAGATGATAAGGCAGCAGCACACCATTGTTGGAAGCGTGTTCTTGATATAAAGTTTCTATCGGGACCTTGAGATCATCTTCGGATAATCTGATGTTCGGATAATCAAGGTTCCTCTGTATACCACTCTTCATTCTTTGGTTTAAAATTTTGGAACTCCCTTTCTAATGTGTGTTTGTTCCCGTGAGACTGCAGTGTCCAAGATGCAGCTCCATGCTACCTCCTTGAGGTTGATTTAGGTTCCTGTTCTGAGAAAAAGAACAGGAAATGAGACCACCTAAACAAATACAAAGCGGGTCACTAACACCAATGCTTCACCAAAGGCTTGCTGATGATGTTACCTAGTATAGTGACAAAACATCTGAAAACAAACCTTCCAGTGCAGCGAGCAAACTTAGATCTCTTGTTCATGTTTAGAACAAGGCTGCAATGAGGTCAAGAGCACAGTTTTGGTTCACTGTGTCAGGTGGTCATTCCTTTGCAAGTACAATTTTATAGTGTGGTCAACAACCGCTCAGCACTATGCAGATGTAGAATAAACTGAGGGGGTGATAATTGGCCAGGTTGGATTTGTCCTGCTTTTTGTGGGTAATTTTTCACTTGACTAGATAGATGTCAAGTGACATAACTAATGGAACAGCTTGGGGCTAGTACTGTAGCATAAGTCTTCAAGTCTATTGTGGGAATAATGTCAAGGCCCACAGTCTTTGCAGTATCAATATCTCAGGAGGTGGCGAAGGGACCATAAACTCTGAATAGGTTGATTTAGGAAATATCTTCACCTTGAGTTATTCTGGCCTTGCTAGTGATGCGTGCATTGATTTATTTTTTTTTTAAGTCACTGCTGACCATTGTTGCTTTGCCTTTAGAATTTAAATGTGTACTTTTACATATCAGCTGAGAATGAATTGGCAAATTTGACTATAGAACTTGTAAGTGCTCAAGATGAGCATCCATGTTAATACAATACTGTAGATCTAATGTTACTGTCAAGATTTTGAACGAGTGATTTTAAATGAAACCTTTAATCTGTAGACTGCACCACTATCCCCTGTTGATGTGGAGCCAAGTGTATCTGAATGCTCATGCATGTGCCAGTGTAGTTCGGCCATTTGGGTAATTTGTACAATTGTCATCAGCCAGGGACACCACTCATGTCTCATTCTAGACTTGTCTCCATTTTGATGTGTGTGCGCTCTGCCTAGTTGCAGTGTTGTTTTAGGTAGAGTTATTTTTGCAAACTTTAAAGTCCCTGGTGTTTTGTTATTAAGAAACTGTCACTGTCGAACATTCTTAAAAGATAAGTTAGCAGTGAAGAATTCTACTGTTGAAATGAAACTAGCAACCATTTCTAGGACTTGTGTGGAACGGAGTCATCCTTGTTACCAATTTTTCAGAAAAATATAGCACACTCTGTCATTTTACCTCTGGCTAGGGCCTTCGTGCAAAGATTAATACAAGAACAGCTATGTGATTATGGATGTAACTTAGCTTAGTTATAGCCAAGATTAGGTGCAGTGTAAAGCTTTCTGTTCTGTGACATGACCATTTGAATTAGCCTCCCGTTTGGAGCTCTTTCATATTTAGGCATGTTCCTGTGCTAGTTTTTGGGTCCTACGTTTGGAAACAGGACTTTCTAAACACTACTTTGACTTGATTCAGTCAGGAAGCCTGGGTTCAGGTCCTACTTGCTCCAGAAGTGTGTAATAACACCTCTGAATAGGTTGATTTAGGAAATATCTTCACCTTGAGTTATTCTTCTGAAACCCAACATGAGGTATTTGCCAGAAAGATACCATAACTTACTAAACAGAACCACAAAGCAACTAGAATCTAACAGGTTACTGTATTAGCTTTTGAGTGTAAATAGTTAATGACGCTAGTTGCTAAACATTGAACCTGATAGTAATTTGTTGGTCCAGGAATGTGTCAAAGTGCAAAATGGGAAAAAAAGTTGTTTTTTTTTTAAAACTACTTTTTCCCAAATTATTCTCCATTTGCCAACTCTATGACCATTTCCCTATCAATATCTGTTTAAACTGTTAGTGTCCTTGTGGGTGGCATGGTCACTCAGTGGTTACCATTGCTGCCTCACAGCGGCAGGAACCTGAGCTTGATTCTAGCCTCTAGCAATTGTCTGTGGATTTTACATATCCTCCCCAAGTCTGTGTGGGTATCCTCTGGGTGCTCTGGTTTCCTCCCACAGTCCAAAGGTGTGCAGGTCAGGTGAATTGGCCATGCTAAAGTGCTCATCGTGTTGATGGATGTGTGGGTTAGGTGCATAAGTTAAGGGTAAATATAGAGTAATAGAGTAGGGGAATGGGTCTGGGTGGATTACTCTTCGGAGGGTTGGTGTGGACTTGTTGGGCCTAATGACCTGTTTCCGCACTGTAGGGATTCTATGATTCTACAATTCTCACTAATTGTCTTTCTGTCTATAGCTGTTAGCAATATGAAACTTAATTTATTATTGACAGCCATTTATTGGATTTCCTATTTACTATGACTGACCACTTTGCGATCGTAGGTTTAGGTTGTCTGTCTTTGCCTCATTTATGATTTCATTATAGCTTTAAAATATTGACTGACCTGAGCCTCAGTTAATGCTGCAAATTCAATATAACCATAATATGGTGGATCTTGCTGATTGTGTCACAGCTCTTGTGTAGAAATTATTCTTCCCCTTTAATCTGTTTGATGAAGCTTATACTGAGACATGCAGACAGTGCTTCGCTGTTTGGAGCACGGGTCTGTACAGGAACTTGGTGTTTGCAGGCATGTTTATTGAATTAAAATTTTAAATGGCACAGGTCTGGAAACCATTTCAAGGTTTTCTAATTTAATTTTAATATTTATTATCTTGGTGTGTACTTCCCATTGCATGCATACTCCTGTTAATTTACTCATGGCTACTTCTGAAATGTTCTTACTTGTGGAGTATCTTGTTTTGAAGATCCTGGTATCACTTGCTTTAACCCATTCATATTACAGGTCTGTCCATTTGAAAGCTGTAGGAGTTTTTGAATATCTGAATGCATAGTTGTCCAGTTTGCTGTATGGGACATGTGCAGCTCGATATGCAAGGCTTGTACATACAAATTTTATTCCAAGTGTGTAGCAGTCAGTCATGCTCTTGATGCTGTGTTATGTTCTCTGTACAGATAGGAACAGAAGTAGACCAAACAATGCCTTGAGCTTATTCCACCATTCAATGAGAGCATAGTTCGTCTGTGGCCTAACCCAATATATCTGCCTTTAGCTGAGGTCCCTCAATACCTTTGATTAACAAATATGTATCTATCACAAATTTAAAATTAATAACTGTTCCAGCATTCACTGCCATTTGTGGAAGAGTTCCAAACATTGTCGTCTCTTTTTTTTTTGTATATAGAAGTGCTTCCTAACATCTCTCTTGAATGGTCTGGCCCTAATTCTCAGACCATGCCCCCTCGTTCTAGAATTACCCACCAGTTTGTCTTTATCTACCCTGTCTTTTCCTGTTAATCTCTTGAAGATTCTGGTCAGATCACCCCTAAACCTTCTAAATTCTGGAGAAAATAGGCCTAATTTGTATAACAAAAACAAATTGCTAATAAAACTGCAGGTCCAGCAGTATCTGTGAGAAGAAAGCAAACTTTAATGTTTCAAGTCCAGTGATTCTTCATCAGAACTTGAAACTTTTAACTCCACAGTTGCTGCCAGACCTGAGTTTTGCCAGCAAATTCTGTTTGTTCCAGACCTGCAGCAACAAGGTTTTTTTTTTGTTTTATCCTAATTTGCATAATCTCTCCCGTAGACATGAAGTCCATTTATCATTCTTGTAAACATAGGTTCTGCTTTTTCTAAGATCAATATATCCTTTCTAAAGTGTGGTGTCCAGATCTACACTCAGTACTCCACATGTGTTCTAACCAGGGTTTTGTTTAACTGCAACATAATGCCTGCAGACTGACTGAACTCCAGTCCTCTAGATAGAAAGGCCAGCATTTAATTAGCTTTCTTTGATTATTTTCTGCAATAACATTTTTAACTCTAAGTTCAAATTTTCTTTTAAAAGCTGAAATGATGGCGGAGGATTTCATATCCTAGACTTTTTATTATAGTAAAGGACTAAGTGGTATTGACTAAACATTGTCATTTTAGACAACATGTGTTTTAAATGACAGCTACAAGGTACATTTTAATGTGTCCCTTTAAATTGATTTTCAGGTCTTCCTGATTCAGACCAAAATAATTCTTGGCTGTGGAAGGGTAACTTTACTTATTGAGCCCTGAAATTTTTAACTCACTGTTTTTTGCAGATGGGTTTTCCTGGAGACTCCTCACTCAAGCACAAGCTAAGCCATCCTTCCAGCCTCTAACTGGCTGCCACCTGCAGTTCCTATGAGATGAACCCTAGAAATATTTAACCTTTGACTGCTCCTCCACTGCATGATTATGCAATGTTGAGTAGACCAGGAATGGTAAAATTGTATTGCTGCCTATTTCAAAATGGGCAGAAAGCTCAACATGCATTGTGCTTAAACAAGAAATTTCGTGTCTACTTAGTGACCGTGGTGGTAGTGTTTAATTACTAATTAGGCAGCCAGGAAATTGAATGTTGATGCTATATACAGTACAACATGAGCGAGTTAGTTAATGTTTCTTCTGGTATCACTGGTACCACATTGATCTTTGTCTGGTGGCTCTCTGGATAAATGACCAATATTCATAAAAGTGACTACTAGGAAGGCATCTTTTCTACCTGCTCTTGCTCTAGCTATAGCAACAACAACTTTTTAACATCATGAAATATCTCATATTTCAGGAACGCTAAACTGAAAAATGACACGACATTAGATCAGAAGACCTTCGTCAAAGAGATTTTAAACAGACCTTTTAAAGAGGATGAAGGAAGACTGTGGCCTTGGAAAAGCATAGCCAGTCAGACAGAATCGGAGGAGCAGGAGAGTAGACGTTTCGAGCACAAACTCTTCCTGATGAAGTGCTTATGCTCAAAACGTCGATTCTCCTGCTCAGATGCTGCCTGACCGGCTGCGCTTTTCCAGCGCCACACTCTTCGACTCTGATCTCCAGCATCTGCAGTCACCACTTCCTCCTTTTTAGAGTATGTAGAGACAGAGGAATGTATGGAATCTCTGGCTTGGGGCATAGGCAATTTGAGCAGTAGTGGAGTAATTAAACTCAGCGATGCATTAGAAACGTGCACATATTGGAAAAGATTGTAAGACTTTGTTACTTCATGAGGTACCATTATCCTTCCAATATTTAATTGAAGACAATTCTGCCTATAATTCTGGATGTCAAGAATGTAGCATTGTAAGTTAGCAATAGGAGTTGGAATTGAGCTGGCAGTAAGCTGGGCTTTCTGTCATTAGCATGTAGGTGAATATTCACACTGTCACCAAAGGGCAGTATGTGAATCTTTAAATAGGGAGGCAAGAGTAAATCCTTAAAGAGCACCAAAAGTATTGGTGTAGGATCAGGAAGAGAAGCCATTACAAGTGATTATATACTTACAACTAAGTAGATGAAAATAGAATTGAGAGCAGGTTCTAGCTAGCTGGTTGATTCTGGAGATGTGTTGGAAAAGAATGATGTGAGCCACATCAAAGACCATGGAATGGTAAAGCAGGAGATAGACAAATGTTTACCTTTTTATTTTAGTCACATTAGACATCATTTATCTTTAAGAACTATTTGAATAGTGTATGGTGGGGGTTGGTGAAGAATTTTCTTTAGAAACTCAAATAAAGCCCTTGAAGATGGCAGTGGGTTATTTGACTCCTGCGCAATGCTTTTTCTCATCTCATCTCTCAGGTAGCTCTCATTGCTGGGGTTCTAAGGATTGCTGAATTTTGTGGAATTCTAAATCTCTGGAAGGATGGGAGAAAATACTTGCTTAACAAGAGGCCATTCAAATATTTGAATGATTTCATGTTTATTGTAAGATTGAAAGTAAAATGATGTGTGTGTTATGTACTGATGGACATTCCCTATAATGGTTAAATTTTAAATTGCTTTGAATTTTCCTGAAGTAATTTATCATTTGCTTTTTATAAACCATCAAACTCCTACCTTAAACGAATCAGAATTTCATAGTTACTGACCGCTGGAAAAAACTACCACTCAGGCTCAGTTATTTTTACTGTTTGGTGACTCATTGTGCATATGGTTGTTATGACGGCCTCCATCTTTCTCCTTTTTTCCCTGCCACACCCTTGCATACCCCACACCCCTTACAAGCATGTGCTTGATCTCCATTTAACCTGTTGGCAGCTTGACTTAAATAAATTTTAACTTGGTTTGTGAGGGTCACACATGGTAGTTTTCAAATTTATTTTTCTTATCCTTTTGGCGTAAGAATTATTTTCAGTGTGTAGTTCACACTTCACAGACCATTCTGTCTCCTGACTTGGATACTACACATTCCATTTGCCTTTCTTTAGCAGGAGTTTACAATATCTAAGCAAATTTGGGAACTGTCATGTTCTGCAGTATTAGATCTATATAATTAGTATTGGGTTTAGGATAGTTTTTTTATTAGGTCTGTGTGGGGAAATATGGTATTATGTGCAAAAGGAGTATGCTTGGACTAACTTCTGAGTTTTAAAAAAAATTAACTGTTGTCTGACCCATTTATGATATGAAGAAATGTTTGAAGGCATTGGATAACTGCAACATTCTTGCAGTACTTGTGTTCCAGGACTTGCCACTATTCTGGTACAGCTACAAGGCTGCCATCAACCTGACTATGTAAAAAAATTGCCCAGGTATGCCCTGTCCATAAATAGGACAAATAAGCCCTTGCCAATTGTTGCTCTATCCGTCTGAATACCTTCTAATCAGAACTTGCATCTGGACAGGTGGGACTCAAACCGAAGTCTCCTAGCTCAGATAGTATCACTGTCCCAAGAGCTCCAATCCCCATCAGTAAAGTGATGGAAGATGTTCCCAATAGTGCTATGGAGCCACACTTGCTTGGCAATAACCTGCTCACTGATGCTCAGTTTTAAGTTCTGCTAGAGCCACTCAGCTTCCATTGACCAGAAACTAAACTAGCAATATAAATACTGTGACTAAGTATAAGCCAGACAGTTGGAGTCCTGCAGCAATCAATTCACCACTTTACTCCTCAAAGCTTGTTCCCCATCAACTAGCATAAGTTAGGAGTGTGATGGAATACTCTGTACTTGCCTGGCTGAGTGCAGCTCCGAAAACACTAAAAAAGCTTGACACTTCAAAGCAATCTATTTGATTGATTGTGATGTTGTGCCACTCATTTCATCCACCAGTGTTCAAAAGAAGCAAGGTGTGCTTTCTAGAAGATGCACTGCAGAAATTCACCAATGC
Source organism: Chiloscyllium plagiosum (assembly GCF_037043375.1). NCBI lineage: Eukaryota > Metazoa > Chordata > Chondrichthyes > Orectolobiformes > Hemiscylliidae > Chiloscyllium > Chiloscyllium plagiosum. Next base: position 24,512,029 of record NW_028270166.1, read on the forward strand.
TCCTTAGCCAGCTTCTTCCAAATCTATTACCATCTACAAGGACAAAGGTGACAGATATATGGGTACATCAATACTTGCAAGTTCTCCTCCAAGTCACACTCCATCAAACTTGGGAATATGTCACTTCTTTACTCTCACTGGGTTGAAGTCCTGAAGTCTGCAATGGTGTTGTGGGTCTACCTAACTCAAATGGACTGCAGCAAAAAGTGCCACCACTTTCTCTTAAGTATATCTAGGAACAGGCAAAAAGATGTTGGCCCAATTAGTGGTGCCAACATTCCATGAAAGAGAGATTTTTAAAATCAGAGCTTCTGTACATGGCTTTCCTTCAATATTTTAGTTTCATTTAAGAGTCATGCTTAACTGATTTTTGTTTTAACTCGTAGGTTTGGATGAGAGAACAGGTCCTGGTCCATGGGCAACAAGCACACAGAGTAGTAGTCCATCAACATATGAACAGCCCAGGGTAAGAATGAATTATTTTCCTTTCTTCAGCTTCTGTTAGTTCTGATTCAATATCTGATTTCCCATTTCATTTTCCATTTCTGTTGTCTTTTTCAAATGCGAAACAGATGACATCTTTGAGCCATATTGAGCTTAGACTACAGAATAACAATCCATTTAGTGCAGACTGTTGGTGTAATTTTTCTGGTGTCAGCTCTGGTAATATTAACTTTGTGTTATGCTGGTTATTTATTCTTGCTTAGCGATTGTAGTGTATATGCACATTGATTCCTGACTGGCTCAAATTAGCAAGAAATGTAGTCGTTTCTAACATTTTGTCCCCCCCCCAGTTCCCTTCATTGGGAAATCAATTCTGACTTCTTTGTTGGTGTAGCAGCATTTTTGTTTTGGTTTTACAGCCTTAAAACCAAGGCTCTATCCAGTTTGTGATCACTACTCCTATATGTTAGTATTAGTTGCTGCCAGGACTGTGTATTCCAACTTGGCACTGTCCTACCTGTCCATCACTCTTCCTACCTATCCACTCCACCCTCCCCTCTGACCTATTACCATCACCCCCATCTGCATCTACCTATCACCTTCCCAGCTACCTCACCTCCACTCCCAGCCCGACGCATAGGCAGACGCGCATGGGCATAGACGCAGACAGAGACTTGCGCATGCACAGACGCGCGGGCACTTCACCTGCTCTTTGGATGCAGCCTGGCCTGCTGTGCTTTTCCAGCACTACACCTTTCCACTCTGATCTCCAGCAACTGCAGTCCTCACTTTCTCCAGTATCTCTGCCAGCCAATGGTTGCATGGTTTGCTGGCACTCACTCTCCAAGCTCCTGTATTAAATGTCACTTCAATGAAACGCATAGAATGATCAGTATCAGTGGGAAAAATTAACACTTCCTGTTCTCCTGCAATGTTAAGTAAAAGCAGGGTTCATCAACTACAGGTCATTCTGGTATAATGCACATGTTGTCAATGCGAATTGAATATAACACAATTGGTGAATTAGGGACAGCATTTGGATAATGCGATCTTTCTATGGATAGATTTTCTATAGCGCAAGTTGCGGAGGAACGCAGCTGCCACGTTACACCAGAACACCCTGTAGGCATGTTTATCAAATCTGAGGTAGCTCAATTTGTACATGTTTAGTTTGCATCTTGTGCATTGCTTAAAATATATCGGAATTTGGAAGTCGACGCTGATAACCCTTCCTAAGGCACGGTGGCTCAGTGGTTAGCACTGCTGCCTCACAGCACCAGGGTCCCAGGTTCAATTCCAGCCTCGGGTGAGTCTGTGGAGTTTTCACGTTCTCCCCCTGTCTGCGTGGGTTTCCTCCCACAATCCAAAGATGTGCAGGTCAGGTGAATTGGCCATGTTAAATTGCCCATAGTGTGAGGTGCATTAGCCAGAGGGAAATGGATCTGGTGGGCAGGTTACTCTTCGGAGGGTTGATGTGGACTTGTTGGGCCGAAGGGTCTGTTTCCACACTGTAAGGAATCTAATCTAATCTAATCTAATCTAATTTTGATCAATAGTTTTATAGTAATATTTTGAATGATCCATACCAGTGCTGTCAAAACTCAGTTTCAGCTCCGTTGCTGCCTTTGGGATTTTGGATCATAATATTCATTGTGGGAGCCCGATCTATAATTTGGGAATCTGCTCTATACATATGGTCTTTTCTGCTAGTCTTTGGGATATTTGTTCTTGCTGACACTTAGTTACAAATTAAGGTAATCTATTTTTTCCCGTCTAGGCAGACTGTGGAAAGCCCACAAAGCTTTTTTTTGAAGTTCTGAGCCAGATTTTGCCAACAAAATAATGGTGACAGAGCAGCACTTGACTTTATCAATGCACAAAATGCTTAGCACCACAGATCAAAGAAAAGAAGCCCTGTGAATTGTTAAATCTTTGTTTAATGCGATTCACTGTCGGTGCCATTATTCACTTGGGTCCCAGAAGCCCTGTTACACTTACTGTCAACTTGCACTCCCAGCAATGTATTGAGCAAAAATTTTAAAGCCTAAGTGTGGATAAGGAAGCCTAACAAAGAGGACATGGGCACGAATGTTCAACTCTTGGATTTAGTGCCCTCAATCTAAATCAATTATGTAGCTAAGCTGGTTTTGTTCTTATTTACAGGGCTATGGTGAAGGTTCCCACTATGGTGATCATGTATCCAATAGAGAGCTGTCATCACATGATGGCATATCATCATCATCTTTCATAAACCCTGGTCTTGTTGGTGAGTAGAATTTGTTTTTAATTGCTGAACCTTCTGAATCTCTTGCTTATAGCCATAATGCTGTTGATTGCGCTACCCCGAATCGTTAGCTCTACAATTGGCAGTAAGAACCAGGAAATATTCAAGTACAAGGGGTCCCCAATTAACAAATGTCCAAATTATAAATGCTTGGACTTAATCCCATACAGGGTATGTAATTTTTAAAGACCCAACATACAAATGCCTCTTGTACTTATGAGCTGCTGTTTTACATTATCCCGCATTGTTCCGACTTGCATACAAATTGACTTGCGAATGGATTGTAGAATGGAACCCATTCTCGACCTGAGGAGTGCCTGCAACTGACTTTTTTTTAGTGGAAAGTGACTGATGGGGGCATTGTTGAAAGGTTTCTGAATAAACCAACTACAGGGGAACCTCCTTTATCCGAACGTGGGCAGGCACTATTTCATTCGGATGATTGATTACTTGGTTAATCGATTAAATGCTTTTCTTCTGGGGCTCGGAGTTTTTCCAAGTCTGCTCCTTGTTCAGGAGACAGCAGCAGCACACTGCATACAAGGCCCTGCCCCCAACACCGCCGCAGCCCCCACCCCAGCCCGATGCCATCTGACACCTCCCCCAACCCCGTACAACACTGCCCCCACCTCCAACACCACTTCCTCGCCCCAACCCTGTGTAACACTACCTTCTCCCTCAACTCCGCCCCCAATCCTATTTAACACTGCCCCCAACCCCATCTAACACTCCGTCTGCCCAACCCCCGCAACCCGATACACATCCACCCCCTCTCCAGGGTAGCTGGACTGGACACCAACAACAAGACTGTTGCAGTTGCCTTTGCCACAGCCCCACACACAACTTTTTACTGCAACGTTTTGACTGGTTCCACGTTTGCCCTGTACAGGACAATGTTGGAGACATTATGTGGAAAACGGGGGTTTAGGTACACCCCAATGTAGAACTCCAGGAAAAGTGTGGGGAGAGAGAAGGCAAGCAGTCGGTCATTTGGAGACTGTGCCTGTTTAATCACTATAAACAAAAGATGCGATCACTGTTGGAAACACGTCTTTGATGTTTCCATCGGGACCTCGAGATCTTCTTTGGTTAATCCGATTTTCAGATAATTGGTATTTAGATAATCTAGGTTCCTCTGTAAAAGATTTTATTTGGTGGTTGGCGAAGAAATGTAGTCTCAGTGTAGTTGCTTTGTAGGTGTACAAGTTATAATGAGTTTTTGTTTTTGTCCTCCTTTTTAAAATTCTGCTACCTTGGGTTGATGTATAGGAATTTAGTGAATGCAGGTTGTTTATAACTGAGTGAAATGGTAATTTGTGTGATACCTATATACATGCTAATAAGATTGGAAACTGATACTGAAATGCTGCATGGGTAACCCAAGAGCTCAAGTCTGTATTAGATTGATTTTTTTTCATTTGAGTAGTAATTGTCTTCTGATTATCTGTTGTTCTTTCTGGTAGGTAGCTTACCTGATTAATTGTATCTGGGAATGGTTAATGTTTTTATGGTGACTACTTTCAGTAATTGTTTATTTCCAAAATGGACAAATCCAAATATTTACGGGTATGAAAATTTTCTAGTGATTTAGTGCATTTTGAGGGTGCATATCTTGGTGGATCCTTTTTGTAATTGCAGTCACTAAACAAGAAAAAGTTCAGATTTCAATTGTAGATTTGATATGATGGGACACGCTAAAGGCAGACATTCCTCTTGCTCCTGTTGATATGAAAATACATTCTAATTTGGGGATGGAAAAGTAGTTTAGTTTCTCTTGGAAAAGTTCCTCAAAGGTATATTGTTGCAATTTTCTACTTGAATTGGCTCTGATACCATTGTATGTGAAGCATAACTAATAAAGCATCCCTGCTTACAGCTCTAAGCTGCTTTTTGTAATAGCTGTTTTGACTCTGTGCTCTTGAGAGATCCCCCATGTTTTGTATTTTGAATTTTTTTTCCTCCGGTACATTTTATGAATCTCCTTGCTTCATCTCTTTTTTTTTATTATTTTGCAATTTATTCTTTTTATCCTGCCTGCCATCTTAATTCCAGTCTGCCCTGAGTTGGCATCTGCACTTCTACTAACTCTAATAAAACCATCTTTATGCCTCACAGTATGTTTTTCTGTGATCTCATTTCTGCTGTGCATTTGGTCTCCACTCACCCCTGGCTTGTGTCTGCTGCCTTTTTAATACGCTATAGCTTTCTCTAATGAGCTTCTGTTCTGCTTTCCAACTCCTTTGAAATCTACTGCTGTCGCCTGGGACTCTCACTTTCCAACTGAGTTTACAGTGCTTTGGGATCAGTTCCTCGCTTAACCATCTAAACACTTAAGGCGCTTGCTGAGAAGGCTATTTACCCCATATTACTACATTAAATAAATTGAACAATTAATACATTATTTGTTCGTGGGCTTTTTTTTAATTGAAACAAAATGAACTCCTGGGAGTGCAGTAAAAAACACTTAACTACCATGTTGTAGGTAGAATCTTTTGAAGCTGCTGACCTGTCATGATCATGTCTATTTATTATTGATGTGCAATTGTACTCTAATGGACCAGTATGCTTGTTTTGTCGCGTTTGTGTGTGCATAAAGTCTCACTTGTCATCAGTACAATCAGAGATAGTATTATTAAGTTGATATTGGTTTGAAGGTTTGGATGTCATATGTTGTGTGTCGCCTTTCAGTAGTGGAGATGTTTTTAATATGAGAAAACGAATTGCAATATGTTAATTTTTAACTTTGGATCAACCTCTATGCAGTATATTTCAGTTTTTCCTACTGGCGTCATGTAAGACACTGTGAGATCTGTGTGAACTGTAATGGTGGAAGCAATTTGAGATTTGTTCAGGAATGTGTTGTGAAAAAGATGTACCACATTAATCAAGCATGTTGTTATAAGTTATTTTTCTATTTATACCATTCTGGTAGTAAAACATTAAGTAGTTCAGAATCTCCACTAACCATACTTAGTTCTGTGGATCATTTCTGCAGTTTCCTAGATTTGGCCTGAAGATGTTTTTTGCGGCAGTTATTTACTCTGTGTAGAATTGTACTTTGACTACTTTTTTATATCACAAAAGCCTGACTGATACCTGATTTTTTTTTTTCTCTCTGGTTACAGTTTAGTTATTCAACAATAATTTGTAATGTGCAGTGTTCTGTATTAGGTATACTAGGAGAGTTGCACATTTGATAACTATGCAAGTGTCTGTTAGAAGTTGTGGAAAGATGTGTAAGTACTGTAGCCTAATTAAAGGTCTTTAAGTTGAAAGCAACTTTGAAGAAAGCTTGATGCAGTTATATCATGGGACCATCCATTTGTCAAATTGACCATGCAGTGCTTCATGGTACTGCTGGAACTGGACAGTTGTTTCATAGTTTCTCATTAAATTTTGCAATTGTACAATTGTATGCATTCTGAAGATTTAATTGACTAAAGATGTACTTAGCTTTTTCAGCTGAAGCTAAGTTCTTCACAATTGCAGGAAAATGTTAAAATGGGAAAAATATGTTGCTCAAACTGGTTTGCTAAATATATAATTTGATGGTAATCTATAATCATGGATGGGATTTTGAAATTGTGCTAGTTGAAATAATCCAGCAGTGTTATTATTTATGAAGCATTAAAGGTGCCTTTTTGGTGTTGCTAGGGAGTTTGAGTTGCTTCAAAAATAGAATAAACACTTTTTTTGTTCATGGTGGGACTAGTTGGAGAGGTTTTATCTCAAGTTCACAATGAGAAGCAAAGATCTTGCAGTGACGATGTAACATGTGTGAATTATGTTTGTCCTGTAGGATTTGCCAAGTCAATTCATGGGCACCCATGTGTGAATTCCCTGTGGATGAGGAAAACAGTGGTGTCATGTGGCTGTTTTGCATCTGCACCCTTGAGTGATTTATAGAATTGTATAGCACGGAAACAGATCCTTGAATCCAACTTGTCAGTGCTGACTAGGCATCCAATCTGACCTAGTTCCATTTGCCAGCATTTAGCCCATATACCTCTCAATCCTTCCAATTAATATATCCATCCAGAAGCCTTTAAATGTTGTAATTGTATCCGCCTCTCCACTTTCTCTAGCATCTCATTCCATACACATGCCACTCTCTGCATGAAACAGTCTGCATGATTAATTTCTTATGCCGAGGGGAAAATTTTATTTTAAAAATCCTGATTGTCTAATATTTGCATTGTTAAAGGAAAACCTTTACTGACTGTTCATTAACAAGTTTTGTTTATTTCAGTTTGTAATCTCTCTAATTTTCTAGCAGCTCCTTTTTTTTTTAATGAATATGATACCAATTCAGTGAAAAGATTTTAAATGCAATCAGAAAAATCTTCAGCTTTTTAATTTACGGATCTACAGTTATGCTACAACTTTCCTGTTAACCCAATGGAAAACAGATGAAAAGCTATGTTGTTGTGTGCAGCAAAAAATCAGAACTTAGTGACAATCCAAATAAATTGCAGAACTTTTGTCAAATTTGTTCTGTTTAGTTGATTTTCTACTGAAACAAGAATTTTAAATATCATTCTTCCTTTTTTTTAAACTAACTTTGTTTTTTTTCCTCTGAAACCCACCTTGTTGCCATCAGATTTGAACTCTAGTGCTTTCTTTGTCTGCTCCCCAACATCCAACCTTTTAACTTGCATTGATCTGAAATTCTGTTTTTCATCACAAAACTTTCACCATGTCCCATTTCCTATCAACTGCACCAACCCATTGTCCAGCAATAATTTACATTTACATTTCTTCGTACTTGGACTGTTTCATGGTTTCATCTTCCCGTAGTTTTGACTTCCTTCATCTGTGTCCTCCAATTCTAGCCTCTTGTTTATGCCCTAATTTTTATGTCACTATACTGTTGTCAACCATATCCTCCTCTGTCTAGACGCAAACTCTAGAATTAGCTCCCTAAACATGTTCACTCTTAATTTATTTTATGCTCAATAAAGCCTTGCCTGTTTGATCATTTTTTGTTTATCTGACCTGATATTTGCTGGTATAGTTCTGTCACGCATGTTGCTAGAGATTTTTATTACTTTTTAAGGCACTGACAATGTTATGTGGGAATGTCATTTTGCAACAAGGAACTATTTAGCTGGTATTACAAACTGTGCAGTGTGAAAAACCTGGATCTTCCATTGTATTTTTTTGGAATTGTAATTTTGTTTCATAACTCTGAAATTTCAGACATGTGTCCTCACTTTCTGTCTTAGTATGCTTTCATATTCTCTCCTGTCTCATGGTCCTGCGTTCTCCATCTCCCCATCTTTGCCTGTCCTGTCTGTCTCTCTCATTCTTCTTTCCCCCACCTCCACCTGTATTTCTTTCTCATTGGCATAGCTTTTGCAATTTACCCTTTTTTATTTAAGAGGCTTTATGATAAACTAGTTCACTTTCTTCTTTTTGGCACCATTTGGAAAATAAACTTGGCTTCATGACTTAGAAAAAGTGACTTCAGTAAATTCCATTCAAATTTAAAGCATAGCTCTTGTTTGGACATGTACCCTATACTAATTTAGTTTGTCAGATATGATCTGTCTGTTTAATCTTAGAATGTGTTGTCTTTCCTCTTGAGAAGTGAACTTCAATCACTTCCTCTCATAAAAGTCTCTAATATTTGTCTGTCTTGCCCAAACCTTCCTGGATTCCTGATCTTCATTGAATAAATTTAGAATATTATTTGTCTTCTAATATTTAGTTAATGAACTGAGTACACCCAGAGTTTTGGTAGGGTTAGGATTAGATTGGATTCCCTACATTGTGGAAACAGGCCCTTCGGGCCAACAAGTCCACCACCGGCCCTCGGAGTAACCCACTTCCCTCTGACCAATGCACCTAACACTATATGGGCAATTTAGTATGGCCAGTTCACCAAACCTGCACATCTTTGGACTGTGGGAGGAAACCGGAGCACCCAGAGAAAACCCACGCAGACAGTCACTCGAGGCTGGAATTGGACCTGGGACCCTTGTACTGTGAGGCAGCAGTGCTAACCACTGGACCACCATGCTGCCCAACTACTACACTCCCCTACAGATATTGTGGTTTATATGCAATTAAAACTTGTCTTCTGCTGCTATTTTAGTGCCACTTATTTTAAGATGACCCCTCTCATTCCTCAAGTGTACAGCTGTTTACTTATAATATTGTTTACAGTGTTCACCAATTTGGTTATTTGTGGGAGGTATACTGAGAAATGGAGTAGCTTGCCTAATGGCCATTCTTGGATTAGATTCATGCTTCGTTTCCCTCAACATTCCAACTGCCTCAGCACTTCAAATTTCCATTTTCTACAGCAGCCAACTTGCGTATTAGACCAAGGATGCTACATAATGGATAATCCCATGCTGGTATTATTACATAAACTCATGTAACTTCGATCTTTGACAGCTCTTGAAGATAAGAAATATTTCCATCAATGTAGGCTATTTAAATGTGGTAGGTGAAAGTGAGGACTGCAGATGCTGGAGATCAGTGTCAAGATTAGAGTGGTGCTGGAAAAGTACAGCAGGTCTGTGCTTTTCCAGCACCACTCTAATTTTGACTCTATTTAAACCTGATTCCTGTCACTAGAGTTGTATTGGATTCTATTTTGCCTTCAGTTCCACAACTGATGTAAATGATAAATTGATAAAAATAAATGTCTCCTTCCCTCTGTCTGTCTGTTGTGGGTTTCTGTTTTCATGTAGAAAATACTAGTAACCTGAATTGTTCTGAGATTATGATTTATGACCAAGTGATTACCATATGAAATTACATTCTGAAATTAACATCAGTCAGTAAGATGTTGATTTAATTGGTGCAATATTTAGATTTTAATGTTTAGATTTTAAAATTTTTGTTGCACAGAAAGTGTTTTATGTATTAACCTTCAAGTTTTAACTAGCATTGAAAACCCACCCGACCAAAAAAAAAAGGACCAAAGGCCAAATAAATTTTTCAGTTCAATGTAGATTACGGACTTGGGAAGTTGTATCAGTCAAATTGGCAATTCTGAGTCAGGAAAGAAAATTATAATTGTGACTTTATGAACTTTGTTTTAATTGTTTATTGCTGGTGGTGCTGGTAACCTCTGATTAATCAATTTTCACTATTATAAAGAACTTCTCTGTTGCCTCTTTCTACAAAAATAATAGAAATTGAATTGGGAAGAGATGAAGAAAATCAGATTGTATAGTCTTCATCCTGGAAAGAGCGAATAGAACATGCAGCTTCGTGTCCAAAACCATGCTAAGCTGAAACTCTATCTTGGTTATTCTGGAATGCAATGGAAAGCATAATAAAATAGATGAAGTATTGATGTGAGCTGTTGAATAAGTAGAACGAATTATACAAAATAGTATCCCGTGTACTGAATGGAAGAATTGTGTAATCCTTTTAGCGTGGAGTAGAAATTTTCTGGCTTGATTTGGTACATAATGGTGAAAGAAGTAGACTACTAATATAACTTGTTTTCAGTTGTTCATAGATCATAAACATCATGTGAATAGTGCGATTTGTGAACTGCAGCAGTTCAAGAAGGCAGCTCACCACAACCTTCTGAAAGGCAACTAGGATGGACAGTAATAGCTGTAATAAAAGTTGCCTCTGTGTCTAGGGATATGGAGTTTAGATGGGTTAGCCATGGATAAAAACTCTATGGGGGGTTATGGGAATAGGATAGGATGCCCTTTAGAGGGTCAGTGCAGATTTGATGGACGGAAGCCTCTTTCTGCATTTTAGGGCTTCTATCATAAATGCTGGCCAGGCAATAATGCCCACATCCCTCGAGTGAATTTAAAAAAAATTAAGCTGTTATGTTGCAGATGTGAGTATATGTTTGAAAGATTGCCAGTCTAGTCATGTTTTAATGCTGCCATCGATTGGAAAAAATACAGATGTTTGATTGCAGAAGATCTTTGCAACATTTTTGCATCAGCAGTTTATTGGTTAAGATTAGGATTCATGTAATTTTAAAAAGAGGTCAAATTGAAGTACATCAGAATTCATAGTATAAAGAGATTACCTTCATCACTATATGGAAACAGTGATCAGAATAGCAGTGCTGCACTTCACGTACAGATTCATCCTCATGTGCAAGTCTGTTTTGTGGAGATTCTTCTTTAAATGTGTGACTTGAGCACTGTATCAAACAGGTATTACAAAATACACAAAGCTGGTAAACCCAGATGCCCTCAAAAGTCTTTAGATTTCATGGGGAAACTCTCTCATGAGAGCAATCCATCAAAGAAAAGTTACCTTCTTTAAATAGAATGAAATAAAACAATGAAGAACCTTTTCCAATCACAGGCTGATTCTCTCACATTGCTGATGGGTGCAGTCATGGAGAAAGGTGATACTACAAAGTCTGGAGAGGAGGGGTGAGGGATGGAAAATGGAGAACTGCAAAAAGGAAAAACTTTTCAACAAAGAAGACACCTAGCTGTGAACAGGACAACTGAAAAAATGAAATTGCCTTGCAAATCAACGTACAGTTTCTAGACTAAAGGTTCAGGAGCCACTATCAGGGAGAAATGTAGTCAATGCTATTTTAATGGATATTCAATTGTGCACTTAATTTTGAACAGCTTTATTTCCTAAAGATCTGAATTTCTCTATTATCAGAACTGTCATTGTTACAAAGAACTACTTGAGGTGAAAAGGTTGTGTTATAGACAAACAGTTCAGCTGTGACCTTACCAGTCACGTGAAGCATAATTAGGGTGATAACCTGTTTGTGCTTAAAGCCTGGAACTTATTTGGAACAAAATAAATTTGCGTCCTGGCTTAATGTAAAAGTGGAGTGAGAGAGAGATTGAATAATAGAATTGAGATCCTGCTTTCATTAGTTATTCTTGCCTGCCCTTTTTTTTAAGCAACAGAAGCACAGAATCACAAGTTCTGGAGTGCAGAGGGAAGCCTTTCTGACAGTCTTATTAAATGAACACGATTACCTCATGCCAGGGAGTACAAGAGAAAACAACTGGCTTTTCTGTTTTACTGAGGGAGTGATAGTGATGCACCATCTCCCTTCCAGGCTTTTCACTATTATTCTCACAGAGCTGTTTAGCTACTTAGGAACCAATCAGAATTAAGTGTTTCAGGGATGCTTTGGGGACATTCAGTGTGTTTCCGATGTCCTCCTAGAACTGAGATGCCTACCCTGAAGAAGTACTGCTCTGCTCTCCGACCGGCTTTGACAAAGGGTCAGTTAAACTCAACGTCAGCTCTTTTCTCTCCTTACAGATGCTGCCAGACTTGCTGAGATTTTCCTGCATTTTCTCTTTTTTGGAACCAATCCGAATTGTCAGACGTGATGACATTTGGTACCCACAATTGGCATGTGCAATTGTAATCGAGTTCGGTACTTGTTGTTGCCTGAATCTCAATTTGTATACCCAACAGAGTTTTGCTCTCTCATTCCAAATCCCCTTTTCTTTCCCTATCCCTTCCTCCCTCCCACTTTCTCTATCCTCGCTTGAATTTTAAGGCTGGCATTAAATTCTACATGGGTTGCCTGAAGTATGTTTAATGAAGGGCTGATGATTAATGGTGATTGCTTAAAACTGTTCAGAAAAGGAGTAGGTTATGGTTCTGACTGAAAACCAGCTTTTTTTTTGGTTTTATGAGGAGTAGTTAAGTAATTTTCAGTAAATTTCAAGTATTAAACATGAGGATAGTGCAACTTTTTTGAAACTTTGACCTATTATTTATGATGAAATTGATTCTGTGCTCAATGTTGCATTGCTCTGTTGATGCGTAGTACAAAATATAAACTAGTGTATATTTTAATGAGGACAAAACTGATCTGTATTTGGTGGTGGTGTCATGAATATGAACTGATAAATTTAAAGTTTGGAAGGGCAGGACGAAAGATCTGCATGCATCTATGTTTACTCTGTATCGGCCAAGAAAATTCTGTATTTTTTGTGGCTTGAGTATTTGTTGAAGAGCACATTTGCCTCAAATTAAAACTAAAGTGACTCTTCTGTTTTACATATCATACTATGTTCTACACAACATCATGAAGTCATAGTTCCTCTTACAATACCCAACAAAAATTGTTCCTCATATCAGTTTTGTCCTAATCATATAGTGCAGAAGGGACGCTTATCATTATTTGATGACACACCCATTGGAGTTGACAGGGAATAGAAAGAGAAACTAAACATACCAAGGAAGAATTTGGAGGAAACTCAAAGCTTTATCAAGTTGTCTATCATAATCTTGGGATGCATTACCTTTTTCTTTTATTTTGGTTGAGTTAATTTTGGCTCTTTAGTTATTGAAGTCTTAACTGAGGTTGATTTAAACTCACTACAATGGAAAATATAATAATCCTTGTGTCTTGGTTTTGCTCATTGGTAGAGCGAACTCTTTTGTAACTCTACCATTTGAAAATGAGACTTTTTTTTGTTTCAAACCCCAGTGAGCTCTATACCTTTAATTTTAGCTTGAAGCTATTTTTTCATAAAGAAAAAAGTTTTACTCTAACGCTGATGCTTTTGAAGATTGATAGTTGAGGCATGATATCTAGACTGCAATTGGTTTCATGAGAGATAATTCAATAAGAAAACACCAGTCTTCGTATTTAACAAATGGGATTATTGCAAAATTATAGCATTGTAATAATACTACTAAATTAATAATCCTCTGAGCGAGGCTAATAATCTAGTGAAAGAATTAGAATCTCGTGGCAGTTTGAAAAAGCTAGTAGTATCAAAAGTGATCCTCAAGCTATTGAAATGTTGTAAAATTCCCATTGCTGCCCTAATGTCCTCTTTAGGGAAAGATAGGTATAGCCTCTCCCCAGTCTAACCTAGACGGGATGAGAAGAAAAACCACTTGAAATCTTAGCAGTCAGGCAACATCTGTGAAGAGCAACAGTTAATATTGTTGACTTTTTTCCTATCTGACCTCCAGTCCCACGCAGTTGATCTTAACTGCATTCTGAAGACACTGAGCAACAATGAGCATGCAAGAAATGCAAACCTTGTTAGTAATGTTTGAAACTTTGGTCCTGCATTTATCCACTAAATTAAGTAATTGTTAATTCCAATGTGTTAATTTGATATGCGAAGGAATCTTTGACACTATATTCTAAAAACCAAACAAGCAGAAGTTTGAGTTATTCATTCCTTTTCTTTCTCAAAAAGCTTTCAGTATTGAAAATTTTAAGATCTTTGTCATAAAATACTTCCTTCTAAAAATGGGCAGAATCTTCACAGGGACGCAATGACATTGGCATTAGCAACAAAGTTAGGAGAATCTTGTGAATGAAGGGGATTCCTGATATCAAGTTTACAAAGTCCTGCTTTCCAACAAAGTGTTGAGCGAGTAGTCAAAATCTTTGCTAGTGAGTGACAAAACGCCTATTTGCGAGTATTGGCATGTATTAGCATCCTCCATTATTATGTAACCTTGCATTATTGATATGCAGTTTACCATTCTTCCTCCGACCAGATAGCAATTAGATAGTGGAAGCATCAAGTGTGAAATTTTGAGCAGTAACCTGGCAACTTCTATAGCTCTCATCTTGGGCATCAGGCACCAGCATCTTTGGTCGCAGTTATGGGCGTTGATTGCATGGGTGTCGATTGCATGCAACCCCTGTTTACCAGGTCACTGTTAGCAAAGCAAGATTCCGATTTCCTTTTGTGTATAGCACTCAGAGCTGTGTCATATATTGAAGTAACAGGTAAACATTGTTTAATCCAATATGGTAGCCACCTCATTGCTACTGCTACTCATATTTTCATGCATTCTGAAACTTTTGAATTTTGCATGCAGTTAGGTAATCTTTGTAGTGATTGCATTCACACTTTTTGAGGGGGATTGTAACTACTTTCATTAGTTTGAAAACTGGAATAAGTGAAAGATGTATTTTTTTCATTTTAGTGAGCCAGTACACTTAACAATTCCTATTTAAACAGTTTTGTCTGTCGTAATTTGCTAAGTAAAGTAATAATTACGCCATTCAGTTTGCTTTGTGCTTTCACAAGAAAGATGTGGCAGGTGAACTGATGTCATCAAAATTACTTCCTTTGAGTAACCTGCTTTACCTTTTGACTCCCATTTAATTGTGTCGCTCCTTTTTTATCCTTTGAAGTTTTTGTTTCCTTTTTGAGTGATTGTTTCCACCTTTTTTGTTTCTTTCTGTGCCAGGATCCCCAATAATTGCCTCATTTGCTATCTGTCTCTACTTGCCATGTCTGGGAAGGCGCTTATATGCACAGTGGGGTTTTATGGCATAGTGGTAGTGGCTTACTTTGAAGCCGGGGACCCAGGTTCCAGTCCCATCTATTCCAGATGACCAGGCTGATTAAGAGGTCTTTCACTTTTTGCTGGGCTGGCTGTCACATGTAGTTGGCCCCTCCTGTTCTCCACATCTGACGAAGAGAGGCATTCTGGCTCGGTAGCTCACTGTTGTGCCTTGAACATTGAGGTTAAATGGTCAGGGATTTCTTGACTTTTCTATCTCATCAACTGGTGTTTCAACTTGCTATAATTTCATCTCAAACGTGATTGTTGTTAATAAACCTCCATTTACAACTTGTCACAGCCTCTTCTTGGCCAAAATTATTTAGTAAATTGTCAATCTCCAATGTAAAATATTGGTGTATACATATTTCCCACAAACGTTTTGTAAAACTTGTTTAGTTGTTTTAATCACCTTTTTAGATTAAAAAGTATTAAGCTGTTCTTTTTGTTTTAATATATTATTAGAGATGCTCAGTTAAATGTACTGTAATGATTGCTGATACACAATGCAGTGAGTGACCTGCTTTTGCTCATTACAAAGACAAATGAACATTCAGTTCAAAATTTTCATTAAAATGATTTAGTTGTATAGACCTTAAACTTGGAAATGCTTGGATCTCCTATTTGATTAATTCATCAGCTGAACTACCTTTTGTGAGATTATTTTGTATTAATTGAGCACCTAAGGTGTTAAAATGCTGTACTTCACACAGTGCATTCTCTTTGAAAGATACTGCATATAACTGTGGCCCAGTGGTAGCAATCTGTTTCTGAAATGTTTTGGGATTTGTCCCACTTCACAGACTAGTGTATAGAATCAGTACTGAGTGTGCTACCCTGTTAGGGACACCATTGTTAGGATGAAATAGTAAACCAAGGTCCTGGCTGCTCCTTAAGGTGCAGTTAAAAGATTCCATTTTACTATTTTGACGAATAGCATGTTTTTAGGTGTCCTGACTAGTATCTATCGTTAATTAAAGTCACTAAAGAGGAAAAACAGATTATCTGTACTTAGCTCGCTGCTGTTTTTAGAACCTTGCTGTGCATAAATTGGCTGCTTAATTTTCTTCATTATGGCAATGGTTGTGCTTTAAAGTACTTAAGTATAAACTGCTTTGGGACATCCTGAGGTGATAAAATGCACTCCGCACTTGCAACTCTTTAATTTGCTAGTTATGAGAGAGAAAATAGTGTACCAAAGGAACATCTTTTGACCTGTTGCAGTATTCACATAGCTAAAATGGACAAATGTGGTTGGTGTTCAACATCTTATCTGAATAATGAAACCTCTAATAGTGCAGAACTCTTAAGCAATACTCCAGTGCAGCATTAAGGGTTCAAGTCCTGAATGGAACTTGATTTGCACTTTCTGACCAAGGGCTCAATCAAATGAACTATGAGAGCAAAAGTGGCAATTAGTGTTGGTAAGGCAGTAAAGCCACACTGCAGTCACTTTAATGCCTGGTTTGAGTTGGGGCTAAACTTAATTTAATAGAATTATAGGAGCTATTGATCTTGAACTGGGAGCAGTTAGCTCTTTAGCTTCCCTTGGTTGCTAGTTTCCCGATTTTCTGCTGGACACCAATTGTATTTCAGAAGCTGTTATAGGAGAATGACACAAATATCTATAAACCATAATACAGTGTCTGATACAATTGATATGATTTGTAATAATTTGATCTGTTTGTGTGACATGAAACAAAAACTACCGCTTATGAGCAGTATACATAACGTTCCAGTAATATTTAACACTGTTACTCTTGTGACTTAACGACAGCTATTATGAAATGATTTGCTAAGTTTTTTTTGCACTTGGATAAATTAACCTTATTAACTCGCTAGGACAACAAATGTCTTTTTGTAATTTGACTAGAATGGAAATGTATTCTTGCATGGGGGTTTAGTTGTTTGCAGTTGTCATTAAGTTCATTTAATCAATGTGGAAATTCTAGTTATTATATAATTTGTGCAGAATGATATCCTGTTACCTGGGTGGGAATTGCACTCTTAATGCCAGGACTGAGCTGTGTACATGCAAACATAAATGTTCCAGTTGTTTTTAATGCTTCAAATGTACTTGGGAGCATCCAAAAACCCTAAGACACTCTATCTGGGATTATAAAATGCCACAGTAGAGTAGGCTGCCTGAGCATTTTTAAACTAGACTTCGCACTGTTCTGATGTTGAATTCCTAGTGTGTGAAGTCCACGTGCGTTGAGCTGGTTTACCTAAATAAGTCTTAGCCAGCTGAGTTCTGGAATTGTGCTGCTGTTATTTCTTTGCACACAATTATAGCAAAAGCTGTTGCGCATCAATGAGTATTTCCTCTGAAACTTAATATTAAAATTGGATATGGTTTCTAAAAATGCAGAGATGATGTAAATAGATCTTGACTGTCTGCTAGAAAAAGCCCAGGCTGTTCTAAATAGTTGAACATTCTGAAATTGTTTAATATGCAACTGAGCTTTGTATACAGTATTTTAATTTGGCTTAAAGGCCATTACATGAATGTCCAATTAGCACAACTTCTATATGCAAAGAGAGGTGTTCTGCTTTTGTATTCCTGGTATGCAACAGGGAAATTTCACAACCTTACGATTGTGGGACTGAATGCATGATTTTCAGATAAAAGCTCTTATGTTTGGGGAAAAAAATGTGGAATTGGGAAATATTACTATAGTGCTTAATGATTAAACTGATACTAAGATGCCACTTTTTTTTAAAAATAGTCAAAAATACTGAGAGAGTTCCTTTCCCACCCTTTGGAAGAGATTCTGCCATGTCAAGTTTAAATCAGGTAAGTGGAATTCATGTATAACTTAATTTTCTTTTAGCCAAGGTTGTTCTACCTCACCTGTAACTGTTACAAAATTTAATTTTGTCTAGGCACAGATTTGACATGGTTGAAAATAAGCAATTTGTTTAAATATATTCAAGTTAATGGTAAAACTAAACTTGAAGTTTATTTTAACCTTAGTAATTCTTTCAAAATTTTTACTGGTATATTTAAGTTACTGAACAAACTTGCAGAAATTTTTGGATTTATCAATTAAACGAGTGACAAGTTTGACCTTTTCATGATAGTAATCTTTTACGTTCGATTAGTGATTTTTTTTTTGTTTTAGCATCAACTCATCCCCATAGGCATCACAGCAGTGGAAGGATAATTATGCAGATTATTTTCAACTTTTTTCATTTTTAAGACTGCATGCTGTACACCACTGGAGTTTTCTTAAATCTTGCTATCTAAAGTCAGAAACTGGTTTAAATATTTAGTTTGAAAATACAGATTTGGCATTGAATTTTCAAAGGATTTCTTGTTCAAATCATGTTTGTGAAAATAACTGTTAAATCGATAGTTAATCGTTGAGGACCGTCTCAAAATATGTAAAGTTCTGATAGCTAATTTTGGAATTTCATGTGCATAAGATGTAAGTAGGGCATGAGAGAAATAGCAGACATGCTCAAAATTTGATTTTAAAAACTGGTAATATTCAGCAGTTCAAGCAGCATCTAAAGACTGTTGATGTTTCAGGTCAATGACTTTTCATCAGAATAGTTCATCAGCATGTCTGCCGTCCATACTAGCGCTACAGGCAGATGAACCTACTGGTTTAAAAACAATTAATCTGTATGCATCAAATGGCTGGCTTGAACATCCAACTAATTTCACCTTGACACAATAGAGAGAGAAAATCCCAGTTGTTTTTCTCATGCAGTCTGTTTAACGGAGATGGACTTTTTTCATTTCCATTTACTTGTTCCATTTTATTACTGGCTAAATTATTGATCAAGCAATTTACTCAATGCTCCAACAAAAAAGTTCATATGTTCTGCAGAAGTGTCACAGGACCTGAAAATTTAACTCTGCTTTGTCTCCACAGATACTACCAGTCTTGAGTTTTTCCCCAGTATTTGTTTTTGTTTCTGATTTCCAGCATCTGCAGATCCTTTGGGTTGTTTTATTAAAGAAATTCTTAATTGCTCTGAATTTAGTTTCTGAAACTCAGTAGTTCAAAAGAGTAACTACTATGTTCTCAAAGACCAAAGGGATTTAGAATTATAAATCAAAATATAAATACATTTTTTATAACATTGTATAGTTCCAAAACATTCTTAGTAGTGGGCTACTTTTTTTGAATAAATTCCATTTGGGTGTTACAAGATATTTTGACAAGTTCATTTTTAAACAAAAGTCTAATCGTAAAAGGAACCAGTAGTGCTTACTTGTTCATACAATTACTGTTGCTGAATTTCATCTCTTTTCCCCACCCCCATCCCCAACACACCACACTAGCATTTCACTTCTATCAGAATTCACAGATCACTTACCTGTTACTGTAAGATTGATCTTTGAGAAGTGCTTAAGCTATTTTATATTTAACATTAACATTCTGAATGGACACGAAAGTCTTAACTCTTGTTTAATCAGGTCATTAAGGAAATCAGTGATTGCCCCCTCGTTTAATTTGTCATTGCTTCCAGTGGCTTGAAGAGAAAGTGTATAGTTTGTGGTCTATTGGCTGTACAGCTATATAGTTTGACCCGTCAAAAAGGTTTATTCAGTTAAACTATTGAGATGTATTTGGAAAGTTTCATTACTTTTTATTTTACAGTTTATTCATTGACTGGAATTATCATGTAGCCTCAATAGAATTGTGGATTTTTTTTTCACCCCAAGTTCAGTTCCATGGTTAACTTCTTGAAATATTTGGAAAACCAAAAATGCAATAAACATTATCATCAATTTAAGTTGTATGGAATTTAGCTCTAAGTATGCTCTAGCTGACAAATCATAAATGCATTAATTATCTGTGGCAGGGAAGTTTTCTGAACTCTGAAATGGGAATGGCCAATTCGGGAGCAGTATCGCCAACTGGAGTCAAACCAGGATCTCAGTATTACCCCTATACCAGCAATCCTCGAAGACGGCCCGTGCAAGAAGCGAGTAATTTAGGTAACAGTCACATAACATTACTTCATATTATAGTAAGCAGTATTGACATTATTGCCTAATCGTCTCTGTAATTCTCATTTTAAATGTCTATCCTTGATTTGCTTTCCTTATAACCACAAATCGAGAAAGTATACTTTTTTCCTCAAAAATATCAACTATTTGCTTTAATAAGTGGAAAGCTGTTTTGGATGTTTGTTTGGATACACCTTTTGATCACCTTTATTTCTTATCTACTCTCTGTGACCACTGACATACACTCCATGGCAGTCCATTTGTCTGTATTTCTTTTTATGGCTTTCTCTCTTCCTTTCTCAAGTTTTCTTTCCTGCTGTCTAAATATCTTACCCTGAATTGCTTATTTTTGATTCCAGACATGGCATTTGTTACAAAGCTAACTTATCTTTTTTTCAGTATGGATTTCTTGGGTGAAAGAAGTACAGCAATCCATAATACATGAGTTTTTTTCAATGCAAAGTGGGTAGTGGTCTTTCTAGTCTGTGTTCGAATATTTCAAAGAATCGGAGTCATCAGGAATGCATTAGTGTGGCAAGGAAAGTAGTGGACATAGGACCCAGTAGAGACCCTACTAAAATGAGAACCAGAAGAAGTGACTGACAAATATCTGGTATACCTGAGAGAGAGAAGCTCAACAGAAACTAAGTAGAAGAGCGTGGAGACCACAGCAGAGGAGCAAAGAAAGAAGTTCCAGGCATGAATCAGCATGCAACGTCACTTTGCTGAAGTAAGACTTAAACCCGGGAGAGATCAGAGGAGTTTGAGTTGGTGTTGGAATGCAGATTTGGAACACCAGATTTAATTGTAGGAAGTGAACAGATAATTAAGCGTTCCAAGTTGGTGGGAGTTCAAAAGTGGATCTTCAAAAATGAAGAGTAGAAATCCCTCTGGATGAAGACCAAGTATTAACAAGATTGTTGTGACTGAGTGATTTTTGATGTCTGGATCGGTTACCCAAAAATACATGGGATTTCTGGAGAAGGGCTTATGCCCGAAACGTCGATTCTCCTGCTCCTTGAATGCTGCCTGACCTGCGCTTTTCCAGCAACACATTTTCAGCTCTGATCTCCAGCATCTGCAGTCCTCACTTTCTCCTACATGGGATCAGTCAAGGTTACATGTGCCATTAAATTTGACTATGGTGTGTTTGTTAATTCATGTTTGCTTCATATTTAATTTTGAATTTTAAGAGTATGAAATCAATATTGTTGTTTTATGTTTTTGACTTGGGCTAGTGATTTTTTTTTTGTTCAAACCTGTTGAATCTTGTAGCTGTATTGTGTTCGGCGGATTTGAGATTCCCAAACTTCATCCGCTTGATGCAAAAGTTACAAGTTCTCAAGATCGTAACTTGTGTGTCTGGTCCAAGATCATAAAACAATAAGAATAATTTTAATTTCATTGTTTATTAGCTTTGTAACATTAAATGTTAATCCATGTTTCCCTCTAGAATCCCAACCCAAGAAAGTTCGAAAGGTACCTCCTGGCCTTCCTTCTTCGGTGAGCATTTTGTTTCTTGATAATGTAATTTTTAAAATTAGCTGAAGGTATCTTGTTTAATTTATAAATTAGATTATTTCTCTGTCAGCTTGTCAAACACAAGTACCACATAAGCAGAAAATTGTCTAGCTGAGTGTCAGGAAGAACTAAGTCATTGTTTAGATTAGATTAGATTACATTACATTACAGTATGGAAACAGGCCCTTCGGCCCAACAAGTCCACACCGACCCGCCGAACCCACCCAGACCCCTACGTTTACCCCTATACCTAACACTACGGGCAATTTAGCATAGCCAATTCACCTGACCTGCACATCTTTGGACTGTGGGAGGAAACCGGAGCACCCGGAGGAAACCCACGCAGACACTGGGAGAACGTGCAAACTCCACACAGTCAGTCGCCTGAGGCGGGAATTGAACCTGGGTCTCTGGCGCTGTGAGGCAACAGTGCTAACCACTGTGCCATCATGCCGCCCATTGTCTTCGATCTCCATCACAAATTCTGTTCCCTAGTTTTGATTCCAGCTGACAGTTGTCTAAGGATGAAAGATATTTTCAATCGATTATTCGAATCCAAAGTGAGCTTCTGACCACTCATCTGTGAGTCACTATGATTGCCATCTCCTGTCATATTGCATCCCTGCCTCGTTTGCTCTTCTACTGGAAACCTTACCCATGCTTTTATTATCACACTCTTGACTAGCCTGCTGAGTTCATCCTTGTGTAAACTTAGGGCCATCCAAAAGCTGGTTTTCCCTTTGCTCTAATTGTACTAAATTACATTGACCGATCATCACTGTAATTACATTAGCACGGGTTAGTTAATGTTCAAACCACCATCTGACTTGTGACCCTCTGTGATACGTGCATTAGTCAATTTATATTCTTTCACAAAGCTATCCACCCCCTCAATCCCTAAAAGCTGCTTCACTGTGCAGTGCCTTTAGTTGCTTTGATTCCCTTCCTAAACATCTCTACCCCTGTTCCTTTCCCTCTCCTTTTTAAGGTGTTCTTCAAAATTTACCTTCGATCAAACTTTAGGTCATTCCTCTAATATCATGTGGCTCGGTGTTACATTTTTTCTGAAGATGCTTCTGTGAGCACTCTTGGAATGCTTTACTATGTTAGAGGTGCTATACGAATGCAAGCTGTGGTTCAGTTGTGTTGCATACTGTTTACCATTTTGTTGGGTTGCTAAGTATACAAACTTCTATAGTTACATAAAGTATTTTTCACTTTGTATGTTTATTATCAGAACCTCTTATCCTGAATGCATCATAGTTCTTGCTCCCCTGAATAAAGAACCAGTGCAGAAACCACTTAGAGCAGACTGCACCAATAAGCTTAGGCTGTTCTCCACGTGTTAGTTGCGCTGGACTCCAGAATTGGTAACCTTCAATATGTGGGTGTACCTACTAGAGAAGGAGAAATACCTGCCCTTCTGTTAGAAAATTAGAGTCATAATGTGTGGCGCTGGAAACACAGCAGGTCAAGCAGCATCTGAGGAGAGGATAGTCGACATTTCGGGCAAAAGCCCTTCAGGAATGGGAAATAAGGCAGGATAAGTGACTGAGGTATCAGTAGGGGTGCAATTTGGGGCTAGTGATCATAATTCTAATAGTTTTAAAATAGTTATGGAAAGGGATAGAACTGATCATGAAATTCTAAATTGAAGTAAGGCCAATTTTGATGGTATTAGACAGGAACGTTCAAAGTTGATTGGCAGCAGCTATTTGCAAGTAAAGAGACAGTTGGGAAGTGGGGGAGACCTTCAAAAATAAGATAACGAGATTTCAAAAACACTATGCTCTTATTAGTGTGAAGGGCAAGGCTAGTATGTGTAAGGAATACTGGATGACTAGACAAATTTGAGGCTCTGGTCAAGAAAAAGGACGCATATATCAGAGATAGGCAGATGGGATCTAGTGAATCCCTAAAAGATTATAAGGATAGAAGGAGTATACTTGAGAGAAATCAGGAGATCAGCAAAAAGGGGACATGAGATAGCTTTGGCAAATCAAGTTAAGAATCCAAAGGTATTCTATAAATAAACCAAGGGTAAAAAGAGTAACTAGGGAGGGAATAGGGCACCTTAAAAATGAGCGTGGCCATCTGTATGGAACCACAGGAGATGGGTGAGATACTAAACAAATATTTACTAGTCTGTATTTACTATGGAGAAGGACGTGGAGGCTAAGGAATTTGGGGCAATAAATAGTGTAGTCTTGAAAACAGTTCATATCACAGAAGGTTGCATAAAGGTAGATAAATTCCTGGGACCTGACCAGGTCTTTCCCAGAACTTTGTGGGAAGCTAGGAAAGAGATTGCTGGGCCCTGAGATATTTATATCATCGATAGCTACAGGTGAGGTACCAGAATACTGGAGTTTCACTAACATGTTGAAGTTATTTGAGAGGCTGTAAGGAAAGGCCAGGGAACTATGGACCGGTGAGCTTTATATCAGTGTGGATAAGTTCTTGGACGGGATTCTGAAGGACAGGTTTGACATGCATTTGGAAAGACAAAGACTGATATAAGGAAAATCAGCATGGCTTTGTGTGGGAAAACATATCTCAGTAATTTTGAGTTTTTTGAAGAGGTGACAATGAAAATAGATGAAGGTAGAGTGGTAGACGTCGTCTGTATGGATGTCAACGAAGCATTTGACAAGGTTCTGCATAGTAAACTGTTAGTAAGGTTAGATCACATGGAATCCAAGGGGAGCTAGCCAGTTGGATACAAAATTGGCTTGAAGGTAAGAGGCAGCGTGGCAATGGAGGGTTGTTTCTTGGACTGGAGGCCTGTCACTGTTGGTGTGCCTTGAGGATCTGTGCTTTCGTTCATTATTCTTCGTCATTTATATCAATGTGAATATAGGAGGTAAGGTTATTACGTTTGCAGTGGTGTAAAATAAGTGGTGTACTAGACAACAAAAACTATTATCTCTGAGTACAACAGGAGCTTGATCAGATGGAGTTTAATTTAGATAGAAGAGGTTGCGTTTTGGTAAGGCAGGACTTATACACTTAATGGTAGGACTCTGGGGAGAATTGCCAAACAAAGAGACCTAGGAGTGTCGGTTCATAGTTCCTTAAAAGTGGAGTTGCAGGTAGATGAGATGGTGAAGAAGACATCTGGCACAAGTTGCCTTTACTGGTCAGTGCATTGAGCATAGGAGTTAGGGTGCCATGTTGCAAATGTATAGGACATTTATTGGCGACTTTTGGCGTACTGTGTACAATTCTGATAACCCTTCGATAGGAATATGTTGTTAAACTTGAGAGGGTGCAGAAAAGATTCACAAGGATGTTATTGGGATTGGAAGGTTTGAGTTACAGGGAGAGGTTGAAATGGGTTGGGCCTGCTTTTTTGTGGAGCATTGGAGGTAAGAGGGATGACCTTATAGAGGCTTATAAATTAATGGGGGTCATTGATAGGGTGAATAGCCAAGGTCTCCTTCCTAGGGTGGGGTACTCCAGAACGAGAGGGCATAGGTTTAGGATGAGAGGGGAAAGATTTAAAACTGTCCTGAGGAGTAACATTTTCACGTAGAGGGTAGGGAACAAACTGCCAGAGGAAGTGGTGGGGAAGGGTACATTGACAGCAGTTAAAAGGCATCTGGATGGGTAGATGAATAGGAAGGGTTTGGAGGGATATGAGCCAAATACTGATGATGGGACAAGGTTGGGTTGTCTGGTCAGATTGGGTTGTTTGGTCAGCGTGGATGAGTTGGAATGCATCGTCTGTTCACATGCTTTATGACTCTGACGCTTAAGTCACATAGGTGGTTTTCAAATTGATCAAGCTCATACTGATGTATGGTACTTTCTTCCAATATCAATCAACAGACCATCTTCAGAGAAGCTACTAGCAATTCTTGATGAGTTAAGAAAGATGGCTGCTTCTGAGTTTAAGCTATGTGTTGGGGTATGTGTTTATTAAAACTCTACTACCCTGAAATGTGGTTATTCAAGTGCACTCTTGGGAGCTTAACTGCTGATAGCAGCATTAGCAGTCTGACTCTGGAGGCTGAGACTGTACAACCGATTATGATGTGTATGTGTCTCAGGGGACAAGTAAAGTTTTTTTTGATATGCTTGTTTACATGCCCTTGGGCATGTTGAAACTAGAATTCAGTATGCTGAGTTCAACAGTTACTTTTCAAAGCCAACTTGCAATTCAACACACAAAGTAAAATGCAAGCATGCCCAGTAAGAGCCAGAAACTCTACTGTATTTCAAAATGATCTGCAGACTCTCATACATTAGAATTTTGATAAGGACTATGATGAAAGATGGCACCATGGAGAATAATGGGAATTGGCAGATAAGAGCAACTCATGAAGGCAGGCATTTTAAATGAATATATTGGTAGGTATTGTCATGGAATGGTAATAGAGAGTCTTGGGACTAATGATTCAGTGGATGAGAATTTGAATTACACCATGCAGTTCACTTTAAAGTAATTGGTATAAGAACTGGACACCTTTTTTTTGAAATAAAAGTTAATACGTTTGATTTGGCATGCATTGTCACACTGAATAACGGAAACAGATTCAACAATTGCTTTCAGAAGGCAGTTGGAGAGATATTTTAAGGGGAACACCAGCAGCACTGAGGAAAAGGCAGAAATATGGAATTAGTTTTTTGTTGAGGAACTGGGACAAACCTTTTCTGTGCATTCCATGCGACAAGAAAGTGTTCCAAAAATACTTCTATCATGCTGCTGATTGATTAATAAATTCCTTAAGATTGTACATAGTAAAACATTGTAAAGGGAAGTATTTGTGGCTTTTTGGTGGTTAGACCCCAATAGAATAGCTTGCTATTCTAATGTGTAATATCTTTAGTCAGAACAATATTTGATTTCAAATTCCAACCAGACGCACGCAGGCACACGCACAGATCCACCCCCGACCATTATGCCAGTGGTCATTTTCTCTTTGTCACTGTCTTGGATGCCAATTGCTTTCATCTTACTTGCATGGAAGCCTTCATTCTCATCGGAGGGTGAAGTCTGCTAAGCAAATTCCAATCTCTCTGATTCAGCTTGGTTCATAACCAACCCAACCACCCTGTAGCTCAACATTTCAATTCCCCCTCCCACTCCACCAAGGATATGCAGGTCTTTGGACTCCTCCATCGTCAGACCACAGCGAAATGACGGTTGGAGGAAGAACGCCTCATCTTCCGGCTAGGAACCCTCCAACCACAAGGGATGAACTCGGATTTCACCAGTTTCCTCATTTCCCCTCCCCCCAGCCTGTCTCAGTCAAATCCATCAAATTCAGCACCGCCTTCCTAACCTGCAATCTTCTTCCCGACCTCTCCGCCCCCACCCCAGTCTGACCTATCACCCTCACCTTGACCTCTTTCCACCTATCACATTTCCGACGCCCCTCCCCCAAGTCCCTCCTCCCTATCTTTTATCTTAGCCTGCTGGACCAACTTTCCTCATTCCTGAAGAAGGGCTAATGCCCGAAACGTCGATTCTCCTGTTCCCTAGATGCTGCCTGACCTGCTGCGCTTTTCCAGCAACACATTTCCATCTCATAACCTTTAAAGTAGTATGCATTATTTGGGCAAAGGTGAGTACACAGAATTCTTGTCATCTGGCTTTTTAAACATAATTGCTGTGAATCTACAGGAATAAAGCATTTTGGTACAGTTGAAGCAAAGTACTGCTGTTGACGGGTAATACTAATAGTAATTTATTGTTGAACATGCTTATGAAAACACAGTAAAATTTGTTTCAGTAGCCATAAGCCTGCACCATTTAATTACATAAATTACAAAAACAAAGAAACCATACAAAGTTAGGACAATTTACATCTCTTGTTCCATACACGGCTTCATGATTTCCCAAGTGGCTTCAGGACACCATGCTCCACAGCTGCCAAATCTGAGGGTGCAACACCAAGGAGGAAATAGCCTCTGCCGACATTGACCAGACGCAGAACTTTGCCTCTGTCAAAAGCTGTCCTTGAGGCTGAAACACCAAGGAGGAAGCATGCTAAAGCTGCTGCTGACCAGACCCAGAATGTCACTTCTGCCAAAACCACCTCATCACTGATACTCCTGCTGCTATAGCCAGGAGACTATCCCAACTCTCAAGGATTGGAGCCATCTCAATTTTTGAGAACCAATTGACTGTCTAAATTAACTCCCAAAGACAGAGACATTATTCATTCCGCGCCATTGCAGATGCTGCAAACACATCAGAGGACTAGAACAGATCCTAATTCATTGATGCTGGTTGCTCAAGCCATGACCGTCATGGTTACAAGGAATGGACCTGATCCAGTGTTCCAACAGCTTCCCGCAACCTTTTTCCACTACCACAGTCGCAGAAAGAATAAAAAATGAATTTGATTCAAAAGTTAAATGAAGAAAAATAAAATTTAAGAATGCAGTTGGTCACACGAGAGGAAGCAGATGGTCCGGAAGCCAGAACATTGCCTACCTTGCCGCCTCTGCCATCCAGAAGTGAGATTCACACCTGAGCTTTTAATGCTGATCAGTTGTGGATGAAATGTACTTAACCTGAAAAACCAACGCAATTAATTGCTTTTGGATGTAAATTGAGACATTAATTTGTACTCATTGGGAAATAAACTTTTTTTTTAACTTTGCATCCATATCATGGTCTAAAAACCCATCTGTAAATTATATCTTAATTCCTGCCAATCTGCACTATTTAGACATTAGAAGTTCAATTGCAGCTAATCCACCATTCAACATGAGCTTTGTTAATGGCAGCCAAATGGCGATATTGATGTGTATTGGGACCATGTTTCTATTTTACTCAAGACTCGCGTTAGAACCCAACTGGGTGTTTATGTTATAACTGGATGAAATTAAGTTAAAATGGACTGACATGTAGTTACAGTTTAAGTATTGTTTTATGCAGTTCTCTCGTGACACAGTTGAGTAGGATATAAGCAAAATTATATTTCATTATCAATCCCTTGTGAGTACGTTAACATGATATGCAGAACTTAAAGCACACTGGTGCTTCGCATACACAGTATTTATGATCAAGCTGAGTTTGTTAAAAGTAGTGTCACGTTTCTGATCTGTTAGCTTGAAATATCATCTCCAAGCTTAGTTGCATATGGATGGAAATCTGAAAAGTGCTGAAAGTTTACATCTGTATGATGTCATTTGCCTTGTTTGAGGAATCTGCAGCCTTGCTCATATTACTTGGTTAAGTGTCATTTTCAGAGCTTTCTGCTTGAGGTCCGCTGCAAATATTGACTCATTTTCACAGACCTCTGAAAAGTAGTATTGCTGTCACCATAAAAATATTTTTATTCATTGTTTTTCCATCGCTAAATTGAAACTAGTCAAAACCAACAGTATTCACTCAGTGAACTGAAGTTTGAGTAAGGAATAACTGAATCAAATAAAGAAAAATAATTTGGTCTCTTTATGTCACATTATTTGTTTATTTTCTTATTAATATTTGATTTATTTTAATTTGAGTTAAATAGCAAAAGTCACGGCAATTTTGAATGCAGAAAAGTGGAATTATGCGAAAGACTAATATTTGTGTAAAAGTTTGAGGAGTTGGGAGTAATATTAACACTGCCATAACTTATAGCATAAAATGCACAGCTATTTGAAATATGGAAATAAACATTTCATATTTAGAAGATATGATTCAAGTATGACAAAAAAAGCAGTTGGAAATTTTTGTATGCAAAAGTCAATGCTGGTCCATGACTTCTGATGTATTGACATAGCAGGAGATCTTCTGAAGAAGTAGAATTTTGAATTCAATAGTATAAACATCAATACAATGATCTTGCTGACCCCAATTTAAAAACCTGTCATTAAATCTGCCATGAAACACTGTCCACAGCTTGGCAAGTTTCATTTTTGTGTTCAAGTAAATTTTAAGTTACCTTTTAATTTCTTCTAAACTTAAAAATCAACCAAGTTGTCATTTTTAATTTACTATCTTCATTCGAGGCACATTTTAGCTTTCTCTGATGTCTTGTTAGATTGGGATCTTTTACAGCTGGCTTTGTATCACATACTTGTTACTTCAGTAACAGAAGTACTTTGCAATGTGCATTTACGATCGTTAAACTTGAAATTATAAACTACATGAAAAATTACTTCCTTGCCCACCGACGCACAGTGGCAGTAGTGTGGGCTATCTGCAAGGTGCACTTCAGTCATTCCTGGTTTCTTTGGCACCTCCTGAACATAAGCAATTTGAATTTTCAAACCGCTGCACCCCTCTTTTCCCTCCTCCTCCTCCTCCTCCTCCTCCCCCCACCCCACCCCCATTCTGTAAGGCTAATTCTCTTGGGCCTTAACTCTATGTATGTTTGTTTTTTTTTGTCATTTGTTCCAGCTCCTCTTGGCCTTCAAGTCCTTGATATCTAAGATCGAAACCACATCTAAATTTTTTCAGATGTCTGGCCTCCACAAATATCTGTGATACAGAATTCCTGACTCTCCTCAGAAGAAATTCCTTTGCATCTCCATTTTGAATAAATGACCCTTATTCTATAACTTTGTCCCCTAGTGTGAGATTTCCCCCTCCCTGATCAATATTGGAAATATCTTTCCAATATTCTATCCTGTCAGTTCCACTCACTCTTGTATATTTCAATAAGATCACCTCTAATGATAAACTCTAATGAATAAAGGCCTAGCTTGTTTAGCCTATTCTTGATGAGGGGACCAGAACAGTTTATGGTACACCACATGCATCCTCTCCAACACCCTGTACACTTACAAGACATCTCGAGACCCCAGCAACTGCAGAAAGCTAAAGCTAAAACTCCTGGTTCTTGGGGAGCCTAATCCCACCTATTCAGGCTGCTTCTATTGTTCCAAATTCTGAGGGGAAAAAGAAATTAAAGCCTCACAAGCTGTTTACTCTATTGGCATTGAACAGATTGCTCAGTACCTTTTTGTGCCAACCTTTCTTCATTTAATAAAAACCAGGACAAAAAACACATCTTAAAACCATATTATCATCACACCTTCATTCCCCCACCTACTTAAACAAAAAGGGACCATCAATATACAAAGATCATTTAATTTCATTTTTAAAAGCCTTTCGCCTTTTGTTATTAGTGCACTATAATACATACACATTACTTTGACTCTAAGCATGCAAACATTCACTACAGTCCATTTCAGTTTTTGTCCCCTTGCCACTAAGCACCTTTGTCATCCTTTGTTGCAACAATGTGTCGGCAATTACATATTCTCTCTCTGCGGCTGCAGTAATAAGCACCGTCTAAACAGTCTAGAATTTTTATCCTTAATTTTTCCAGAAATGATAAGGGGTTATGATCAGTATATATAACTGTCACAGACACATTACTGGCAAAAATAAATGTTGAAAAGTTGCAATGCCAACACCAAAGTCAAGGTCTCTTCAATTGTGGAATATTTATGCTGATTATTCAGTTTTCTGGAAAACTACCCAATAGGTTTTTCTATCTTATCATCTTGCAAGTGTAAGCATTAACACCCACATCACTCTTATTAATATCTACCTTGAATGGCTTTGCATAATTAGGTCTGGCTAACGTTGGGGCAGTGGTTGCCACCGCATTCAGGCTGTCCATTGCCTTCTGACATTCCTCCGTTCACTGATGTTTTCTGCACTTTTCAACAAGTTAGCAACTGTGCTGCTAAAATTTGGTACTAACTCCTAATTAAAAACCAGGAATTGTACTTCCCTCTTCAATGGTATGGGAAACTCTCTAATAATGTTTGTTTTCAGATCCCGTGGGACCATCTGTCCGTGTCCAATAATGTGACCCAGGAAAGTGACCTGGGCTTTTGCAAACTCATTCTTAGCCAGTTTTATCACCAAGCCTGCTTCCCACAGTCAATTGACAACTCTAGTAGATGCTCTAAATATTCTTTCCATGTGTGACTAAAAATCACCAGGTCGTCTGTGTATACCACACAACTAAATAATCCAAAACGCCTATTTCATACTGAACAGCATGATTTTAAACTGGTACAGTCCATTCAGCATCACCAAAGCTGAAATTTCCTTTGCTCTTTGGTCAGAAAAAGATATCTGCCATTATCCTCTGAGTAAATCCAACTTTGAAAAGGAAAGAAGCACCTTATGTTTCTATGTAGCATTCCAAAGGATAGGATGTGAATCAGATTTAGTAACTGACTTTGTGATAGTCCACACATGATTGCTGGATGCCATCTGGCTTTGGCGCCATTACTATGGGTGAGTTCCATTTGCTGCAACTCGCTTCAATTATATGCTGAGTTGGAGGGTTGGATCTGGGATGAGGTGGGGGAGCAAAGATTTGGAAACTAGTGAAGTCAATGTTGATGCCATGTTGTTGAAAGATCCCAAGGCGGGCAATGAGGCAGTCTTCAGGTGGCTTGGATTTGGCAGTAGAGGAGGCCCAGGACCTGCATGTCCTTGGCGGAATGGGAGGGGAGTTGAAATAGCCACAGGGTTGTGGGGTTGTTTGGTGCATGTGTCCCAGAGATGTTCACTGAAATGTTCTGCAAGTTGGTGTCCTGGCTCCCCAACATAGAGGAGACCACATTGAAGCAACGGGCACAGTAGAATGAGGTGTTTGGCACAGACTTTCCTGCACATCCAATGTGGAAGGATCCTTTCCCACCTTGGACAGAGGTGGGGGGGGGGAGGTGTGGGTGCAGGTTTTACCTCTTGTGGCGGCAAGGGAAGGTGCCAGATGTGGAGGGTGGGTTGGTGGGGAACATGGACCTAAGTAGGGAGTCGTGGAGGGAATGGTCTATGCGGAACACAGATTTTCCTCCCCAGGCCTATTTCTGGTGGTGAGGTCTGATCGGAGATGGCAGAAATGGCAGATAATGCTCTGTATCTGGAGACTAATGGGGTGGAAGGTGAGGACCGGTGGGGGTGGGGGGGGGTTACTATCGTTGCGGTTGGTGGGGTGGGGTTTAAGGCCAGAGGCGCAGGAAGTGGAGATGTGTTGGAGGGCATTGTTGATCAAGTGGGAGGGGAAGTTGCAATCCTTGAAATAGGAGATCATCTGGGATGTCCTGGAGTGGAATTGCTCCTCCTGGAAGCAGATACAAGTGAAGGAATTGGAAGTAAGGGATCGCATTTTTAGAGGAGGGGATGGGTAGGAGGAGGTATAGTCCAGGTAGCTGTGGGAGTCTATGGATTTGAAGTAGATGTCAGTGTTGTTAATTGCTGGAGGTGGAGACAAAGGGGCCCAGGAAAGGGAGGGAGGTGGATGGTCTCGGTGAACTGACCACTCTTACTTTCAAGTACTGTCTAGCCAACTCCTCTGCTCTATATAAACATTCCCTAAAATTTGACAGTTCAAATATGTAGTCTTTGAATTCTGACTCACCAATTTCTCCTTAATTTTAGTGGTCCTCTCACTTCATGCCCAAAAACTAATTCAAATGGACTAAGTTTTGTTGATTCATTAAGTGTATCCCTAATTGCAAAAAGTACAAATGGAATTCCTTTATCCCAATCTTCTGGATTAGTTATAGTCTTGTCTGTAAGCCCTCAATATGATCTTTATAAAGGTTGCCACCGATCTAATGCCTCCTGCAAATCTAGCTGTCATGCAATGGATTTGTATTGTTTCATTCCTAAACTATCCATAACTTCCTTGAATAATTTTGATGTAAAATTTGACCCTGTAGCTAGATTTTTTAAAAATTGAGCAACTCTTCTGCAATCCTTTTAGCTAAGATACTTCATAATGGAATGGCCACTGGAAATGTAATGGACACATCCATTATGGTCAACAAATACTGGTTCTCACTTTTTTTTGTTTTAGGTAGGAGTCCTATTGCTAATCAATTAAGCCTCTTGTTCAAAGTTCCTCGAATGTGGAAATGGATATTAAGGGTGCTGGTTTTATGACTGCCTGAGCTTTATCAATTACCTGATGTATATGACATGTCTGGCAAAATTAAACCACATCCTTATCCTTATACAGTCCAGGCCAATAAGTTTTTTTTTTTCTTTGTATTTTGGCTTGCGTTTTCCCTGCTCCCAAATGACCACCTACTGGTAATTCATGTGCTACCCACAACACCACCTTTCTATAACTCACTGGTAATGCAACTTGATGAACGTCTGCCCATTTTAGATTAGATTAGATTCCCTACAGTGTGGAAACAGGCCCTTCGGCCCAAACAGTCCACACTGACCCTCCAAAGAGTAACTCACCCAGACCTATTTCCCTCTGACTAAAGCACCTAACGCTATGGGTAATTTAACGTGGCCAATTCACCTGACCTGCACATCTTTGGACTGTGGGAGGAAAAACCGGAGCACCAGGAGGAAACCCACACAGACATTGGGAGAAGGCTGGAATCGAACCTGGGATCCTGGTGCTGTGAGGCAGCAATGCTTGTCACTGTGCCGCGCCATGTCTGAATATGCAATGGTCTCCATTTCCTAGTCAAGATTTCATTTTTAAGATAGTAAAATTTTGTGATGCACTCAGATTCTTCTGTGCATGCCTTTTGATACAACTGTCAATTTTTCCTCTTTCTGTTGGAATTTAGCTAATTTCCCTGAACTAAAACTATCAACTTTTTCCTTCACTTTTTTTCTCAACTGTTTGATCAAACATAGTTTCTGATAATTGAATATCAACATCCTTATCTTTATTCCTTGATTTCTCCTGCTTCAGTCTGTGTAGCTTTGTGACTTTGTTACCATTGAGTCAGGAAAAATTCCAGGATTTGCTTCCTGTAACACCTCAGTTGCCTGAGGGTTTTTTCCCTGGTTTTACAACCACAGTAGGCATCACTCCCAGCTGTGATCTGGTTAAAGCATTGCTGAGGATAAATTCTATTTCTGGAACAGAGAATTTCTCCCTTACTCCTATCACCACTTCTCCACTTTCCACTGGATTCTCTAATCTCATTTTATATATTTGAACACTGCTGTGCTCCCCATGAATTCCATATATTACCACCTTTTCTGGCAGTATTGCTTCTGAATTACATATCTCCTTATTCAAAGTTTGTGGGAAGTTTTTGTTGCAAACGTTTTGTCCCCTGTCAAGGTGACATCCTCAGTGCTTGGGAGCCTCCTGTGAAGCGCTTCTGTGGTGTTTCCTGCGGCATTTATAGTGGCCTGTCCCTGCCGCTTCCGGTTGTCAGTTTCAGCTGTCCGCTGTAGTGGCCGGTATATTGGGTCCAGGTCGATGTGTTTGTTGATGGAGTTTGTGGATGAGTGCCATGCTTCTAGGAATTCCCTGGCTGTTCTTTGTTTGGCTTGCCCTATAATGGTAGTGTTGTCCCAGTCAAATTCATATTGCTTGTCATCTGCGTGTGTGGCTACTAGGGATAGCTGGTCATGTCGTTTCGTGGCTAGTTGATGTTCGTGGATGCGGATCGTTAGCTGTCTTCCTGTTTGTCCTATATAGTGTTTAGTGCAGTCCTTGCATGGGATTTTGTACACTACGTTAGTTTTGCTCATGCTGGGGGCATGGATAGGGTGAATAGACAAGGTCTTTTCCCTGGGGTGGGGAAGACCAGAACTAGAAGGCACAGGTCTAGGTTGAGAGGGGAAAGACATAAGAAACATAAGGGGCAACTTTTTCATGCAGAGGGTGGTGCGTGAGTGGAATGAGCTGCCAGAGGAAGTGGAGGCTGGTATGATTGCAACATTTAAAAGGCATCTGGATGGGTATATGAACAGGAAGTGTTTGAAGGGATCTGGGCTGGGTGCTGGCAGGTGGGACTAAATTAGGTTGGCACATCTGGTTGGCATGGGCGAGTTGGACCAAAGGGTCTGTTTCTGTGCTGTACACCTCTATGACTTCTCTGACTCTGAGTAAACCTTACCCACGCAAGTAAATTATTTTGAGAGATCTGGCACTTTCTTCTCAACCAACCCATAATCAAACTTTACATTTTTTTTAAAACCACCAACACTGACTTCATGTGGCCTACTTTTATTGCAGTGAAAACACCTGAGCATTTTTACTTCCCCTTCCCTTTCATGGGTTTCCTTTTTTTACCCTGTGGTAAACTATCTTTATTACCTTCAATGAGATCACCACCTTTTTCCTTACTACCTGAGGATTTCTCTTTTTTTTCCCCAATTTCTATTCCCCTCAGATTGAAATTGTTGTTGGACACCAAACTTTGATTTATGAACCAACTCATCTGTCATTTCCACTACTAATCTTAGTCTTAACTCTCTGCTCTTCCTCCTGAGTTCTCACTACTTCAGGAAGTGAATTTTTGGACTCCTCCAAAATAATCGTCTGTCACATGATTGATCTATTTTTAATCCCCTATCAAAATTACTTGGATCCTTTCAAATTCAATTGACCAGGGTCCCTCCTTAGATTCCTAAAATGTTGTCTGTTGGTACCTGATACTAGCTCTTTTTCACTGCATCATACTCCCCAGATACCACCTCTGATACTGATGTAAATACCTCACTAAATGTACCTGTGCACTTCTGATGGATCAACAACATGATCACCAACCATTTCATTTGTTTAGCTACTTTCAAATAAAATGAAACAGTCCACTGCTGTGTTCTCTTCAGCTCATCAATGACCCTGATCTTTCTGGTCAGCTCCATTCCTCGAGAGTGAAAAGTCTGTCTGTCATTTCTTACCTTTTCCCTCCCTGTTGTGGACCTCTCCGCCTAGTTTTGGGTCAATTTTTCCTACAGTGATACAAAGGAGGGATTGAGTGTGACAGAAATTGATGCAAAAGCAGTTAGCATATGAATGGGAAGCTAGCTTACTTTTCTCTTGGGCCTTCTGGCCAGTGTTTTAAAATGAGCACCTCCGTATGAGGGGTAGTTCCTGGCTTGTGTCTGAAGAGATGTCCAGCTGAACTTGAAATGTGACATCAGAGCCTTGGAAGCCAATAGGTTCTAGCAGTGGTGTGCACAATTGTCTCTCTCCATGCAGTTCACCAAGAAATGTGCTCAATATCTTCCTTGCCTTAAAAATAAATGATGAGAAGCATGTGTCCATGTGAGAACTCAGTCCTGGCTCATGAGGAATGATGCCATGAAACTAACTTGCCTCCACTGTTTAACTTCAAACAGGAAAACCTTAATCCCTGGTTTGTCACCACCTCCTCACTGCTTCTAGTTCCTGTTTTCAATCTTAATGGAGTCATTTGCAATGGACTTTGAATGCAGCAAGGTGAAGGACCGATCCGTTTAGAGATTAAAATCACCTGTGACTTGCCTCCATTATTTCTTGTCTCACTGTAGGACAAGGCATAAGTCAACTCTTTGGGGGTTGACCGATGACTACCACCCATGATTTCTTTTCCTTGCTATTCCGCCTTTCCACCCAAATTGATTCCACATTACAATCTATTGCACTTGTACCTTGACTCCCTACCACACTGATGCACCCCTTTATTAGCAATCCTATCCCACCACCTTTTCCATTTTTGCCTATTTTTCCTGAATGTCAAATTTCCTTAACTTCCCATTCCTATTCACCTTGCAAACCAATCTGTAATAGCTACAAAGTCACATGCATTTATTACTATTTGTGCGTCAAAGTATCTATCTTGTTACAAGTACTGTGTGCATTTCAATGATTTTTGACTTTTTTAAGGGGATTCGAGGAGGTGAGTTACATGTAGTGGTTTCCTAGCCTTTGATTTAGACTGCTAGCCACAGCCTTTACATGGCTAGTTCAGTTCACGTTCTGGTCATTGGCAATCTTTCTTAAAAGTTTAGATGTTTTTATCCTGCCATAATTTTTTAAATTTTTGATTTGTATGTTTATATTTTCAGAACCTTTATGGG
This sequence comes from Chiloscyllium plagiosum, assembly GCF_037043375.1. Taxonomy (NCBI): domain Eukaryota; kingdom Metazoa; phylum Chordata; class Chondrichthyes; order Orectolobiformes; family Hemiscylliidae; genus Chiloscyllium; species Chiloscyllium plagiosum. The sequence continues at coordinate 24,549,250 of NW_028270166.1, forward strand.
TGTAATTTTACAGCATTTGAAAGACAACTTCTCAGGATAAATACACTTCTAGAATCAGTAGAAATCTTTGTGATTTAGTCATGTTTCTCAAGTGTGCATAGGATTTTTTCCGTCAATTTTGAAACTTCACTTTTATACCTACTTGTAATAAGACTCCAGTTTGTTTGCCCTTTTGCAAAGCAAATACACAAGCTAACAAAAATAAAGACAGTGACATCTGCAGATGCTGGAGATCAGAGTCGAGTGTGTGTTGCTGGAAAAGCACAACAGGTCAGGCAGCATCCAAAGAGCAGGAAAATCGAGGTTTCGGGTCAGAGCCGCCCTCCTTCAATGAGGTTAGGAACCTCGGGGGTTGAGAGATAAATGGGATGGGGCTGGAGAGAAGGTAGCTCAGTGTGCAATAGGTGGATGGAGGTGGGGGTAAACATGATAGGTCGGAGAGGAGGATGGAGTGACAGGTGGGACAGGTCATGAGGGTGGTGCTGAGCTGGAAGATTGGAACTAGGGTAAGGTGGGGGAAAGGGGAAATGAGGAAAATGGTGAAGTCCACATTGATGCCCTGGGTTTGAAGGGTCCCAAGATGGAAGATAAGGCGTTCTTGCTCCAGGCGTTGGGTGGTGAGGAAATGGCGATGGAGGAGGCCCAGGACCTGCATATCCTTGACAGAGTGGGAGGGAGAGTTGAAATGTTCGGCCACTGGGTGGTGGGGTTGATTGGTGCAGGTGTCCTGGAGACGTTCTAATAAGCGCTCTGCGACAAGGCGTCCAGTCTCCCCAATGTAGAGGAGACCACATTGGGATCAACAGATATAATAAATAATGTGGAAGTACAGGTGAAACTTTGGATGTGGAAGGCTCCTTTGGGGCCTTGGACGGAGGTAAGGGGGGAGGTGTGGGTGCAGGTTTTGCAATTCCTAGGTGGTAGAAGAAGGTACCAGGAGGGGGAGGATGGCTTGTTAGGGGACGTGGACCTGACCAGTATGTCGCATAGGGGAATGGTCTTTGTGGAAAGCATTTAGGGGTGGGGAGGGAAATGTATCCCTGGTATTTGGGTCCATTTGTAGGTGATGGAAATGTCAGCGGATGATGCGATTTATGCAGAGGTTGGTGGGGTTGAAGGTGAGAACCAGAAGTTTCTGTCCTTTTTTGCGGTTGGACAGATGGGATTAGAGGGTGGAGGTGGATGAGATGCGTTGGAAGGCGTCTTCAACCATGTGGGAGGGGAAATTCCAGTCTTTAAAGGAGGAGGCCATCTGGTGTGTTCTGTGGTGGAACTGTTCCTCCTGGGAACAGATATGGCGAGGAATTGGGAATACGGGATAGACATTTTTGCAGGTGGTAGGGTGGGAGGAGGTGTAATCCAGGTAGCTGTGGGAGTCGATAGGTTTGTTTTTAAAAAAAAAAGTCAGTGTTGAGTTGGTCCTCGTAGATGGAGAGGTCTCGAAGGGGAGGGAGGTGTCAGAGATGGTCCAGGTGAATTTAAGGTCTGGGTGGAATGTGTTGAAGTTGATGAGCTGTTCAACCTCCTCGTGAGAGCACAAGATGGCGCCGATGCAGTCATCACTGTAGTGGAGGAAGAGGTGGGGAGTGGTGCCGGTGTAACTCCGGAAGACGGACTGTTCTATGTAGCTGACAAAGAAAAGAGCATACCTGGGGCCATGTGGGTGCCCATGGCTGGAGGAATTGGAGGCTTGGAAGGAGAAATTGTGGAGGGTGAGGACCAGTTCAGCCAAACAAGTAAGAGTGTCAGTGGAAAGGTACTGGTGCGCACGTCGGGAGAGGAAGAAACTGAGGGCTTGGAGGCCCTGGTCATGGCAGGTGGAGGTGTAGAGTCACTGGATGTCCATGGTGAAGATGAGGTGTTGGGGGCTGGGGAAAAGGAAGTCTTTGGAGGAGGTGGAGGGTGGTGTCCCGAACATATGTGGGCAGTTTCTGGACCAGGAGGGATAGGACCGTATAGAGGTAGGTGGAGATACGTTTGGTGGGATAGGAGCAGGCTGATGCAATAGGTTGGCTGGGGTAGTCAGGTTTGTGGTTCTTGGGTAGGAGGTAGAATCAGGCGGTGCGGTATTCCCAAACTGAGGTTGGAATCTGTGATCCCCTGGGGTGATGAGGTTGTGTATGATCTGGGAGATGATGGTTTGGGGGTCGGGTGTGAGGTCATGGCCGAGGGGGCGGTAGGAGGAGGTGTCTGAGTTGGCACCTGGCTTCAGCGGTGTAGAGGTCAGTGCGCCAAATTACCACTGCACCTCCTTTGTCTGCTGGCTTGATGGTGAGGTTGAGGTTGGAGCGGAGGAAGTGGAAGGCTGCACATTGTGAGGGAGAGATGTTGGAATGGGTGAGGCAGTTGGACAGGTTGAGGTGGTTGATGTCACGTTGGCAGTTTGAAATAAAGAGATCAAGGGCAGGTAGCAGGTCAGCACGGGGTGTCCAGGTGGATGGGGTGTGTTGGAGGTGGGGAAGGGGTCCTCGGTGGGAGGGTGGGTGTCTATGTTGCAAAAGTAGGCGCAGAGGTGGTGGAAGAAACGTTCAAGGTCACAGTGTATGTCGAATTCATTCATCTGGGACCATCGAGGGATAAAGGTAAGGCCTTTACTGAGGAAAAAGCGTTCGTTCTCAGTGAAGGGGGGAGGTCTGGGGGAATGGTGAAGATACAGCAGGAATGGGAGCTAAGACCTGGAGTGGGGCTGGATTTCAAGGTGATGCTTACAAAAGGGGGTGGAAGTGGTGCTTATGGTTAAGTTAATGGGCGGAAGTAATGTCACAGGAGGGGAGGGCAATGTTGCTGTATGGTTTCAAGGTCGCAGTGTGTGTCAAACTCATTAATCTGGTACAGTAGATTTCTTCCGCTCCAACCCCAACCTCGCCATCAAACCAGCAGACAAAGGAGGTGCTGTGGTAGTTTGGCGCACTGACCTCTACACCCCTGAAGCCAGGCGCCAACTCAGACACCTCCTCCTACCGCCCCCTCGGCCATGACCTCACACCCCATCCCCAAGCCATCATCTCCCAAACCATACACAACCTCATCACCTCAGGAGATCTCCCACCTACTGCTTCCAACCTCATAGTTCAGGAATACTGCACCACTCGATTTTACCTCCTACCCTAGATCCACAAGTCTGACTACCCCAGCCGACCTATTGTGTCATCTTGCTCCTGCCCCACCGAACTCACCTCCATCTACCTCGATACTGTCCTATACTTCCTGGTCCAGGGTCTCCCCACATACGTTCAGGATACCACCCACACCCTCCACCTCCTCCAAGACTTCCTTTTCCCCAGCCTCCAATGCCTCATCTTCGCCATGGACATCCAATCCCTCTACGCCTCCATCTGCCATGACCAGGGCGTCAAAGCCCTCCATTTCTTCCTCTCCCGATGTCCGCACCAGTACCCTTCCACTGACATTCTTATTCGTTTGGCTGAACTGGTCCTCACCCTCAACGATTTCTCCTTCCAATCCTCCCACTTCCTCCAGACGAAAGGAATAGCCAGGGGCACCCGCTTGGGCCCAAGGTATGCCTGTCTCTTTGTCAGCTACGTAGAACAGTCCATCTTCCGCAGTTACACCAGCACCACTCTCCACTTCTTCCTCTGCTACATTGGTGACTGCATTGGCGCCACCTTGTGCTCCCACGAGAACTTCACCAACACATTGCACCCCGACCTTAAATTCACCTGGACTATCCCGGACACCTCCCTCCCCTTCCTAGACCCCTCCATCTCCATCCACGAGGACCAACTCAACTGACATTTTTTTACAAACCTATCGACACCCACCACTATCTGGATTACTCCTCCTCCCACTCTACCTCCTGTATTCCCAATTCCTCCACCTCTGCCGCATCTGCTCCCAGGAGGACCAGTTCCACCACAGAACACACCAAATGGCTTCCTCCTTTTAAAGACCTGAAATTTCCCCTCCCACGAGGTTGAAGGTGCCCTCCAATGCATCTCATCAACTTCCCACACCTGCCCTCCCGAACCCCACCCCTCCAACCACAACAAGGACAGATCCCCCCGGTCCTCCCCTTCCACCCCACCAACCTCCACATAAATCTCATTATCCGCCGACATTTCTGCCACCTACAAATGGATCCTACCACCAGGGATATATTTCCCTCCCCACCCCTATCCGCTTTCCTCATAGACCGTTTCCTCTGCGACTACTTGGTCAGGTCCACATCCCCTAATAAGCCACTCTACCCTCCTGGTACCTTCTCCTGCCACCACTTGAATTGCAAAACCTGTGCCCACACCTTGCCTTTTTAATCTCCATCCAAGGCCCCAAAGGAGCCTTCCACCTCCATCAAAGTTTTACCTGCACTTCCACGTGTCATTTATTGTATCCATTGCTCCCGATGTGGTCTCCTTTACATTGGGGAGACTGGACGCCTTCTCGCTGAGCGCTTTACAGAACACCTCCAGGGTACCCACACCAATCTACCCCACCACCCCATGGCTGAACATTTCAACTCCCCCTCCCACTCTGCCGAAGGCACGCAGGTCCTGGGCCTCTTCCATTGCTATTCCCTCACTACCTGATACCTGGAGCAAGAACGCCTTATCTTCCGCCTTGGGACCCCTCAACCCCAGGGCACCAATGTGGACTTCACCAGTTTCCTCATTTCCCCTCCCCCACCTTACCCTGTTCCAACCTTCCAGCTCAGCACTGCCCTCATGACCTGTCCCACCTGTCAATCTTCCTTCCCACCTGTCCATTCCGCCCTCCTCTCCGACCTATCACCTTTACCCCCACTTCCAGTCACCGATTACACTCTCAGCTACCTTCTTCTCTTCTCCTCTCTTTCCCCCACCCCCCCAAAAAAACTTATCTCTCCACTCCCGAGGCTCCCAGCCTCATTCCTGATTAAGTGCTCTAACCCAAAATCTTGGTTTTCCTGCTCTTTGGATGCTGCCTGACCTGCTGTGCTTTTCCGGCAACACACTAACAAGAAGATAGTCAGCACCTTTTTTTAATTGAAATCTTTTACAGATGTTACTGTAGATTTGCAAGAAGATAATATTCTACCCTCGTCGGGTTTATTATGATGCATGCATTCCTCCTGCACAGCTGTGTTTAAAGCTGGGCAGATGCCAGAAATGGACAGATGGCAGTTATTAGATGTACATCATTCAGTTCCCTTCCTGATGCTTGCTATTTAATCAGATTATAAAATAAGTCAATTTTTCTAGATTCGTTTTCAACCCAGTAACCTGATCTTTTAGATTTAAGAGTGTATTGTAGGAGAAAAAGATTTTGCATCTGATTTCTCAGTGTGTATTGTTGTCTGTAACATTGTAGCTTTATGTATGGTAATAAAATGAACACCTTTTATTTTAACTTAATTGAACTGCAGGACGGACTTGTGAATGATTCACGATCCATTTTAGGAAACTGACATCAATCATTTCTAGGTTAGATCTGGCACAGTAAAAGTACTTTAAAATTGCACTCAAGGTCTTCGCTATCTAATTTGTAGCTGGGGACAGTGGCCTTTCTTCCTACTCCTGCAGCCTGTGGTGTAATCCTAATATCCATCGTTCTCAACTTCTTATTTCCTACTTGCATTGCTACTCTTGCATCATCATTTAAAAGCACAAAGTTCACATCCATGTTTATGATAATTCCACCTCACAGCACCTCCTTCAGTCCCCTTGTTGAGTACTTCTCATTCAGCATACATTTTCTCAAATATTTGGAAAATAAAAGCCACTTGCCTTCAGTCCACATCACAGTTTCAATGGGGTGAATGACCTACTCAGCTGCCTTTTGTTATCTCTGGAATTGACTGCAATATTCCTGTGTACACTTGGCCACACCCCAAGATTTACCCTCTGTAATTTTGAGCTCATGCAATTTTTTTAATCCAATCTTGTCCTTCTGGCTTAATTTGCACCATTTGGTTTACTCATTGCCTATTTTCTCGCAAACTTACATTGGCTCCTTGTGAACTGTGCCTTGATTTTAAAATCCTCCCTGCTGTTTTCAAATCTGATTGTGACCTGCCCACACTTTATCTTTCTATTCTCTATCCTTTCAATCCTCTAATATTAGTTTCTTTAATTGAGGCCTCTTGACAATTTCTGACCTTAATTACTTCACCTTGATTTGCCAAAGACCTGATCTCTGGCATTTCCTCTACAAACCCCTCTCTTTTGCTTACTCCTTTTGAGGCATTATTTTTAAGATCTAGTTCTTTGATCAAGCCTTTGGCCCTTGTCCTAAATTAACGAACTGTGGCTCTGTACCATATTCTAAACTTTATACGCCTTGAAGTGTTTTTGGCTAGTATATTACATTAAGAATACAATGTAAATACTTGTTTGGTCTTGAGATAGCAAACTAACTACATTAATTTTTAGCTACATTAGCTTTTGTAATGTAATTGCATGCTTTTTATAGTTCAAAAATGTAAATTTAATTCAAAAAGATTCTTAAAATATCCATCTGTAAAGGTGCCATTCTCTGTCTCCTACTTGCTTTGCAACATGAAAAGGTAAAACTTCATGTTCCTTTTTAAGTTTTTTTTTAATGGCATTTATTAAACAAATAAGAGAAACTGTAGAATTTTAAAGGAGGCCTTTTGGCCAATCATGCCTGTGTTGGTGCTGACTTAACAGAGAATGGTTTTGGAAGGACGCAGTTTTCCTACCAATCTTTATATACTTTCTATAATTTGCAAATGTCTGTCTATTTTTCTTTAGTTGATGTTGTATACCTTAACCCTTTTGTGGGAAGACATTGGATTTTCTAACCACCTTCTGTAAGGGAAAGAAGGCTTTCCACTTGATTCATTCATCCAATCTGGAATCTGGGCTTTTTTTTTAGTTCACTAATTAGTGGGAGCAATCCACTGGGGGTTTGTACACTTATTTTTAAATGTAAAAAAAGAAAGTCCTGCAGATTTGAAAGCTATCACTCCTTGCTTGGTCTTCTCCAGGTCGTTGAAATTGCCCCAATTTGTTTGAGCTATTCTTAAGACAAATAAGTGTTTTGGATCATCATTTCAGTGAATGTAGTTGAATGTTTTCCTCTAATATGCTTACTATAATGGACTCTAGAACTGCAAGTAGCCCTCCAGTTGTGACCTAATCGGTAGTTTGTACAAATTCAACATTACTTGCATTTACGTATGAAGAATGGCTGTAATTTGCTTATTAATGGATTTTTCTGAATGAAATCTGTTTTTAAACATTAATATTCCTGAATCACTCCGATCTGTTACTGCTATGTTTTTCAAATTATTTATGCTTGCATTTCATTTGACCTATTTTTCTAAATCAGCCTGTTCAGAGATGTTAATACGCACATTAAACCTAGGCCTTTATTTATCACTTTCCTTGTTTAAATGTAATTTTTTTTTTAACCTGCTCCCTCTATAAATATGCCTATGTCCTGCAATCTACTATCTGCTTATTACATCCAGAAGTTATCATTGTAAAGTGGTGAGGGAGCAGACTGGAGTAGGACAAGAGCAAATAAAGTTAAAAATCACACAACACCAGGTTATAGTCCAACGGGTTTATTTGGAGGCACTAGCTTTCAAAGCGCTGCTTCTTCTGATAAAACACCTGATGAAGAAACAGTGCTTCGAAAGCAAGTGCCTCCAAATAAACCTGTTGAACTATAACCTGGTGTTGTGATTTTTAACTTTGTCCACCCCAGTTCAACACCGGTATCTCCAAATCATGAGAACAAATAATGTTCTCTTCTCCCATTTAAAAGCCACATTGAAGTAGGACTCTTTCAGGTCCTTATTGAAACACCTTTAATTTGGAGAAAATGGAGTCATCAGAGAAAACTTGAAGTAAAAGGTCAGACAGTGAGTACGTACTGGCAGGACTTTGTTGGGTTAGAATGCCTTTCTAACAGTACTGGGTGTACTTACCCACTATGGGCTGTTGGGGAGTTCAAAAAAGGGGGCTTAACACCTCTTTTGAGGTCATCTTAGGGTTTGGCATAACCAGTAATGAAACTTTAAATGAAATAAATGAGTAATGAAAGTACATCTGGTGAGAGGTGGAGCTGAAAATGAATAGGGTGTACATAATAAAAAGATACAGTAAGTGTCAGGAAATTGGGAACAGTGTGAAAGCAGTGAAGGATGTTGACTGAGTACTCAATGTAGATAGGAAGACCCTGAATAGGGGGGAGAGAACGGTTTGGAAAGGAGAAATCAGTTCTCTGGGGCCAGAACAGACTGAAAAGATGGGTCTGCCATGGTAGAATCATTTTGTGGCGTTTCAAAAGGAAGTAACCGAGCTGTGCAGTTTTAGAAATGGAAATTGGAGGCTGCAGAAGAGTGATTGCAAAAAGAGGTGACAGTGTTGGAATTGATGGCTTGATGCATGTTGATGAGATCATAGTCCAGTAGGAGGTGATGTTGAAGTTTGGTATTCAGTCGCTTCAAAGTAACTGTTGGGTCAGCCAAATGGTAGTTCCAGCTAACATTGTCTGGATTGGATCTGTGAAAGTGAAGTTCTGCAAGCTCAGATGACATTAGAGTGAGTAGATCAAAGAAATTGATCCAGCTTATATCAGGAAGAAAGGATAAAAGGCCAGATAATGGAATCTAGGTGAAACAAGAGAAAGTGTTCACCCTACCTTAAAGTGGGTGTGACTTAAAAGCTCATTGTGCCTAGTTTTGAAATTTGAGGAAGGTGTCTAAGGCATAGATTTGAAATGCTTTCTGTCAAAGGACCCTTTTTCAAATAGTAAAATCTACAATATTATACTGAAGTGAAGGGTTAACTTAACCCTTTTCTTAGGAGGGGGAGAATCCCTCGAGGTTGGTTTCACCTGGCACTCACTGCCAGCCTTGTTAACTGAGGTTCTCCCCAGTGATCATCTTGTTATTTTACATTCTCCTCCATTCTGTCACACCACTGAAGTGAGACCAGAAGCCCATTTTGCTGCAATCTGCTCCTAATTCAGATCAAAGCCACTTGTGACTGCTGCTCATGAACATATTGTTTGACCCTTTTAAGGATATGTACCCCACCTCCATTTGAGAATCTGCAATAAGAATAAGCATGAGGCGTTTATTGGCTGATCATTTGGTGGCCATGCTTTTGAGGTGAGTGGGGCTGGTTAAAAGGTGAATAACTTGCTGCGAAATTCCCAGCTTCTGACCTGCACTTCTAGCCATTGTATTTATATGGTTAGTCCAGTTCAATTCCTTGTAAATAGTAACTGTCAGGATATTAGTGGGGAGTCCAGCAATGATAGTCAAGGGGAAATTATTTGCTTATTTCTGTTTTGTTGGAGATTATCATTGCCTGCCACTGTGACACAGGTTACTAGTAACCCTGCTAATTATAGTCATGTAAATTGTGAATATATACTTATTACAAAATCCTTAGACTTCATTAAGGTGGAAAAAAATTCAATTATTTGGGTTTAAATGGCATTAAAAACTGTAGAAATTTAGCTTAAGACCTTGATTCAGTTTTTATCTTTTTAAATATATTTATTCAACCTTCCAATGCAGGTCTACGCATCAACATCAACTGAAGAATATAGCAGAGATACATCTGGGTATTCTTCATCCAAACCTTCAGGTTCTGTGTTTCCAGGATCTTTCTATATTCAAGGTAAAAGGCGGATTACTGATAACTGAATTAATCAACATTGAACTGATGAATGCATTCTGTTTTCTCTTTATTAAATTGCAATTCCTGATTCACAATTGATTAATAATTAGGACATGTTTTGAATGCATAACATTGTCTTTGTGTAGTCATTTCTGTAAAGGAACCCTACTTTGAGGTAAATTAACTTTTTACTGGGGGGGAAAAAAAAATAAGGAATGAAGTATCAATATGATGCATTGCTCCTTTTGTTTTTTGTTCTCTGGGTATTAGTCAAAATCATTCTAGCTCAACCGTACATGTGAATGCTCAAACCTTTGTGTATAATTTTTCAAACCAATCTTTTTTCCTCCTACCTTAGCCCCTGCACAATTTCTTCTCTCTGTCTTTCTTTACATCCATCTAGGGTTTGAATCTTGACAAGTAGTTTTAGTTAGGGAATTGAGAATGATTTGTAAATGTGATTGTTAAGCACAATAGGGTCTTGCAACAGCCTGTGTGGGGTACAAAGTAATTATTTCAGTTAAGTTATTGATTTCATTGGTTTTTCACAATTTCTGGTCGATACTGAGACTTCACACCACCTCGCCCAGTTGTTCTTCTCCTGCCTCTTGTGCAGAGAGCAGTCTTCCAAAGTGCATCCCATTTCACTTAAGCAACTATGTAGGCTGAGAGTGGTAAATAATTTCTGTACATAAATTGCAATGTGAACAAGTTAGATGAAACAGACTCTTGGTGCATTTGATTTATCCTATATGGGTGATTTCATTTCAAGATTGCGACTGGAGCTTATTCAACATCTTTTAAGATGCTGGTTATATTTTCAATATTTTTGGTTTTGCTTTTACTAGCAGCTAGTTCTTCTCAACAAAGCATCCATTATTAGATGCAAATGAAAGTTCCTTTGTCAGCCTCAATAATGGTGCAACTTGAACATAGAAAGTGACATCCAGACACCTAGTTGGAGCTTGCCTTTTGTCATGTCAAGCTATCCTATGGGGTAAAAACAATGACTGCAGATGCTGGAAACCAGATTCTGGATTAGTGGTGCTGGAAGAGCACAGCAGTTCAGGCAGCATCCAAGGAGCTTCGAAATCGACGTTTCGGGCAAAAGCCCTTCATCAGGAACAAAGGCAGTGAGCCTGGAGCATGGAGAGATAAGCTAGAGGAGGGTGGGGGTGGGGAGAAAGTAGCATAGAGTACTTTCTCCCCACCCCCACCCTCGAGCTTATCTCTCCATGCTCCAGGTTCACTGCCTTTATTCCTGATGAAGGGCTTTTGCCCGAAACGTCGATTTCGAAGCTCCTTGGATGCTGCCTGAACTGCTATGCTCTTCCAGCACCACTAATCCAGAAGCTATCCTATGGTCTATCTTACTGAAATTGAACACAAATGACTTAAGGATGACTTTCATCTGTAAGTTACTGCCCACTAGGAACTGGATTAGGAGTGCAAACTAATTCACATTAGTGAAAGAAGAGTATTTATTATTCTACTCTTTCCTCTTTTCTTCCTCCCCCCAACCGCAAGGGAAAAGTCTTAGTCCAGATTCAACCTTGTAATGAAGTAGTTAATTAGATCAAAAAAGGGGTTTTCGTTCTGCATCAATAAGAACGGATCCCATTGAATACCTTAGGATATATTCACAGAATGCAACAAATAACTGGAAAGAAAAAAAATGCTTTACCTAAGAGTGATTTGATTTACTTTTATCTTGTTTTATCTATATACAAAACTGACCAGATAAGAGTGTGAATAATTAAACTTCTGTTCCTGTGTGCATAGCTATTTAAGTACGCTTCTTGTTACATTTTTAGATGGTATTCACAATGGTCCTGATGTTTGGACCTCATCTAGTGGAATAGGCCAGCCAGGATATGGAAATTTGATGGCAAATTCTTCATCCCATTTGTCCCAATCTGGTGGCTACAGCAACCTTCATTCACAGGAACGCCTGGTAAGTGAGGTTTATCTCCAGAATGATGATTCTAGGTTGGAAATGCTTGTTTATTGTTATCATTTTTTTTTCTCAGCATTTCGTCCTGGTTTTAGTGGATTTTAGCCTCTGGCAAAACTGTTATAATACAAGTTTCATACTTGTTCTAAAGGCCAAGTGATAAATACTGATGTTTGGTTGTGCACATTTACTCAATTGTTACATCATCACTGAATCATTTAGCTGATGCTGAACTATTAAAGTCCGCTTATGGAAAGCGATCCATTTCAATCAGTATGCTGATACAGTTTTACTCAGCATTCTTGTTAAAATGTGAAAACCATTTAGGTCTGCTGTTTTTAAAAACTGGTTTTAAACAAACTCAATAGCATTTACAGTTTAGCAATTTGCTTGGAAAGTTTAAAGGACAATTTCTTTGTTTAATTTTTTATCTCTAATGAATATAGTATTTGTTACAGAATAATATACATTTGATTAGTACTACATGTCTCAAAATATATATCACAGTGAATTATTTCTGGAAGTTACATAAATAAATTAGCTATTAATGCCAAAAGAGTTGTTTTGATACCTTTTTTTTTCTTATTTTTGTCAATCTACCCCATGAAATATAATGTTTCTTTTTAGAGTATGGGTATTTTTATCCAACATGGTTTTCTTATTCCAGTGACACAATTGATTGTTCATGTTGGAGGTCATTTCAAGAAGTGTCAAAATAAGAATATTTTAAACTGCATCCCATGAATCGCACTGCCTTCTGCTCGGCTGGGGTTAAATCACCATTGGAGGATGATAAACCATCAACAACCAACGTTTTCCATTTGGTTTTTAAATAAATTATTGTTAAATTAAGGCTATTTTTTATTTATTTAGGACAAAAGTTAATGCCTTATGGAATGAAATGAAAATTCATTCTTGACTTTGTATGCAGTGCAAGTTTATGGATAATATTAATCAGCCAGAAACACTGAATTTTCCTGTTTATTTTGGGCTGATATTGCCTGAAAACCAGGCACGTATTAGAAAGAATTTTTTAAAAACGCAAATCTGTATTTATGGCCATAAGAGATTTGCATTTTTCTTCACCTAAAAAGCAAGAGGTACAATTTGCAATAGATGTAACCTATTGAACAGTACAGCCTGTTTGTTACTCTGGGCATGAAAGTCACATTAAATATTCAAAGGTCAGATATAATTTTTCCAGATTTGTACATAACAATGTCCTTAGCCCCAACCTCCAGGAAGCTTGCAGTTGCACAGTGCGAACTTCCTATTCCCACAATAGCCATCCTCTGAAGTGATAATTCTGATTAGTACCGAGCTTTACTACTTTCAAATTTCATTTCCTCAAAAATATGAGCTATATCGTGAAGGCCAAATTTGTTTCACGTAGTCTCCTGTCTGTTGCTGGAAAAGTCCTCTCTTGAACCATTCAGAGATATTGTAGAAAACCTATATCAGATCTTCATTTTACCTATTTTGTTTCAATATCACTAAATATCTTTAAACAAGCCTCCTGCATGCTCCTAAGTTTGTCCAACTGCGAATTTTAAAAATAGTCATGGTTTGTTCTATTAGTTTCTGTATCAATTTTGAGAATTCAGTACTTGAAAATGTTCTAAGTAGCTGATAGAAATCTAACATTTCTAGTTTAAAATATGGCTTAGTGGCATGATTGGAAATCCTTGTGTTTTTGTTTTCATCTTTTGTTCTAACTCGCAAGTTGTGTTATAACATGCACTTGTTTGTAGCCTCTTCAAAGACGTTCGGTCAGGGCTAATTAGTAGTGTACTGCCAGTAAACTCAACAGAGCCAGGGAGTCCTTCGTGCTTTATTCTGAAATAAAACATTTCCCTTGTTACTTGCCAGAGATGGCATGATTGAGATTAGAAGCCTCCAGAAGAAATCATGAATATGGATTATTCTGCCAACTTTAGTCAAACCACTTTTACTTTTTAAACCTTGAAAATGTGTAATAGAAGTTTTTATTAGTTTTAAGGGACAGAGATTGCACATATGACGGTCAGAATCTATACCATGCACCTACTGATTTATTGGCTCGCATCTTTATCCAAGTATAGAACAAGGGCAAAGACTTAAACTAGCCTTTTGTTTCATGACAATTTCCTTTTACCTGTTGTTTGTTTTTTGTTTCTGTTTTGTTTTTGTTTATGATTTTTTTTTAAATAAACTCAGTTATAAAATCTGTAGTTTTAAGACTGATTACAAGTGCCCTGAACCTTCAGCGCAACCACATACTTTCAGCACTTGGAAAATTGATGAATGAGCTTTGTGCCTCTACATTTTTCTTTTTTTTTTAGAGCTACCCAATACACAGTGTGCCATCAACAGAAGTTAACGGAAGTCTTCCATCTTTGTCTGGTTTCCATTGTTCCAATAATGCAGGTTCAACTGCATATGGTGTTTCATCTCACACACCACCAATCAGTGGGACAGAAACCATCATGAGTATGTATGGCTTTTTAACGCATGATTGCTGTAAATATTTTGATCTGTTCATATGTATGAAGCATATGTTGTCCTGTTGTTTTCTGTTATCATTGTTAAAGTTTTTGTTTAATAATTCCAAGTTTACATCTTCAATGTCACTGTGTTTTGCATTGAACTGATTGTCGTGGCCTTTTCAAATTCATTCACTGGCCGTGAGCATTACTAGATGGGCCAGGATTTATTACCCATGTCTTTTTGCCTTGAGAAGGTGGTGATCAGCTGCCGCCATCCATTTTGGTGTCAGTAGACCATTCTGGTAGGAAGTTCCAGGTGACTGACTCAATGACACCAAAGAAACAACAATATATTTTCAAGTCAGAATGGTAGTGGCTTGAAAATGTTCTCCCCACACATCTGCCTCCCTTAAGATGATGGTTGTGGGTTTGCAAATTGCTGTTTTAGGAGCCTTGATGAATTTCAGCAGTGCATCTTGTGCATGGTACACATTGCTGCTGCAGTGCATTGCTGGTTGAATGACCAAATGTTTGTTTGTTGATATCCTATCAATCAAGTGGGCTGTTTCATCCTGAATGTAGGCCTTAAGATAGTAAGAAATAGGAAGGAGGGCAAGAGACTCCTTCAAACATCTTTGTAGATGGTGTATGTTGCCTGAATGATGGCATTTCTTTGTCATCTCCACAGTTGAAGAGCCCTGCCAAGTTTCAATATTTCTAAGTTATTTATTATTTTGAGAATGAATCATTTTGCTGAATGCAGTACTCATTTTGAGATTTTGGAGAAGGTTTGTAGCTCAGATTGTGGATCAGGTTGTCTGCTTGCTGAGCTGTTGGGTTTGTTTTCAGAAATTTCATTACCACGCAAGGTAGCATCAGTGAGCCTCCAGTGAAGTGTTGGTGTTCTGTCCCACGTGCTGTTTGTGTTTTGGTTTGTCGCGGTGGGTGGTGTCATTTCCGGTTCTGTTTCTGAGAGGTTAGTAAATGGGGTTCAAATCTGTGTATGTTTAATGGAGTTCTCAGTTTGGATTCCAGGTCTCTCTGAATTCCCGTGAGTTTCTTTGTTTAGCCTGTCCAGGATGGATGTAATGTCCCAGTCGAACTGGTGTCCTCCTTTGTTTGTGTGTGGATACTAATGATAGTCGTCATGTCTTTTGATGGCTCATTGGTGTTCATTTATCCTGGTGGCTAGTTTCCTGTCGGTTTGTCCAATGTAATGTATGTTGTAGTCAAAGTTTGTGAGAAGATTTGTAGCTCGGGTACTCGTTGCTGTGGTTCTGTTCGTCGAGCTGGAAGTTTTTGTTGCAAACGTTTTGTCCCCTGTCTAGGTGACATCCTCAGTGCTTGGGAGCCTCCTGTGAAGCGCTTCTGTGGCGTTTCCTCCGGCATTTATAGTGGCCTGTCCCTGCCACTTCCGGTTGTCAGTTTCAGCTGTCCGCTGTAGTGGCCGGTATATTGGGTCCAGGTCGATGTGTTTGTTGATGGAGTTTGTGGATGAGTGCCATGCTTCTAGGAATTCCCTGGCTGTTCTTTGTTTGGCTTGCCCTATAATGGTAGTGTTGTCCCAGTCAAATTCATGTTGCTTGTCGTCTGCGTGTGTGGCTACTAGGGATAGCTGGTCGTGTCGTTTCGTGGCTAGTTGAAGTTCGTGGATGCGGATCGTTAGCTGTCTTCCTGTTTGTCCTATATAGTGTTTTGTGCAGTCCTTGCATGGGATTTTGTACACTACATTAGTTTTGCTCATGCTGGGTATCGGGTCCTTTGTTCTCTCACCAGAACGAAGGACGTGATACCCAGCATGAGCAAAACTAATGTAGTGTACAAAATCCCATGCAAGGACTGCACAAAACACTATATAGGACAAACAGGAAGACAGCTAACGATCCGCATCCACGAACTTCAACTAGCCACGAAACGACACGACCAGCTATCCCTAGTAGCCACACACGCAGACGACAAGCAACATGAATTTGACTGGGACAACACTACCATTATAGGGCAAGCCAAACAAAGAACAGCCAGGGAATTCCTAGAAGCATGGCACTCATCCACAAACTCCATCAACAAACACATCGACCTGGACCCAATATACCGGCCACTACAGCGGACAGCTGAAACTGACAACCGGAAGTGGCAGGGACAGGCCACTATAAATGCCGGAGGAAACGCCACAGAAGCGCTTCACAGGAGGCTCCCAAGCACTGAGGATGTCACCTAGACAGGGGACAAAACGTTTGCAACAAAAACTTCCAGCTCGGCGAACAGAACCACAGCTATGTTGTAATCCTTGTCGGGTACTTTGTATATTACATTCGTTCTGGTGGGTGTGTGGTCCTTTTAAATTCATCAGTAGTTATCTTAGGTGTGGTAATAGGTTTGTGGGCTACCATGTTGCCTTGAGGCTGGAGTAGTCTGGTGGTCATCTCCTGCAATGTCTTTGTATGGTACAGTGTTATCGTAATCTCTGTGTGTGTTGTGTTATCTTGCTTAGATTTGTTGTGCAGGAATCGGCGGATTGTGCTTATCACATAACGGTTAGAACATAAAAAACAGGCCCTTCGGCCCACGATGTTGTGCCAAGAATTATTCCTAATCTAAAATAAAATAACCTAAATTACGCACCCCTCAATTCATGCTATCCATGTGCATGTACAGCAGTTGCTTAAATGTCCCTAAAGACTCTGCTTCCACCACCACCACTGGCAATGCATTCCATGCATTCACAACTCTCTGCATAAAGAACCTACCTCTGACGTCTCCTCTATACCTTCCTCCGAATATCTAAAATGATGACGGCTCGTGCCAGTCAATCCTGCCCTGGGGAAAAGTCTCTGGCTATTGACTTTATCCAAGCCTATCATTACCTTGTATACCTTGATCAGGTCACTTCTCTTGCTCCTCTCCAGAGAGAAGTCCAAGCTTAGTCAACCACTCTTCATAAGACAAGTCCTCCAGTCCAGGCAGCACCTTGGTAAACCTTCTTTGCACCCTCTCCAAAGCCTTCTGAATCTTTCCTATAGTAGGGTGACCAGAACTGGACGCAATATTCCAAGTGTGGTCTCACCAGGGTTTTGTAGAGCTGCAGCAAAACCTCGCGGCTCTTACACTCGATCCCCGTGTTAATGAAAGCCAGAACACCATATGCTTTCTTAACAACCCTATCCACTTGGGTGGCAACTTTGAGGGACCTATGCATTGAACACACAGATCCCCCTGTTCCTCCACGCTGCCAAGACTCTTATCTTTTAATCCTATATTCAGCATTCTCGTTCAACCTTCCAAAATGCATCACTTCACATTTATTCAGGTTGAACTCCATCTGCCATTTCTCAACCCAGCTCTGCATCCTGTCTGTGTCGCACTGCAGCCTGCAGTAGCCCTTGATAGAATCAACGGCACCTCCAACCTTGTGTCATTGGCAATTTTACTTACACACCCCTCAACCACCACCTCCATTTATAAAAACTACAAAGAGCAGAGGCCCAAGAACTGAACTCTGTGGGACACCACTCACCACTGACCTCCAGGCAGAATACTTTCCATCTACTTTCCATCCAATTCTCTGCCTTCTGTAGGCCAACCAGTTCTGAATCCAGACCGCCAAATCTCCCTGTATCCCATACCTCCTGACTTTATGAATGAGCCTACCATGGGGACCTTATCAAATGTCTTGCTGAAGTCCAGATACACCACATCCACTGCTTGACCTTCGCAGACCTGTCTCGTCGTCACCTCAAAGAACTCAAGATTTGTGAGGCACGACCTGCCCCTCGCAACGCCATGCTGACTGCCCTTAATCATTATGCTTTTCCAAATAGTCATAAATCCTATCCCTCGGAATTCTTTCCAAAACCTTGATGACCACAGATGTAAGGCTGACTGACTGGTCTGTAATTGCCAGAGATTTCCCTATTCCTCTTGAAAAGAGGAACAACATTCACCTCCCTCCGGTACGACTCGCGTGGACAGTGAGGAAGCAAAGATCTTCGCCAGCGGCTTAGCAACCTCCTTTCTCGTTTCCTGGAGCAACCTAGGATAAATCTGGTCTGGCCCTGGAGACTTATCAATCTTAATGTTTGTCAAAATTTCCAGTACATCAGCTTCACCAATCTTGATCTGTTCAAGCCTGTTTCCCAGCTCCTCAAAGTTCTCATTCACAACAAGGTCCCTTTCCTTAGTGAAAACCGAAGCAAAAAACTCATTTAGGGCTTCCCCCATTTGCTCAGACTCCACCCACAAGTTCCCTATGCTATCCCTGACCGGCCCTTCCTTCTCCCTGAACATTCTCCTATTCCTCACGTATGACTAAAATGCCTTTGGGTTCTCCCTCATCCTTCCTGCCAAGCCTTTTTCGTGCCCCCTCCTGGTTCACCTCAGTCTATTTCTGAGCTCTTTTCTAGTAAACCTGTAATCCTCTAAAGCTGTGCTAGATCCTTTCTTCCTCCGCCTTACGTAAGCTGCCGCCTTCCTTTTGACAAGAAGCTCCTCTTGTCATCCAAGGCTCCTTAATCTTACCCCTTCTTGCCTGTCTCAGCGGAACAAATTTGTGCATCACTCGCAACAATTGCTCCTTAAACCGTCTCCCCATGTCAGTTGTGCCCTTGTGGAACAATTGCTCTCAATCTGTACTTCCAACTCCTGTCTGATTAGCGTCATAATTTCCTTTTCCCCAATTAAATATCTTCCCTTGATAAATGTGAGGCAGTTGTGGTCACTGTCACCAAAGTGTTCTCCCACCGCAAGATCTGACACTGTCCTGGCTCATTGCCGAGCACCAAATCCAAAATGGCCTCTTCTCCTTGTCAGCCTGTCTATGTACTGAGTAAGGAAACCCTCTCAAACACCTGACAGAAACAGCTTCATCCAAACCATCTGCATTAAGGAGGTTCCAGTCAATATTGGAAAAGTTGAAGTCACCTATTAACAGTAGCCCTGCTACATCTGCATTTTTCCACAATCTGCCAGTCTGAGTTCTTCAATCTCCCTACTGCTATTACGGGGTCTGTGGAAAACCCCCAATGAGGTGGCTGCTCCTTTGCGTTCCTAACTTCTAGTAGAAAAACCTTCCTCAACAGCCTTTGTTTCTGTAGCTGTGATGCACTCTGATTAGCAATGCCCCTGCCTCTTTTTCCACCCTCCCTGTTATTTTTAAAAGTTCTAAACCCGGAACATTTAGCAACCATTCCTCCCCCTATGAAACCCACATCTCCATTTATGGCCACAACATCATAGTCCCAAGTACTGATCCATGCTCTAAGTTCATCACTCTTATTTCTGACGCTCCTTGCATTAAAGCATCACACTTTAACCAATCCCTTTGTTCCTGAATACATTGTATAGGTGTTTCTCCTTGGCCCCTCATTGTTTCAAGGTGCTGCAGTGTGTTATAGCTCATTTAAATAGTGTCCTAATGCAGCTCCATTTGTGGGTGTTGAGATGGTTGCTTTTGCACTTGAGTATCTGGTCAGTGTGTGTGACTTTCTTGTAAATGCTTGTCTGCAGTTCTCCATTGGTTTTTCGTTCTACTGTAATGTCCAAGGAGGGTCTTGGATGAAACCAGAAGGGTCCAACACACCCTGTTAATATGGATTAGCAAAGGTACACAAACAAGGGGCCCCCCTCAGACCCATAGTCTCATTTCCTAGCACACCGACATACAGGTTAGCAATGGAACTACAACAAAAGCTATAACACCTGCTGGAAGACTCCAACCACTCCATCCAAGAATTCCTTAACACCAAAGACACCAAGATAGAGGGTGATGAAGTCATGGTTTCCTTTGACATGATGGCCCTTTTTCACATCAACAATTGTCACCCTAGCCAAAGAAACATTGGCCTCACTGCTAGACAAACCTGGGATACAAACACCCAACAGTGCTAACTCCAAGGACAGCATCCTCAAATACCAACTTCACCTTCAACAACAGGATATACAAACAAATCAATGGGATGCCTGTGGGCTCACCAATATCAGGACTTATAGCAGAACCAGCTATGCAAAGGTTAAAACAGACAGCCCTTCCCATAATCCAGCCTAAGCTTTGGGTCCGCTGTGGGGATGACACCTTTTGCCATTGCAAAACGTGACAAACTAGAAGAAACCCACAAACACACAAACAAGATCCTCACCAGTATAATGTTCACCAAAGAGGAAGCGAACAATAACCCACACTCCTTCGATGTCACAGTAGAATGAAAAACTAGTGGAGAACTGCAGACCATTGTTTACAGGAAAGCCACTGACCAGATACTCAACTACAAAAGCAACTATCCCAGTACCCACAATGGAACTGCATCAGGCCACTGTTTAAACGAGCCACAACATGCTGCAGCACCCCCAGAGCTATGAGGAGCTGTGCAGAAACAACTATACAACGTATTCCGAAACAACCTGCTAAGCACAATCCGTTGATTCCTGCACAACAGATCGACACAAGGTGACCCAACACACCCAGAGACTCCAGTCACTCCACCATACATCAAAGACCTTTCAGAAATGACCACCAGACTACTCCTGCCCCAAGGCATCATGGTAGCCCACAAACCTAGTACATCACCTAAGACAGCTACTTTAGTTTGGGATTATGGAAACTAGCCACCAGGATACATGAACACCAACTAACCACCAAAAGACATGACTGACTATTACTAGTATCCACACACATAGACAAAGGACACTATATCCATCCTGGGACAAGCAAAACAAAGACAGGTGCGGGACTTCCTAGAGACTTGGCATTCGAACCGGAACTCCATTAACAAACACACACATTTGAACCCCATTTAACCAACCTTTCAGAAACAGAACCGGAAATAACACCACACACCGCGACAGACCAAGACACACACATTGCAAGTGGGACAGAATGCTAACACCTCACTGTAGACCCACTGGTGTTACCCAGCATGGTGATGAAACGTCTGAAAACAAACTCACCAGCTCACTGAGTAAACAGACAACCAGAATTTCTTTCCTTTTCAGTGATAACTGGAAAATGCTTTGTGTAAAGAATAAAGATGTTTTTTCCAGGCGGTTCACAAGTACAAACAAGATCCTTCCATCTTCTGTTTCGTGTTGTTTGGTTTTGTTTTTTTTCCCTGGAGCTAAATTGGTTAATGTATTTCAGCAAGACAAAATGGTAAAAATAATTGGTCCTAGTTGAACCAATCCTTAAACTCCACATCCAAGCTTGATTTATTTAAGCTAATGTAAACTGTGTTTTGCACAGTTTATAACTTTTTTTTTTGTCTACAATTTCATTTATTTTTGAACAGACTGAACTTATTAAACGTTTTGGTCTTCTAGCCATTGAATGAATTGGGGGTTGGTTTAGCTCCGTTGGCTAGGCAGCTGTTTTGCAATGCAGAGTGATGCCAACGGCCTGTGTTCAGTTCCTGCACAGGCTGAGGTTACCATGAAGGATTCTCCTTCTCAACCTCTCCTCTTGCGCGAGGCTCAGGTTAAACCACCATCAGTTGTGTCTTTGTAATGAGAAAGAGACCGTATGATCTGGTTAGACCATTGTGACTTTACCATTGAATGGGGCAAGAAACAGAAGTTCAACAAATTTGAAAAATTCAGTATAAGAAATTGCACCATCATAATCAGAAAAAGAGATTACAATTCATGGTGTTACATTTCACTTTTGGTTTGTTTTGATCATGGTCCATTTTACAGCATAAAAGTACTAAAATTGGATTTTAGCTCGAGAAATTGCAAACCTATTTTTTACAAACAAAATACATGTAATATTAGTATGCAGGAATTATTCTCCAATAATGTAAGTTTGTCGCAAAACTCATTAGGGCGTGGGATGTGAACTTTTGTCTGTGCTGTGTTCCACTGACACTCAGTGCAACCATATCTGACCACCATTAGAGCAAAGCACTGTGATGTATTGTATTTCTCCTAGAAGTTGAAACAGCATTGTAGAATTCATTACATAAAAGTGACTTCCCTTTACACAAATTTTGTGTCTTAAGTTAATGTCAAACCTAGTTAAATCAGAAGACACCACCTAAACCCAACATGCAGGAATTCCTCCGAACACATTTTAATATTCTGGGCCAAATGATGTCTGAACTCCAACTGGAATAAGAAATTTTAAGGCTTACTTTCTGCTAACACTTGGAGCAGAATTTCTGGTTATCCAGCAGTGTATGCATGAACATCAAGTTAATGTTATCTTGTGACGTTGGCGAGCAAATCTGTTAGGGAATGATAATTTGAGTTAGGCAGCTACTAGCCATTGAGGAGAAATGCATTTTGACACTAGTATTCCATACAAGTCGTGTTGAGGTTGTACAGGACATTGGTGAGGCCTCTTCTGGACTGCTCTGCCCAGTTCTGGTCAACCTGTTATAGGAAGGATATCCTTAAGCAGGAGATGACCAGGATGTTGCCGGGAATGAAGGAGTTGAGTTATAAGGAGATGCTAGGTAAGCTGGGACTTCTTTCACTGAAGTGTAGGAGGTTGAGAGGTGACCTTTAGAGGTTTATAAAATCATGAGGGGTATAGATAAGGTGAGTGGCAGGTGTCTTTTCCCTAGGGTGGGGGATTTCAAGATTTGAGGGCATATTTTTAAGCTGCAAGGAGAAAGATTTTTAAAAAAGACATGAGGGACTGTTTTTTTTTTAAATCTAGTCCAGTATGGAATGAACGTCCAGAGAAAGTGATGGATGCAGCTACAGTTAGTGTTTAACAGATATTTATGTAAGTACATGAATAAGAAACATTTAGAGCGATATGGACCAAGTGCAGGCAGGCAATCGTTTAGTTTGGGATTATGGTCAGCATGGACTGATGGACCAAAACAGTCTGTTTCCGTGCTGTATAACTCTGACTCTGTAAGTTGTTGTCATGTGGAATTAGTGCTGTTTCTCTTAGAGAATTAGAAGTTATCATGTGGAGTTATATTTTTGTTAAAAATTACTGATATTTGGCAAAGCTTCTACCTGCTAAAATAAGTTTTATCCAGATATAAATAAAGCATTGAGTTCCTTTTCTTGTATTTCCTTAATAAACTTGGTGATATTCACCACTTACTAAGTGTTATCCTTCCAAACTGCCTCGGGTGATGGGTTCTTCTATGGTTTCTTTTTTGTTTTGCTTTCCCTGTAATTTTCGATGCCTGGAATGTGCTCTGAGATATTTAAAAACATTTCATTTAATTTTTTGTTTTTAATAAATGAAAAGGAGTATGTAATGCTAATATAGATTTCTTTACAATTTCTCTGCTGCATTGCTCCTGCTGGTGATCACAGTTGAACATTTGGCCACAGGCCCTTGGATGTGAGTTGGGGGGATCACCCAAGTTCTTTAAAAGGATAGGCATTCTTTATGATTTTCTTTTATGCTAAACCACCGTCTCCATTAAGTGAATCCACTTATCCCACCTGTAAAAGGACTTTGTTTACAAATGGAGTGAGAACATTTGTAGCATTGATCTTCAAACTTGCACTTCTTTTAGGCACTGATTCACTACATTATAAATTGGTAAAGCAGTGCTTCTAGATGAAGACTCCTATTTAAAATGAGACAATATTACAGTCTGGCCTTTGCAGTGGTAACTGTTAGGATTGGCAATCATTATTCTACTAAATGGGT
The DNA here is from genome assembly GCF_037043375.1 of Chiloscyllium plagiosum. NCBI lineage: Eukaryota > Metazoa > Chordata > Chondrichthyes > Orectolobiformes > Hemiscylliidae > Chiloscyllium > Chiloscyllium plagiosum. The sequence goes on from NW_028270166.1 coordinate 24,572,878, forward strand.
AACTTTACAAGTTTGTGCATGTGCAAAATAAAGTGGAAATCTAGATGTTACTGTTAGAGATCACACTGTCCTGGTCCTTGCCGCAGATGCAATCAGTAGGATCTTGATGAATTGACTATTTGTTTTTTTTTTGTTGGTCTCATTGTAAAAACCTTGAAAGAAAGGTACACTTGAATGAGTTTACCTGGGATTTTAAAGAGTATATGAACTTTATAATTATACCTAAAACTAGTTTCCTGGAAAGTTAGTGTCCAATTTAGCCATTGTCATGAAAACAATTGAACTTTTAAAATATGTTTTATTATTTTAGCTTCTACCTTTATTCTAATCATTTATTTCACTATTTGAAAATTAAGGATAAAGTGCTTCAGGCTTCAATATGTTTGGCTACTTCACATGCTTTTTGGCTTTGCTACTAATGTTGCTGGACACTTAAAGATCCACTTGACTTGTCATCAGATTTGAATTCTTGTCAGGAAAGGAAAAATCCTTGTCATGGAGTTGTCCAGACCTTCATGAGGTGTTTTTCTTTTGTCAACAGCCATGCTATGTTTTGCCTCTTACCACAAAATCCAAGCCATAATCTTGTTGTGCATGTGGAGGTGTGGACTTGTTATATCTTGGATTTTAAACCATTGATGCAATAGTTTTGGTAACGTTCAAAGACAAATCACTTTTAAAATAATTGGTCCTCCTTAGTACCTTGCATATGAAGGCTGGGGGTGAGGAAGGCAATCAAATGCAGATCTTAGGAGTGAATTGAAGAATGGTCTTGTCATTGGGTGGATCAGAGTAACACTTAACAGATTTTGCCACTTGAAAGTGAGCTTACATAGTGTCTTAACTTTGTGTAGGTTATGGTGTCCTGAATTTAAAACGTCGAGCCATTAATATATCAGATCTAGCTGCTCAATTTATTTGTCACTGTGTACACAAATGGAGTAATGCATTTGGCTGTTTTGTCCCTTATAAATGAGTTTCCATCTTTCTGATGTCATTTAAACTTCACAGCTTTTCACCCTTGTTCATCACTCACTCTTAAATTTTGTTAACAAAATTAACTGCTTTTATTTTTGTTAGCCATATTTAGTTATGCGAACATAATTTTTGAATTTGTATCCTATTTTTCAAGAAATAAATGATGAGGTCTTTGTCTAAAAAAAATGCTTCTGTTAAATTGATTTATTTAAATAATAGATTCATGTGGTTTATCTGAATTCAGATACATCTGTTCGCTGAACATAAAATATTTATTGTATTTACCTGCTGGGTTTCCTGTTAATGTATCTATTCTGGTTTTAGCTAACAGAGGAAGCTCAGCTGGCAGCCCACAAACCTGTGATGCACTGGGAAAGGCTCTAGCTTCGGTAAGCTTGCATAATGAGTCATTTTAAAGTAAGGATTAGTTAACGGTCTTTAAATAACATGAACCAGTTTATTGCAGGGTTAGAATTTTGTATGCAGCTAAATTTAGATTGGTACTTGAAATGTAGTTAATCAACATTACAATGTTCAATATGAATTCAGCTTCACAAGAAGAGTGCAATTAAGTAAGTTGCCTTTGTGTTGAATTCAGTTTGGCCCTTTTAATGTTTTCCAGATCTATTCACCAGATCACACCAGCAATAACTTCCATTCAAATCCATCAACACCAGTTGGGTCCCCACAGGCAATTGCAGGTAAATTGTGGTTTTGGTTATTTTCCCATGGTTTGATTTTAAAATTCAGGTGTTCACTTTCGGAATATTATGGTTAGCATTTGTCTAAGCTATTACACCTGGAAACATGGATACATGGTTGTTCCATTATACTTGAATATGGTGCAGTTGCACCATCTAATGGTCAAAGCTTAAATTGAAGCAGTTGTTAAATGGGATGTAATTGGTATTTTCTGCCTTCGGTCATGGCATAGGATGTGGTTAGTCAGGCCAGCATTTAATATCCCTGTTTATCCTTTTAATGGTGAACAATTAAGCTTGTATGGTCTAGGTATTCCCACTTCATAGTTACAGAGTGAATTTAAGGATTTTGAAGATGAAAGATTAGTAACACATATTTCCAGGCCTGGATGTTACATGACATGGAATAAGGCTTGGAAGGGAAGTGTTCTCTTCTGATTGTTGCTGGTAGAGATGTGGCTTTGGATGATGCTGTCAAAGAAGTCTTGGGAGTTGATGTAGTGTTGGGAACCCTTGCTTTCATTGTGTTCTCAGTGAAAGGAGTGAATGTTTGAGGAGGTGGATAGGGATGTAGGCATTAAAGAACTTGAGCTGCTCTGTAATGTGGTTCATCTTTTCTGAGCTCTAGAACTTTCAGTAATGGATTGAATGAGAATTAAGCAAACCATTTTCAATTTAATATTGTGGACTTGATTTTGAGTAAAACAAAGTCTTACTAGCAGTTGTTATCATTTTCTAGGTACAGGGTCAATGGTCTAGATCTGGAGGCCAAGGTGCACTATCACCGAATTATGAAGGGACGGTACATAATCTGGTAGGATTTTAATGTTTAATTCCTCTACTTCGTTTTAAAATTATAGCTTATGTAACAGCATATTTTAAATCCTTTATTGCTCTTTGTCAAAGAACTGCTCAAAAGAGTAAATACTTGCAATGAAAATTTGAGTTGGTGCAGTCCTTTCATCAGCATCATTTGGGGTTTATCTTCAAACTTGAGGTTTTAATTTAATTCTTGACAAATTGTACCTTTTTTGAGATGCTTTGTTCTCTCTCTGTGTCCCTCTCTCTC